>NC_083340.1:125324135-126605126 GCF_019175385.1 Lycium barbarum | reverse complement strand
TGTGTTATTTCAGGATTAGGCAATGTCCATCGCGAGATTAATTCCCTTGAAAAACCGTGAGTGGACTGTTCAAACTACGCTCATGGTTGAAAGAATTTTGCCAAATTAAACAAAAATAAAATGACTCAATCTCATAGGATTCCATTCCTTATCTTACCAAACTAAGGTGCACAATTCTAGAGGCCCTTCCAAGAACATATATGTGCTCATACTAAACTTACAAGTAACATAGGTGGTTTGAGTTCATCTGTAGTAAACGCCACCATTCGAGTATGTAACTCTTGGCAAGAAGATGGAGTTATGATTTGGTACAGAAAATAGTAATAAGTAATGAAAAAGGGTGAAGGACTAAACATCCCCGTCTCCTTTAGACATCTTAGCGATATTGACAAGTTTCTCAAAGGAAGTCTATTCAGGTAACCGACATCTCGACTTTGGAATTTCACTGGAATCACCACCAATGAAAGGCCTATTAAGACTCGCCGAGAAAGGTAGACTTATCTTGCAGTGGGACCGGCTAAGTAGTCGATAAGTTTGATGTGCGTAAGAAATTTAAAGTAGTTTATCCGGTGTTCTGCATATCTAAATATCATAAGTACCCCATCACTACCCTTGATCTTCAAAATCATCATTTACAAGCTACAAAGTTGAAAGAAAGAAAAAAAAATGTGTTGCCAATAGGATAATGTGGAGGAACCGACATAAGGAGACAAGGAAAGATGCGAAGGCTGGATACCCCCCTTTTGTTTCAGACCTCAGATTTATGCCGACACTCGTGTGATAAGATACCTCCTTTCCAATTATATATATTGAATTTTTATATATCTTGTTTGATTTTATTGTTGAGACAGATATGGCTAGTATGTTGCAGACTTCAGCAAAGAACGGTTGAGGTAAGTTATGGCTAACCTATTATAATTTTTGTACAGATAGACGGTCGTGAGGGGCCAAATTAATATTGTTATGCTGTTGTGTGGCCCTGTGTGGCTTTGGACATTTGTTGGGTTGTTTGAAATGTTTTGGATAGTCCTATTTATAGAGGAAACTTTGCCGAAATTTTTAAAAATCCCAAGAGTTAGAATATCCCTCAACATTCAAGGACGAATGTTCCTAAGGGGGGGGGGGGGGGGAGGATGTTACACCTCAGATTTTCGCACGTTAAAGTCGCATCATGAGTTAGTCAACGTAAGTTCAAAAAGAAATTATGTTGAGGATAAAAGAGATTGAGTTTATTAATAAAAATGGTTACAAGAGTCTATAAATAATATTAGTAAGTGGCAGAAGACTTGGGGGGGGGGGGGGATGAATCAAAGAAGCATGAGTTTTGTCAAAAGTCGGCAAGTTCGGAATACGATAACTTGTACTTTTGGGTGAGATTAGGAGTGCTTCACATGCTAAGCAAGTAATGATATGAAGTATTTGAATTATATAATATTCTCGTGTTAAGTTTGGAAGTCAAACGAGTTGTAATACGAAAGTCGACAAAGGGCGTCGCAAGTTAAGTTTGTAAATTTCACTGAAATTTGGGTCAGATGTCTCAGAGCTTTTCTCTCAATCTACTTGGATTTAAGGGGTGATCCACCTACCAAATCGAAGGTCTACGAGTTTCGTTTCCATATAATTTTACCATTTGTCGATACTACATCGGAGTAGAGAGATATTCCCATTTTCGTCCAAGGACGCAAACTGCCGCGGGAACAGTGACCAAGGTCGGTGGCTGCTCACTTTAAGTTATATAAAAGACCCCTCTTCACGATTTATTTCTCTATTTGATCACCATACATGACCTGTAAAACTCTTAAACCCTCTCCAATTAATCCTCCATCAATCTGAATCCAAACCAAGAGCAAATCTATCAACTTTAACATGAAGAACAACATGGCAACTACGGAATTGTGATTTTTTCGCTAATTTGCTTCTTGGATAAGGACTTCACCTTGAAGTAACTTGGAGTTTGGAGTGATTTTGATCATATAAGGTATATTTTAACTTCCTTTTGATCTCTTTGAACTGCTACAAGTAATTAAACTTAGAAATTTGGTGAAAACCCCATAGAATAAGCTTTGACAATTCTTGTAAACTCTTATGGACTTGGCTTGATAGCTGGGCTGTTTTATGTGGTTTTAACGTGTTGTTTAGAGCTGTGTTATTGGATCGTATTGACTAGGAGGAGTAGAAAATTAGAATTTGGTAGCGTTTAACGAGGAAATTACGCTACAAAAAGTCCTATAATTTGACGCCCATGAGTTGCTCGATTAAATGTCTAAATGAAGATTTCTATAAGCTATGACCTTGATTTTGATCTTGAATAGTCTGTATTGTAGGAAATCATTCGTAAGACGTTCGAGGACTCGGGGAAATATATACAACTCCATCGACAAGGTATGTAGGGCTTTCTATTCTCTTTGTGGCATGACTAGATTTCAAATGACCTTTCATCGAAAAGTTTTTCCGCTAACTTGGATCGATCGCATTCCGTGATAATTGAGCTGACATATATGTCACGACCCAGCCCCGTGGGCCGTGAATAGTGCCCTAACTGGACACTCGTACAGAGTTACGTACCAAATCGACATATCAAAGGCTTATTCAGACTTAACGTACATTATTCATACTGAAACTGATAACAGACATCAAACGGATACTGATAACAAACATCATCTTAAGCGGTCGCCCGTGCAGAAACATCATATCAAATCCGGTAGGCTGGCGGAATACACATCGCCCAGATATACAAACATATGGGCCGTTTTGGCCATAATAGCAAACGGGACCGCTTAAGGCACAAATCTCAAACATAGTCGAACAAACATGACCCATGACCCACATATATGACTACAGGCCTCTACAAACGAGAACAGAAACACATGACGGGACAGGGCCCCGCCGTACCCCAAATAGCCATATATACAGAACATGTATAACAGAAGGTATGTACCCAAAAATATGAGCTCCGGATCAAAAGGAGTACTCCAAATAGCAGAATAAGTACCCTACACTAGCGGGTCACCTGAACGAACGTCTGTACCTGCGGGCATGAAACGCAGCCCCCGAAGAAAGGGGGTCAGTACGAAATATGTACTGAGTATGCAAAGCATGAAGTACAGTAATCCAAATCATAACTGAAGTGAGAAGTACAGAATATGGATACAGAATTAATATATCAAGACCTGTGCCGAAAGTATATATATAATGCAAATAAAAATCATGCATAGGGCTCAGGAACGTGGTCGCCACTCCGACGCTGGCGCCACAACACATCATACTCCGGAAGGTTTCAAATCTCCGTACAATCTCCGAACATATCATATCATCAGAACATATCACATCATTAGAACATATCATATCATCAGAACACATCATATGCCATATCACATCATAACGCCGTATATAAGCGGTACCCGGCCCTATGGCGAGGTCTCGGGAACCGTAACACATCATACTGCCGAATGTAACATAGTGCGCACGATCACGAAACCGGCCCGGGATCCGGCGAACGATATCATAGTAGTATGCACGAGCGGAGTAGTGCGGAAACCATATGCATATAAGTACATAAATAAATTTCAAACTCGATAGCCAAATATATTTACAAACATCTGAAGGCTCAAAAATAATATTCGGGTCAATCGGAATTAGTATGAGAGAGTTACGAACTTTCGAAGTACGGAACCTTCTGAAAATATTTCATAAGTCATACTTGGAAATTTAAGTATCATTCATATTAGAAGACTTTCGAACATCATTATGGATCACATATTCATATTAGGAAACTTGCGGATAACATTATGGATCAAATCAAATGGGGACTTTAAGACCATATTTTCATATCGAAGTATTCATCAAAGGCTTTAGTCTTCTCGTTTTTCTTTCGAACAACATTCGGAACATTACAATAGAATCTTTGAACATCACAAAATACGTATCCATCCATATGGAATAGCTTATGGAGGTCAAAGATGTTAGCCATCCTAGTGGCTCTAAGAATAGGATTTTCTGTAGGAGCATACATATACATTTTTGTTCATTTCAAAAGGATCATGCCAAAAGAAAGAAAGGTAGACTTTACATACCTCGATCGCTCGCTAATCAAATTCCGAATCAAGTCTCGGGATCTCCAATATCTACAATAATATTATCAATTACCAAATATTAGCTACAAGTACTTAGAAATCTAATTCTAACTAGTACTTGTCTACAGAAATTTCGGCAGCATCTCCCCTGTAAATTCAACATCCCTGAGAATTTAACTCGGCCAAATTGATCAACAACCATACCAACAATACCAACAACCATACCAATAACATCAAGAATCAATTTAGAACGCATTCTAACATTAGTAGCCTTCTTTTCTTACATAGTCATCAACATTCAATTCCACCACGTACGTTCAAGCCGATATCGACACTTACATTTCACTACTAATTCAAGACCATTCAAATACAACTCAAAAGCATTTCATGCAATTCTACAAAATATTCAACAATCCCACCAAAAACCACACTTCACTCGAAACCTCCAATCTTCGACACAAACATTCACAACACATTTTTTATCTTCCAATTTCATCAATAGCAACAACAATTTGCACCTTAAAAACTCCATTCCCATAATTACATAAAATTATAATAAAATCACATAATTTCCTACAACAACTTAACAACCAATTTTCATGCCAACTTGAACTATTATTCTTCCATTTACATCACAAGGCCACAACAATACAATTAACATAATAAATAAAATTTGTTCATCCTTCTCCATCAACAACACTACACGGCCACACACACACATACCCACAACACACAAATTTCATACTTTTCATTCATTTCCACATACTACAACATATATATAAGTCTTCCATAACATAAAAAGGATAGAATTCTTACCCTTTTTCAATTTTTTCACTTGCCAAAAAAAGTACTTTCTTGCCCCAAAAATTATACCACGTTGAAGAGGGTCTTGAACTTAGTAGGAATACTAGAAAATTATGATTTTTGGATCAAAGGTTGATGGGCTAAATTTTTTCCTCTCTTTCTCCCTCTTGGCCGAATTCCCTTGTGCTCTCACTCTCTCTCTTTTGTTTTCTTGGTTGTTCTTGAAACTTCTTGCAAATGAAGACTTGGTGGCCCTTTTTATTAGTTACTATATGGATTAATTTAACACTTGGGCTTGGGCCCTCTTATTTGGACCATGGCCGGCCACTCCACCATTTGGGCCTCTTGTTTTTTTTTTTCCATTTATTTGAGCCCACTTAGTTATGGGTCTTATTTTTTTGAAATTCCCAAAACTAATTTCCAAAATTCCCAATTTTCCCTTGGCCTTCCTCCATATTTCTAAAATCAAAATATTGTTCTATCTCATACAAGTCACACTTGTTTCAATTTATCCGAATGTGCAAAATTACGGGATATAACAATATACTCATCTATGACTTGTAGCAAATTAAGGTCCACATCTCCTTTTGGCTATCGATTAAAAGACTTGCTGTTCAACTTGTGTCGATTATGTCCCAAAATGGTTAAGCTTACCCTTTGCTCATGAATCGCTTGTATTGAAGTACCTTTCACATTTCGTATCCCTCTTGTTTATCGAATGAAGAATGATATTAGTTATCGTACTCTTCACATCAAAGTTGAGTTGATTGTACTTCCTTTAATTGAGTTAATCCTTATCTTCTTGTCTATTGCTCCAAGGTGACGAACCTCGCGTTGGCACACTCTTTCCGATAAAGTTGTGTCGATCATATTTCATAAGAGTTTGGCTAACTTTGGCTTCGTGAATAATTCATAACAAGATGTTTCCTTGTACTTTTACTTCTTTGGCCTAATGATCAAATAATGATAAACGTAGTGACAATAATGATAGTCGGAGGATAACGACGATAGGTCACTCCGACTCTTTCCATGATATTTCTTCTGAGGTCAGTCTTTCATTGCACTTATATATATATATATATTTATTTTCATTACCGAGTCGCGCTATAGTCGGCCGGGTAGGCACTTATATGTGCACCTAGACATGTTTCTTTCTTTACCGAGCCATGTTGTAGGCGGTCGGGTAGGCACGTAGCTGTGTACCTAGATGTATTTCTTTCTTTACTGAGCCGTGTTGTAGGCGGCCGGGCAGGCACGTGGCTGTGCATTGCCACTGATCAGTTGGGCAGAGATGATGTTGTGATGATGAGCTCACCCCACAGAGGGATCTATTATTGTTATATGATATGATATATTCCTCTACAGTGAGGAATGATTTTACGGGCATGCATTTACATTTATGTCATGATTATGGTCTCCCTCAGTGGCCTCGTTCATAGTTTCAGGTTGTCTCTACATCTTTTTCCAAGTTATCTATATCTCTTTTGCTTATGTTATATTTATGCTTACTGCCTTACATACTCGGTACATCTTTCGTACTGATGCATTTTGTGCGCTGTGATCAAGCCCACAGGTACGGTAGACGGATTGTTGTACCTTTCTCAGTAGGACACCAAAGTTCAGCAGGGATGTTCGCACTCCATTCTCCGGAGTTACTGGTCAGAGTCATTAAATAGGATGCATGCATATATATATACAGAGTATGACTATGGGTATATCGGGGCCACTATCCCGACCAGTTGATGCATATTAGTGCTCTTAGAGGCTTATAGACTATCAGTCAGTGTACAGGTACTGTGTTTGGCCTTGCCGGCTTTCTGACTAGTTGTCTTTCTTGGTTGTGGCCTTATTGGCCCGTGTAATGCATATATGTGTTGTTAGGCCTTTTCTGCTCGCAGGTTGTTATGATATACTTCTTACTATTGTTATTCAGCGGCCTCGTCGCCCTATGATTCACGTTACAGAGTTTAGATATCACAGTTGGTTCGCTCGGCCCTTCGAGTGCCGGGTGCCGGCCACACCCCTAAGGTTAGGGTGTGACATAATCGTCATTGTTATCATCACCAAGAACATTATTAACAATACCATGAGAATCATGAAAATTATGAGCTTCTAGTGTTTCTAGAAATAGGAATGTTGTGATATCATGTGTAGGTTCACAACTATAGAATCATGCCTTTGGAAAGAAAGGCTTAGCCTTACATACCTTTACGTCTTCTTAACTATCTAACGTTCTCCTCCAAAGTCTGCAAAATCTACATTCAAGAGGATTCATACTAAAGTTAAGTCTTGAAAACATGCTTAAGTTTAAACTAAAGCAACTAAAAGGCTAACAGAATTTGGGCAGCACTTCCCCTATTTTATCGACTTCCATAATATTACAAAACAGCTCCCAAACAACAATAACAACATCCATAATATCATAATCATGAAGTTACATTCAATTTAGTCTGAAATTTAACCAAAATCCCCTTTTCAAGTTCATCTCATAGTCATCTTCTTCACTATAATACTTATAGCTTCTCCACTTTAATTCTTTTCCTTTCTATGGGGTACTAAACCTTTACATCAACTCAACCATATAAATAGGATGAAGAACATACCTTATAATCAAGGAACTTCACCTCGCTCAACTCCTTCCAAGATCAGGTTCACCACAACTTTGAAAGGAAGCAAGAACCATCACCCTCCATGGATTTATCTTGAGGTTTTGATGTTTGATCTTCCCTCTTGATGATATATAAATGTGTGGAGTGATAGGTAACCTTCAATAACTCTCAAGAAGCCTCTAGAAATGTGGGGAAATGAGTGTGGGAAGTTGGAATGAAAGTGAGGTCTCCCCTCGCTCGCTCCAATTTGCGGTGAGTATATGGCCTAGCATACAGAGTATGCGGCCGCATACTCCCTCCACTACTTGGGGGTGATGTTGGGCAGTAAGCTCACCCAAAAAGGGGAGTTTACGGCCAGTATGCAGCCAGCATACTCAGTATGCGACCGCATACTGCCCCAACTTCTCCGGTTTCGCAAAATTGTGTTCTTTTCGATTCGTTTGACCTCCAATCCTTATGCAACCTTCTTGGCACTTATATAAAACTTCGTTAACCATCTAAGGGGACCTATAACTCCCCTTCAAGGTAATGCTAAGCAATGTATAACTCGAATGCTACGAAATCTTCCCAAAACATGACTCGAACTCCAATTTCTCCATCAAACTTACTTCCACCGCTTCATACGACTCCGAAATCATAAGACTCCGAAACCTTCAGGCATACACTTAAAGTTATCAAGTACCCTTCCTAACCTTATAAGGGCTTCATGTCCACTTTAAGCTCGTGTTGGTTCACCCATAATGCAAACGTCACGAAATTTCCAAGGTGTAAAATAAATATCCCTCCTATATTTCTACCATAATTCTCCAAGTCTAGAAGCATCATAGCATATATTTACACTCTCCTAATGATTCTACATCAATTTCCACCATAAGTATTGCAATCTATCATCCAAGTAGGCTCGGGAAGTGCGGGTAACGTTGTGAGCTTGGATTTCATCTTTATATCGTCGTGGGAAAGGTGTATCTCAGGTCCAAACCAGTAGCAAGTCCTAATTAACCCAATTGAGGTAAAATTCCTTCTCTATAATCGAAGAATTTGGTTAATTTAAAGTTATATTTCTTATATTGTCGCATGTTAAGCCTAATTGGGCGAAAGATAGCGTAACCTCCTATGGGATGTTGTTAATGGAATTATATGGATATTGAATTAGATCAAATGCCTTTGATGTTGGTTTTGGTTGTTGTTGAGATCATGGGAACATAGTAAAAATAGAGGAAATGCTGCCCGAATTCCCTTAACTCCAAATCAAATAGTCTCAAAGATACATCACATATGCATTGGTGTATGAACAATTAAGGCCTAAATAAGGTCATATATCGCCATGTAGGGGAAAGGGACGAGCGGGATTCGGAATAAGGAATTCCTTCAAGTAGCGGATCGACTAATTAAGGTATGTAAGGTGTTCGTTTCCCTTTCTCCTCTGGCACGAATCCAACTAGAACTTGACCATGAACGTTCCATAACAAATTTACTCTATTCTAATGTCTTATGCTTCACTTGTAATGTCCTAGCTATGCTAGCGGACTCTTGTATCGATTGTTTGGCCTCATTGAAGGGTTCTTGACGTCCATTTGATTTCCATAATGTTATTCGGAGGTTATCGACCTTACGTCACTCTGAAAGGCCTATGTGTTACTTTTATGAGTCCTTCATGCATTTTATAAATATGTATACATTATTTTACTACACCGAGGCGCGCTATAGTCGTCCAGGTACGACACCTATTGTGCAATCACTAATCAGTTGGGTATTCACACCGAGGCCCATTGTAGCCGGGTACATTTCACACTGACTCCCATTATGGCCGGGTATTTACTGGAGGGCAGCCACAGTAGGATTTCCAGCTTCAGCTGGTGTCAGCAAGTGCCACTACCCCGGACTTGCTATATTTTGGTATACTTATGTTATATTAATAGTAGTCCATGGAGATCTGTGATATTAATGGGTTCCACTCTAGAGGTCACCGATACCACAAGGGCATCATACTCTGGTCCAAGACCTCCTAAGATGCAAAGAGTTGGGTCATCATTTGAAACCGGCTGAGAAGCCGCCACCAACGTGTCAGCAAAGGTTTTCATCTTCTGCAAATAGTCGATCAGCCATGGTCATGGTTCCTTTCTTTGTGGTTTGGAGATGCAATCGTAGTTGCATAATTCTTGCTCTGGATTGAGAAGCAAACATCTACTCTAGGGCCTGACAGACTGATCTTGATGTTGCACAACCTACAACTTATGCAAGCACTCCTTCAGTGAGCGACGATAATAACCAACCAAGCAAAAGTTGGGCCAGTTTCTTCCAGCTTAGGTATGCAGGATCGACTTTAATTTAGTCGAGGATCCTTAGGTAGTTGAGGATTCTTCGGTAGTGCTACTGGTTACAAACTTTGATAGGCATTCTTGTGAACCATCAATGTAACCTTCCAAGTCGTGGCCTCATAGCGTTGGAAGGACTTGTCACTTCCACAAAATATAGTTGTTCCTATCCAATTTGATAAGGTGAGTATGGGACATGTTAGGAACAAAGGAGCTGCCATTGTTAGAAGTTGTTAAAGTCGTGAGGGTGGTACTGGTAAGGGATGGGAAGAAGCCATTGACGTGAGTCGTTAGGGCTTTGATACCATAATAGGGTTGTAAACAGAGAGACTATGCTCATGTATTCTTCATTGTATATTATTGTCACACCCCGACCTTACTAGGGTGTGATGGGCACCCGTCCCCATATCTGGAGCCGAGCGAACCCGCTGACTCTTATTACATAAATAAACTCTGGAATCAATTCAGAATAAAATGCATAGTAAGCTCTCAATATTTTTTTTGGAGAGTGTATCATCATATAGAACGCGTGACATGAAACGTAATAACATATTGACAGGCGAAGCCGTCTACAAAGCTGACGCTCTATACCCACGACTCTGTCTGCAAAGTCTCTAAAATCGACTCAGAAATTCTAGCACACAAGGTCTGACTTGGCAGCACTCCCAGGACCAAGTGGGATCTACCAACTTCACTGGAACCCCTTCTATACTAGCTTCTGCTCGTCTGGGTGTACCTGCGCGGCATGAAACGCAGCCCCCGAAGAAGAGGGGTCAGTACGAGCAATGTACTGAGTATGTAAGGCATAAATAGAAACATAGTAAGAGATGAATATATGAATATTAACTGTATGGAAGCATAGAACATATCATAAGGTAAAGGAATAACCTGTACATGTGAATATCATAAGATAAGGGAATAACCTGTACATGTGAGTGCCTCTGAGGGCGGATGCCATGCATGCTTATCTTTCCTTTGAAAGGCATTTCTTGTTCATATATGTATGAAAATAGAACATGTCATGTTGCCGAGGCGTCGGCAGCCGATCCATTTAACCATAATTATTTATATATATCCCGCGTCCGGGCACCCCGCGTCCGGGATGATATCATGTCAAATACGGATACATGTACCGTGTGTATATCCCAGCGTCTATAGCGCTTTGCCCTTTTTTCCATCTTCCCCATATACATATATATACTTATATCATATCATAACATGCAGGAGAGCCCAAAGAAAAACTACAACTCTATCGGAGTGACGTAAGGTCGGTAACCTCCGATTATATTATGGAATCATCATGGTCGTCACGTCTCACCTTGAAGGAACAATTATATAAGATGAGACTAATGGAAAATAACATAGGATAAGATCATAAATTTCATAAGACGTTGAATCATATGCTTTAAAGTTTTTGGAAGAAAATAGAATTGTTATCAAGGAGTAAAGTTGAGAATCAAGAAATAACTCAATATTCCCATTTTCGTATCGAACCCATAACTTAGGATTTTCCAACATGGAACCATTCTTAACATACTCATCATAGACGTTTTCTCATATCTGGCATTATCATGGTCATTATAAGAATCATATTCGTCGTTCTAGTCATAAAAGCTTTCAACTTCTTAAAACTTGGTTTTTGGAAAAATATGGGTATTTTGGAAAACAGCTTGTAAACTATTAGGGAAAGACTTATACCTTAGTGTTATAGGCTTATAACTTTTGAAGATAAGGAAACTATGGAAACATTCGTAAACTTGCGACATAGAGATCATGCCAAGGAAGAAAAGGGTCGAGCCTTAACATACCTGTGCCGCGCCTTACTAGCTACGCCTATTCGTCCAACTTGTTTGTCTACATTCAAGAAGATTGACATAATCATTAGACTCATCATCATACACTTGTCTTAACCCTTCAAATGAATTCATTTATAATCTGCCGAAATTTCGGCAGCATCTCCCCTGTAAATACACCATCCCCGAGATTCTAGCTCGGCTAATTTTAATCAACAACAATCCGGGAATTCAACCCGGCCAAACCAACAACAATACCAACAATTATTCCAACAATATCAACATCACAACACTATTATTCATACCAATATATTTCATAAACATCCCACACGATGTTTTTCAACATACAACAACAATATGCACTTCCTTTCGTCCCAATCGAGTAGTATAATCTCGTCAACAAACTAAAAACATTATATACCATCTGTACATATATAAATCAGTCCATACACACGGCCACAACATGTTCAAACAGCCCATAAACACAATAGCTTCAACACAACACTTTATGACCCTTCTCCATAACTATTTTCGTTTTTAAAGCTTGCTAGACCTTAAAATAAACTAAACACAAAAGATGGGATGAATAGAATACCTTATACTTGAAGAAACTCAGCCACATAAATTTTCTCCAACGCCACACTTGAGTAGAAGGAAGAACAATCACCTTTCATGGACTAGTTTGGCGTAATCTTGCCAAATTCTTGATTTATTGGATAATAATATTTGGGAGAGGTTTTGAGAGGATTCTAGGACTTTTGGAAGGTTAATTTTGCTGAAAATAACAGATTTATGGGGTATTTATAGGCCCCCTAGGTCGGTTTCACCGACCTCCCCACGTGGGGCCCGCGGTTTCTCTTTTTTTTTTTGGCAGCTTAAGGTCTCTCTCTTAAAATGGCCATAACTTTTGATTCCGACATCGTGTGAGGGTCCACAACCTACCATTGGAAATCTAATTCAATTATCTACAACTTTTATTTTTGGGGTTTGTTCCAAATTCCAAACGTATAATGCCGTTCTTGCCCCTCCAAGTCAGGTCATCCGAAAACGTTTTCTTAAATCGTCCTTTTGGAGGGCTTACACTCATTTTTGGCTTATGGGTCCTTCTTAGGACTTGCTCAACTTCACATGTACTACCAATATATCTCTTTATATGTCTTTAATAAAATCTTGATGGGTGGGCCCCACCATGGCTTATGGTTACGAGGGCTGTCCTCGAGTGATCATGTTAACCGATTTACTTCCTACGCTCTCCAAATGCCATATATATACATTCTCATACTCAGATAATATAATCTTTATCCCTGATCCTTGTGTAAAATTCCCGTTTTGCCTCTGGCCTTCCGCATTGTTTCCATGAACCATTTTGCGAATTCCTCTTTTTACCCTTAACCTTTCCCGATATTTCCATACTACTCATATTCATGACCAACTTATACATTAAAATAATTTTGGGAGATGGTCATTCCCTTAGCTTTGCCACGACTACCTTGAAATATCCGAACGTATAAAATACGGGATATAACAATTATGGGGACAAAAGTCCTATTAAATTCAAGTGATACAACTCTCTTGGGATAAACATTAGAAGAGATTGAAATTAACTCTAATTACGCTATATAAGAGTCCTACGGATTTCCTCTTCTAGCTGGAAGTCTTATAGATACATGAATTGGAGAATTACTAGGAGAACTGTCATTATCCTTAACAACTTTGACGCGGTCTTGTGAGTCGTTGAAACTGCTAGCTAGAGTTAGTTTGAGAGTAATTTTACAAAATGATTGTTTTTTATCGAGAAATAATTTCGGTAACGAGAGAACTAACGATCAACGGAGAATAACTGGGCGAGATTGTAGTGAATGTGTGATAGTCAATAATTATAGTTCAAACTAATTCATAGCTCCAAATATCTTCGAGCTCATATGGGAACTTTTCCTTAATTTCTTCTCCTCAAATCTTTGTAATGTAGATCTATAAACGTAGGACTAAGATAAACTCTCACTTCACCACAACTTTCTTACAACACGAGTATACTAATTCTTGATCCCCTTATACTCGTAATCACTTAATTAACCTTCATTTTTCGTTGACCTTCCATCGCTTCCCTCATATTATTTTCTTTTTTTATTGGCCATTGCCTTGCGACGGCTATTTAGATAGCTCTATAACGCCTGCCCTCATATTCGGCATCGCTGGCGACTTGTGTGATACTCTCTAACTCTTGGCAGTACTGCTATCTTACTACCCATAAGCACACTACTTTCCTCCTCTTTGAAGATCACCGCACTGCCTACAATTATCCTTTTGTTACGATCCTCACTTCTTCTAGCATTAAGATTCCTTTTCGCTGCAACCCAACTGTCCTTTGTATTCGTTTCAGTTTCTCTGTATGGCTTGCAAACCTTTCTTAATATCTTTGTTACCCTTCAGAATATATCATGGTGTATTTGGATGCGGTCCAGTGTCTCCGGTACGGGCAATTCAAACCACGGTCTAGAAACATCGTATCTCACATCACAGAGAATCATTCTTTCTAACTTGTTAATTCCCTTACTTTCCTATCATACTTTCTTTCCCATATCTGCCCCATAATATACTTATTTCCAATCCATTTCTGCTTTCTCCTGATACATCCTTGATATATTGATACATCTCAAACTTTGGCTTTTTCAAGCTAATACATTTCTTTCTTTAGAACTTTGGGAATGCCATAATTAATATCAGGACTTAATCTGCTCTTCCCCCCTTTATAAGGCTGTTCTTATACACCAATAACTTTTGAATAGTAATCATCTTTGATAATCATCTGGTCGGCCTTAACGATCCTCCCACTTCTCAGTTCTTTATAATGCCGGAATTCCTTTCATCGCATGGTTTGACCTATTTCCCCTTTCTACTAGTTGAAATCTAGTATTGAATCAAATGCTTATATATTTCATATCCACAATCGGTGCCTCCTTTATGGTCTTTCCAGTTCTACCTTTTATGACTAATAATTCTCTGGTCTAATGAATTAATGGGAACAACGAGATTCATTAAACTCCTTTACAGAATACCCGACTACACCCCGCTCCTTAACACCTTTAAAAATTCTTCTTGCGCTGGTTTCCCAATTTTGATTTATGCCTATATTATACTGTTAAGAATTGATATTCCACACTCTTTATTTCCACGACTCGTCCCTTCATTCGCTTAGCTCATTTGTCCCGTAATTCTCCCAAACTACTTATCTGCATCACCGCTATGCATCATAGTTCTTCTAGTGTCCTGACGCTTCTTGTTTTTATCATGAAATCCTTACAAGGTACACTCCTTCCCTTTTTATTTTGGTCAAGCCTTCCTCTTTTTGTTTGCCGCAACGGCTAGTTCATATTTATAAATATTCCCCGTACAACGTTATTTCCGTTATGATCGAATCGGTATACCCTTTACAGAGATTCTTATCCCCTGTCACTGATATATTGCCTCCTAGTCAGCTTCGTTAACTTATTATCCTCTCTCTTGTCATTGGTAACTGCTCGACTTTCTTCACTCAATCCGTTAGTGCACCCTTCTTACTTCCGTCCTCCGGGATTTTGAGTTTCTTTACTCTTAAATGCTCTTCTCCACTTGCCATTGTGTAACATTGGCCCTGGAGTTCGTAGATTATCCTTTTAGAAGTGCAAATCCGTTTTATCTCTAAGTCATCTTTGTGGAAGGGTTTCTCTATTTCCGAGGTAAGTGTGGCGTGTTATTATGACTATGCCTTTATCTCTTCGGATACCCCTCAAAAGTCAGAAATCCCTTTAGCATCTTAGCAAAACCTGCTTATTATTTTTTTTCCAATTCACATCCCTATTGGTTGTTACTGCCCTTCAGTCCCACTTATTCAAAATCTGTTTGTGGGCCTTATGCATTCGTCTTTTATTCCCCACTACCAGGCTCCATTGCTTTCGTATATTTACCTTCGAAATTCATCTGAATGGTTCTTTGCTGCCCTCGTCGTCCTAAACTCTCTTTCTCGGATTCTTTACTTGACCTCGTTAGCAACATACTTCCGTTGCTTACACTTCTCCTTTTCTCAGGGCATCCTAATCTTCTTACTCTCCTATACTCACTTTCTTCTTTTTCCTGGTGTTACCGCATCAGGCTTATCCAATTCTAACCTTTAAAAAAATAATGTCAACTTGCTCTGTAGCACTTGTCACTTGAACTTCAATACCCTGGTCAATCAACATATTTAACATATCACAACGCCGATTATTGGGGAACACATACTGATTAACCGCACATAAAATATCGTATATATATTTTCCAACACCTTACTTAAGAAGTATCCCCAATACTAGTTAAACTCGTCAAAATCCTATAGTTGTAATACACCTTCTCTCTCTTTGCCCAGCCAATCCGCCTTACCTTTCGCAATCATTTATAATTTCCAATCGTGAGTCTCACACGCTTCTAATTTCCCTCAAGCTGTTCTAGTTCCTCATCCTTCTCTCATGTCTGAATCAAGGGGACTTCTTAGCACAATTCCCAGCGGGGTTACCCATCCTAGTACTACTCTGGCCCAAGTACACTTAACCTCGAAGTTCTGATAGGTTTCGGTGCTGGTATGATCGCATCCGACCTACCTCATGGCCAAATCACATGACCTAAAACAAGTTGAAGTTCTAACGGATCCCAATAAAATTCCGGTAATGCATCTCCCTCCTGATTGGAAAAATACCTCACTCACTTTCTGACCGAGTAAATGCTGGTATAGCCTTCGAAACTCCCAATAATAACTATCAATCAACACACACGACTGTCTTTCATTCTAAATTTTAAGATTCCTAGTGGCAGCCCAAAATATCTTAGCCGCAATTACCTATAAGTACTTCGGCTATCGATTCCTTTAAAACTCCCATTCATCAACTATTAATGATATCTTGCCATAGTTGTACACACATAAGAAATTTCAATAAAATATTCATATACCTATAGCCGGCCTGTCCTGATCTTAGTCCGGAGGGCTGTAAAGTGAAGTATCCTCCTCATCGTCCTCCCGCCATCTACTAGTCTGGCCCTTCTCATATGCCTCATCCGAAACCGAGGGGTACGAATATCCTGGCAACTCCTGATTTACCGAAGGCCAAGATAAATGGATAGAATACTCGATAACACTCATAGGTGTGGCTTCCCTAACATATTGCTCCACCATGAGAGATGCTGGAGGGGAAACTCTGGTATAGCCTTGGGAGCCTCCTCCATCGGCGTCTTATACGAACCCTCAGATGGGTCCGTCTCGTAACTATCTTTCGACGGGTCCTCCTCCATAGAAGTCAGGAACTCTGGGGGGATCATTTCAGGATCCTTGTAAGGGTGTGTCTCAATAGAATAGCTAGGACTCCTCCTACTCTGTCCTGGGGCCTGGAGTCCCGAATCTGTCCTAGGGGCCTTCCTGGCACCCCCACTATCTGAAGCCGATCTCTTCATATCTTATCAACCTGCACCTACCTACAGGAAAAGAGGGTCAGAAACAATCTCTCCTAGACTCTGGCTCTATCGCACGATCTAAGATAGAAGGAAAGGTCAATGATTCCTAAATGCCCCGCAGCCTCCTGTTTACATGTGTGGCCGGCTTCACACCCATAAACAGGACTCTACCGGACACGGTCTGTAGACAACCCTAGGAAGAACTGATCTAATATCACTTTTGTGACGACCCAAACTGATAAGCCGTGACGAGTGCCCGACCACTATTGACCAAGCATCCCCCCCGGACTCGCATTTGCTTCTTACTGAGTAACTTGGTGGGCCATAAACAATCTATAACTGAGCTATACTATCTCCTGAATAATCAATACAAGAAACACCATCTCAGGAACTCGCGGCCAACGCATATATATAAACATAAATAATGAGAGTAGTAGTGCAAGCCAATTAGGCCGCTACATATACTGTACAACAAAACAAGCGCCGACAGGGCTGCATAACATCACCGCTACATATCACTATCTACAGACCTCTATGTAATACAAACTGTAGAAAAGACAGGACAAGGCCCCTGTCATATTGATATATCTACATATCAAAACAGCATACAAAAAGGGTTGCAGCTCTGGATCAATGGAGCGCATGGACTACCGCTGAGAGGAGATCCTACTAGTCTGGATCGTCTGGCTGGCTACCTGATCCTGCAGGCATGAACGCAGCGTCCACAAGAAAGGACGTCAGTAAGAACAGTGTACTGAGTATGTAAGGCATGAATAATATCATAATGAGAGACATGTAACACAACATGAGAAAAGAGATAACCTGTACGACCGATTGCCTCTTAAGGAGAATATCATGCATGCTTAGCTTTCTTTAAAACAACACCTTTGATAGGCATTAAATAGTATTGTTGTGGAACGTGCAGCCCGATCTATGAATATATAATATTGCTACGAAACGGGCAGCCCGATCCATAAATATATAATATTACTGCGGAACGTGCAGCCCGATCCATGAATATATAAAATTGCTGCGGAACGGGCAGCCCGATCCATAAATATATAATATTACTGTGGAACGTGCAGCCCGATCCATACTCATATATCCCGTGTCCGGGCATCCCGCGTCGGGGACGATATCATAAGGTCGGTAACCTCCGATTTATATTATGGAATAATTATCATCGCTATATCTCACCTCGAAGGAACAATTCATAAGGTGAGATCAACAACAATGAGCCATTCAAGGAAATCATGAAATAAACTCAATAGTCTCATCACAACATTTACAATCATAACTTTGAAACTTCTAGAAATGGGATCATCATCATCATCGCCAGCATTATCATTTTGAAGACATAATTAGCGTCATAAGAAACTTTTAAGAATCATGAATCTTTAGCTTGTGGGAAAAGGACATCATGGAAAATAAATATAAGTTCGCAAGAAAAGGGTCATCATTCTTGTCATGGTCATTATAGAAACACCTTGTTTTTATTATCGTAAAAACCTTGAGAATCATGAACTTCTAGCTTTCGGGACAAGGATGTTATGGAAGACATATATGGAATCATAACGTAGGAGTCATGCCTTTAGAAAGAAAGGGACTAGCCTTAATATACCTTTCGGTCTCCTTAGCGATTCAACGCTTATCCTTCCAGGCTCGTAAATCTATATATAAACCATTCGTACTATGGTTAGGCTCAATGTCATATACTCACCCTAAGTTTTGGATTTAATTCCATTTAAAGTCTGCCGAAATTCGGGCAGCATCTCCCCTGTTTATATGCCTAGCCCGAAATCACAATTCAACAACCGACAACCACAACAACCCTACCAATATCAACAACAACATTACCAACACCAATGTACGCCATAAAACATCGTACACGATGTTTTCCAGCTTCCTTAACCAATAGACTTATTATATGACTGCTTAATAGTTTTACCTCCGTAAATAAATCGAAACTAGTATTAATAAGGAGAGATTCATATCTTACTCCTGCCAGTATTGCAATATCTTCACTTTCCACCTTGAACTTGAGCCAAAACATGTCGCTATACGATTTTATAATCGCAACTATACACTATCTGGACCAGAATTCGTGGATTATACTTTGATTTGCGTGAAATTTTGATGAGTGGAAGTTGATGGAAGTTCCAGAGGTTTGGGGGAGGCTTAGAGGGTGTTTGATTGAGAAAATAAGGGGGTAACTCCTTTTTATAACATTTAAAACTCGAGTTGCACCGACCTAAAACTTGCTCAGCGCGTCCGCGCCTACTAATGGCGCATTTGTGCTGAGTTGGCCGTTGGTCCTCTGCACGTTCTAGCCACTCCCTGGCGTGTTCGCACAGACCATTTTTCTAGCTTGTAAGCCCGACTTCTAACGCCCATATCTCCTTTCTCTGGTACCGTATCGATGAGCAGTTTGTTGCGTTGGAAACTAGACTTCATGAACTTCACTTTAGGCTTTTGCTTTTCCTTAAAACTCCTCGTATACTAAAAGATATTCTCTCCTCAATTAGGGTCAAAATTGCCCTTCATATTTTTCTTCAAAGTCCAACAGGCTTGGTTATCCTTAATTCACTTGCTCTCCAATCTTCCCATAACTTATTATATGAACTAAACCTTCATGACCATAGGATAAACACATACAATCATATATATTCCCTTGAGGGAAACTTTAAGGTCCATACTGAAACGACCAACACTTACGAGTTTCAACATATAGAACTACGGGGTGTAATACTTACGCGGGATATAAGTCATGACCAACAGGCGTTACACCTTGGATGAATTTTGTATCGTTAATGTCGTTAGTAAACTAATGTGAGCCTAGAAGGGCCATGGAACACTTATTAGGCTAAGAAAGACTTTAAGTAAGTATCAAGAGAGAATATCGAGGTTCCGGGGTCAAGCGGGTTGAAGGAAGTAAGTTGTCGAAACTTTGGGAAGAACTTAGTAGAATGCCGGACTAGAATTATGGTCTAACTTAAGCGAGGTATATCTTCTAGAAAATATGAGGAGTTATGGAGTGAGTAAACTATCCAAATTAAAGTTCATTGAGTCTAGTTTCCAACGCAATAAACTGTTCATAGATACGACATTGAAGTAGGGAGTTATGAGCATTTTAAAATAGACTACGAGAAGCCCGCGAACCTGCGAAAATCCGATAAAAAAGAAAGGCCCACTTAAAGGCCCATTAAATGACCCGACCTAACACCTATATAAACCCCAAACTCGCCATTTTCACCACTTTTCACCCATTTCTCATCTCCACAACTCTTTAGAACCCTCCACAACATCCATCCAAGTCCTTATACCAACCTTAGCATAATTTAGTAGTTCCAACATCAAATTTGGCTCAAGAAAGGATAGGTGACCTTGTAGTTCTCAATTTCTGTGGTGGTATCATCATAGAAAGGGGCGTAGACACAACGCGAGTGCCATATCATGCATGAAAGGATGAACCAAGGTAAAATTCTACCTATCTACTCGTAATGTAGAAAGATCTGTGGTAAATCTCGCTAGATCTAACTCGTAATAATTCGAATTGGTGGAAATGTGAAGTAAATCTATGGAGATTATTGTTGATGGATTTCATTTCAAATTTTGGAAAGTTAGTATGAAAGTTGACTTTAGTAATGATTGTAGATGTCGGGTCGTTGTTGGTATAATTCTGGGATCAGAGTATAAACAGAGGAAATGCTGCCCGAATTTCCGTAACTCCGAATTAATTTGGGAATATAACACCCATAAATGAACATGCACGCTAAGATGAGGCTAACCCAGGTCGCATATTTCCATATAGATGCGGGAAAAGGACCAGCGTTGGAATAAGGAATTCCTCCGGGTCGTGTTTGAGGATAAAGGTATGTAAGGTATTGCTATCTCCACTTTCTTTGGCACGAATCCTAGAAATTATTAGCATGCATAGCGTAATATTCCACTCTATTTGTTCCAATATGATATAAGCATTCCTTATTAGGATACACATTGATTCCTAGACATTGTGATATGTTTTATAAATGATTCTTATGATGTTATTGTGATTACTTTTATTGAGTCTTTTCTTGGCTTCCATACGAGTTCCATAATGTATTCAGAGTTTACGACCTTATGACACTTCGAAGGGCCAGATATCATTCCTTTGGCTCCTCATGCATTATATATATGTGTGTCTCTGTGTGTGTGTGCACTATTTTACTAACACCGAGCTACGCTACACTCAGCTGGGTACAACACGTAGATGTGCAACCACTGATCAGTTAGATATTCACATCGAGTCCCGTTCGGGCCGGGTAGGCTAAACACTTATTCCTGAAAGGGCCGGGTATGTTATCACACCGAGTCCCAAAAGGGTCGGGTACATTTCACACCGAGTCCTGCAAAGGTCGGGTACGTTATGATGACATTATTATATATATGTATACTGCATATGATTTGCAAAACTCATGTATTGCATATTGTATGTTTCCCGTTGATTCATGTTACCATTACTTCATCTTCTTATATCATGTTTATACTATTATTTCCTTCCTTACATACTCAGTACTATTTTTCGTACTCACATTCCATCCTACGGGACACTGAATTTCTGCTGCAGGTCCTAACAGAGTTACAGGAGGACCACCACAGTAGGGCTACAACTTCAGCAAGGGTCAGCAAGCACCACTACTCCGAGCTTGCTATATTTTGGTATATTTATGCTACTATGATACTTGTCCTTATGTTATGGGCTTGTCCTTATGTTATGGGTACGTTGGGTCCCTGTCCCGACACTTATGTTTTGTGTGTATACTCCTAGAGGCTCATAAACATTGTAGCATGTGTATGTGTTATCTGTTGATCTGGTCAGTCTTGGATAGTCAAAGTATGCTTTTGGATGGCCTTGCTGGTCCTATGACTTGCTGATGTGATTATGTATAGCGGCCTCATCAGCACGCCTTTATATATATGTGCGCGCGCGAGTGTGTATGCACGTGCGTGTGTGTGTGTGTGTGTGTTTAAGTTGTGTTATGTGCATGGTAGCGACGTTGGGCCTTTTCTGTGTAGGTGTTTTCTTTAGCCCATGTAAATCGTATCACCAGGGACAAAGGTATAGTTTGTCAGGATTAAGGTTATGCCAGATGGCATCCAACCTAGAGGACGGTTGCCGTCATGCCCCTAGTTGGGAGGTGACACTATTAGCCAAAGCCTGAACATCCATAGCCAAAGGTCGCTCCCCAACCTGTAAACAAGCTAGGCTACCCATACTCACCGCCTTGCGACTCAAGGCATCCGCCACTACATTGGTCTTGTCCGAATGATAAAGAATAGTCATATCATAGTCCTTGAAAATCTCAAACCACCTTCGCTGCCTCAAATTAAGATCCCTCTAATTGAAAATGTGGTGAAGACTCTTATGATCCGTAAACACCTCACAATGCACACCATAAAATTAGTGTTTCCAAATCTTCAATGTAAATACTACCACCGCCAACTCCAAATCATGAGTGGGGTAGTTCTTCTCATGAACCATCAGCTACCTTGAAGCATAAGCTATCACTTTCCCTTTATGCATCCAAAAATAAGCAAGGCCAATCCGTGAAGCATCACAATATACAGTAAAGCCCTCTCCCTCCATAGGAAGAGTCAGAATCAGAGTTGTAGTCAATAAAGTCTTGAGCTTTTGGAAGCTCGGCCCATAGTCATCCGACCACTAAAAGGGTATATTCTATTGAGTCAATCTAGTCAATAGAGATGAAAATCCCTCTACAAGATGCCGATAATAGCTATCGAGGCCAATGAAACTCCGAAATCTCGATCACTGAAGTAGTCCTGCCCAATCAGGAACTGTGTCAATCTTCTTGGGATCCACCATAATACCATCCTTGGTCACAACATGACCTAAGAATGTTACAGAGTCGAGCCAAAACTCACACTTTGAAAACTTGGCATATTATTGCTTCTCCTTAAGAATTCCAAGCACGATCCTCAAAACTGCTCATGTTCTACTCCACTATGAGAGTATATCAAGATATCATCGATAAATAACAAATCCAAGTACGGCTTGAAAACACCGTTCATCAAATTCATGAAAGTTGCTAGGGCATTAATCAGCCCAAAGGTCACTAGAAACTTATAGTGGCCATAATAAGTCCTGAAAGCTGTCTTAGCTAGGGATATCCTCCGCCTTAATCTTCAATTGATGATAACCGGACCTCAACTCGATCTTAGAAAATACCGATACACCCTGAAGCTGATCAAACAAATCATGAACCTGAGGAATGGGATATTTTTTCTTGATGGTAACCTTGTTCAGCTGTCGATACACATGTGCATAGACCCATCCTTCTTCTTTATAAACAACACCGAAGCACCCCAAAAGGAAACACTAGGTCTAATGAACCCCGTACTCAACATGCCTTGCAACGGTTCTTTCAATTCCTTCAACTCCGCTGGGGCCAACCGATATGGCAGAATAGAAATGAGCTTGGTGCCCGGCTCCAAGTCAATACAAAAGTCAATATCACGGTCCGGTGGAACACCAAATACATCTGTGGAAAACACCTTGAACGACTCCCTCACTACTAGTACCGACTCAAGCGGAGGAGTATCGGCGTTAGTATCCTTAACATAGGCCAAATAAGCTAAACACCGCTTCTCCAGCATCCGTCAAGACTTAAGGAACGATATCACTTTCTTCAGCGCATGGCTAGTAGAACCCTTCTACTCCAACCTAGGGACCCCTGGCATAGCTAAGGTAACCTTCTTGGCATGACAGTCCAAGATAGCAGGATAAGGGGACAACTAATTTATACCAAGAATAATGTAAAAATCTACCATGTCTAAAATTATCAAATCGGCCCACGTGTATACCCCATCAAAGTAGTCTCAAAATATTGATACACTAAATCCTCTACAATGGAATCCCTAAAAGGAGTAAAAGCACTAACAGTGTTATACCTCGGAAAATTCCCCGTTGATGCACAGTGAATAGACTATCGAAAGGCACGAAATATACGGTATTACAATAAGTGAGAAATGACATTTGATGACCCTAATTGAGATTTGCAAAGACATTGGGAGCAAGAGGAGGAAGTTTGCCAAGAGAGGGTAAGGCATACGATGTGTATCGGAAAGGATTTACGAGTAATAAGTTAATGATGATTTAATAGTGTCTTGGAGAAGAATTATAACGTCCCTTAGATCGTTAATGAGGTGTTAAACAAGTATCAAGAAGATTCCATAAGGATTGGAGATCAAACGAAGTGACGAGAACAAGATCAGAGAAAAGATGGGTTACACGGCCGATTATACGGTCCGTATAATGTTATATGGTCCGTATAATGGTCCGCAGAATTGTCACAGTGAAGGTCCCTCACTGATGGGATAATACGGACACTTATACGGACCGTATAATGTGCCGTATAATGGTCACAGAAGCGAGATGTTGAAGCGGCGATTTTGACGGTCACTTATACGGACCGTATAAGTTTATACAGACCGTATAAGTGTCCGTATATTTTCCCGACGGATCAGATTTTTAAGTTATTAAAAAATGGACCAAGTTCATTATTGCATTTAATTTTCACCCAACACTTCAAGAACTCTCTAGAACCCTCTCCACTCTCCATCCATAAGAACTCAAGAGAAATTTGTGATCAACTTCATCAAACTAAGAAAACCAAGTGTAAGAAACTCATTAGAGATCATCCAAGTCAAGAAATTTCATTGGAGGTGAACTAGGGTTTTGGCTCAAGTGAAGTATTTCCACCCAAGGCTTATCCCCACGCCATCTAAGGTAAGTTTCATGGTCTTTCCAAGTTATTTAAGGTATTGAGAGGGTGAAAAACTTGGATTGTAGAAGGAGATAGAAAATGGGTCATGAATGTGGGAATAGTGGCATTTTTGAGTAGTAGCTTGGATTGAGTCATGATTCTTGATATGTTATGATTATGATCACGTTATAAATGATATTAAGAACATGGGATAAACATTGTATATGAGTGAATGTAATAGTGTACTATGACCATAATTATGGAGGAATTGAAGTTAAATTGTGAAATGTGGATAATGTAGAAGAATGACGAGTGTTGCTTAGAATATTGTGAATGTTGTTATGGAGGTTTGAGAGTTGATATGCAATATGAGGAAAGTTGTATAAACAAAGGAAATGCTGCCCAATTTTCTCTAGCCTTAGTAACCATGTTCTTATAATCGATTAGCTAATGTTAATACGAACTTTCTTGAAGGTAAAAACGCGAGCATCGGAGGAGAACGATCAAACGATAGAATAGCTAAATGAAAGAGGTATGTAAGGCTAATCCTTTCCTTCTAAGGCATGACTCCTATGGCATGAATCTTCCTATTTTTCCATAATCTTCCTAAATAACGGAAATTACGAGTCCATGATTATAAAGAGCTACATACGCACATGATAAAGAAAAGAGATACGATACGAGCATGATAATGATGATGATGAGTTTAAGTATAGAGAATCCTCGAGTAAAATATGATGTCCATGAGGTTTATGATCCTAAGCACGGTTCCATTGATGCTTTTCCTTGTGTACACTTACCTTAAAATGTTAGTCCCCTCAAGGTGAGACATAATGATTATGATCACTCCATAATGTAATCGGGGGTTCACGACCTTATGTCACCCCGACATCCCCATATTTACCTTCAAGTTCTAATGTATGTTTTGATGATAAATGTATAATAAGGCTAAGTTATGATAAGGTCATGATATGCCTATGAGATGTACAGTAATGTTAAGTTTATGATATGCTCACAATGCTACAATTCCACCGTGCCTAAATGGCCGGACATGTAACCTCAATGGCGGGCTGCTTGTGATTCCACCGTGCCCAAATGGCCGGACATGTCACAGCTAAGGTGGGCTGCTTATGATTCCACCGCGCCTAGAAGGCTGGACACGATCACCACTAGTGGGCGGCGTATGAGGTTTACCCGGACGCGGGTTAACGTTGATGATATATATATATATATATATATATATATATATATATATGATATGATGATACATGTACTAGGAATATATATGATATATGTATGAAATGCATCCACTCTTAAAAGTTAAGCACGTTATATTTTCATCTTGTGTCTTATGATTTCTCTGTTATGTTCATTTCATCCATGCCTTACATACTCAGCACAATGTTCGTACTGACGTTCGTTTTCTTTGGACGCTGTGTTCATGCCCACAGGTAGGCAAGGAGGTGATCCAGACTCGTAGGAGCTACTAGCAGACTTTGAGAGCACCCCATTATTCCGGAGGTGCCATTGATTTATCCTTTTTTGTATATATATTTGGCATGATGGGGTCCTGTCCCGTCCATATGTCTAGTACTCTAGTAGAGGATCGTAGATAAGTATGTGTGGGTAGCATGGTCTCACGATGTCCCTATTGTATGTACATTATTTTGATAGCCGAAGGGCTTATGCATATAAAGGTAATTATGTTTCCAAGTGAAAAATGGTTTTCCTATGATTTGAGTATAAGATTAATGAATGAGCGCTTGATGCGTACGATGGGTAATGGTATGAGCGGTGCTCGGTGGTTAGCCCCGGGTACCCGTCATGGCCCCTAGTCGGGTCGTGACAAAAGTGGTATCAGAGCAGTTCAGTCCTAGGAAGTGTCTACGAGCTGTGTCTAGTAGAGTCTTATTTATGGTGTGTTGCGCGCCACACTAATAAACAGGAGGCTACAGGGCATTTAGAAAAAATGACCATCTTTCATCTTAAGAGATCGTGCGATAGAGCTGTGTTATAAGATTATCTCCTCCGTAATAGTGTGCTATGATTTCAGAAATGCCGCCAAAGGGAAAAGTTATAGCCGCCTAGAAGGGCAAGATTACGATGAAAAGGCGAGTAGAGAGAGAGCCACCAATGAATATAGAAGAGGGAGAATCACATAATGAGGCCCCATCTAATACTTCCTCCACTCCGCCCAATTTAGAAGTACAAGAGTGAGCTTCAGCTCCAGCTCCTATGCCTCCGGTTCCTGCACCGGCTACTTCGGGTCAACAAGTGACCGATGCTATTCATTTATTGACGCAGTTAGTTGCCGCCCAGGTACAGCGGCAGGGTTCGGGTTCAAGCGACAGGGTCGTTAGTCCTAGAGCCCGTGATTTCATGAGTTTGAATCCTCCGGAGTTCTTCGGGTCAAAGTCGGATGAAGACCCGCAAAGTTTTATCAATGAAATATTGAGAACATTGAAGATTAGTCATGCCTCTGAAACTGAATCTGTGGAGTTGGCATCTTATAGACTCTGGGATGTGGCGGTCTTATAGTACAATAATTGGATGTCATCAAGAAAAGAGAACGCGCCTCCTCCCGTTTGGCAAGAATTTGTAGATGCTTTCATCCGCCATTATTTGCCACCCGAGGTCCACCGAGCTAGAGCAGATAGATTTTTAAATTTGAAACAAGGAAATATGAGTGTTCAGGAGTATAGCCTTCAGTTCAATTCATTGGCTAGATATGCCCCGACTATAGTGGCTGACATGGGAGATAGGGTGCACAGGTTTGTGAGTGGCTTAGGGCCACATTTATTTAAGGATTGTTTGACGGATTCGTTGCAAGACGGAATGGATATTTCCTACATTCAAGCCCATGCCAAGAATTTATAAGGACAGCAACATCCACTAAGGGGTGATCGTGATATTGATAGAGGGGCAAAGCAAGAGGGCCGGATCTATAGGGGCAGGTAGTGATTATAGAGAGGGATCGAGGTAGACATATCCCAGACACTCAGGCCAGTCGGCGACTAGTGCACCTCCACGATTTGCAGGTAGGAGATTTGACCTCTCTATTCCTTCAGGACAGGGTTAGAGTTCGAGAGCTTCAGGTTCCCAGTTTGGAGGTGATTATAGTCAGAGGAGACCACCAGTTCCACGATGTAGTCAGTGCAGAAAATTACATTCAGGGCCATGTCGCCAGGGCACAGATGCTTGCTACGTTTGTCGACAGGCTGGGCACTTGATGCGTGATTGTCTCTCGAGGTATGGTAGAGGTGGGGTTCAGCCCACAAGATCAGCAGCTGGTTCCTCTTCAGTATGCCCGGTTGGGCAGACTCCCTAGATCCCAGCAGGTCGAGGTAGAGGCAGAGGGGAAGCATCTACTTCAGGTGCCACTCAGCCCCGTATGTATGCTTTAGCCGGACGACAGGATCTTGAGTCTTTCCCGGATGTGGTTACAGGTATACTATCTGTATTTTCCCATGATGTGTATGCATTGATAGATCCGGGTTCTACCCTATCTTATATTACTCCGTATGTTGCTGGTCGTATTGGGGTGAAACCTGAGCCAAGTAAACCTTTTGAGGTATCTACTCCGGTTGGTGATCCCGTGATAGCTAGACAAGTGTACAAAAATTGTGTAATTGTGATATGCGACCGGCAGACTAAAGCTGATTTAGTTGAGCTGGAAATTTTTGATTTCGATGTGATTATGGGTGTGGATTGGTTGGCCTCATGTTACGCTAATTTTGATTGCCGAATTAAAGTAGTTCGATTTCAATTTCCGGGAGAGCCCGTGCTTGAATGGAACGGTAATACAGCATCTCTAAGATGTAGGTTTATTTCCTACCTTAAGGCAAGAAAGATGATAGCAAAAGGCTATATTTATCACTTAGTCCGAGTTTATGACACCGAAGCAAAGTCGCCAACTTTCCAATCCATTCCGGTTGTGAATGAATTTCCGAATGTATTTCCAGATGAACTTCCAGGCCTTCCTCCGGAAAGAGAGATTGATTTCGCTATTGATGTGTTGTCAGATACCAAGCCTATTAATATTCCTCCTTACCGAATGGTTCCGGCAGAATTGAAAGAGTTAAAGGTACAGTTGAAAGATTTACTTGAGAAGTATTAGACCCAGTTCATCACTGTGGGGAGCACCTGTCCTATTTGTAAGAAAGAAAGATAGCTCCCTACGAATGTGCATCGATTATAGGCAGTTGAATAAGGTGACGATAAAGAACAAATATCCTCTTCCGACAATTGATGATTTATTTGATCAACTACAGGGTGCCAAGTGATTTTCCAAAATGGACTTGAGGTCAGGTTATCACCAAGTGAGAGTTAAAGAAGAAGATATTCCCAAAACAACTTTTAGAACGAGATATGGCCATTATGAATTCCGGGTGATGTCATTTGGGTTAACTAACGCTCCAACAGTGTTCATGAATTTGATGAATAACGTATTCAGGCCTCTCTTGGATTTATTCATAATAGTATTCATTGACGATATTCTGGTATACTCTCGTACAGAATCAGAACATGCAGACCATTTACGTATTGTTCTAGGAATTCTTCGAACTTGAGAATTGTATGCAAAATTCTTAAAGTGCGAGCTTTGGCTAAATTCTATGACATTTTTGGGTCATGTTATTTCAGATGATGGAATTCGAGTTGATACTCAGAAAATTGAAGCTATGAAGACTTGGCCAAGGCCGATGACGTCTACAGAAGTCCGTAGTTTTCTGGGATTGGCAGGGTACTATAGAAGGTTCGTAAAAGGATTTTCCTCTATTTCCGCCTCATTGACGAAGCTAACCCCGAAGTCAGCTCAATTTCAGTGGAATGATGCTTGTGAGCGTATCTTTCAGGAATGGAAGGATAGGTTAACTTCAGCTCCGGTCTTAACACTCCCAGAAGGGCCAGATGGTTATGTTGTATATTGTGATGCTTCCGGTATTGGGTTAGGATGTGTGTTAATGCAACACGGTAAAGTCATCGCTTATGCTTCGAGACAGCTGCGGAAACATGAAAAGAACTACCCAAACTCATGATCTCGAATTGGCTGCAGTTATTCATGCATTAAAGATGTGGAGACACTACTTATATGGTGTACATGTCGATATTTATACAGATCACAAGAGTCTTCAATACATTTTCAAACAAAAGGAGTTAAATCTGCGGCAGAGGCAGTGGTTAGAATTATTGAAGAATTATGATGTGAGTATTTTATACCACCCCAGAAAGGCAAATGTAGTAGTTGATGCGCTTAGCCGCCGATCGATGGGCAGCCTATGTGAAGTTCCTCCAGAGAAGAAAGAATTAATTCATGAGCTCCACCAACTAGCTAATCTTGGAGTACGTTTAATTGATTCAGGTAGTGCAGGAATTGGTATTAGTAATCCTACAGTTTCGTCCCTGAATATAGAAGTAAAAGAGCGCCAATATGAAGATCCTCAGTTGAGCCATTATAGAGACACACTTTATGAAAAAGAGAAGTCTCCATTGGAAACTTCAATGGATGGAATTCTTAGATACCGAGGCAGGCTATGTGTTCCGAATGTTGCAGAATTACGTCATCCAATCCTCGAAGAAGCTCATTATTCTCGGTATTCTATTCACCCAGGTGCAACGAAGATGTATCATGATCTCAAGTTAATATATTGGTGGGATGGCATAAAGAAAGACATAGCAGAATTTGTAGCTCAATGTCCAAATTGCCAGCAAGTGAAAATCAAACATCAAAAGCCAGGAGGATTATTGCACGCAATGGAAATCCCTACTTGGAAATGGGAAGTGATCAATATGCATTTTATTGTGGGATTACCTCATTCTTGAAGCAAGTATGATTCTATATGGGTGATTGTGGATAGATTGACGAAAGCAACTCATTTTCTTCCTGTTAGAACCACATACTCAGCAGAAGATTATGCAAGGTTGTATCTCAAGGAGATTGTGCGACTCCATGGTATTCCGATATCTATTATCACAGATAGAGGAGTGCAATTTACAGCCAAGTTCTGGAAATATTTCCAAGAAGGTCTAGGTACTCAAGTAAAGCTTAGCACGGCATTTCATCTGCAGACTGATGGACAAGCCGAACGTACCATTCAGACCTTGGAGGATATGCTAAGAGCATGTGTTCTAGATTTTGGTGGCAGTTGGGATGACCACTTACCTGTAATCGAGTTTGCATACAACAATAGCTACCATTCCAGTATCCAAATGACTCCGTATGAAGCTCTATATTGAAGGAAGTGTAGATCCCCAATTGGATGGTTTGAAATAGGAGAAGTACAGCTAATAGGCCCTGAGTTAATTCAATAAGCAGTAGAAAAAGTCAAGGTGATCCAAGATCGATTATTGACAGCCCAAAGTCGCCAAAAATCTTATGCGGACAACCGCCGACGAGACTTAGAATTTCAAGTTGATGATTGGGTATTCTTAAAGGTGTCACCAATGAAAGGAGTGATGAGATTTGGTAAGAAATAAAAGTTAAGTCCTCGATACATTGGACCCTATAAGATTATCCGCAAGGTGGGTCAAGTAGCTTATGAATTGGACTTGCCTCTAGAACATGAATTAGTCTATCCAGTTTTCCATGTCTCAAAGCTCCACAAGTATGTTGGAGATCCTATGAGGATTGTTCCAGTAGATGATGTTCAAGTGAAAGAAAAGCTAGTCTATGAAGAAGTGCCTGTTGCCATATTAGACAGGCAGGTACGGAGACTTCGAAATAAGGAAGTAGCCTCAGTTAAAGTCTTATGGAGAAATAACAATCGAGAAGAAATGATTTGGGAAGTAGAAGAGAGTATGAAACCCAAATACCCGCACTTATTTCAGCCCCCAGAACAGATCCACGATGAAACATCGGGATTATGAGGTATGTATGTTTTCTTTTATGCATATGGGTCGTGTGTGGCCAACTTATATTGCTATTGTGTTATGGCCCTGTGAGGCAATGTTATTGTGGGTGTTGTGACAGGATGGTAGTGCCATATTACAGGGAAAACTCTGGCGAAATCTTCATAGAATTCTCGAGTGCTTAAAATTCGACGACGTATGTTCCAAAAGGGTGGAAGAATGTTACACCCCGGAAAATTCCCCGTTGATGCATAGTGAATAGACTAACGAAAGGCACGAAGTATACGGTATTGCAATAAGTGAGAAATGACATTTGATGACCCTAATTGAGATTTACAAAGACATTCGGAGTAAGAGGAGAAAGTTTGCTAAGAGAGGGCAAGGCATACGATGTGTATCGGAAAGGATTTATGAGTAATAAGTTAAGAATGATTTAATAGTGTCCTGGAGAAGAATTATAACGTCCCTTAGATCGTTAATGAGGTGTTAAACAAGTATCAAAAAGGTTCCATAAGGATTGGAGATCAAACGAAGTGACGAGAACAAGATCAGAGAAAAGATGGGTTACACGGCCGATTATACGGTCCGTATAATATTATACGGTCCGTATAATGGTCCGCAGAATCATCACAGTGAAGGTCCCTAACTGATGGGATTATACGGTCACTTATACGGACTGTATAAAATTATACGGACCGTATAATGTGTCGTATAATGGTCACAGAAGCGAGATGTTGAAGCAGCGATTTCACGGTCACTTATACAGATCGTATAAGTTTATACGGACCATATAAGTGTCCGTATATTTTCCCGATGGATCAGATTTTTAAGTTATTAAAAAGGGGACCCAGTTCATTATTTCATTTCATTTTCACCCAACACTTCAAGAACTCTCTAGAACCCTCTCCACTCTCCATCCATAAGAACTCAAGAGAAATTTATGATCAACACCATCAAACTAAGAAAATCAAGTGTAAGAAACTCATTAGAAATCATCCAAGTCAAGAAATTTCATTGGAGGTGAACTAGGGTTTTGGCTCAAGTGAAGTATTTCCACCCAAGGCTTATCCCAACGCCATCTAAGGTAAGTTTCATGGTCTTTCCATGTTATTTAAGGTATTGAGAGGTTGAAATACTTTGATTGTAGAAGGAGATAGAAAATGGGTCATGAATGTCGGAATAGTGTCATTTTTGAGTAATAGCTTGGATTGAGTCATGATTCTTGATATGTTATGATTATGATCACGTTATAAATGATATTAAGAACATGGGATAAACATTGTATATGAGTGAACATAATAGTGTACTATGACCATGATTATGGAGGAATTGAAGTGAAATTGTGAAATTGTGAAATGTGGATAATGTAGATGAATGACGATTGTTGCTTATAATATTGTGAATGTTGTTATGGAGGTTTGAGAGTTGATATGTAATATGAGGAAAGTTTTATAAACAAAGGAAATGCTGCCCAATTTTCTCTAGCCTTAGTAAGCATGTTCTTATAATCGATTAGCTAATGTTAATACGAACTTTCTTGAAGGTAGAAACGTGAGCATCGAAGGAGAACGATCAGACGATAGAATAGCTAAACGAAACAGGTATGTAAGACTAATCCTTTCCTTCTAAGGCATGACTCCTATGGCATGAATCTTCCTATTTTTCCATAATCTTCCTAAATAACGGAAATTACAAGTCCATGACTCTAAAGAGCTACATACGCACATGATAAGAAAAGAGATACGGTACGAGCATGATAATGATTATGATGAGTTTAAGTATAGAGAATCCTCGAGTAAAATAAGATGTCCATGAGGTTATGATCCTAAGCACAGTTCCATTGATGCTTTTCCTTGTGTACATTCACCTTAAAACGTTAGTCCCCTCAAGGTGCGATATAATGATTATGATCACTCCATAATGTAATCGGGGGTTCACGACCTTATGTCACCCCGACATCGCCATATTTACCTTCAAGTTCTAAGGTATGTTTTGATGTGAAATGTATAATGATGCAAAGTTATGATAAGGTCATGATATGCCTATGAGATGTACAGTAATGTTAAGTTTATGATGTGCTCACGATGCTGCAATTCCACAGTGCCTAAATGGCCGGACATGTCACCGCAAAGGCGGGATGCATGTGATTCCACCGTGCCCAAATGGCCGGACATGTCACCGCTAAGGCGGGCTGCTTATGATTCCACCACGCCTAGAAGGCCGGACACGATCACCACTAGTGGGCGGCGTATGAGGTTTACCCGGACGCGGGTTAACGATGATGATATATATATATATATATATATATGATACATGTACTACGAATATATGTGATAAATGTATGAAATGCATCCACTCTTAAAAGTTAAGCAGGTTATATTTTCATCTTCTGTCTTATGATTTCTCTATTATGTTCATTTCATCCATGCCTTACATACTTAGTACAATGTTCGTACTAACGGCCATTTTCTTTTGACGCTGTGTTCATGCCTACAGGTAGGCAGAGAGGTGATCCAGACTCGTAGGAGCTACTAGCAGACTTTGAGAGCACCCCATTATTCCGAAGGTGCCATTGATTTATCCTTATATATATATATATATGTTTTGGGCATGACGGGGTCCTGTTCCGTCCATATGTCTAGTACTCTAGTAGAGGCTCGTAGATATGTATGTGTGGGTAGCATGGTCTCACGATGTCGCTATTGTATGTACATTATTTTGATAGCCGAAGGGCTTATGCATATAAAGGTAATTATGTTTCCAAGTGAAAAATGGTTTTTCTATGATTTGAGTATAAGATTAATGAATGAACGCTTGATGAGTACGATGGGTAATGGTATGAGCGGTGCTCGGTGGTTAGCCCCGGGTACCCGTCATGGCCCCTAGTCAGGTCGTGACAAACAGGGACATCAAGCGACTCACATAACATATCCAAACCCGAAGCAAAGTAAGTAAACACATAATAATATGTAGAGCCTGGATCAAATAATGTCATAACTGACCGGCGACAAACCAAAATAATACATGTGATTAATACATGACAAGCCTCTACCGCTAGTCTACCTGAGAATACATAGCATTGAGCATGACCAGCTCCAGCATAAGAACCTACGTGACCACCACCACGGCCAGTCTGAGTACCACCTCTGCCACTCTATGTACTGTCTATAGCCAGCTGTGCCACTGAGATGGATGCAGTAATTTGAGAACCAGAGTGTGGGCCACCCTGTCTAAGTCTGGGGCATTCCCTGGTTAAATTCCCTAACAGACCATGCTCATAACAACCTCGACAAGCCATAGACTACTTGGGAGAGCCAAAATAATCGGAGCGACCACCTCGACCTCTAAGTTGGGAATGAGAACCCCGAGAACTATGTCCTGAACCATGAGCACCACGACCTGAAGAACTTGTCATGACCCAATTCGTGAATTGTGATGGCACCTGCACTGTCCCCTCAGGTAAGCGAACCATTCCCAAATCATTTTAGTCATTTATAAGAATTATGCGGAAATAAACAATAATTAGGCTAGCAAGTTCAAATTATATAAATGATAAGTGTGGATGTATTAATAACCCCAAAATCTGATTTGGACTAGTACAAGAGCCACTATAACATAGATACAAGTTTAAAAGAAAGTGCAAATCTCAAATATCTAAACCATCTCAGGAATACAAAGTAGACAGTTAAATATAAGGAGGAGTCTCTGGGTTGTGGATGTACTCCAGAAGCTCACCCTGGAATATCTGTCACCTAGACTCGGATCACCCTCGATGACAGGAACTGAAACTAGTAACAAACAACATGTACTCAGTAAACATCATAGGCCGACTAAGATTAGTTCATGCATACAAGCATAAAATCAACAAGATAAGCAATATGCACATAATACTCAATCCAAGGTCACAAAATATCCCCTAACTGAATCACAACCTAAGAAGAAGCTTCTAAAACCACAAGTCTGTCGGGTCTCCATAATCCCAATCGATAATTGCGAATCTAAGTCCTGAACCTGGGTAGAGTTACTATGCCTCAATCTGACCCCGTCCATAATCTGATCCATTCCACCACATTGATACAAGCGGACCATACCAAATAAAAAATAAGAGTTATATGATGATGCAACTAAAATGTAATGATGTGTAATGCAATGCACTGGCCAAATACCTCAAACTTGTACACATATGCCAATGGTATTTTTACCCAATAGTCATGACCCATGGGGGACTCGCGAAGTCCATGTACCCCTCACTTCAAAATAGACCTCGGATCACGAGTTCACCAAAATGCCACATCCTCACCCCTATCAAATGTGCCTTATATACATATATCAGGCTAGGCCACATCCTCCACCCCTATGAAATGTGCCTTTATACACATGTTATAAGCAAAATGAGTATTCAAAATATGATTCAAGTCTAGAACCTCAAGATGAAACATCAACTCAAAGTAAGCATGATCAATCAATGAAATAAAAAACCAATGAAAGTGCAAGTCGCAATGCCCTAACAATATCAAGGCATAGAATGATTCGCTGAACCCTGGAATGAATCATACAAATCCCCTCGATCAACATAAGAGTCATGACACCCTTTACTTCCACATATAGCAAGTACCCTTCAAAACTAAGTCTTCCAGCACCAAAGTGTTCCATTTTCTTTCATAGATGCCATAAGTCTTTCATCAATCATTTTCGGACCATTACATCATATATGAATGTATGAATGCAGGAATAAGGAATCAGCGCAATGAATGTAAATTAATATGCAATTAAGATAAAAACACCATAAGTTGTATCAAGTCTTGCATAACTTCGTTACCGTCAGCAAATCATAATCAAGATCTCATTCTTGCCATATCACAAGTACACATCCAATTCAAGCCTAATCTCATTGTCTGATCAAAATATGAATCTCAACGTATTTCCAATTCAACAGTGAATATAGAACATGATTAGCCAATAAAATCAAGGTCAATGAATACAAGGCATGATGCCACGAGTCATAACAAGACTCGGATAAATCACTCAACAACAACAAGGATATGTAACCATCTTAATCAACAAGAAGAGTATATATTGACTCCTTCCTTCTCATATCACAGCAAATATACCTCAAGTTTTAGTACATAAAGTAATGGCTATTAGCCCACATAATCAGAAATCATACCAACCTATAATATATCCAACCAAACACCGTGTTCGAAGACCTAATATTGTTTTCTCCCATCAATTCTATACAATATATATGTTTCGCTAATCAAAGTTTAACTAAAGTAAGCTATAACCTACCTCGAATGCAGAACAGGAGCCACGAACTACTCCACACGAGCCTTCTGTTTCCGAAGCATCTCAGAACGGTCAAACGCGGTCTATTGTGATACATCCCGTATGGGTTTGGGTGTTGTGCTGATACAGGAGTGTAGAGCCATAGCCTATGCTTCTCGTCAGTTGAAGATCCATGAGAAGAATTACCCAACCCATGATTTGGAGTTGTTGGTCATGCTCTTTTCTTTGAAGATTTGGAGGTATTACTTGTACGGTGTCCATTGTGAGGTTTTGACCAATCACCATAGCCTTCAACATATGCTTACCCAGAGAGATCTTAATTCCAGGCAGCACCGATAGATGGAACTCTGGAAGGACTATGACATCTTTATTCTTTGTCATCCAGGGAGAGCCAATGTTGTTGTTGATGCCTTGAGTCGCAAGGCAGTGAGTATGGGGATTTTAGCTCATTTGATTATTTTCAGGTGTCCGTTGGCCATGGAGGTTCAGACTCTAGCCAACAGTTTGGTTCCTCTAGATATTTCAGCCCTAGGCAGAGTTTTGGCTTGTGTAGAGGTGAGATCATCCTTACTAGATCATATCAAGACTCATCAGTTTGAGGATGCTCAGTTGAGCAAGATTCGAGATAGGGTTCTGAGGGGTGAGGCTAAGGAGGCCATGATTGATTCAGAGGGCACTTTGAAGATTAGGGGGCGCGTGTGCGTTCCTCGTGTTGGCGACTTGATTAATTTAATCTTGAATGAGGCCCATAGATCTCGATATTCCATTCATCCGGGGGCGACTAAGATGTATCGTGATTTGAGGCAGCACTATTGGTGGCGTCGGATGAAGAGAGATATAGCCGATTTCGTGGCTAAGTGTGGTAATTATCAACAAGTTAAGTATAAGCACCAGCAACCCGGTGGTGTACTTCATAGGATGCCCATTCCCGAATGGAAGTGGGAGAGAATTGCCATGGATTTTGTCGTGGGTATCCCAAAGACCCTAGGTAAGTTTGACTCAATTTGGGTGATAGTTGATCGGTTGACTAAGTCCGCTCATTTCATTCCAGTTCAGATTTCCTATACCGCGGAGAAGTTAGCCAAGTTATACAATCTTGATATTATGAGATTTCATGGGGTTCCTATTTCGATCATATCTGATCGGGGTACTATCTTCACTTCCCATTTCTGGAGAGTTTTTCATGACTAGTGGGTACCCGATTGGATCTTAGTATAGCTTTCCACCCCCAGACCGATGGACAATCCAAGTGGACCATTCAGGTGCTCGAGGATATGATTAGAGCTTGCGTTATTGATTTTGGTAGTCATTGGGATCGGCACTTACCGTTGGCAGAGTTTGCATATAATAACAGTTATCACTCGAGTATCGATATGGTGCCTTTTGAGGCTTTGTATTGTAGGAGATGTAGATCTTCAGTTGGCTGTTTGATGCATTTGAGGTTCGACCTTGGGGTACAAATCTGTTGAGAGAGTCACTTGAGAGAGTAAGGTTATTCAGGCTAAGCTTTTGGCAGCTCAGAGTCGATAGAAGATGTATGTGAACCGTAAGGTCCGAGATTTAGAGTTCGCTGTTGATGACCGGGATCTATTGAAGATCTCACCCATGAAAGGTGTTATAAGGTTTGGGAAGAAAGGCAAGTTGATTCCAAGGTATATTGGGTCATTTGAGATTCTTGACTGTGTGGGCAATGTTGCTTATGAGTTAACCTTGCCGCCAGGCTTGGCAGGAGTTCATCCAGTTTTCCATGTGTCTATGTTGAAGAAGTACCATGCAGATGGTACTTATATTGTTCTTTGGGATTCGATATTGCTTGATGAGAATTTGACCTATAGTGAGGAACCTATTGTGATTTTGGATAGGCAGGTTCGAAAGTTGAGGTCTAAGGGGATTGCTTCTATGAATGTGCAATGGAAGCATCGTCCTGTTGAGGGGGCATTAGAAGATCGAGTCTGATATGCATAGCTGATATCCTCAGTTGTTCTCTGATTTAGGTACTTCTCCGTTCTTTTTTCTTCGTCGCTCGAGGATGAATGATGGTTTAATTGGTATCTGATGTACCAACCCGCTTGGTCATTATAGTCTTTTCGGCACTTTTGACCTTTCCCCGAGCTTGTTAACTCACTTATGACTCGAGGGGACCATTGACACGCTTCCGAGATGTTCGAATTTAATTTGGGTGACTTTTTGGGAAAATTTGGCTTTAAGCGAAAAAGAGTTGACTCAAAGTTGGCTTTTGGGTAAACGGACCTTTTTAAAAAATTCATCAATTTCGAGAGATCCAGATGGTCTTTTAGAACTTGTGTGCAAATCTGGTTCGGCTCCCAATACACTCGGGTGCATTTTAGGACTTGGGTTGGGAAGTTGGAATTGAGGTATCAGCGGTTGACTCGGTCAACGAGAGCTCCGTTGAGAATTCTGAGGCCACGAATGCATTCGTAGCGTGTTTTTATGTGTGTCTGCGTATATGGTTTGTGAGCAGATGGCCTTGGGTATTAGTCGCGATTTCGGATTGAGATTGTGATTATTTTGGGAAAAATCTGGTGCTAGTGCCTGCTATAGCGGCACCTGTACCACCTCGGCGGTACCGCCATAGCGGTTAGATGGACCACCACAGCGGTTAAGTGAATTTGAGGGCTGACCGTCACGCGGTGTTGACACCTAATTTCTGACCTCCAGTAATTAATTTTAATCACTCAGAGTCCCCGGGTAATAAATAAATGAGCTGAGCATTTTGAAAGCCTTAAATGATTTTTATAAATTGTCCAGGTCAATATTTCTTTCCCTTAAATTAATAAAAGAGACTTTCATGCATCATAAATTTATTTAGAAATTAATGAGTATTTTCATGATATTTTATAAGATTTTGTTAAAAAATAAAAATAAAAAGAAGGGTTCTTATTTAGTTAATTAATTAAAATTATCAAATATTTTCAAATACTTCATTCTCTTTTTAACCTTTGAAAGTTTGAGTAATTTAAATAATTTAAGTAATTAACTATTTAACCCTTTAAACTTCTGATTTTTATATAATCTACATGATTTGTCAAAAATAGGCATAATTGCCCGTAAATGTTTTAATTAGGTTAATTAATTATTTAAGTGATAACTACCACTAAATTGATCTTTTTTATAAATATATTTTTCCTTGACCATAATTAAATTAGCCAGCACATGATTTACAGAAATTAGAGTTATTTTGCAAAATAAGTCTGTTAATGTTTTATTTCAAATAACTAGTTTAATTTAATTATAAATTTAAATAATTATTCTGGGTTAATTAATTAAGGCCATTTTAGGCCCATTAATAATTTTACTGACTTTTCTTTAATTATTTTAATAAAATAATTACGGCCTGATTTTTCCCATAATTAAAACTTTTCTCAATTTTAATATTTTCTCTAATTACTTGTTTTTATGTATTAGATATACATATGTATACACCAAGTATATATAGATGTATACACAAGGTATATATAGATGTATACACTTGGTGTATACATGTATACAAGGCCCCATTTAATTTAAGTTCGGATTTGGACCGAGTCCAGCCCAAGCCAGGCTGTGACCCGGCCCAATCCCTTTTAATTCAGTTGTCAGTATACCCCACCCCACCCCTCATTTCATTTTCTTTTCTTTTTCAAAACTCGCCCCTACCTCGCTTCTCTGTCTCTCTCTCTCTCTCTCTCTCTCTCTCTCTCTCTCTTTCTTACCACCTCCACGAAACCCTAGCAGCCGCCTCAACTTTCTTCACCTCTCTCATGCCAAATGGCATGTTTACAGACCTGGGCTGACATGCACAGTAGTTGCATGCCTATTGTAGTCAAAGTGCTAAAGTTTAGTCGATTTTCATACTCACTCTACCCGAATATGGTAAAATCTTATCTTTACTCTGTTGTTTTCAAATTTTTAGTCAAAATCGTCTTTATTTGTTGCTTTTAAGATTATTTTTGCTGGTATTTTGCTATTGGTCCATATTTGTTGGGCCAGATCGACCCAAGAGGGCCAAATCTGACCGTGTATTTGCTCGTTTCTGATCCAGATCGTTGATTTGTTGGCTAATTTGTTATATTGTAAGGAAAGGGGTTTGTCCCACATCGATTGCTGTTGATTCATTTGAACTTTGGGTTTCTATAAATAGAACCCCAGCCTTTGCACAAAAGAGAGGTCTCTTTTCGGAGAAAAATAGGAAACCTGAAGAAAAAAAAAAGTAGCAAGGGAAAAAATATATATATATATAGAAAAAATCTAGGAAAAAGGAAGTGAAAAACTCAGATTTTTCAGAAAGACTTCCTAGTAAAAGAATTTTGAAAACCCAAACTAAGTAGTTGGGTTTTTTTTAGTCAAAAATATTTGGTTCTTATTGTTTTCTTTCTTCGTGTGTGGCTGAGTTTGCTGATTTGGAAGCACAAAGGCTCTCAAATCCATTCTTTTCTTGGCTGCGCATTTAAAAGTAAAACCTTGATTTAGTTTATTTCATTTTCGTATTTAGTACTTAATATTCTGCCTAGTTTGAATATATTTGTAGGTTGATTATGCTTATATGTTCATGTCTTGTTGGGTTCTGTGCTTAATGTGTGATCCATTTGGTAAAAACATGATAAGAATAGATGAAAATGTCATGGTGAAGTTCATTTAAAAAGAAGACTGTTGAATTGTTTTCTGATCTTGTTTGTTCATGTGGGCTTGAGACTCTATGTTCATCATATAGAGTTGTAAGTGAGGTGTTGTGCAGGTCCTTTTTCTCTTTCCCTTGCCCTTTCTCTTGAATATTGTTGGTTCACTGAGCATGATCTTAAGTAGAGTGAATATGATAAGTTCAGCTTAACTTTAAAAGAAAAGACGAGGGAGGTGAAACAGTCTACGTGTAACACAGTTGAACATGGTTTTTTTTTTTAAATTAATTATGCCCAATTGGGCTTTTTATTTATTTAAAAGGAAAAGGTCCAACAAAGAAAATAAAAGAGCAAATGACTGGCCCAAAATTGGCTCAGTCCAAATAGGTTACATTTGACCCCCGTTTCTAAATTGGGATATCTAAAAAATGTTGCCCTATTTTCACGCCATTTTGTCTGAAAATTATTGCTACTCACTGAAGCTGATCTGAAAATGGCCTTCTCCTCGTCTTCTTTCCTTATCTGGTAAGTGTTCTGAGTGAATTTCGGCCCTTTTGTTCCATTATTGTTTGTTGTTCCATTAGTTTCATGTTGTTGATACTGACTTAATCCCCCTCTTTCTCTGTTGGCTCTTTTGATATGAGTTGAGGATTCGACTTGATTCGTGGTTTTGATGGCTCCATGCTCCCTCAACCAGCTGGATCTGAGCTTCCGCAACCGGCTGGATCTGAACTTCATTTCACCTGTAAGATTGGTAAACTCTATTTGGTTCCCTTCTTGATTTGTCCTTTGTTTTGTATCTGATGTACCTCTCCTTCTAGCCGTGACTTATACTTGTGTAGATTTAGATTGTGCCTACTTTAATGAGCATCATATGATGCTAATGCAAATAATGCATTAATCAAATCCGTTTTGTATATGTCATAACTTAGAATTTGACTGTGTACTCTTTCACTCTAATGAGACTGTTGTATGTGCAGACTTTGTATGCTCTATTTTTCCCCATTTTGTTGTATCATATATACTTGTATCTATTGTAAATCTCCTTCTAGCCATGGCTTATACTTGTATAGATTTAATTTCTGCTTTGACTGAGCATCATAAGATGCTAATACCACAAATAAGGTATCCATCAAATCTCTTTGGTATAAGTCATGACTTAGAATTTGATTGTGTACTCTTCCCCTCTGTTGAACCTGCTGTATCTGTATGACACTAGGTTTGCCTTGTATATATGTGCCTGTCCTGTGTTGTGACTTTTCTGATTGTTGTGGCCTGTGGTTTTCCTTGCAAGATATGCCTTCCCTTGACACTGATACAAATAGATGTAGTGTGTATCCCTTTGACTGAGTACCATCTGGTACTAATACCACAAAGTAGACCCACACCATCTCTATTTGATCCCTGTCATTGTTGTAACTTTTGTGCTTGTATTGCTGTCTAGTACCTGACTTGTAATTCCTAAGATCTAGTACACATCAGTTGCCACTTCCTCTGTATTGTTTATTCCTGTAACATAATCCTGCAAAAATAAACAAACTGTTAGTTAAAAAAACAGTCTCATTCTCCTCCTCCAGGATTTGAATGAAATGTTCTCCTAGTGTCCATTCTCCTTTTTCCTCCATCCCCTTCAGTATCTCCTAATTCTTATATATGGAATTTGACTCTTATCACTATTTAGGATCCTTCTCATCTGCACATTCAACTCCTCAAACAAGTAGCACTGCAAAGGACCTTCATCTAAAGCAAATTTGGCTAAAGCATCAGCCAACTTATTTGCTTCCCTTAGGGTATGATTGAATATGACATCCAAATCCCTTTTATATTCCTCAACCTCTTCCACCCAACCAGCAATAGTCCATGGAAGCTTCCATTCTTCAGACAAAATTTTCTGAATAGTTTGAGAATCTGTCTGAAAAATGATGTTATGAAGCCCCTATTGCTTGCAGTTCTTCAAGGCCTCCAAAAGAGCCACAATTTCTGCTTCTATATTTGTGGCATAACCAATCTCCTCAGCTTGTGCATATATTAAATTCCCTTCAGCATCTCTCAAACAAAAACCATAGGCACTCCTCCCTGGGTTACCTCTAGAAGCACCATCTGTGTTGCAAGCACACCACCCAAGTGGAGGTAAATTCCATCTAACTTGTGTTACCTTCACTCTTGCCTTGCCTCCCTCCAACATTTGAATCAATTCCTTCCATCCAGCAGGAACATTTTTAATAGAGGGATTCCTGCACAATACTAGTCTTTGAATAGAGATTAAGACTAGATAAATAACTGAACTATTAACCTTTATATGCCCATGTTTAATACCATTTCTTCTCTTCCAAAGTTCCCACATTATGATTGATGGCACTGCAGCATATATCTGTTTCAATCTGCAAGTTATTGGTGCCTTCCACCAGTTCACAATCAGTTGTTGCAGCTACACTCCTTCCATGTTTATTCCTGCAGCATTGCAAAAAAAGGACCATGTCCTTTTAGTTGTATCTGATGTTAGAAACAAATGGTGCATAGTCTCCTCCCTAGGATTTATACAACACCAACACCTAGATACCAAATTGATAATCATCTTCTTTAACACATCATCTGTAGGAATTTTGTATTTCCAACATCTCCAAAGAAAAAAGGAAATCTTAAAAGGAAACCCCTTTATCCACATGAACCTGTAACTGTCCAGTTGTGGTCCCTCAGCCTAATAAAATCCCAAGTTGATTTAATTGTAAATTCCCCACTTGTGTCTAGTATCCACCATGATCTATCAAAATCTCTTTCCTCCCTGGGTGGGGCTATATTCTCTATTATATGATCAACAATGTCTTCAGTGAGTACTTCCATCAATTTTCCTCTATTCCACCTCCCGTGTACTACCATATCTTTGACATTCTGAATTCTCTCATCATAAGTATCCCCTGGATTTACATAGTATAAAGCTCCCAATCCAGTCCAATTGTCAAACCAGAACTGTGAATCCCCTTTCCTAACTTGCCACCAAATTTGATGTTCTATTAAGTCCCTGGCTTCTAACATTCTTTTCCAAGTTTGTGACCCCTTTCTCCATTGTACCACTATAGCATGATCTTTCCTACAATATTTGTTGGTCATATAAGCACTCCATAATGTAGGTTTTGTCATGAAATTCCACCAGAGTTTACAAAAAAGTGCCAAAGACACATCATGAAGGGATCTCAAAGCTAGGCCCCCTTTGTAGTTGGAACACACAAATTATTCCAAGCCACCCAATGTCTACTCTTGCCCCTAATAGTATTGCTCCAAAAAACCTGAGCAAACATCTTGTGAATTTGCCTGATCATCCCACTAGGAGGGTTAACAGCTGATAACATGTGTATTGGCATGCTTTGAAGAACATGTTTAATAAGAATTTCCCTTCCTCCAAAAGATAACATTTTACCCTTCCATCCTTGTAATCTATTCATGATTTTAAGGATCAAAGCATTAATGAATTCCTTCTTCCTCCTACAATGATAAATAGGGCAGCCCAAATACATAAAAGGAAATTATTTTCTATTGATGCCAGTTACAATCTCAACTGTGATACTAATGTCCCCTGGGACATTATTATGCATATAAACAGCACTTTTGTCCATATTAATCTTTTGACCAGAAGTCTGCTCATAATTCTTCAAAATCCCCATTATCTTTTGCAAAGATACCACATCTGCTGAAGTAAAGATGATCATATCATCAGCATAGGCAAGATGATTTACTTTTGGAATCCATTTAGGCATACCAAAACCCTTAAACTGACTATTCTGATGAAATGTATTCACACTCCTAGATAAGACCTCAGCTGCTAGGATAAATAAAGTAGGGGAAAGAGGGTCCCCTTGCTTTACTCCTCTGGTAGATTGGAAGAAACCTTGTTGCTGCCCATTTACCAACACAGAGTACCAGTTATTGCTAACAATCCTGTAGACCATGTCTATAATCTTCTCTGAGAATCCCATCTACCTAAGTACCTTAGTTAAGAACAGCCAAGATACCCTGTCATAGGCCTCTGCCATATCCAGCTTAATTATAACATTTCCATCTTTTGTACTCAGCCTTATATCAGATACAATTTCTTGAGTCAACAGTATATTCTCCACAATACTTCTATCTTTAACAAATCCAGATTGATTGAGTGATATAATATCAGATAATTTTGAAACCAATCTCTCATGAATCAGTCTAGAAAAGATTTTGTTCACAAATTTGCTCAAACTAATTGGTCCCATATCAGAGAAGGTGTTAACCATCTCTTTCTTTGGTAATAAGACCAAATTAGTATGAGTAACAAACTTGGGCAGCTCTGCTCCACAAAAGAAATCCTTCATCATGTTGGTAACATCCTCTCCAATGATTTCCCAGCAAGCTTGATAAAAAACACCAGTAAAACCATCAGGTCCTCCTACACTCTCTCCATTTAGTTGAAAAACCACTGCCTTCACCTCTTCTTTAGTTGGTTCTGCTACAAACCACAAATTATCTTCCTCAAAAACCATTCTGGGCAAATGATTTAGAATTTCAAAATCTTTTGGATCTTCTTCCTTTGTAAATTGAGCAGTGTAGAATCTGATGGCTTCAGCAATTATTCCCCCTTCTTCTTCTGTCCAATTCCCATCTTCTCCTTGGATTCTTCTTATTTGCATCCTTTTCCTTCTCCCCTGAACATAGGCATGAAAAAAATTTGTATTTCTATCCCTATCCTGAAACCACTGCATCCCAGCTTTCTGTTTCCAAAATTCTTCCTCTAGATGTAAATATCTGTTTAATTCTGCCTGCACTTTATGCAATTCCTGTCTATTATTAGGAGTTGGAAGATTCTGAAATTGAGTTTCCTTCACCTTAATGACCTCTTCAAGAGCTTCAATTTCTTGAATTATATTCCCAAAAGTTGCTTTACTCCATTGTGCCAAAGCTGCTTTCACCTTTTTCAGTTTATGATAAAAAAGTATGAAAGGATTTGCCCAAAAATCAGCTGTCCAATTTTGTTTAATCAACTCTATAAAACCTTCATTCTTTACCCAAAATTTCAAAAACTTAAAAGGTTTTTTGATGCTTCTATTGTCTCCTGTATAGGAAATTAACATAGGAGCATGATCTGACCCAATCCTGATCAGATGATTGATACCTACACTAGAATATTTTGCTTGTAGCATCTGATTACCCATACATCTATCCAATCTCTTAAAAATACAATCATCGCCACTTTGGCCATTTCACCAAGTAAATTTACTGCCACTAAATCCCAAATCTGATACTCCACAGTTCTGGATGCAACCTCTGAAATCCTGAATTTCATTGATGGTTACTGGAAGACCACCAAATTTCTCATATGTTGAATTTATTGCATTAAAATCACCCCCAATCATCCAAGGAATATCAACTGAGGTAGATAAATCCTCCAGAGAGTCCCACAACTCCAATCTTTCAGCTTGAGTACACTTTGCATACACTAGTGACACTAGCATATCCTCCTGATTTCCTCTAACCCTTAATTTAATGGTTAAATGCTGCTGATGATCCACAATTATGTAATAGTCAAATATATCTTCCACAAAAGCCCAAATCTTACCAGATATATTAGCTATTGCATGCTCCATTCCAAGTCTTCTTTTATATTCCTCTATCTTGTCTAAATCTTGAAAAGGTTCCATTAAGCCTATAAAACCAAAATGGTATCTTTGATTCAGTTTTATCAACCTTGTAAAAGCTTCCATGGTATTAACAGACCTAATATTCCATATAAGAGCATTCATCATGGTTTATTAAGTTTATTAATCTGCCTTCTAGTATGAACTCCACTTCCAGGTGGAACACTTGTCTCCCTTGATGTCTTTTTTCTGGGTTTTCCTCCTCCTTTTTGAAGATACTTTGGTGAAATATCTCCTACTCTAATAGCTGCTTCCAAATTATGCTCTAAAGTATACACATCTAGATCTCTACTTCTCCCTTCAATATTAAATTTTGATATCTGCCCTGATACTGTTGATGTGCCTTGTTCATGCTGCACCACATTAAGATTATGTTTTTCCTTATCCTGTTTTTTCCCTTCTACATTTCCCTGATTTATTGCCTTATTTTGCATACTGTTGGTACTACTATCCCCTGTTTGTTCATTATCCTCCTGTCTCTTCAAATCCCACCTGCTATGATTTTCTTGTAATGCCAATTCTTTGCTTTGACTATCACTCTCCCTTCCCTGCAATATTTGATTTAGATCTGGGGTCTGAAATTTCACCATATTATCATGTGCATCAGATAGTAGTTTTCCCCTCTGCTTGTGGTTGTTGTCTTGCTGTTGTTCACACTGGATTGATTTGTACTCTTGTTCTTATGCTCATCCTCCTGCCCTTGATGACTTGTTGTTGCATGTTTTGTTTGAATACTTTTTCCTGGTGTCTACATTTGGGACTGATCAAGTAAAATATCCTCCACATCATCACTTACTATGTGTTGTTCCCTTGATATTTGTATGTGTTTCTTATGGTTTTCATCCCCAAATATCATGCTGTCCCCTTGTGGTTGTTCTGTTTCTTTTGTCTTGTTGTCTGTGTCCTTTACCTGCCTTTTGTGGATATAGAAGCTCTTCTCAATCCATGTTCTAGTATCTTTTTATGGCACATGATCTTGATTCACATTGTCCTGATTGTCTGAGACCTCTTTCAGTGCTGCAAATACATTGGTAGTTACCATGATTCCCTCCTTATTCTTTTGTACTGGACTCACTTCCCCAATTATAACACTTGATTTATCCTTCTTGTATTTTCTCCTTCTTTGCATCCATTCTTGTTTACCAGTATTGTGCCATCCCCTTCTTCCTTAAATGCCTTCTTTATTTTGTGTTTCTGTAGCAACAACATGTGCATTTTCTTTCCTTAATTCTTCTTTGAATTGCTTTGCCAGTTCAGGATTAAGTACTCTACATTCCTTCTCCTCATGACCTTGGAGTTTGCAGTGTTTGCAATATTTTGGTAAGTAATCATAATTAATCCTTACCCATTTTTATTTTAGTATTCCTGATTCATCCTCTTCAGCAATGTTTATCCTCTTTGGTAGTGTTGCTAATAGATCAACCTCAACTTTGATTTTTGCGCAGGTTGGCCTTGTTTTGTTTGTTGTGGCCAGATCTACAGTTAAAGGTTTTCCAACTGCAGTTGCCATGGAAAACACAGCCTCTTTAGCAAAGAAATTTGGAGGCAGTTCAGGGAAGCTTATCGAAGATACAACCCTAGAAGTCTCTTCTTTTGGATTGAACCATGGATCCCATATGAGAGGTCTCATTTGGAAATACCTGTCATGCACTTTTAGGTAGTATGCAGGGGTAGATATCATTCTAACATAATCTTCCAGAAAATTTAGTCGGATCAGAATATGTCTTTCATCAAGCAATCCTATAATTGGCACACCTTTAATTCCACATTGTATTGGAATTACCTTCCTGAGTTCTTTAATATCAATATTGTCGTATGAAAACTTACCAATCACTGCATATTGTAATTTCTACTTCACTATCATCTGTTGTATCTCATTGGACTTCCAAGCAATGAATGGTTCCCCATTGATGTATGTAATTTTCTTTGATGGTATTTTGACAGTCGGTGTATCCATAATTACGGGCTTGAATAAATTGGCATAAGTTTGATTCTGATTGTTAGGCTTTGAATTTTCAGTATGTAATAATGTAGGTTGTGGAGTTAGAGTGTTGGTTGTATTCTGGGTTACCGGTGGAGGTTGTCGACCGGTTGGTTCGGCCATTCCGGCCAGTAGTGGTGGCGGCTAGGGTTTAGGTTTTTAGAATTTTCCCTAACCGAGTGTAAGCATTACTATAAGAATACAGTTGAACATGGTTGATTTGTTGGTAGTGTGTGCTTGTGATTACAGTTAAACATCCCTATTTTTCTAGTCAGTCATGAATTACCCTATTTGTGAAGTGAAGTATGTTGGATATATCTTCAGATGTGCTTTTTTTTTTTTTTTTTTTGGAAAAATGAATGAATAGAGGAAGATTTAGATAAAAATATGCATCTGTTGTGCTGAATCTCTGAGTATAATAGTGAGGTGTCTCATTGCTCCTTTCCCCTAAGTGATCTTACACCTAAAGTAGAGTAAGACAAGATAAACTAATTTTTTGTTTGCTGTCTAATAATAGAACAAAGAAATGGCAGGTTCATGCCTTAGGTCTATAGTTTGATTGTTTGTACATGGCTGTGACTATGTTTTTGTCATTACCTAATGTAGATTATGTATGATCACCTAGGATTTGTGACAAGTTTATTCTAAGTGTCCATGATTCATAGCAGAAATCCTAGAAACTATTGTGAACATGGTACCTAAATGTGAATCCTGTCTCCTTTTGATCTGCTTAAGGTTGTTTTATCTTGTTGGAATTTGTTTGCTTGTGGCACATGGTGTTCACAACTTGTCTTAATAGTCTATACCATAAGTTCTTCACCTAGAAGTAGTTTACCTCCCTGAATATGTAGAATCTGATGGGAAAGTAAAAGAATTAGGAGAAGTAATAGAACCACAAGATCATGTCTTCATTTAAGACTAACTAGAATTGATTTAGTTGCTAAATGGTTAATGGACTAACTGTCAACTTTGCCACCTAGTCATATTGAAACTAAAAATGGTATACAAAAAAGAATGAAATGAAGGTGATGTCTAAGGGAAAGGTCTGTTCTCTTGTTTGTGACTCCTTTTGACTCCTTTTGTTGACACTGCCTTATTAGTTGGTCTTACTCTAGAAATGAAGTAATCTGTTATAAAAAATAAGGGACTAATATATCATGCTCTTGTATCTGTGTCGTCTTCACCCATATATCAGTCTTAATTTGGTGAGGGATCATGAATGTTCAAGTTTCTGAGTATAAATGTTGAAAGAAGAATGAAAAGAAGCAACTTGACTTTGATTTTCTCAAGTCCTGAACAATTTAGAGACTAAGGCTTTACCTTGGGACATGACTATTCACTTTGTTCTCTTATGTGTGTAAATAACTGATATAGTGATTATAATCCCTTGTTTGCAAACTGCCTAGGCTTTAAAAATATGCACAGATAGAAAGAAAAGCCTCATGATAATAATCTAAGTAAAAAAAAAGTAGGAAGGAATGGAATAGAGGAAAGCAGTATTTAAGATTTAAAAAGGAAAAACAACTTGTCTGCTGATTTGTAAACTGCCTAGTGTCATTTGATGTGTGATTGGGGAAAACGAGAAACAAGATGTCAATATTGCATGGGTTGAGGTTGAAAACCACTTGGCTAGATAGGGAAGGTCTTTTAAAGACACCGTAGGAAGGGATTGAGAAAGGGTCAAGCAATGCTTGACCCATAGTATCTTTTCTCCCAAATAAGAGGTTGTCATGGCATCCCTCTCAAGTCTATGGGGTATAGCCTCTCACCTTTTGCACTTTGGGATCATCTTGTCATACTATTAAGGTTCTTGAGTCTAAAAAAAGATGGAATTGTTTTTACACTTGTAATGGACTGTTGGAATTCATTTGGCTTGTCTGTTGTGTCTGCCTTAATATGCCTTAAGGAGATGTTTGGATTAGTTGGAAACTGTAATAAAACTGGAAAAGAAAGTTGTTTTTTTGGGACACTGCCTGTTTTTGATAAATAAAAATGGAAGAATCCTTCCCTTTGTGAAAAGAACCTGATGGCACATGACAGAACTTTTAGCAACTAGGTTTATGATTTGGATCCTATGTAGAGTCTGTGAGTATATTTGTGATTTCAATCTGTGTTTTGAAAAGTGGTCTGTTTCTCCCCTTTCACCCTAAGTCTTAACAAATGATTCTTTTAAAAGATGAGAAGGTCCATGGTACTGTTTTTTAATCAGGAAAGCAATGTAGGTTGATGGAAAGGGATATATTTGACCCCTTTTTCTCTATGATTCTTTAAGAAAATAAACCATGCTTTCTTTCCATTTCTTTCTCTGAACTAAGTCATGAGTACATTATACAGAGGATCAGCAATAGATAAAGTTGGCCCTACTCTAGGTATGTTTGAATGGAGCTGTTTTCCTCCTGTGAAACATACAAAGTTGGAAACATATGATACTTATTCAAGTTTTAAAGAAAAGATGAAGATTAAGAATAAGGACATAGTTAAGATTAAGTGTATCCTTTTAAGTTAATTTAAACTTTCCTGCAAATAATATAGTGTCAAGAGTGAAGGTTAGGACACCTAGAATAAAAGAATATGGGATCCCTATACATTTTGAGACTGTGACCTGCCTACTTACTTAAGTCATTTAAAAGGGTGTAACTGATTAGGCTTAGGATTTATATACCCCATATGAGAACTTAGTAGCTTAAAAGGTCCTAGACAGTTGGTTCTATAGACAATCCTAACTTGGTTTCTATAGTAGCTTGTGCCTTGAATTGGTTTATGTAAAAAGAAAAAGAGATAATAGGATATCATACCAATCAAGGATTCTAGTTTGTGCTTGCTTGACTTTGGTTGTGCTATAGTGGTTAAGACTATAATTTGCATCTGCCTGTTCCTTTTCCCTTTTTAAGAGGAATCATTTATGGCTTGGAATATAATGTCTTCACTTGAAATGTCCATAAAATGTTTAGAAGCCATTTGAGAGTTAGGCTTATATAGCTATAGGTATACCTTATGTATGCTAAACCTGTTATGATGACATTGTGCTTAGAGAATGATTTTCCTTTGTGTTCTTCTACTTCATCACACCTGTTTGATTTCATGTTGTTTAGAATTGCATTTGACTGATCTGTTGTGGTCTAACTGAGGCTGTGTTGTGCCTACATAGGTTACTGTCATCTTTATGCTTAAATCATGTTTGCCTTTACTGGTATCATTATTTCTTGTTGACTGATGGTTGTTCCATACACACATATTTAAGGCATATCTTATTTACACTGAACCATGTGTGGGTGTGTGAATCTGTGTCTTCCCTATTTGTTGAGAGGCATTTTAGGTGGGGGGGGGGGGGGGGGTCTAGTTTGAACCCTTCCCTGGTGACCAACCATGCCGGAGGTTCATGAAACCTCTTGGAACTTGTGCGGCATCCGGATTAAAAGGGGGGTGATGACTTTGCCTCCCACCACCTAGTTTGGGATGTTGAGTTTGAGGACATGGAACACATATGCTTCACATGGTCTCTTGAGTAAATATGATATACTGTGTATATATGTTGTATATTCATACATAGAATAGGATTTGTAAAACAATAGTATACTTTGTATATTATGTGTGCATAGCATATGTATAATAGGGACAGAAAAATATAAACTAACCAAGGTCTTTTGTTTTTCCCCTTCTCTACTGCATGGCCACTCGGGCCGAGGTCCAGCCACCTTAATAAGGAAAATTTCCTTCAAACGTCTTTGAGTCCAAAAGGAAGAAAGGGAAGCTAATATATTGAAGGCCCAATCATGGTAAAAATAATGTGAAGGCCCAGCCATGGGTGAAAATGATTGGGGTTTGGTACACCCCATTTTATTTTATTCAATTTCATCGTATTTCTGTTATATTTGGTTTGCTTGTATTATGCTTGTTATTTGAAAACCCACAAATTTATTGGAACCTTTATTATGAATTAGGCATCTTAGGAAAACGGTACATAAGTCGTTTAGATTGACTTTAGCACCCAAAATTTTCTAATAAACCTTGAGAACGCATACTGATTTTTGAAAAATTAAAAAATGAGAGGCAACTGCTACAAATTTTAATAAGTAATAAACTGGAAAAGATTTTGGAATGCGAGAAATGATATAGACAACTTGTGAAAAACTTGGAGGATAAATAGATTAGGCAAAAGGTGATGTGATTCTTCGAGTTAACAAAGAACCAATCGACCAGGATCTTGTTCTTGAAGCGATTTGATGGGCAGATTCAAGAAACGGACGTTTCTCAAGCTATACATCTCCGATATAAGTGATTCAAAAATGAGGTGCAAGATGACAATCTGAACTATGGGAATAACTATTTATTAGTTTAAAACAAGTAAATATTGAGGGTGTAACGATGGAAAGAAAGTTAAGGTTGTGTGTATGAAATAGAACGAATTTTAATCAAGAATCGCGTTCTTGAATGATCAGGAACCAATAAAGTTCCCAAGTCACCACTTGAAATCAACTTACGTGATAAAGAAACACCACACACTATTGAAAACAAGATAAAGACTATCACCACCTTGCTTGGAACCAAAAACAAGGATAAAGAAGACCAAATAGAGAAAATAACTCTATTGCAAACTAGGGTTTATGCTCGAAACGTGAATTCTGTATTTACAAGTCATGAGAACGCTTTATATAGGCCTAGGGTCTTTTTTTTTTTTTTTTTACTACAAATTCTTATTCTACTCTAGAAAGGAAATAGCTAAAAACAAGGAAAGTAAAATCCTATTCTACAAGGAAAAGAATAAAGAAAACTGAATCCTACTAGAACTAACATAAAAGTCCTACTAATGATAGGGAATTAAATACTAATAAAATATAAATCAAGAAACAAGAAACCTATTTAGAAAAAGATTCAAGAAACAAGAATTCCCAGTCTTGAAAGAAATTGATCTTCAAACTTGAGCTTCTTGGACTTTCTTTCTCTTGAATTTCAATCTTGTGTTTCTTGGTTTTCTTGGATTTCTTGATCTTCTTCATCTTTCATCATTCTCCCCTTGTTAAGAAAGACTCATCCTCGAATCTAAAGGCTCCATAAATGGTGAAAGATTAGCAAACCAAAAAAAAAAAAATTGGAACAACCATACTCACCAGGCTTTAAGTTGCATTTTTCTAGTTTGTCATAGAGCTTCATCATGTTGAAAGAAAGCATTACATATGGCCGAACTAAATCCCACTTCTTAGTAGTAACTATTTTCCATGATTTCTCAAACATATCATCTTAAACGAATCTTCAATGTTTAAGCCATAATCAACACTTATATCCTTTTTGATCTTCAAGAATCTTGAATATTCCCTTGTCTATGTGGTGTTTGCATGACAAATCTAAGTTACTGCCATGAAAACCAATAAATAAATCAAATTCAAGTACCTTTGCATCAAGGTATGAGATTAAATCATGTCTTCTTAAGAGCTCCTCGATGATTTTGTTGCTCTCATATTTGACATGATTATAGCCATTAACCTCAATGAAATTGAGAGATCTTAAATTGACACATTCTTGAAAAGGTTCATCCTTTTGAGGAATAATTCTTGCTGGAACTACATCATATATTAAACTCTCATTCATAGTCTTTTTTTTCAGTAACTCATCCTTTTTCCCTTCCAAATCTTCATAGACTATTAATCCTATGCAATAAGCTGCTTTGGTTGGTGTGGAGTAAGAAACAAAATCTATATTCTTTTCAAAATCTCTTAATGGTGGAAACTCCATCTCACAAATGGTTGGATGCTCTAATGGATCCTCATCAAATTTTGGAGCCAAATCAAAGATTTGCGGATCTAATGCATTATCCTCCTCCTTTTGTTGTTCCATATTTATGGGACCAATGATTTGTAAATTGGTCACAAAACAATTATTAACATACTTGGAGTTTTTAGCAACATCTTCTGGATTCAAGGGAACCAACTTAATTTATCGTCCATCCTTTGTAAAATAATAGGTATTACGATATTCATCATAGTTAGCACACCTTTCATACACCCACGGTCTTCCATGTAATAAGTGGCAAGCATCCATCTTTATTACATCACACCAAACAAGATCTTTATATATTTTGCCTATAGAAAAAGAAACTAGGCATTGACGAGTTACCTCTAAACCACCATCATCATTCTCAAATTTGATGCTATAAGGATATGGATGAGGTTTTGTTAACAAGCCAAGTTTAGAAACCATCTCTTCAGAAACAACATTAACATGACTTCCTTTATCAATGATTACCGAACATACCTTATCATGGGAGGTACATCTAGTGCGGAAAAGAGATTCTTTTTTTCATAGTTTTTCATCTTCTTAAACACAACGTCCTCTTGTTTCTTGCATATGATGCATAATATTCCTCAATTGTGCTCTGATACCAAATTGATATGATTCTTCGAGTTAACAAAGAACCAATCCACTAGGATCTTGCTCTTGAAGCGATTTGAGGGGCAGATTCAAGAAATGGACGTTTCTCAAGCTATATGTCTCTGATATAAGTGATTCTAAAATGAGGTGCAAGATGACAATCTGAACTATGGGAATAACTATTTATTAGTTTAAAACAAGTAAATATTGAAGGCGCAACGATGGGAAGAAAGTTAAGGTTCTGTGTATGAAATAGAACAAATTTTAATCAAGAATCGCGTCCTTGAATGATCAAGAACCAATAAAGTTCCCAAGTCACCACTTGAAGTCAACTTACGTGATAAATAAATACCACACGCTATTGAAAATAAGATAAAGACTACCACCACCTTGCTTGGAACCAAAAACAAGGATAAAGAAGACCAAATAGAAAAAATAACTCTATTGCAAACTAGGGTTTATGCTCAAAAACGTGAATTCTATATTTACAAGTCATGAGAACCCTTTATATAGGCCTAGGGTCTCTTATTGTTTTACTACAAATCCCTATTCTACTCTAGAAAGGAAATAGCTAAAAACAAGGAAAGTAAAATCCCTATTCTACAAGGAAAAGAATAAAGAATACTGAATCCTACTAGAACTAGGATAAAAGTCCTACTAATGATAGGAAATTAAATCCTACTAAAATATAAATCAAGAAACAAGAAACCTATTTAGAAAAGGATTCAAGAAACAAGAATTCCCATTCTTGAAAGAAATTGATCTTCAAAGTTGAGCTTCTTGGACTTTCTTTCTCTTGAATTTCAATCTTGTGTTTCTTGGTTTTTTTGGATTTCTTGATCTTCTTCATCTTTCATCAAAAGGCTTCCTTCTTAAAATGATTTGAAAGCATATCTTTTCTGGCTTTGGGTTTTGGTAAAAAGCTTCTATATTTTGGGTCGTAGCCCACTTGTCTTTTTTCTCAAGAAAAACGAGTATTCATTAAACTGTTTTGGGTTAGAACCCACTCGGTCTGGTATTTGAAAACAAAATAATGAAAGTTCTCTTTTGGACTAAAACCCCGTCTAATTTTTTATAAACCTATGGTCAAATAAACTTGGCAAAGGCCTACGTTTTTAAATGGTTAGAAATAGGGAGTGTTTGGGCCAATAAGTCCATACAGCTTTGTTATTTTGTTAAGAGAACCCAAATAAAGTTACTTCTTTGTGTTAAGACCCACTTGTCCTTTTTTCTAAAAAAAACCGCGGTCAATATTTTCTTGGCTAAGGCCCACGATTTCAATAAATAAACAAGGCATTTTGATAAAACAGAACTGATTTTGAAATAAAGCTCTTATTTCATAAGAAAAATTGGGATTTGTTATAAAATAGACATATGCATGCAAGTATATTTTAAAATGAGCATATGCGAGATATTTTGACCATGGATACAATTCATCTTTTTCCTAACAAACCAATCGCGTGAAACATGTAAAGAGTTCTTTTCTTTAAAAATCAAAAAAATCTAAATTACGCTTAATTATAAAACTTAGGTAAGGATATTCTGAAAGAATACTAGATGAATTAACCCGGTCCACGTGTGAGTAAAGCATGAAAAAAACTTGGTCATTCAAATCCAAAGAATAAACGAATAGTCTATCTTTTCCTATAAGAAACACTACTATCATTATATATAAAAGGAACTAATTATACCCGGATATCATAAATCCGAACCTAAATACCCTGTATATAAAGGGAATACATTCAACTCTTTTCAAAAAATGATATGCAACATGACAAATCTTTTGCGGGAAATAAACACTAAATAAACAGTTCATGCAAATACTCACACATTGGAACTCGAAGGTTAACCGTATAGTACGGAACCTTAAAACTAGGGTGCCTAACACCTTCCCTAGGGGATCACCAAAATCCTTACCTAGAACTTTGGATTAAGAAGGATTTTTCACGGCGTATGAATAAACCCGTCAAAACTGCTTTTCCTAATTTCCTAAAAATTAGGTGGCGACTCTTTTAAAACAAAGTCTGAAAGAGCACCAATTATTTCGAAGTAGCTTTTCCGAGCACTAACCCCGCCCGCGAAAATGCAAACCTTTCCAGGTGGTCTGAGTGATCGTCGAGGCGGGACCGCTGCAACGGTTTCGCTGTCGCAGAAGCGGTATCGGTCTGGTTATTTTATTAACTGTGTATTAAAATCCCTAATACCCTAGAGCTTTAATTTTATGTTGGAACCTCCAGATTCCTAATTTCACCTTTTTGTTCATAAACCCTATTCCATAGGTTGGGGATTTGGGTCTTGAATAGAAGTAGGGTTCATATGATGTTCTTCTTGATTCTAATTTCTTGATTCAAATGTGCCTAGACTTTCTTTACCTCGAGGCTCAAAGGAAAGGGAAGTCTAAGGAGAGATTATTGGTGATATAGTTGTTCAGCCTTCCAAGTAGGTTACAGTTTATCCTATGGTATAACTTCGTTTAGTGAAGCATATATTTAGACGTTATTGTCGGAGAAAGCATGTAAACCTTCGGGTATAAAGTTGGGTTGGATATTGTCTTAGGTTGGGCCCTATTGTGTGATTAAGGTTGGGCACCCCGTTGTGTTGTGACTTATATTATTCTATTGTTGATGGCTTGATGCCACGTGGAAATAGTAGATATTGGAGACTATTGATACACCTTGATCATGATATTGTAGTATCTTACTTGTTGACGTTTGATACAATGATAGTGTTCTATTATGGCTTATTGTGTAGCCTTTTTATGATATTGTTGGTGTGTCCATGCGTGGTACTTGTGATATTGATATGATTATCGACATTAAACTCATACATTGCACGTATTCTCATCCATCATGATATACTGTTGATACATTGATGATACTTGAGGAAATATTGTTACGAGCTGGGCTCAGTTGGATGAGAGTGGCGTGAGGACCGATGTTTGATATTTATCCCGAAATCCAGGTATGAGGGTAGCGATTGCCGAGGTTGTTGCCAGAATTGTGAGGTAGCTATTGCCGAGGTTGTTGCATGAACCGTGAGGTACATGGACTTCGCGGGTCCCCCATGGGTTGTGCTACCGAGATGTGATGTTCCATCATCGGAGTACATGTGTATACTGTATATGCATTGCATTCACATTTCATATATTATTGCATTACATTATACTATGGCTTTGATTGTGATATTCTTGTGATGTACTTGTGATATACGGATTCTGACTGAGTATTTGAGATTTGGCACATTTGGGTTTAGATGCTAAATATAGGTGATGATGTGTACTTGGGTTCTGGCTCGTATTTGACTTATACCTTGTTGATTTACCTGTTATCTTACTTTATTGACCTGAATGTGTTAGCTAAACTTAGTCGGCCTATGATACCTACCAGTACTTGTTGTTTGTACTGACCTGCACTTGTTGTATTCTTTTTTAAATGCAGAGTTTCAGGTAGGATCGACCTCTGCATCTCGTGGCTGATAGTGGATCGAGAATTGCTGCTTAGAGTCTTACATGGTGAGCACGGGGACATTCACCGCCTTGGAGATTCTTCTTTTATTTATGTCTTAGTTCATATTTGTAATGACCCTTCCAGTCATTATGGGAATTTAGGACTCCATTGGAAATTCCGAGGCCGTAGGTGGATTCGTAGGGCGACTTTTTATATGTATGCATGCTTTGTGTTGTGTTTTGAGGCCTTGGGTGAAATGTGGGGTAATAGGGGGAAAAACTGGACAGAAAATCGAGCTACTGCCAAAAATGCACCGCTGCGGCGGTGGGAGTACCGTTGTACCGCTGTAGTGGTGGGAAACGGCCAGCCAATTTCTCTTGGGGCCGCTGTGGCGGGCCTTTGCCAGCTACGGCGATGCCGCTATAGCGGGACTGCGACTGCTATAGCGGTAAGCCGATTTATCTTGGGACCGCTATAGCGGTGGCTTGGCCACTATAGCGGGACTTCTGCAGCGGCGTAATGACCGCCGCAGCGGTCAACGGGAAGCAATAGTGATAACGTCCAAATCCACCCTATTAATTAGAATGGGCACGGTCGTATGCAAATATAATTTACCCAACTATGACTCGGGGTCGAATCCCACAGAGAACAATATGTAGGTGATTTAAGCAGATTAGGAATTATCACTAACAATAGCTATGCCCGAACGCATCAATGGTGGTTTTTTATAAGGTTTTGATAAAATACGGAAATATAAATTCTAATCTAGAAAGCAAGTAAATTGATCAATGGCAACAAGAATGGAAGGAGGGAAACTACTTCTCAAGTAACGATCCAATCTATTTCACGAATTGTAAATAATAGCAAGTTTATGTTATTTAGCCTCGGATAATGACTCTAAATTAACTTCTTCCGAAGATTAACTAGACTACCCAATTGAAGATCCCTCAAGCAATTAGGAGCATTAAGAACACCCGAATATGACTACAAGTGGTATTGCCTATTCCTAGGTCAACTTCCATTAGATGAGGGTTAACGCCCCAAATTCATGTTAATTATTCTATCCCAACTCCGTTCTTCCTCTTCCGAGTTTCAAACAAAGTAAATGGGCGAGTTCAAAGGTTAGCTAATCCAATGAAAACATTCAAGAACAAGAATAATTAAAATAGCAAAAACTTACTTGATTAAGAACAATGCAAATGAATAAATAAGCACAACAAGAGTATCAATCTTAATTGTCACCAAGAGATTTCCATCAACAAGGATTAAAAAGAAGAGAGAACATTTTTGTAGGAACCCTAGCCTCCAACTTGTGGGAGCTGCCAAAGATCTGTAATATTTTGCCCTAGTTTTCTATTTATATGAACTGGAATGGAAGACATCGTCAAAATCCGAATTCTGGTCGAAAATGCCGAAAAATCCTTCATCGCGATCGCGCCATGTGTCTGCGCGATCGCGTAGATGACGTCAATCTCCCCTGCTCCCTTCATCGCGATCGCACGTCGATCCTGCGCGATCGCGTGGAATTAATGCCGCGCGTAGGCGCGGTCGCGTTTCATTCCAGCGCGAACGCGTGGATTGCAATTCCCGCGTGGGCGCGATCGCGTGGGTACTCTGCGCGATCGCGCAGAGCAATATTTCGCCAGTAATTTCCAGAACCTCCAGTTATTTCCAGTTTTGCAACATTTTTGCTTGTTTTCCACACTTTGGCTCCAGGGACCTCGTATTACCTGAAACATGACAAAAACTACGTAAAATGACATAGACTTGCTTAAAAACAAGTAAAACTTATAGTTAAAAAGCATCGATTGTGGCGTAAAATCACGCCACATCAAGTAGCCAGGTTTTAAATGCCTTAGTTTTATTTTCTCATTCATAACACCCCAACACACTTCCCAACAAACACGTAGAGAATTTTCAAGCTAGGGTAAGACAACCTTGAGAGGTAAGTTCCATTGATTTTCATTTTATCATTCATTTCCCCTTCATTATTGTAATCATATCCATGGGTCTTTAATGGTGAAATTGAAATAGAAACCCTAGCATTTTAATAAAGCTCCTAAACTGATGGGTTAGGGTTATTATCGCATATTTATCATCTAAATACGTTGGTTAGTTTCTATTTGTCATAAATTGAACATTTAGAAACATAAACTAAATAATTGAAGACCTAGGGTTCTATAAAAAGGTGTGTTTGCCATGGAAAACTGGTTGTAATGGGAATGTTTGATAGAATATGGTATGAATTGATAATGTATGAATGTTAGGTGCTTTGATAGGTTGTTTATCACCTAGAAAATCATCCACCCTTAGAATGGGGAGAGGGAAGGGTATTTCATGCCTTGGTATTTGCAAATTGAGCAATGTGACCTATTAAGCCTTCTATTTTTAGATCGCAAACGTATTGAGGCCTTGAGGAAAGGAAAGGTTGTAGCAGAGTGATAGACATTGTTCCAGCTCTACTTTGAGGCAGGCTACGGTTTACTCGAGTTAGACTTTGGTTAGTTGAATGTATGTTTGTCATTTCATTAGGAGAAAGCAAGTCTAGTATTCATTACATGATATTGTGTAGTTAAACTCCTATGTGCTTGTGATTGAAAGTTGTGTAGGCTTCATGCAATTATTCCTGTGTGATTTAATCTGCAGTGGACGTATTGTGATGAGAAGTTAATATAGTCTTCTCAAGGGTATTGTGACATGAAATGATAAGGGGAATATGGATATTGAGAAGGTAAGAAACATTGTTCTATAAAAGGTATGCCAAGGCACACATGTGGCCTAGATTATGGGCTCGTGGTCCGAGGATAGTTTCGAAAATGAGAGTTTTATTATTATATCCCGCATCTGAGGTTCGTTCCGGAGCGGAGGTTGTGATCGGGTCCGAGGAGTGTTCCGGAACGAGTGGTACATGGACACCATGGGTCCCATGCAGGTCATGACTACTGAGCTATGACATCAGATAGCATGTGTGTATAGTGAGTGGGGTTATAGTGGTGAATTTATCTCCGTTGTGGTTGACGTGTTTGTGATTCTTGGCAATTTGGTGATTTGTTGTGATTGTCCGTGGTTGACTTGTTGTGATGTATTGATATTCATGCATGATTGACTGGCTTGTTTATTTTATTATTTTCATAAGAGATGCATGATACTAATCTTAGTCGGCCTATAATGCTTACCAGTACATAGTGTTTGTACTGATACTACCTTGCTACATTCTTTGAGTGCAGATTTTGATACAGAGACCGCTACTCGTCCTCACATCTAGCGTGGAGGATAATTGCTGAGATTCTGGGGTGAGCTTCTTCCCATGCCAGGCCGCCCGAAGATCTTCTACTTATGATGTCTTTTCTTATTCTGGACATTATGGATATTTATTAGGCAGATTTTAGTTCTTAGACATGTTTTGTCTTAGAGTCCTGTATGATGATTTTCGGATTTCAGGGATTGTAGTAGTTAGAACTTCCGCACTTACTACAATATTTATGGCATGATTTACTTGTTCTTTTGTTTTTAAATGAGTAATAACTGGTTAGCTTGATTTATATAAAAATCTTATTTAATGGATTAGGTGGTATGTATGTTGGTTCTCCCATTAGGATTTAGATGGGTGTCAGTCATAGCGGGTTGGGTCGTGACAATATTCCAAGACATAGTCAGACTATTGATGTATTTTATTACTTCCAGACTTATAGTATCTAGTTAGAGGCTGTTGTATTGTTAGACCAGACTCTGGGTGGATTTGATGTATTTCCTTGCTTCCTCATAATTCTATATGATTATCGTTAGACTTACGTGATTTTTATCTCTTTCGCTTGTTTATTTGTTTATTCATGATTTTACGATTGTTGGGATAAGGGTTCGCCTACAGAGGTGGTAAAGGTAGGTGCCCGTGCGACTTAGCTAAATTGGGTCGTGACAATTCTCTTCTATAATCTTCTCATCATGTGAAATCTGTAGTGCAGAAGATTCTTCCCTTAACTTGGAAACGATTGCATCTTTGCTAGCAGACTTCAGCTGACCAACGTTATCCATATCATCCTTCTGCTCATCACCAACAATGTCTTGTTCACCTATACTATTGAGAGCCTCAAATTTGTTAGGAATTTCGACCCTATTATGTTCTAACTCCATCTGTTTTTTTGTACCATGTTGCACGAGGACACAAGTATTCGAATCCTGCTGCTTCTAAAGAATACTAACATTAACCTCAGCAGTAGGAATTAGATCCATATTCCCACTTGGCACTATTTTTGGCATAAACTTCTGCACAGGAGAAGTTCTACCATAATACCTAGCATGAAACCTCCTTGGATGTTGCCCCCTGACTACTATTTTCCTGATTAACAGCACTTGAAACACTCTACATTCATTAGTAGAATGTTCTTGCAACATACATTCAGTGCAATATTTGGGAAGCACATCATATTGAATTTTTACTTTCTCCAATCTAGGAATATTTAAGGACACAAATCAAGCAAAACCAAGATAACATATGCTACCAAATGCCACCCCCAACTACAAACATTACATTGTCCTCACTGCATAATATCAATACAAAAGCATAAATAGTTTGAGGGGCTCCCTGAAATCATGAAACTGTTGAGGCACTAAAGTGGGATCGCCTGGCCCTCCCTATCTCCACCAGCTAGAGCATTAACATCATCATCCTTATCTCTAAAATCATCACCATCTGAAACTGCACAAAAATTCTTTCAGCTCTTCTACTTCGGTTTCAACAATTTATCTTTCTTTTTATCCTACTTGTGTTGCTCAACTAGTGTGTCATTGATCTCTTGTAATTTCTTCTCCTGTTCAGTATACTTCTTCTCTAACCTGTCTTGAATTTCTTGAATCGTGTTCTAGCGCCAAACAATATCATACCAACTATTAGGTTGACTCTTCGATGGAGCAGAATGAAGACCACTAGCCAACTCTCTAATAGTAACATGAACTCCTGAAATCTGAATGGAGAGCTGCTAAAATGGCTTGGGTATGTGAGGATGTAACTGGGTGGGAGTAGTAGCCCTAGGAGCTGTCTGAACACCCCGTGGATCATCATTAAGCTCAATCGATAAATGTGTAGCTTCTAAAGTCGAACCAGTGTCCAACTTTCTCTTCTTAATAGCTGAGCCCGGTGTCTGGTGTCTGGTGTCCGCCATAACGGGATCGCTCTGCATCGGCACTAGACTCGCAGTAGCGGTCCCGCTATAGCAAGGGACCGGCCATTGTAGCGTGTCATGAGTGTGTGGGGTGAGTCGCCACAGTGGATGGGGGTCCGCAATGGCGGACTTGTGATACCGAGAGAGGCTGCCATGGCGTGCCCATTATAGCGAAAGTACAACCACTGCAGCGGTCGACGGGGAAGATTCCTATATAATTCTTAGGTTCAAACCCTTTCCATTCCATAATTATTCTTTCTAAGCAACTTTAGAGGCGAAATTGAGGTGTTCTTGGCTAGTTCGTCTTGTCATAAGTTCCCTAACCAATAGACTTCATTAATTACCTTTCATTTATCCTTCCTAATCATGAATTCATGCTAGAAACCATTAGAATCAAATAGGGAAGATGGGTTTTTATGATAAATTCTTGAAATGACTTCTAGACTTCCGAAATGGAAATTTATTGTGAAATTGACTAGTTTAATCATAATATTTGATGAATTCATAATTAATAGGCTTGAATCTTCCATTGTTAGTGATTAATTTGAAGATTGGAAAGTTAGGGTTCATACCCAAATTGGGGGTATCACTTTAATTTCGAATTTGGCCTAATATTGAGATAATTTAGCAATTGATTATTGGGTTTTGATCATCTAGAGCGTGAGTTACCTATTTCACTTTATCCATAGTTGAAATTGGCCCAAACGATTTGTATAGCAATATGAGTGTTAGTCTTGATGATTTCTAATATAGAATTCGAATATGAATAGATTGAGTATTTGGAGGCGCAACGAAAAGGCAAGGAAAATGTTTGATTGTTCGTGGTTATTGTTTAGCATACCAGGTAGGTTATGGCTTACCTTTTGGTTAGACTTCAGTTAGCGAAACATATGTAGAGTTAGTGATTGTTGGAGAAAGCATGTATGCCTTCGGGTACGGAGTTGGGATGGATTACTTAGGTTGATATTGATTATGGCTTGTTGCCTTATTGTGATTTATTGGTTTGTTGCTATGTGGGTGATACTAGACTTGATGCTTAGTGGTATACTTAAGATGTGAGACCGTATCTATCATGTGTTGGTGTTGTCATGTGAGAAGAGAGAATATGATATTGAGGTTGATATTGTGATATTTGTCCATGTATGGCACGATTTGGCATTGATATACTCTTGCTTGATATTGATATTATGCATGCATTCATACAGGTACATTGGGATCAGGTTGCGCCCCGCAACACATTTATTGGACTGGTTTGCATGTTCCACAACAGATATTGGATCTGGCTGTATGCCACAGTAGGTACATGGACTTAGCTATCCCCCATGGTTCATTACTGTCGAGGCGTGGAGATATTCCACCCAAAGCGTGTGTGTATCATTGCATCACATTGCATTGCATTCATGTATCATTGCATCGCATTGCATTGCATTCATATTTTCATAATCTTATTGTTGAATTCGAATTTGATAGTTGTACTTCTGGTTATATTCCAGAATTGGTATTTTGTACTTATGGTGATATTCTGTACTTGGTAATTGGTTCTTGAGGTGATATTCCGGACTTAGTGATTCTGTACTAGTGTTATCATTCTTAGACTGTGTTGACTTATATCTGATTATGAGCATGTCTATCTTTCAGTCTCTTACTTTATATATGTTATCTGATTGTTGTCGGCTTATGATGCCTACTCAGTACGTGTTGTTGTACTGATCCTACCATGCTGCATTCTTTTATGAGTGGAGATTACGTGAAAGAGTCGACTTCTTCTCCTTGTGGCTAATTCCTGAGGCTAGATTTTGGAGCATCTAGGGTGAGCACTTGGCCAGATTCGCAGCCCGGATGACTCCTCTCATTTATACTTGTCTTATTCTCTACTTCTGAGACAATATTCTATTTTGGGACTATATTCAGACTCATAGTTATGTAATGGCTCTTGTACGATTCAGACCAGATTCATTTGGGCATGTATTAATTCGGAATTTTTTTTTATATATTATGTTATATTATGTCAGAATTGTTAGTAATTCTTGTTGGTTGGGTTGTTTTATTGTTGTTGAATGTTGATTAAGGGACGGGTTCGCCTACCAAGGTGGGAAAAGGTAGGTGCCCGCACGTTCCCCGAATTGGGACGTGACAGAGAAGGTCTATGCCTTTGTATCGATGACTTTGATAGACTAAATGCCAAGTTGGGTGATAAGGATCTGGAGATTGAGTTCTATAAGTCCGAACTCAGTAGAAGAGATTCTTAGCCGATTGGAGATCTTCCGACTTTGAAAACTGAACTGGAACGAGTTAAAGGGTCCTTTAGAGAGTAGAAGTACTGCCTTTTTGAAGTTCAATTCTCTTGAATTTGGATTCTAGGGTTCTTTTGTCCAAGACGAAGATTCAATCGATAATCTATGGAATGGATGGGGATCCTAGCGTTAATCTTTGTTAGATTGATGTGATAATCAATGGGTTTTGAGTAGGAACTCACCTTGGTTGCTTTGTGGAAGCGCTAGGGTGTTTTCTCTCCAAAAAGACGGTTTAGAATGAAGTGGAAAAGGTTTTTCAGAGTTGGGTGCATATAAAATTTGAAAAAAGGCATTTTAGGAAACATTTGGCCTGGTGCGTCGCCTCGGGCATCTCCCAGGATGGCGTACTAGGCCTATACTATAGGACCTGATGAATTTTACATTTTTCTGTGGTTTTGACCTGGCGCGGCGCCCGGGGCGTCGCCCAGGGCGGCGCCCTACGCCATTTGTGACAGCATTCGGTAAAATAGGCATAACTCCTAGATAAAAGCTCTGTTCAGCCTGCACAACATACCGTTGGAAAAGTATTTCAAAGATCTACAACTTTTGTATTTAAAGTTTTCTCAAATTCTCAAGGAATTTTCACTAAATTGGGATGGAGGGCAGACATATCGAAAACTTAGCCGATTCTATCGAATCTTAAGTGCCTTACTATTAGCAATCTTGAGATGAGCATATCTCTCTACTCTGATATCTGATAGGCCTGTTATTTATGTGGTTGGAAAGGTATTTCTACGTACTACAACTTTCATTAAGGGTACTTTCCCAAATTCCCAACTAATCAAGGGGTTATGATTTCCCAAAGTAGGCCTGTTAACCATTTTCGGAAAACGTTCAAACCTTCAGTTTTTCCACTAAAACTCTAACGATACCAGTCTAACCGTAGTTCTAATATATGAGGTGTAACATTATCTGCCCCTTGGGATTATTCGTCCTCGAATGATGGTGTTGGTTATAATCGCAGCTAGTTTTGAGACTTTACGGAAGCTTGGTAGAGTTTACTCTATAACTCAAATGCAGGAAACTGATTAGCTGAGGCACGTGATCACTAAACTGGTGTGAACACATGCTTACTGAACTGAATGAATACATGATTACTGAACTGAATATCTATTGAACGTATTTCATACAGAGCTGACTAGATACTGGACTGACTGAATACTAAAAAAACATCAAGATTAGTTACCTTCAACATTTTTTGCTTGCTCTTCAAAGAGATGGTGATATCTGGAATTCATGTCCTCTTCGGCCTTGCACGTAGCCTCTTCAACTTTCTGATTTCTCTATAGTACTTCACTGAAGCAATCTCTTTAGTTCTCAACTTGTGGATTTGATGATCAAGAATAGCTACTGGATTTCTTCATAAGACAAGCTATCTTTAACCCCTATGATTTCGGTAGGAACAACCAGAGACGGGTCTCCCATGAACTTCATCAACATAGACACATGAAATACTAGGTGTACAGCAGCCAACTTTTTTGGCACTTCTAAGTCATAAGCCACTTGTCCGATCCTTCGCATGATTTTATATGGCCCAAGATATCGGGGACTAAGCTTCCCCTTCTTTCCAAATCTCATAACGCTTTTCATAGGCGAAACTCTCAGAAACACCCAATCATCAACTTGGAACTCTAAGTCTCTACGCCACACGTCCGAATAGGACTTTTGACAACTCTGAGCCATCTTCAAATGCTCTTGAATCAACTTGACTTTCTCCATAGCCTGATAAACCAAGTCTGGCCCTAACAACTCTGCTTCACCAACCTTAAACTAACCAATTGGCGACCTACATCTCTGCCCATACAAGGCCTCAAATGGTGCCATCTGGATACTAGAGTAGGAACTGTTTTTATAAGCAAACTCAATGAGAGGCAAATGGTCATCCCAATTACCTTTGAAATCTAGGACACATGCTCTCAACATGTCCTCAAGAGTCTGAATGGTACGCTCTGCCTAGCCATCTATCTGAGGATGAAAAGTTGTGCTGAGGTTCACCCTTGTGCCTAATCCTTTCTAAAAGGATTTCCAAAAGTTCATCGTAAACTGAGCACCACGATCTGAAATGATAGACAAAGGAGTCCCATACAATCGGACGATTTCCTGAATATATAACTTGGCATAATCTTCTGCTAAATCTGTAGTCTTCACTGGCAAGAAGTGAGCTGACTTGGTAAGTCGATCTACAATCACCCAAATCGAATCATGCTTTCGAAAAGAGCGAGGTAAACCTGTTATGAAATCCAAGTTTATCATCTCCCATTTCCAGAAGGGAATGTCTATGTTCTGAGCCAACCCACCAGGCCTATGGTGTTCGGCTTTCATTTTCCGGCAATTTGGACACTTAGCCATAAAATCTGCTACGTTCTTTTTCATGTCATTCCACCAATAAATCTCCTTAAGGTCCTTAATGAATAGAATACCTGGAATTGTGGGCTTCAGACGTAATTCGATCTCTGAGCCCATCTATGTCTGGAACGCATATTCTGCCGCTATACCTCAAAGTACCATCATCTCCCCTTGTTCAAAGGTCGTAGTCTTGTGTTTGTGAATCCCCTTGTTCAGCTGCAATAGGTAGGGATAACTAAACTGATTTTCCTTCACTTTGGCTACTAAGGAGGATTCAGCCTTATTTTGAACAATAATTCTGCCATCCTTGGGGTCCAAACAACTTTCCTTATCTTCTGCAATTCATTGTACTTTACGTCACTGACGACTCATCTTTCGACTCACTTCTGAACAATCTTTCATACTAGAAAAACTAAGTTATTTACTTAAAAGGAAAACTAATGTATTCGCAACTATCATACATACTCTTAATGACTTAACTCTGCTCATAATATCAATCTTAAGGAAACATCCTTTTCGATAACTCTTAAAAGCTATTCATCTCTGGTTTACTCTGTTACGGCTTAGCTGATTTCTTCTTCCACGAATCACTATACTTTGAATTTAACTTAAACCTTTGGGTTCTAACAAGCATTCAGTGTACTCAAATGGTTACTCCTCACTAGTGTTAAACTGAGTAAGGAAATCAAATCGTACTCTACTAGTCTTGATGTAATCACTAACACTGTACCTACTCAAAACTTACTCATTATTCTTCTACTAACCATCTGCTAGCATCATGTCCTCTTATTCTACTCTGAATAACTAAAATGAAGGAAAAGGTTATTTCTAACTCCATTCATCATCCGACGCTATTCTACCGTCGTATACTATCTTTTTTGAACTATAGACATGGACCACACTTAGGGAAATTTCATCTGTCTTAAATGAAACATTGGAACAACTAACCCCAAACTTTCTATGCACTTCAAAATCATATCGGACTATAAACATCTGGGGTAAACACTTTGTCACAAAACCTAAGAGGGAACTGTCATATCCTTTATCTCATAGTAATATCTGCTTCTTGTAGTAACTTACTAGCGTAGTACTTTCTAATTCTAATCTGAATAAACTTGAACAAACTAAACTTATTCAATATCGTCTCCTCTTTTATCCCATTTCGTACACTATATCTTCTTAGTCATGTGCCTGAGTCGTATGAAAAACATATCTTTGTAAAACGTGTCGGACTCCTATGTATTCTGCCCTTAGGCTCTATTCAGAACCATGGTACTCAATTTATGCCTGATGTGGCTATGATCATAACATGGTGCCCTATAGGGTCTAACATTAGAGTTATCATCATCGTACCTGTAGAGAAATCTTGGAATGATTTTGAGTCCTGATGACCTACTAAAACAAACAAGTGGTTATGACCTCTGTTTGTAGCACCAGCCTTAGCTACACTGCGCCCTGCTTGGGATAGAGAATTACGGAGGACTACTGAATTTATAGACCGAGCCACATTACCTCTGGACTGTTGTCTCACTGATGGGCAGTCCCTCAGATAGTGACCCTGCTGGCCACACCCAAAACACCCATCCATTCCTAAGCGGCACACCCCTTGGTGTCTCCTATTATACTTGCTGCAGATAGGATTCTGAAAAACCCTTTTGCCCACACTAACCTATGACTTGGAACTTAGTACCTCGAAATTCTGTTTTAGGCTGGACTGACCCTTTCGATCGTACTTGAACTTCTGAGCTAGTGCACTAGCGATAAATGGAGCAAGCCCTGATGAACTCCTATTAAAGAATTGTCCACCTCCACCTTCTCGAGATCCTTCAGGGTGAATGTTACCTACAGATTTAGTTTTTTTGCTAAACTCGCCAACCCTGGAACTGACCCACTCCTCATGAGCATCACTGTTTGGAGCCGCACCCTAACGCTGAGCTTGCATGGCAACAAATTGGCTGAGCACCTAGATAGCTGTCCTAACATCTATATCAGTGGAACTAGGCGGCAGAGTGATTGTAGTATGAACCTTTGCAGGCCCCTCTATAGCTGGTGGGGATGAAGTTTGGGGTAAATAACCTAGTGCAAGTCCCTGTGCCCTGTTACAAACTTCTTGAGTCTGCGAGTCCTCTCTTGGCATAGCATCGGTATCAGCCCTTGGGCTCATAGCTGCCATTCTCTTAGAAGACATTTTCTAAAATACGTAATTCACACGAGTTAAAAGAATTCCTAAAAGCAGTTCTCTAATTGCACGATCTAGAGTATGAAAGAAGTAAGACAATCCTGAATGTCTTGGTGTTCAACTGTTTACATGTGCGGCGCGCGCGCACACATAAAAGTGACCCCACTGGATACGGCTTCATAGACTCCCTAGGTCTCTTGAACCTAGGCTTTGATATCAAGCTTTGTCACGCCCCGAACCATGGCCTAGGCGTAACACTGACAGATACTGATCTACTAAATGTCTGACTGAAATATCATAAATGTGAAAATACTGAATAAGTTTGAAAGTCTGAATAAGTAGCCGACATGGTTAACACAAAAGCTGCTAAACATCTAACAGACTGGACTATAATCTACGAAGCCTCTAAAGAGTACTGAACTAATAACTGTTTACCGGGACAAGACCCCTGGCATACCTCACTGACAGAACTACTATAAAGACTGTAAACTGTGATAACACCCCGAGGGAACTGGGGCTCACCAAATAGTTGGTACAATAATCCTAGCGCGCTGAATCCTCAACCTATAAATCGTTACCTGCATCGTGAAATGCAGACCCCCGGGCAATAAAAGGGGACGTCAATACATTTGAATTGCATGGGTATGTAAAGCAACTGAAAGAAAGAACTGTAAATACTGAAACTGAAACTGAACTGATAACTGCTAACTGAAGTGAAATAAGGCAATAAAGATATGAATATTCCCTATTCTGAATGACGAACCAGCTATTTATCTGAGTAAATAATCTGCGGCCTCGGGCCCAATATATATGTGCACAAACTGCGACCTCGGGCCCAAGTATACGTATACATAGCTGCGGCCTTAGGCCCAATAACTCAGGTGTTCATCATTAAACAATTTACATAAAAGAAGTGAGAATCATGCTGAAAGATACAACACTGACATACTGGGCAATGATTCGCTCATACATGTATTCATGAACTGATTATGACAACTGAAGCTTTAACTATTTATAAACATGCTGAGTATTCTAGACTGAGACTCATTTGTATCAACACAAGTTTATATTGATTACGTACTAAGCTCACAATATTCGGAATGAAAGTCATGAATGAATTAGGAAACTAGATAATAGAAGTTCTGCAACTATTCAAGGAACTAAGCTTAACTATATTTCTGAGGCAATTAGTAACGTTGTAAACGAACGTGGCGTAGGGAGAATCATTAACATTCCCAAACGTAGAGAGTTAGCCTCACATACCTTAATTCTGGCCTTTGAGCGTAATACAACGTTCGTCAACCCCTTCAACTTTAATCTATAGCAATACAAGTCAAAGGGATTCCATATTAGCAATGACATCCATGCTTTGGCCACCTAAGCATTTTATCAAACACTTAATGGGCATAAAGCTCCACAACCTTCATTAATGTTGTTTTCTTCACCCAATTCCACTCTATTACGTCAAGGTGATTCTACAATATCAATTTGGTGAAATTAACATCATTCTTCATCACCCATATGATTACAACAATCCTGAGTTAATAATCCAAAACCCTAGCATAGTTCATATGATACTCTCTATCAATCTCATTTATTATTCTCCCAAAAACTCAACAATTCACAACTACAAGTGATTAGAGAGTAGAAGTACTACCTTTTTGAAGTTCAATTCTCTTGAATTCGGATTCTAGGGTTCTTTTGTCCAAGACGAAGATTCAATCGATAATCTATGGAATAGATGGGGATTCTAGCGTGAATCTTTGTTAGATTGATGTGATAATCAATGGAGTTTGATTAGGAACTCACCTTGGATGCTTTGTGGAAGTCTTAGGGTGTTTTCTCTCCAAAGAGACGGTTTAGAATGGAGTGGGAAAAGTTTTCAGAGTTGGGTACATATAAAATTCGAAAAAAGGCGTTTCAGGCAATATTTGGCCTGGTGCGTCGCCCAGGGCGGCGCACTAGGCCTATACTATAGGACCTGATGAATTTTACGTGTTACTCTGATTTTGACCTGGCGCGACGAGGTGCTCGGGGCGGCGCCCTAGGCCATTTCTAACAGCATTCGGTAAAATGGGCATAACTCCTAGTACAAAGCTTTGTTCAGCCTCCACAAATATCGTTGGAAAGGTATTTCAAAGATCTACAACTTTCATGATTTAAGTTTTCTCAAATTCTCAACGTATCTTCACTAACTTGGGCTGGAAGGCAGACGTATCGAAAACTTCACCGATTCTATCGAATCTTAAGCGCCTTACTATTAGCAATCTTGAGACGATCATATCTCCCTGCTCCCATCTCTGATAGGCTTGTTCCTTATATGGTTGGGTATTTCTACGTACTACAACTTTCATTAAGGGTACTTTCCCAAATTCTCAACTAATGAAGGGGCTATGATTTCCCGAAGTAGGCCTGTCAATCATTTTCTGAAAACGTTCAAACCTTCAGTTTTTCCACTAAAAATCTTACGATACGAGTCTAACCTTAGTTCTAAGATATGTGGTGTAACACTCCACGTCATCATTATCATTAGGGCCCAAATCGTTGCTTGTGTGTTTGGATCCCTGAGGGTAAATCATAGGTTGATCATTTCATGCCCTGACTTCTCCTGTTGCTGGATCTATCTATTGTGCATTGATATTGTTCAACACACAATCGACTTGATTTCCAATGTTTGACATGGTCTCGTATTACATGATTTCACATAATTGCGAATGATTACTAATGTAGCAACAAAACAATATCACAATTATCCTTAGCCCCACGGTGGGCGCCAAACTGTTTACCCCAAAAAAGGTACAATTAAATTTGTTAGTGGTTTGAAGAATACGTGAATTGATTTATTATAAGTAAGTAGAAAATAATATCAATTAGTAATGAAATCAAGTAAATGTAAAGTAAGAAAATAATAAAATAAGACTGGGCCGAATGAGCTTGAAAGAAATCCTTCGATGAATGCTCCTTCAGTTAATCACTTAGTCTTGTGAAACGTTTACTGATTCGGAACAAAAATAATGATAAAAGAACAATTTTGCTAATCATCATAATGAAATTGTAAAAAGAAGTATTTTTTTGATGTATACACTACTTGAGCTAGGATATGTACAAAGCAGAAAAATCAAAAAGGGTAAGCATAAAGCTCTGCAAGATCACCGACCAGCCCCGTCATCATATTCCATGGAGCAAGTCTCCAAAATAAATGCAACATCATGTATAAATAAAAGACATTAGATATACATGTTCAACTCAAAACAACAAAAGGGTCGTACCTATGCATTTCACCAGGCTGTCCATAGGCACACCATTACTTGCTTTCCGTACATAATCAATCTCATCCTATCAACATCCCAACCAACTGTGTGCAACACTAGACCGTCCACGGTGGTGACTACATGGACCTTGCGTGAACTAGGTACTGCCCACTGTCGGTACATCACTGGTACCATAAATCGTAGCACATCAACAAGCAGTGTAGTTAGAATATTAATTGATAAACACGAAGTCATGTTATGCATTTCAACACGTAAAGACAGTACGCAGCCTAACATGCTTCCTAATTGATCCATCTAGTATGTCACGCCCGATTTAACAAATCTTTTATAAATCATGCTATGATATCTTGGAGTTCATGAAGTCAATGTCTTAAAGCAATTAGTCATTTCATAAAAGAATAACTTAAAATTACGGTATTTGTACAAAATAGTATGCACGACCTAGTGCGCGGTCGCCTCATAACGCACAAGCTGTTTGAATTCAAAAATGCAATTTTTAAATCAAGACATTGATAACAAAATATTCAAGAAATTAAAGTCTCACTTGTCTCATAACCGGTGCACAAACCTTTTTTGAAATGCCAAAATCTTCTTAAATGGCCTCTAATAGCCTTAATCTATCAAAAAAACATAAATAACACATCTAAATTAGTCAAAGAAACTAATTTAATAATTTTAGGACGTACCGGGTCAAAGTCAACTCTTGGTCAACTCAAACCCGTCCCTCGGTCAACCGTTTAAAATTCAAAATATATTACATCGACGCATTACTCAAAATCGTAAAGTTCAAATCTATAATCAAGTTTCAGTCTTACTTATGGGTCAAATCTCAATTTTCCTAAATTTCAAGCTTAGCGCTAAATCTCAATATCTACATCTCAATTCAAGAATTTAACAACTTGTTAGGATGGTTGTTACTTATTCAATTGTATTTTACTTTGAATATAATATTTATTTTGATTGATACTTAAAACCTACATTTTCTTTACAATAGTGTAGGTTTATCCTTCAGATTATTGATGTGTGACATTATGTAACGACGAAAAATAATATAATCTATCCAGACGTTGTATTATCAAAATAATATTGTTTACCCCGAATTTGGATAATCAATTGAATTTGTAAGTGGGTATATGATATATGTTTGAATCTCAATGTATACCGTAGGGAATAGAGTATAAGGACGTTATGTAGCGACGCAATTGATGAAGTGTATTAATGCTTGTTAAATGACAGGCAACACTTGTTTGAGGAAATACAATGAAAATGCAAATGGTCACTGTGGACCGAATCAGATCTTACAGAGAGAGAGAGAGAGATTGTATATATGCTTTGATGTTACAAGTGTTCTTTGAAAATGAATGAGCCAACCCCCTCATAGGAGGTGGATGAGCTCTATTTATAGTGTTGCCTCTATGGGCCTCATACCATACAAATTGTTAAAATAATAATAATAAGGAAAACTCTGAACGGATTTGGTGGGATTAGGTTGGCCGTATGGTCTGACACACGCATGGTTGGTGGTTGACCATGGCAGGACGCTACTGACGTATGGCTCGTGTGCAATGGCTGTACCGGACCAACGGCACGGGTACTCGGGGTAACGGCCTCAAACAACTCGGTGATGAAGGAACCAGACCAAATGGTCATCCCGATCGGTTCCGGACAGGCGTTCCTCCGGTTCAGAGTGAAAGTCTTCATGTATGTTCTTGCTCCCTTCTTCCTTCGGTTTCTCGTTTCACCGGTTTGACTCATATCCGGTTTTTACCGTATACAGATAGCCCCCACACTTTCCAGATCACCGATCTATCGGAGTAACGGGAAGTGGATAAACCACGAAATCGGTGACTCCGTTGGCTCGTCGTTATCTTCTTATTTTGGCGGGAACGGTTGCGTCACGTTCCCTCTTTATCGGCCACGTGTCTTATCTCGAATGGCCGGTTCTAACAACCGCCGCACGCACATCGCTTCGAGTCGTTTCTCATTAATTATGGGGGGCACGTGGCATCCCCCGGTTGGCTGGGGAACCGTAACTGTCACAGTCCCACGCCTATATAAGGCTCTTTTTCCCCTTCATTCTAACATTTTCACTATCCATTTCTTCTTCATTTTTCACTCTTCTCTGCATTTCCTCATCTTCACCATATTTAGTAGTCTTCTACAACCAATCTGTCATTGATTTATTGCATACACTACGTGAAAAGGGGGCAACTTTGTCACCATTTCTGCTAACTGTTCCCATTTGAGTGTTGTTTTGCACTTTGTTATTTCTCGAATCACCAGTTCCCCCAATCTTCTTGAACTTTTCTTCTGAGTCCTCTTCCGTTCATATCTTCCAAAATGTCTGAAACCACTTCCCATGATGTTCCATTGATTTCATCTCCGGGTTCCGAGCCTGCATCCCCGGCCAAAACAAAAAGCACTTTTGAGCCCACGGCCTCAGATATTATACCGGCCAAGCCCAACTTCAACAAAGATCTCGAGGTTGAAAAACCTTCCTCGGTGTCCGATAAGGGATTTGATGTGAGGCGATACCCCTCATCCGTTACTGAGGAGAGGCTAGACATAGTCCGGGCCGACTGCGGGTGGGACACCCGTCCGGTTCGGGTTTTTGCACCCGGACCAGATGAATCTGTTGCTGACCACCGGGAAGGGTTTCTGTACGTGTACACTTATCCTTTCACTCTCAAACTCGACCCACCAGTGGACCCGGTCATTCTCGACATGTGCCGGACTTACAGCGTGACGTTGGCTCAGATCGGCCCGATTGTTTGGAGGGTCGTAGCGTGTCTCCGGTTGTTGGCCAACAACGCCGAGAAGGAGTTCACACTGGCCCATCTGATACGCTTATACTCCCCGAGGTTATTCCGGGGTGGCGTAATAAAACTGGCCAAGCGTAGCCGGAACCCCTTCTTCTCAAAAATGGATGAAGACAGAGATAGGGGCTGGCTTGAGCGGTATGTCCGGGTGAAGACCGAGGACATTATTCCGGCCAGTCACATGCCCTTCCCAGAGAAATGGAACAACAAGCGTAAGTTCTGAATTTTTAAGTGATTGCTTTTGCATGTTTCGTCAACTTCCGGTCTCACTTTCTCACCGTTTTCCTTATTTTTGTCAGCCAATGGATACATGCCTCCGATCGTTCGTAATCTGAACGAATGGGTTACAGCCCTCCTCAGCCAATATGACCATGACAATCGGACGTGGGCCCACCTATCACGCGGCCGATGGGTTGCCCGGAACCACGGTACTACTTCGCTTCTGCCCATATTCGCTACGTCTTCTGCTATCCGTACTCATTGTATCTTTAATTTTTCAGGTTTGCCTAAGGGCTCGGTAGCCCCCAGATCGGAGTCGACAGCTGAAACCACAACGTCAGCGTCCGAGTTTGATACGGTGGGTGCATATCGTGTCGTTGCTGCTGCTACTGCTGCCAAAAGAAAAAGGCCCTCGGACAAAGGGAAACAGTCGAAGAAGAAAAGGGCGAGAAGCGTTACTCGGCCCTTACGGGACGAGACAGAGCCCGATATTATAGTTCGGAGAGTCAATGCCATACCTCCCGTGGCCCCGATCCCGGAGGAGTCTGTCGTAGTTGCACCTCTTCCTTCGATCGGTGAAGGGCTTTTAGTTCCGGCTTCTCACACAGGTGCGGAAGAAATCCTTTCTCCAGCTCCTTTACGGTCGATTGACTTCGTCGACATTTCAGGTGAAACCTCCTCCGAAGAGCTTCCCCTTCAAAGGACAAGAAGGCTCGGGGAGGCGGCCGCTGCTGGAACCGGCCAAAGGGCTGAGCCGGTCCCGGAAGTCGAAGTCCCTACTGATATTCATCCGGCTCCCGAGCACGAGTCTGCTGCTACCACGGGGCCCTCGAGATTTGCTGAAGATACTGATGTTGTTCCAAGTTCTTTGACTCCGAGGCCTGACGAATTTGAGGATATGTTCTCGGGCACTCCTCCTGCTACCGGCGAAGCCCAGGATTCGGACATCTTATGATCCCTCGGGCCACGAGGTCTGCCAACTGGACCTCCGAATCTGGGACCAGGGATGGCTTGGTGCGCATCTTTCCGGCCCCGAGCGTGGAGCCGAGGAGAATAAAATCGGCTGTGGTTACTGTCCCCGAGGACTGCAGCTTTCTTTCCCGTCTGGTGGGTGTGGCCAGTTATCTAAGGCCTCTTGTCTCGGACTCGGATAAGCGAAAGATGACCGGGGTCACTTGGCAGTGCCTTATCAACGAGATTATGCACGCGGCCAACCGGGTAAGATTCCTGGTCGTCTTTGTATAACTTTGCTGGTAACCTTAACCTTGCCTCGTTCAATTTTGCCGATAACTTTGAACTTACTTCATTTTGCAGAGTGTGGTGCTCGCCAACGAAGCCTTCATCCGTGCCCAACAAGAGATGGACGATCTTAAGGGCCAATTGGATGCCCAGGGCCGTGAAACGGAGAAGTATGTGCATCTTCTTCGGGAGAAGGAGGAGGAGCTGAGTCGAGCAGTTGCTCTCTCCCATCTTCAGCCCAAGCTTGACGCAGCAAAGGCCGAGAACCGTCGGCTGAGGAGTGAACTAGTCGCCATGACCGAATGCAATCGAAGCCTCGAAGCTGAGAAGATCGGCCTTAACCGGGATAATGTTCAAATTTCCTCGAGGTTGGGTGAGCTAGAGACCGCTTTCTCCCATCTCCGGGAGGGGCTTCTTGAATCTGAGAGTGCCCGGTATCAGGAGCGCGCTGGGGTGTTCGAAGAGAAAGCGGAGAACAGGTCTCGGATGTGCGATGACCTGAAGAACCAACTCAAGGAATCGGGCGATGCAAATGACACCCTCCAGGCCGAGCTTCAATCGGCCATTCAACTGCAGAATGTTCTTGGGGAGGCTCGGGATGGTCTTGAGGCAAAGTTAGCCCAGGCCGAGGCCGAATTAGAGGAAGCTCAGAGAAGCGTGGAGGCCGCCGAGGCTCAAGTTATTATTGTTGCTCAGTACGAGAAATGGAAATCTCAGAGGATCACTCTTGAGCAAGCCGAGCATGGCTTTTCTGATCATCCGGCCCTTATTGCCGAGGCCAAGAGGATCGAGGGAGAGGCTAAGGATGCCCTCGGTTCTGACTCTGACGATTCCGAGCGGACGGTGTCTGAGCATTCCGGCTCCAGCCATTCCGGGTAGCTTAGGGCCTGTATTTGGCTTTTATCTCTTCATTTTTTGCCTTTGTAGGAATTTTGTTTTTGATGTAAAAATATACCTTGTATAAATGAAAAATGCATCTTTCTTGTTTCTTCGTTTGAATGTTTGCTATTATTTTTGCCATGATAGTTGGTCCGTTTTAGGACAAGTCAACTCATAGTCGTTATTTCACCGTGCCCGTAGGACTTATCCGATGCCTATTTAGAACAAGTAGGCTCATAGTCGTTAAATCATCGTGCCCGTAGGACTTATCCGATGCTTCATAAGTTCAGACGTCTCCGAATTACGATAGGCATTTCCCTTAGGGTCGGTATTTTTTCAGCCTTAGCCAATTTTTTGACGTAGCAGTCCCCGTTTGGGGGAGTTTATCAAATTTTGGCTCGGATCATTGTGACCTTGTTGCCTTTGTCGACTTTCGACCACAGTACTCGGTATAGTGTATGTGAATGAGGCAGTGCCGGAATACGACGGTTATCATCGGGGCAAGGTCCTTTTAACAGAAAGACACCTGAGATTTTGCTATCTAAACTTTTGATAACTTTGTGTTTGCAAAATGTTTGTACATATGAGAATTTTAATTCCTTCTACCTTTGTCGTAGCAAATATACAATGGGACACGATTCATTATGATCGTTTGGTCCTTACATCGAAGGCTATGGCCGATGACCGGGCCTTAGTTTTGCCGTAGCAAATGCTAAATGGGACACGATTCATTATGATCGTTTGGTCGTTACATCGGTGGCTGGGGAAATTTTGCCGTAGCAAGTGTTGTGTTTCCCCGTCTTCTTTGACCGAGTTAGTCTTCGATGTGGGCATAGTATTCCCCTAGCATTTATCCGAGCTGCAAGGTCGGGTGAGTGCTATTAATTCCCCACTAAGAGGGTGTGACCTCGGTGGTCCGGACGCTCATCCTTTGTTTTTGCCAAGTAACACGTTGTACTTGTTGCCTCATTAAAAACCTTGTCGAAAAATCCATTCTAGGACAAAACCGTACTAAGGAAAAGAGTGCAACACGTGTTTTCAGGCCTAACTTCTAATTTTATCCCGTTCTTGAATTCGTGCAAAAAAGAAAAGGTTAATAGGGGAGTACGGGGAGCCCATACCTTAGCAGTAATATCTTTTCAGATGAGCCACATTCCAGTTATTACGTAACCGTTGCCCGTCCGTGGACTCCAATTGGTACGACCCTTTGCCCGTTATCCCGGTTACCTTATACGGGCCTTCCCAATTCGAACCCAACTTTCCCTCGTTGGGGTTCTTGGTGTGTAAGGTAACTTTTCGAAGCACCAAGTCCCCGTTTTGGAAGTGTCGGAAATTGGCTCTTCGATTGTAGTATCTTTCCATTCTCTGTTTCTGGGCTGCAATACGGACTAACGCGCTTTCGCGTAGTTCATCCATGAGGTCGAGCTTTACGGCCATCGCCTCCCCGTTTGATCCTTCGGTGGCATACCTGGACCGGAGAGTCGGTTCGCCAACCTCCACGGGGATAAGGACTTCGGCCTAGTAAACCAATGAGAATGGGGTTTCCCCCGTGCTCGATTTGGATGTGGTTCTGTAAGCCCACAGTACCTCCGGTAATATCTCTCTCCAATTGTGTTTTGATGCTTCGAGTCTTTTCCTCAGGTTTTGAATTATGGTTTTGTTTGTAGATTCCGCCTGCCCGTTCGCACATGGGTGATACGGGGTTGACACAATCTTCTTGATCTTCAATCCTTCGAGAAAATCGGGGACTTTGGCACCCACGAACTGAAGGCCATTATAACAAGTTATCTCGGCTGGGATGCCGAAACGACAGATGATGTGATCCCATATAAAATCAATGACTTCCTTTTCTCTGATTTTTTTCAAAGTCCTGCTCTTCCACCCATTTAGAGAAATAGTCAGTCATAAACAAAATGAAACGAGCCTTACCTGGTGCCCAGGGTAACGGACCCACGATGTCCATTCCCCATTTCATGAAAGGCCAAGGTGAGACCACCGAATGGAGCAGCTCTCCGGGCTGGTGAATCATCAGAGCATGTTTCTGACACCCGTCACATTTCCGGATAAAACTCTTCGAGCCTTCTTCTATCCGGTTCCAGTAATAACCAACCCTGATAATCTTTCGGACTAGAGCTTCTGCACCGGAGTGGTTGCCATAGGTTCTTTCGTGTACCTCTCTCATCACATATTCCGTTTCACCGGGGTCCAAACACTTAGCCAGGGGACCGAGGAAAGAGCGTCGATACAATTGCCGTCCACTAAGCAAAAACGAGCAGCCTTGGTCAGTAACGACCGTGATTCCTTCGGGTCATTTGGGAGCTTACCATCACGCAAGTAGTCAATGTACTGGTTGCGCCAATCCCAAGTTAAGCCCATTGTGTATATTTCGGCATATCCGTTTTCTATGGCTATGTTCGATAAGTGTACCGTTGCCCCAGGGTTAATTTCCTCCCCCTCGACCGAGGATCCCAAATTTGCTAATGCATCGGCCTCGTTGTTTTGCTCCCTCGGTATGTGTTGCATGGTCCATTCTTTAAATCGATGAAGCACCACTTGGGTTTTTTCGAGATACCTCTGCATCCGTTCGTCCTTGACTTCGAATACGCCGTTTACCTGGTTTGCGACCAAAAGCGAGTCGCACTTTGCCTCGATTATTTCAGCTCCCATACTTCGAGCCAGTTCCAAACCTGCGATCATAGCCTCATACTTGGCCTCATTTTTAGTCAATTTAGTAGTTCTAATGTATTGTCGAATGACATCCCCGGCCGGGGTCCTAAGGACAATCCCTAGTCCGGAACCTTTAAGGTTCGAGGCCCCGTCCGTGTGTAGAGACCAAATGCCCGTGGCCTTTCCCGAGGTCAGCAGAAGTTCTCTTTCGACCTCGGGGACCATGGCCGGGGTAAAGTCTACCATAAAATCGGCTAAGATTTGGGATTTGATGGTCGTTCGAGGTCTACACTCGATATCGTAACCGCTAATTTCTACAGCCCATTTTGTTAATCTACCTGACAACTCCGGTTTATGCATGATGTTTTTCAGAGGGTAAGTAGTTACTACACATATGGGGTGGCATTGAAAATAAGGCTTGAGCTTTCTGGAAGCGCTTACCAGTGCTAATGCTAATTTTTCCAAATTGGGGTAACGGGTCTCCGCATCCCCCAAAGTTCTACTTACATAATAGATAGGGAATTGCATACCTGATTCTTCTCGGACCAAAACGCCACTTACCGCCACTTTGGAGACAGCTAGGTAGAGGAAAAATGTCTCGTCCGCCTTCGGTGTGTGCAGCAACGGGGGGCTAGACAAGTACCTCTTCAATTCTCGTAGAGCTTCTTGGCACTCCGGTGTCCAAACGAAATCGTTCTTCTTCCTAAGCAAAGAGAAGAAACAGTGACTCTTGTCCAAGGACCTCGATATGAAGCGACTCAGCGCCGCTATTCTTCCGGTGAGCCTCTGTACCCCTTTTATGTTGTCCACAACCTCGATATCCTTGATGGCCTTGATCTTGTCCGGATTGATTTCAATTCCCCGGTTTGACACCATGAAACCCAGAAATTTACCGGACCTTACTCCGAAGGCACATTTTTCCTGGTTGAGCTTCATGTTGTATTTGCGGAGCACATCAAAGGTTTCCTGCAAATGCTTTAAATGGTCCTCTGTTTCCAGGGACTTAACAACCATATCGTCAACATAAACTTCCATCGTTTTCCCTATTTGTTCTTCGAACATTCCATTAACTAGGTGTTGGTAAGTTGCACCGGCATTTTTTAGTCCGAAAGGCATGACGTTATAACAGTAAGTCCCATATCGGGTGATGAAGGATGTTTTCTCTTGATCCTCCTGGTGCATCCGAATTTGGTTATACCCGGAGTAAGCATCGAGAAAACTTAACATCTCATGTCCGGTCGTCGCATCGATCATTCTATCGATGTGAGGCAATGGAACTGAGTCCTTCGGGCATGCCTTGTTTAAATCCTTACAATCGACACACATTCGAAATTTATTACCTTTTTTGGGCACTACCACGACGTTAGCAAGCCAATCCGGGTACTACACTTCCCGGATAGAGCCTATTTTTAAAAGCTTTGTTACCTCATCTTTCACGAAGGCGTGTTTTGCCTCCGCCATGGGCCTTCTTTTTTGCTTCACTGGGGAAAACTTCCCGTCCAAGCTGAGCTTGTGAGTTGCTATTTCCAGTGATATACCTGTCATATCTATATGCGACCATGCAAAGCAATTGGCGTTAGCTCGAAGAAACTCAATTAATTTGCGCCTGAGCTCCGGGGTGTGCCCCGTGCCCAGGTATACCTTTCTGTCCGGTAGGTACTCGAACAGGATGATCTGCTCCAGCTCCTCTACGGTTGACTTGGTTGCATCCGAGTCATCTGGCATGACAAATGACCTGGGTACCTCGAAATCATCTTCTTCATGCACTGGATCCGACCCAGTATACTTTGATTGCTATTGGGGGACTTCCCCTCCAGTCACATCCTTTTCCTCCTGAGCCGGCTCCTTGGGTCGAGGCGCCGCTTCCTCTACTGCGAACATTTCCCTTGCTGCGGGCTGCTCACCTCGGATGGTTTTCACCCCATCCGGGGTGGGGAATTTCAGTAACTGATGCAGTGTTGAGGGCACCGCCCTCATGCTATGTATCCAGGGTCTTCCCAATAGTGCATTATATTTCATGTCCCCTTCGATCACATAGAACACCGTTTGTTGAATGGTGCCATTCACGTTCACGGGCAATGAGATCTCCCTCTTCGTGGTTTCGCTCGCCATATTGAACCCGCTGAGTACCCGGGCCACCGGTACGATCCGATCGAGCAGTCCTAGCTGTTCGACCACTCTCCATCGGATGTTGTTGGCCGAGCTACCTGGGTCAACCAAAATATGTTTAACCTTAGTTTTAAAGATAAGTACAGAAATTACCAATGCATCATTGTGCGGTTGAATGATGCCCTCTGCGTCTTCGTCATTGAAGAAAATAGAGCCCCCGGTTGAGTGATCTCGGATGCGCTTTTCACGAATAATAGAAACCTTTGTCTGTTTCTTTACCGTCCACCGAGGGGCATCAATACCCCCAACTATCATGTTGATTGTATGTTGGGGTTCGACCGGTTCGGCCCCTCGATGAGCTTCTCTTTCCTTGTAATGACTTTTGGCTCGCTTGCTCAGCAGATCTCTGAGATGACCGTTCTTCAATAACTGGGCTACCTCTTCTCTCAACTGGCGACAATCCTCGGTTCTATGGCCATGGGTTCGGTGATATTCACACACCATGCTCGGATCCCGTTGGCCCGGATCTGACCTTAGAGGTTTCGGCCATCTTACATCCGGGACGCGGTCGATGGCCGAGACGAGGCCAAAAGTACTAACGTTGAAGTTGTACTCCGAAATCTTTGGCGGACCCTTATTACCGGCAGAACTTCCAGCATCGCTCCTGAACGAGAGCCCTCGGCTGATTGACGGACGCTCGACCCGCTTGCTACCCTGACCTGAGAAACGGCTCGAGCTCTCCCTCGGCTTTTCCGACCTAAAATTTTGTCTCTCCGAATGGGAGTATGGCCGAAACCTTTCTCTCGATGATTCGGCCTTTGTTTCATAGCCCTTCCTTGGCTTCTCAAAACTTCTATCCATTTTTACCGGGACTAGGGGGAGCTCAAACTGATCATCCTCCACCCGAATCTTCGATTCATACCGATTATGGACATCGGCCCATGTCACAGCCTCGTATTCCAACAAATTTTCTTTTAATTTGAACGAAGCGGTTGAACTCGGCACATTGAGCCCCTTTGTGAAAGCTTGCGCGGCCCATTCTACTGGAACCGGGGGGAGTTCCATCTGTTCCCTCTGGAACCGGTTGACGAACTCACGCAGTAACTCATCGTCCCTTTGGGTTATTCGAAAGATATCGGCCTTGCGGGCCTGTACCTTTTTGGCACCGACATGAGCCTTTACGAAGGCATCAGCGAGCATTTCGAAAGAAGTGATAGAATGCTCGGGCAGGTGGTCATACCATGTCAGCGCTCCCTTTGACAGAGTCTTCCCAAATATTTTCAACAACACTGACTCAATCTCATCTTCCTCCATATCATTGCCTTTTATGGCACAAGTGTATGAGGTCACGTGCTCGTGCGGGTCCGTTGTGCCGTCATATTTCTGTATATCGGGCATCTTGAACCTCTTCGGGATCAGTTTCGGGGTTGCGCTCGGAGGAAAAGGCCTTTGGATGTACCTTTTTGAATTCGGCCCCTTCAGTAAAGGCGGAACCCCCGGGATCTAATCCACCCGAGAATTGTATGTCTCGACCATCTTTTCGGTTGAGTCTACCCGTTTCGCCAAAGTTTCAAGCATCTTTAGAACCTCGGTAGAAGAACCGGCTCCGGAGCCGTTGCTCTCAACCATTCGTGCCTCGTTTCTTCCGGTTTGGGCAACACCCTTTGCCTTTTCCCGGCTCCGCGTCACCTTTTCCGCTCTGCAACCGGGCAATTGCAATTCCTTGCTCGGCGATTGCCGCTCTTTGTTCCTGTAACATTTCGAAAATTAAACGTAAGTTAACATTATCGTTTGGTGCATCCGGTTCTCTCCGGCCCTGGGTCTGAGACAACGTAACGGAATTGTGAGTATTTAGAGGATCAGTGGCCGGTAGGATGGCATTCTCCTGGTCCACGGTATTTTTCCGATTGAGTCCCTCCCTCGAATCGATGAGGTTCGGGTCAGCGGGATTTGGCAATCCCCGTAGTCTGCTGCCTTCATTTTCCGCCACAATCTCGGTGTTATTGACATGGCCGGATTGTTCGATATCGGCCATTTAGTCCGTTTTCGCAGAGACGGGCAGGAGATGTTTTTGGTTTTGATGAATATGAGAGAAATCAAGACCAAAGACCACTATTATCCTAGCCCCACGGTGGGCGCCAAACTGTTTATCCCGAATTTGGATAATCAATTGAATTTGTGAGTGGGTATAGGATATGTATTTGAATCTCAATGTATACCGTATGGAATAGAGTATATGGACGTTATGTAGCGACGCAATTGATGAAGTGTATTAATGCTTGTTAAATGACATGCAACACTTGTTTGAGGAAATACAATGAAAATGCAAATGGTCACTATGGACCGAATCAGATCTTAGAGAGAGAGAGAGAGAGATTGTATATATGCTTTGATGTTACAAGTGTTCTTTGAAAATGAATGAGCCAACCCCCTCATAGGAGGTGGATGAGCTCTATTTATAGTGTTGCCTCTATGGGCCTCATACCATACAAATTGTTAAAATAATAATAATAATAAGGACAACTCTGAACGGATTTGGTGGGATTAGGTTGGCCGTACGGTCTGACACACGCATGGTTGGTGGTTGACCATGGCAGGACGCTACTAACGTATGGCTCGTGTGCAATGGTTGTACCGGACCAACGGCACGGGTACTCGGGGTAACGACCTCAAGCAACTCGGTGATGAAGGAACCGGACCAAATGGTCATCCCGATCGGTTCCGGACAGGCGTTCCTCCGGTTCAGAGTGAAAGTCTTCATGTATGTTCTTGCTCCCTTCTTCCTTCGGTTTCTCGTTTCACCGGTTTGACTCATATCCGGTTTTTACCGTATACAAATACAATACAATATGTTGTGAAAGATAGGTAACAATCATCCAAACAAGCTTTAAAATGAAGTAGGTACTGTGTTTGCATGATCAAGTGAAGTGAATGCTGACACTACATTAATAATGATTCCTACCAATTAAGTTTACATTTACGGCACATTAATTGTAGTTGGTAATTGGAGAGTGGAGCCTAAATTTTCGTATAAGGCAATCATCCCTCTTCCATATGATTGTATAATAACACTTCAAAATTATAAGAAATTAACAAAGAAGTAGGCTGCAAAACTTTGACAGTATCTTTGTTATTAATGGTGACTCAACTATATATAGCCTAGAAAGATCCAACTCTTCTACTCAACTATTTCCCTAGTACCCTTGACCATTCATTAAGAAATTATTAAAATTTGGTTTCAAAGAAATGGGTCTAAAGTCCAAATTGTCTGTCCAATTAGAAGTGAAGACTAAACACGATGTGTTTCTTGATGTCTTTTGGAAAACACCAAACCAATGCTCCACCATGTCCCCTGTGCAAGTACAAGGTGCTGAGCTTCTTGAAGGAGATCACTTTGGAGCTGTTGGCTCTAAAGTTTGTTGGAAGTATACCCATGGTAAGCCCAATACGTGGAAATAAGAATTTTAATTACATTATATCATTATCTTTTTTTTTTTTTTGGTCAAACTGAAAATTTATTTAACCAAGTAATGCAGTTTATACACAACTAACTCATTTTGGACTGTAAAGCTAGATCCTATTCCTCCTATGCTAAGCTATCAATACATATACTTGATGAAAGCTTACACAGGATACTTTTGTAAACTCAGTAACAGTCTACTCCATTTATGCATTGTTCGTCCTCTGATGTGCAACTGCAGGACTATGTCTTGCTTAGTTTTAATCATTATCTGAAAGAAATTTATGCTTCCACTAATTTGTTGAAAATAATTTGTGTTTTCGTCTCTTTCTCAATCACTAACACTATTGAAGCACAACTAGAAAATTTCATTTGGAGTCGAGCTTACAATTCTTGCTTATCATGAGGGAAACTTATGTCACCTTTCACCATATATAATATTTGTATGTATGAAAAAATAATGTTCACATTGAATAATTTAGGAGCTTATTTCTAGAGAGGTGTCTTTCTTATTTTATCACTTTATGAGTTTTTATTTGTGAATAGTTGCTTTTTGTTGTTGTTGGTTATTATCATTGATTTTTATCACAATTTTAGAATTTGAAGATAAATTATTCATAATTTCATAGTTTCCTCTCCATTTATGAAAGTGATTACAAGTTAAATAAATATAGAGTGTAGATTATATATATTGTCCGTGTAATTTGTTTTGTTTTCGTACATAATTAGGTAACCCAAGGGATGTCATAAGTACACTTCCTTACAATGGGAAATTTGTAATAAGACAGGTTATTTGTTACAATAGATAAATATAATGGTATTAAAAATATCTTACACACTAAAACACATAAATATATATTAGAGCATATGGAAGGGTCTTTTTGCTTTTAATTTATCTCTAATATTATAGAACTGAAAGAAAGATCATGAGTTGTTGGTGATGAAATCAATTATATATTGATTACGCTGTGATAGTGACAGTGCAATTTACTGTCGTTTTGTTGCTTTGAAATGACAAATATATATTCTCATTAGATATCCAAACCATAAACTGATCAGCTATTTTCAATCCTATTAAATTGTATAATTAATCTCATATGTAATTAATATTATAAAGAGCACACTTTAAATGATATAATTATATTATATTTCAATACGCCTTCTCACTTTTAGGTTAGATATTTTTTAAAAGCCAAAAACATGGAAATATTTTGTGGCAATGTGATTTATACTCAGTACTTCTAGACTTTTCAAAATCATGTTAAATTATGACCATCTCATTAAAAATGTAAGGACCACATTCTAATTATTCAATTATATTATACTATATGTTTCGACAAATCCATATGATCCAACATGCATTTGTTAAAATCTTTTGTTATTTCATGATTTTTGAGAGTTTAACAAATTTTTGTGTAAGGCAGATGGAAAAGAGAAGATTTCCAAGCAGATAATTGAAGCTATAGATGAAGAAAAAAAAATTCTGACACTCAAGGAATTTGAAGGAGATATTTTGAATGAATATGAAAACGTGAAGTATACTCTCCATGTTGATGCAGAAGGTGAAAAGCATTTAGCCTGCTGGACTATCGAGTATGAAAGGCCCAAGGAGAACACCCCTGAGCTAACAAGTTTGTTGCAATTTCTTATTGATATGATCAAAGCTATTGATGACCACCATATCAAGCAAAATTGACAATTCAAAGGGACGTTTGAAGTGATTGATATAAGAACTTAGTTTGTGCTTTGAAATAAACACTGGACATTATGTTTGCTTGTATGAGAGAATGTCAAGAAATGTGTGTTGGATGTGTCTTTTCTGCTTTTTTCTTTTTTGAGTTTCTCTGGATAAGGGTGAAAAAAGGAGGATACACTTCTCAATAGATACCATTTCCTTGTTAAATGTATCCTTACCAGTTAACCCCTTGAGTAATAAGACTGCTTATGAGTTTAAGTTCTGCGCACTTATTTTCTATCTTATTAGGTGAAATTGAATCAACACAATAGATAATTCTTGATAGTAAATATAAAACGATAATCTGAAAGAAAAAAAAAAGAATACTATAAACTTGCGATACTATGTTAAACTAATTAACTAATAGCGTAATAAACTTATTTGTCCATATATAAGTAGATATATATGACTTAAGTTCATATAATTAAAATGTATTTGCAAAAGATAGGCTTCAAAATGTTTGTTACAACACCATTTAAGACGTTTCACTTTCTATTATAATAGGTGAGTTTAAATCAAATGGTTTTTATTGAAAAACTTGAATGTATTGACAAATCACCATTATTGCAGACTTGAAGAAGTGGGTCTTGGATTTCAAATAAGAAAATGAGTTTAAATCAAGTGGAAAAGTTTAGAAACATTGGAAAATCACCATAATTGCATGCTTGATGAAGTAGCAAGTCTTGAATTTCGAATATGAAAATGAGTTTGAATCAAGTGGATGTTGTTGAGAGAACTTGAAAACATTGGTAGCGATGAAGATTGATAGTTCAAACTTCCAAAAAACTAACTTCACAAGAAGAAGTAGAATTGTCATAATAAAGGGTCGGGGAGGATAAGAAATATAAACACAACCATATAAATGATAACGCCCAACGCTAGTCCAAAAAAAAATAAGCGGACGCTGTAAATATATCCGGATAAAGAGTTTGGAGTTGAATCCCACAGAGAACTAGGGTTTAGCTATAACTTTTCAATATTACTGAAAAAAGAAAAAAAAAAAGTTCGAACTATCTTTGAGTTATACAGATTAAGATCTTATTTTAAACTACATAACTAGAAAATACTAAAGCAATAAAATCTATGAACTAAAGAGACAAAGAAGTATCCTAGTGTAAAGAGCCAAGGATTGCGATTGCCCGAATTATAGGGATGAACACCTCACGCATTCACTACAATCTCGCCGAGTTATTCTCCATTGATAGTGAGTTTTCTCGTTACCGCAATTACCTCTCGATCAAAAACAGTAATTTTCTACAATTATTCTATAGAACTAACTCTAGCTAGCAGTTTAAACGACTCACAAGACTACATCAAAGATTTGTTATCTCTAATTCCACTTTTAAATTCAAGCAATTAATCTCTTAACTATTTAAAAGTGACATTGTTCAAAAACACCTTAATCCTGTAACCTTTCTCAATCAATACAAATTATAATGACACAGTTAATCGATGGTCATTCAATTAACAACAACAAACACGTGTTTGAACAAATACAGAGTAAAACGACTCAATTATAGATAAAACTCAATCAAGAAATCATCTAATAATTGGTTCCATCAAAATCCTAGATGAGAAGTTAATTTAGCTCCACATATGGTATCCAAACACAAATCATACAAAGAAATATAAAATTTTCTAGAACTAAATGACTATAAAATTAAAGAGAAAAAAGAAAAACTCAGCTGTTGAAATCTCTTAATAAGTCTCAGCTTTGTCTCTTCTGCATCGAAGTTCACAGCGTGAAGGCTTCTTTCCTGGAATTTTAGCTTTAAGACCTTTTATACTGAGTAAGATCATGGCATTGACCAAACTACCTTTCTCCAACTCACCGTTGTTTACCCCGGATTTGGATAATCAATTGAATTTGCGAATAAGTATAGGATATGTGTTCGGATCTCAATATATGTTATAGGGAAATGAAGTGTATGAATGTTTCGTAGCAAAACAATTAATGATTAGTGATTGGTTGTGGGCGTGAGAGTTTGTTAAATGACATATAATACTTAATCGAAGAAATACAATGGAAATGAAAACGACTGTTGTGGACCGAATCTAATATTTGAGAGAGATTGTGTATATAATTTGCTATTACAAGTGTTCTTGAAATGAAGAAGCCAACTCCCTCAAAAGAGAGGGATGAGCTCTATTTATAGTGTTGCCTTTGTGGGCTTCATACAATAGAAATCATTAAAAAATAAGAGAAAGGACAACTCTGAGTGGGTTAGGTTGGCCGTACTGTCTGACACACGCATGTTTGGTGGTTGACCATGGCAGGACGCTACCGACGTGTGGCTTATGCACTACGGCCCTTCCGGACTACCGGCCACGATCAAACGGACATACAACCTCGGACAACCGGTCATGGAAGAACCGGACCAAATGACGCCCTTCCTTTACTCCGGTCCAAGCCATTTCTTCGGTTCAGAAGGGGAACCTTCATGCACGTTCCCATCCCTTCCTTCTTCGGTCTCACCGGTTTAGCGTATACCCGGTTTTACCGTATACAGATAGTCCCCACACTTCCCGGATCGTAGTTTTGTCGGAGTGACGGGGAGTGGATGAATCACTAAGCCGGTGACTCCCTTTGTCCGTTGTTATCGCTTCATTTTTGGCGGGAACAACTACCCACGTTCTTCTGCCATCGGCCACGTGTCACATCCCGGATGGTCCGCTCTGACAACTGCCGCCCGCACGTCGTTTCAAGTCATTCCTCATTAATTATGGGACGCGTGGCGCTTCCCGATTGGCCGGAAACCGTAACCGCCCAAATCCCATAACTATAAAACGTCCACTAACCCTTCATTCTTCCATTTAAACACCCTTCAAATCTTCAACTCATTTCCTCTTTGCCTTGAACTTTTGGCACTTCGTTTCTTCACCTTCTTCACATCTGCTCTCCTTCTGCATCAAGTTTGCTGCTAATTTATTGCCTACTCTATGCAAAAGGTAACAACTCTACTCCTTTCCTCACACTGATCTGCTGCTGTTCATCGTTGATTCTCGTCTTTTGACTTCTCCTACGTTGTCTGTTTCTTTACTGCCCTTTGCTTTCTTTAGCCCCTCTTTTGAATCTATTTAACTTCTTCTTCTTTTCATATTCCCAAATGTCTGAAACCACTTCCCATGACATTCCCTCGGTTTCATCCCCAGGAACCGAGGCTGCGTTTCCGGCTAAAGCGAAAAGCTCCTTCGAGCCTACGGCCTCAGACATTATACCGGCCAAACCCAACTTCAATAAAGACCTCGAGGTTGAAAAACCTTCGTCGGTGTCCGATAGGGGGTAGGACGTGAGGCGATACCCCTTCTCCATTACCGAGGATATGCTCGACCTTGTCCGGTCCGACTGTAGATGGGACAACCGCCCGGTCCGAGTTTTCGCCCCTAGGCCTGATGAGTCAGTCACCGACCATCGGGATGTTTTTTTGTATGTCTATACTTATCCCTTCACCCTCAAGCTCGATCCTCCGGTAGATCCGGTTATTTTGGACATGTGCCGGACCTACGGCGTGACCTTAGAACAAATTGGTCCGATCATCTGGAGGGTCGTGGCGTGCCTCCAGTTGTTGGCCAACAACGCCGGGAAGGAGCTCACGCTGGCCCATCTGATACGCCTATACTCCCCGAGGCTGTTCCGGGGTGGCGTAATGAAACTTGCCAAGCGCAGCCAGAATCCATTCTTCTCGAAAATGGACGAGGACAGAGACAGGGGTTGGTTGGAACGGTATGTCCGAGTGAAGACCGAGGACATAATTCCGGCAGATCACATGCCCTTCCCAGAGGAGTGGAACAACAAGTGTAAGTTCTGAACTTTTAAATGATTGCTTTTGTATGTTTCGTCAAATTTTTATCCCACTTTCTCACTGTTTTTCCTATTCATGTCAGCCAATGGGTACATTCCTCCGGTCGTCCGTAATCTGAATGAATGGGTCACCGCACTCCTTAGCCAACATGTCCATGACAACCGGATGTGGGCCCACCTATCACGTGGCCGATGGGTCACCCAAAACCACGGTAGTACTTTGCTTCTATCCGTGTTCACTGCGTCTTTTGCTTATCCGTACTCATTGTCTCTTCGGCTTTCAGGTTTGCTCAAGGGCTCGGTGGATCCCAGGCCGGAGTCGGCCGCCGGACCCACAGCGCTGGCACCTGAGTTCGATTCAGCGGGTGCGTCTCGTGCCCTTGTTGCTGCCGCTGCTGCCAAAAGGAAGAGGCCCTCTGAGAGAGGGCAAAAGTCGAAGAAGAGGGTGAGGAGCGTCGCTCGGACCTCACAGGATGAAACAGAGCCCGATATCATCATTCGGAGAGTCGATGCCGATTCTCCCGTGGCTCCGATCCCGGAGGAGGCTGTTGCCATTCCACCCTTTCCTTCTGCTACTGAAGGACTTCTGGTTCCGGTCTCACACACAGGTGCGGAAGAAATTCTTTCCCCGGCTCCTCTAAGGTCGATTGACTTCGTCGACATTTCAGGTGAAAATTCTTCCGAAGAAGCTCCCCTGTAAAGGACAAGGAGGTTCGGGGAGGCGGCCGCTGCTGAAGCTAGTCAAAGGGCTGGGCCGGTCCCGGAGACCGAAGCCTCCACTGTTGTTCACCTGACGCCCGAGCATGAGCCCGCTGCGATTACGGAGCCCCCGACCTTTGTCGAAGATATTGAGGCCACTCCCAGTTCCTCTACTCCGGCTTCTAGGCCTGACGAGTTCGATGACATGTTCTCGGGCACTCCTCCTACTACCGGTGAAGCTTCGGGATTTGGGCATCTCCCTATTCCTCGGGCCATGACGTCGGCCAGCCGGACTTCCGAATCTAGGGCTAGGGACAGCTTGGTTCGTATTTTTCCAGCACCAAGTGTGGAGCCGAGGAGAGCGAGATCGGTTACGGTCACCGTCCCTGAAGACTGTAGCTTTCTTTCTCACCCGGTGGGCGTGGCGAGCTATCTGAGACCCCTTGTCTTGGATTCGGACAAGCGCTCCTGCCAGTGCCTTATGAACGAGGGTATGCACACAGGCAACCGGGTAAGATCTTTAGCCGTCTTTGCATAACTTCATTGAGAGTTTCCACTCTGTTTTGTCCAAGTTTTTAATTTGCTTCATTTGCAGAGTGTGGTGCTCGTCAACGAAGCCTTCGTCCGCGCCCAGCAAGAGATGGATGATCTTAAGGGCCAACTGGATGCCCAGGGTCGGGAAACGGAGAAGTATCTGCACCTCCTTCAGGAGAAGGAGAAGGAGTTGAACCGGGCGGTCGCCCTTTCCAACCTCCGACCCGAGCTTGATGCGGCAAAGGCCGAAAATAGTCAGTTGAAAAGTGAGTTGGCCGCAATGACCGAATATAATCGGAGTCACGAAGTAGACAAGATCGGCCTCACCCGGGACAACGCTCAAATTTTCTTGAGGCTCGGTGAGCTCGAAACCACTTTCTCCCAACTCCGGGGGGAGCTGGATCTAGTGAAGTCCGATGCTGCGGGCTTGGCCGAGAGGAATCGGCTGCTCGAATCGGAGAGTGCCCGATACAAGGAGCGTGCGAGGGTTTTTGAAGAGAAGGCGGAGACGAGGGCCCGGATGTGCGATGACCTGAAAAATGAGCTTAAGGAGACGGTCGATGCCAATGATTCTCTCCAGGCCGAGCTTGAATCGGCCATCCAAACTCAGAATGTTCTTGGAGAGGCTCGGGATGCTTTAGCGGCGAAGTTAACCCAGGCCGAGGCTGATTTGGACGAGGCTTTGAAGAGCGTCGAGGCCGCCGAGGCTCAGGCTACTATTGTTGCCGAGTACGAGAAATGGAAGTCCCGGAGGATTACTCTCGAGCAAGTCGAGCATGGCTTTACTGATCTTCCGGCCCTTATTGCCGAGGCTAAAAGGGTCGAGGGAGAGGCTAAGGATGCTCTTGGCTCTGACTCCGATGACTCTAAGCGGACAGAGTCTGAGCGCTCCGGCTCCAGCCATTCCGGGTAGATTAGGGCCTGTACTTGGCTTTTATCTTTTTATTTTTTTTTATTTTTTTTTGCCTTTGTAGGACTTTGGTTTTCTGATGTAAAAACACCCATTTGTATAAATGAAAGAAGAAACGCATCTTTCTTGTCTCTTTGTTTGAATGTTTACTATTATTTTTGTCCGAATTGCTGGTCCGTTTTAAGGACAAGTTGACTCGTAGTCAATTAGCTCATTGTGCCCGTAGGACTTACCTAATGCTTTATGGACTCAGACGCCTCCGAATCACGATAGGCATTTTCCTAGGGCCGGTATTTTTTGGCAATATTTTAGGGCCGGTATTTTTTCGGGCACCCGAACCTCAGCCTTGGCTGAATTTTGATGTAACAGTCCCCATTTGGGGAGGTTAGCAAATTTCGGCTCGGATCGTTGTGACCTCGCTGCCTTAGTTTGAATTTTTTTATGATTTTATCTTGGTTCGCTATGACCTTGTCGCCTTTTCCGAATTTCGACCATATTGCCCGGTATAGGGTGTGTGTGAATGAAGTAGTGCCGAAATACGGCGGTTATTACCGAGGTAAAGTCTTTTAATAAGAAGATAACCGAGACATTGTTTGTCCAAACCTTCAATAATTTTGTATTGCAAAGTGTTTGTATACATGAGTATTTTGTTTTCTTCTGCCTTTGCCGTAGCAAATACTAAGTGGGACACGATTCGTTATGATCGTTTGGTCCTTACATCGAAGGCTATGGCCGATTGCCGGGCCTTTGTTTTGCCTTGGCAAATGCTAAATGGGACACGATTCGTTATGATCGTTTGGTCCTTACATCGAAGGCTATGGCCGATTGCCGGGCCTTTGTTTTGCCTTGGCCTTTCTCCATATCATTGCCTTGGCCGATTGCCGGGCCTTTCTCCATATCATTGCCTTTTATAGCACAAGTGTATAAGGTCACGTGCTCGTGCGGGTCCGTTGTGCCGTCATATTTCTGTATATCTGGCATTTTGAACCTCTTCGGGATCAGTTTCAGAGCTGCGCTCGGAGGAAAAGGCCTTTGGATGTACCTTTTCGAATTCGGCCCCTTTAGTAAAGGCGGAGCCCCCGGGATCTGGTCCACCCGTGAATTGTATGTTTCGACCCTCTTTTCGGTTGAGTCTACCCGTTTTGCCAAAGTTTCGAGCATCTTCAGAACCTCGGTAGAAGAACCGGCTCCGGAGCCGTTGCTCTCAACCATTCGTGCCTCATCCCTTCCGGTTTCGGCAACCCCCCTTGTCTTCTCCGGCTCTGTTTCATCTTTTCCGCTTTGCAACCGGGCAATCGCGATTCCTTGCTCGGTAATTGCCGCTCTTTGTTCCTGCAACATTTCAAAAATTAAACGTAAGTTAACATTGTCGTTTGGGGCATCCGGTTCTCTCTGGCCCTATGTCCGGGACAAAGTAACAGAATTGTGAGTATTTAGGGGATCAGTGGCCGGTAGGGCGGCATTCTCCTGGTCCACGGTGTTTTGCCGGTTGAGGCCCTCCCTTGAATTGACGGGATTTGGGTCAGCGGGGTTTGGCAATCCTCGTGGCTCGCTGCCTTCGTTTTCCGCCACAATCTCGGTGTTGTTGACGTGACCAGATTGTTCGATGCCAGCCATTTGGTCCGTTCTAGCAGAGACGAACAGGAGATGTTTTTGATTTTGATGAATATGAATATGATAGGAATCAAGACCAAAGACCACTATTATCCTAGCCCCACGGTGGGCGCCAAACTGTTTACCCCGGATTTGGATAATCAATTGAATTTGTGAATGGGTATAGGATATGTGTTCGGATCTCAATATATGTTATAGGGAAATGAAGTGTATGAATGTTTCGTAGCAAAACAATTAATGATTAGCAATTAGCTGTGGGCGTGAGAGTTTGTTAAATGACATATAATACTTGATCGAAGAAATACAATGGAAATGAAAACGACTGTTGTGGACCGAATCTAATATTTGAGAGAGATTGTGTATATAATTTGCTATTACAAGTGTTCTTGAAATGAAGAAGCCAACTCCCTCAAAAGAGAGGGATGAGCTCTATTTATAGTGTTGCCTTTGTGGGCCTCATACAATACAAATCATTAAAAAATAAGAGAAAGGACAACTCTTAGTGGGTTAGGTTGGCCGTACTGTCTGACACACGCATGGTTGGTGGTTGGCCATGGCAGGTCGCTACCGACGCGTGGCTCATGCACTACGGCCCTTTCGGACTACCGGCCACGATCAAACAGACATACAACCTGGGACAACCGGTCACGGAAGAACCGGATCAAATGACGCCCTTCCTTTACTCCGGTCCAAGCCATTTCTCTGGTTCAGAAGGGGAACCTTCATGCACGTTCCCGTCCCTTCCTTCTTCGGTCTCACCAGTTTAGCGTATACCCGGTTTTTACCGTATACAACCGTAGGCACTTCAACTTATTCTCGCTAAGGCACTTCTTACTTTAACTAGTTTCAGTGTACAGTTTTACACACTTTGCGCGTGACCAAAGCATGTATCACATTTGAAAACATAAAAAAATTGAACTACGAACTTCATCCTTAATCCGGCGCTAAATTGTTCGGAGCTAAGAAATTCTTTTGATAATTCGTTGTTAAATAGGATTAGCGACGAATTTTAATATTTAACTTTTCATCGACAATTCATATTTATTCTTGTTCCATGACAATCTAATTGGTTCATCCCACTTCGGACACCATAACCTTTGAAGACATCATGCTATTGTCACTCGTCACCCCTTTACATCAAACAACTGCAGTATATTTCACAAGATCAACAAGTTCTTGGCCCAAAATGACCCCTTTTATCACCATCTTCGAAATATCGAGCGAACCGGTTGTTATGCTTCACTTTTATGCGGGCATAAATTCTACTATCATAACTTGGATCTTTGTTGTTGGTTAAATAGTGTCACCACCTAATTAATTATGAGAATTAGAAAAACTGTTTGTTTAAGTTTAGTCTTTCTGAAAACCTTTTTAAAGTATCAAAGTTCGAGTAAGGGTTCTGGTATTTCCCCGAGGAGGGTGTCAGGCACCTCAGAATGAATCCGCACAATGCGGTTGACCTACAGATTTAAAAAATTGTGGCTATATATATATATATATATATATATATATATATATATATATATATATATAATAAGGTTAAAAGGTTAATGTATAAAGTCTATAAGAGCTTAGTAAAATCTTGCCTTTACTTGTTCATTCATGGAAGACTTTGAAAGAAAACTTGAAATAATCATCTTGATTTTTGAGTAAAAGTGGGGTTAACTTATTCAAAAGAGTCAAATAACTTTTATCACTTTCTAGACCAGAACACACCTAAAGTTTCTCTTAGAGCCTGTTTGGATGGGCTTATGCTTATAAGCTGCAAACAGCTTATAAGCTAAAAAAAATAAGTTGGGGTAGTCTAACTTTTTTTTTTGGCTTATAAGCTACTTTAGATAAGCTAAGTCAAATGAGCCCAATTATTTTTTTGAGCTTATTTTAAGCACAAAATGACTTTAAGCTGGCCAGCCGAACACTCAAAAAAACTGAAAACAGCTTATAAGTCAATTCAAACGGGCTGTTAGAGTAGAGTTCCCCTTCAATTTGGTCCAAAGTAGTATAAGTTCACTTATTCCTTCTTGAATTAGTTCAAGAAAATAAACTAGTAGATCTTTTTTATTTTAAAAGGCCATAATTCTTGAAACAGAAAAGGGTCAAATATACCCCTGTACTATTAGAAAAGGGTTAAATATATCCCTTGTTATACTTTGGGTTCAAATATACCCTTTCTGTTATGCTTTGGGTCTACATATACCCCTATGTTATACTTTGAGTCCAAATATACCCCTCCTCCGTTAAAATTGTCCATGGTGGACATGAGATATGACGTGATACTAACAACTCGGTGAGGTGGACACCACATGGCATGCCACTTCACCACCCCAATCCATTTACCCCTCTCTTCCTCTTCTTCTTCCATCACTACATCTCCTCCACCGTCACAACCTTTGCCACCATTAGCACCACCACACCACCATCTCAGACCATTCTTCATTGTAATGTTAACTAGCGAACTTTCTAAATGACCATTCTCCTCTACCGGAACTGTCACGACCCGGCTAGGGGGCCGCGACGAGCACCCGGTGCTACTCCACCCGGGCACCCCCTTATCGTACATAACATAATATCTAGGTGAACCATAAGTCAATTCATGCTTTCTTTATCGTTAATCATATTGATCCCATTAGACGACCATCATCGTTTAACACATCATAGGCATCTGTGCCACATCATAAGTACAAGGCCGACGTGGCTAACAAAAGATATACAAAACATGGGCCGACATGGCCGAACATCTCTACCCACATAAACATGACTACGAGCCTCTAAGAGTATGACATATCGTATGAGCGGGACAGGACCCCGCTATGCCCATAATTATTTACACAAAAGAATAAGTACCCAAAAGCTACGGCTCCGAAAGAAATGGAGCTCTGCTATGAAATCTCTGAATAAGCAGCTATGGATCAAGTCTGTCTCCATGTGCACCTGCGGGCATGACGCAGCGTCCACAAACAAAAGGACGTCAGTACGAAGAATGTACTGAGTATGTAAAGCATGATCAACATCGATATATAATCATAATGAACAACATACGAAATAGCATGGGAGGGGAGACAATAATATCACCGTCATAGCACTTACTTTCCTTTCATAGGGACTTTCTATTTCTCATATGCACTCGTATACATACATCATCATCCGTATTCCATAATAGTACTCGTACCATAATTGTGCTCGTATTCGTATACATAGTCTTATCACATTCATAGTCATATTATATACATAGTCATTTTATATACATAGCATTTACATAGCATACCCGACCTCATAGGATCGGTGTTTCATACATACTTGGCCAACCAAGGCTCAAGATTATACATACCTGGCCCTACCAAGGCATCAGGGTTATCCGTACCTTCTGCAGAAGTGCGCGCGCGTTACGTAATCATATACATACTTTATATATATTCATATACATATATTCTTACCCGGCATCATAAGCTCGGGGGTTCATTATGGCCCTTCATAGGCACACATACATATAATAGCCCGTAGGCACTTTTAGCATCATTATTATTATTATCGTCATCACTATCATCATCCTTTTCGCTACATCTATATCTGATGCTTACTCGTCATATGGGGTGCGTAGTACAATCGTAGCATATATCGAGGATCGTGAGCTTATGAGCTCGGAATATCAATCATTTGGAGACAACATACTCATTTAGAGGAATTAGGAATATGGCCAAAGAATCATGCCTTATGAAAGAAGGGTTAGCCTCACATACCTTTCCATCGAACTATTCTACACTTGCACGTTCCCTTCCAATGCTAGCGTTTATACCTTCATTAATATCATAACAATGTCCATTAGTCATTCACATTATCCACATTATCTAGATTCCTCAATTTGCCTCTAATTCACCCACATTCATGGTCATAACACCCAACTTCGTCCATTCGTCTAAAGTGTTTAGTTCATGATCTTAATACTATTTATAACACATTCATATCACAACACAACAACATTCATAACTCAATTCAAACTATTTCTCAAAATGTCACTATTCATCATTCATGACCTAGTTGACCACATTTTCTACAATCCATGTATTTTAATTCTCCAATACCTTAAACATCTTGTAAAAATCATGAATCTTACCTTAGAAGTTGTAGGAACAAGATTTGGTTGATAATACTCCTCTTTGAACAAAACCCTAGTTTTTCTCCATTTGGATTTCTTGACTTGGATGATTCTTGATGATTCCCTTACCCTTGATTCACTTGTCTTAATGTTATTGATGGCTTATAATCCTTGAAAACTCATATAATAAATGTAGAGAGAAGTTTTAGAGAGAAGTGGTGTAATGTTGTAATGAAATGAAATAAGTCTTGATCCTCATATTTAATGAATTGGAAAATCTGTGCTGGGTGAACAGTGGTCGTCCATGGAGGTTTACGGTCCGTATTCCACTTTACAGACCGTCCCTCGTGGTCGTCTTTAAGCTTAAGCAGGACCAGAGACTTTGGCCTGCATGCATGGTGATTTACGACCATGGCCGTAAATCACTTTACGGTCCGTCCACCAGGTCGTATTATACCTTTTCCTCAGCTGGCAGAAAGTTGATGTTTGGCATGCCAGTTAACGACCTGGCAGTTTACGGACCGTATACCAGTTTACGGTCTGTATTTGCACTTTACGACCACTGGCAGAAAGCTGAAGCCTTTGTATGGCAGTTTACGTCTGCCAGTTTACGGACCGTATTGCACTTTACGGTCCGTATTTTGCAATATACGACCACTGGGCAGTTTTGCCAACTTTTAATTTTTCTCATTTCTCGACTTTTCATTCTAATCATCCACATCCCTTTACATACATTTCCCATGAAACATTATACACTCGCACTCCTCACACACATCATTAGTTCATTTACTTGCGTACCAACGGGAAATTTTCCGAGGTGTAACAGGAACTATCCTTGTTGGGTCTCCAATACATTTGCGGAGCATCGACACATGAAATACCGAATGAGCTGCTTCAAGCTCCGAAGGCAAGTCCAATTCGTATGCTACATGACCCACCTTACGGACAATTTTATAAGGTCCGATGTATCTTGGACTTAGCTTCCCTTTCTTGCCAAACCTCATCACCCCTTTCATTGGCGATACCTTCAGGAATACCCAGTCACTTACCTGGAATTCTAAATCCCGTCGGAAATTGTCTGCATAAGACTTTTGGCGACTTTGAGCTGTTAACAGTCGGTCTCGAATCACTTTAACTTTTTCAACTGCTTGTTGGATCAAGTCGGGGCCTATCAATTGTACTTCTCCGGTTTCAAACCATCCAATTGGGGATCTACATTTTCTTCCATACAAAGCTTCATATGGGGTCATTTGAATACCAGAATGGTAGCTGTTGTTGTAGGCAAACTTAATTAATGGAAAATGATCATCCCAACTACCGCCGAAGTCTAGTACACACGCTCGTAACATATCTTCTAAAGTTTGAATGGTACGCTCGGCTTGCCCGTCAGTCTGTGGGTGAAATGTTGTGCTGAATTTGACTTGAGTACCTAACAATTCTTGAAAAGATTTCCAAAACTTAGCTGTAAACTGGGCCCCTCTGTCTGTAATAATGGCTACAGGAATTCCATGAAGTCGCACAATTTCTTTCAAATACAACTTTGCATAATCTTCCGTCGAATACGTGGTTTTGACTGGGAGGAAATGAGCTGTTTTTGTGAGCCGGTCCACGATCACCCATATAAAGTCATATTTGTCTCGGGAACGGGGTAATCCCACAATAAAATCCATATTAATCTCTTTCCATTTCCAGGTAGGAATTTCCATTGCTTGCAATAAGCCTCCTAACTTCTGATGTTCTGCTTTCACCTGTTGGCAATTTGGGCACTGCGCCACAAATGCTGCTATGTCTCGTTTCATGCCATCCCACCAATATAGCAATTTAAGATCGTGATACATTTTGGTCGTACCTAGATGTATGGAATACCGAGAATGGTGCGCTTCCTCTAAAATTCGCTGGTGTAATTTCGCCACATCCGGTACACACAGCCTGTCTCGGTATCTAAGAGCCCCATCCACGGAAACTTCAAATGGAGACTTCTCTTTTCCACGGGATACATCCCTGTAATGACACATTTGTGGATCTTCATACTGGCGTTCTTTTATCTCCACATTCAAAGGCGAGACCGTAGAATCATTGACATTAATTCCTGCATTACCCGAATCAACTATACGTACCCCAAGGTTTGCTAATTGATGAAGCTCACGAACCATCTCTTTATTTTCTGGAGGAATCCCGCATAAACTACCCATTGATCGACGGCTAAGCGCGTCGGCTACCACGTTCGCTTTTCCAGGATGGTACAGGATATTCACATCATAATCCTTCAAAAATTCTAACCACCGCCTCTGCCGTAGGTTTAGCTCCTTCTGTTTAAAAATATGTTGGAGACTCTTGTGATCTATATAGATATCGACGTGCACACCGTATAAGTAATGCCTCCATATCTTTTAGGCATGAATAACCGCGGCCAATTCGAGATCATGAGTCGGATAATTCTGTTCATGTTTCCGCAATTGTCGCGAGGCATAAGTAATGACCTTGCCATGCTGCATTAATACACATCCTAGTCCCACACCAGAAGCGTCACAATATACAACATAACCATCCGGCCCTTCTGGAAGTGTTAGTACTGGAGCTGAGGTCAACCTATTTTTCAACTCTTGAAAACTACGCTCACAAGTGTCATTCCACTGGAATTTAGTCGACTTCTGAGTTTGTTTCGTCAATGGGGATGAAATAGATGAGAAGCCCTCTACGAATCTTCTATAATATCCTGCTAAACCAAGAAAACTACGTACTTCCATAGGTGTTGTAGGTCTTGGCCAAGTCTTCACAGCTTCTATTTTTTGAGTGTCGACTCGGATGCCATCATCTGAAATAACATGGCCTAGAAATGCAACCGAATTTAACCAGAACTTGCACTTAGAGAACTTCGCATATAATTCTCGAGCTCGGAGAACGCCAAGAACAGTTCATAGGTGATCTGCATGTTCTGATTCTGTGCGAGAATATACCAAAATATCATCGATGAATACTATCATGAAGAGGTCCAAGAATGGCCTGAACACATTATTCATTAAATTCATGAACACCGCCGGGGCATTTTTCAACCCAAACGACATCACTCGGAACTCGTAGTGACCATATCTTATCCTGAAGGCAGTCTTGGGAATATATGCTTCCCTAATTCTCACCTGATGATAACCCGATCTCAAATCTATCTTGGAGAACCACTTGGCGCCCTGTAATTGATCAAACAAATCGTCGATTCTGGGAAGAGGGTATTTATTCTTTATTGTCACCTTGTTCAACTGTCTGTAGTCGACGCACATTTGTAGAGATCCATCCTTCTTCTTCACAAACAAGACCGGTGCTCCCCACTGTGATGAACTAGGCCTTATAAACCCCTTCTCAAGTAAATCTTTCAACTGTGCCTTTAGCTCTTTCAATTCTGCTGGAGCCATTCGATACGGAGGAATAGAAATGGGCTCAGTGTCTGGTAATACATCGATAGCAAAGTCGATTTCCCTTTCTGGAGGAAGACCTGGAAGTTCATCTGGGAACACATCTGGAAATTCGTTCACCACCGGAACAGATTGGACAGTTGGCGGCTTTGTCTCTGTATCATGAACCCGAACTAGATGATAAATATAGCCCTTGGCTATCGTCTTCCTCGCCTTGAGGTAGGAAATAAACCTACCCTTTGGGGATGCAGTATTACCCTTCCATTCCAATACGGGCTCTCCCGGGAATTGAAATCGAACCATTTTTGTCCTGCAATCGACATTAGCATAGCACGAGGCCAACCAATCCATTCCCATAACCACGTCAAAGTCTATCATTTCCAGTTCGATTAGATCGTCTTTGGTCCGGCGATCACATATCACAACGACACAATTTTTATATACTTTCCTCGCTATTACGGGATCACCAACCGGAGTGAACACCTCGAAAGGTTTAATTGGCGCAGGCTTCACCCCAATACAATCAGCAACATATGGGGTAACATAAGAGAAAGTAGAGCCTGGATCAATCAAAGCATATACGTCGTGGGAAAATATAGTCAGAGTACCTGTGACAACATCTGGGGAGGACTCTAGATCCTGACGCCCTGCCAAAGCATATACGCGGGGCGGAACAACACCTGAAGTAGATGCTCCCCCTCTGCCTCTGCCCCTACCTGCTGTAGCCTGAGAAGTCTGTGCTGTCGGGCGTACTGAGAAAGACCCAGCTGCTGACCCTGTAGGCTGAGTCCCAACTCTACCCCTCACTGAAGGGCACTCTCTCATTATATGGCCAACTTGCCCGCAAGCATAACAGGCATCTGAACCCTGACGGCACTGCCCGGAATGCAATTTACCGCACTGGCTGCACCGTGGTACTGGAAATCTCTGCTGACGAAAATCTCCCCTAGACTGAGAATCGGATGCCCTCGAACTCTGGCCCTGTCCCGGCTGGAAAGAACGATCAACCCTCCTATCTGGGAATCTAGGAGGTGCACTAGTCGCTGACTGACTTGAGTGCCTAGAATGCACCGGTCTCGGTCCCCCTCTATATTCACTGCTGGCTCCCATGGATCTAGTTCTCTTGCCTTGCCTTCTATCATTATCACGATCGCTTCTTTGTTGTTGTTGTCGTTCCTCGAGATTTTGAGCATGTGCCTGTATTTGGGAGATATCCATCCCGTCTTGCAAAGAGGCCGTCAAGCAATCTCTAAATAAATGTGGCCCTAAACCACTCACAAACCTGTGGACTCGGTCTCCCATGTCGGCCACCATAGTTGGAGCATACCTGACCAGAGAGTTAAACTGCATACTATACTCTCGGGCACTCATACTTCCTTGCTTTAGATTCAGGAACCTGTCCGCTCTAGCTCGGCGGACCTCAAGTGGAAAATAATGACGAATGAAAGCCTCGACAAACTCTTGCCAGACATGAGGAGGTGCATTTTCTGGTCTTGACGCTATCCAGTTGTTATACCACAATACCGCCACATCGCGGAGTCTATAAGAGGCCAACTCTACCGATTCGGTCTTAGAAGCATGCATAAGTTTCAGCGTCCTCAACATCTCATCAACAAAGCCTTGGGGGTCCTCATCCGGCTTCGACCCGAAAAATTCTGGAGGGTTTAAAGTCAGGAAATCACGGGCCCTTGTACTGGCTGAACGATCACTTGGGCCCGCATTCTGTCATTGTGCCTGGGCGGCAACCAATTGTGTCAATAATTGAATAGCTTCAGTCACTTGTTGACCCGAAGCACCTGGAGGAGGGACCGGAGCTGAGGCTCATCCTTGCCCTTCTACATTAGGCGAGGCCTCGTTCTGTGATTCGCTTTCCTCTACATTTGCCGGAGGCTCTCTTTCCACCCGCCTCTTTGTCGTAGCTTTGCCCTTTTGGTCGGCCGTAACTTTTCCTTTCGGCGGCATTCTGAAATCACAACACACTTTTAGGGAAGGATAAAATCCTATGAACGGCTCTATCGCACGATCTAGTGAAAAGAAAGATGGTCATTTTCCTAAATGCCCTGTAGCCTCTTGTTTATTAGCGTGGCGCGCAACACACCATAAACAAGACTCTACTAGACACGGCTCGTAGACGCTTCCTAGGACGAACTGCTCTGATACCACTTTTGTCACGACCCAGCTAGGGGCCGTGACGGGTACCCAGGGCGAACCACCGAGCACCACTCGTTCTACTACTCACCTTACCCGATTAATGCCCTTTTTATCGCATTTATATTCAAAACATGGGAAAATCATAGTTCATAGGAAAACACATATACTTTTATACATAGAGATCTTTAGTATATCAAAATAATAGGTGCACATGTACATGAAAAATGTGAGACCATGCTACCCACACTACGCATCTACGAGCCTCTACTGGCATACTATACAATGGACGGAACAAGACTCCGTCATGCCCAAAATATATATATTCGTATATACCAAAAGAGAAATCATAAGCACCTTTAAACAATGGAGTGCTCTCAACAGCTGACAGCTCCTAAGTATCCGGATCAAGCTCGCCTCCCTGTCTACCTGTGGGTATGAACACAGCGTCCAAAGAAAGGGACGTCAGTACGAACATTATACTGAGTATGAGAGGCATAAACAATGAAGAAGAATAATAATAATATAGTGAGAGCATCAATAAGAACATCTGAATCTGAATAATAGTCATAAGAGGAGTAATGCATGCTATCTTACTCATACTTACCATAATATCATAAATGCATGACATGCAAGCTGCCCGTCCATGTCGGAACGGTGTGATAATAAATAATCTGAGCCCGCATCCAGGCCTCCCGCGTCCGGGGTACCATCTCATGCCGCCCACTAGTGGTGTCTGCCCATACCCAAAAGGGTCATGGTGTGTCCGTATCGCCGCCCGCCGAAGCGGTGTCTTCCCGGCCAACTAGGCCCGGTGTAAATGCAATCATGACATGCTCATGTAAAAATACTTATAACATTATATTTTTCAAAAATGTACTTGTTATTATACATGCATAAGGACTCTAGACCAGCTGTATTCCATCGAGGTGACGTAAGGTCGTGTACCCTCGATTCTATTATGGGCATACATGAACATTCTGCCCCACCTTGAAAGGATCAATGTATAAGGTGACTGTATACAAGGAACAACATCATTTACATTAGGAACATCGTATCATATCTCTTGACTCATATAGCTATTTTATGATCTTAAGCTCTTGGCTTTCCGAGTATAGGAGAATCATGGAAGGAGAGGAAATCATGTCATGGGATTCATGCCATAGAAAGAAAGGGTCTAGCCTCACATACCTTTGTTGTCGAGCTAGGCTATCGCTCACTTGTCTTCCTTCGAAGTCACGTCGTTACCTTCATGAGAGAATTTAGGCTCATGTTAGTTAATGGGTTACGGAAATGCATCGTTATTCCTAAGGAAAACTAGGCGACATTCCCCTTGTTTCTACTACTTTTTTCCCCGTTCTATTGCAACTCCCAAACATTTATTACAACACCCATAATAGTGCAAGCGACAATCATCATTTATATACCTTACACAAAATCCACCATTTTCCTCCAATTTCCCCACATTTTATGGTTTTCTCTTATCATCGTGATTTTACTCACTTCACACTTATTCCATGGTCTATACGTCATTTATAACGTATTTATGATCATAATATACTTACTTTCATGATTCCATTCAACTATTATTCAATGATGACACTATTCACTCATGGAAGACCCATTTTCCATGCTCTTCTATATTTAAAATATCTAAGCCTTCCAATACCTCAAACAACATGAATTGATCATGAACCGTACCTTTGATGATGGTTGAATAAGCCTTGAGTTGCAATACTTCACTTAGACAAAACCCTAGTTTCACCTTCTTGGGAATTGCTTGACTTAGATGATCCCTTGATGTGTTCTTGCACTTGGTTTCAAGAATTTAGTGTTGTTGATCATTAATTCTCTTTGAGTCTTGTGGATGAAATGTTTGGAGGGTTCTAGAAGTCTCTTGAGGTGTATGGATGAAAATGACGTAAAATGAGGCTTAAGTCCCTTTTTAATAATTCAAAATCTGGTATTTAATGAATATTTGTCGGGATGAATAGTGATCGTAAACCATGGTTTACGGGCCGTAAACTAGTTTACGGTCCGTCCTCCATGGTCGTGTTTAAGCATCTCGGGAACAGAAAGTTTGGCTGAGGGTCATGGCAGTTTACGACCGAGGTTTACGGTACATAAACCAGTTTACGGGCCGTCCACCAAGTCGTTTTTAACCATTTCAACATTAACAGAAAGTTGAAGTTTGGAAAGCTGGAGGACGATGGTGGTTTACGGTCTGTAAATCACTTTACGGGTCGTATACCACTTCACGACCACTGTGCTAGATAAAATTCCACAACTTTTTCATTTCCAAAATTTCATGGATCATCACCCCTTACTTAGTAAAACAACACACACTCATACCCTTCGTTGGTCTATTCCTTGTACATGTACGGGGACTTTTCCGAGGTGTAACATTACTCTGGTGTTGACTCTCAAATCACTCTAGATGTCTCTCTACTTAGTTGTGGTCAAGCTCCAAAGCGTTTTGACGTGTTGTGTTTATAAAAGTGGATATCGCTTTCAATTCTCTGAATCCATCCAAGACTTGCTTTCATAAGTTGTACGATAACTGATCCTTACTTGATATGAATTTCCTTCTTTCTTTGCTTACACGCATACGATTTTCTTCTCTTATTCTCAAGATAATTAACTCATGGTATTTTTTAATAATCTGAACTCCAGTTCCTTGTCGAATAGGAATGAGCTAAAAATTCCAATTCTTTAAGTCGCATGTAGCAACTTCTCTCCGATGGTCTCGAGTTCTTCCTTCTAAGGAAAAGTTCCTCTCCTGTTGTGACTGCTTTACTAATCCTTTGAAAATCTGTTTAGACTTCTGATTCTTTTCCATTTGTAATGACCCGTTAGGTCGTTTTGTGATGTTTACCTATTTTATCCGAAATGACCCTTCCTCTAGCTTCTTTATGGTATATTTGACTTGCGGGAATAGGTGTTGCGATTCTCACAGCATTCCAGTGAGTTTTGGGCAGGAAAATGGCTTTTTGGAAATCCTTAAGGGATGGGTTGACCAAAGCGAATATTGGGGGTAAATGAGTCTTTTGAAAGTTTCATCCATTCCATTAGGTCCGGAATATCGTTTATGACTTAGTTGAGTAGTTGGTTCGGTTCCTGAGGGACTCGGGAGTATTTTGGGATCTAGGTTGGAAATTTAGCTTTTGGAGTGGTTTGGATTGACCACGGTCAACACCGGGTCAAGAGGACCCCGTGTCATTATTTTGAGTGCATGAGCAGGTTCGTTACATGTTTTAGACTGATTTTCTTATTTGATTTGTTTCCGAGAGGTTCTGGATGAGTTTCGGGTATTGATCCGAAATTTGGAGGTTAACTGATTTTGCTGGCTTCTGGTGCGTCGCACCTACGCAGAAGGAAGCGCACCTGTGCAGTTGCACCTGCGCAAGACGAAGCGCACCTGCGCAAGGATGGCTGCAGGAGCGAGAAATGGGATTTGTGCCTAAGGCTGCAGGTGCGATGTCAGCACCTGCTAGGCTTTGGTTGCGGATGCGGATCCGCAGGTGCGAAAAAATTTTCGTTCCGCACCTACGACATCTCTGGTCAGAATCTTATATCTTCCCCCATTTCGAACCAAGATATTTCATTCACATATTTAGAGCATAGGAGCTCAGATTTGAGAGATTTTAAAAGGGTTTTGCAAGATTCTTCGTGTGGGTATGTTTTTAATCCCATTTTATATTTACTCCTTCGATTATTAAGGAATTTCATCTTGGAAATCACGATTTGAGATAGGAAAAGAAGTTTATGATCCCTAAGTTAAAACTGAGGATTTCTTCAATTAATCATAGAATTAATGTCGAATTTGGTTCATTTTTTATATTTGGATTCCATAGATCATGGGTAGACTAATTATGGGACGAATTTCCAGTTTTACCCTTCGGGGTTCGGAATCTCATTTTGGGTGACTTTGTGGGTCCGAAACTATTATATAGCAATATGGGTGTCTACGGACTCGTGTTCTAACATAGAAAACGTATTTGAATAGATTGCGATCATTCAGAGGCTCAAAGACAATACAAGGCTTCATTGTGATCGTTGTACTCCAAATCAGGCAAGTTGAGACTTTTCTTGACCTTATTTAAAGTGTCGTGGTTGGTATAAAATAGACAAATAAAAAAGAAGTAATGGGTAACTAAGGGGGGGTCCTGATACATGTGAGGTGACGAGCCCTTGCATAGGGTACCAATGCCATAATATGGGTATTTGTGTAATTTCCATTATATAATCCGGTCTAAATTTCATGCTTTGTGCATCAACTGATAGCATAGATTAATTTGTGATTGTGATTGGGATATGAACTCTTTTTTTTATTTTATTTCTTCTATGCTTATTACCTGTCTTATTTGTGATTATGTGTTCTCATCACTCCTAAATACTTGTTTAAAAGTGGAAAAGAGTTAAAGATTGAGTCTTTATTGCTTAGCTTGATTGTTCAATGTTGTGCATGTCATATTCATGCTTTATATGATATCTCATGCATATTTGAGAATACATATGAAAGGTCCGAGGGGAAATGGTTTAGGGCTGAGTGATACTGATGAGCCAAATTGGCTAATGACTGGTAATATGGGCCTACGGGCTGAGTATGATGTTTTGGAAGCCTAAAGAGGCTAGCTAGGAACCCAAAGGGAAATGATATAGGGTGGTATATGGACTTTTCGAGTCCTCCATTATTTGAATGTGTGTGTACCGGTGATGAAAGGTCATGCATTGCATATCATATCATATCATTGATACCTTGATGAATGCCTTGTTTAAGATGTTGATTGAATTGTATTCTTTTGCTCATTTGGCTATTTAGACTGACTTAAGGATTTCGAGGCTTCTTACTTAGGCTTGTAACATGTGATTATTGTGATTATTATTATGATGGACTAACAATGGTTAAGCGTGGAAGTATTATTCGAAGAGCAACCCTCATCCCCCTTTTAGTTTAGGGTCAGTCGACGATGCAGCTGAGTACGCGTTGATTTCCCGTACTCACTCCACACTTGCTGCACCCTTTCATGTGCAGATTTTATTCCCAGCACAAGTGGGTCTTGAGACTACGCCGGTCGTTGAGGAGGTCATTCGGAGGATTTGGGGTGAGCTACATGTAGATCCGTAGCACCGAATTTTCCTTCTATCCTTACTTTTTGTCTATTTACCTTTTTCTGGATAATATTTCGGGTTGTATCCCAGATTTGTACTTCTATTTAGCCAGTTCTTGTACTAGTGACACCAGGTCTTGGAAGTGTGGTACTTATTTTTGTATTTCTATATACTTATGAGACTTATTTAAGACTTTAAATGACTTGTATGTTCATTCTGCATGCTTTTACTTATTAATTCGTATCAAATGATTTTGGATGGCTTACTTACTTGGAGAGAGTAAGTGCCTTCACAACCATAGAAATTGAGTCGTGAAATCATCTTTCTTCAATCTTCATTGTAGTTGTTTGTCTCTTGATACATAGTTTGTCAATTATCAAAACTTCATTTAAGCTATGAACTATTATTGAGGTCATATCATCTCAACAACAATAATATCGTCACTCCACCCGGAACCAAATCTAACTAGATCACATTGAGCTATAATCGTATGGATATTCATCACAGAAAGTATGCATGAGTATTCATATAGAAGCATGAATGCCAATCAATCATCTCAACCGGCTCGCCAGGCCATAACCTTATGAATCATCACAAAAGTATGACATGAATATTCACATAAAAGCATGAGTGCCAATCAATCATCTCAATTGCCCCACCAGGCCATAACCTTATGAATCATCACAAAATGTAAGCCTGAATGTTCATATAAAAGTATGGATACCATATGCACAAACCGAACATATATATTGTTCCGAAAATGCATTTAAACAACTCATTTACCACAAGTGTACGAGATATCCGGAGTGATGTATGAACACATAATCAGTTAATCACGATATCATCTTTCAACTAAGTCAAAACATGCTTCAGTATTCATGGATTTCAACAATCAATCACGTCATTCGACCAAATACTGATAGCATGGCATCAGTACCCGCATAAGTGCCCATCCTCTCATGAATGCGGGACCCCCTCTTTTACCCTTAACCTTTATTATCATTAAATATGAAAACATCATCCCATTGGAGTTTAGAAGTCCTAACTTATCTCAATTCGAGCGAAGCTTCAAGTTTTCTGAAAGTTCTGCCACATCTGAATTTTCCAAAGGAGTTCAATCTATACAAAATAATACTTTATTAGGTTAAACAAGTTCAATGATACCCATATTGCTATCCAAAAGAATCAGACTAAAAAGTCAACCCTTGGTCTCGGGGTTAAAACCAAAAATTTCTTCCAAAACTGGGTTACCAATCCCTCACGAAAATCATATTTGAAATTTCAGTCCAAAACAACTTTGGATCGATCTCCAAATTCATAAATTTCACTCTCGTAAGATTTTAGGGTAAAACCCCCCAAATCTCCAATCACGGATTAATTCACTAATAAATCTGGGTAATCAAATGGAAATAATTGAGGTTAGATACCTACCTCCGCGTTCAAACGAGAAAAGCATCGTGAAAATTACCAAAAACTGAGCTCTAGAACTCCAAAGATGTCGAAAATACTAAAAAAATGCAGTCTGAAATGTTTATGCCAATGATTTATGCATCCATGGCTATTTCCATCACACCCGCAATTATATTGGGGGAGGGGGTCACACCTGAGACCGTTTTTCCGCACCCGCGATGCCTAAAGGTTTGCACCTGCGGCTCTTTTTTCGTACCCACAATGCACTAGCACCAGCAATCTTTTTTAACACTAAAATGGCCATAACTCTCTCATACTACCTCGAATTCGACGATTCTTGTTGCTATGGTTCCGACATCATGATAAAAATCTAATGGCTCAATAAAACACAAATTAGAGCTCATTAGCTTAGTGAGATACTTTTTATGCTCAGAACAACGTCAAAACATCAAGTATAAACGCAACACGATCAAAACTCGTCCGAAACTCATCAGAATCTAATCAAAAGTTGCACACAAGTCCAAATCATCATAATAAATCTGGGCTCGTTTAGTCAACTATTTGACCATGATAGACTCTTATTCTTTGAAATCACTAGTTTCCAACTTAAGCATCTGAATCACTGTTAAGTCTATCGGGATTTGTCCAAACTATCCAACTAAGTCCTAAAACACCATACGGGCATATAGGAACTTTTAAATCTTGACCCGAATTTGTTTACCCCAAATGTTGACTTAGATCAACTCTTATTTTATTTTCTTTTCAAAAGCCACTGGTTTTCGATTTTCTTCTCTGATACGCATCCCCGTGCCACAGGACCCGTGTCGCCCATCCCCAAAAGTCATAATTCATATTATGAACCTATGGAAAGCATTAGTTAGAAAAAAGGGGTTCTAATACACAAAATTATCTGACAGGCCGTTACATGCATACATACATAAATATATACTATGTGTTTCTATATGTGTGTGTATATATATATATTTTTTTTTTTAAAATCTCCCTTGTTTTATAACATTTACTTGATAATTAATAAAAAAATCGTTTACTTTCCAAAAAACATAAAAGAGGTTTCATGTTACCTTCTCTATGCCCTATATATATATATATATATATATATCCTCTTTTATGTTTTTGGAAAGTTAAGGAAAATTTTATTAATTATCAAGTAAACGTTATAAAACAAGGGATAATTAGCCAATTCAAACCCTTGTCAGTTGTTCTACCCCTACAACAAACATAACAAAAATTACATGCAACCAAAATACTACACAATTACTCATAAAGAACTTATGTAACCAAACAGTCTGTTACTAGTCCTTACTCTCAGAGGCGGATCCAGAATTTCAAGATTGCGGGTGACACTATTTTATACATGCAAAAACCTACTATTGGCCACAAAGACCGAATAGGAAGGATGGATCGGGTCAGTTAATTTCAATTGATGCGATTAGGTCTATTAGGTCTTCTATACATAAATAGACAAATAAGTGCCATTTAGTTTAGCTTTTTTCAAACTTGATTTAAATATTTAAATTCTAGTAATCTGGAAGAAATTACAAAAACAAAAAACAAAAATCAATAACTCTTGAAAGAGCACACCCAATTAGATAGATTGATAAAAATGTAAATTTCTACGTAGTTTTTGTTTGGCTAGATTAATTTACCTTCCATATTATTGAGTTAGTTTTTCCATCTTAATTATCAAATTTTATGACAATTATTTGCAAAACAAGAGCTTCAAATTTTTAATCTATGAGAATCAACCAAATGTCTAGTAAACAAACCATTTTGATCTATCAAAAGTCAAAAATACTGTCAAATTATATCCCAATTTATATAAATATCACATCATCAAAAAGAGAGAAAAACTATATATTAAATAAAATAATTCAAATTACTTTTCAAAGAAGTTTTCTTAAAAAGTAAGATTTAATTGTAGAAACAAAATATAATCGGTGTAAATAAAGTAAAAAAGAAGAGATGATGATGCAGAAGAAGGAGAATGAAAGAATTTTTTTAGCAATAGTGGGGAATGAAAAGAGGAAAAGAGATGGAAGAAAAAGGAGAAAAGCAAGGAGGATACAAATCAGTTACCAAAAAATGCTTACACTCGGAATCGAACCCGGACTCTCAGTGAAAGTTAGAATCTCCGCGGCCTACATTAACCAGTGGCACCAAAGCGGCTTTGTGTATTAGGAGTTCCATTTAAAGTATTTATACATTTTCTCACAGATATTTACGTATATACTCGAATTTTTGCTGAAGTGTATGGGTGGCGTAGTACTCCCAGGGGTGGATCCACAGTGGTTAGTGGGGGTTCTCGGGAACCCATAACGTTTTCCGGCACCTTGTAATTGTATTGAAAAATATATTCAAGGTATAATAATAATTAAATGGGAACTCAGTAACAATATGGATGCTTGGCTCAGTGGCAAAGAGTAACTAGGCGAAGCCCATCCGCGCTAGAGATGCAGGATCGAGCCTCTCCTGTGGTCTTTTTTACTTATTAAGCTCATTTTTGTATTCCGAAATATCTTTGCTGAGAACCCACAAACTAAAAATCCTGGATTCGCCTCTGGGTACTCCTACCTCATAAGGTAGTTCCGCCTCTGCTTACTCTAATACTGAGAACAAGCTTTAACTGGTGAAGAATTTCATCCTTGGTAGAAACCTTGTCTAGAAAATCCACAGACAGATTACCCTGCTCAATATTACTGAATTCGTCACGCCTGCGATCTCTCAAAGTACGAGGAACATACTTGTCTAAGAACACCTGATAAAACTGAGTCCATGTCAACGGGGGCGACCCCGCTGGCCTGCACTCTACCAAAGCCCTCCACCATAACTTGGCATCACCCAAGAGCTGGAAGGTCACAAACTCAACACCATACTTCTCCACTTCCCTCATCTTATGGAGCCTCTCATGACAGTCCATAATGAACTCATAAGCATCCTCAACCTCGGTGTCAGAGAACTCTGGAGGCTTCATTTTAGTGAACCTCCAGAACAAATCATGCTCATCCTCTGTCAATATCGGACCTCCCACTAGCCTAGGAAATACCTCCAGTCCTGGAGCCTCATTCAAACGAGGAGCCAGAGCTGCAACATGTTGTAACCCCGAAGAAGGAACTCCGCTCGGAGCTGGATCACCCACTCTGGCACCCTGAGCACTTGGAATAGTTGGTAACACACCTGCCTCTGTTAACCTGTTTAGCAGGTTTAACACTCGAACCATAACGTCTAATAATACTGGAGGACCTATAATATCTGGCTGAGCTGGTGCTGCTGCAAACTCTGCTGCCTTATCAGGAATTTCCTGAGGCTCAAGGGACTCAGCATAAGCCTGACCAGCCACAGGAACCTCGCGCCTGGCTGGTGTTGTTGCTCTCCTGCCTCTGCCACAGCCACGACCTTTGGCCTGGCCTCTACCAAGAACTGCGGCCCTAGTGGCCTGACCTCCACCGCGAGCTGCGGCACCAGCGGACGGTGCGGGTACCTCATTAGCTGCTGCCACACGAGTCCTCACCATCTGTGAGAGAATAGAAAGAAAAGTCACATATCAATTTGAATCATCCAGATACCAATTGGAATAAAGTAGCACGAAAGAAAGAAATTGAATTTTCCTACTGTCTCATAGCCTCTCTAAGATAAGTACAGACGTCTCCGTACCGATCTGCAAGACTCTACTAGACATGTCTTTGTACAACGAGATCGACGAACCTAGGGCTCTTATACCAACTTTGTCACAACCTAAGTAGCCGTGAGTGACACCCACATAAAACCCCTAGTGGCGAACCATCCCCTTATCCAATTATCAAACCATTTTAAACAATTATAAATCAATGACCAGAAGTAAATCATAAATCTATCCAATCATGCCATAAATCAATAAGCTGCGAAAATCCTAGCTATTACATCCCCAAAGATCTGAAAGTCACTATACAAGGACTCTAGAACAAAAACTGTCTCAGGAAATAACAACTGTCTGAAATACCATAAGTAATGTCTGGAATGAAAGTAGATATCAATAAGAGAAGATCTTCAGGCGGCCTAGCATGGATAGGAGCTCACCCTCAAATCTATCGGAAACTGGCCTTACGCTAAATACGAGGTCTGGTAGAGGTCTATGGATTACAATCTGCACTCAAAAGAATGCAGTAAGGTAGTATCAGTACAAACACAATATACCGATAGATATTATAGGCCGACTAAGATAAGTACCATGCATAAAATTATAAAATCAATAGATTAGACAAATAGGCACAACAACTTATAACTATATGAAAATATCAACAAGAATCATCCAACACCGAAATAAGATAAGCCCACACAAACAACAATCAATAAAAGTAACTCAACCCATGTCATCACCAACACAACCGTAACTCACGAAGTATCTCAACTCTATCACATATCCGTACACACATGCTAAATAGTATTTTTACCCAAATAGCCATGACCTCCAGAGGTCCCATGGTGTCTATGTACCACTCGCTCCGGAACTGACATCGGATCACGAGCCCTAACTAGGCCACATCCTCACCCCCTGTCAAATGTGCCTTTTCATATTTATATGTTCTTGCTCATCTCAATGTATTTCCGTTCCAACAATCAATAAGAAATGTGAACAATCAACAAATCAATATCAAGGAACATAAGTCACCATGTCACAAGTCGTATCAAGACTCAAGAATCAATTCATCAATAGCATGAATAATGGATTACTCCAATTCAACAAGAAGAGTATTCATTAACTTCTTCCTTATCATATCATAATAGTTCACCATAGAATCAATCAATCAATAACAAACTTAGGAAATTCCAACCACTCTTTATGTCTAGAGACCCAATCATGTTTTATCCTATCAACTTCATAACATATACAATCAACTAATCAAAGTTTAACTCAAGTAGACCGTAACCTACCTCAACGCAAAACTAGAACAATGCAAGTTATTCCACGTGAGCCTTTCCTTTCCGCAACGCCTCAGAACGTTCAAATTCTAGAAATATAGCGCTACGTGAGTATTCGAATAATCTACTCAAACAATACAACAATTTGAAAAGGGAAACCCACTTACTTCTACTCTTTCCAATTGGTTGAACTATCACTCATGGTGAACTAGTCATTGCCTCTCTCCCAATGATCATACTATTCTAATTCATGTGTTTCTAATCAATTCAACCCTTTGACAAGCAGTTTTTATGCTAAAGTTACCACTTTTATGAAACCCTAAGTCTCAATGCATCATTCTCATCCATCGGAACTTGAATTCCTGCCGTAGGAAGTGATAGTCTATAACCTTAGATGAATAAACAACAATAAAATCACTAACCCATTCATTATTCAAGGGTTTCTTAAGTTCTAGGGTTTTAGCCCTTTCATTCACCATTAGAGAACCTTAAACTAATCATGGAACTTAAGATAAGGATGGAATGAGCAAAGTAGAGAATTGAGACTTACCTTTCAAGAGTATTTTAGCCCTAACCTTAGAAAATCGCCACAAGTGTTCTTGGGAACTGTTTTGGAGTTATGTGGGGAATGAGTTCGGAATAAAGAATATAAAATGTTGATTCTGCCTCCCGTCGACCGCTGCGCAGTAGACTTCTCGCTGCAGCAGTCTCGCTATAGCAGGAAATGTCCCGCTATGGTAGACCTCATTAACTTTTCCCGCCCCGCGGCAGCGATCCCCTAGCTACCCGCTACGATGGACTCGCTACATTGGTGCCACAACCGCTACAGCGGTCCATATTGACTAGTAGCTGGGGTTTTTTCACCAGCTTTTCACCCAAAGATCCCAACACCAATACGAGGCCCTACAGACGCAAACTAAACGTGCACACATATATAAAAACACGTTACGGACTCACCCGCAGCCTCGGAATTCCCAACGGAGGTCTAGTTTACTGGGTCGTTACACACCCGCATACTTAAAAGTGAAAATTATGCTTTTAAATTCTTTTTCTTTCATTTTATTTCAATTAAAATTTTATAACGAAAAATGCAGTTCATCTAAGCTCTAATTATAATAAGAATTATATATCTTGATAATTTATCAATATATTCAATCACATTTTGTATACAAATACACGAACAATAATAATCATTTTATTTATAATTCTAATATATTTAAAAATTATATTTTAATATACTTAATTTCAAATTTATCTCATAGTGGGTGTAAGATTAGGATATTTATACTATAAGGGTACAAATTTTTTATTATAAAATACATGAAGTGTATCCTCAATTGAATCATATAATAGTAGAGATCCTCCATGTACATCCTTAACTCTTAGGCTGGAATGTTCGTTTTCTTTTTACGTCATAGTTTGACAAGGTGCAAAATTTAAAAGTATATATAAAAAACTTTTGAATCTTCAAATCATAAACTAAAAAGATATATATATATATATATATACCAAAAACACTTTTTAAAACTTATTGTCTTAAACATGTTTTTTCATTATTATAAGGAGAGTATCATTCGAAATGAAATTAAAATATTAGATTTAAAAACGTATTTGATGCCTGTGACCCTTCGGTCCAAAATATGTGATTTCTACCTTTCCATATTTGGTCCAAAAATAAGTAACTTTTTAAAAGAAAATCAATAAGGTATTAATTCTTCTTCTCCAAATTTATCCTTATCGCAGAAATTATTTGAAAGAATTTCTCTAGTCTTTCAGTATTCTTTACAGTTCTCATGAGTAATAAGGTAATGTGGTCATATAATCCTCTTAATTAGTGCTTAATGTCATGCCCAAAACCGTAGGCCATGATCGGCGCCCGATGAGCCACTACCCCGGGCATACCAAAATCATTAAACGAGGAAGAAAATAATAAGCTCAAGTCATCCATGGTATAAATAGTAAATCACCTCATTGAGCGGAAACAGATAACACGTCTGAAAAGATATCTTAAACCCTATAAAACTGTCAAGGAGCACCTAAGAGTATCTAAATACAACTGTGGAGTACAATCCCGAAAATCAACCAAAAAAGGGAGCAGTTGATGGCAGCCGCCACGTTCAAGAGCGGTGGCTCACCTCAGCCGGAATCATCAATTGCCTCAAACCAAGACAAAGAGGAACCGCGGCGGTACTATAGTTAAGATATGTATAAAGTAGAAACAACAAAAAGGGTGAGCATAATAAAGCTCTGCAAGATCACTGACCTGCCCCGTCGTCATATCCCATGGAGAAAGTCTCCAAAATAATATGCATGACATGCGTGAGATAACAAGGGTCGTACCTATGCGTTTCACTAGGCTGTCCATAAATACACCATTACTTTCTTTGAACTAAGTGTTTCACCGGTCCGTCCATAATCAACCTCATCCCATCAACAACCCAACCAACTGTGTGCAACACTAGACCATACACAGTGGTGACTACCTGGACCGTGCGTGAACTAGGTACGTCGTTATATCATTGGTACCGTCACAACTCGTAAATCGTAGCACATCAGACAAGCAGTGCAGTTATAATATCAACTGATAAACATGAAGTCATGTTATGCATTTCAACACATACAGAGACAGTATGCACCCTAACATGCAACGTAATTAAATCGATCTAGTAGTTCACGCTCGATTTGACAAATCAATTATAAATCATGCTATGATATCTTAGATTTCTTGAAGTCAATCTCTTAAAGCAATCAGTCAGTTTCATAAAAGGATAACTCAAGATTACGATATTCGTACAAAATAGTTTGCACGACATAGTGCGTGGTCGCCCCACAGCGCACAAGGTGTTTGAGTCAAAAAATGCAACTTTTAAATCAAGACATCGAAAACAAAGTATTCAAGAAACAAAAGTCTCACTTGTCTTATAATCGCTGCACAAACCATTCTTGAAATGCCAAAATCTCCTTAAACGGCCTCGAATAGCCTCAATCTATCAAAAAATATAAATAACACACCTAGGTAAGTCTAAGAAACTAATTTCATAATTTTAGGACAATTCGGGTCAAAGTCAACTCTTGGTCAACTCAAACCCGTTCCTCGGTCAATGGTCCAAAAGTCAAAATATTTTGCATGAATGCGTTACTCATTAGTTGTAAAGCCCAAATCTATAACCAAGTTTCAGTCTTACTGTCAATTGATGGGTCAAATCTCAATTTCCCTAAATTTGAAGCTTAGGGCTAAATCTCAATATTTACATCTCAATTTACGAATTTAACAGCTTGTTTGGACGGTTGTTACTCGTTCAATTGTATTGTTACTTTAAATATAATATATCTTTTGGTTGTTACTTAAATTTTATTATATCGTATCATTAGATCTTTCGTTATGTATTGACGAAAAGTCTCATTTATGTAACGATAGATTTGGAGTGATCACGTTGTTACCTTTTTGTCTCATTCTGCCTTTTCGTGTTATCTAATAATGTTATTTTATCCTTTACCTTAATTTTTTTTTTTTTTTGGTATAATAACTCTACCCTATAACCTACATTTTTTTATAATAGTGTAGATTTATCCTTTAGATTGATGATGTGTGGTATTATGTAACGACGGAAAATAATACAATCTATCCAGATGCTGTATCATCAAAATAATACAGTCCAATACGTTATGAAAAGATAGGTAACAACATCCAAACAAAACGGAAAATGAAGTAGGTACTGTGTTTGCATGATCAAGTGAAGTGAATGCTAACACTACATTAATACTGATTCCTACCAATTAATTAAGTTGACATTTATGGCACACTAATTGTAGTTGGTAGTTGGTAGTAGGAGAGTGGAGCTTAAATTTTCGTACAAGGTAATCATCCCTCTTCCATATGATTGTAATGACACTTTAAATTAAGAAATTAAGAAATTAAAAAAGCAGGCAGCAAAAATTTGCAGTATCTTTGTTATTAATGGTTACTCGACTATATATAGCCTAGAAAGATCCAATTCTTCTACTCAACCATTTCCCTAGTACTCTTGATCATTCATTAAGAAATTATTAAAATTTGATTTCAAAGAAATGGGTCTAAAGTCCAAATTGTCCGCTCAGTTTGAAGTGAAGACTAAACACGATGTGTTTCTTGATGTCTTTAGTCACAAAGCAGGCCATGTCTCCACCATGTGCCCAGTGCATATACGAAGTGCTGAGCTTCTTGAAGGAGATTTTGGAACTGTTGGCTGCAAAGTTTGTTGGAAGTATACCCATGGTAAGCCTAATATGTTGAAATACGAAGGTTTGATAACATTAAAGGTATAATACATAAACAGACCCTCAAACTTGATATCAATATGTTCTCCAACTTTAGGTATGCACAAGTACGCACCTCAATTTGTATAAAGTTGAACACGTAAACACAAATGCTGACATGACACATAACTTTTCTAAGTGTACTTTATACAAGTTGAGGTGTCTAGATAATCATTTTGTAAGTTAGAGTGTTCAACTGACAAAGTGGAGACAAGTTGAGGTGCCTACATGTCCACACCCAAAGTTGAAGGGCATACTTGCCAGCTGAGGCCAAGTTCGAGGGCCTGTTTATGTATTATGTCTACATTTTATCATTATCTGCCTTATGTGTAGAAAGGCTGTTGGAGAAAATATAGTAATTATGGCTAGATAAAAATAACAGAACTTCGACTAGTATTAATCATTGTCTGAAGGAATTTATGCTTCCACTAAGTTGTTGAGAACAATTTATTTTTCTTCTCTTTCTCATCACTAACTACACACTACAGAAGCACAACCAGTAAATTTTATATGCAGTCGAGCTTGCGTTTCTAATCTAATCTTGCTTACCGTGAGGAAAAGTTAGTCATCTTTCACCGTATATAATAGGGAAAAGGACACAAATGGTCATCTAGGGTGAAACTATTGACACCCGGTGGCTCAAGAATAGAGGCGGACCCAGGATTTTGAGTTCGGGGGTGCTGGATCCAGGAATTTTGAGTTCGGGGGTGCTTTATTAACTATTTATATTTGTTTCCTTTATATTTTATATACAGTTATACACTCAGTAACTGAATTTAATGGGTGCTGGAGCACCCAAAAATTCTACATAGGTCCGCCCCTGCTCAAGAATCTTAAAGGTCATTTTTTAGCCTTTTAAAATAATTTCATTTTCTATCCATTTTTCAACTAATTCCTGCATATGTATATAAACTGTATCATTCTTGTATAGAAAGTGTATCATACGTATAGAAAATGTATCATACATATAGAGTATTCTATACCACAATGATTATAATGTATATGTATAGAATGTTGCATATAATATGTATCACTACTGTATACCTATAGAAAAAATGTATAATGTGTATAATTAGTAAGTATACATTAATTATATATTTATTAAATAGGAATTATACGTTGATTATACACAAATTATACAACAATGATATATTTTCTATTCATATACTTTAGGGATACATATTCTATACGATAATGATACAGTTTCTTACGTGTGATACATTTTTTCTATGCATATATAGTAGTGATACACATTCTATAAAACAATGATAATACTGTATATGTATAGAATATGTAAAACTACTGTATATGTATTTTTTGAAGGCTCGGAATTTTTTTCGTTGATCTTTAGTGGCTACTAAAGTCACCACAAATAGTCCTGTTCTTTTTGCAGCGAACTTTTAGTGGTGACTAAAGTCTCCAAAAGGTCAATTTTTTTTATTTTTTATTTTAGTGAATGGGCTGAGTGACTAGCGCTTGATATTAGGCCCAAAATGGGGCCTTTTCAGTTTTTTTTTTTTTTGGAGGGGGGGGGGGGGGGGGCTTTCAATGTCTTTTTCCCTATAATATAATAGGGAAATTTGTATGTATGAAAAAAATTGTGCTCGCATTGAATATTTTATTTCTAGATGAGATGTCTGGCTTAGTTTATGACTTTAGCCGTATAACAATTTTTGTTAGTGAATAGTTGCTTTTTATTACTATTGGTTATTATCGTTACTTTTTTAATTGGTTTTTATCTTTATTCCATAATTTAAAGTGGTGTTACTCATAAATTTCATAGTTTCCACTCCATTTATGAAAATAATTACAAGTTATATAAATATAAAGTATAAATTATATATACTATTGGTGTAATTTCTTTTTTTTTTTTAATTTAATTAGGTCACCCAAAAAATGTCTATAAGTACACTTCCTGTGGGATTTGTGATAGCCAAGTTATTTGTTACAATACATAAAGGTAATGGTATAAAAATATCTTACACACTAAAAACACATATATGTATATATTTATTAGAGAATATGAAAGGATCTTTTTGCTTTTAATATTTTAACTATATTGAAACATGAGTCTATATAGGATCGTCGTCATGCCTACTTCAAAGGCATTAACACTTAGTCTGAGGGTAGTTTAGTCATTTCGTGTTACAATGGAATAACATAATTGGCCTAGAAAAAGTTTCACTGTAGCTTTTGAAAAAATCAGTGTGTTGTTTTGACAAAATTACCCTCTACTTAGCTCATCATACATCACATGTGGGCCCTTTTTACTTTTCCTTTTAGATTTCTTGCCAGAAGTGTCATAATTACATCAAGTACTTTTTTCTTTAAGGAGTCATTTGGCAGAAGGTATAAGTTGAGATATTCCAGCACTAATTTTTGTATCATATTTGATAGAACGTAAAAATTTATTCTGGATAAATTTATACCTTGTATCAAACAAAATATAAAATGCATCTCATGGTATAAGCTAAGATATACCTTCTTATATCACTTATCCTGAGATTATTTTATATTATCTCCTAGATGGTATAAAATAGTCCCAAGATATGAAATAAATTAATTTCAAAATTATAATCTCGGAATAATTTTAACCATGCATCAAACGACCACTAAATACCTTTCAACAACTGTGGTCCACATTGTATAATTTTCCATTCTTTGAAAAAGATTGACCAAATGAAGAGCTGATTCTTTTGAAAAAAGATTAACTATTTTGGTGTTCAAATTGTTTTATCAAAAGTCTGAAAGTACAAAGTGCTACTACCAAAAAATCCCTACACAGATTTCGTCCTATTTGAATAACATTTGGTTTTAGTGTTATGTTTAAAATAGCTGGAAATATTATATAATTGAGTAGAACTCTGTTTTCCAGAGGTTATACAAATTAAATTTGAGTAATAGTGTTTATGTAGGAGAACCTATAACTTTAGCTAATAAATTTAGAATTCACACAAAAAATTTATACTTCTATAATACTATTAAATAAAGATTATTTTATATATCAATCCAAAATTTCAAAAAAGTTAACCATTAATTTTAAGATTTCGCCTGCTCTTGAGACCGTGCACAGCACGGGGGCTTATATTATTATTTTTATTTATTTATTTATTATTATTATTATTATTATTATTACTACTACTACTACTATATAGAAACGTGAGTTTCATGCAGTAGTAAAACTGGTTCGTCGTCCATTCAAAAAAAAAAAAAAAAAAAGTGGAACCCATCATCTCCACTCATATTTATTAACAAAATAAAGCAATATTAAAAAAAATGGACACCATATTAAAAAAAATAATAATGTTAAAAAAAAAGTGCACCCCATATTAAAAAAATCAAACAATATTCATGTAATTTCCAAAGTATCCTATTAAGTCAATAATGATGGATTCATTGTCACATGCGTATCAACCCATTAATGGGAACAAATGAAATTATTGTACAGCAAAAAACATGGACCCCCTATTATTGCTTTTAAAATAAGATAGAATTTAATTACTTTTTCATTTTTATTCTTACTCTAATAAATGTGAAAAGAGATTAATGTCGTAAAAGAATAAAATAATATCAAATGGAGATTAAATAATGAATAACGTAAATTAGTCAAATTATAATTCTAATTGACGTTTTCTTAAAAAATCATGCAAAAGACAACATGACAAGTAAAATGAGCTAAACTGAGAATATTTATCAAAAATTAAAAAATAGTAGTTCTTCGTTTAAATAGAAAATCAAATTTCTACTTGTTTCGTTTTAAACATGTAAAATTAATTTAACAATTTGAATTAGAATTATCCAAATAAAGATTTGATAAAAAATAATCAGTATTTTACATCTTTAAATTAATCGAGTTAAAATTGAAAGTATCAACTGATGCTTAAATATTACTATTGTTTTATCTTAAAGAGGGGAAAATAGTTTCCTTTTAAACAAGTCTTCTCTTTTAAAAAGTATTAATAAATTTTGGCAAACTTTGTATTCGTAGCAAACACTAATATAATGAAGTTTTGGATACGGAGCACAAACTACAATATTATATTAATCGTTTTTATCAAATTTCTACTTTGTTTCGTTTTAAACATGTAAAATTAATTTAACAGTTTGAATTAGAATTATCCAAATCAAAATTTGATAAAAAATAATAAGTATTTTACACCTTTAAATTAATCAAATTAAAATTGAAAGTATCAATTGATGCTTAAATATTGTTATTGTTTTATCTCAAAGAGAGAAAAATTATTTTCTTTTAAACAAATCTTCTCTTTTAAAAAGTATTAATAAATTTTTGCAGACTTTGTATTCATAGCAAACATTAATATAATAAAGTTTTGGATACGGAGCACAAACTACAATGTTATATTAATCGAGTTTTGAACATAGTATATATATATATATATATATATATATATATATATATATATATATATATATATATATATATATATATATATATATATATATATATGCATAAAAAAAATGCAAACTAATAATGTCAAAAAAAAAAAAAAGTGTACCCCATATTAAAAAATCAAACAATATTCGTGTAATTTCTAAAGTATCCCATTAAGTCAATAATGATGGATTCATTGCCACATGCGTATCAACCCATTAGTGGGAGCAAATGAAAATATTGTACAGCAAAAAACATGGACCCCATATTATTATTTTTCTTCAAAACGTTAAGTAGCTAAACCATACAATTTTTTTTTTATATTAGCCTGAGATCTAATCTAGATATTAAAAATGTGAAAAGAGATTAACGTCGTAAAAGGTTAAATAATATCAAATGAAGATCAAATAATGAATAAAAAACCATGTAAAAGACAACATGACAAGTAAAATGAGCTAAATCGAGAATATTTACCAAAAATCAAAAAATAGTATTTCTTCGGTTAAATAGAAAATCAAATTTCTACTTTATTTCGTTTTAAACATGTAAAATTAATTTAATAATTTGAATTAGAATTATCCAAATCAAAATTTGATAAAAATAATAAGTATTTTACACCTTTAAATTAATCGAATTAAAATTTAAAGTATCAGCTGATGCTTAAATATTGCTATTGTTTTATCTCAAAGAGAAGAAAATAGTTTCCATTTAAACAAGTAGTTTCCCTTTAAACAAGTCTTCTCTTTTAAAAAGTATTAATAAATTTTTGCCGATTTTGTATTCACAGCAAACACTAATAAAATGTTATATTAATCGTGTTTTGAGCATAGTGTGTGTGTATATATATATATATATATATATATTATCACTATTCAAACACAATTACATACACATAGATACACTATAATCCAAAGTGCGGACGGGCATACGCCGTCTAGTATCTTTAATATTATAGAGTTAAAGGAAAGATGCGTTGTTCGTGGAAAAACAGTACAGTTTACTGCGTATAAATTGATTGTCGGTGTGTTGCTTTGAAATGACAATCATATATATTTTCTTATTAGATCTCCTAATTCTTTCTTTTCTATTTCTTCTATATTATAGAAAAGAGAGTTTCAACATGCGTGCTTCTTGCTATTGCTAGAAAAGGATAAGGGCAATATTGGACTTTTGTTAAAAAAATTCAAACAACGTGTCTTATAGTCTGTTTAGCCAAACTTCTAAAAACAGCTTATTTTAGAGAATATTTTTGAAAAAAGTACTTTTCAAAAAAAGTTTTTGGCTAAAAGCAGCTTGTGTTTGGCCAATTAATTTAAAAAGTACTTTTGAGCAGCAATTAATATTTGGCCAAACTTTTAAAAAGTGTTTTTATGTGTATTTTTCTCAAAAGTTCTTTTCAAAAAAGTGCTTTTGGGCAAAAACTATTTTTTTTAGCTTTTGAAAAATTGTTTTTGTTACTTCCCAAAAGCACTTATTTTCTCCCAAAAGCTTGGTCAAACACCTCACTTTTTTTTAAATAAGAACTTATTGAAAAAATAAGTACTTTTGGGAGAAAAATAAGTTTGGCCAAACGGCTATTATTTATTTGAACCTTGTACATACCTCCGAAAAAAGTTCACACTTTCCATTTAATTACAAATCATGCCCTACATTGAAATGTCATTGAATATGATGGGCCCACAAAAATAAATTAAATAATTACTTTAGTTTCCTCCATATATTTCCAATTTGAATTTGGCGAAGGGTAAATAAGTTTCCATTTGAATATGGTGTATGGCAAATACTTAATATTTATCCAGTTTTATATCGAATTGTGTAAATTTAATATAGTTAAGTAATCTAGTGAGGTTATAATTTATATTAATTAATCATGATTAAATACTAAAAGTAAATAAATGTCATATATTCCTGTTCTTTCTTTTTAGTTGTCCGTTATACTAAAAGCAAAATTTTCTTTTTACTTTTCATTTTAGCAAACCAAGAGAGATTTATTAATTTCTTCTAATATTAAAGATAATCATTAAGTAACTATATAAAGTACTAATAGTCGATTTTAGATTTTCAAAGTGTAGTTAATAAATTTCAGTTGGACAATAAATTCCTTATAAATATTTATTTAAGGGGAGCGTCAAGTCAATATGCATCAAATAAAAAGAAACTAAAGAATTATTTATTAACTCAATGTAAACATTCAAATAAAATTTATTTTTGTGAGGGATAAACATAATATTCTGTTATATGAAAAACAAACCATCCAATATTTGATTAACTCTACTACTACTATTCTATGAGTTATTGATTACTGCATATTTGCAAACCCTCCAATATTTGATTAAATCTACTACTACTACTACTCTATGAGTTAGTGATTTCTACGTACAGTCAGATCTCTCTATAACAACATCCATATATAACAACATCTCTTTATAATAGCCAATATTTTTCGAAACCGGTTTTTGATTTTATATTTTACTTCTCTATAACAACATTTTACTTATAACAATAACAACCAACTTTATAACAGTATGCTCTTTATAAAATTATCCCCCATATAAAAACAATCATTTTTTTTAATATAATAATTAATTATCTTTATGAAAATAGAATATTTATGATTATCAATAATAAGTGTAAATATTTTGACCAAAATATTTGATCCTTTAATACACTAGTTATGACAAAGAATATCATATGAATATATATATTTTCATCATTAATAGGTTTTCCTTTGTTATACAAAGTGTGATTAAGCTCAGAATTTGACAATTAAAAATGAAAAATTAGATATTATGCATCTTTTTGCCTATAAAAGTGAAATATTATTTAAATGTCAATGGTGCTATAGGCGTATAACAACAATTTTCTATAACAACCAAAAAATTTCAGATCAACGATACGGTTATAGAGAGGTTTGATTGTATATATATCAATAACATCTATATCCAAAACTTAATATTGAATTTCAAAAACTTATCAGAGTTTATATTCTAAATAAAATTTATTTACAAAAAAAAAAAAATGATAAGAAATTATGATATGTTTTTCTTTTTAAAAAAATAACTTAAAAAAAAAGTTCTTTTAGTCAGCTTTCAATACTTTTGTAAGATCAATAAGAAGTTAATTTCTCTTATAAAAAAATATTGAATTACTTTTTATAATTAAGATGACATTATGAAAAAGGAGCAAAAGCTCAAAGTAAATAAATATATATAATCCTTTCATTCAAATTATTTGATGTAATTTGACTAAAATATACGTCTTTCATTTAAATTTATATAGTGTAGTAAACATCGACACACATTTTTGCTCTTTCATATATTGGGGGATTTTTGAGAAAAAGTACTACATTAGCATAGTATGGTCCATAACTCCAAGTTTCAAGGAAGAATTAGCTATTGGTGACATTTTAGCTTTGAAATTATCATAGGTGACTCATGGGGACCACTTAGAAACAAAACCTAATTAAATTTCAGATTAAGAAGATTGAGATCCAAAATGTATTTTTTCAAACTTCTTAATTTTTTACAAAATAAAAAAAAAATCCCAATTTAATCCAAAAAACCCACCAGCCCCCTTCTCCTCCCCCCTCCCCACCGCCCCACACCCTCCTCCCAATTTTTTTTTTTTTAATCAAATCCACCATAAAGGTGGAAATTTATTGATAAAGAAAATATGTACATATCAATCCAAAAGTGATTGATCAAATAAATAAATGAACCAAAAACAGAAATGAAAAGGAAAGGAAAAGTGGAACATGGAGATACATACTATGAATTTGAATAGAATATTAACAGCTATTCAAAAAAGCCTTGACTTGATAACATCTATCACACCTTCAAGTCTCACAGGTGGCATGTTTCAAATCGTTTGAATCATTTTTCAGGCATCTTAAAATTGCTGTGATCTTCTGTCCAAACCATCATCTATATGGGAGCCAAAACCACTTTCAAATCTGCATCAGTGTCAGAGGAGCATACATCCTAGACTAGATATGTGTACTGTCCATACTAGTGCATACAACATTTGAATCTGCATCTGTTGCTTATCAGTCTGCTGGTCATTGAAATCTGTCAATGTTTAGCTTAATCTTTATCATGAGACCAGGTTTGTATAGTATTTGATCCATAATTATCACGGCCTGCTACTTTGATCATGTGTATCACAACATTTGAACTAAGGAATGAGCATGCCAAGCACACTAATACCACCCTAATACAGATGCTGCAAATACTCATAATCAGGTGACAAACTGTGCTAAGTGATGATATCAATCTGGTGCTTTATCTTGAATGGTTCTTATTCTCAAGTTTGGAATTCCTCTCTTCTCCAAATTCAAAATCCTCTTAGCTTGACTTGGCAATTCCTGAAAGTTATGAAACTGAACTGATCCTGCAAAACCAAAAACAAAGTTAGTTAAAAAATCTGCAAGCCCATTTCCTTCTCTATGTATATGCTCCACAGAAACTGTGTGATCAGCCATCATCCTCTTTATATCATCCACCAACATTGAGATAATCCAAGGAACCTTCCATTCATCATTTAGAATCATCTTCATGGTCATGGAATCTGTCTCTATGATCACCAGAAAAGGCTGTTTTACCACACAGTGCCTCAGTCCCATTCTAATAGCCTCAGCCTCAGCCACAATATTTGTTCCATCTGCCAAAGTTTTTGCAGCAGCATACACCAGATCTCCCTTTTCATTTCTTATACAAAAGGCAGCAGAACTTGGACTTGGATTTCCTTTAGCAGCTCCATCTGTATTGCACTTGTAAATTCCAGGTGCAGGTCTCCTCCATTCAATAATTCTACAAATGACAGTAGGTTTATATCCTTCAAAGAATTGAACCATCTGGTGCCATATAGTTGGAATGTTCATCCCAGGGAACTGAAGTTTACATAACATATGAATGTTCATATTTATGTCATACAACACTCTATTCAGATTCATATTTCCACCATGAAGCCTATTGTTTCTCCACTTCCATATTTCCCACGCTATAAAAGCAGGCACTGCTTTGTATATGGTCTTCATTTTGAAATGGTATTTTGCTTCCCACCAACTTCTTATAGCCTACTTGACTTGAACACAGTTCATGCTCAGTCCTGCCCCCATATTGAAGTATCTCTAGACCTTTGTAGCCAATTCCCCACATAGAAACACATGATTTATAGTCTCTATTTGAGCATTTTGACAGCAACAACACTTTGAGACTAATGGAATACCAATACTTGCCACCACTTCATCAATTGGACTTTAAACTTTCACAATCTCCACATGAAGAATGAAATTTTAAAAGGCACCCCTTTAATCCACATATTCTGAAATGGCACTATCACATTAGCTTTTGTCTCAGTAATTGCCATCCACTGCTTACTGTAAACTTGCCTGTGCTTGTCATCATCCACCAAGGTATATCCCATTCATTTGATGCATACTTAATGTCAATTTCCTGAATTATATGCTGCACAATATCCTCAGGAAACAGCTGCATTAGTTTGCTGATATTCCATTTTCCATCTGTCATAAGTTCTGAAACATCTTCAACCTGCTGATTGATTTGCCAGGACTGGGGAACCACATAATTAAGAGCACCTAGCTTAGTCCAATTGTCAAACCAAATGTTTGAACTTCAAATCTTTGGCTCCCACCAGATTTCCTGTTCTATACTTTCCCTTGCCTCCAACATCATCTTCCAGACTTGTGACCCTCCCTTCCATTGAACCACCTGAGGAATTTGTTTTTTTACAGTATTTATTCCACATGAAATTAGTCCAAAGAGAGCTAGTGGTTCTAAACTTCCACCAGAGTTTAGCACATAGAGCTTTGGATGTGTCATAGATAGACCTGAAACCCAAACCACCTTCATGTTTGGGAATGCACATGTTTAACCAAGCTGCCCAGTGTCTGCATCTTCCATCCTCCTGATTATTCCAAAAGAACCTGGCAAAGATCCTATGTAGTTCCTTTATAACACATTTAGGAGGTCTTATAGCAGATAAAACATGAATTGGAATACTTTGAAGCACACTAGTGATCAACACTGCTTTTCCTCCATAGGATAGTAACTTTCCCTTCCAAGTTTGTAACCTGTCTTTGATTTTCTTCAATAATTCAGTATAATCCACCTTCCTTTTTATGGCATGAGTAATGGGAACTCCAAGATATGTAAAAGGAAAGTGTCCTCTCACAAATCCTATTATTGTTTCTACCTGCTCACTTAACTCCTGTGATACCTTGCTGAACAAATAGAAAGAACTTTTTCTCTTGTTTATCATCTGTCCAGATACTTTCTCATATTCCTGAAGAATGTCCATGATCATCTGTAAAGATTGGCTATCAGCTGATGAGAAAATGATTGTATCATCTGCATATGCCAGATGATTCAGATCAGCACTCCACTTTGGCATCCCATATCCCACAAAACTAGACTAATCAAACAAAGAATTTAAGGCCCTTGAAAGAACTTCTGCAGCAATGATAAAGAGAGCAGGATAAAGTGGATCTCCTTGCTTGACACCCCTTGTAGAATGAAAGAAACCATGTGCCTGGCCATTTAAAAGAACTGAATACCAATTATTTGCCAACAGCCTCCATATCAGATCAATGAAGAATGGAGAAAATCCCATTTTTCCCATGACTTTACAGAGATATAACCATGAGACCCTATCATATGCTTTTTCCATATCCAGCTTAATTACAACATTTGCTGGTTTTCCTCTCTTCCTTATATCAGTAACAATTTCCTGTGTCAATAACACATTCTCAATTATATTTCTGCCCTTTACAAAACTAGACTGATTTGAAGATATCACCCTTGTAAGTAGCTTATCTAGTCTGTCATGCACTACTCTGGATATGACCTTATTGATAAAATTACTAAGACTTATAGGCCTCGTATCAGAGAATGTGTCAACAACATTCTTTTTTGGCAGTAAAACCAGATGTGTGTGAGTTATTGATTTTGGAAGAGTTTGTCCTTCAAAGAAAGCTTTAACCACACTATATACATCTGCCTTTATCACCTCCCAACACTTTTGATAAAATATACCAGAAAAACCATCAGGACCACAGGCACTATCTCCATTTAATTCAAATACAGCCTTCTGTACTTTCTCCATGGTAGGTTGCTCAGCAAGTAAAATATTATCCTCCTCTCTGATTAGCTCTTGAATGTGATTAAGTATTGGTGAGTCTTCACTAACCTCCTCATGAGTAAATTGATTGTGGAAAAAATTGACAGCCTGTGTAGCAACACTATCAACATCCTCAAGCCAATTACCATCATCATCTTTTATCCTCCTGATCTGAATTCTCTTTCTTCTTCTTTTTACCAGGCTATGAAAATATCTTGTATTCTTGTCACCTTCAGAAAAACAGTCCATCCTGGCTTTTTGCCTCCAGAATTCCTCCTCATAATGAAGATATAGTTTAAGTTCTGCCTGTGCCCTTTGCATGACCATTCTATTTTCTTCTGATGGATTTTCTTCAAACAGCTGCTCTTTAATTTTAACTATTTCCTCTCTTATAACAAGCTGTTTAAAAATGTCCCCAAAAGTAGTCTTACTCCAAGTACTTAAGGCAGTTTTCAGTTTCTTCATCTTGAGCTTAAATGACAGAAATGCATCATTAGTTAAGACTGTATCCTATTGCTGCTTAACAAAATCAATAAAATTATCATGTTCCACCCAGAATTTGAGAAATCTGAAAGGTTTGATAAACTTTTGCACTTGATCTTCACATGATACAAGTAATGGTGCATGATCAGAACCAGTCCTTGACAAATGTTCCACTTCTAATTGTCCAAACCAATTCTGAAAGATATCTTTATAAAGCATCCTATCCAATCTCTTAAATATACAGTCATTAGCAGCCCTACCATTCCACCAAGTGAAAGGACTCCCTTTGAAAGGAATCTCATGTAGTTCACAAGAATTCAAACAAAAGGCAAAATCTTCATATTCTTGTGGCAAAACTGGTTGTCCTCCTATTTTTTCTTCTTCATTCAATAAAACATTGAAGTCTCCACCAACCAGCCAGGGAGATGTCATATTACTAGCTAAGAGGTATAGATTGTCCCACAACTGCAGTCTCTCCACTTCAGAACATTTAGCACACCTGCAGCTTTACAGTAATAGATTGCTCAGTATCCAATAGAATCTCAACATCAACATTATGTTGAACAAAGAACCATATTTTTCCATTACAGTTGGAACTAGCATAAGGCATTCCAAGTTTCCTTCTGTATTTCTGAATTTGCCTCTGATGTGGAAAAGGTTCCATCAGAGCTATCAAAAAGAACTTGTGATGCTTATGTAACATTTGAACTCTATGAAATGCTTGTTGGGACTTGATTGATCTTATATTCCAGAATAAAGTTTTAACAATCATTTAACAGACTTCTTAATGTGACTCCTTGTTGCATACCTCCCAGCTTGTTGAACTTCAGGATTTTGCTTTCTTTCTTTCCTTGGCACTTTGCTTTGTGATTTTGGAGATAGTCCTGCTTCTACACACATCTGTTGAAGTTTCATATCAATAGCAACACTCTCAGCATCTTCCTTCTTGTTGTTGATCAGTTTTAACTGATCATGTTCCTCCTGTAACTTGTGAGAAACTAATTGATGTAAAACTTTATTTGGTGATACCCTTTCAGCAAGATTCAAAGGCTGCATCTCTGTCATAGCAGGAATAATAGCCAAAGCTAAATTCCCATATTCAGCATCAGTAACTTTCTCTGGATAATAGCCAACCAACTGCAAGTTACAGCTAGAACTAAGTACCTCCTCAACAGCATTATCCTTCAGAATTAATGCCTGACTAGACTCTTCCTGGTCCATGAAACCAGTCCTATGTTGCATCTTGTCAACAAGGCCATTATTCAAATACACATCACTTGGTTGAGTACATTCAGACACCTGATTTTGCATAGAATTGTCAGAAGCCTCATTTCCACCATGACTTCTATTACTATCCAGCCTTTGAGAAACATGTTCATCTGCATCCTTGCCACCCCCTTTTTCAACTCCCAGTTGCTGATCAGGTTCTCCAACTTTTCTCTATACCAGTTCAGACATTTGATCACCTGTAGTAACTTTTATATTCTCATATTCATTACATTCCTGAGAAACCTTTAAGTCACAATCTTTTTTGACCTCCAGACATTTTATTTTGCCATTCAGCTATGGAGTATCACTTTTTATTGGAACAGAATCATCATTAGATTGTTGTACTTTGGCAATAACTACTACATTGTGATCAGTTCCACTCTTGTCAGTTTCATACTCATGCATTTCACCTTCCTCCAATGACTTATTTTCATTTGTAGCCTGGCATTTATCCAAACACAAGTATGCAACATCCACACCAACATGCACCTTATTATGTTCCTCCTTGTCATCTATACTTTCAGCTATTACCCCTTGTACTGCAGCCACCTCTTCATTAGTGACATGCTCCTCAAGACTATTTTCCAGCCTCCTAACATCAACATCATCAGCTCCTTGGTTCAATACCTCAAATTTATTTGATACCTTCACTTGTTTATGACCCTCATCCCTTCCAGTTGGTTTCCCTTTGTTCTGGTACTGCCCTTTGTTACCAGGTTAAGTTACCACAGTACCACTTGATAACACCCTTGGTAGATATTGCTGCACTGTTTTTTTCCACCCCTTGTTTCTTCTATATCTTCCTTGTTGGAATTGGCCTTGTTCACTTGTTCCAGGCTCATTATCTGCTACAATTGCAGCCTTTCCTTTATTCTGAGACCCTTCCCCATTATGTGTTACCTCATTTTCCAACATTTCTGGATGTAGAACCCAACACTCATCATTAGAATGACTTTGTAAAAAACACCTTGTGCAATATTTTGGTAAGTAGTCATATTGAATATTAACCTTGATCGACCTGACCTCCTTTGTATCATCATCTTCAATCTCCATCCATACAGACTTAGGCAAATCAGCAAGTAAATCTACCTGCACTTTTACTCTTGCACAGTTTGGCCTAGTCTTATTGATAGTAGCAGCATCTAGTTGGATTGGCTTACCAACAGCAGAAGCCAATGTAAATAATGATTCCTTAACAAGAAAGGTAGGAAGCAAATTCGGAAACGATATCCAAGCCATAGCAATTGAGGTTTCCTTCTCCACACTGAATTTTGAATCATATATTAATGGCCTCATTTGATATGAATGACCATTCTTTGACTTCAACCAAAATAAAATTTTTGATCCTATATTAATAAAATCTTCCCTAAGATCACACCTTATCAGTACATGCCTATCTCTCAAAAAACCTACACGAACATTACCCTTGGCACCACACTGATGAGGAATAATAGATCGCAACTCTTCTAGTTCAGGCCAGCCATAGGAAAACTTACCAACAATGGCATATTGTAAATTTTCAAACCTTTCCATTCGTAGAACTTCCGAAGAGGACCATCTTACAACGTGTTTACCCTCTATGATCTCAACCATCTTTATAGGAATGGATTCACACGTTTGCATGGGATTTTTATCAGTTTCATGCATTAGGGTTTGACAATAGTTTTGTGACGTAGGAATTACTGTTTGTGATTGATGAGCATTGCTGGACAAGGAGAAGAGAGGAGAGAAGTCTTGGGGAGAAAATGACTGACCAACCACCAGGTGCGGCGGCTGGCCAGTGGCCGGCGTGGCCATATTTGCGTTAGGGTTTCAGAGTAGGGTTCGCATGGGAAGAGAGAGAAGAGAGCTTTTTTTCCGGGTCAAAAATGATTTTAAAAAAAGGTTTTGATATTTTTTATTTGCTTTTTCATCAGCCCCCTCTCCACCTCCCACCCCTCGCCCCCTCCCCCCACCCCCCAAAAAAAAAATTCATTTTTTTTATTAGTCCCCACTCCTTCTCCTCCCACCCCTCTCCATTCCTCCAAAAAAATTTTGAAAAGTTTTTCTTTTTGTTTTTTTCACCCCCCACCCTTCCAAAAAAAAATTTGTTTCAAAAAAGAAGTTTTGAAAAGTTTTTATTTTTTTGCACCACCTCCACCCCCCCCCCCCCCCCCGGAAAATCTTGAAAAGAAGTTTTGAATTTTTTTTTTGGATTTCTTACTTCCCCCACCCACCCTAAAAAAAATTATTTTTGGTTTTTGCTCCCCCCCCCCCCCCCCCCCCCCCCCACATGCCAAAATCTTGAAAGGAAGTTTAGATTTTTTTTTTTTTTTTTTGGATTTAGGAAAAGTTTGGATAAAATTCAGGTTGTTGTTGTTGTGTGTTTGTAGTGAAATAGATGGTTTTTCTGCTGCTGTCCTGGTATGGTTCAGGGTTTAGAAAAACATATCCAACAGATAGTTTTTTTGTTCTTGTCCTGGTATTTATCTGGTTCTGGTTGTAGAAGATAATCAACAGATTTGTAGTTATTGCAACAAGTTCTATACTTCTTGCAACAAGTAGAAAATCTATTGCAACGACTCACTAATCTGTTAGACATAGCTTCAGTTATTTTCTTCTATTTGTAGAAGATATCTAACAGATTTGTAGTTGTTGCAACAAGTTCTACACTTGTTGTAACAAGTAGACAATCTGTTGCAACAACTACAAATCTGTTGGACATAGCTTCAGTTATTTGGTTCTGTTTGTAGAAGGTATCCTACAGATTTGTAATTATTGCAACAAGTTCTACACTTGTTGCAACAGGTAGACAATTTGTTGCAACAACTATAAATCTGTTGGACTATAAATCTGTTGGACACCCCAGAAGGCAGTTGCTGCACAAATTATGACTTAAGTTGTAATATTTAGAGCCAAGGTTGTTGTTGAACAATTTCCATTTTGTTTTTTGGTCCTTTATGTTATTTGTGAATGATGTTTATGAACTTATTTATTTTGATTAGTTTTGGTATTTGGAGCTAAGGTGGCTGTATGCAACAGATGCATACACTGTTGAAGAAGTTGCAACAAGTTACTAATTTATTTCAACAAGTTACTAATCTGTTTTAACAAGTTACTTATCTTTTTAAACAAGTTGCTTAGTTGTTACAACAAATTACTCACCTTGTTGGAAAAAAAAATCAAATAATTGCTTAAATTATTGCAAAAATTAAAAAATATGTCACAACAGATGAGTTAATTGTTGCAATCATACACTTGTTGAAGAGGTTGCAACAAGTTACTAATCTGTTTCAACAGATGGATCAGATGTTTAAGCAAGTTTCTTAGTTGTTGCAACAGATTAATCAGCTTGTTTGAATTATTGCAACAACTTACTCATATGTTGCAGCAAGTATCTCATATGCCACAACAACTTATTCATATATTGCAACAGGTATCTCATATGTTGCAACAACTCCTCCATTGTTGCAACATATTCACGATATTGATCACATTGAACTCTTTTGTTTATACTGAATAACATTGAATTCATTATTTATCACTAAATATGGTTGAATTAAGTACTTCACATCAAATCACTCTAATGATCACTCGATTTAGGAAGAATACACTTAGAATTGCCCATCTGATCCATGAAATTACATAAAATTACTATCTAATCCATTAAGGATGTTAGTATATATATATATATATATATATATATATATTCATCACTAAAAATCGTTGATTTCCTTTGTTTAACGCTAAATTTGGGTGAATCAAGTAGTTCGCATCAAATCACTCTAATGATCACTCGATTTAGTCCATACTGAGTAGTAGATCATCTTTCCTGACTCAAAATATATCAAATTTATTAAGTATTATACATTGATCGCTAAATATCATTGATTTCCGTTGTTTATCACTAAATATGGGTGAATCAAGTAGTTCGCATCAAATCACTCTAATGATCACTCGATTTAGTGCCTACTGACTTAGTAGATCATCTTTCCTGACTCAAACTACTATCAAATTGATTAAGTATTATATATGGATCACTAAATATAGTTGATTTCATTTGTTTATCACTAAATACCGTTGATTTCATTTGTTTATCACTAAATATGGGTGAATAAAGTAGTTCACATCAATTCACTCTAATGATCATTGGATTTAGTGCATATTGACTTAGTCGATCATCTTTCCTGACATAAAATACCATTAAATTGATTAAGTATTATATATTGATCACTAGTTATCGTTAATTTCCTTTGTTTATCACTAAATATCATTGATTCCTTTTGTTGATCACTAAATATGGGTGGATTAAGTAGTATCTGCTGCAACAACTGTAATATATGTTGCAACAAGTGTGCTATCTGTTGCAACAACTGTAGTATCTGTTGCAGCAAATGACATAATTGTTGAACAAGTCCTTACTCTTGTTGGATAAAACACAACAAGTTACGCAGTTTTGCAACAAGTCACTCCACTTGTTGGAAAAACCCGAACATGTAACTTAGTTGCTGCAACAAGGCCTATCAGTTGTTGCAACAAACTGCTTACTTGTTAGAAATCTTTTAGAAGTTGGATAAAACACAAGTTACTAGTTGTTGCAACAAGTCCTGTTACTTGTTGGATAAAACCCAACAAGTTACAGAGCTGTTGCAACAGATTCACTACTTGTTGGAAATTGTTTAGCAATTTATTAACAACAATACACACATTTATGATTGGACACGATCAACATATCATATAAACTAAGTTCACAAGAACATAAATTACCATTCTAAATAAGAACAACATTAAAATGTCATAAAGTTCCAACAAATAACTATTATTACAACACGGTGCAATTAACAACTATGGAGCATTTCGGCTTGGACAACAACTACAAATCTGTTGGATATCTTCTACAAACAGAACCAAATAATTAAAGCTATGTCCAACAGATGAATGAGTCGTTGCAACAGATTGTCAGTAGAACTTGTTGCAACAACTACAAATCTGTTGGTTATCTTCTACAAACAAAATCAGATAAATACCAGGACAAGAACGAAAAAAACCATCAGTTGGATATCTTTTCCTAAACCCTGAACCATACCAGGAAAATAACAGAAGAACCATCTATTTCATTACAAACTAGGGGTGGGCATAAACACCGAAAATCAAAAAATCGGACCGAACCGAATTAATTTGATTTTTCGGTTTCGGTTTTTTTTAATGACAAATTCGGTGTTCGATTTCGGGTTAACGGTTCTTCAGTATTTCGGTTTATGACACCGAAGTTTTTTTTTTTTTGAAGATTTACTACATGAATATAATTTTTTTTACAACACTCAGTCCACTCTCTCAGGCCCAAATTAATGTATATGATTAATAAAGAAGCTGCTAAATTCCAGAAGCCATCAATGATTCAACTGGAAAATTTTCCATTCAAAAATCAAAAGGGTCTACAAGAATGGAACAAATTATTCAGAGATTATAATGCAAAATAGAAGATGATAATAATCACAAAAAGATTTTGTCTATTGTCATATGTTTGGTTCATCATATTAAAATTTGGACGTGAGATGTACTATTTAGAACATCTATAGGTTTAAATTGGATAAATAAATTTGTCTTCAATAATACTCGTGGCCTATATTAAATCATTTTTTCCAATCTGGGATTGGTTTTTATACCATCTTGATCAAAATAATTAGCTGAATGTATATAAATGATTATCAGACAAATAATACTTTTGAGAGGAAGATAAAATAAAGCATACAAGAATATGGTCTACTAATTCGGTGTGGTGTTCGGTGTTGAAAAAAATTGAATTAGAAAAAATCGAAACCGGACCGAACTGAACTTCAAAAAATCAAACTGAACCGAACTAATTCGGTACGGTGTTCGAAAATTGAACTGAACTGAACTAATTCGGTGTGGTGTTCAGTGTCCACTTTCAAAAAACCGAAACCGAACTTTGAAAAAATCGAATCGAAGAACCGAACGCCCACCCCTACACAAACACACAACAACAACAACAACAACAACAACAACAACAACGTCAATTTTATCCAAACTTTTCCTAAACCCCCAACTTCTTTTCAAGATTCTTTTTGGAGTGTGTGTGTCTGTGTGTTTGGGGGGGGGGGGGGGGACGCAAAAATACAAAAACAAAAACTTTTCAAGACTTTTTTTTCAAACATTTTTTTTGGAAGGGTGGGGGTAGGAAGGTGCAAAAAAAAAATAACTTTTCAAAACAGTTTTGAAAAAAAAACAATTTTTTTTGGTGGGGGGAGGGGGGGGGGGTGGAAGGAGGAGCGGGCTGGTGAAAAAAAAAATCAAAACTTTTTAATTTTTTTTTTGGCGGGGAGGGGTGGGAGGAGGCTGGTAAGAAAAAATCAACTTTTTTTTTGGGTGAGGGTGGGGTGTGTGTGGGGGGGGGGGGGGTGAAAAAACAAATAAAGAAAATCAAATTTTTTTTGGGGGGGGGGGAGGAGGGGTGGGGTTAGGATGGGTGTGGGGTTGGGGGAGGAGGAAGCGGTGGGGTGAAAAAACAAATAAAGAAAATTAAAAATTTTAAATTTTTTTTGCGGGGGGGGGGGGGGGGGGGGGTAGGGAGGGGTGGGGGTGGGTGGCGGGGGTGGGGGGAGGAGGGGTGAAAAATAAATAATTTTTTTTTTATTAAAAATAAAACTTGAGGCCAAAGTGTTAAAAATAAAGTTGAGGGTCAAAGTGTCAAAATGAAAACTTTTGGGCAAGTTCAAAATCCCTTGATCACTAATAAAAAATCATCACCTCCACTCAATAATTAAAACTTGAGTCACCTCCACTAAAATAAAAAACTTAGGAGTCATCTATAATTAAAAGCCCCAAGTTTCAATGCACAAGATCTTGATGAAATAAGGTCTTTGAAGTTAAATTATTTTTAAATATAAATAACAATTTTCTTTTAATTGAAAAATAATATCATATAAAATAAAATGAAAAAGACAATAAATTCAACTTTTTCAATGAGGGTTTCGGGCCTTTACTCTTGGGAGAGAATCAAGGGTAAGGTTGAAAAACATCTTCGCCCAGTGCTTACTATACTTCTAGAGAATCTAGAGTTAAGATAGCAATATATTAATAATTTCAATTTTCATAATATTGGACCCGTATGGGCACGGGCGTTGCCTCCAAGTGTATATAGATCAGCTATTTTCAACCCTATGGAATCGTATAATTAATTTCATATAAAAATTTAAAATCACACCTTAAATTATAGTATAATTATAGTATATTTCAATACACATTCTCACTTGTAGGTTAGATATTTTCTTAAGAGCCTAAACATGCCAATATTTTGTTTATTTTTTGTGGCAGTGAGATTTAAACTCAATACTTCGTGACTTTTGAAAATAATAATATGAAATTATGACCATCTCATTATAAACCTAAGGAACAAACTTTTAATTATTCAGTATTTTATATATCTCAAAAAACCTATATGATCCAACCTACATTTATTAAAAATTTGAGTTATTCAATAATATTGAAAAATCGAAGAAAAGCCCTTTCATTAGAAGTAAGAAAGAACCTTTCTTTGAGAGTTTAACAAAATTCTGTTTGAGGCAGATGGGAAAGAGATGATTTCCAAGCAGATATCTGAAGCTATAGATGAAGAAAAAAAGACTATGATAGTAAGGGAATTTGAAGGAGATTTAGCGAATGAATATGAAAACTGGAAGTTAACTCTCCATGTTAATGCAGAAGGTGAAAAGAATTTAGTCTGTTGGACTATGGAGTATGAAAGGCCCAATGAGAACATCCCTGAACTAACAAATCTGTTGCAGTTTATTATTGATTTTACCAAAGCTGTTGATGACCACCATGTCAAGCAAAATTGACAGTCTAAAGGGACATGTGAAGCTATCGATATAAGAATTGAGTTTGTGCTTTGAAATAAACACTTGACATTATGTCTTCATGTCAAGAAATGTGTGTTGGTTGTGTGTTTTTCTGTTTTTATCTTTTTCTTTTCTGAGTTTCCCTGGATAAGAAGGATACACTTCTCAATAGATATCATTAAATATATCCTTACCAGTTAACCCCTTGAGTAATAACTTCGTATCAGTTTAATTTCTACGCACTTATTGTCTATGCCACGATCCAATTTTATTAAGTCGCGCGGGCACCTACCATTCCCCATCTCGGTAGGCGAACCCTTTCCTTAACTAGCATACAACCAGAAATGCGGACCAACAATGTAAATAATAATAAATCTCAATATCATTTAAAAATAAATAAGTGCGGAAGACATTACAATCCCCAAAGAACTGGTCTGACTCGTACAAGAGCAACTACAAGAATTTCTAATACACAAGTCTGAAAAGTCGAATAAAAAGTTGTCTAAATGATGGAATATAAAGACAGGATAGATGAGCCTCCGGGTAGCGACTCGTCAGATGCTCACCCTAGATACTCGCAAGCCAGGCCTCGGAACGCAGCCTCGAGAAGTAGGAACAGAACCTGTCTCAAACTCTACACCCCGAAAATAAGTGTAGCAAGGTATCATCAGTACAAACAACACATACTGAGTAGGCATCATAGGCCGACAACAGTTATTGAACATATATAAGGAAAGAGACTGTAGAATAGACATGCTCGCAATCATATATAAGGCATAAACACATATCCAAGAATAATAGTTCAGGTATCGAAACATCCAAGAAGCCCTCAGTGAGTTAAATCCAGATCAAGCCTATAGTGAAGCATCTAAACTCAGGTCCTGCTAAGTTTTCCACAATTTCTCACAATAATCAAACACTAGTAGTGATAAGTTGGTATTTTACCAACTTATTTCTTCTTTAATCTTATATTGTTTCTATGTTTTGATTGAGAAAATAGTCCATTGAATGTCGTTTACTTCCATTTTATAGGTTTATATGATTGAGAAGAGCGCCGGAAGAAACTAAGTGAAAATAAAGTCAAAAAGAGGCCAAACTGGACAGTTTTGCAAAAACTGTCTAGTGCAAAAACGGGATTGTTTTGCAAATCTGAAAACTTGGGGCTTATTTTGTTATTTTTGTACTTTGGAAAAAGTTGGAAACTACAAAAGCAAGACATGGGGCAAACATTTATCATCTTTGGCCATTTTCACAAGATTTTTGGAAGCTAGGGTTCTTCAAGCAACACTATGGAAGAGAGGATTGGAGCACTTTAATGAGCAAACTCTTAACCCTTTCTTCAATTCCTTGTTATGTATTGAATATTTAAGTGTGTTGTATTTTATTCACTCACTTGTATCTTGTTTATGAGGATATGCATTATCAAGTGTTGAATTAAATCTCTTGTTTTGCTTATGTATTGAACAATTTTTATTTCTAATGAAGTGGGTTAATGTTTTTCTATCAACTCTTTATGCTTTAATGTCTCTTAATGGTTGAAAACATTATTTGTGTAAGTACTTTTACTTTGCTTGAGAAAGAAAGTGAAAGTTAGGAAAAGAGTTAGATAGCAAGGCATTTGAGTCATTAAATCCATCTAATAACTTGAGCTAGAGATAGGATAGTTAACTTGAGGTTGAATTGATTATGTTTAACATCACACTCTAAGGATTGATAAAGCTTAGAGTGAAATCCATTGATTTGGTTGAGAGACCTTCAATGAGATTGTAGAAATCATTATCTATTAACATAAACTCGCTCGTAGTTGTAAAATTGTAAAATACATTGGATCATTACTTGAGAGTAATTTCTCTTGTTTTCCTTTGCTTGTGAGGCTATTGATCATTTTACTTGCTTTCTAGGTTAGTTTTGTCTTTGTTAGATTTTAAATCAAAAATCCAAATATTGAAAAAGTGTTTGTCTTAGCTTAGTTGGTGATAATTCCTTACTTGTTTAAATCACCTACTATATTGTTCCCTATGGGATCGACCCCGACTCATAGTTGGGTATATTATATTGCATACAACCGTGTACACTTTTTCTTTGAGGAATGAATTTGGACGTTATCAATTTTGGCGCCGTTGCCGGGGAACAATTTGGCGTATTTAGGCTAGTTTGGGAAACAAGCTAACTTGCTTTGTTCCAAACATGTGACAATTTATGTATGTTATACCCCATTTTAACCCGGGAGTTGAAGCGGAGTACAACATATTGGAGATTCCTAAATATGCTTTGTTTATTTTAAGGAGTCGCCACCTAATTGATTTTTACGGTGAATTAGGACACCTAATTATTAACTAAGGTAAAGTTAAAACTAAACCTCTGTTAATGGTCTGCTTAACCAGTGTGATTCTAGGTAAGGGTTCTATATCATCCTAAAGGGAAGGGGTTAGGCATCCTTTAGAATCCGTTAAACACGGTTATCCGGCCAAACTTAGGTTAATTAATCAATGTTGGATATAGTATCAAATTTTAAGAAAAAATTGTTTATGCAGATAAGACTTGTAAAATATAGCAATTTATGCAAAAGAGAATTTTAATTGTCATTTTATAAAAAAGACTTCAAGTAATAAGGTTGTCAAAATGGGACTAGTAATTCGCATAAGATGGAATTTTAGAATGCTATTTGAAATAGAAGTTTATAAATATTGTTAAGATTTAAAATAAAATACTAAATGAACTTATGAAAAAGAATATAATAATTTGTATAAAAGGAGGCTTCAAATGCCATATAATTTGTAAATATTATTAATGTTGAAATATAAGAAAAAATGCTGTTTAAAATGAAATTTGTAGAAAATGTAATAATTCGCGTAAAAGAAATTGCAAATGTCATACGAAAATAGCTTATAAATGTTGCAAAGATTTTAATTAATGATGCTAATAGAACTCGCATGAAATGTATAAGCAAAAAAAGAAAACGCGGGTTTGCGTAATGCTTTAACAAATATTTGAAACAAACTAAACGATGATGTATTGATTGACTCTCGCGTTTTGGAAGTTCAAAATGTTCTTCAATTCCTATTTACGTGTTAATGACGTTTTGAAATTCCCGAGATAATAAAACGTGAATCCTTTGACTCAAAAATATGAAATTAGGCCATTTGCAAATTAGTTATTCTAAATAAGATAAATATTAGATGCTTATAAATAGTTTCGACATAAAAGAGAAGAACACGACTTATGGGATTGACCGTTAGTCTTTTTATCTAACTACCCCTTTACTAAACTATCTCTACTAATCCTCAATAGTTCAACTAAGCTAAGGAAGAGCAGAAAATACGAAAGTGTTAGTCAAATAATACATACAAGTTAAAGGCATAAAATAAAACAAAGGCATAAATAAAATTAAGTGGGCTCGGCCCATTTTTTGATGTGGCGTTCAAAGGGCTGCTGTTGGGCTTCGGCCCAATAACAAACTTTCATGGCTGCTGTGGGGTGGACACGAGAGGAGTCATGTTGGGCTTTCAGCCCAACGCCAAATGCGGGAGAAGAACGAGTCTTTAGGACTCATATGCGACGGTCCTTTTGCGAGCGCAGCGAAATGGGGGTGCGGAGGCTCAGATCTACTAGAACACAGTCGAATCCGAACTTGCGATGCTCGGATTCGTAACAAATACCAAGGCAAATGAATAATTGATTCGTTATTTTTTACCGATAACAAACGAGATTAAACTGCCAATAGAACGTCTTTTTAGGGATTTTTGCAACTGGAAGCTTTGATTTTTTTTAGGGGATTTTCAATCACTGGAAATTTGGGTTCTGCTCAGAGGAATTTTTTGATCTGTTTCTTTTCGTGTTGTGCTCGTTTTTCTCTCCGTCGTTCTCCTTCTGCTCGTTCCTCCGTCCCTCGATTCAACTCCGCCCCTTTTATAGGTTTGTTTTTGTTGTTTTTGTGCTGAAAAAGGGGAAGGAGGAGCGGGAGAGAGAGAAAAGTGGGGGACAAGGGTGAGTGGGGAGCGGAGAAGAAGGAGGGAACAAGGGAGAGTGGGGGCGGCGTGAGGCGAGAGAAAAAGAGAGGGGCGGCTAGGGTTTTGGGAGGAGAAGAGACAGAGGAGAAAGGAAGAAGAAGAGGCGGAAGGTCGAAAAAAATGAGGGGAAACCCTTATTTTGATGAAAATGTATCGGACCCGGTCCATCCGTGGACCGGGTCAATTTTAGACTGGGTTCTAAAAGGATGGACTAGTGAATTAAAACATGTACTGGTCTAAAAAAATGGGATAAAAATGTGGTCTAGTCCAACAAATATTAGGAGTTAATCGGACTTTGATTTGGGGTCCGGTAAGTCAAAATACGGACTGAGTGCAAGAAATAGTTTGGCCTCTAAATTTGAATAAAAGACCCATTTTGATTAACGATGTACCAAGGGTACCAGAATATCACCTAGTACGAAAAATGTGTAATTGTAAAAGACCCGGGTAAAAATTATATGATGTCGCAAATGACCGTGCAATAATATTTAATAACAAACGCTATCATTAAAATGTGCGAAGTAAATGCGATGCGTATGCGGAAGTTGGTAGAAACGTTGAGAAATGCAAGTTTGAATAATACTAAATAATAGCAGCAAATAAATAGCGGTAGTAATACTGCTAATAACAATAATGATAATGGTAATAATGATAATATTGATGATAATGGTGATAAAAAATAATAATAGATATAATAATAATAGTAATAACAAATATTGATAATTAAAAAATGATAATAATTATTAATAATAAATATGATAATAATTAATAATAAAATAATAATAATAAATAACAATTATTGATAGTGGCAAAATGTTAATAAAATAATAATAACAATAATAGTGATAATAATAAGATAATAATGATAATAATAATAATAAATAACAATTATTGATAAAACAGTGATAATAATTAATAATAAAATAACGATGATAATGATGATTAATAATTGATAACAAAATAACGCTGATAATAATGATTAGTAATTAATAATATTAATAATAATAATAATAATAATAATAATGGAAATAACAAGAAATAATAATTAATGACAATTAGTAATAAAATGATAATTTAAGAATAATAATAACAATAATAATAATAATAATAATAATAGTAATAATAATAATAATTATTATTATTATTATTATTATTATAATTATAATAATAATAATAACTGCAGCGGAATAATAAAACGTGGGTGTTAATAAAAGACTAATAATTATAGTAAAATTTAAATGCATATTTTTTAATTTCTCAAAACACTAGAAGTATTAATAGGTATTTCGGGGGAGAGGCGGGACAAAATTGGGTGTCAACAACTTGTCCCTCTTTGCCTGACAATGATGAAAGAATTTTCGGGCAAAGACGTTGACTTAGTAGCCTATTTTGTCCCGGCTAAAGGATTGTGGAGGACTAAGGGTAAAGAAAATTACGGCCGAACTCTGGTCTCTAAATCGCCTACATATCTCGGGTTGCACGAGAATCAGGCCGTGTGTAGTTCTGGGAAGACTACGACACCTATGACTGGCAACTCATGATTTGATGCGAATCTTCGCAAAAAATATTGTCCCAGTGTCGAATTATGATGACACTGGGTATCGTGATAGAACCCTGAAAATTGATTGTGCTGGAATGTGAACGGGAAATTCGAATTTGGAGCCGAGTGTTCGAGGTAGATCTTTGACCCTTGTCGAGAAGTCTGCTTGTCCTTCCCGACGTATTGCCCCAGTTCGCTGCCAAAGAAATAGTTTCACGTTGCGCTAAAGCTCCTGTGAAACTAAAAACTAGATGAAAATAGTCAGTAAGAATAAATATTGAAATATAGCGACGCAAATGCGGTGCAATGTCCTTATGCTTTAATTTAAAAGAGTGGTGCATGGCCCATATAATGTATGAAAGGCGGTGCTAAGGGCGGTGCGCAGCCCATGCAGAAATTTACAAAGGGCGGTGCATGGCCCATGTAATAGATGAAAGCGATGCAAAGGGCGGTGCGCAGCCCATGCTGAAATTTAAAAGGGCGGTGCATGGCCCATGTAATGTATGAAAGGCGGTGCTCAGCCTTATGCAGAAATTTACAAAGGGCGGTGCATGGCCCATGTAATATATGAAAGCAATGCAAAGGGCGGTGCACAGCCCATGCGGAAATTTAAAAGGGCGGTGCATGGCCCATGTAATGTATGAAAGGCGATGCATGGCCCAGGCAATATATGAAAGCGATGCGAAGAGCGGTGCGCAGCTCATGCATCATACGAAAGGCGGTGCATGGCCTTATGCAGAAATTTAAAAGGGCGGTGCATGGCCCAGTAAATATGAGAGGCGGTGCATGGCCTTATGTAGAAATTTAAAAGGGCGGTGCATGGCCCAGGCAATATATGAAAGCGATGCGAAGAGCGGTGCGCAGCTCATGCATCATACGAAAGGCGGTGCATGGCCTTATGCAGAAATTTAAAAGGGCGGTGCATGGCCTAGTAAATATGAAAGCGATGCGAAGAGCGGTGCGCAGCTCATGCATCATATGAAAGGCGGTGCATGGCCTTATGCAGAAATTTAAAAGGGCGGTGCATGGCCCAGGCAATATGAAAGCGATGCGAAGAGCGGTGCGCAGCTCATGCATCATATGAAAGGCGGTGCATGGCCTTATGCAGAAATTTAAAAGGGCGGTGCATGGCCCAGGCAATATGAAAGCGATGCAAAGGGCGGTGCGCAGCCCGGGCATCATGTGAAAGGCGGTGCATGGCCTTATGGAGAAATCTAAAAGGGCGGTGCATGGCCCAGTAAATATATGAAAGCGATGCAAAGGGCGGTGCGCAGCCCATGCATCATATGAAAGGCGGTGCATGGCCTTATGCAGAAATTTAAAAGGGCGGTGCATGGCCCAGGCAATATATGAAAACGATGCGAAGGGCGGTGCGCAGCCCATGCATCATATGAAAGGCGGTGCACAACCTTATACAGAAAATTAAAAAGGGCGGTGCATGGCCCATGTAACATATGAAAGCGATGCAAAGGGCGGTGCGCAGCCCATGCATCATACGAAAAACGGTGATTAATGCAGGTGCAGTGCAATGCGGCTGCAAGCACACGCAGTGGCAAAAATAAAAGCAATGTATTCGAAGGCAATACAAAATATTTGTGCGTTGATATATATTTGAAGAAAATAATTTGCAAGATTAGCTTATTGTGATCGCCGAAAGTTATTTATATTTGAAGACATAATTGATAGAAGAATGCTCAAACCGTTTGGCGCGCCATCATTTCAAGGTCGTGCCTATTTCGCTCCTGCAACTTGGCAACCTGCATCCAAAGAAAATTTTGTAAGTTTTGGGAGGGGGTTGATTCGCGTTGACTTGGGGATCTGGCCCTTGGCGCTTTATGCCTTCAACTCCGTCTGAACTTGTAATCCCCGCTCATTCTGGGTCTTGGCCGACTAGTAAACAGTCTGATTAGAATCGCATTATTTCGAAACTAGACATAGTAAAACGTACGTATGGTGATAAATAATTTCTGCTGAACTCGGAACTGTGACACATTGTGAAACAAAGCGAATGCCCTTTTTCCGAAGTTTTCTTCTGCCCGACGACTCTGTTGAACAATATTCTCCCGAGTCTAGTCGATGTTATCTTGCGGCGATCCCTTTTTTTTTAAAAATTGTCCCAGTTTCTGGTGCAAGGGATGTTTATCTTTTCAAAATGGCGAGACCGAGCCTACATAGGCTGCCTACGTATCCCACTAGGGGAATCAGGTCGAGCGTAGTTCAAATTACAAGCGGAAACGCAATTGGGGAGAATAAATGATGTGACCGAGGCCTATGCGGGCCGCCTACGTATCCCCCATGGGAATCAGGTCAAGCGTAGTTCAATTTACAAAAAGGATATTGAGGTTTTGTGAGAATGTGACCGAGGCCTATACGGGCCGCCTACGTATCCCCCGTGGGAATCAGGTCAGGCGTAGTTCATATTACAAGCGGAAATGAAATTGGAATTTTGAAGTGATGTGACCGAGGCCTATGCGGGCCGCCTACGTATTCCCCATGGGAATCAGGTCAGGCGTAGTTCATACTTACAAGCGGAAATAAAATTGGAATTTTGAAGTGATGTGACCGAGGCCTATGCGGGCCGCCTACGTATCCCCCATGGGAATCAGGTCAGGCGTAGTTCATAATACAAGAAAAAATAAAATTTGAGAGAAATTCTATCTTAAAGACCTAACCCGATATAGGTTTGTCATGCGTCCCGCTACGGGAGAGTAGTGCTATTACATGGAAAAGTGTTGAAGAATATTTCATGCAAATAAAAGAAGGTTTCTAAATATAATATCTCTTGACGGCATCTGCGTTGATAGCTTTCGGCCAAATTTCGCCATCCATTTCTGCTAGGATTAATGCTCCTCCAGTCAATACTCGATGAACCATATAAGGTCCCTGCCAGTTAGGTGCAAATTTTCCTTTGGCTTCATCTTGACATGGGAATATGCGTTTCAGTACCAATTGCCCTGTTTTGAATTGCCTCGGTCTTACCTTCTTGTTGAAAGCTTTGGCCATTCTATTCTGATAAAGCTGTCCATGACAAACGGCATTCAATCTCTTTCCGTCAATGAGCATCAATTGTTCGTATCGATTCTGCATCCACTTAGCGTCACTTAACTCAGCTTCTTGGATGATTCTCAAAGATGGTATTTCTACCTCAGCAGGTAACACCGCCTCTGTCCCATAGACCAAAAGATAAGGTGCTGCCCCCGTTGAAGTTCTCACAGTAGTGCGATAACCGAGGAGAGCTAACGGCAGTTTTTCGTGCCAATGCCTGTAATTATCGATCATCTTCCTCAGTATTCTTTTGATGTTTTTGTTGGCTGCTTCGACTGCCCCATTCATCTGAGGGCGATAAGGAGTGGAATTGCGATGAGTAATCTTAAATGTCTCGCAAATCTCCCGCATTAGATCACTGTTAAGATTAGCTCCATTATCTGTTATAATTGACTCTGGGATTCCGAATCGGCAAATAATGTTGCTCCGAACGAAATCTGCTACCACTTTCTTTGTTACCGACTTGTGCGAAGATGCTTCCACCCACTTTGTGAAATAATCAATGGCTACCAAAATGAACCTGTGTCCATTCGACGCGGCTGGCTCGATGGGACCAATGACATCCATACCCCAAGCTGCGAAAGGCCACGGAGAGCTCGTCACATTCAATTCATTTGGCGGAACTCGAATCAAATCACCATGAATCTGACATCGGTGACATTTCTGCACAAAACGGATACAATCTGATTCCATAGTCATCCAGAAATAGCCTGCGCGAAGGATTTTCTTGGCCAGTGTAAAGCCATTCATATGAGGCCCACACGTACCGCCGTGCACTTCTTCAATCAAACGGGCTGCTTCTTTAGCATCAACACACCTTAATAGCCCTAAATCCGGAGTCCTCCTATACAGGATTTCCGCACTTAGGAAGAAATGGTTTGCTAATCTCCGAAGTGTTTTCTTCTGAACACTGGTTATGCCTTTCGTATAGTCTCCTGTCTTAAGATATTTCTTAATGTCGTAGTACCAAGGTTCTCCATCAGGCTCCTCATTCACATAGAAACAATAAGCATGTTGATCATGCACATTTACCTTGATAGGATCTATGCGATTTTTGTCCGGGTGCTGAATCATAGAAGACAAAGTGGCCAACGCATCAGCGAACTCGTTCTGTGTCCTTGGAACGTGTTTGAATTCTACCTTGATAAATCTCTTACATAAATCCTTCACGCAATGCAAGTATGGAAGTATCTTCACATTCTTAGTGGTCCATTCACCTCGCACTTGATGAACCAGTAAGTCTGAATCGCCTATAACCAAAAGTTCCCGTATATTCATATCGACGGCCATTCTGAGGCCAAGAATACAAGCCTCATATTCCGCCATATTGTTGGTGCACAGAAACTTGAGCTTTGCTGAAATGGGGTAATGCTGACCTGACTCTGAAATCAAAACTGCTCCAACACCGACTCCTTTAGAATTTGCCGCCCCATCGAAGAACAGTCTCCACCCTGGGTACTCTTCTGCGATATCTTCCCCGATAAACAACACTTCTTCATCCGGGAAATAGGTTTTAAGGGGTATGTACTCCTCACCCACAGGATTTTCTGCAAGATGATCGGCTATCGCCTGCCCTTTGACAGCCTTTTGAGTAACATACACAATGTCAAACTCGCTCAGCAACATTTGCCACTTAGCTAGCTTCCCAGTAGGCATAGGCTTCTGGAAAATATACTTGAGTGGGTCCATCCTTGAGATGAGGTAAGTAGTATACGCAGACAAATAATGTCTCAATTTCTGTGCAACCCAAGTCAACGCACAACAGGTGCGTTCCAATAGCGTATATCACGCCTCGTAAGGCGTGAACTTTTTGCTCAAGTAATATATCGCTCGCTCTTTCCTTCCTGTTTCGTCATGTTGTCCTAATACACATCCAAACGCGTTCTCTAATACGGACAAATACAATAACAAAGGTCTTCCAGCTTCTGGAGGCACCAAAACAGGCGGGCTAGACAAATATTCTTTGATTTTGTCAAAGGCTCTTTGGCAATCTTCAGTCCATTTGGTAGGAGCGTCCTTCCTCAATAACTTAATTATTGGTTCGCATATCACCGTTGATTGCGCTATAAATCGATTGATGTAGTTGAGACGCCCGAGGAAACTTATCACATCTTTCTGACTCTTTGGGGAAGGCAACTCCTGAATGGCCTTTATCTTCGAGGGGTCTAACTCTATGCCCCTTCTGCTCACAATAAAACCCAACAACTTCCCTGCAGGAACACCGAATGTACATTTTGCGGGGTTCAACTTCAGATTGTATCGCCTCAACCTGTCGAAGAACTTTCTCAAATCCGTCAGATGGTCTGAGCTCTTTCGCGACTTGATGATGATATCATCCACATAGACTTCAATCTCTTTATGGATCATATCATGGAAGATGGTGGTCATGGCTCTCATGTACGTGGCCCCTGCGTTTTTGAGCCCGAAAGGCATCACCCGATAATAATACACCCCCCAAGGTGTGATGAATGCTGTCTTCTCTGCATCTTCCTCGTCCATCAGGATTTGGTGATATCCCGCGTAGCAGTCAACGAAAGACTGCAACTCATGCTTTGCACAATTATCAATGAGCATATGGATATTTGGAAGGGGAAAGTCATCTTTCGGACTGGCTCTGTTGAGATCCCGATAATCTACGCATACCCTAACCTTGCCATCCTTCTTTGGCACGGGAACGATATTGGCTAGCCAAGTGGGGTACATCGTAGTTCGAATGACCTTGGCATCAAACTGCTTGGAGATCTCTTCCTTGATTTTTAAGCTCAAGTCTGATTTAATGTTTCTTTTCTTTTGCTTTATCGGAGGACATGATGGATCAAGAGACAACTTATGCGAAACAATGTCAGTGCTCAATCCGGGCATATCATCGTAAGACCAAGCGAACACATCTATATATTCCTTCAGGAGTTTGATCAATTCTTCTCTCTGCGACGGGGTCAAATGGACACTGATTCTCACTTCCATCATGATTTTTGAATTACTCAAATTTATAATTTCCGTTTCATCCAAATTTGGTTTCGGCTTATTTTCAAAATACTCAAAATCCTTAGTTAATCCCTCGGGTTGCATATCTCCTTCATATTCTTCAGAATCTTGCTCGGCATTTCCTACGGGCTTGCTTGTTTCATTATGTGTCACATTCACAGTATCAGCAGATTTGTTAATTTGATTGCAAGACTCCCGGAGGAACGGGGGCGGGTTACAAATCCAATTGTTCAAACGACATCCTGGCTCTGCATCCCGGATAGTCGGGTCTTCATAATACCCATCCGAAATCATACTGCATTCAGTTTCCTCTTCGGTGATGAATAAGTGTTTAAAACTTTCCAGGAGGTTGTCTTCAAGCGTTTCCTCTGGTGCTTGGGCAGCGGAAGCCTTAAGAAATGACTGATTCAGGCAAGGAACAGGCTTTGACAAGGGAATGTCACTTCTTCTTTTGAGACTAGCCGAAGCAATCTCTTCGGGGGTGGGCTCATATCCGAGACCGAAAGTATGCTTGTGCCCGGGCAGTTGAATTGGTTCCACAATTCCACTCAAGTTCGGACCAAGGCCTTGACCGGGTCGGAAGCCATTCTTCAGCATCTCCCACGCCACCATCATAAGTACTTGTGGCAATTCCATTCTCTTCGCTTGAGCAGCGCACACATTCTCCTTAATATGAAAAACCGATCCGTCTAGCCTTTCCACACTTTGAATAGGAGGAATTGAACATTCCGGGTATAAAGAATTGTTGCCTTCTCCGTGGATCACTATTTCTTGGTGATTCCACACAAACTTTAGGCTCTGATGCAAAGTGGAAGGAACCGCGCCAGCCATGTGGATCCATGGTCTCCCGATCAGCAGGTTGTAACAAGTAGATATGTCCATCACTTGGAACTTCACAATGAACTCCACAGGCCCAATCTCCAGAAACAAATCGATCTCTCCAACAACATCTCTTTGGGCCATTAAATCCTTTGACACTGACTTGACTGTCGCGGAGTTTCCCGACGTCTATCCCTAATGCTCGTAGAGTAGCGACAGGACATATATTCACAGCTGAACCTCCGTCGATCAATACTTTGGAGATGAACTTATCCCTGCATCTGATGGTGATGTTCAATGTTCTGTTATGCCCCAAACCTTCAGGCGGCAACTCGTCATTATGAAAAGAGACCCGGTGGGCCTCAAGGATTTCCCCTACCATAGCTGACAGTTTCTCACTGGAAGTCTGGGCCGGAACATAGGCTTCATTCAGTATTTTCACTAGAGCACTCCTATGAGCTTCAGAACTCATCAATAATGCAAATAAGGAAATATGAGCTGGTGTTTTCTTCAGTTGTTCTACAACAGAGTATTCTTTCGTCGGCATTTTTCTCCAGAATTCTTCCACTTCAGTTTCCGTAACAGTTTTCTTCGAGCCATTCTCCTTGCTTGGCGCCCCTCGTGCTACCTCTTCGGGGGCATAGCATCGTCCAGACCTAGTCATTCCGGTGGCAATGGTTTCCACGACTACTCTTCCTTTCCCTTTGTCTCTTTCACCAGATTGATAATCCCAGGGGACTGCTTTGGTGTTGCGAGAAGGTGTTGGGGCAACAAAAGCTGTGATCCTGGGCCTTGGGGTGAGTACTTCGAATGGGGCCCTCTTTTGAACCGTGATTATTGGAGCAACACAAGCCGACGATTCAACCTCCTCCCTTTCTTTAATTGGCATGATAGTCCCCTCCAGATTGCAATCCTCGTCAACAGTGATCATGTGCACATTTGCATCGCCGTGATTCGGCAGTGGATTGTTGTTTATGTTCGGGGGAGCTTCCTTAAGCTGTATGACCCCTTCCTTGATTAATGCCTCAACTCTATCCTTGAGAGCAAAACAGTTTCCGGTATCATGCCCTGCAACTCCCGAATGATATGCACAATGTTTAGTCCCGTCATACCACCCTGGGATGGGATCAGGAGTTCTTCCTTGAATCGGTTGGAGTATCCCAGCCATTTTCAGCCTCTCGTACAGTTGGGCTAAGGGTTCGGCTAATGGTGTGTAGGTCCTGGTTGGTTTTCTTTCGACAATTGGGCGTGGTCTAGGGGTGTTTTGTGGGCGGTTTGGTGAATGGTACTGGGGTTGCGTTGCGTAGGTTGGACGGTGTTGTGGTGGGTTTTGGTAGGAAGGTGATCGGGGTGAGTAGTATGTTGGTTGAGTATGATAGACCGGAAGGGGGGTAGGTGGGGGTTGGTAATAAGGCTGAGGTATTTGGGTGTACTGGCTGTAGTGCGAGGGCTGGGGTGAAGAATATTGGCGGGTTGATTTTGGGATGGGTCTTTGATCTTGGATGGCCATGACCGGGGATACTCCGTCTCTCTTCTTCTTAGCAGGGTCCGCCTGAATGGCCTTACTTGTGGCCTGCAAGGCCGCAAGATTTGTAACTCTTCCTGTTTTTATCCCTTCTTCTATGAAGTCCCCCATCCTGATGACTTCAGCAAACTTCTGCCCAATGACACTTAAAATTCTCTCATAATATGTGGGGTCCTTTAGAGATTGTACGAAAAGCATCGTCATTTCACTCTCTGCCATTGGAGGCTGGACTTTTGCCGCTTCTGCTCTCCAGCGCATAGCGTATTCCCGGAAAGTTTCTGTTGATTTTCTCTCCAGCTTCATCAAATAAAACCGGTCCGAGATAGTCTCAGTGTTGAACCTGAATCTGTCCATGAATTCCTGGGCCATATCTCCCCAACTGTGCCACCTCTGCGGGTCTTGGTATGTGTACCAATCGAGTGTCTCTCCAGTTAAGCTCCTTATAAACAGTTTCATTCTGATAGCTTGATTTTTACCCACTCCGACAAGCTTATCGCAATATGATCTCAAATGAGCCCGAGGGTTTCCCTTCCCGTCGAACATGTCAAACTTCGGCACCTTATATCCAGCAGGTAACTCAATGTCCAGGTGAATGCACAGATCTTCATATTCAAGTCCTTCACATCCCCTGTTGGTTTGGATGTTCCTGACTGCTTCCCTCAGACTGCGAAGCTCTTTTGCCACATCTTCGTCCGCTCTTGCCCTAGCTTCCCTTTCCAACTCTCCATAGGGGTCAACTTCTGGATGTTGCAAGGCCTGTGCCTGGATAGTGAAAGGAAGAGCTTCTGCCGCATACTGTGTGTTATGGCTGGCAATATGCGCCAATGGTGTATGGTGAACTGCTTGGTAGTTTTGGGTATGTGGGTTAATTTGGGTAACTGCAGGTTGAGGAATATAAGGAGTAGCGAAAGGTTGTGAATTGGTTTGTTGGAAGTTAATTTGCTGGAGGTTGGCTTGTTGCTGGTCATTTGGTTGTGAAGTAGTTTGTTGTATGTTGGCTTGTTGCGGGATGGTTTGTTGTTGGATAGTTTGTTGCGGGATGGTTGGTTGCGGGTGGATCTGGTGTGGAATGGTTTGTTGTGGATTTGACTGTTGTGAGGCGGATTGTTGGTTAGTTTGTTGGGGGTTGGAGGTATTTGGATGGACTGTGTAAAGCGGAGGGTTTGAGGGAGAAGGTTGTGGAGCGGGTGAATCGACAGGCGAAAAGGATGGTGGAATTGTTGTGTTTGTTCTTTGCTCAGGGTGAGGGGCGTTCAAAGTGATGGACAGATTGGTGAGATTCCGCAGTCGCTCAATTTCGGTCTGCATATTGGCCATTTGCTGCAACAATTGGGCAATGAGTTCATCATTTCCCCCTCCTGAAGCCTCAGGTTCCTCTCTTGGAAGAGTGACGAGTCCCAAGCCAGTCTGTTCGGATGCCCCTGAATCATTCATATTGCCGGATGTTCGTGCTTTTGATCTCGTGAAGTATGGGTGGTCTGCCAGTTCACAGTCAACGCGAATCAACCTCTGGGGGATAGTAAAAATAAACCTTTTAAGAATGAAGAAAGCTGTGTTAGTATGGTCCGAATGATTGCTGTTTAAAATAATATGGAGATTTAGCAGATAATGTTGAAATAAGCACATGTTGCATAGCAAATAAGCACATATTGCGTAGCAAACATACATTGAATAGCAAACAAAACATATTGCAAACAAACATATATTGAATAGCAAACAAAACATATCGGAAGGAAATCAATGCGTCCTATTATGCAAGGGACCTTTTGTGCCAAAGGTAGGCCTAGCGTGGATTTGAAAGATAACATATGTAGTCATGTGTCATTCCAGTGTGCTATTAATTGAAGGCCCAAAACGAATACAATCCCAATGCAAAAGAAATTATTACAATCGCTATTGAACAAGTTAACTAAAATGAAGATGGCCCTTCGTCGCTCTTGAACCTCTTGGTTGCCCGAATTGACTGATCGATCTTTCGGCGATTCTGGGCAAGGTATGACATAGCTAGAACACCCCCTGTTTTGATGCCTTCTTTGATACAAGTATCGCCCTGTTCAGCCAGAAGTGTATCCAACTCTTACATACTTTGCTTTCTCAAATGATTTTGCTGTCAAGATAGCGCCTGGAACATGACCCAGAATGTGATTCTCACCCGTCGGCTTCTGGAACGCTAGACCCCCGTTGACTTTCTGAAGATGTTCCATCAGCCAAATTTGCAGAAGCAAGTTGCATCCTTCAAAATGCTTATACCCGCGCTTACAACGCCCTAATGCTCGGTAGATATCTGCCACGACCATAGGGACCAGAGTGTAGTGTTTCCCGTCGATGCCACCAAAAAGAGCCTTAGTTACAGTAACAAGATGGGTGTGAATGTCTTTTGTGGTTCCTTTAGGAAATACTATAGTCCCTAAAAAACATACTGCGAAAGCGAAGCACCGTTTCTGCTTCCAAGAGTCATATGAGAAGAATTCATCCTGATGATCGACGAAACTCCTTTGATAACCGAATCTGTGATACAAATACTAGAGTGGTATCATAGACTTCTGCAAACATTCCACACCTTTACCCTCTCTGAACCCGAAGCTGTCAGCAAATTCTTTTGGTAAAGGTTGCCTCGGAATAATCATGCCACAATTTTGCCATTTTCTTGGTTTACGTAATAATGCCACATTTTCTATATAGCCTCCTATTTCCTCTAACAACGGAGTCATCTCAATGTTGCCAAATCTAAACACGACCCTCTTTTCATCCCAAAACACAGTTGCAGCTTCGATGATGTCTCTGCAGGGCTGGATATCCATCAAAGACGGTAAGTGTCCCAATGCTCCACGTACAACCCGCTGTCCGTAATCCCCCAAATCAACCCACCATGCTGTTAGTTGGGAAGGGACGCTCAAAACCATGCTGAATCTCGGGTAAGCATTGTGTTGACTCATGGTTACCTGCGTTCACAAATGGTTAGTTCTACCTAAAAAGCACATGGTCCACATAACTCACATTCATCCTTCAAATCAATGCACATAACGTGATAACCGTCGCTCGGGGTCGTAGACCCACCTGGACATTTGGAAGAGGTTGACTAATGGACTTAATACACCCTGGGTATTAAGACTCCTAGGTTCGTGCATGCCCTTAAAGGGTTTTGGCTTAGCTCTATCTTAGGCTAACTAGGAGTTGTTTTTCCTATGACGCAAGGCTCCCCCAAGCGGACAACTTGGGAGTGGAAAGTCCGTGGCCGTCGACTGCACCGCTGATCGACTAAATCCACTAGACCAATCCAACTAAAGGGGTAATTGAGTAGTGCACGGGCGCAAACTGCGAAGCCGCTTTAAGTGTGTGAATATGTGTGAGTTTTCCAGGAGTGGAAGAAATATGAGCGGAATGCCAATTTAAGGAAAGCAATAACATACATATTACATAGAAAATTTACATAATAAAACAATCACTTAAAAGAACATAAAAAAAATAAAGCAACAATAAAGGCAAATAAATAAATAAAGAAAACAACCAAACATCCAACAAATTTAATTATTAACCTAAGTTGTTATGGTTAAGAACCTAAAAATCCCCAGCGGAGTCGCCAAGCTGTTATACCCCATTTTAACCCGGGAGTTGAAGCGGAGTACAACATATTGGAGATTCCTAAATATGCTTTGTTTATTTTAAGGAGTCGCCACCTAATTGATTTTTACGGTGAATTAGGACACCTAATTATTAACTAAGGTAAAGTTAAAACTAAACCTCTGTTAATGGTCTGCTTAACTAGTGTGATTCTAGGTAAGGGTTCTATATCATCCTAAAGGGAAGGGGTTAGACATCCTTTAGAATCCGTTAAACACGGTTATCCGGCCAAACTTAGGTTAATTAATCAATGTTGGATATAGTATCAAATTTTAAGAAAAAATTGTTTATGCAGATAAGACTTGTAAAATATAGCAATTTATACAAAAGAGAATTTTAATTGTCATTTTATAAAAAAGACTTCAAGTAATAAGGTTGTCAAAATGGGACTAGTAATTCGCATAAGATGGAATTTTAGAATGCTATTTGAAATAGAAGTTTATAAATATTGTTAAGATTTAAAATAAAATACTAAATGAACTTATGAAAAAGAATATAATAATTTGTATAAAAGGAGGCTTCAAATGCCATATAATTTGTAAATATTATTAATGTTGAAATATAAGAAAAAATGTTGTTTAAAATGAAATTTGTAGAAAATGTAATAATTCGCGTAAAAGAAATTGCAAATGTCATACGAAAATAGCTTATAAATGTTGCAAAGATTTTAATTAATGATGCTAATAGAACTCGCATGAAATGTATAAGCAAAAAAAGAAAACGCGGGTTTGCGTAATGCTTTAACAAATATTTGAAACAAACTAAACGATGATGTATTGATTGACTCTCGCGTTTTGGAAGTTCAAAATGTTCTTCAATTCCTATTTACGTGTTAATGACGTTTCGAAATTCCCGAGATAATAAAACGTGAATCCTTTGACTCAAAAATATGAAATTAGGCCATTTGCAAATTAGTTATTCTAAATAAGATAAATATTAGATGCTTATAAATAGTTTCGACATAAAAGAGAAGAACACGACTTATGGGATTGACCGTTAGTCTTTTTATCTAACTACCCCTTTACTAAACTATCTCTACTAATCCTCAATAGTTCAACTAAGCTAAGGAAGAGCAGAAAATACGAAAGTGTTAGTCAAATAATACATACAAGTTAAAGGCATAAAATAAAACAAAGGCATAAATAAAATTAAGTGGGCTCGGCCCATTTTTTGATGTGGCGTTCAAAGGGCTGCTGTTGGGCTTCGGCCCAATAACAAACTTTCATGGCTGCTGTGGGGTGGACACGAGAGGAGTCATGTTGGGCTTTCAGCCCAACGCCAAATGCGGGAGAAGAACGAGTCTTTAGGACTCATATGCGACGGTCCTTTTGCGAGCGCAGCGAAATGGGGGTGCGGAGGCTCAGATCTACTAGAACACAGTCGAATCCGAACTTGCGATGCTCGGATTCGTAACAAATACCAAGGCAAACGAATAATTGATTCGTTATTTTTTACCGATAACAAACGAGATTAAACTGCCAATAGAACGTCTTTTTAGGGATTTTTGCAACTGGAAGCTTTGATTTTTTTTAGGGGATTTTCAATCACTGGAAATTTGGGTTCTGCTCAGAGGAATTTTTTGATCTGTTTCTTTTCATGTTGTGCTCGGTTTTCTCTCCGTCGTTCTCCTTCTGCTCGTTCCTCCGTCCCTCGATTCAACTCCGCCCCTTTTATAGGTTTTTTTTTGTTGTTTTTGTGCTGAAAAAGGGGAAGGAGGAGCGGGAGAGAGAGAAAAGTGGGGGACAAGGGTGAGTGGGGAGCGGAGAAGAAGGAGGGAACAAGGGAGAGTGGGGGCGGCGTGAGGCGAGAGAAAAAGAGAGGGGCGGCTAGGGTTTTGGGAGGAGAAGAGACAGAGGAGAAAGGAAGAAGAAGAGGCGGAAGGTCGAAAAAAATGAGGGGAAACCCTTATTTTGATGAAAATGTATCGGACCCGGTCCATCCGTGGACCGGGTCAATTTTAGACTGGGTTCTAAAAGGATGGACTAGTGAATTAAAACATGTACTGGTCTAAAAACATGGGATAAAAACGTGGTCTAGTCCAACAAATATTAGGAGTTAATCGGACTTTGATTTGGGGTCCGGTAAGTCCAAATACGGACTGAGTGCAAGAAATAGTTTGGCCTCTAAATTTGAATAAAAGACCCATTTTGATTAACGATGTACCAAGGGTACCAGAATATCACCTAGTACGAAAAATGTGTTATTGTAAAAGACCCGGGTAAAAATTATATGATGTCGCAAATGACCGTGCAATAATATTTAATAACAAACGCTATCATTAAAATGTGCGAAGTAAATGCGATGCGTATGCGGAAGTTGGTAGAAACGTTGAGAAATGCAAGTTTGAATAATACTAAATAATAGCAGCAAATAAATAGCGGTAGTAATACTGCTAATAACAATAATGATAATGGTAATAATGATAATATTGATGATAATGGTGATAAAAAATAATAATAGATATAATAATAATAATAGTAATAACAAATATTGATAATTAAAAAATGATAATAATTATTAATAATAAAGATGATAATAATTAATAATAAAATAATAATAATAAATAACAATTATTGATAGTGGCAAAATGTTAATAAAATAATAATAACAATAATAGTGATAATAATAAGATAATAATGATAATAATAATAATAATAAATAACAATTATTGATAAAACAATGATAATAATTAATAATAAAATAACGATGATAATGATGATTAATAATTGATAACAAAATAACGCTGATAATAATGATTAGTAATTAATAATAATAATAATAATAATAATAATAATAATGGAAATAACAAGAAATAATAATTAATGACAATTAGTAATAAAATGATAATTTAAGAATAATAATAACAATAATAATAATAATAATAGTAATAATAATAATAATAATAATAATTATTATTATAATTATAATAATAATAATAACTGCAGCGGAATAATAAAACGTGGGTGTTAATAAAAGACTAATAATTATAGTAAAATTTAAATGCATATTTTTTAATTTCTCAAAACACTAGAAGTATTAATAGGTATTTCGGGGGAGAGGCGGGACAAAATTGGGTGTCAACAATGTAGTTGTTTCTTTGCTTTATTTTATTTTTATATAAAAAAAATGGCATCATTCCATGAAAATGGGTCGGATGGTAGATGTTCATACTTTGATGACCCTTGTCCTTATTGTGGAGGACCCCCACTCTTGGAAAACTTGTTTAAAGTCTCCCGAGGGAGGATTGTGCACACAATCTCGAACCCATGAGTGAAGCATATGTGATAGATGTGGCAGTCAAAATGGCCATTGGGCTAATTGTGATTATTTGTTCGTCCCTTCCCCGAACCCCCACTATGACGATTCTACTTTTTGTTGTGACAATGATAGGGAAATGGAAGTGAAAGAAGTTGATAATGGTCAAAATGGAGAGTTCAAGCTCATGATAGAGTGCCTCCTTGATGGAGGAAATGAAAATCAAAAAGCCTTGGAGGAGTACTTGGAAACTAGTCTCCAAAATGGCTTGATGATTGAAGACAAAAATCTTCCATGGGCATTTGAACAAAATCAAGAAGAATTCTCAAATGCTCAATACGAGATGATAATGCCCATGTTGGAGACCAACTTTAAAAAGAAGGAATCAAGAATTGAACATCCTCCAATCGACTTTTTGCTTATTGGAGATGCCAAAGAAAAAGAAAAGGAATTAAGTCAACCGTTGTCATGGAAAATATGGTTGAAATTGACTTTAGTTCGGGGGAAAAAGAGGGTGTCACAATTCGAGCAAATTTGCAAATCCGATTGTTGAAGTCTCACTCTAAGCATTTTTCAACATTGGAGTTGTATGGTGATATGAAAGTTGAGCCATATGATTCCTTGTGGGATGACGAAGAAGAAAGACGAGGGCCATATATTTTGCAATTTGAAAACTCAAGAAGGCAAAATGACATTCCTCACTTGAAAGCCAAGAAGTGTAAAATGAAGCAAAAGGCGTTTGGCTTGTTCATCTACTTACCACCCCTTACCGTTCATGGTCACAAACTTGAATCCAAGTTGGGTGCCCAATTTATATGCTCCAAATGGCGAGAAAAGCGGTAAAGTTGGTAACCGTCGTGCTGTGACGTTAAATCAAGCGCTTGTAGGAGGCAACCCATCGTTTTCAAAATTTTAACTTGTTTTTGAAATTTTCTTTCCGTTCTTAGTTAAGTAGTTTAGGAGTAAAAATGGTGTTGGGATGTGATTTTTTTGCCCCTTGGCTAAATTTTGGCTTACTTGGTACCAACTTATTTAAACCTTGGTGTATGAATTCTTGAGTTTTGAAAAAAAAAAAACTATTGAAGTAAGGATTCTTGTTGTGACTTTTGGACTCAATTTCTGGCTCTTACTTTCACTAATTAGTCTCTTTAGGCTATGAGTGGCTTTTTGAGTTCATTTGTTTCAATTGGTTCTTGGATACATATTCCACTTGAGTTTTCATGTGCCATGTGTGGTGAGGTTTATTTGTGAGTTCTTTTGCATTATTTGTGGTCTAGAATTTGCCCAGAACGAGTTTCAAGGCAAAATCCTAGACTACACTTGGTTTTAAAAATGATGTTAAGCCTTCCTTGGATCTTTTTTGTGCCTTAAATATCCTACCCTTGCATATTTTCGCTAGTCAACCCCTTTTGAGCCTTTAACCTTTTCTTTGACAACCATGTTACAAGCTTTACCCCGTTCTTCATTGATCCATCTTTTGGTACCCTACCTCCTTAAGTGCGTTGAAAATGCAAACATAGGCTAAAAGCCTAAGTTTGGGAGTGATAGTTAGAAAAAGTTGTTATGTGGGAGTTACTTTAAAGGTGAAAAGAAAAAGTTTTTTTTTTTTGGAAACTTTCTTGTTATTTTGAAAGAAAAAAAAAGAGAAAAAGAAAAAGGAAGGAATAATAAGAGTTGTCAATAAAGGGAAGACTATTTAGTGAAATGAAAAATGAAAAATGAAGAAAGGGGTGGAAAAGTTTCAAAGGAAGTTTGCTTTGAATGTTGAAAATTGTAGTGCTTAGGGACATTTTGAGTCACTTTTACCCAACTTGTGCCTTACCTTAACCAAAAGCCTACATTACAACCCTTTAAGTCCTAATTGATTTTGAACCAAGTGTGTCTACATTAGTGGAGAAATACATGAAGGGCAAGCTTATGGTACTACTTGTGTGCATTTGAACATCTTTATGTGTGTGTGTGTGTGTGTGTGTGAGAGAGAGAGAGAGAGAGAGAGAGAGAGAGAGAGAGAGAGAGAGTTTAATTCTTTCAAGATATCCCATTTGTGTTTTGAATTACATTTTCTAAGTATGGGATTCTCTCTTGAGTATGAGGGCACACGAGAATTTAAGTTGTGATTTTTTTTCATTTTCCAATTGAGAGGAATGAACAAAAGAAAGTTGTTTTGTGATAATGAGGCAAATTTTGAAGCTTTAGTGTCATGACTTGATTGCTACTTTGATTAACTTGGTGTTTGAGCACTTGAAATGAAAATGACGTTTTTGAGAAGAAGTTGGTGATTCATATGTTTTGGATTAATTGTTGGTACCAATCAAAGTCATTTGTTTGTGATTAAAGTAGACTTTTTGACTTGGTATGGTGTTGGTGCACTATTGAGTCGATTCCTTAGAAGGAGATTGTATGTTTTGAATTGCTTGAGGACAAGCAATAGTTTAAGTTTGAGGGTTTGATAAGTTGAGATTTTACCAACTTATTTCTTCTTTAATCTTAGATTGTTGCAATGTTTTGATTGAGCAAATACTGCATTTAATATCGTTTACTTCCATTTTATAAGTTTATATGATTGAGAAGAGCGTCGGAAGAAACCAAGTGAAAATAAAGTCAAAAAGAGGCCTAACGGGACAGTTTTGTAAAATGGAAAACTTGGGGCTTATTTTGTTATTTTGGACTTGGAAAAAGTTGGGAACTACAAAAGGAAGACATGGGGCAAACATTTATCATCTTTGGCCATTTTCACAAGATATTTGGAAGCTAGGGTTCTTCAACCAACACTTTGGAAGAGAAGATTGGAGCACTTTAATGAGCAAACTCTTAACCCTTCCTTCAATTCCTTTTTATGTATTGAATATTTAAGTGTGTTGTATTTTATTCTCTCGCTTGCATCTTGTTTATGAGAATATGCATTATCAAGTGTTGAATTAAATCTCTTGTTTTGCTTATGTATTGAACAATTTTTATTTCTAATGAAGTGGGTTAATGTTTTTCTATCAACTCTTCATGCTTTAATGTCTCTTAATGGTTACAAACATTATTTGTGCCTAAGTACTTTTACTTCGCTTGAGAAAGAAAGTGAAAGTTAGGAAAATAGTTAGATAGCAAGGATTTGGGTCATTAAATCCATCTAATAACTTGAGCTAGAGATAGGATAGTTAACTTGAGGTTGAATTGATTGTGTTTAACATCATACTCTAAGGCTTGAGAAAGCTGAGAGTGAAATTCATTGATTTGGTTGAGAGACTTTCAATGAGATTTTAGAAATCATTATCTATTAACATAAACCCGCTCATAGTTGTAAAATTGTAAAATACATTGGATCGTTACTTGAGAGTAATTTCTCTTGTTTTTCCTTGCTTGTGAGGCCATTGATCATTTTACTTGCTTTTTAGGTTAGTTTTGTTTTTGTTAGATTTTAAATAAAAAATCCGAATATTGAAAAAGTGTTTGGCTTAGCTTAGTTGGTGATAATTCCTTACTTGTTTAAATCGCCTAATATATTGTTCCCTGTAGGATCGACCCCGACTTATAGTTGGGTAAATTATATTGCATACGACCGCGTACAATTTCACTTTAAGGAGTGAATTTGGACGTTATCAAGTACCACTTATAATATTATCCGAATCCTCAAGTCTTATCCTAGGAGGAAGCCTCTACTCCTCGAATCCATCATTCCTTGAGTATATACTAATCAGACCCAACACGATCTCAAATCAGGAACCAAACAAGAAATCAATGTTCACGAACACCACATAGTACAAATAATAATCACAACCAGAAATTAGGAGTATGAGTGGATGAACTATGAATGCTTGTAGTGGTTCTATTTTTTCGATTCGTATTTGCACTTGCCTCATTTAAAAAGGAAAGTGTCTCGGAAAAGTACAGTTGTAATGACCTGTTTGGTCGTTATAGTCTCTTCGGAATTTTCTCCCGTCTCTGAGCATTTATTAGCTCACTTTTGAGCGAGGGGACCGTTGGTACGCTTCTCGAGGTATCTAGATCGGATTCGGACAACTTTTGTGAAAATATAGGTTTAAAGTGAAAAATTGTTGACCCAAAGTTGACTTTTGGGCAAATGAACCTTTTTCAAAATTTTGTCAATTTCGAGAGGTCCGGATGGTCGTTTAGAACTTGTGTGTGCTTGGTTAGTTTCCTAATGCACTTGGGTGCATTTCGGGACTTAGGATGGAAATTTGGTATTAAGGCACCGGGGATTCCGAGGCCACAAGAGCGTTCGTAGCACATTTTTATTTGGGTCTAGGTTTTTGGTATGTGAGCAGATGGCCTCGGGAATTAGTCGGAAATCAGATCGAAAGATGAAACTTGGGTTAAGTTTCTGGTGTCTGGTCCCCGCTTTGGCGGCACCAGCACCGTGACAGCGGCACTGCTGGAGCGATAGCCCTGCCGCTAGAGCGGTCAATGACTTTTAGTCATTACCGTTGAAGCGTCCAGGTGGTCGCTGGGGTGGCGCCGCTGGAGCGGTCTAGGTACCGCTGGTGATCGGCAGTTAATAATACTAATGAAGTGTTAGAAAACCCTAGACCCTCATTTTACCCCATTTCGATATTTGAGCTTGAAGAAACTGCTCTTAAGGATATTTGGAGGAAAATCTTGGAGGTAATTCCTACGCATTTCTTCATTCTTTCTTTAAACCATAATCATGTTAGATTCCCTCTTCTCCCTTAATGAACCCATTGTGGTAAGAGTTGGAAGAGAGTTTGGAAGAACATTGTTCCTAGAATTATTAATGAATAAATTGGTGATGTTTTGTTAGATATTGACTAATCTAGGTTCATTAATCATAGATCTTACACTTTTAACGTTGAATTTCGGATTTGGAGATTTAGGGTTTATACCCAAATTGGGTTTTTGCATGAAATCAGAATCTAGACTAATTATTGAGCTAAATCAGCAATTAATGGTTGGGTTATTGTTGCCTAGTACTTAATTGGGTATTTTGCCAGCGAATTTTCCGTTTTGCCCTTGTGGGCCTGTTTCCCCAATTTCTTGGGTTAAAATTGACCTAATTGAAATAGTAGCAAGATTAGTATCAATCTTCATGATTTCTAATGTAGAATTCGATTATGCTTAGACTACTTTGGTTTTGAGCTTTAGCGGAAGGACAAGGCAAAGGAGTGAGTTGTTGGTGTAGCGATTTGGCCATCCAAGTAGATTTTGGTTTACCTTTAGTGAGACTTCGTATAGTGAATCACATATTTAGATTATAATGTCGGAGACAACATGTGAACCTTCGGGTATAAAGTTGGTATGGATATTGCCTTAGGTTGGACCCTGATACGTTTGGGACTAGCCCACCCGTTATGTGTGCTTTGATTGTTCAATTGGGTTGGCTTGATGCCATGTGTAGTTGGTAACTATCGAATTCTATTTGTCGTCTTGATTTGGATAGAATTGACATACCCGTTGTTGGTATTTGTACTATGATACATTGTTTGCGTACCCGTTGTTGGTACTTGTGATATTGATATATTGTTGGCATACCATTGTTGGTATTGTGCTATGATACATTGTTGGTGTACCCGTTGTCGGTACTTGTGATATTGATATATGGTTTGCATACCATTGTTGGTATTGTGCTATAATACGTTGTTGGCGTACTTGTTGTCGGTACTTGAGATATTGAACTTGATTGTTAATGATTGACATACGCATTGCACGCATTCTCATATTCATGATGCATGGCCAATACCCGGTGATGATCCGGTATCGTTGATTGAGCGAAACTGATATTTTTAATAAACTCTTTACTTGAGTGATTGTGAAAATGCCGTTGTCTGAAGATCCATTTCGGAATCGTTGATTATATGAAACTGATATTTTTATGAACTCTTTTACTTGAGTGATTGTGAGAAGGCCGATTTCCGAGATTCAATTCCGGAATCGTTGACTGTGTGAAACTTATATTTGATAGGCTCGTTTTACTTGAGTGACTGTGAGGTGGCCGATGATCGATGAGCTATCCCGGCATCGTTGTTGCCTGGCCAATTCCGATGCTATCCCGGAATCGTTGTTAATGCATGGACTCTGCGGGTCCCTAGGGTGGTGCCGGTGAGACTCCCCCCTGTGAGCAATTATCCAGGGTCCCGTTTGTCTGTTGGGCAAAGATTCGGGGGCGGGTGACACTTAGACTTCGCGAGTCACGCTGGGTTGTGCTATCGAGACATCGATATTTCCGTCCGGAGTACATGTGTACACCTCACATTTCATTCATTCCATCATTGCACTGCATTGCATTATGACTTGATTGAGATGTTTTGTGATTCGATTGTGATGATTGGATTGGATCGGATATACTTAGACTTGACATATTCGGGTTTAGATGCTTACATAGGTGATGACGGATACTCGGTTACGATTAGTTGTCTCATGCTTAGTTGGTTTATTTGCTAATCTGCTTTATTGTCTTAATTGTGTTAACTATGCTTAGTCGGCCGATGATGCCTACCAGTACTATTGTTTGTACTGACCTGCACTTGCTGCATTCTTTTATGAATGCAGAGTACCAGGTCGGATCTACTTCTCTGACCCGTGGCTGATCGACTCTTCAGCTTCCACTCGAGTTTCCCGGGTGAGCATGGCGTCCGCTGACCTTGAAGACTTTCCTATTAAATGTCTTACTTTTATTCCAGAGACATAGATATTATGTATTAGTAATTCCAGATTGTATTATTCTCCTTAGATGCTCTTGTATTATTCAGACTAGACCCTGGGAGTATTTACTGTCTTCCGCACTTTTTACTACTATCTATCTATATATATCGTGAGACTTACGTATTTATTGATTTCCGCTACGTAACTTGCATCAAATTATGTATTGGTTCATTGTTGGGATGAAGATTCACTTACCGAGGTGGGAAGGTAAGTGCCCGCACGGCCTAGGCTAAATGGGTCGTGACAACGGTTGTCAATCGTACCGGAAAAAAGAAAAAAAATATAGTTATACGTGGATGGTGCTCTAAATAGACTTTATTTTAGAGTCGCCACCTAATTTTTAGGAAATTAGGAATACCAGTTCTAGGGTTCATTTAAAGCGGTTAAGTTATAAAAGAATCCTAATCTAACCAAAGTTCGGTAAGGGTTCTGGTGATCCCCGGGGGAAGGTGTTAGGCACTCTAGTATTAAGGATCCGTAAAATATGGTTGACCTACAGGTTCTAATAGTAGGTCTTTGTAGATATGAATTTTTTATGGTAAATAAATTGTTTCGGCTTATATTTACGCAACAAAAGATTTTAGCCATTCATGCGAAATAGATCACGTTTCAAGAAACAAAAGTGGTAAAATTTTGCCCAAAATTGGGCGTTTGGGTGTCGGACTAGAACACTTAAGCTAGTACCCAAAGACTCTTAACCTAAGTAGGACTCTACGTAAGTCCACCGAAAAATAGCTTTGGAAAAATATTTTTAAAGTATAGAAAATAGTTTTTTAGGAAAATAATTTTAGGCATACTATTATAGTCCGTATATTAATCGTATTCTACGTATATTGTTCGTTTTATTCTATATTCGTCAAATTTTAGTCAGGTTTTATTTTTTAGTCAAAGTCTAGAGGTTTCATAAATGTCCAATTTAGTCCTTAATTTCACAAAAATCAGCAGTTTTTGTCCTTCTAGTCAAATCAGTCCCAATTGCATTAATGCCTCAAAATTAATCTCACATTTTGTAACAAATTCATTTTTGGCGCTTTAAAATACATGATAATCCTATAAGGGCTCCAATTTGCATAATAATTGCGCAAGTAACAATTGAAAGTACATAATTAAATAGAACTAGAGAGATTGGGCTGACCAGGCCCAAAGAAAGATATTTATGCAATCGGGTTCGTCTTAAATCCAACATATGCTCCATTTTGCTCCAAGGGAAAGGTTGACTCGATCTAGATACGTTAGTGGGCTGTTGGAGCCCACCAACGAGTTTGAATGAACAAAGACACAAACGGGTGTGCATGATATTAGTATACATTCATGAATTAAACTAAGTACAAAAAGTAAGACTACAATGATTATTAAAAAAAGCCAAAAATGAATTACAATTTATTGGGCCTAGCCCACTTAGTACTTTATGACGATAAATAGCAAAAAATGGCCCAGATATGAAATAAGCCAGAAATTATAGTAATAATAAGCCACCCACAAGTAACAGGCCCAAATGACAAGCCCAGACTGAAAATCTCCTAAGTGTTAGTTGGTAATACACATGATATACCACATGTATACTACTCCATTTTCTCAAATTTTTCTAAGTGTCAAAGCTGTAATGTACACGATGTACCACTGATATACCTACTAGTATATCTACTAGGACAAAGAGCAAAGCCTCATGAAGAGTATATCCTCTATCCACCTAATGGAAAGGTAAGTTGACATTTATATACACTCAAATACACCCAGCATACATACTTATTCTCAATTAATACTCACTTCAAGAAGAATCAATACTGTAACAGAAATTCCTCAACATCTCATTTTTTAGCTAATCTTAGATTTCTAATTGGCTTCAACAGACTCAAAAGGCCCCAGGAAACCTACAAAACAAATCAATGATCCAACAACACTTAGAAGGAATCAAGGGCCTTAAAGAAGGAATCAAGGGCCTTACTACTCGTCACAGAAAACAATCAAGGTCCAGAGGGGTCCAAGTAATGCAAGGATAGATAATGGAAGGCACAAAAGAGCCAAAATGATTCCTAAACAGCAACAACATAGTCAAGAGAATAGGGAAAACGTCAAAACAGCCAAGCAAGTAACAACAACGATGGAAATCTAAGGAACAAAAAGGGTACAAAACTAAATAGTGAGGGAGAGAGGAAAAAAGGCTAAAGCCACAACAACATACTCATGGTCTTGGTTTCCGACTTTTAGAAAAGAAGGAAAAGACAAGCATTAACTAAGGGGAATGGGCAGTGAACAAGTGATCCAACATGATATAGGGGAGGGATACACAAAACAAACTACCAAACACATCAACATGTTTCTATTTTTAGTTTTTAAAGAATCAACAACCAAAGAAAGGGTAGAACTAAGGGATTAAATGACTTAGGAGTCACACCTGTCCAGTGATGGACCAATTCAAATGTTAAAAAACCATTTTTTAAGTTTGTTTGTTATCAACAAAGATGTCACAGGAGAAAAATTACAAATCCATGGCCATTTTAGCTTAGTCCTAATACCAACAAGTTCAATGATAGCAGGAAAAGCAAGTCACAGGTTTATTAAGCATTAGTAGGGCTTCAAAGTAGTTCATACTTAGTCCATATTGCAGGATTTGTACAGAAAATACACAGGTATCAAGTAGGGGCTTCAAGCAGCATAGATAGGGGGAGGTGAAGGACAGAACCAGATTCAAGTTTCACAGATAAATTCCAAAAGGAAGAAGGTAGACATCATATTTACCTTTTCAAGCTGATCCTAAGCCCCTTTCTGGGTATTCTACTTTGTCTAAGTGAATTAAATGCACAAATGAGTCTTTAATACTAGGTATCAAAGCACAAATGACACATAAAATAATGTTCAAATAAACAGGTAAACAATAAAGGAAGTGACTGATCTCAGACCAAGGATCACAACCAGTTCTTCCAAGGGGCAGTTTGACCTTATTTTAGTCTTCTATACTGGTTTTAAGGTCTTATGTGAAGCAGGGGACTTCAACCTCACCATAGTCTTATACTAGTAGAAAAACATAAGTTATAAATAGCAAGTTTCATGACAAAATAGTGAATGAGATACAAGGAAATTTCAGAGATTCAGAGGTGAAATGCAGGCAAAACCACTTATAGATTTGTCTCTAACATTACTATTTCAATTTTTATTCAAAAAGGCCAAGTTTCTTATAAACTTCTCACCTTATTCTTTTTGGCAGTTTTCAGAAATGAAGGGAACAAACACACACAAAATCTAAGACAGTTAAACTCTTCTAAGATCAAAATTTTAACTACAAATCTTACAACTTTCACATTTTTTACTAACTTTCCATCTAGACAGTCTCAAATATATCAAATAGGTTTTAGGAAAGATCACTTTTAATCTTCATATACCTAGCAAAGTCCATGAGTAGCAAGGCAAGATAAATAGGCAAACAACCAAGTAACTAATCTAGCATCAACCAAAGCAAATAATGTAACATTATTTCCAGAAATTTCATCTTTTGATCACTTCTTAAACTAACTAAATGGCAATGAATCACCTAGTTTCATTCATATCATAACAAAGCATCACATAATCAAGTGGCAGGTTTGAGGTTGTGTCTTCTAAGCCAATTTTAGTTTAAGCAAAACTTAGGGCCATATCATAGGTTTGTTGCTATTTTCAGACCTCTAAGCTTCTGTTTTTAGGCCGTTTTAAGTCATAGGGATCTCAACTATTCACTAAGATCATTTTAGATCAAAGCCAGCTTCATGAAGTACCAACAGGATTCCCCAATGATGATTTACACTTGGATTTATTTAAAACTTACATATAAAATCCAAAACAAAGTATAGCAGTCAGTAGAGGTCCTACTCAGTTACAAAGAGTGATTAAACAAGATCAAACAAGTTCACAAGAATCAGGGGAGGATGAATCTACCACAAGTATAAACATAGGTTAGTTAAGGTCACAGTAAGTTATGAACAAAAGGGAATTCTCATGGAAACACTTATAAGTTCAGAGAAAACTAAACCATGGTCATAAAGGATATTTTCTATTCCTAGGTCACAAAACATCACACTTAGACTAAACCACATGAGAAAGAGTGGAAACCACATACACATGTAGGTCTGAAACTAGAAACAACTAGCAAGGCAAGTATAGGCAAGCAAACACCCTGTTTGTTTTCAAAAGCAAAATTTGTCCTCTATTTTAGCATGACAGTAAGCTCAACAAAGTTCAATCTTTTAATCAACTCAGACAAGACCATCTTCACAACATAAGGAATAAAAATCACAAGAACAAGACTAAATACCTAAATTTTTTAATGAAACAGTACCATATAACAAAGCTGGAACCTCAAACAACTTAATACAACAAGACTAAACTCCAAAAACCATTCTTTATCCCATTTAGTTCCAAAATTCCAGAAGGAAAAAACAACAAACAAAACCTCAACATGATTCAGGAAACAGATTCAATCACATTATTGCAATTTAAACATCATCAACACTATATTGTCAACTAAACTAAGGTAGAAATATATCCAAATTAGTGAAATAAAATTTCAAACACACATTTAAAAAGCAATGCATTTATTTGAACTCATATGAAAACTGAAATTAAATAAAAGAGTAGTATAGAGATATTACCTCTTACAAAGGCAACCCAAATATCAAATGGGGAGATTGAATCAAATCTTCAACAACAAACACTCAAAAACCCTTTTCCAAGCCTTTTCTTCTTGATTTTCAAGATATAATATATTATTTTCGGGTAATATCCCATGTATTATAGTAGTATATTGTCGTAGATGTATATATTTGGTAATGTAATTAGATAGTAGTATAATTTTAGGCAAATTATGAAATGACTCAAACCCTAGTCGAGTAGTAGCAGTTTTTTCAAAAATAAAAAAATCCTCTCCTCATTTATTTTACACATACTTCCTATTTATAACATGCCAATAAACTTAGGGATAGAAAAATCGAAGATTCCAGGTTCTCCACCCGAATTTCCCCCCAAAATCCCCACCTCGTCACAAAATTCAATTCAAACGAGTAGTGACAAAATAAAATATAGCACATTGTACTAAATCGTACTAAAATCCCTAATTTTTTGCAAATTGTACAAGGAATAACAAAACAAAATCATATTGTACATACCAGATGACAAATCGTACGCCAACACACACAAAACAACAAAATCATACCAACAAACAAACCAATACAACCGTTAAAATCTCATCCAAGGTGTACACGTAGCCGAACAACACTACAGTCGCTGAGCAAATCACCACACACCCCCTTTTTTGGGGTGGTGTGGTAGCACAAGATGGCTAAAGCCTTAAAGGCTCGCCCAAGGCATCCCACACCACAAAAGTGGGTGGGAAAATACCTGTTCTAGGCTGAAAAAGGGTGGAAACACGGTGGAGGGGCGGTGGCTAGTGGTGGAACCCTAGCGCCGCCACCAGATTCTCTCAAGAAGAGAGAGAGTAAATATTTTAAAATTAATTAGCTTAAAATGCCCTTGCAAAATAATACTTTGACAAGATAAAAATTATAATACGTCATTTTAAAATATGAGCTTCGAAACGAGCTCAACATTGATATACTTCCGAGTAATATTCAAAAATATGAAAAATGCGATCAAATGAGCCGTAATTCATACGTCGTCTTTAATTAACAATTTTCCTGAGTTAAATGGAGCGGGATATGTACTTTCTTTTTGAATTATATTTACGAAAGTAAATAACTCGGAATTTTCTTGCAATTATCAATTTTTATGGAATAATTAATTAAATATCAATTTTTGCAATTTTCTCGGGATTTTGAAATTTTAAATTTTGAAGGTACACCCTTGCTCCGTCTTTGACTTAGGAATTTTGAGAATTAAATACGCGCCTTATGAGGTGAAAATTAGGTGTCAATAATTGCCCTTTCGGAGTTTGAGGATGGCAAGGCCATCCTTGAGCTACGAATTTGACAATCCTAATTTTTATCGAATAATAGACATTATAGCCCTTTTTGTGCAAAATTTTGAAAGTATGGCCGGACTCCTGTTTCTGGGCTTCCTACATATCTCAGGCTAAATGAGAATCCAGGTCGCTTGTAGTTCTGACTCTATGAGGACTATAAAGACATAAGAGTTTTCTTTAAACTACCCCGAGGTGTCTCAAGATAATAATAGGAATATGGCCGAGCCTTGAACTTTGAGTAGCCTACATATCCCTGGCTTTGGGAATCAGGCCAATTGTAGTTCGACTCAATAGCCCGAAAAGGAATATCCCTTTACGCGGGAATCCCTTTGACTATTTTCGGTGAAAAACCCGACCGGAAGCGATTTTCAAAAGATTTATGGGTGCAGTTGCTTGAAGTGATGTTTCAATCTCGGTGTAGAAAGGTTGACTATCGTACACGTTTTTTGACCGATTGCCCAAGAAAAGTTCCACGTTTGCTCCCTATGTCTTGAGTCTGGATCTCTTGCTCTTATCTCGGTAGCTTTTAGCCATCTCCAAATGTAGAGTCTTGCGTGTTAGTTTTTTTGAAAATTTTAATTTTAATGTAGTCATACCTGAAGGGCATTTTGTCATTTTGTTGACATTGAAATCATCCTCCAATAATATGTTCGGCTTTTAGCAAATGCTTGTCCGTCTTCTTTCTTTTCTCTGGTGAGTGTGTGTTTTCTGTGTATTTTTGAAAATGATCTACTCTGGATAATAATCACGATACCTGAATGGCTCTTTTGCCGTCATTTGAAGATGTTTTCATTGTTCAATGATAACTTTCTGGGTCGGGCTATACCGTATTTTTGCGAAACCTACACACCCCCGTCCGGTTGTTATTTTCGTAAGCAGGATGATACTAATGAAAATCATGTTTTCAAGTGCGGGGTCATTTTTGTTTCTTTTGACATCCGCCACCCCTGAAAATTTGGACTCACATCATTTTCACATACTGCGGTGACTGTCGCAGATCTGGTGTCGGCTGCATCGTTATCCTCATACGAAATCTGTGGTATACCAGTTCGGGACTACATCACTTATAGTCAAATATACGCAAGTCAAAATATACCCAAATGTAGACTGCACATCAGAGTGCAGTATCATATTCCTTTCATGACGACTACTAACCTCTATGTCCAGAATTACAACATTTAGTTAGAATATTCATGTTAACTATTGCATACTCAAGTGCGGAGCCTTTTCTCATGACTACCACTATCCCTGAACCATGATTACGTTAACTTGAAATAAACTGCAGTAGCGACCGCAAATCTTGATGTAGGAATCACATTCGTATTTCAACTATTGTGGACATCAACCTCGGAATTTTGCTACCTATTTTTGGTTATATATATGGATGACGACTCAGCCCCTTCGGCACGTAATCATTTAATCCATATCGTCATCTTGAGAAGTGAAGCTTGCCTCGGTGGCAAGACTGACACCATCCTTTTTTTGACTCTGGGGAAGAATACTCGCCCGTCGACAGGGTTCACATCTTCCAAAAGGACTAGACTCGATTGTGAATACGACTTTATAATATCGATATCAATGCATAGTTTTCAAATTTTTAGATTTTTATGACGTCTATTCAGTCAATGTATCAAGGCAAGCCATGCGACGACTAGGCCGGGGTCTCGATACCTTGACAAAATATTGTTTAGTGGAGATCAGGTTTTCGGTATACCGTGATTGTATCTTTCAGTAGTCTTAAAATTTTCTTTTGTAAAAATCTTCGTGCTCTGCAAAACGAACAAACTTATCAGCGTAAAGCCAACTTTACTTAGGGAGGATTTTGTTACCCTTTCGTATGCTCTTCTTCGCCGCTTTCCTCGAAATTTCTTCTTCAGTTGGCTTGTTATCGTTATCCTATTTTAAACATTTTAGCAAAAACGTTAGTGTAAAACATCCGTGCTTGTTTGTTCCTGCGTCCACAGAAAAATTTGTTAGTTTCCTATATGGCCGACCGCTCTCCCTGCGCATGGACTTCTTCTGTTCATGCTTTGGCAGGAAAGGATGCTCATTTTCCTGAAATATCTTTTATTCTCTAGTAAATTTTGAAAAGCGAAGATTTTTGAAAATATATGTATATTTTTTGGTATATTATATACGTTTCGAAAATGCTATATTTTATACACGCCCTTTTAATGTCCTGACATTAGTTACTCAAACAAGACCTTCTGTCTCCTCTTCTTCTTCTTGATCTTGACTTGTGAAATTTTTTAATCCCTTTTGAAAAATTTTCCGCATTCTCTATACATCTTTGTACTAGCTCAAATTTCTCTATACCGAAGGAATTTTTGAGACCCTCTCAAAAAGTTTGCCCCAGTGTAAGTGTATACTTGTTGATTCTGAATTTTTACTGTGTTTGAGGAATTTTTGAGATCCTTCTCAAAAATTCTGCCCCCATTGTAGAAGTTTTAATCAGTTCGTTCCTTTGAACTGATATATTTAAAGAAATTTTGAGGTCCTCTCAAAAATTCTGCCCCAGTTTCCTTATGGGATTACCTTTATCTCTCTCTTGCTAAAGAATTTCTACAGTCTCCTAAGGTTTATTGGGACTTTTGTTTGGAATGAATGAGCTTGAGAGAGCGCCTACGTATCCCGTTTTGGGAATCAAGTCGAAACGTAGTTCGGGGTAAATATATTGGAATTTTTCTGGTGAGACTGAACTCAAAAGAGCGCCTACATATCCCAAATGGGAATTAGGTCATAATGTAGTTCAAAATACATAATTTTGGATTGTTTGTTTAAAGAGACCGAGCTTGGAAAAGTGCCTATGTATCCCCTTATAAGTATAGGGAATCAGGTCCTCGCGTAGTTCGTACATAATTTGGATTTGTTTTTTTTCTAAGAAAAATGCAAAATTACAAGCAAACGAAATGCAATTAAAGTAACATAAACTGTAAAAACTCTAAATCTTTGTAGTTATTTTCTTCTTCATACGTAGTATCTCAAGATGGCATCTGAATTGATTGCCCTTGGCCACTCTTGACCATCCATCTCAGTAAGTACCACAGCTCCTCCTGATAGTATCTTTCGCACCATATAGGGACCTTGCCAATTTGGTGCGAAGTTTCCTTTGTATTCTTCTTGATTAGGGAATATTCGTTTGAGAACCAATAACCTGATTTGAAAAACCCTACTTCTCTCACTTTCTTGTTGAAAGCTTTCACCATTCTTTGTTGGTACAATTGACTATGGCAAACATCAATCATTCGCTTCTCATCTATCAAAGCCAGTTGCTCATACCTCTTGTGGATCCATTCTGCATCATTCAACTCAGCTTCTTGTATTATTCGAAGTGAAGGAGTTTCTACCTCGATTGATATTACTGCTTCAGTGCCATACACCAACAGGTATGGAGTGGCCCTGGTTGAAGTTCTGGCAGTAGTGCGATATCCCAATAATGCATAAGGCAGCTGTTCATGCCAGTATTTTTAGTTGTCAATCATCTTTCTGTGGATCTTCTTGATGTTTTTGTTGGCGGCTTCCACATCCCCATTCATCTGTGATCGGTATGCGGTTGAATTTCGGTGAGTGATTCAGAACTGCGCACACATTTATTTCATCAAGTGGCTGTTCAAGTTAGCCCTATTATCTATTATGATTGATTTTGGGATACCAAATAGGCATATGATGTTGTAGCGCACAGAATCTACGACTACTTTCTTTGTTACCGATGCATAAAATGCCGCTTCTACGCATTTGGTGAAGTAGTCTATGGCGACCAAAATGAAACGGTGTTTGTTTGACGTAGCTGGCTCAATTGGTCTTATGACATCCATGCCCCAGGCGGCGAATGGCCAAGGCGACGTCATAGCATTCAGATCTGTCGGAGGGACCTTTATCAAGTCACCATGAATATGACACTTGTGGCATTTCTGGACGAATTTGCTACAATCGTTCTCCATAGTCATCCAGTAATAACCTGTTCTTAAGATTTTCTTTGCTAGCACGAAACTGTTCATGTGAGGCCCGCAGGTTCCAGTATGCACTTCGTCAATCGATTTTGTGGCTTCGATGAAGTCAACACATCTAAGAAACCCCAAATCCGGGGTTCTTTTGTACAGAACATTCGTGTTGAGAAAGAAACTATTCGCCAATTTCCTAATGGTCTTCTTTTGATTGATGGTGATTCTTTCAGTATATTCTCCTTTCTCCAAGAACATTTTAATGTCAAAGTACCAAGGTTTTCCATGAGTCTCTGCTTCTACAAAAGCACAGTGAGCTGGTTGATCTCTGATTTCAACTTTGATAGGATCAATGTATCTACTATCGGGATGCTGAATCATAGATGCTATTGTTACCAATGCATTAGCAAACTCATTCTGGTTTCTCGGTATGTGTTTTAACTTGACCTCTCAAAATCAATCCGCCAACCTTTGCACAAGTCCAACATGCGGTATGATCTTTTCATTTTTGGTAGCCCATTCTCCTCGAACTTGATGAATCAATAAATCTGAGTCGCCAATTACTTGAAGATCTCTCACATCCATGTCGAGGCCTAAACATAGACCCAAGATACACACCTCGTATTCAGCCATGTTGTTGGTGCAATTAAAGTTCAACTTAGCGGCCACTGGATAATATTGGCCTGAGTTTGAATCCAAGGCGGCTCCGATCCCTAATCCTTTAAATTTGACCGCTCCATCAAAGTATACTTTCCAGCCTAATTCATCTTCATTTTCTTCACCCTCAATTGTCATTATTTCTTCATCCGAGAGGTAAGTCCACAGAGGTACGGGATTTTCATCTACCGGGCTTCCTGCTAGTAGATTTGCCAATGCTTGCCCTTTAACTGCTTTCTGTGCGACGTATTGAATATCGAACTCGTTTAATAGCCTTTTCCATTTGGCCAACTTCCCTAAAGGAATAGGCTGGCGAAAGATGTACCTTAGGGGGTCCATTCTTGAAATCAAATGAGTTGCGTATGTATCCATTTAATGTCTTAGTTTCGGAGACGCCCATGTCAGAACGCAACATGTATTTTCTACCAAGGAATACCTGGATTCACAGGGTGTGAACTTCTTACTGATGTAATAGATGGCTCTCTCTTTCTTGCCTGTTTCGTCATTTTGTGCCAACATGCACCCAAAAGCTTTCTGATACTAACATGTACAGCAGCAAAGGGCTTCCCGGCCTTGGCGGGACCAAAACGAGTGGATTTGATAGGTATCTCTTGATTGTGTCAAAGGCTTTTCGACAGTCTTCCGTCCATTTAGTTGGAGCATCTTTCTTGAGGAGTTTGAGAATTTGTTATATGATTATTATGGACTGAGCGATGAAGCGTCCAATGTAATTCAACCTTCCTAAGAAACTCATGACCTCTTTCTTTATTCTTGGCGGTGGGAGTTCTTGGAATGCTTTGATATTTGTGGGATCTAACTCACTACCACGACTACTGACTATGAATCCTAGTAATTTTTCGACAGGCACTCCAAATGCGCACTTTGCGGGATTCAATTTCAAATCGTATTTTCGGAGTCTGTCGAAGAATTTTCTCAAATGTTCAAGGTGGTCCTCACCCACTCGGGACTTGATGACGACGTTGTCCACATATACCTCAATCTCTCTATGCATTATATCATGAAAAATAGCGATCATCGCCCTCATGTAAGTAGCGCCGGCATTCTTGAGACCAAAAGGCATTACCCGGTAATGATACACCCCTCCATGGTGTGATGAATGTCGTCTTTTGAGCATCTTCTTCGTCCATCAGTATCTGATGATAGCCCACGTAACAATCCACAAAATATTGTACCTCATGCTTGGCGCAGTTATCAATGAATATGTGAATGTTCACGAGTGGGAAATTATCCTTTGGGCTAGCACGGTTAAGATCACGATAGTCCACACAAATCCTTATTTTCCCATCTTTCTTTGGTACCTGGACTATGTTTGCTAACCATGTCGGGTATGGTGTCACTTCAACAACTCCCGAATGAATCTGTTTCTCTACTTCTTCTTTAATTCGAATGCTGACGTCAGGCTTAGGCTGCCTGATTTTCTGTTTTACCGGGGCAAATCCTTCAAGGATCGGCAACCTATGGGGAACAGTTTTCGTACTCAAACCCAGCATATCTGTGTATGACCAAATATATCTTCATATTCTTTCAACAAACTCGGATACCTTTCTTTCTCAGTTTCTGTCAAATGCACACTTATTCTAGTTTCCCGAACCAACTCTTCTTTTCCTAGATTAACTGCCTCTGTTTCCTATAGGTTTGGCGTTGGCCTGTTCTTGTATTCCTCCTCGATATCTATCAACCCTTTTGGTTCAGTTACCTCTTCTTCTTGATCGTCGTTTTGTTCCTCATCATTTTTACTTGTTTCGTAACATGTCATGACATTATTTGTGGCATCTGTATTATTACTGTAAAAAAAAATAACACGGTTATTAATCATGTAAAAGCAATTTTAATTACGTATTTACATATAATTATATATATATATATATATATATATATATATATATATATATATATATATATGCTTATATAGGTAAAGTAAAGCGATTTTGTCTTATTGTAAACTTTGAGGCGTTTTTGTTGAAATTTAAAAGAGCGATACAAACTGTGGTCCTAACATAGAATGGAACATCGAGCCATTTCCATTATTAAACAACAGGTAATAAGGAAACATGAAAAGGCGACAAGCCAGGCCTCAGAGCCGACTTTCGCCATTCTTTCTGAAAATGAGCATTCTTGCTACCATAGAGTGAATAACGAGGTAGAAGTCTATCCACTTATTGTTTCCCCTGGCTCAGTACGACGAATCTCTAATGCTTCAAAACATTCTTCAATGATGGTTGCACATCGCTCTTCCCAAAAGAACATCCTTAACCTTCTTCTGGATCTTTGCTGTTGTGACTCAATGGATACGACTTTCTCATTTCAACAGGACCTCTTGGTCCATATTCTGCTTTTTCTTCTTCTGCCTCACACGGCTCGTATCCAACCCCAAATTGATATTTCCCATTTTTGATACTCACTGGTTCTTTGATTCCTTGCAAGTTTTTTCCCCGGCTCAAACCCACTCCTTAGCATAGTTGTAGCAACCATTTTGTAGACCAGTGACATAAGGACATCTTCATCATCTCCCATATGATCTACCATGGCTAATTAAACAGTGTGAAAATCAGCACCAACTGGTGACTTCTCTACGACTGGGACAGAATTGTCTGGATAATTGTGAATACTTCCTTTACCATGAATCACGATTTCTTGATCATCCCATATGAATTTGAGATACTGGCGCAACAAAGATGCTACAACTCCAACGGCGTGTAACCAAGGTCATCCTAATAATAAGTTGTAGCTTATTTTGATATCCATGATGACGAATTCCACTACGAACTCTGCGGGACCCATTTGTATGTGTAGATCTATTTCTCCAATTGGGTCGCTGGTTGCACCATCATAAGCTTTTACATTTGTTCAACTCCAGGGGATTTTGCCAACATCGTACCCGGGTTGTTTCAAATTCGTAACAGGGCATACATTCAACCCATCCCCTCCATCAATTAGCACTTGAGGGATAATCTTGTCACGACATTTGAATTTTATGTGCAAGGCTTTATAATGGGACTTACCTTCCCTTGGTAATTCATCATCAGAAAATGATAGCCTATGCGCTCGTACAACATACTGCACGATCTCAACCAATGTTTCACTTCTAGTGCCGGCAGGCACTTGGACTTCATCCAAAGATTTCATTAAGGCTAAGCGATGTTGAGACGAACTAAGTAATAATGACACTACTGATATCCTGGCAGGAACGCAGGTGCTTAACAATCGAATAATCCTTGATTGGCATTTGCCTAAAAAGCAATTCAGCTTCACCTTCAGTGATTGATCTTTTCTGAGGATTTTCGAAATGTGGCGCTTCGAGCACAGGCTCTTCTGGAGCATAACACCTTCTAGACCAGGTCATACCCTGAACCACACGGCTATTTCTTTATTGACAGTTGTCAGATATAGCGGTTTGATCACAAAGGGTGCATTCTCAGCTGGTACTGATGTTTTGAGTATGAATGGCTCGTTCTGAATTCGAGTGACTGTTGAGGGATATTTGAGCACGAAGGGATATTTCTTGGCTGCCACAGATGTCTCATATTTCTTTGCCAAAGGGCTTAACACTTCTTCTCGCTCTTGTAAAGACAACGAGGCGACGACACTTTCCAGCCGTTGAATATCTGGGCGAATCATCGCAGGGCTCTCTTCCTATTCATCACCTCTTTCTATCATGTGGATTTGATTCCCTCTATGCTTCTGGAGAGGATTTGTGTCCACATTTGGGGGTGTTAGTTCTAGGATAAGCTCATGATTGTCAATCACCTCTTGTAGCTTGTGCCTTAAGTTTATGCAATATTCAGTAGTATGGCCAACTTGGTTAAAATGATAGGCACAAGTGAAATCTGGTCTATACCATAGATCCGTGGGATTAGAAGGTTTTGGTGGAACAACGTTCATTCGCCCGGTGTCTCTTAGCTTGACAAAAAAAACTAGCCCTTGATTCCGGTAAGGGAGTGAATACTCTCATAGGTTTCTTTTAGGGTGCCTCATAATTTGCTGGGGGAGGCTGGTTTTGGAAAGTATGGTTTTGTCGAGCTTTGTTATTGGGTGCTGGCATTCGATAATTTGGTCGTAGAGCTCGATTGCTAGGTACTGGTATTTGATAATTTGGTTGTTGAGCTTGGTAGCCAAGTTGTGCGTTGCACACAGACATTGGGCTACACTGGGGTGAAGTGGATATATAGCTGGTTGGTGGAGGTGATTAGTAGTTATCTTAATTTTTGTGGGTCATCTCTTTTCCTCGGCCTTTTGGGCTAGTAATTCTAGAAACATAAGCTATGTCTTCTCTCTTCTTTTTGCCACTCATCGGGCTAGACGTGCCTGATATGTTTAATACACTGACGATCCTCCCGGTCTTGAGGCCATCTTCGATGTCTTCTCCAACAGTGACCAAATCTACAAAGCAGCTCCCTTTCATTGTTATTATTTTGTCAAAACAGTTAGCTTCTTGGTACCGTATAAATGCAGCTACCAGCTCAACCTCAGTCATAGGTGGTTACACACGTGACACCTCATCTCTCCAGCAACTGGCATATTCTCTGTAGGTTTTGGTCGATTTCCGATGAATTTTCTAATGAAAAGCGATCAGGCACATTTTTCACATTGAAGCGGAATCTTTCCATGAATGAAATTTCCTTCTCTTCCCATGTCTCCCATCGACTGATGTCTTGTGAGATAAACCATTCCATGGCTATTCCTGACAGACTTTGGCTAAACAACCTTATAAGCAAAGCTTCATTTCCGTCATTTCCAACCAACTGGTCGGAATAAGCCCTCAAGAGGGCTTTGGGATTTCCCGACCCATTAAAGTGGTCAAATTTGGAAATTTTAAAGCCTTCTGGCAGACCCAGGTCTGGATGTATGCATAAATCAGAGTATCTTAGCCCTTCTTTCTTTTTAGAGCTATGTTCTAGTTCAACGATATTTGTCCCTATCTCCTTCTTGATCTTGTCTATTCTTACTTCAAAGAACATTTCCATGTTCTCCAGTTCTAGCGAAGAGTCAATATGGGTGACGGTCATGAAAAGTGGCATCTGGTTGTACAGGATGGATCACAGGAGCTCCTGTTTTCCAAGGGGCTTGATAAGTATTTGTGTTTGTAGCGTGAGCAGGTGTTTGAAAAGCTGGGGTTTGGTGGGAGAAATTCCCCACATGGGTGGTGTTTCAGCACAGTGGAGTTTGAAAAGCAGCCCCAGTCTAGGTTTGTGGGAAATGGTCAGGAATTGGTAAGTCCAGATTTGGGAAAATGGGTGGAGGTCTTCTAGCCTCAGCATTAGTAGCATTTTCCTTTTTGGCCCCCAGGCGGGCTGCTTCTTCCCTAGCTTCAGCCAATTGCCTCATCAGTGGGCTAACAGCTTCTTCCAAGGGCATTCCAGTTATGTTAGCCATTGGGGTACCCTTGACTAAAGCAGTTCTATTTGGTGGCGGAGTTTCAGACATGTTTTCTTCTTGAGGGTTTAAGGACGCTGCGGCAGCTTTTGATCGGGTAATCAGTTCCAGCGAATCGACCCCTGTCTATAAGAGAAAACAACTCAAAAGCTCCTAAGTTAGCATTAGATTTAAGCACGAAACACAAGATATCACGTTGTTTGCAGTTTATAGCACATAGATTCATATATTTTTTTTCAACTCTTGACTGATTCACATTCCAAGGGCATTTTGGTCTTTTTGTATTTTTTGGGAATATTGATTTTTTGGTAAGTTGTTTTTATGGTTGATTTGCTTCTGCCCAACCTGTACTAAGGGGAATTTAGATTTTTATTATAAAAAGGCCGAGTCTCAAATAGACTGCCTACGTATCCTACCAAAAGGAAATCAGGTCCATCCGTAGTTCAGGCATACATAGGAAAGATTTTTCCTATGCTACCCGAAACTTAGTTTTCTACCCTGACCAGGCCTTAAGTAGGCTTCCCACGTATCCCCAATGGGACATCACGTCGGCATGGTTCCGTTTACATAAAATGGAAAAGGGATACTCTATCTTATTGAAACCAGTAAAGGAATACTTATATTTTTCTACCCAACCATGCTAAGCAAGTCTTCATTGTCTTCTTCGTCTCCATCTTCTATCCTTGTCTTCCCGCGACAATCCAAACATGGCCTTCATTCATGAGGCGTTCTAGTTCAAGCTTGAAATCCACACATTCTTCAATGTCGTGGCCAGGGCGGCCATGATGATACACAGGCCAGGGCGGCCATGGTGATACACACAAACCCTTTCTCTTGGAGATCCTGAGCGACCCTAATATGTTTGTGGCACTGATTTTTATCTTCTTCACGCTACACAGTAGGGAGGGAATCCTGTCATATGACTTGTCGAACTTAGAGAAGTCGCTCCTCCAGAACCTAACCTTTGATATCCTTTCTGGATGATTTCTTCCTTGGTCATGGGTCAGGAAAGAGTGGGGCCCCCACAGTTGGCTAATTCTCCCTTGGTCAATCCATAGGATAAGCTTCCTTTCCAATGCTCCACACTCATTGGCTGTATGTCCTGACTGACTTCGATAGTAGAGGAACTTTCTGTAAATCATAGAAGGAGCACATAGCGGCAACATATTTGGGCTTTCCGCATACACTCCAAAACTTCCCAAAGTCTCCAAGAGTTCTTGTTTGGACAATTCTACTGGAGTACCCCAATTGTGTGGTCTTGTGCCCTTAAGAACAACTGTGCATGAAACTGGAGGTTCTTTGAGCTAAGATTCACGTGGGTCTCCATAGACTTTCAGATTGGGGATACACAGTTCATCATATCCATAAGGTATCGGGTCAAGCCCTTCTGATTGACTGAGCAGGACATAACTCCCAAGTGGCGCTTCCAGTACGTTTCCCCGTTTTACCCGTTTGGTAGGGTGTTGCTTAGTTAGTTCCTCAACATAAGCTAAGAGGGTTTCTGCTTATTTTATTTTCTCGTTGGCCGCCGTAGTGGTTTGGACAGCTTATTTCATTCTAGCGGTAGTGTCACGACCCAACCCCATGGGCCATGACTAGTGCCCGAGCTGGACACTTATATACGTACCTGTTACAATATGGAAACTTGCATAAGAACTCCAAAGGTTCATAACGTCATCATATATATACATACTCGGATAACCGGTCTCCTGAGGAGTCACAACTAATCAAAACATAACATGATACGCAAGCCGACAAGGCTGCCACTACATATCAATATCATACGCAAGCTGACAAAGCTGCCACTACATAAAAATATCCATAGCACATCGTATAGACACAGCTGAACAAACTTACATACAACCCACACATATGTCTACAGACCTCTAAGAGTATCGATAGCGAAATATGACGGGACAGGGGCTCGCCGTACCTCTGGGCAAACGTATACATACATCATAAGATCTGTACCAAAAGTCTAGGCTCCAGAACAACAAAGCTCTCCAAGAAAGCTGAGTGGAAGTCCTATGCTGAAGGGGCACCAAACCGACTATCTGTGCCTGCGGGCATGAAACGCAGCCCCCCGAAGAAAGGGGGTCAGTACGAGATATGTACTGAGTATATAAAGCATGAAGTACAATAAAGAGGATCATAACTGAAATAGAGATTACCGGAAACAAGTATGACTTTTAAAATATCAATACACTTGCCTTATGAAATGAAAATCATGCATATCAATATGATATATCATATCCGGCCCATTATGGGACTCGGTGAATATGGTCGCCACATAACATCCTTGGCGCATCATCACATCATCACATCATCATACCATCACATCATATATATATATATATATACCGTATCCCGGCCCTCTAGTGAGGGACTCGGTAAACAATGCAGTGAAACTGTGCACGAGAACGTATCCTGGCCCGGGACTCAGTGAAAGATGTATTGAGGCATGCACGAGTAGAGTAGTGAGCAACCATATGCAAATTAAATCATATCTGAGACTCAATAAGATAATCAAAATGAACCATCATTTGAAAATTTAGACGATAGTCATATCAAGTACCTTTCGAATGTCACTGCGGATTATATTAAAATAGAACTTCTGGAATCATATACACATATCAAGACATAATGAAATAGCTTCTGGAAGTCAAGAACATTAGCCATCCTAGTGGCTCTAAGAATAGGAGCTTCTTTGGAGTCATATATATACGTCGTCTGTTTGTTTCATAAAGATCATGCCAAAAAGAAAGAAGGGTTAGCTTTACATACCTTTAACGCTTATTTAAATGTCCAACGTCTACTTCTCGAGCTCGTAGGTCTAAAATTAAGATAACATAAGCCACAGTTAGATCATCCACATCACTTACTAACCAATCCAAGTACGAATGAAACATAGCGAAATTCGAGCAGCATTTCCCCTGAAAACTTAACAATCCTCGAGATCCCAATTTAGCCAAACATCAATCAAAATACAAACAACAACAACACCAACAATTTCATATCAAACTAGAATTAAATCCATTCTTAAATCACTTCCAAAACAGCCCAATATACATTCGTATACCAATGCTTTATTTTCGTATATCTATAGTATAACAACAAACACAACAACAACAACAACTATATCCAATCCCATGATATTCCAGCCCACAAAATCATTCATAACAACCACCAAACAGCCCCAAAATATTGTCACAAAACAGCCACGAAAATCATATAAAAACAGCCCGGTATACGCTTTGTATATGATATCTTCATACACTTTATTCTCCCAAATTCAAGAACAGAAACTTGTCAACAACATCAACAATTATTATACATCATAACTCAGCTAATTCCATCCATTTAGTCCAACTAAAACAACCCCCGATCCATAAACCTTAATAAAACAACAAACGAATTTATAACACTATTTTCTCCGTTCTAATTCGCTAAAACTCTAAATAAACTTATTAACAATGAAAAAGGGACCTTACTTTTACCTTAAGTATGCAGCAACCACGTCAACACTCTTCTTCTTGGCTGATTTTGAGCTCAAATTGAAGGCAGCGCAACGTACAACACTTTTCTCTTCATGAACTTCGGGATTCGGGGCTCGGATTTTGATCAACACTTGGTTTCTCTCTCTAAGGCTTTCCTCCCTCTCTCTCTCTCTAGAATTTTATGGGTCTTTTTGGTCTGAAAATGAGTAGGATAAGGCTGAAACTTTCCTTAAATAACAAGGGAAATGGGCCTGACCCGGATTGGAATCGGGTAGGGCCCATTTCACTGCCCAGCTTGACCTTTCTACCTTAAAACGTCCGTAACTCTGTATCCCGATGTCACATATAGGACCACAACCTATGGTTGGAAAGGTATTTCAATTATCTACAACTTTAATTTTAGTAGTTTTCCCAAATTCCCAAATAATGATGGGGTTATGGCCTCCCGAAGTCAGATCACCCGAACACGTAACTTAAAAACATCTTTTTGGAGGGCTTACACTTGGATTTGGCTCAAGGGTCCTTCTTGAGTTGTGTTTAAATTCACATATATTGTCCATATAACTTATCATATGTCCTTTATAAAAATCCCATCATGTGGGCCCCACCTCAGCTTACGGTTACGAGGGCTATATATCTTTTAACATATTATTCCAATCATATTGTACGAATTCCAAATATCATACTCATGCTACTATAGTAGAATTTCATTCTTTATATTTGTGATATTTTCTCCTCCTCGAGCTCACATTAAGATGTCTGTAGCCTTAGTAACACGAAATGTTCTGGGGTGTAACATCCTTCCCCCCTTTGGAACATTCGTCCTAGAATGTTAAACTAATTCTGCACTTCCAATACTTCCTTAAACATTCTTTTACTAAATTATGCCCTGTACATGCCTCCTTCATTGGTCGATCCCTTCAGTTTATTATAACGCATTCCAGATCTCTAAGTAACCATTCCCATAATATTTGTTCTTGCTCTTGCCTCTCGAGGTGATAATTCCACGCCGTTGTCTTTACTCTCCTTTTCATTTCGCAGTTGGTTGACGATTGTATTGCGAGCTTTTCCGCTGAAATCTTACTCTCTCCTGGTGCACGTAGTCTTAACTCGACTTTTTCTTCTTCTATAGTTACTCCTTTAAGACGTATCGTTCACTTCATCTTACCTCTCACGCGCAGACGTCCCTCGTCGATTTATTAGACTTTACAATCTCTGGAGTATTTCATGCCTCTGGTAACCAGTAGAACCTTCGCAGACTCCACGAATAAGACGAAATTTCCCTTGGTGTAACATTATTTTGCTTCAATAACCTTAAATTGCTTTGTGTTACAGTCCATATTCTGGAATCTTCAGCATCATGTATCACTTCTCGACTTTCTTATTAAACGATTTTAACTATCACTTTGCTTTTAGCTCTTAATCTCGATCTTTAGAGTTGGCTATCAAGTAGCGCTGGTACTCACTTAGTCTCATCCTTAGCATACAAATATTCGTAGGTTGCATAACTATTTTTGTACAGCTTGTATAAAGTATGTCCAATCTTAGTCGTAGTCCTTCATTTTCCTGGTTCATTCTGCTTTACAAATTTCATCCGTACTAAAGCTCGCTCGTAGCTATCTTGTCATACTCCTTTCCCTTTCTTTATTTTACCCCTTTGATTTTCTCATATCCTACTATAGGAGATTTTCTATCTCTCCCCTTTGCTACTTATAAGTCACAATATCATGAGCAAACAATTCCATTGCCAACATCTTAACATCTAATCCAGTATAGCATTGCTATCCTTTACAATATCTCTTAAGTTACTCGTTACCATTCTCTTGTCGTATTCTTCTTTTTTATAAGCACTCACTTTGTAATGCCATATCATTCAAGATCTTTACAGATGTTTCTCCGCACCATCTCAAATATCATCCTGACTTCTATCCATTCATTGCTGGCTTTCAGGTCTTACTAACTTGTTTCAGCAAGGGATCTCACTTGAAGTTTAAGTATCCATATCAAACATATTGCAGTGTCAATTGCTTCCATCTTACTCTTGCTTTTTCTCACACCAGCTTCCCCCCTTTAGGGTGTACTTATACCATTATCTGTTTATATTCCGCTCTACGTCCCTATTTCCAGTCTTCAAATTCATCTGATCCCCCTTTTTTTAATTTACTTGGCACACTATACCATATCCATATCTTTTCTTTATAATTTATGATTTTGATTATCCACGTATGAAACCTTAACAAAATCACGAAGCGACGAAAACCTTCCTATATATAGTACAAAATCTCATCCGATAATCTGTACTCGAGTAATGCAACCAATGTAGCAACTCATCCAAGGTCACATTCCACTGAATCCAATCAATAATTAATGAATGCTTGTAGTCGTTCCAAGTTCTCAATTAGATAGCGCTTATTTTCCGATGATAAGTGTCCAAAGTTCTTGTAATATTATCTTTATCCCAACCTATATCATATGTTTCCTTTGATAAATTTACAACACATTATTTGTTCCTCAGGCCTACAGTCTTTGTCCTTTAAGGATTTCACTATTTCCGAGGTGAAATCATATACGCAGTACTCCTTTGTGAATTATGCTCTTTTACCCTTGTTGTGTACACAACACTGGCTTCTAACTTACTCAAAATCATATCAAGTTCGTCTTAATCATGGTCTTATCTTATTACCTTGTCGTCGTATTACACCTTTAAGTTCATAGCTATATATTTCTCTTTTGTTCTATACTCGTACTCAATTAATCACGTCTATCTTAGGTGTTTCCCTTTTGAATTATCTTACCATTTCTCCAGTCTATGTCCATCTTTTATTCTGTACACGAGGAATCTTGTGCTACCTCTGTACCCTTCGGAAAACACTACTTCTGCATAATCCCTTCCGTATTCTGTTCATTCCTATTTGTTCTTATCATACCAGTCATTTTCTGGCACTTATTCTGCTTCGTTGCTTATCTTTCTGTAGTTTGGTCTTTCATAATTCTGTCACTTATATTACTCGTGTTCTCAGCTATACATGCTGTAACTTATTACTGCATTATTATCTCGCTCGCTTCCTTCTTATTTCCTTCTTACAATTAACTCTTTCTTTTCTTGTGCTCGCTTTCATATCCATTATCACATAGTATGCATTCTGAACCTTTCCTATAAAAGAACTTTATAAGTCTTTCTTATTCGTTCTATACCTTGCCTTTCCATTTCACATTTGCCTTCATACCTCAGTCGTACAGACCACGTCATATCCTTTAGTCACTTCCTCACTAGGCTTTACTCATTTTCATAACAATCCTTATTGTATTCACATAATATCCTGTTCGTAATTAATCCTATGGTGTAACACTTCTTAACCTTAAGGATTCAGGACTCTTACTATGGTTTAATTACACTCTGTGGAGTAGGCGTACTTAACCCTTTTACCCTTTCTGATTAATGTTAGCCTTAATGCCTCACAGGCTGTCTTATTAATACATTCATATTCGTCACAATTCTTCCTCCTCCGTACTCTTGTCCCAATCATACTATTACTCCTTTTAACTATAAACTCGTCGTAATTTATCCCTACTGATCAATTTAGTTGATATCTCAACATAACACTCTATTAAGATTTGCCAGCCCTTTCTAAATCATCTTTTATTATCACAAGCCCTTCCAAATTGTCTTAACATTTCCTTTTTACCATATTGATCTTGACCTCATAATTACTATTACCATCAATTCAAAGTTAACACATTTCTCAAAGTCAGACTTACAACTTGGTAAAATCCTATCATTACTGTTGACACGACCTTTCAAGACATATTACGCAACGTACAACACTTTTCTCTTCATGAGCTTCGGGATTCGGGGCTCGAATTTTGATCAACACTTGGTTTTTCTCTCTAAGGCTTTCCTCCCTCTCTCTTTCTCTAGAATTTTTTGGGTCTTTTTAGTCTGAAAATGAGGAGGAGAAGGCTGAAACTTCCCTTAAATAACAAGGGAAATGGGCCTGACCCGGATTGGAATCGGGTTGGGCCCATTTCGTTGTCCAGCTTGACCTTTCTGCCTTAAAACGTCCATAACTATTTATCCCGATGTCACATACTGGCCCACGACTTATGGTTAGAAAGGTATTTCAATTATCTACAACTTTCATTTTAGGAGTTTTCCCAAATTCCCAAATAATGATGGGCTTATGGCCTCCCGAATTCAGATCACCCGAACACGTAACTTAAAAACATCTTTTTGGAGGGCTTACACTTGGATTTGGCTCAAGGGTCCTTCTTGAGTTGTGTTTAGCTTCACATATATTGTCCGTATAACTTATCATATGTCCTTTATAAAAATCCCATCATGTGAGCCCCACCTCAGCTTACGGTTACGAAGGATATATATCTTTTAACGTATTATTCCAATCATATTGTACGAATTCCAAATATCATACTCATGCTACTACAGTAGAATTTAATTCTTTATATTTGTGATATTTGCTCCTCCTCGAGCTCACATTAAGCCATCTGTAGCCTTAGTAACACGAAATTTTTTGGGGTGTAACAAGTAGCCAGGGCCATTCTATCGTCCCATTGTCAATTTTTCTCACTCGTCGCTTCCATGTTCTCATTGTCACTGACTAGGTTGACATAGGGAGAAGTTGCACTCATGCTATCTAGAGTCTCCATTTCCTATTAGCAAATCAACCTTTTAAAAGTGGAGCGAAATTTATTTTAGGGGTTATTTCCTTAGTGTTCCTTTTGGGTAGTGATCGGAATGTGGACCAATCAAGAGTTTCATCAATATATAGGATTTTCACACAAAGCAGTTATATGAAGTAAGCATTTAGACAATATATAAGTTGCTTTCCTATACCTCGTTGCTCCGAGGCTACTAGTGTATGAAGCATAATTGTGCCATATGTAAAACAGATGTATTTTTGTCGAAAAATAAAAATCCCAGCGCTTTTGATGAATAGTATTTTCCCAGGTGGGATTGCAAGTGTCACGACCCTAGTAGGGGGCCATGACGGGTATCCGGAGCTGACTACCGAGCACCACTCATTACGCTAGTCGTCATACTCATCCTGGACACATATAATCTCCAAGGCAATACATAAATATACATAAGCCCTGACGGCTGCAAAAATAATATACAAAAATATACACTGATATATCCATGAGACAACTACTACCCACGCATTCATATCTACGAGCCTCTACTAGAATAATGAGAATACATCAATAACTGGCACCTCCGGAATAATGGAGTGCTCCTGTGTAGCTACTGATAGACTTCTACGAATCTGGGCCGCCTCCCTGTCTACCTGTGAGCATGAACATAAAGTCCAAAAGGAAAGAATGTTAGTATGAACATTGTACTGAGTATGTAAGGCATGAACAATAGTAACATATCGAAAAAATAAGGGAACATCAAGTAAGGAAACAACCTGTAACTGAATGTCACTTAAGACGGAATATTTACATCATAAACAACATCATATCAAGTATGTATATATAAGCTGCCCGACCATATAGGTATGGTGTGATCATCATTAGCCCGCGTCTAGGACTCCCGCATCCAGGGTAACCATCTCATGCCGCCCACTAGTGGTGTTTGCCCATGCCATCTAGACATGGTGTATACGCTGCTCGCCTTAGCGGTGTCTGCTCAACCATATAGGCACAGTGTAATCTCATTATCATATACTTATCATAAAGCATGCATTAGGACTCAGGTACGAACTATAACTCTATCGGGGTGACGTAAGGTCGAGAACCCCCGATTCCATTATGGATTAGTCATGATCATCGTGCCTCACCTTGAAGGAACTAGCATTATAAGGTGAGTCTAGCAATAATGAATAACATCAAGGAATCATTAGCTTCATAAGAATATCATGTCATAAGCTTTGGAATCTCTAGACTTAGACACATCATCTTCATTTTCATATTCACAACGCATCTCTTATCTTTATTTCATGAGAAACTCTTAATAATCATAGACTCATAGTTTCCAGAACATAAGAGAGTCATGGAAAGATAAAGGAAGTCATGTTGTAGGAATCATGCCTTTGAGAAGAAGGGACTAGCCTTATATACCTTTACGTCTTGCTAACTTTACCAATTTAACGACTCCCTCCAATGTTCACGATTCTACATCCAAGAGAATTCGTACTAAGATTAGATAATCAGAAACATACTTAAGCTTAAGCTAGAGCTAATGAAAATTGGGTAGCATCTCCTTTGTTTCTATAACTTTCTCCATATAATATAACAATTCCCAAACATCACTAACAACACTACAATACCATAATCAATAAACTTTGTTAAGTTAGTCATTATTCAATTCTCAAAATTCCCTCTCAAAGTCATTCATAACCATAGCCATAATACAACACCACATTCCTCCTCATATAATGCTTCTCCAATATTCTTAATACCATTCATAACAAGATTATACTCATAACATGTCAAGAATCATGATTTGTATCAAACTACTATTCAAGAATACCACTACTCTCATATTTGCAACCCATTTTCTACTTTCTTCCATAATTCAAGTCTTTCAACCATTCAATATTCTTAATAACATGAAATGATCATAAAACTCACCTTTGATTATGAAGGAATGGTTTTTGGATGGAAATGCTACACTTGGAGAAAACCCTAGATCCACTTCCAAAGAAATTTCTAGTTTCCATCAACCCTCATTAACATTCTTGCACTTGATTCTACTAGTTTTGGCATTTGATCTTTGGTTTCCCTTGAATTTATGTTAGTGAAATATGTGGAACCTTCTAGAGGTCTTGAGAGAAGTGGAGAAGTTGGAATAATGAAAAATTAGAAGTGGGAACATGTATTTATACTTGGAAAAATACTCAACCCGACGGGAGTTATAATATTATACGGTCCGTATAAGTGACTGTATTTCACCATCAGGGAAATCCCTTTTTCTATAAGGTTATACGGAGCCCTTATACAGACCGTATAAAGTTATATGGACCGTATAAGTGGTCGTATAACTCTATTTTTCTAAAGTTAATCTCATCGTTTCGTTTGATCTCCAATCCCTATGGAACCTTCTTAGCACTTATTTAACACTTCATTAACAATCTAAGGAGCATTATAACTTTTTCTCAAGACATTGTTAAATCCACATTAGCTCCGTACTTGCAAACCCCTTCCAAAACACGACTTATACTTTACATTCTTCAACGAACTTTCTTCTTATGCCTCGAATGTCTTTGGAATCTTAATTAGAATCATTAAGTACCCCTTCTTACTTATAGGGACATCATAAATATCTTACCCTGCGTTAGTCTATTCACCACGCAACGACATGAAATTTTTCGAGGTGTAACAGCAAGGCTTTTAAAATAAATACAATAATCAGAGGAAGTCCCTTCAACGGACAGAAATCTGCTCTCTATTATCTCATACCTTCTTGTCCCTTCGTAGGGCGGTCTAAATGGATACATGGGCTGGCATCAATGTTGTCCCGATCCACTAACCTCTCTGATCATCAGGCAATTACGTCCCTGTATCTATGGCCCCTTTAACAAAAGTGTCTAGCAATTCTAAACTCTTTAATGAGGCATCTGCCTCGTCTGTCAAACTTTTAATTATCTCTTGATCATATTCTGTTTTTGCTTGATGATCCATTTCTCTTTCTTCCATTCGTCGTTTCATTCTTCTAACCTGAATTGCATTCGCAGCTTCCCCATCTACGGGAAATTTATACAGATATGGCCCCGGAGTAGCAGTACCAGCTAGCTCAGACCTAATCCACTCGTAATAGCTTTCGTCATGACTTGGATTGTTTGGATCGTCATCCAACTTATCTTTCTTTATCACATTCTTCCAATCTTTCAGAGCAACTTTTTGGATACAACCTTCTTCATAAGCTCGTACAAACTCTCCCATATTACCCATATTCGGAATAACCTGTCTCATACCGAACTGTCTAAGTACTCTCAACGGTGGGTAGGGTCTGATTCCCCTAATACCCAAAAGTGGTAAATATGGACCCCTACGGCTCTTAACGCAGACAGTCTTGGAATGAAATCTAGGTACTCTCCACCTGATATGTTCTTCTCTCAGTCTGGAAAAGACGTGAGCCCATCCTCTTTTATCTTGAACCCCACAAGGCATAGCAGCGACTCCCAAGTCATCCTCTTTTAGGGCTGGATCTCCGCGGGCAGACAAATCGCTCTTATCTAAATGCTTAAGTATCCACTATTGGACTAAGAGATTGTAACCATGGAAATAATAATAACGGTTGCGACATTTTCCCAAAGCTCGATATATATCTGACAAGATAATAGGGATGATGTAAAAATATTTGGTAAGCCTATTCGTTGTAACTCCCCTAAGAACAACATGGGCAACAAAGACAACTCGGGTGTCAATAGGTAGGGAGACATTTAGTGGAAATACCACAGTTCCCAATAGGTAGGTGCTAAAGGCTAGTGTTTGATTGGCTTCCCAGGACTGGAGTGAGGCAAACTCAAGGATGTGGTTTTCGTACCCTTGTTTGGATGAATACCTCTCATATAACTCTCTAAAGGCTATAGTGGGTCCCTGTGCCAATCGGCTTTCTTGATCGCAAACATGTCTTTGATTTCTTTTGGGGTAGGTTTATAAGGGATAAAAATGTTTTGAGCTGCCTTCTTTTTGGATCTGTTAGCACTTCCTACGCTTTCCAAGACATCTCTAATATCTTCTAAAGTGGGAGTCATCTCCATCTCTCCAAATCTGAACACCATTCTATCGTTGTCCTAATAACTAGTAATAATCTTTAGCAGACCCGGATCCCCAGTCATATCCATCAACGAAGGTAGATGCCCTATACAGCTCTTTATCTCTTTCTTCTGATCATTAGTTAGACCTTCCCACCACATCACTAACTTGGTGGTGGACTCACAACCATATCAAATTGCACATTAGCAGACATCTGCAAGACAGAACACTGTTAGTTCCCCGCCCCCAGGAACAGTAATTTATTTCACACATGGCACAATAATGCTTCTAAATAGAAAATAGTGGGATGCACTGTCTTCAGTTTTTATACCATCTGAAGACAGTAAGGTGTATTTCCTGTCCGATTCAGGTAGGTCTGAGATACCCAAACCGGTCTATGGTCAGCATGCGCTATATCAGTATGGATTTGGCTTCGCTCTACGTTAGTTATTCTAGAGTGGTTTTTCAAGCAAATGACACATGTTACCCAAGCAGACAAGCTGGGGGTGGGCTCCCTAAGGCTGTGGGATGACCGCATGCCCACTCGACCTTAGAGACCTCCAAAGATTATATCAAAAGGTTTTTAGTGAAGGCATGACCGCAGCTCATGCCGCGTCATCACCCTTAGAAAAATGTAAAATAAATGCCAAGAGTGGCGGAGTATGCATGCATGAATGACAGTTATATTTTGCAGAAATTTAAACATGTAAACAATTTATATCACTTAAAAAATTTATATCATACAAACACACAAATTATTAGAACCCTTATGGTTAGAGCCTTAAATTATCCCCAGCGAAGTCGCCATCTGTAGCGGTTCTATTTTTTCCGATTCGTATTTGCACTTGCCTCATTTAAAAAGAAAAGTGCCCGGGTAAGTACGGTTGTCAATTGTACCAGGATAGAGAAAAAAATATACTTCTACGTCGATGGTGCTCTAAATAGACTTTATTTTAGAGTCGTCACTTAAACTTTAGGAAATCAGGAAAACCAGTTCGAAAAGGGTTCATTTAAAGCGGTTGAGTTTTAAAAGAATTCTAATCTAACCAAAGTTCGGGTAAGGGTTCTGGTGGTCCCCCGGGGAAGGTGTTAGGCACCCCGGTATTAAGGATCCATAAGATATGATTGACCTACGGGTTCTAAGAGTATGCCTTTGTAGATATGAATTGTTTATGGTAAATAAATTGTTTCGGCTTATATTTCCGCAACAAAAGATTTTATCCATTCATGCGAAATAGATCACGTTTCAAGAAATAAAAGTGGTAAAATTTTGCCCAAAATTGGGCGTTTGGGTGTCGGACTATAACACTTAGGCTAATATCCGAAGGCTCTTAACCTAAGTAGGTCTCTACGTAAGTCCACCCAAAAATAGTTTTGAAAAAATGTTTTTTAAGTATAGAAAATAGTTTTTAGGAAAATAATTTTAGGCATACTATTATAGTCTGTATATTAATCATATTCTACATATATAGTCCGTTTTATTCTATATTCGTCAAATTTTAGTCAAGTATAATTTTTTAGTCCAAGTCTAAATAATCATGATTTGTCCCACAAGTTCTGAATATTAATCCAAATCAGTCCATACGTCAAAGTCCACAGGTTTCATAGGTGTCCAATTTAGTCCTTAATTTCACAAAAATCGGCAGTTTTAGCCCTTTTAATCAAATTAGTCCCAATTTGCATTAATGCCTCAAAATTAATCTCACATTTTGTAACAAATTCATTTTTGGCGACTTTAAAATACATGATAATCCTATAAGGGCTCCAATTTGCATAATAATTGCGCAACTAACAATTTAAAGTACATAAGTAAATAGAGATAGAGAGATTGGGCCGACCAAGCCCAAAAGAATGGTATTTATGCAATTGGGTTCATCTTAAATCCAACAGATGCTCCATTTTGCTCTAAGGGAAAGGTTGACTCGATCTAGATATGTTAGAAGGCCCTAGCAACGGGTTTGAATGGACAAAGATACAAACGGATGTGCATGATATTAGTATACATTCATAAATTAAACTAAGTACAAAAATTAAGACGACAATGATTATTACAAAAAGCAAAAAATGAATTACAATTTACTAGGCCTAGCCCACTTAATACTTTATGATAGCAAATAGAAAAAAATGGCCCAGATACGAAATAAGCCCAGAAATAATAGTAATAATAAGCCAACCACAAGTGACAGGCCCAAATGACAAGCCCAAATGACAAGCCTAGGCTGAAAATCTCCTAAGTGTTAAGAGGTAATACACATGATATACCATAGGTATACTACTCCATTTTCTCTAATTTTTGTAAGTGTCAAAGCTGTAATATACACGATGTACCATTGATATACTGATGTGCCGTGAATTTCGGCACATTTTATGCCTTTGTCACTAGAAGTGTTGCTTTTTTTTACGTCGTTTCTTATGTTATTTTGGTGTTTTGTAGGGTTGGTTGACTAAGGAACGGAAATGATAAGAAATGCTGAAAAAACGAACAACTTGGAGAAAAAGGACGGTTCGTAACTCGAGTTACGGACCGTAACGTGATCCGTACCAGAGAGGATACGTGCTGCTATAAAGGACGGTCCGTAACTCATGTTACGGGCCGTAACGTGTACCGTAAGCGGAGGAAAATTTCCAGAAAGTTGCCTAAGTAGTGCCACAGGTTACGCCCAGAAGGACGGTCCGTAACTTAGGTTACGGGGCGTAACGTCATGGCGTAACTCATTGGCCACTGAAAACTGAGGCCATGATCCACTGGAAGATATGGACCGTAACCTATGTTACAGTCCGTCGCAAGAAGCCGTGACATCAAGTTGACAAAGGACGAAATCGAAGGACGGACCGTAACCTGTGTTACGGTCCGTAATGATGCCGTGTAAGGGTGTTTTTGTCCAGAAACTTGACGCGATTTTTGGCCCTATAAATACTTAAAGTTAGGGTTTTAATTCATTATTTTGATTTTCTTAGGAGCATTAACTCAAGTCTTGAATATTTGAAGTGGTTGGAGCATTTAAAGCACCAACTTGACTTTCATTCCATATTGTATTAGCATCGCAAGTATATTATGTTAACTTTTAAGCTTTCTTTGTTAACCAAAATGATGAGTAGCTAATTTTAATTCTAAGGTTGTGGATCCCATGATGGGTATTATGTGAATGGGTTTCTACTATTGATATACGCATAATGGTTGTTGATATTTATTCTTTTACATTTGAAAAAATCATAAAGAGGAAATACAGCCTAAGTGTTGGGAAACATTAGGAAGTGCTTAAGAGATCAAGTGCATACTTTTAGGACAACCATTAGAAGTATATCACATTGAAACCTGAAGCATAATATCTAATCAAAATGGGGAACACAAACTTAGTCTCTCTCTCTCGCATTAAATACATTTCAAGTCAAAGTATTCAATTACATTACTCAACAAATATTTCAAACTATTCGGAATAGGATAAAAGCCTTTAAAGACTAGTATCGCATACAATTAGTACCCTTTTCTCTCCATATTCCCTGTGGGACTCGACCCCAACCTTGTTTTGTTTACTATATTTGACAACGTCCGCTTTACGCCATTAATAGGTGTAATTTGAGCATATCAAATTTTGGCGCCGTTGCTGGGGAATACGGTTTTGAAATTACTGATTGTTGTGTACTCTTCTTTAAAAACTTTTTCTATTCCATCACACCTTGTTTGCTATTGTGGTGAACTAGGTAAACATGGCTGGAAGATCGAATCGAAATCAAGGAAACCAAGGGGGACTCCAAGTGAACCCACCTGCACCAGAAGAGGACGAAGATGAGAATATATTTGCGAAATTCATCAATGAAGCTGATTATGCTTCTGCTGTGGTCCCTCCTAGGACTGGAAATACTGCGTTCAAAATTGATAGTTCTATCTATCAGCTGCTGAAACTTGAAGGTTATTTCCGAAATTCTTTGGAGGATTGTCCACTTCGACATTTGAAGAACTTCCTGCACGTGTGTGCTCAACAATCACAAGGTATTGTTTCTGATGATGCACTTCGATTACGGGTCTTCAAATATTCCTTGGCTGGCCAAGCAAGGGAATGGTATGAAAAGCTTCCCAGCAATTCTATTCATAACTGGATCGAGCTAGCCAATACATTTCTGAAGAAGTGGTTCCCACCGAGCAAAAAGGCTGAACTTCGAGATAAGATCTTTGAGTTCAAACAACTCCTGGGGGAATAATTATATTCAGCATGGGAGCGGTTCAAGTACTATCTAGCTCAGTCTCCAACTCATGGGTTTTCGGATGCTATTCTCACGGAGAAATTCTACAAGGGCTTAGATACAATGAATCAGATTGCTGTCAATACTGCCGCAGGCGGATGCAATTCTACAAGGGCTTAGATACAATGAATTAGATTGCTGTCAATACTGCCGCAGGAGGATGCTTCATGGAAAAGTCATTTATCGTCATCACCTGTTTGCTTGATAAACTCACCACCCACAATCAATCTTGGCATTCAACTGATACTGAGAGTCTCTCTTATGGTAGTCCATCACTAGCTGCAGTTGCAAAAGAAAACCATGAGAGAGATCATGCCTTTGCTCAATTGCAAACCACGGTGGATCTATTATCAAAGAAGTTGGCAGAAAAGGATGCACAAGGGGTAAATGTTGTTGAGGAGTTACCACCTGATCCACAGGGAATGTATCAAGTCCCTGAGGGGATGTACCAAGATGGGCAACAACAGTATGAAGATTCTAATTATGTCAACAACTCGCAAGGGGGTTATCAAAGGCAAAATTATCAAGGTCCGGGTCATCACCCATGGAAAAAGCCTCAACACCAATTTCAAGGGAACAATTATAGCAGAAATGATCAGGGAAATCCAAATCAAGGGAATTACAATAACAACAATTATGGCAACAAGAGCTCGAACCCCTACATTCCACAAAGGGGGCAAACATCAAATTCCCAACAGTGGAGAGACAATTCAGCTAGCAACTCTGCTAGTAATGGGCCTAATGATTCCGCGGAGCTGAAAAGTATGATGCAGAAAATGCTAATGAATCAGGATAGAACTGAGAGCACAATAAAGGGAATGTCTCAGGTTCAACTATCTCATTCAGCTTCCATTCAGAAGCTTGAATCGCAATTCAGAGACCTTTCCAGAGAAGTGCATACTCCTCAACGTGGACAACTACCAAGTGATACAGTACCAAATCCGAAAGGTAGTGGGGTAAACTCTGTGGAGCATGTAGCTGCTATTAGCACCAGAAGTGGAAAAATACTTCAAGGTGCTGATAAAAAAGTGGTTGATCTAGATCCAATTGTTGAAGAAGAGGCACAACCTGATGTATCTGATGTTATTGTGGAGGAAGAAACAGAGGAGGAAGTCCCTATTATAGCTGAAGAGGAGCAGAATCTTGATAATCTCAAGGCGCAAGGAGAAAAACAGGAAAAGGGGAAGGAAAACCTTTCTGGCGCTCTACGCCCTTTGAGCCAATTGTTCAAATATTCACCGCCTTTTCCTCAAAGGCTAGTGAGGAAAATATAAGATGACAAGTGCTTGCGATTCTATGATAAACTCAAGCAGTTGACAATGAACATTCCTTTCATGGACGCTGTCCAAGAAATGCCTGGGTTTGCTAAGTATTTGAAGGATCTCTTAACAAAGAAGAAGAAGAAGCCATTGAAACATGACACTGTGGGTATCACTCATCGCGTTAGTGCTATTATTTCCATGACCACAGTGCAAAAAAGAGAAGATCCTGGAGCATTCACCATTCCATGCACCATAGGGCAGTAGGATTTTGCCAAGGCTTTGTGTGATAACGGGGCTAGCATAAATCTTATGCCCCTTGAGATTTTCAAGAGATCAGGATTAGGGATACCAAGGCCAACTACCATGAGGTTGCAGATGGCTGACAGATCGATAAAAAGGCCAGTGGGGGTAGTTGATGATGTGCTTTTCCAAATCGGGGAATTCCTACTCCCGACAGATTTCGTGATTCTTGACTGTGCTATTGATCAAGAAATTTCTATTATTCTGGGGAGACCTTTCCTTCCGACAGGGAGGGCTCTTATGGATTCCGAGAAGAATGAAATCAAGTTCCGGGTGAACGATGAGGAGGTGACTTTTCACACCAGCAAGGGTATGAAATTACCTAGTCTTTATCAAAGTATTTCAGTCATTAATTCTTTTGATGTGGTGGATGAAGTGGTAGAATTCAAAATGGAGGAAGAATGCTTGGGTGAAGCATTATCGACCATCTTGGTGAATTTTGATGCAGAAGAAATTGAGGGATATATTAAGACAGTGAATTCACTCACCGGTCTGGGGGTCTTACTCTTATGAGCCCAAGAAATTGTCTCTTGATTTAGAGAAACGAACAACTCCTCCAGCAAAACCATCAATTATTGAGCCACCGAAGTTGGAACTCAAGTAACTTCCATCCTATCTTAAATATTAGTTTATTGGAGCAAATGCCACCTTCCCAGTTATTGTGTCATCACTTCTGAATGAGGTTCAAACTCAAAGACTCATCACAGTTTTGAGGAAACATTTAAGAGCTTTAGGTTGGACTATTGCAGACATCCAGGGGATTCCTTCCGGAATTTGTGAGCATCGAATTCAGTTGGAGGAGGAAAGTTCACCAAGTGTTGAGCATCAGAGAAGATTAAATCCACCGATGCAAGAGGTGGTAAAGAAAGAGATTATTAAGTGGCTAGATGCTGGGGTGGTTTACCCGATTGCCAACAGTCCATGGGTAAGTCCAGTCCAGTGTGTGCCAAAGAAAGGGGGCATCACTGTTGTCCCTAACTCTAAAAATGAGTTGATTCCGACAAGAACTGTCACCGGTTGGAGAGTGTGTATGGACTACCAGAAGCTGAACACTGCATCTTATAAGGATCATTTCCCTATGCCTTTTATTGATCAAATGCTTGATCGGCTAGCTGGAAGGTCTTATTATTGTTTCTTGGATAGGTACTCAGGTTACAACCAAATCAACATTGCATTGGAAGACCAAGAAAAGACTACTTTCACTTGTCCCTATGGGACATTCGCTTTCAGGCGAATGCCATTTGGTCTTTGCAATGCCCCAGCTACTTTCCAACGATGCATGATGTTCATATTCTCTGACATGGTTGAAAACTTTCTTGAAGTCTTCATTGGCGACTTCTCTGTGGTGGGAGATTCATTCGATGAATGTTTATACCATCTTGATCGGGTGCTACAAAGGTGTGAGGAGACAAACCTCGTTCTCAACTGGGAAAAGTATCATTTTATGGTAAAGGAGGGAATTGTCCTTGGCCATAAGATTTCTGAAAAAGGGATTGAGGTTGATCAAGCCAAAATCGATGTGATTTCAAAACTCCCTCCACCATCTCAGTAAAAGGGGTTCGGAGTTTCATGGGGCACGCCGGATTCTATAGAAGATTTATCAAAGACTACTCCAAAATTGCAAACCCAATGTGCAAACTCTTGGAAAAGGAGTCCAAATTCAATTTTGATGAGAAGTGCATCAAGGCATTCGACGAGTTGAAGCTGAAATTAACCTCCGCCCCTATTGTTGTGTCCCCGAATTGGTCGTTGCCCTTTGAATTTGTCACGACCCAAACCGATGAGCCGAGACAAGTACCCGACCATTGCTGGTCAAGCACTCCTATTCCTGTATTTACCTCTCATTGACTATCCTGGGCCCATACACAACCTGTAACTGAGCTGGACTTTCTCCCGAACAATCAACATAAGAGACACCGTATCGGGAATCCACGACCAACACATACATATAAACATAAATGCTCAGAGTGACAGCGCAAACCGATTGGCCACCTCATATATACTGTACAACAAATAAGTGCTGACGAAGCTGCATAACAACATGACTACATATCTCTGTCTACAGACCTCTATGGAGTACAAGCTGTGGAAGGGACAGGACAAGGCCCTGCCATACCCATAGGTGTGCATAACAGAATAGTATATCGAGGACTGCAGCTCCGGATCAATGGAGCGTACTGACTGCTGCTGAAGGGAGATCCTACTGCTGCAAATCGTCAGACTGGCTACCTGATCCTACGGGCATGAACGCAGCGTCCACAGGAAGGGACGTCAGTACGAGTAATGTAAGGCATGAATAGTAACATAATAAGGGATGTAAAGTATGAATAATAACAGAATGGAAATATAGAGCATATCGTGAGATAAGAGAGTAACCTGTACATATGAGTGCCTCTTAGGGCGGGTACCGTGCATGCTTAGATTTCTTTTGAAAAACATTTCCTCTTCATATATAAAGAAAATAGAACATATCACATTGCCGAGGCGTCGGCTGCACTCCACTTAACCCCATATATCCCGCGTCCGGGATGGTATTATGTCATATTATACCAACTGATCAGGTGGTTACGCGTATATAATGCTCACCCCTTTTTCCCATATTCCCCATGTACATATACATATATCATATAAGCAGCATGCAGGAGAGCCCAAAGAAAGTCGTGTATCTATCGGAGTGACGTAAGGTCGGTAACCTCCGATTACATTATGGAATAATCATGGTCGCTTTGTCTCACCTTGAAGGGACAATTATTATAAGGTTAGAATATCAATGAAGAATAGCATCAAGAGAAAATATAGAATAAGATCATAAATCTCATAAGGCGTCAATTCATATACTTTGGAATCTTAGAAAATAGTCGTCATCCATGAACAAAATTGGGAAATCTAGATATAGCTCAACATTCTTATACCATCATTGAAATTGTAAACTTGGAACCTTTAAACATGAAATCGTTCTCATAATAATCACCATAGAAAAATATTCTCATCTTTGGCATCATTGCCATGATGATAAAACATGTCCATCCTTGTTGTCATAAGAGCGTACAAAATCATAAACCTCTGTTTTGGAAAAATACGGGCATTTGAAAAACATTGACTGGTTATCGGGAAAGTAATCATGCCATGGGACCATAGACTTCTAACTTTTGAAAACAGGAAGCTACAGAAGCATTCATGAAATCGTAACATAGGGATCATGCCTTTGATGAAAGGGACGAGCCTTAACATACCTGTTCAACCTCCTATTGGCTACGCTTATGTGTCCGAGATCGCAAGTCTACATTTAAGAGGAGTTATACCAGTGTTAGCCTCTTCATCATACACTTGTTCCAAGCTTCAAATTAAATTATTCCATATTCTGCCGAAAATCGGGCAGCATCTCCCCTGTTTATATGCCTAGCCCTAATTCTCAATTCAACAACCAACAACAACAATAACAATACCAACATCAATAACATCATTTCCTATATCAAATTACTCCATAGAACAGCCCATATGGTGTTCGTCCCATATTTCCACCAACAGAATTAATTTACAACAATTTAGCAACTCCTTCTCCGTAAATAAATTAAGATTAATGTTAATAGCAAGAGGTCATACCTTTTTTTCAATAATATTGCCGTATTCTCACTTCTTCACCTTGAACTTAAGCCACAACACATTAATACACAATCTTGTAGTTGCAACTATACGCCGTCTGGACCGGGATTTAGGAATTATACCTGGTTTTAGGCTAAAACGTTGGTGGTGAAAAGTTGGAGTGTATTCTGGAAGGTTTGGGGATGTTTGGGTGTGTTTTGGACGAAAATATGGGGGCCTCCCCCTTTTATAGAACGGTCCAGGTTCTGCCTGGACCGACTTACTTTTCCTTCAGCGCATTCGCGCTGGCTTATTTTTCTGACTGCACCTTCGTTCAGTAAAAAGGTCATAACGCTTGATCCCGATATCGTGTGAGGGCCCATGACCTACGGTTGGAAAGATAATTCAATTATATACAACTTTAATTCTTTGTGTGTTTCCAAATTCCAAATTTATAATATCGTTTTGTCCCCTACAAGTCAGATTATCCGAAAATGTTTCCTTTAATCGTCCTTTTGGAGGGCTTATGCCCATATTTGGCTTAAGGGTCCTCCTTAGGACTTGCTCAACTTTCCATGTACTACTCATATATCTCTTCATATGTCCCTTATAACACTCCGGTTTGTAGGCCCCACTTAGCTTGCAGCAACGAGGACTTTTCGTCAAGTAACATATGAACTAATTCATACTATATGGTCTCCCAATGCCACACATAGGTTATTATTACATTCTTATAATATAAACTTCATCTGGAATCTGGGCCTCAAATTTTCCAGCGCGTTCATGCCTCGTGGTGGCGCGTTCGCGCTGTGTTGGCCCTTGGCCTTCTCCGCGTTCGCGCCACTCCCTGGCGCGTTCGCGCTGACCATTTTCCTAGTCTGCCAGACCGACTTGTAACGTCTATATCTCCTTACCCCGATGTCCGATTGAGGAGCAGTTTGTTGCGTTGGAAACTAGACTTCCCAAACTTCACTTTAGACTTTCGTTTCACTTCAAACCTCTTAATATACCAAAACATACTCTTTCTTCCAATTAGGCCAAAATTTTTGTACCAACCCTTGCCCAACTTTCCTTCAAAGCCTCGGAAGCTTAATTTCCTTAATTCACTGGTTTTCCAATCTTCCTATAATCTATTACGCGGACTCAGACTCTTATAATAGTAACACGAGCACCTATAATCTTGTATCTTCTTGATAATAACTCCGATGTTTGCAATTGAGTAGCTACTACCTCACAAATCTCGACGTATAGAAGTTACGGGGTGTAACATCCTTCCCTCTTAGAAACATTCGTCCTCGAATGTTGTGGTTTACAACCCACGACATCATTTCTTTTGATTTGTTAGAGCAATTATTCTTCCCTTAGGGACCGATTACTATTCGCTTAGACTATAACTTGGTCAGTCTCTTCTCATTCTTCCTTATCTTGTTTATTGCCTTCAGTCAGCTTCTTTCGCTTCACTGCCTTCACGTACATGGTTGGAAATTAACTAGCATTTCGCTCTCATTTTGTCTCCATTATTGTAATCTTGACTTATCGTGCCATAACTATTTATTAGCCCGTAAGTATTTCTCTTTTTCTCGCTCCTTGTTTTCCTGTTAGTGGGCAATTACCTTTCTCACATACGGATCCTCTTCGCGTTTACTCCTTCGGTGCCATCTCGGCTACACTTTTTGATATCTATTGATTTTAGATATACACTGTACCAATTCGTTGTTGTTCATTGGTCAAGCTCTTTAATCCTTTACATCCTTGTTGCTATCTCTCTTACCTTTACATTCCAAATGCTTATTCAACATTACTTTGTCGTTATTGAGCATAATGGCTATATCCCTTAAGTCATTCTCCCTAGTTCCTTTCCAAGACCAGTTATATCAATATCCAAAATGCGCGTATACGTGATGTTTCTTTGTCATTTATTATCCTTTGCAGTCCAGTTACACTTATGGCAAACTTATAATCCGAGCTCAACTAATTTCATAGCTCGCAACATCTTTGAGCTCCTGCTACAACTTTTTCTTTACTTCCTGCTCCCAAATCTCGCTATTCAACCCAGAAGCATAGGATTACGGCAATTCTTACTCCATTACGACTCTCTAATAACATATATATACATCTAGCTTCGATTCCTTTGTACCGGCGATCACTTTATCTGTCGTTATTCTTCGTTGACTTTATGATGTGGCTTTTTACAATTAAAATTGGGCATAGCTTCACGTTGATGACTCATATAATTCCACAGCATATGCTCTCATATTCCGTATAATTAGTGGTCCATGAACTATTTTCTAATATCCGGTGAACTCTTTTATTTCCATTCATAAGAGCAGCGTTCTTCCTTTCTTCGGAAAATTACCAAACTACCAATCGTTGTTACTTCATTATAATAGTCGTTGTCATCCGAAATGCCCTTTGGATTTGTCATCCTCTCCATTATCCTTTGTGAACTTAGCTTGTAGACCTTCCTTGCTCTCTTTATTACCCTTTAGAACACGTCGCTGCATACTTAGGTACTGCGCAATTTTGGTCGATGCGAGGGATTCAAATCATGGTCTAGAAATATCATAGCTCATGTCCGCATGAAGCATCCTCTTAAGGTGTCTTTCGTACTTTCTTCCTATGTCTGCCTCATGTACACTTATTGTCAATTTATTCCTGCTTCTTCTTGATCTTCCTGATATGCCGATATGGTTCGAACTTTGGCCTCGAGCTAATAAATTTCTCCTTCTGGAGCTTGAGAACGTCATAATTCCTTTTAAGTCCAATATGTTCTTCCCCCCTTATTAAGGAGGTCCTAATACACCAATAACTTTCGAATATCCATCGTCTTCGGCAATTATCTGCCGTCCTTTACGATCTTCTTAAACCCGAGGTTCCGTTATCGTATGGTCTGACTTGTCTATCTTCTTGCTAGTTACAGTCTTATATCCAATCGGAATACTTATAAGGGTTAGATCCAATTCCGATGCCTTCTTTTCCGTCTTTCCACACCTCAGTCTTTTTATGACTAACAGCTTTCTGGACCTGCAAGTTAATGGGGACATCGAGATTCACCACGTCCTTTATGAAGTGTTCGATTATACCTTACTCCTTGTTTTTCTATTCCCGACTCTGCTTATGACATCTCTAAAACTTCTTACCTCGAGTTCTTCTTCCATTTATGTCTATATCATCATTTTTTCAGTATTTCCATACCCTTCCATCCACTACTAGTCCTTTCGCTCGTTTAGCTCACTTGCTCATACTTGTTCTTGACTATGCGTTTATGTCGCAGCTGCGCATCCAAGTTTTCCGAATGTCCTACTACGTCTTGCTATTAACATGGAATTCTTACAGTTTACACTCCCTCTATCCTCGTTCATCAAACCTTTATCTCTCTTTCTAATGCTACGGCCGGGTGGTCTTCCATGCACGTTCCTTACATTTCATTCATTTCCTCTACGATTGAATCTCTCGGTCTTCACATAAATTCTTACTCTATGTCATTAATTTTCTAATCAATTGTGTCGACTCATCGTCCTCGCTCTTTCCTTGATGAGTAATCGGTTTCCTACAGCCAACTCATTAAAGTATCCTTTTTACTCCCATGGTTAAAGATTTCCAGTTACTTTACTCCTAAATGCTCTCCTCTTCCTTCGACCAACCCATTAGTATACCTTTCCTACTTTCATCCTTAACCCTTCTTGGGTTTTTTCCTCCCCGAGCACCTTTCTTCTCTTGTTATTTGTAGTATCGGCTCTGAAGTTTGTGAAATATTCCTTTAATACACATACCCGTTGATACAGTCACATATGGGATATCATACGCATTCATATATATGTATTCTAACGCCTCGCTTACAAAGTATTTCCAAACGCTACTTAAACCCATCCTAACCCTTCTTGGGTTTTTTCCTCCCCGAGCACCTTTCTTCTCTTGTTATTTGTAGTATCGGCTCTGAAGTTTGTGAAATATTCCTTTAATACACATACCCGTTGATACAGTCACATATGGGATATCATACGCATTCATATATATGTATTCTAACGCCTCGCTTACAAAGTATTTCCAAACGCTACTTAAACCCATCCTAGACCTAGAGTTGTGATGCACCCTTTTTTTTTCTTTTCACTGGTCTAGTCTGCCTCGTCCTACGCGACCTCTTAAGGTTTCTAACCACTCCGCATACTCTAATTTCCCTTAGGGTACTCTAGCTTCTCATTTGTCTCTCGTGTCTGAATTTATAGGACTTTTAGTACACTTCCCAGGGGGTCACCCCGCCTAACATTTCTCTCACCCCAGCACGCTTAACCTTGAAACTCTGATGAAATCCGGGGCGTTAATGCTGGTATAATCGCATCCACCTCACCGTATGACCTTCATCACATAATCTAGATCAAGTTGAAATCTTAATAGATTCCAAAGCATTCTCGTAACATGTCTCCCTCCGAATTAGAAAGGGTCTTTCACTCTTCGGACTATGCAATTACTATTTTAGCCTTTTCAATCCTCAATATTCACCTTCCATCTGTATGTACGACTACCTTTCATCCTAGATTTCCAGATTCCCAATAGTGGCGAACACACCTTCACCGCCGTTACTTATAAATACTCGGTTATCAGCCTCTTTGGATTTCCGCTCGCCACTCTTATATAATAATCTACAGCAGAACTCATTTGTCGACTTTCCCTGAATCCCCCAATAGACCTTGCTCCTACTAAACCTCGAATGTAACCCATTTTAATCCTTCGGACTGCTAATCGTCTTTCTCACAATCATTCTTCATGCCATGCCAAATCCATAACTCCTCTAAAACAACGCATCCCACTTATTATCTATTTACGATATTTCCTTTCCACGTTTCTTCCTGTTAGGTGTACCTAACTAAATGACCTGATTCTGAAACATTCTGGCAGAGTCTCCTTTACAATTCTTACTACCCAAAGCCTGCATGCAGCAATTACCAGCAATGCCTCACGGGGCATATATATATATATATATATATATATATATATATATATATATATATATATATATATATATTTATATATATACGACATATCCCAGCCACCCAGGGCTCCCAATTTCAGGTAAAAGAACAAAAATATCAAAACTTACCTCTGTGACTTCCCACATCATCACTCACCTCCTCTCGTCGATATAGTGCTTCTGCTGAGATCAAAGGTTAGTATAAGGAATCTCATTTCCTATGACTTGGCTCTATCGCACGATCTAAGACAAAAAGAAGGTCAATGATTCCTAGATGCCCTGCAGCCTCCTGTTCATAAGTGTGGCCGGCTTCACACCCATAAACAGGACTCTACCGGACACGGTCTGTAGTCAATACCTAGGAGAAACTACTCTGATACCACTTCTGTCACGACCCAAACCGATGGGCCGCGACCAGTACCCGACCATTGCTGGTCAAGCACTCCTATGCCTGTATTTACCTCCCATTGACTATCCTGGGCCCATACACAACCTGTAACTGAGCTGGACTGTCTCCCGAACAATCAACATAAGAGACACCGTATCGGGAATCCAAGGCCAACACATACATATAAACACAAATGCTTAGAGTGACAGCGCAAACCGATTGGCCACCTCATATATACTGTAAAACAAATAAGTGCTGACGAAGATGCGTAACAACATGACTACATATCACTGTCTACAGAACTCTATGGAGTACAAGCTGTGGAAGGGACAGGACAAGGCCCTGCCATACCCATAGGTGTGTATAATAGAATAGTATATCGAGGACCGCAGCTCTGGATCAATGGAGCGTACTGACTGCTGCTGAAGGGAGATCCTACTGCTGCAAATCGTCTGACTGGCTACCTGATCCTGCGGGCATGAACGCAACGTCCACAGGAAGGGACGTCAGTACGAGTAATGTACCGAGTATGTAAGGCATGAATAGTAACATAATAAGGGATGTAAAGTATGAATAAAAACAGAATGGAAATATAGAGCATATCGTGAGATAAGAGAGTAGTAACCTGTACATATGAGTGCCTCTTAGAGCAGGTACCGTGCATGCTTAGCTTTCTTTTGAAAAACATTTCCTCTTCATATATAAAGAAAATAGAACATATCACATTGCCGAGGCGTCGGCTGCGCTCCCTTTAACCCCATATATCCCGCGTCCGGGCATCCCGCGTTCGGGATGGTATCATGTCATATTATACCAACTGATCAGGTGGTTATGCGTATATAATGCTCACCCCTTTTTCCCATATTCCCCATGTACATATACATATATCATATAAGCAGCATGCAGGAGAGCCCAAAGAAAGTCGTGTATCTATCGGAGTGACGTAAGGTCGGTAACCTCCGATTACATTATGGAATAATCATTGTCGCTTTGTCTCACCTTGAAGGGACAATTATTATAAGGTGAGACTATCAATAAAGAATAACATCAAGAGAAAACATAGAATAAGATCATAAATCTCATAAGGCGTCAATTCATATACTTTGGAATCTTAGAAAATAGTCGTCATCCATGAACAAAATTGGGAAATCAAGAAATAGCTCAACATTCTTATACCATCATTGAAATTGTAAACTTGGAACCTTTAAACATGAAATCTGTCTCATAATAATCACCATAGAAAAATATTCTCATCTTTGGCATCATTGCCATGATGATAAAACATGTCCATCCTTGTTGTCATAAGAGCGTACAAAATCATAAACCTCTATTTTGGAAAAATATGGGCATTTGAAAGACATTGACGGGTTATCGGGAAAGTAATCATGCCATGGGACCATAGACTTCTAACTTTTGAAACCAGGAAGCTACAGAAGCATTCATGAAATCGTAACATAGGGATTATGCCTTTGAAGAAAGGGACGAGCCTTAACATACATGTTCAACCTCCTATTGGCTACGCTTATGTGTCCGAGCTCACAAGTCTACATTTAAGAGGAGTTATACTAGTGTTAGCCTCTTCATCGTACACTTGTTCCAAGCTTCAAATTAAATTATTCCATATTCTGCCGAAAATCGGGCAGCATCTCCCCTGTTTATATGCCTAAGCCTAATTCTCAATTCAACAACCAACAACAACATTAACAATACCAATATCAATAACATCATTTCCCATATCAAATTACTCCACAGAAAAGCCCATATGGTGTTCGTCCCATATTTCCACCAACAGAATTAATTTACAACAATTTAGCAACTCATTCTCCGTAAATAAATTAAGATTAATGTTAATAGCAAGAGATTCATACCTTTCTTTCGATAATATTGTCGTATTCTCACTTCTGCACCTTGACCTTAAGCCACAACACATTAATACATAATCTTGTAGTTGCAACTATACGCCGTCTGGACCGGGATTTAGGAATTATACCTGGTTTTGGGCTAAAAAGTTGGTGGTGGAAAGTTGGAGAGTATTCTGGAAGGTTTGGGGATGTTTGGGTGTGTTTTGGATGAAAATATGGGGGCCTACCCCTTTTATGGAACGGTCCAGGTTCTGCCTGGACCGACTTACTTTTCCTTCAGTGCGTTCGCGCCCCCTTTGGGCGCATTCGTGCTGGCTTATTTTTCTGACTGTACCTTCGTTCAGAAAAAAGGTCATAACTCTTGATCCCGATATCGTGTGAGGGCCCAGGACCTACGGTTGGAAAGCTAATTCAATTATATACAACTTTCATTCTTTGTGTATTTTTCAAATTCCAAACTTATAATATCGTTTTGTCCCCTCCAAATCAGACTATCCGAAAATGTTTCCTTTAATCGTCCTTTTGGAGGGCTTATGCCCATATTTGGCTTAAGGGTCCTTCTTAGGACTTGCTCAACTTTCCATGTACTACTCATATATCTCTTCATATGTCCTTTATAACACTCCGGTATGTGGGCCCCACTTAGCTTGCAGCAACGAGGACTTTTCGTCAAGTAACATTTGAACTAATTCACACCATATGGTCTCCCAATGCCACACATATGTTATTATTACATTCTTATAATATAACCTTCATCTGGAATCTGGGACTCAAAATTGTCAAGCGCATTCGCGCCTCGTGGTGGCGCGTTCGCGCTGTGTTGGCCCTTGGCCTTCTGCGCGTTCGAGCCACTCCCTGGCGCGTTCGTGCAGACCATTTTCCTGGTCTGCCAGACCGACTTGTAACGTCCATATCTCCTTACCCCGATGTCCGATTGAGGAGCGGTTTGTTGCGTTGGAAACTAGACTTCCCAAACTCCACTTTAGACTTTTGTTTCACTTCAAAATCTTAATATACCAAAACATACTCTGTCTTCCAATTAGGCCAAAATTTCTATACCAACCCTTGCCCAACTTTCCTTCAAAGCCTCGGAAGCTTAATTTCCTTAATTCACTGGTTTTCCAATCCTCCTATAACCTATTATCGAACTCAAACTCTTATAATCGTAACACGAGCACCTATAATCTTGTATCTTCTCGACAATAACTCCGATGTTTGCAATTTAGTAGCTACTACCTCACAAATCTCGACGTACATAAGTTACGGGGTGTAACAGAATTAACGTGTGATGCCAGTGGTCTTGCAATTGGCGCTGTGCTTGGTCAGCGTCTCAACAAAATCTTGCACCCAATTTATTATGCTAGCAAAACACTAAATGGAGCTTAAATAAACTATACAGTAACGGAGCCGAAACTACTTGCTATTGTTTGTGCCTTTGAAAAGTTTCGGGCTTATTTATTGGGTGCCAAGGTAGTGGTTCACACTGACCATGCTGCCCTGCGGTACTTAATGGCTAAAAAGGATGCTAAGCCTCGGTTGATAAGATGGTTGTTGTTGCTATAAGAATTTGAATTTGAAATCAAAGACCGAAAAGGGTCAGAAAATCAAGTAGCTGACCATCTCTCCAGACTTGAAGCACCAGGGAGACCGATTGATGTGCTGGATATTGATGACACTTTTCCGGATGAAAGAGTCATGGTAATCTCTAATGATGTGGCACCATGGTATGCCGATATTGCCAATTATTTGGTAACTGGCATTGTTCCTAAAGATTTGAAGGCATATCAAAAGAAGAAATTCTTGAGAGATTGCCGACAGTATTATTGGGACGAGCCTTACTTATTCAGGACTTGTGCAGACAATATGATCAGAAGATGTGTGGCTGAATCTGAGGTGATGGATATTTTGAAGGCTTGTCATGATTCTCCGGTTGGTGGGCATCACAGTGGAAATCGAACTGCAGCCAAGGTGCTAGAGTGTGGGTACTATTGGCCAGCCATCTATCGTGATGTGAATATGTTGGCACGTTCTTGTGATAAATGCCAATGCCAGGGCACAATAGGTCGGAAGCATGAAACACCGATGAATATTGTGCTTGAGGTGGAGTTCTTTGATGTGTGGGGCATTTATTTTATGGGGCCCTTCGTAAGCTCATATGGCCTGAAATATATTCTTGTTGCGGTGGATTATGTCTCCAAGTGGGTAAAGGCTGTGGCCTTGCCTAACAATGATGGTAGGAGAGTCAATGCCTTTCTAAAAAAGAACATCTTTACTAGATTTGGCACTCCTAGAGCTATTATTAGTGATGGTGGTTCTTATTTCTGCAACAAACCATTTGCTGATCTTCTTGAAAAATATGGTGTGCATCACAGGGTTGCCACTCCATATCATCCTCAGACGAGTGGTCAGGTTGAAGTCTCCAACAGAGAGATAAAAAACATCTTGGCAAAGACGGTCAATGTGAATCGCATTGATTGGTCCAAAAAGTTAGATGATGCTCTATGGGCATATCGCACGGCGTTCAAAATGCCTATTGGGACTTCACCGTATAAGTTGGTATTTGGGAAGGCATGTCATTTGCCTATTGAGCTTGAGCATAAGGCCCTTTGGGCATTGAAAAAGCTGAACATGGATTAGCATGAAGCAACAAAGCTGAGGTTGTTTCAAATCAATGAGATGGATGAATTTAGGTACAATGCCTATGAAAGTGCAACACTGTACAAGGAAAAGATGAAATACTATCATGACTCGAAGATCCTCAAAAGGGATTTTCAGCCGAAGGACTTGGTCTTGTTGTACAATTCGCGCCTAAAGTTATTTCCGGCCAAGGTAAAGTCTCGATAGTCCGGTCCGTTTGAAATCGCAAGTGTTTCCCCAAATGGAAGTGTCATTGAGGTGAAAATCGAAGATGGCAATCGAACTTTTAAAGTGAATGCACAAAGAGTAAAGAATTACCATAGGTGTATTGATAATGGTAAGGTGGTTGATAGGTATCGTTTGAAATACGATTCCTGAACTGGAAATTGAGGCATCACGTCGAGCCGTGACGTTAAACCAAGCGCTGTGTGGGAGGCAACCCACATTTACTGCTTTATAAGTAGTTTAAATTTTGTATTTCCTTTGTTTTCTTTTATGTTTTTGATGTTTGCTGATGTGGTAGGATTCTGAGGACTGAAGAGGCCAAAAGAAAATAAGTGCTGAGTTTTCAAGGAAAGGACGCTCCACGTTACGGCCCATAACTCATGTTACGGTTCGTATAATAGAGCGTAACAAGAGAAAAGAAAATGCAGAAATCACTGAAGGATGGAGGAAAAGTGTTACGGTCTGAGTTACGGACCGTCGATCATGTTACGGACCGTAAAATATGAGCGTAACCTTGACAACAATCTGGGCAATCACTGGAAAAATTGCACCCGTTACGCCAGGTAATACGGACCGTAACACGAGTTACGGTCCGTTGGCTGTAGTGCCACGTCATTAATGAAAGCTGAAAACGGGGTCGTTTGATTGACCGTAACACGAGTTACGTCTCGTATCTCATGTTACAGTCCGTAACTCTAAGTGTAACGTTCGGGCATGTTTAAATACATCCCCGACGGTTACCATTTCAAACCAAACTGACGTTTCAAATTTTTCGAACCCCTCCCCTCTCCCTCATAACTTCCCTCATCCTCTCTTCTTCTTCCCCTCACCATCTCTCCATATGTCTTCCACCATAGTTGTTGTTTTTCTCATCACAATCCCTCGTTGTTTTGCTTTAATCTCGAGTTTCATCCAAGCATCGCCAACGATCAGGTATAACAATGTGTTGACTTTCTTTCTTCTTTTATCTATCGATAAGATTGCTATGATCTTTCATGAGTAAATTCGTATGCAATGCCATATAATTATGATGTTGAATGATTTTGAATCCCCATTGAATAATTGCGCGGGATTTAACAATGGTGGGAGGTTTGGTTTGGTATGAAAGCTGTTTGAGAGACTCGTGGGCACAAGAACATTATCTCCCACTGAGTCGGAGGGCATCCCGATTGAAAGTTTAATTCGTGAAACTACTAAATTGGTTTTCCCACCAACTGTTTGATAAAAGGTTTCAAAGAAAACTTTGGTAAAATCGGGTGAAGTCTGAGTAACCCGAGGTATGTGAGGGTATCTACTGGTGTTTTACACCATACCCAAGGAGCATAAAGTCGAAAATCTTGGCCTCGTGCTTAAACCAGAAAATTTGGCAAAAACTGTGCATCTGTGAACTGATTGCCCGACGTTCAGTGTTTCGGGCCGTAACATGTGTTACGGACCGTAACACCCCATCGTAACACCGATGATTTCCATGAAAAAGTTCTGGAAATTTAGGTGATGTTAGGGTAAGGTGTTACAGACCGTAACACGGTTGACGGACCGTAACATCATACCGTAACACCGATGATTTCCCCAAAACTTTCTGGAAATTTGGGTGACGTTACGGTAAGGTGTTACAAACTGTAACACGATTTACGGACCGTAACCTCATACCGTAACACCGATGATTTCTCCAAAACTTTCTGGAAATTTGGGTCAGGTTACAGTCAGGTGTTACGGACCGTAACACGTATGACGGTCCGTCGAACGTGTTACGTTTCCTGCGTTATAAATGAAAAAATTGAGTTACAATTGGAGATACGGTCCGTAACACCATCGACGGTCCGTCGACCGTGTTACGGTGCATGAGCTAATTGAAGTCCTCAACTTAAACCAATAAGTTGTATAATTGAAAAGCTTCTCGTGTATCATAGCTAACTTTGCCTTCCACAGGTATGGGTAAGCCAAGGCAAGGAAAGAAGGTTGCACCCAAGGTTGCAGGAAAAGGAAAAGGTCGTGGTACAGGCAACGTAACCTCTCGGTTGCGCGATGAAGATCAAATCAAAGAAACAAGGGCTACAAAGAAGCCCGCACCGGCCTCAACCACCCATTAGACAGCCTACTGCGGAGGAGCAGGGAACATTGAAGAAGATCCGACAGGAGTCCCGGCTGGGTTCTGACATCACTGAAGCGACTTCTAGCTCCGCCCATCCCTTTGAGCCGGCTCACCATAATTCTGCTCCACCCACTGAGACTGGGACTTCTAGCGTTGGCCAGCCTGATACCACCATTGCTCCTACCTCCGAGGTTACCCAACCTCATGATGCTGCAGCAGATCCAAGCGCCTAGTGCACTCCAGGGAGGCCCTCCATTATATTGATGGACTATATAGATGCCTTGACGGCAATGCATGTTTCTAAGTTGGCGGTGTAGGGTAATTGCTGGTATTGTTGGTATTGTTTTGGTATATCGGATATTGTTTTTGTTATTGTTGTTTTTTTATTTTTGTTGTGATATTAAGTATGTGCTTAGGACAATTGTTATTGTTTTTTTGTTTTTGTTGGTATTGTTTTTATCCTAAAATTGTGATATTAAGTATGTGTTTAGGACCCTCTTCGGCTGTTCTTTGCCATGTGTTCTTTTCCCGAAGAATGTTATTTTTATGTTGAACCTGGAATGTTTAGGATGTTTAGTTAAGAGTAAAGTAATGATGACTTAAGTGGTGGTGGTCCGTGTTTTCTAGCATATATAAAAGTATTTTTACAAGTCAATGATATCCCTGCAAAAAATAATTTGTGATGTACATCAAGAATGGGTTGTTGATATTGACATGTATGGTTCTTTTAATGACATTGCAAATAAAGGGTGTCTATGTGTGTGAAATCTTCAAACGGAAGTGAAGTCAGACTATTTAAACAATCCTTATGCCATTGTGTTGTGAGTTCTTAGTTTCTATTTGTATATGATGCTTGTAATCTAGAACTTGCCTGGATGGTCGTGCGTGAATTCTAAGGAGAGTTTGATTGTGAAGTGATCTTAGGCTTTCTTTGTATTGACTCAAAAGCCTGTTTATCTTAAATGAGCCTAGCCCGTACAGAAAATGATCCCTAGTCTCCCATTTTGAGCCTATAGACTTTTTCTTTGATTAACCATGAACTAACCTGCTTCCCTTCTATGAATAAACCCATTTGGCACCAAGTCCTTCCTTGACACTAAAGAATGACAAATGAGGCTAAAATCTTAAGTTGGGGGTAATAAGCGAAATATGCGGATAATGAGGCCAAAGGCCTGTTGGGGGTGATCGTGAGTATTGCCGGGCATGATTTAGTGTGGATATAAAAAAATGTTTATATATATAGATATATACATGTATATAGATAAAAATATGTATATATATGGATCTATACATGTATAAAGATATATAAATTCTAAATAAATCCACGCTGAAGCTGTAGGATTAGAACTAAAAGGAAGAAGGGTGAATGAAGTCAAACTGAAGTGTCAAGGAGGGTGAGTCACCACTATCCAAATATTCATTCTACCCATCCCTAAGCCAATGTTACAAGCCTCAAAAGTCCTAATGTGATCACAGTCGAACTGTTCAAAGTTGAAGGCATGGAAAATAAAGGCAAGCCTATGGTATGTGCACGTATGGTATGCAAATTTCTTTTCGAGTGTGAGTGTCCTTCTGTCTCTTTAGTCTTCTGTCCCATTTATTTTATAAATGTCTGTTGGGACATTCTTTGGTCTATGTGAGGGCATAAGGATTGTAGATTACGAAGTAACTGGCTTTCCGGAAGTTGAAATTAATGTGCATAGAGACTCCCACACTATGATTGTGTCATTAATTGAGGTTGCATAGTGAATTGCAGTTGTTTTGAAATGTACGTCTTGTATCACAAATAGGATGTGGATAAGAGCCCAGTATTTTTCTTGGATTGAAGAGTCTGTATTAGAAACACATGCTAAAACCACCGTAGTCATTCTTATTTTGCTAGATGTCGTGTGTTAGTAGTAAGTCTTGTTGTAGTTGCTTGAGGACAAGGAAAAAGCTTAAGTTGGGGGTGTTGATGTGTCGTGAATTTCGGCACATTTTATGCCTTTGTCACTAGAAGTGTTGCTTGTTTTTAAGTGTTTTTACGTCGTTTCTTATGTTATTTTGGTGTTTTGTAGGTTTGGTTGACTAAGGAGCGGAAATGATAAGAAATGCTAAAAAAACGGACAACTTGGAGCAAAAAGGACGGTCCGTAACTCAAGTTACAGACCGTAACGTGATCCGTACCAGAGAGGATACGTGCCGCTATAAAGGACGGTCCGTAACTCATAATACGGGCCGTAACATGTACCGTAAGCTGAGGAAAATTTCCAGAAAGTTGCCTAAGTAGTGCCACAGGTTACGCCCATAAGGACGGTCCGTAACTTAGGTTACGGGGCGTAACGTCATGGCGTAACTCATTGGCCACTGAAGACTGAGGTCATGATCCGCTGGAAGATACGGACCGTAACCTGTGTTAAGGTCCGTCGCAAAAAGCCGTGACATCAAGCTGACAAAGGACGAAACCGAAGGACGGACCGTAACCTGTGTTACAGTCCGTAACGATGCCGTGTAAGGGTGTTTTTGTCCAGAAACTTAGCGCGATTTTTGGCCCTATAAATACTTAAAGTTAGGGTTTTAATTCATTATTCTGATTTTCTTGGGAGCATTAACTCAAGTCTTGAATATTTGAAGTGGTTGGAGCATTTAAAGCACCAACTTCACTTTCATTCCATATTGTATTAGTATCGTAAGCATATTATGTTAACTTTTAAGCTTTCTTTGTTAACCAAAATGATGAGTAGCTAATTTTAATTCTAAGTTTGTGGATCCCATGATGGGTATTATGTGAATGGGTTTCTACTATTGATATACGCATAATGGTTGTTGATATTTATTCTATCTTTGTGCATTAGCTTTGGGGAATGATTGCATGTAATAGCCTAAGCCATTATACTCACTTTTCTTGGGAAAGAGAGTCAGTATAGGTAAGATTGAATAACAATGACTCGGGGCGTTAACCCTCGTTTAATAGACTAACTTAGGGATAAGAACAAGTCTAAATTGGCATTATTGGTCGCTCTTCGATTTCTGCTCTTTTACATTTGGAAAAATCATAAAGAGGAAATACGGCCTAACTGTTGGGAAACATTATGAAGTCCTTAAGAGATCAAGTGCATACTCTTAGGACAACCATTAGAAGTATATCACATTGAAACCTGAAGCAGAATATCTAATCAAAATGGGGAACACAACCTTAGTCTCTCTCTCGCATTAAGTACAATTCAAGTCAAAGTATTCAATTACATTACTCAACAAATATTTCAATCTATTCAGAATAGGATAAAAGCCTTTAAAGACTAGTCTCGCATACAATTAGTACCCTTTTCTCTCCATATTCCCTGTGGAATTCAACCCCAACCTTGTTTGGGTTACTATATTTGACAACGTCCGCTTTACGTCATTAATAGGTGTAATTTGAGCGTATCATATACGTACTAGTATGCCCACTAGGACAAAGAGAAAAACCACATGAAGGGCATACCCTATATCCACCTAATGGAAAGGTAAGTTGACATTTATATACACTCAAATACACCCAACATACATACTTATTCTCAATTAATACTCACTTCAAGAAGAATCAATACTGTAACAGAAATTCCTCAACATCTCATATTTTAGCTAATCTTAGATTTCTAATTGGCTTCAACAGACTCAAAAGGCCCCAAGAAACCAACAAAACAAATCAATGATCTAGCAGCACTTAGAAAGAATCAAGGGCCTTACTACTAGTCATAGAAAACAATCAAGGTCCAAAGGGGTCTAAATAATACAAGGATAATAATGCAAGGCACAAAACTGTCAAAATGATTCCTAAAAAGCAACAGCACAGTCAAGAGAATATGGCAAACGTGAAAACAGCCAAGCAAGTAACAACAATGATGGAAAGGTAAGGAACAAAAAGGGTACAGAACTAAACAATGAGGGAGAGAGGAAAATACAAGCATTAACTAAGGGGAATGGGCAGCGAACAAGTGATCCAACCCCATAAAGGGGAGGAATACACAAAACAAACTACCAACACATCAACATCTTTCTATTTTTTAGTTTTTAAAGAGTCAACAACCAAAGAAAGGGTGGAACTAAGGGATTAAATGACTTAGAGTCACACCTGTCCAGTGATGGACCAATTCAAATGTTAAAAAACCATTTTTTTAAGTTTGTTTGTTATCAACAAAGATGTCACAGGAGAAAAATTACAAATCCATGGCCATTTTAGCTTAGTCTTAATCCCAACAAGTTTAATGATAGCAGGATAAGCAAGTCACAACTTTATTAAGCATTAATAGGGCTTCAAAGTAGTTCATACTTAATCCGTATTGCAGGATTTGTATAGAAAATACACAGGTATCAAGTAGGGGCATCAAGCAGCATAGATAGGGGGAGATAAAGGATAGAACCAGATTCAGGATTCACGGATGGATTCCAAAAGGAAGAAGGTAGACATCATATTTACCTTTTCAGGTTGATCCTAAGCCCCTTTCTGGGTATTCTATTTAGTCTATGTGAATTAAATGTACAAATGAGTCTTTAACAGTAGGTATCAAAGCACAAATGACACATAAAATAATGTTCAAATCAACAGGTAAACAATAAAGGAAGTGACAGATCTTAGACCAAGGATCACAACCAGTTCTTCCAAGGGGCAGTTTGACCTTATTTAGTCTTCTATAATGGTTTTAAGGTCTTATGTGAAGCAGGGAACTTCAACCACCCATAGCCTTATACTAGTAGAAAAGCATAAGTTATAAATAGCAAGTTTCATAGACAAAATAGTGAATGAGATACAAGGAAATTTCAGAGATTCATAAGTGAAATGCAGGCAAAACCACTTATAGATCTGTCTCTAACTTTGCTGTTTCAAATTTAATTCAAAAAGGACAAGTTTCTTATAAACTTCTCACCCTTATTCTTTTTGGCAGTTTTCAAAAATGAAGGCAACAAACACACACAACATCCAAGACACTTAAACTCTTCGAAGATCAAAATTTTAACTACAAATGTTACAACTTTCATATTTTTTACTAACTTTCCATCTAGATAGTCTCAAATATATCAAACAGGTTTTAGGAAAGATATCTTTTAATCTTCATATACCTAGCAAAGTTCATGAGTAGCAAGGCAAGATAAATCGGCAAACAACCAAGTTACTAATCTAGCATCAACCAAAGCAAATAATGTCACATTATTTCCAGTAATTTCATCTTTCGATCACTTCTTAAACTGACTAAATAGCAATGAATCACCTAGTTTCATTCGTATCATATCAAAGCATCACAGAATCAAGTAGCAGGTCTGAGGTTGTGTCTTCTAAGCCAATTTTAGTTTAAGCAAAACTTAGCACCATATCACAGGTTTGCTGATATTTTCAGACCTCTAAGCTTATGATTTTAGCACATTTTAAGTCATAGGGATCTCAACTATTCACTACGATTATTTTAGATCAAAGTCATCTTCATGAAGCACCAACAGGATTCCTAAATGATGATTTGCACTTGGTTTTATTTAAAACCTACATACAAAATCCAAAACAAAGTATAGCAATCAACAGAGGTCCTACTCTGTTACAAAGAGTGATTAAACAAGATTAAACAAGTTCAAGAGCATGTATCTACCCTAAGTATAAACATAGGTCAGTTAAGGTCACAGTAAGTTATGAACAAAAGGGAATTCTCGTGGAAACACTTATAAGTTCATAGAAAACTAAACCATGGTCATAAAGGATATTTTCTATTCCTAGGTCACAAAACATCACACTTAGACTAAACCACATGAGGAAGAGTGGAAACCACATACACATGTAGGTCTGACACTACAAACAACTAGCAAGGCAAGTATAGGCAAGCAAGCACCCTGTTTGTTTTCAAAACTAAATTTTGTCCCCTATTGTGGCATGATAGTAAGCTCAACGAAGTTCAATCTTTTAATCAACTCACGACACTGTTTTGGGAAGGAAATTTCAATCAAAGATCAAGTCTCCAAGAAATCAAGTACATAGAGGGGAAGAACAAGAAACTGAGTTACTACTGAGTTCATATTGTTACATCCTAGGTTTAATTTAGACCCCCTTTTATACTCGTACTTATTCAACAACAACAATACATGAAGTCTGCCTACTTACCACTTCAAAATCTAAATCAAGACCTAACAGTTTCCATGACGGTCTAAGTAAATGGCTAATAAAAAGAAAAGAAAACTTGTTATCACAAGAATGAGATCCATACACACTAATTTAAGCAAAACACCCTCCTTCTTTCCTTTTTAAAGTAAATTCTAGGTAAATATTAGCAATACACATAGGTTTAGAAATAATCTTTAGACTATTAAGAGTGATTCAGGATCAACAAATAATGGAAAGGGATCAAAATTATCTCTTAAACTTAGGCTCAACAGATTTCTAGAGAAAAGGTTCAAGCTCTTTATAATGAAGCCAATCTAAAGCCACATCTGGGGCCAAAACCAAGTCAAACAAGAAACTAATAGACAAAATTGATCCATTATTATCAGACAAGACCATCTTCACAACATAAGGAACATAAATCAGAAGAACAAGACTAAATACCTAATTTTTTTAATGAAACAGTACCATATAACAAAGCTGGAACCTCAAACAACTTAATACAACAAGACTAAACTCCAAAAACCATCCTTTATCCCATTTAGTTCCAAAATTCTAGAAGTAAAAACAACAAACAAAACCTCAACATGATTCAGAAAACAGATTCAATCACATTATTGCAATTTAAACATCATCAACACTATATTATCAACTAAACAACACTATATTATCAACTAAACTAAGTCACAAATATATCCAAATTAGTGAAATAAAGTTTCAAACACATATTTAAACAATAATGCATTTATTTGAACTCACATGAAAACTGAAATTAAATAAAAGAGTAGTATAGAGATATTAAGAGGCAACCCAAAGATCAAATGGGGAGATTGAATCAAATCTTCAACAACAAACACTCAAAAACCCTTTTGCAAGCCTTTTCTTCTTGATTTTCAAGATATGATATATTATTTCCAAGTAATATCCTATGTATTATGGTAGTATATTGTAGTAGATGCATATATTATGTAATGTAAGTAGATAGTAGTATAATTTAGGCAAGTTATGAAATGACTCAAACCCTAGTCGAGTAGTAGCAATTTTTCCTAAAAACAATCCTCTCCTCATTTTGTACACATACTTCCTATTTATAACATGCCAATAAACTTAGGGATAAAAAAATGGAAGATTCCAGGTTCTCCACCCGAATTTCCCCCCAAAATCCCCACCTCATCACAAAATCCAATTCAAACGAGTAGTGACAAAATAAAATACAACACATTGTACTAAATCATACTAAAATCCCTAATTTTTCGCAAATTGCACAAGGAATAACAAAATGAAATCAGATTGCACATAACAGATGGAAAATCGTACACCAACACAGACAAAACAACAAAATCATACCAACAAACAAACCAATAAAACCGTTAAAATCTCATCCAAGGCGTACACGTAGCCAAGGAACACTACAGCCGCCGAGCAAATCCCCACACACCCCCTTTTTAGGGTGGTGTGGTAGCACAAGATGGCTAAACCCTTAAAGGCTTGCCTATGGCATCTCACACCACAAAAGGGGGTGGGGAAATACCTGTTCTAGGCTGAAAAGGGTGGAAACACGGTGGGGGGCGATGGCTAGTGGTGGAACCCTAGCGCCGCCACCAGATTCTCTCCAGAAGAGAGAGGAAATATTTTAGGGTAAAACAAAACGACGGGCCACACGAGAAAAATAAATGGTTTGGGGGGGGGGGGTAAGTATATTATTTACTTTTCCCCCTTTTAAAATATAACACATATTTTTTAAAAACATAGTATATAGTTTAAATTAATTAGCTTAAAATTCCCTTGCAAAATAATGTTTTGACAAGATAAAAATTATAATACGTCGTTTCAAAATACAAGCTTCAAAACGAGCGCAATATTGATATATTTCTGAGTAGTATTTAAAAATGCAAAAAATGCTGCCAAAATGAGCCGTAATTCTTACATTGTCTTTAATTAACAATTTTCCTGAGTTAAACGGAGTGGGATATGTACTTTCTTTTTGAATTATATCTATGAAAGTAAATAACACGTAATTTTCTTGCAATTGTCAATTTTTACAGAATAATTAATTAAATGTCAATTTTTGTATTTTTCTCAGGATTTTGAAATTTAAAATTTTGAATGTGCACCCTTGCTCCGTCTTTGAGTCAGAAATTTTGAAAATTAAAATGCACGTCTTATGAGGTGAAAATTAGGTGTCAATAATGCTACACACATGTTCCGGGGGGACGATGTCCACCATCTAACAGTCATGACCCATGGAGAACCGCTAAGTCCATGTACCGTCATTCCGTATCACATAGCCTAGAATGACTCCTCCATCCTGATACACACATACTTCTGGGGAATAATGTCAACCGTTCGACAGTCATCACCCATAGGGGACCGCTAATTCCATGTACCGTCATTCTGTATCACACAGCCTAGAATGACTCTTCCACCAAACTTCCCGCTAGCCATTCTATATCACACAACATAGAGATGGCTACGCTATATAATAATGTCATAAGAATCACAATTACTTCCCTTCTGATTTATCACCGTCACACCAATATCAAGATCACAACAAGAAATGAGCTCACTCTCCACAATGGGGACGTCCAAGACTCGTAAGCGGTCGCTTGCCAAAAAGATGTAATCACGACATTGTTAACTGCCGTCGCTACTTTTCAAGAAAAAGTGGCTAGGAGGGAGGCGGTTGACGCGGAAAAGAACGCCACTGAAGGAAAAAGTGCCCCTCCCCCTTTCCCTGTATTGAGTTCCACAGTGCCCGGCCATTTTCCCATCTATCCACCAGGGACTATGCCCCAACCACTAAACATCGCCAACCCAAACCATGCCAGCCCTTCTCACTGTATCCCTCCACCAACTAAAAATGCTCAAGGCCCAGGGGCCAGTCATTCGATGCCCACATATCAAGCCCCCCGACCGGTATTCTACAATCAGGGCAGTCAAACGCACGCGGGACAGAACACTGCCACCCCATTCAACCCTGCCATCCCCCATATGTCCTTCTTCACTCCCAACGGGCCAAATTAATCCTCCCAGGGCATAAAGAACCAGATTACTACGAGAAAATGGAGAGGGTTTGGAGAGTCGAACAGGATAAATGAGAGAAAGACATGGAGAAAAAGATGGAGGAGTTGCTGGAAAGATCCACCAGGTCCACAAGGAAGGCGACAGGCCTAAGGTATGACGGCTTATGCATGCACCTGAACCTAGACCTGCCAGAAGGGTTTAAGATCTCAAAGTTCGAGATGTTCAACGGAACAGGGAACCCCAAAGCGCACCTCCGTTAATATTGTGACCAGTTGGTCGGAGTAAAGAAGAATGAACCCGTGATTATGCAATTGTTCAGTCGCAGCTTGACAAGTGAGGTTGTAGAATGCTTCGCCACACAGGACATGCGACAGTGGCTCCGTTGGGAAGATACGGCGGAATCCTTCATGGAGAGATTTTGGTTCAATATCGAGACCGTGCCAGAACGGTACTACCTTAAAAAGGTCAAGCAGAAATCCATTGAAAATTACAGAAAATTCGCCGGAAGATGGAGGGACCAAGCAGCCCGCGTGCAACTGCCTATGAACAAAAGGGAGCTTGTTTCCGTGTTTATCAAGTCACAAGAACCGAATTTCTATGATAAGATGTTGTCGATGGTTGGAAGACCGTTTTTCGAGTTGGTAAAAATTGGAGAAGCCATAGAAGATGGCCTTTAGTCTGGAAAGATCGTTAGTATCTTCAACAAAGCACCTAGGCAGGCTGCCACAGGGATCTTCCGCAAGAAGAAAGAGGACGTGGCAAGCATATCCCATATCTCCGACCAAAACCCAAAAAGACCCTCACCATCCCACCAAGCCTTGCCTTTTTAACATTATTCTACCTCCTTGTATAGCCCAGCTCCCGTGTATTACACCCAGCTAGCATTTACCACGGTTGCGCCAACATACTTGGCCCAGCTCAGCACCCGTGTATTTGCCCGTGCTGACCAACCACCACCACAACAAACATACCAACCACCACCACAACAAAACTACCACCCACCACAAAATAACCCCCCGCAAGCCTATCAACCCCAAAATTACCAAAATCAGCCACCACTCCCTACATATAATGCGCCACGCTCGACTTTTGAGAAGAGACCAGTTTGGGAATTTATGGCGCTCCTCGAGCCGAGGGCTAGACTGCTAGAAAGGCTGCTGACTGCAGGACTGATCCAGAAAGCTCTACCAAAGTTAGTGTAACCTGGGACCCAATTTTACTGGGCCGATCAAACTTGTGTTTACCACTCAGGAGGAATCGGGCACAGCACTGAAGATTGCATAAACCTGAAGCACAAAACTGCATATTTGATTCCATCTATAAATCGATTTTCTTCCCTATGAGAAAATCCAGGATCTAATCAACAAAAGGGAATACGTCTTAGAGACTGCCGCCCCTAACGTGAACACGAACGCATTACCAAATCATGAGAATGGCGGGGTCCACATGATAGAGAGAGACGAGGAATAGGAAGCCTTCCGCACTGTCCCCCAGAATCAGCCAACCTCTGGAACAGACGGTAGCTTCCCTCGCACTCCAAGAACGGCCAAAGTTCAGAGTCTTGATCCCCAGTCCAAAGGTTCTCAAAGCCATGTTCAGAACTTTGATCCCAGCACCTGTGGTGACCCAGATAGTGCGACAGGCTATGCCCGATTAGGAAAGGACGGTCACCGTACAGATTGTAATGACCCAGGGCATGAACCGTTCAAGGAGATGTTACACTCCAAAAGAATTGGCCCAAAATGCTGCAAAGAAAGAGAATGCTCTGAAAAGGGCGATAACTAAGGGAGAGGCCGAAGATTTCCGGCAACGTATACAGCCCGGGGACTATTCTATCGTCAAGCATCTAAAGAAGACGCCGGCGCAAATTTTGGTACTGTCAATATTGGCTAGTTCGCCATCTCACAGACACGCCTTAAAAGGGGATTAGGTGATGCACATGTGTCGGCAAGAACTAGCAGCGAGGATTTGGCCGGGCTAGTGGCCCATATCATTGGGGAGCACAAAATCTGCTTCTCTAAAGAAGAACTACCTATTGAAGGGACCTCCCACAACAGGGCCCTCCATATCACCCTAGAATGCCATGACAAGGCGGTGGGAAGAGTACTGGTGGACAACGGGTCAGGCCTCAACATCTGCCCTGCTACCACCTTGACGTAGCTTGGCTACGACATAGGAAAGATTCGCCAGAGCGTGACCAACATCAGAGGTTTCGACGGGGCCTTAAGTGAATCCTTAGAAGAGGTCAACCTACAGATCCGGGTTGGACCTGCCTCCTTTACGGTAGAGTTCCAAGTCATGACAATCACCGCCAATTACAATATGCTCTTAGGAAGGCCTTGAATCCACTCCGCTGGTGTGGTATCATCAAGTCTGCACCAGGCCATCAAATTCGAGTGGCAAGGACAAGAAATTATTGTGGCAGATGAGAGGGATGTTCAGAAGCCGCCTTACAACACCATCTCCGCGATCGAAGGAAATTCTCATTCCTTTAAATTCCACCTAAGGGGATACGCTGGGGAAACACATGCAGCAGAAAGAGTTGATAACCCTATGCCAACCGTCTACCGAATGATTTCCTCTACACTACTAAGGATTGGTTTTAAAACAGGAAAGGGTCTAGGAAAAGACCTCGAAGGAATAATAGAACCTATGTCGATCCCGGAGAAAAAAATACCATTTTGGTCTACGATATACTCCTAACAAGGATGAGCTCATGAGGGCAGTGAGAAGGGAACCCAAAATGGGAAAACTGCCTCGTCCGATCCCGGGTTTGTACCAGTCATTCTCCAAAAAGATATCGATGCTGAATGAAGAGAATGCTGTCAAAAGTCTCAAATCCTTGTTTCAAGAAGAGGGATGTTACGCGGTCGCTGAAGAAAGTCAAGAGACGCCCAGCATACGTGACCTGGGGCCGGAGGAGCACCTGAACAATTTAACGTCCACACCCCCCTCTTGGTTCCTCGGTAAAGAGACGGAGTTTTTCTTAAAAAATAATATCTTTTGCTAAAAAAAGGCAACGTCGGCCGAGGCCCGAACGATCACCCCGTTTTCCTAAAAAAGGTTATTTTGCGATGTTCCGTAGTGGGAATGGTCCGATATTGTTCCGGACCAGGATCGTAGTTGTAATCCGTTGTTTTGAATTAATGAAAGCCTCGTAAATCAATTCCTTTTACCAACTAATAATAACTGCCTTTCTTGCTAACTAAGTAATAACAGCCAATAATCAACCTAATTTACATCGCATCACTTTTTTCAGTAATAAGCATAATAAAACGGCCAAAAACGTCATGGCATGTGGCAAAGCAAGCGAAGAGGACGACCAACAGGAGTACGAAGAGTATGACGAATCTACAATAATGCCAGAAGGGCTGGCAGAAGAGTTGGAAGAGCAAGAAGAAAAAGAAAAGCCAAATATAGATGAAACTGAGGTGATCGACCTCTATGTCGGAGGGAATATCAAGGAGACGCGAATCAGGGCCCACTTGGGAGCTCCGCAAAGAGAAGAACTCATAGCTTTACTAAAAGAGTATATGGACGTCTTCGCTTGGTCGTATGAGGATATGCTGGGGCTGAGCACCGACATAGTGGCTCACATACTGCCCATTAAGGAGGGGTTCGCCCCAGTCAAACAAAAAACACGAACGTTCAAGCCGGACATGAGTATCAGGATAAAGGACGAAGTCAAAAAATAGATCGAGTCAGGAATAGTGGAGGTGACATAGTACCTTACTTAGGTGGCCAACATAGTGCCAGTGCCCAAAAAGGACTAAAAGATCCAAATCTGTATGGACTACCGAGATCTCAACCGGGCTAGTCCCAAGGATAAATTTCCTCTCCTAAACATCCACATCCTAATAGATAACTGCGCCAAACATGAATTGCAGTCATTTGTGGATTGTTTCACCGGATACCACCAAATACTCATGAGTAAAGAGGACGCCGAAAAGACAGCTTTCATCACCCCTTAGGGAGTCTATTATTACAGGGTGATGCCGTTAGGCCTCAAATATGCCAGAGCACACCGCACATTTGCGCAAGTTCTTCGATAGGCTTCGCAAGTTCAACCTAAAGCTAAATCCTGCTAAGTGCGCATTTGGAGTGCCCGCTAGAAAATTTCTGGGGTTCATAGTCAGCCGCTGGGGAATCAAATTGGATCCTACCAAAATCAAGGAAATCCAGGAATTGTCGCCACCCAAAACCAAGAAGGAGGTCATGAGCTTCTTAGGAAGATTGAATTACATTGGGCGGTTCATAGCCCAGTCCACCGTGATCATGGAGCCAATCCTTAAGTTACTCAAAAGAGACATTCCCACGAATTGGATAGAGGAATGCCAAGAGATATTCGATAAAATCAAGGGTTATCTCTCCAATCCTCCCATTCTGGTGCCACCCAGACAAGAGAGTCCTCTCTTACTATACCTGTTATTATCGGAGAATGCTTTCGGCGCATGTTGGACCAGTATGACGAAGAAGGCAAAAAGGAGCATGCCATCTACTATCTGAGCAAGAAGTTCACATCCTGCGAAGTGCGGCACACGCTCGTAGAAAAAACCTGTTGTGCTCTAACTTGGATCGCTCAGAAGCTAAGGCACTACTTATTGGTGTTCACCCCCTCATATCCCGAATGGATCCTTTGAGATACATCTTTCGGCAACCGATGCCTGTGGGAAAGTTGGCTAAATGGCAGATGTTGCTGAGTGAATTTGACACCGTATACATAGCAAAAAGGGCGGTTAAAGGACAAGCCATGGCCGATCTCCTAGCGGAGAGCCCATTCGACGATGAACTTAAGCCCTTACAGACTTTTTTCCCAGGTGAGTAGGTACTAGTCATGGAAGAAGAACTGACAGAACCATACAAAGAATGGAGGCTGTTCTTTGACGGTGCGGTCAACTATAAAGGATCAGGCATCGGAGTGGTATTGATATCAAGAATGGGACAACACTATCCGATGGCCGCGAAGCTCAAATTTAGATGCACCAACAACATGGCAAAGTACGAAGCATGTGTCCTCAGCCTCAGGATGGCACTGGACATGAACATACCAGAGCTGCTGGTAATCGGAGACTCTGATTTACTCATAAACCAAGTGAAAGGGAGCTGGGCGACCAAAAATGACAAGACACTCCTGTATATAAATCTACTGCAAAGACTATGCGAGAGATTTAAAAACATCGACTTCAGGCATACCTCAAGAGCCCAAAATAAGTTCGCGAACGCGTTAGCTACGATAGCCTCCCTGATCCAACACCCCAAGAGTACTCACATCGACCCTTTGGAGATCTCCATAAGGGAGGAACAGGCTCACTGCACCCACGTCGAGGCCGAGCCGGACGGCCAACTAGGGTACGCTGACATCAAGACGTATTTGGAAAAGGGGGAGTACCCCTCAGAAAGCTTGACAAATCAGAGGAAGACCGTTAGAAGACTAGCCAGCGGTTTTTTCTTGAACAAGGAAGTATTGTACAAAAGGATGCCTGATCTCGGTTTGCTCAGATGTATGGACGCTGAATAAGCCATGAGATTGTTAAAAGAGGTACACGCGAGGGCGTGCAGTACTCACATGAATGGGTTTGTCCTTACGAAGAAAATCCTAAGGACTGGATACTACTAGATGGCCATGGAACATGATTCGTGCTAATTTGTACAGAAATGCCATTAATGCCAGATACACGGAGATTTAATCAAAGGTCCTCCTACTGAATTACACGCGATGACCTCCCCGTGGCCCTTCGTAGCGTGGGGAATGGATGTCATAGGACCCATCGAACCACCGGCCTCCAATGGGCACCATTTCATCTTAGTCGCCATTGGCTACTTTACTAAATGGGTGGAAGCCACTTCTTACAAGTCGGTAACCAAGAATGTAATGACCATTTTTTTCTGGAACAATCTAATTTGCCGCTTTGGAGTGCCGGAGTCCGTCATCACGCACAACAATGCCAACTTGAACAGTCATTTGATAAAGGACATATGCGAATGATTCCAGGTAACACACAGAAACTCCACCGCCTACCAACCACAGATGAACGGAGTTGTTGAAGCTGCTAACAAGAATATTAAGAGAATCCTGAGAAAAATGATCGACAACTATCGGGATTGGCACGAGAAGCTGGGGTACCGAACGATGACTCGCACTTCCACCGGGGCGTTAACCCTCGTTTAATAGACTAACTTAGGGATAAGAACAAGTCTAAATTGGCATTATTGGTCGCTCTTCGATTTCTGCTCTTTTACATTTGGAAAAATCATAAAGAGGAAATACGGCCTAACTGTTGGGAAACATTATGAAGTCCTTAAGAGATCAAGTGCATACTCTTAGGACAACCATTAGAAGTATATCACATTGAAACCTGAAGCAAAATATCTAATCAAAATGGGGAACACAACCTTAGTCTCTCTCTCGCATTAAGTACAATTCAAGTCAAAGTATTCAATTACATTACTCAACAAATATTTCAATCTATTCGGAATAGGATAAAAGCCTTTAAAGACTAGTCTCGCATACAATTAGTACCCTTTTCTCTCCATATTCCCTGTGGGATTCAACCCCAACCTTGTTTGGGTTACTATATTTGACAACGTCCGCTTTACGTCATTAATAGGTGTAATTTGAGCGTATCATATACGTACTAGTATACCCACTAGGACAAAGAGAAAAACCACATGAAGGGCATACCCTATATCCACCTAATGGAAAGGTAAGTTGACATTTATATACACTCAAATACACCCAACATACATACTTATTCTCAATTAATACTCACTTCAAGAAGAATCAATACTGTAACAGAAATTCCTCAACATCTCATTTTTTAGCTAATCTTAGATTTCTAATTGGCTTCAACAGACTCAAAAGGCCCCAAGAAACCAACAAAACAAATCAATGATCTAGCAGCACTTAGAAAGAATCAAGGGCCTTACTATTAGTCATAGAAAACAATCAAGGTCCAGAGGGGTCTAAATAATACAAGGATAATAATTCAAGGCACAAAACTGTCAAAATGATTCCTAAACAGCAACAGCACAGTCAAGAGAATATGGCAAATGTGAAAACAGCCAAGCAAGTAACAAGAATGATGGAAAGGTAAGGAACAAAAAGGGTACAGAACTAAACAGTGAGGGAGAGAGGAAAATACAAGCATTAACTAAGGGGAATGGGCAGCGAACAAGTGATCCAACCCCATAAAGGGGAGGAATACACAAAACAAACTACCAACACATCAACATCTTTCTATTTTTTAGTTTTTAAAGAGTCAACAACCAAAGAAAGGGTGGAACTAAGGGATTAAATTACTTAGAGTCACACCTGTCCAGTGATGGACCAATTCAAATGTTAAAAAACCATTTTTTAAGTTTGTTTGTTATCAACAAAGATGTCACAGGAGAAAAATTACAAATCCATGGCCATTTTAGCTTAGTCTTAATCCCAACAAGTTTAATGATAGCAGGATAAGCAAGTCACAACTTTATTAAGCATTAATAGGGCTTCAAAGTAGTTCATACTTAATCCGTATTGCAGGATTTGTATAGAAAATACACAGGAATCAAGTAGGGGCATCAAGCAGCATAGATAGGGGGAGATAAAGGATAGAACCAGATTCAGGATTCACAGATGGATTCCAAAAGGAAGAAGGTAGACATCATATTTACCTTTTCAGGTTGATCCTAAGCCCCTTTCTGGGTATTCTATTTAGTCTATGTGAATTAAATGTACAAATGAGTCTTTAACAGTAGGTATCAAAGAACAAATGACACATAAAATAATGTTCAAATCAACAGGTAAACAATAAAGGAAGTGACAGATCTTAGACCAAGGATCACAACCAGTTCTTCCAAGGGGCAGTTTGACCTTATTTAGTCTTCTATACTGGTTTTAAGGTCTTATGTGAAGCAGGGAACTTCAACCACCCATAGCCTTATACTAGTAGAAAAGCATAAGTTATAAATAGCAAGTTTCATAGACAAAATAGTGAATGAGATACAAGGAAATTTCAGAGATTCATAAGTGAAATGCAGGCAAAACCACTTATAGATCTGTCTCTAACTTTGCTGTTTCAAATTTAATTCAAAAAGGCCAAGTTTCTTATAAACTTCTCACCCTTATTCTTTTTGGCAGTTTTCAAAAATGAAGGCAACAAACACACACAACATCCAAGACACTTAAACTCTTCGAAGATCAAAATTTTAACTACAAATGTTACAACTTTCATATTTTTTACTAACTTTCCATCTAGATAGTCTCAAATATATCAAACAGGTTTTAGGAGAGATATCTTTTAATCTTCATATACCTAGCAAAGTTCATGAGTAGCAAGGCATGATAAATCGGCAAACCACCAAGTTACTAATCTAGCATCAACCAAAGCAAATAATGTCACATTATTTCCTGTAATTTCATCTTTCGATCACTTCTTAAACTGACTAAATAGCAATGAATCACCTAGTTTCATTCGTATCATATCAAAGCATCACAGAATCAAGTAGCAGGTCTGAGGTTGTGTCTTCTAAGCCAATTTTAGTTTAAGCAAAACTTAGCACCATATCATAGGTTTGCTGCTATTTTCAGACCTCTAAGCTTCTGATTTTAGCACATTTTAAGTCATAGGGATCTCAACTATTCACTATGATTATTTTAGATCAAAGTCATCTTCATGAAGCACCAACAGGATTCCTAAATGATGATTTGCACTTGGTTTTATTTAAAACCTACATACAAAATCCAAAACAAAGTATAGCAATCAACAGAGGTCCTACTCAGTTACAAAGAGTGATTAAACAAGATTAAACAAGTTCAAGAGCATGTATCTACCCTAAGTATAAACATAGGTCAGTTAAGGTCACAGTAAGTTATGAACAAAAGGGAATTCTCGTGGAAACACTAATAAGTTCATAGAAAACTAAACCATGGTCATAAAGGATATTTTCTATTCCTAGGTCACAAAACATCACACTTAGACTAAACCACATGAGGAAGAGTGGAAACCACATACACATGTAGGTCTGACACTACAAACAACTAGCAAGGCAAGTATAGGCAAGCAAGCACCCTGTTTGTTTTCAAAACTAAATTTTGTCCCCTATTGTGGCATGATAGTAAGCTCAACGAAGTTCAATCTTTTAATCAACTCATGACACTGTTTTGGGAAGGAAATTTCAATCAAAGATCAAGTTTCCAAGAAATCAAGTACATAGAGGGGAAGAACAAGAAACTGAGTTACTACTGAGTTCATATTTTTACATCCTAGGTTTAATTTAGACCCCCTTTTATACTCGTACTTATTCAACAACAACAATACATGAAGTCTGCCTACTTACCACTTCAAAATCTAAATCAAGACCTAACAGTTTCCATGACGGTCTAAGTAAATGGCTAATAAAAAGAAAAGAAAACTTGTTATCACAAGAATGAGATCCATACACACTAATTTAAGCAAAACACCCTCCTTCTTTCCTTTTTAAAGTAAATTCTAGGTAAATATTAGCAATACACATAGGTTTAGAAATAATCTTTAGACTATTAAGAGTGATTCAGGATCAACAAATAATGGAAAGGGATCAAAATTATCTCTTAAACTTAGGCTCAACAGATTTCTAGAGAAAAGGTTCAAGCTCTTTATAATGAAGCCAATCTAAAGCCACATCTGGGGCCAAAACCAAGTCAAACAAGAAACTAATAGACAAAATTGATCCATTATTATCAGACAAGACCATCTTCACAACATAAGGAACATAAATCACAAGAACAAGACTAAATACCTAAATTTTTTAATGAAATAGTACCATATAACAAAGCTGGAACCTCAAACAACTTAATACAACAAGACTAAACTCCAAAAACCATCCTTTATCCCATTTAGTTCCAAAATTCTAGAAGGAAAAACAACAAACAAAACCTCAACATGATTCAGAAAACAGATTCAATCACATTATTGCAATTTAAACATCATCAACACTATATTATCAACTAAACAACACTATATTATCAACTAAACTAAGTCACAAATATATCCAAATTAGTGAAATAAAGTTTCAAACACATATTTAAACAATAATGCATTTATTTGAACTCACATGAAAACTGAAATTAAATAAAAGAGTAGTATAGAGATATTATGAGGCAACCCAAAGATCAAATGGGGAGATTGAATCAAATCTTCAACAACAAACACTCAAAAACCCTTTTGCAAGCCTTTTCTTCTTGATTTTCAAGATATAATATATTATTTTCAAGTAATATCCTATGTATTATGGTAGTATATTGTAGTAGATGTATATATTATGTAATGTAAGTAGATAGTAGTATAATTTTAGGCAAGTTATGAAATGACTCAAACCCTAGTAGAGTAGTAGCAATTTTTCTTAAAAAAAATCCTCTCCTCATTTTGTACACATACTTCCTATTTATAACATGCCAATAAACTTAGGGATAAAAAAAATGGAAGATTCCAGGTTCTCCACCCGAATTTCCGCCCAAAATCCCCACCTCATCACAAAATCCAATTCAAACGAGTAGTGACAAAATAAAATACAACACATTGTACTAAATCATACTAAAATCCCTAATTTTTCGCAAATTGCACAAGGAATAACAAAATGAAATCAGATTGCACATACCAGATGGAAAATCGTACACCAACACAGACAAAACAACAAAATCATACCAACAAACAAACCAATAAAACCGTTAAAATCTCATCCAAGGCGTACACGTAGCCAAGGAACACTACAGCCGCCGAGCAAATCCCCACACACCCCCTTTTTAGGGTGGTGTGGTAGCACAAGATGGCTAAACCCTTAAAGGCTCGCCTATGGCATCTCACACCACAAAAGGGGGTGGGGAAATACTTGTTCTAGGCTGAAAAGGGTGGAAACACGGTGGGGGGCGGTGGCTAGTGGTGGAACCCTAGCGCCGCCACCAGATTCTCTCCAAAAGAGAGAGGAAATATTTTAGGGTAAAACAAAACGACGGGCCACACGAGAAAAATAAATGGTTTGGGGGGGGGGGGGGGGGGGGTAAGTATATTATTTACTTTTCCCCCTTTTAAAATATAACACATATTTTTTAAAAACATAGTATATAGTTTAAATTAATTAGCTTAAAATTCCCTTGCAAAATAATGTTTTGACAAGATAAAAATTATAATACGTCGTTTCAAAATACGAACTTCGAAACGAGCGCAATATTGATACATTTCTGAGTAATAATTAAAAATGCAAAAAATGCTGCCAAAATGAGCCGTAATTCTTACATTATCTTTAATTAACAATTTTCCTGAGTTAAACAGAGTGGGATATGTACTTTCTTTTTGAATTATATCTATGAAAGTAAATAACACGTAATTTTCTTGCAATTGTCAATTTTTACAGAATAATTAATTAAATGTCAATTTTTGTATTTTTCTCAGGATTTTGAAATTTAAAATTTTGAATGTGCACCCTTGCTCCGTCTTTGAGTCAAAAATTTTGAAAATTAAAATGCACGTCTTATGAGGTGAAAATTAGGTGTCAATAATGCTACACACATGTTCCGGGGGGACGATGTCCACCATCTGACAGTCATGACCCATGGAGAACCGCTAAGTCCATGTACCGTCATTCCGTATCACATAGCCTAGAATGACTCCTCCATCCTGATACACACATACTTCGGGGGAATAATGTCCACCGTTCTACAGTCATCACCCATAGGGGACCGCTAATTCCATGTACCGTCATTCTGTATCACACAGCCTAGAATGACTCTTCCACCAAACTTCCCGCTAGCCATTCTATATCACACAACATAGAGATGGCTACGCTATATAATAATGTCATAAGAATCACAATTACTTCCCTTCTGATTTATCACCGTCACGCCAATATCAAGATCACAACAAGAAATGAGCTCACTCTCCACAATGGGGACGTCCAGGACTCGTAAGCGGTCGCTTGCCAAAAAGATGTAATCACGACATTGTTAACTGTCGTCGCTACTTTTCAAGAGAAAGTGGCTAGGAGGGAGGCGGTTGACGCGGAAAAGAACGCCACTGAAGGAAAAAGTGCCCCTCCCCCTTTCCCTGTATTGAGTTCCACAGTGCCCGGCCATTTTCCCATCTATCCACCAAGGACCATGCCCCAACCACTAAACATCGCCAACCCAAACCATGCCAGCCCTTCTCACTGTATCCCTCCACCAACTAAAAATGCTAGGCCCAGGGGCCAGTCATTCGATGCCCACATATCAAGCCCCCCGACCGGTATTCTACAATCAGGGCAGTCAAACGCACGCGGGACAGAACACTGCCACCCCATTCAACCCTGCCATCCCCCAGATGTCCTTCTTCACTCCCAACGGGCCAAATTAATCCTCCCAGGGCATAAAGAACCAGATTACTACGAGAAAATGGAGAGGGTTTGGAGAGCCGAACAGGATAAATGAGAGAAAGACATGGAGAAAAAGATGGAGGAGTTGCTGGAAAGGTCCACCAGGTCCACAAGGAAGGCGACAGGCCTAAGGTATGACGGCTTATGCATGCACCTGAACCTAGACCTGCCAGAAGGGTTTAAGATCTCAAAGTTCGAGATGTTCAACGGAACAGGGAACCCCAAAGCGCACCTCCGTTAATATTATGACCAGTTGGTCGGAGTAAAGAAGAATGAACCCGTGATCATGCAATTGTTCAGTCGCAGCTTGACAAGTGAGGTTGTAGAATGCCTCGCCACACAGGACATGCGACAGTGGCTCCGTTGGGAAGATACGGCGGAATCCTTCATGGAGAGATTTTGGTTCAATATCAAGACCGTGCCAGAATGCTACTACCTTAAAAAGGTCAAGCAGAAATCCATTGAAAATTACAGAAAATTCGCCGGTAGATGGAGGGACGAAGCAGCCCGCGTGCAACTGCCTATGAACAAAAGGGAGCCTGTTTCTGTGTTTATCAAGTCACAAGAACCGAATTTCTATGATAAGATGTTGTCGATGGTTGGAAGACCGTTTTTCGAGTTGGTAAAAATGGGAGAAACCATAGAAGATGGCCTTTAGTCTGGAAAGATCGTTAGTATCTTCAACAAAGCACCTAGGCAGGCTGCCACAGGGATCTTCCGCAAGAAGAAAGAGGACGTGGCAAGCATATCCCATATCTCCGACCAAAACCCAAAAAGACCCTCACCATCCCACCAAGCCTTGCCTTTTTAACATTATTCTACCTCCTTGTATAGCCCAGCTCCCGTGTATTACACCCAGCTAGCATTTACCACGGTTGCGCCAACATACTTGGCCCAGCTCAGCACCCGTGTATTCACCCGTGCTGACCAACCACCACCACAACAAAACTACCACCCACCACAAAATAACCCCCCGCAAGCCTATCAACCCCAAAATTACCAAAATCAGCCACCACTCCCTACATATAATGCGCCACGCTTGACTTTTGAGAAGAGACCGGTTTGGGAATTTATGGCGCTCCTCGAGCCGAGGGCTAGACTGCTAGAAAGGTTGCTGACTGCAGGACTGATCCAGAAAGTTCTACCAAAGTTAGTGTAACCTGGGACCCAATTTTACTGGGCCGATCAAACTTGTGTTTACCACTCAGGAGGAATCGGGCACAGCACTGAAGATTGCATAAACCTGAAGCACAAAATCCAGGATCTAATTAACAAAAGGGAATACGTCTTAGAGACTGCCGCCCCTAACGTGAACACGAACACATTACCAAATCATGAGAATGGCGGGGTCCACATGATAGAGAGAGACGAGGAATAGGAAGCCTTCCGCACTGTCCCCCAGAATCAGCCAACCTCTGGAACAGACGGTAGCTTCTCTCGCACTCCAAGAACGGCCAAAGTTCAGAGTCTTAATCCCCAGTCCAAAGGTTCTCAAAGCCATGTTCAGAACTTTGATCCCAGCACCTGCGGTGACCCAGATAGTGCGACAGGCTATGCCCGATTAGGAAAGGATGGTCACCGTACAGATTGTAATGACCCAGGGCATGAACCGTTCAAGGAGATGTTACACTCCAAAAGAATTGGCCCAAAATGCTGCAAAGAAAGAGAATGCTCTGAAAAGGGCGATAACTACGGGAGAGGCCGAAGATTTCCGGCAACGTATACAGCCCGGGGACTATTCTATCGTCAAGCATCTAAAGAAGACGCCGGCGCAGATTTTGGTACTGTCAATATTGGCTAGTTCGCCATCTCACAGACACGCCTTAAAAGGGGATTAGGTGATGCACATGTGTCGGCAAGAACTAGCAGTGAGGATTTGGCCGGGCTAGTGGCCCATATCATTGGGGAGCACAAAATCTGCTTCTCTAAAGAAGAACTACCTATTGAAGGGACCTCCCACAACAAGGCCCTCCATATCACCCTAGAATGCCATGACAAGGCGGTGGGAAGAGTACTGGTGGACAACGGGTCAGGCCTCAACATCTGCCCTGCTACCACCTTGACGTAGCTTGGCTGCGACAACATCTGCCCTGCTACCACCTTGACGTAGCTTGGCTACGACGTAGGAAAGATTCGCCAGAGCGTGACCAACATCAGAGGTTTCGACGGGGCCTTAAGTGAATCCTTAGAAGAGGTCAACCTACAGATCCGGGTTGGACCTGCCTCCTTCACGGTAGAGTTCCAAGTCATAACAATTACCGCCAATTACAATATGCTCTTAGGAAGGCCTTGAATCCACTCCGCCGGTGTGGTATCATCAAGTCTGCACCAGGCCATCAAATTCGAGTGGCAAGGACAAGAAATTATTGTGGCAGCTGAGAGGGATGTTCAGAAGCCGCCTTACAACACCATCTCCGCGATCGAAGGACATTCTCATTCCTTTAAATTCCACCTAAGGGGATACGCTGGGGCAACACATGCAGCAGAAAGAGTTGATAACCCTATGCCAACCGTCTACCGAATGATTTCCTCTACACTACTAAGGATTGGTTTTAAAACAGGAAAGGGTCTAGGAAAAGACCTCGAAGGAATAATAGAACCTATGTCGATCCCGGAGAAAAAAATACCATTTTGGTCTACGATATACTCCTAACAAGGATGAGCTCATGAGTGCAGTGAGAAGGGAACCCAAAATGGGGAAACTGCCTCGTCCGATCCCGGGTTTGTACCAGTCATTCTCCAAAAAGATGTCGATGCTGAATGAAGAGAATGCTGTCAAAAGTCTCAAATCCTTGTTTCAAGAAGAGGGATGTTACGCGGTCGCTGAAGAAAGTCAAGAGACGCCCAGCATACGTGACCTGGGGCCGGAGGAGCACCTGAACAATTTAACGTCCACACCCCCTCTTGGTTCCTCGGTAAAGAGACGGATTTTTTCTTAAAAAATAATATCTTTTGCTAAAAAAAGGCAACGTCGGCCGAGGCCCGAATGATCACCCCGTTTTCCTAAAAAGGTTATTTTGCGATGTTCCGTAGTGGGAATGGTCCGATATTGTTCCGGACCAGGATCGTAGTTGTAATCCGTTGTTTTGAATTAATGAAAGCCTCGTAAATCAATTCCTTTTACCAACTAATAATAACTGCCTTTCTTGCTAACTAAGTAATAACAGCCGATAATCAACCTAATTTACATCGCATCACTTTTTTCAGTAATAAGCATAATAAAACGGCAAAAACGTCATGGCATGTGGCAAAGCAAGCGAAGAGGACGGCCAACAGGAGTACGAAGAGTATGACGAATCTACGATAATGCCAGAAGGGCTGGCAGAAGAGTTGGAAGAGCAAGAAGAAAAAGAAAAGCCAAATATAGATGAAACTGAGGTGATCGACCTCTATGTCGGAGGGAATATCAAGGAGACGCGAATCAGGGCCCACTTGGGAGCTCCGCAAAGAGAAGAACTCATAGCTTTACTAAAAGAGTATATGGACGTCTTCGCTTGGTCGTATGAGGATATGCTGGGGCTGAGCACCGACATAGTGGCTCACATACTGCCCATTAAGGAGGGGTTCGCCCCAGTCAAACAAAAAACACGAACGTTCAAGCCGGACATGAGTATCAGGATAAAGGACGAAGTCAAAAAATAGATCGAGTCAGGAATAGTGGAGGTGACATCGTACCTTACTTAGGTGGCCAACATAGTGCCAGTGCCCAAAAAGGACTAAAAGATCCAAATCTGTATGGACTACCGAGATCTCAACCGGGCTAGTCCCAAGGATAAATTTCCTCTCCTAAACATCCACATCCTAATAGATAACTGCGCTAAACATGAATTGCAGTCATTGGTGGATTGTTTCACCGGATACCACCAAATACTCATGAGTAAAGAGGACGCCGAAAAGACAGCTTTCATCACCCCTTAGGGAGTCTATCATTACAGGGTGATGCCGTTAGGCCTCAAATATGCCAGAGCACACAGCACATTGGCGCAAGTTCTTCGATAGGCTTCGCAAGTTCAACCTAAAGCTAAATCCTGCTAAGTGCGCATTTGGAGTGCCCGCTAGAAAATTTCAGGGGTTCATAGTCAGCCGCTGGGGAATCAAATTGGATCCTACCAAAATCAAGAAAATCCAGGAATTGTCGCCACCCAAAACCAAGAAGGAGGTCATGAGCTTCTTGGGAAGATTTAATTACATTGGGCGGTTCATAGCCCAGTCCACCGTGATCATGGAGTCAATCCTTAAGTTACTCAAAAGAGACATTCCCACGAACTGGATGGAGGAATCCCAAGAGATATTCGATAAAATCAAGGGTTATCTCTCCAATCCTCCCATTCTGGTGCCACCCAGACAAGAGAGTCCTCTCTTACTATACCTGTTATTATCGGAGAACGCTTTCGGCGCATGTTGGACCAGTATGACGAAGAAGGCAAAAAGGAGCATGCCATCTATTATCTGAGCAAGAAGTTCACATCCTGCGAAGCGCGGCACACGCTCGTAGAAAAAACCTGTTGTGCTCTAACTTGGATCGCTCAGAAGCTAAGGCACTACTTATTGGTGTTCACCCCCTCATATCCCGAATGGATCCTTTGAGATACATCTTTCGGCAACCGATGCCTGTGGGAAAGTTGGCTAAATGGCAGATGTTGCTGAGTGAATTTGACACCGTATACATAGCAAAAAGGGCGATTAAAGGACAAGCCATGGCCGATCTCCTAGCGGAGAGCCCATTCGACGATGAACTTAAGCCCTTACAGACTTTTTTCCCAGGTGAGTAGGTACTAGTCATGGAAGAAGAACTGACAGAACCATACAAAGAATAGAGGCTGTTCTTTGACGGTGCGGTCAACTATAAAGGATCAGGCATCGGAGTGGTATTGATATCAAGAATGGGACAACACTATCCGATGGCCGCGAAGCTCAAATTTAGATGCACCAACAACATGGCAAAGTACGAAGCATGTGTCCTCAGCCTCAGGATGGCACTGGACATGAACATACCAGAGCTGCTGGTAATCGGAGACTCTGATTTACTCATAAACCAAGTGAAAGGGAGCTGGGCGACCAAAAATGACAAGACACTCCTGTATATAAATCTACTGCAAAGACTATGCGAGAGATTTAAAAACATCGACTTCAGGCATACCTCAAGAGCCCAAAATAAGTTCGCAAACGCGTTAGCTACGATAGCCTCCCTGATCCAACACCCCGAGAGTACTCACATCGACCCTTTGGAGATCTCCATAAGGGAGGAACAGGCTCACTGCACCCACATCGAGGCCGAGCCGGACGACCAACTAGGGTAAGCTGACATCAAGACGTATTTGGAAAAGGGGGAGTACCCCTCAGAAAGCTTGACAAATCAGAGGAAGACCGTTAGAAGACTAGCCAGCGGTTTTTTCCTGAACAAGGAAGTATTGTACAAAAGGATGCCTGATCTCGGTTTGCTCAGATGTATGGACGCTGAATAAGCCATGAGATTGTTAAAAGAGGTACACGCGAGGGCGTGCAGTCCTCACATGAATGGGTTTGTCCTTACGAAGAAAATCCTAAGGACTGGATACTACTAGATGGCCATGGAACATGATTCGTGCTAATTTGTACAGAAATTCCATCAATGCCAGATACACGGAGATTTAATCAAGGGTCCTCCTACTGAATTACACGCGATGACCTCCCCGTGGCCCTTCGTAGCGTGGGGAATGGATGTCATAGGACCCATCGAACCACCGGCCTCCAATGGGCACCATTTCATCTTAGTCACCATTGGCTACTTTACTAAATGGGTGGAAGCCACTTCTTACAAGTCGGTAACCAAGAATGTAATGACCAATTTTTTCTGGAACAATCTAATTTGCCGCTTTGGAGTGCCGGAGTCCGTCATCACGGACAACAATGCCAACTTGAACAGTCATTTGATAAAGGACATATGCGAACGATTCCGGGTAACACACAGAAACTCCACCGCCTACCAACCATAGATGAACGGAGTTGTTGAAGCTGCTAACAAGAATATTAAGAGAATCCTGAGAACAATGATCGACAACTATCGAGATTGGCACGAGAAGCTGGGGTACCGAACGATGACTCGCACTTCCACCGGGGCGACTCCTTACCTTCTCGTCTACGGTACATAAGCGGTTATACCCGCGGATGTGGAGATCCCCTCGCTACAGTTCATCTAGAAAGCAGAGCTGCAGGATGCTGAATGGGTTAAGAATCGTTACGAATAGCTGGCTATGATAGAAGAAAAGAGAATGGTAACAGTGTGCCACGGACAGCTATGCAGGAAAAGGATGTCTAGAGCCTTCAACAAACGGGTCAGAACCTGGCTCTTTTAGATCGGGCAACTCGTGCTCAAGCGAGTGTTTCCCCACCAAGAAGAATATAAGGGAAAATTCGCGCCAAACTGGAAAGGGCCATACGTCAGAAAAGTACTCTTAAGAGAAGCCATGGTCTTAGCCGAAATGGACGAGCAGGAGTGGCCCAAGGCTATCAACGCTGATGCGCTCAAGAGATACTATGTTTAGGATTCCCTCTGCTTGTAATTGTATTATTATTTACTTGTAACCACGTCTTCTACTTGTACTTGTACTAGAATATAAAGAAAAAAGAAGAAGAAAACTAGTTGTCTATGTAATGAATTACGCAATGACCTGATTTCCCACGGCGGGATACATAGGCAGTCCATATTGGACCCTGTCTATTTATTAGAAACCAAAGCTCAATTGCTTTTACCCGAACTACGTTCGACCTAAATTCTTGTTGCGACAGGATACGTAGGCGCTTTCGAGCTCGGTCATCACAAAAGAAAAACCCAAAATCAGTAAGACAAACCCAGAGGCGATGGAGACGACAAAATTAAAATGTAAACACTGACCAGTGTCAATCCCCGTGCTGGGGCAGAATTTTTGAGAAGATCTCAAAAATTCCTACCAAGAAACAATTAACAGAAAGATAGCAAAATAAGACCCCACGTTGGAGCAGAATTTTTTGAGGGGGCCTCAAAAAATTCCCGCACTATGGAAGTAGCAGGGCCATTCAAGGCAAGCCCAAAACTGAGACAAAATTTTCAAAAAAGGGTCTTCGAATCCCCTCGCCGAGTTCGGAGACAGCAGTCGTACCTCCCAAGAATATGGAAGACCGTACCCACGGCCATATGTCATGACAAGATATTTTTTCGAAATAATAATAATATGTATATACTAGTTAGTATAAGCGTGCCCCAAAACAGTCCCTAGAAATGCCGAGGCCAAGAGGATTTAGAAGAACGTCCCAGGAAAATGCCATACGGAAGCACAATAGTGCTAATCGACTTTTTAGGAAACTTGCAATTTTTATGTGGACAAAGGTCTTAACAGGAAAGGAGATAGACCCGGGGAAACCAAGACCGGTGAAGACAGCAAAAGAAGTAAAGGACAAAGAAACGTTCAACCAGGAAGGGATAACAAAAGGACAAAAGAGCATAAAAGGCATACTCGACCAAAGGGATCTTTATAAAGAAAAAGAGGCATATCCAGCCACGAGGGTCCTAACCCACGCATAACAGATTATCCAGCCCTTGTCAGTATATTTTAACTCCTTTCAATCATTCCAATTCTTTACATTCCTGTTGCCAAAAAGGCCATTGCATATTTATTTTCTGTCCCGAAAAGGGCCATGCCAAAAGGGCCATTGCATATTTACTTTTTGTCGCCAAAAGAGCCATTCATACATTTATACTGCCAAAAGGGCCATTATATATTCATACTGCCAAAAGGGTCATTCATACATCCATACTGCCAAAAGGTCCATTCATGCATTCATACCGCCAAAAGGGCCATTCATGCATCTCATACTACCAAAAAGGCCATTCGTGCATCAATTTAACACTGCCAAAGAGACTGTTCAATTAGTTACATACTACCATCACATGTTTGCTCTTGCTGCAGAAGGGATCATTTTAGGAAAATACACGAAGACATCCGCGATGTTGTTGAGTTTCAGAAACAGGCGCATAGACTCCGAAAGAGAGCCGACCTGCTGAACCGAATCCAAATAAATCACGGAGCGAACGTGGAAATTTCTTACGCGGCCGGCCAAAAAGGGTCCCTATAAAAGTCAAGCTCTCTGGCCAGGATTCGAAGGACCCCCACTCCAGACTCAGCCAAGCCTGTTTGCAGTGGATTTCACTTTTTGCTAAAAATCTCAACCGATCAGGTACACACTGGAAAATCCGAAGGTATTCCCGCATAAGGGACATACCCTTCTCTAGCAAGTCAAACTACATGTGGCCTGATTCCCAGAGGCCAGGGATATGTAGGCAGTCTCATGACCAGAGAGCTGGCCACACTCCAATAAAATGTCCGAGAAATGTTGGGCACTCTCCAGGCGATCTCAGAACTCTCTCGCAACACACCCGAAAGTCTTTAATAGAGTTGAACTATAAGTGGCCTGAACTCTCGCATAGTCCGAGATATGTAGGAAGCCCAGCATCCCGGGTCCGAACACACTTATGTGATTTGCATGAAAATTGAAGGGTAAAAAGAGCCAGGTCGGTCAAAACCTGGGTTAGTCAAATTTCATTGCTCAGGGATGGTCTCGCCATCCCCGAATGCCGAAGGGGAAGTTGTTGACACCTGATTTTTTGACCTTCCGTAATTTACTTTATTTACTCAGGGTCCTTGGATAATAAATAAGACAATTTTGCACACCCGCAGAGGTTTCTGAATAATTTTAAACAATTATTCGGGTTAACATTTTTTCTTCCATAAATTAATAGTGACACTTTCAAGGCTTTATTAATTTCAGAAATTTACCTACACTTTACAGTACTTTCTATAATTCCCCCGATAACCAATGCAATTTCAAGTAATTGTTCCTTTAATTCAGCAAAAAATCAGAAAAGTTAGGTAAAAGGCATCTTCATTTATTTTTATCCAAGGGACTTGACTAATTAAAAGAATTCGCTACTTTTACCCCTCGAGCTTGAATTATTGTTGTATAGGTATATTTGTGCCACTTGTAGCAAAATTATTTTCAATTATAACTTCTAGCCTAGTTACTATTATTGTGCATTAGTGACCGCCTCGCAATTAATCAACTCATGGTTTAATATAGCTGGGGTCATTTTGCAAATTTCTGAATTCCGTACGGCCTTAATTGAAATGTCCAAGTCATGGGCGGATTAATTAAGGACGTTGATGCAAACTAGTCTTAATTGGTTAAATTTAAATACCAGAATAAGGCTACGCTTGCAAATAATTTATTGCAAGGACATTTGTGCAATTAGTTATAATAATTGACTGTAATTGCAATCTTTATTACTAAAAGACCAATTTAAGGTTATCGTCTACAAAATAGGTATCAAATCTCTTGTTAATTTCGTCACGTCTTCAGTCGTCCTAATTTTAATTATTTCTTTTTATGATTGCGTACTTTAAATAGAAACCTATTTTATTGGACTATTTGTTTTTTCAATACGAGCGTATATACACTCAATATGTGCATGTATATGCGTAATATACGAAAGGGTTCAGATTTTTAAAAATTAGGGCCAAGTCCAGCCCATAAAGGGGCTGACCCGGCCCAAGCAACTATATAATACTCCCTCTGTATAACGATCAGCATAAGGGGGGGGGGGGGGGGGGGGGGGTATATGTTATTTCAACGAAGCGGCTAGGGTTTTATAAGGGGGGGGGGGGGGTATATGTTATTTCAACGAAGGGGCTAGGGTAAAACCCTAGCCACCTCCCTACTCCCCACCCCTCTACCCCTCTCGTCTAGTCAAATCACCGTTACTATGCACCACCGGTGCTGTTAACGTTGGTGGGTGGTTGGAGAGAGGACGAAGCATTAAATGCTTCGTCCTTTTTCCCCTGATTTTGCTCGTTTTTAATCCAAATAGCCCCTATAAGGTACCATTCACGATTTTGTGTGTTATTTACTTTGTTTACAATTGTGAGAGGCGATTATGACTGTTGATTTTGTATGAACCTTGAATTTGAGGCCTTTCTTTGTGATCTGGGCTTGCATTTATGGATTCCCACATCGGTTTTGTAAGTTTGGAGTGCATCCTGGGGTTTCTATAAATAGAAACCACCTTTCCACCAGTAAAGAGGTCGGGACTTGAAAAAAAGTTAAGAAATTTGAGATTTGAAAGCTCTCAAAAGTTGAAATTTTAGTTTTTCTTAAGGTAACTTCGATTTGCTTGAAAACCTAGTCTAAATTCTGGTTCTTTATTTTGTTTTTTTGCTGGGCTTGTGTTTGGAGAGGGAGTTCCTTTCAAATCCCTATTTGGTCTTGGCCGTGCCTAAGAAAGGTAATACTCTTGTATTTACTGCTTTCCTTTTAATTCCTGTCAAATCTGTTTGCATTTGTTTATCATTGACTGATTTGTTGTGAGTGATAAGTAGTTGTTTTCCAGCTTTTTTTTATTATTATGGAAATTTTTAGTTTAGGTTTGGTGATAGGTATAAACCATATATGAATGATGTTAGTTCGACTAGAATGTGCTTTCATTTGGTCTGTTCTTGAATGGTCTGTTATCAACACTTGAATGGTTTTTTTAGTGGTTATGGTAATTGCTTTGGACTAAATCCTTGGTACTGATGAGTGTAAACAGGCTTTGTTGTTGTTGTTTTGACTAAGTCAGGTCAGGATGATTGTTCTGCCTTAATAAAGTCCAAATTAGGTAGTTAGAAAGAGTCTGTTTCTCTGCCATGGGTGGAAGGTCTGTTTTGTCGAACTTAGGATCAAATAATGAATTGGTTTGGTTTGAGATAGTGGCAATGGTATGGGCAGGTAACACAATAGTTAAGAGAAAGAAGAGAGTGGCTAGTTGCTTTTGGTTAAATGGAAGGAAAAATGAAGTTTAATATGATTTAAATGGTCAGGGAAGGGTGTATGTTTCACTCTGATGTTGGTATGTGTCTTTAATGTATGTCCTACTTGCCATTGGCAGGGGAAGTGTTATTTGAATGAGGGTGATCCTGGAAGTGAGGTGTGGCATATCCCATCTGGTTTGTTTTATCAATTATTTTTGTGTGAATCATGTGAGTCTTTCTGCTTAAAATTTGATCACTTGCATCTATGTGTTTGCCCCTCCCCCCCCCCCCCCCCCCCTCTACCGACTGGAAATTTCTACTTGTTTGCTTGAGTTGTCCTCATCCTATATACCATGGTTGCCTGTTTGATCCCTTATGAGAGTGCAGACCATACCCCTCATCTCCTTCTGAGCATATGTGTTTGGCCTATAGAGTAGTTTACGTTCCTTGTGATGAATGAACCCTGCATAGTCTCCCTCCTTCTTTTCTATGTTCTTGCTTATTTTCTCTCAACTTTCTCTCTCTGAATATGTGTGAACTAGAGTAGATCATATACTTTGGCACTCCCCATGTTGGACTTAAATCACATACATGTATAACCTGCTTCAAACTCTGAATTGTATCTTAATCCTTACCCTGTTTGATTGCTGCCTTGAGTGCCATTTGTTAAGAGGACAAGACTGTAATAATTCCCTCTTCTCACTACAGTTTGAAACATGAATGACCTAGGACCCATGAGACTTTTCCCATCCTTCTAATCACCCATCTGTCCCAAATAGATCAATATAGCTAACTTACCATGCCAACTTGCCTCCCTAATGTTACCTGTACACCATGACTCATACTCCTTGCTTGGTTGATTGTGCTTTTGCCCTATGGGGGTCTGTACTGCCCTGCTAGTCCTAGGATCAGCCTATAGTTGAACTTTAGGATCCATGCTCATGTATTACAGTCCTTCTATGTATTTGTAGGTCATACTATCATTAGCATTTCCTCCACATATTTGGTCTCCACCTGCACTAGCTTATTAGTTCATCACCCATGTATGTTCTCAGCAGTATCATGACTAGTTCATCCTCTTTGATCACCATGATAGTTATACTTGCATCCCATGCATACCTCTCTTTCTTGAAACCAGTTCTGCCTTCTCCTTGAACTGCCACCTTACTTGAAGCATTTTTTGTATATCTGGCTTACTTATTGTTGCATTAAGTGTGTGATCATCCATGTCCTGTGTGTCTCTCCATGTCTCTTTCAATTGTCAATAGAAATATCCATGCCTCAAGACCACTGAGTGATTGTCCAGGCTGCTTAAGTATATAATTTCCCTCCTGCCACTTCACCATAGAGCCTTCCCCACCACATCTCTACCTACCTCACCTTGTTTAGTGTATGCCCATGTTTGGCCAAGCCTGTTTGTTTCTCTTTTTCTCTATTTGCTTGTTCTTTTCCTTTTCTTTCCTTGCTTGGTGTTGACATCTAGAGACCTTTCTCTTTCTCTTAACGTGCTTGTTCCCTACCCCTGCTTTTTTTTGCTTGGCTTCACCATTTTGCTTGCTTTGCCTCACCTAGTCATGAAGTCCTAGGTGCCAACTCTGCCCACTCCTTGTACATTGCTGAAATCTGCTCCCAATTATGTACTATAAATATAGAAGTCAGTCCTTGTAGCATTTATATGCCTTATGATAAACTTAGGATCATGTTGTATCCCTTTGTTGGTATTCAACCTATCTGCTAAGCTTTCTTGTCCTGCCTTGTCTTGTTCCATGGCCTCCCCTATCTCTGTTCATACATGTCTTGCCCAGCTTGCCCTGATAATATGATCATGAACTTTTTTGTCTGAGCATGCTTGATGTTGCTTGCTGGTGTGTGCTAATCTGCCAAAGAATAGTCCTGCATATTCCTTAATTCTATAAGGACTTGACCTAAAAAAGGGGCCTGGTTATCTCTTCTTCTTGGACTGATTTTTCTTCAATTGTGTTTACCATATTGTTAATAACCTTTGCTCTCCTTCAAACTTGATATAAAATGCTAATAATACTCTCATGATGTATCTCAGCCAGGCTGCTGAATCTCATCAAATTATTTCATAATCTTACTTGTTTTCCTTGTTCCTGGGCAATGTTGTTGTTTTGGCATATGTAAGCTTAGTTGATTTTATCTTAGAGTCTTATGCTATCTACTGTCTCTTTTGGGATTTATTAGTTTTGAAATAAGTTTTGGTAGTTGGGGTTGTCCAAGCCTTTCCCAGTGTTAGTCATGCCTGGGGTCCTTAGATACCCTTTGGAACTTGTGCGACATCGGGTATATGGGGGCAAAGACCTAGTCCCCATACCGTGTCAAGTTTCAAACAAATAAAACCCCATTTTGGGATTAGTACAGGGTAAGCATAAAACTTCATATGTCTTGTTTGATATGCATGTAGAGACATAAGTATAGTTTATTATTATTATAGTGATAAGTTGAACGATTATAAACTAACCGGGGTTTTCTTTCTTCCCCCCCCCCCCCCCCCTCCACCCCTGCCTCCCCTCCTATCACGTGGCTGCTCGGGTCAAAAATGCATAAACCACCCTCTTGGGCCTAAGGCCCAAGTAGAATACCACTTCAAAAAATAGAGTCCGGAAGACAAAGAAGATAGCGAGGCGCGTAAAAGGCCCAACCATGGGTGAAACTGGCCAACTAGGGGCTTGGTACGCCCCTAGTCTAAGCTAATATCTTTACATTTGTTCAAAAACTTGTTTCATTTTGATGTGCTTGTACAGATGTATTCAAAACTCATGATGATAGTGGAAATCCTTATGATTTGAATTAGACGTCTTAGGACAACGGTTCTTATGCCGTTTAATCGACTTTAGGTCCCTGTACGCGATTTTTTCTAAAAATACAATGGAGTTAGCATAATTTTCCTTTTCTTATATAAATAAACAAGTACCAAAGCAAGGCTTTAAATTACTTCCCAAAAAAACAGATCGCCATTTTCGAGTTTAAAGTAAACAAATCATGTTTTATAATAAAGTTACTTAGTGAAAAATGAGCTTATCAATAGAATTCCTACTCCAAATTGAATTTCAAAAATCAATTGTAATTGGACAGATTTAATAAGTGAACTTAATCTATATATGACCGATCTTTGCATAATAGTGGGCCGATCTTTTAGACAAAAGTCAGATTTTGTCAAAGCCATAAAATTTGTCTTTGAAAGAATAATGAACAAATTGGAATGTTTAGTATGAACATTGTTTTAGCCCAAAGTTGGCCCAAATTAACCACTTTTTTAGACGGGATATACTAGTTAAAATGTAAAATATCTTTACAAATGATCGTAAGAGCCTACGCGTAATATAAAGTTTTAGATAAGACTGAAGCGTATCAATACAAGTCAACCCGAGCATTGGTGTATGAGTATAAAAAATAAACAAGACTTCTTTATAGTTCATTTTTTACATAAAGGGAAACTATTTTACATACGGATATATAAATCCAAAACTGTGATACCTCTATAAATAAAGGGGAATATACTCTTTCAAAAAATATGATATGCATGACAGTTCACTTTTGCGGGAAAATCAACACAAAATAAGCAATGTAAACAAATACTCATACACTGGGATTCGAAGGTCAACCGTATAGTACGGATCCTTAATACTGGGGTGCCTAACACCTTTCCCAGGGGATCATCAGAACCCTTACCTAGAACTCTGCGTTACGAAGGTTTTTTCACGGCATTTGAATAAACCCTTCAGAACTGGTTTTCCTAATTTCCTAAAAACTAGGTGGCGACTCTTTTTCTAAACAAGTCCGAAAGAGCACCAACGATTTCGAAGTAGCTTTTCCGAGGACTAATCCTGCCCGCAAAAATGCGAACCGTTTTGTACATCTGAGTCAAAGGGTGAAGAGCCCCTTTTATGGTTTGTTTCCTAGTATCAGCAGTAACATCTGGAATATCAGCAGCTTTCTCTTCAACATGGACCTTATCATCTACTATAGGCACATCAGAATGCACCTCTTCTTCCTCAATAACCGGATCTAGATCAACTGCTTTCTTGTCAGCACTTTGAAGTATTTTACCGCTTCTCGTGCTAATAGCCAAAGTACGCTCCACAGCACCACCTCCATTCTTAGGGTTTAGAATAGTATCACTAGGAAGTTCTCCCTTTCTAGCAGGATGCTGCTCTCTAGAAAAATCCCGCATATACTGTTCAAGGTTTTGAATAGCCGCTGAGTGAGGAACCATTGTCTCTGATAGCCCAGATAATATCATTTCAGTATTTATCTAACTTGCCAACACTTTTTCAAGCATTGACTCCAACCTCGAATTTCCTTGATCATTAGACTGCCCTTTTGGTGGAATGTAAGGGTTGAAACTTCTGTTTTTGAAATTTCCATTATTGTTTTTGTATCTACCATGGTTCGCTCCACCATAGTTGTTGTAGTTCCCTTGGTTGTTGTTGTATGCACCTTGCCCTTATTGAGGTCTCCAGTATCTTTGAACTGGCCCAGGAACATCCCCTTTTACTATGTAGTCTGCATATTGAACATTCTCAACTGGCGGAGGGGGACCCTCTTGATATGGACCCTCTTGATATGGACCCTCTTGGCATGGGTACATTCCAAGCGGCACGCCTGAGATATGTTTACAAACGTTCACCTTCTTCGCCTCTCTATCATCCAATCTCTTCGTCAGTAAAGAGATATTAGTGGCTAGCTCCGCCAATGTCTGCAGCGTCTCTTGGCTATCCTTCACAATATTTTGGATCAATGGTGTCCCAAGTGATAACCCATCAGAATTACTAGAATGTCGTGCTTGACTATGTGTAGTCAATCAATAAAGTATATTAGTAATATTAGCAAAGGACTTATTCATGAAACACCCGCTAGCATCATTTTAGCTATTGCTTGGGTCATAGGATCCAACCCTCTGTAGAACTTCTCCTTCAGAAGATGATCTGGGAAACCATGGTTCGGACTCTGATCCAAATATTCTTTGTTCCTCTCCCAAGCTTCAAAAAGTTGCTCCCCATGATGTTGTTTGAACTCATAGCGCAGCTGGAATATGACCTTGGAAAGGCACGGGGCGGGGATCAATATTTGTCCCGAGTCTACCCTAGCGCAGCTGGGATATGACCTAGGAAAGGTACGTCAGAGCCACACTAATATAAGAGCATTTGACGAAGGCTGATGTGATGCCACCAGAGCAGTTAACCTAGACATTCAAACAGGTCCAGCAGAGTTCACTACCGAGTTTCAGGTTATGGAAATACCTGTCAACTACCATAGATCCACATGGCGAGAGTAGTACCATCTTCACTTCACCAGTCTCTAAAATTCGTTTGGGAGGAACAAGAGGTGATAATCCATGGAGAAGCAAGCATGCACAATTACCCGGATAATTTCGTACCTGTCATTAAAGCGGCACCCAAAGGAATTTCCATGTAATGTAACTCGTGGGGGCTGCCCACAAAATAGAACACCTTGAGACTCCAATGCCGATAGTATATAAGATGATTGCTTCAACTATGCTCTTGAATGGGTTCGAATCGGGAAAGGTTTGGGAAAGAATTTACATGGCATCACTGAGCCAATTCCCCTTCCCCAAGACAATTTTTGTTTCGGACTAGGATATATCCCAGCTGAAGATGAGATGCCTACCAAGAAGAGGCAAGAGGTTGCGGATCTCCGCAAACCTATTCCAAACATGTACCAGTCATTTCCTAACCGAATGCCTATCCCGGGCGATGCTGACATTGAAAAAGGGATAGGGATGCCATTCCGAGAAGAAGATTACTCAGTCATCTTAGAAGAATATGCAGAGGCGCCCACCATCCGAAATGAAGATCCAGGCAAGCAGCTGTCCAATTGGACCTCTACCCCGCTACTGGTTCTTCGGTAGAGAAATATGAATTTATTTTGAAAATAGGGAGAATCGGTAGAGGCCTGATTACGCATTTTTCATCACTCTATGTACTTCGTAATGTTTTCAAGAACGAAAATGGCTTGACGTTAATCGAAGCCAGGACCAAAGTTTGTACTTTTATTAATCTAAATCAACGAAAGCCTCGGTTTCATCAAAATAATTTTATTTATTTATTACGCGTGCATGTTTTATACTAACATACTTTGCCTTTAATTTTCAATAATAAAAATGATAAAGCAACCCTAAATGTCATGACATGTTGCGAAATGAATGAGTCGGGCAGCACAGAGGAAAAAGAGTACGAGGAATACGATGAGACCACAGTGTTACCCCAGGGTCTCATGGAAGAGGTAGAGCAGCTAGAGAGTGAGCGGAAACCGAACAAGGATGAAATAGAAGCCATAAATCTAGGTGAGATGAGAATGTCAAAGAAGCAAGGATAAGGGTGCACCTAAAGGCACCTTTAGGAGAAGCATTGATAAACCTACTGAAGGAGTATGTTGATATCTTCGCATGGTCATACGTGGATATGCCAGGGGTAAGTACCAGTGTAGCATCCCTAAGGTTACCTATCAATACCACTTTCGCTCAAGTTTCGTTGTACCAATAATAAGGCTGAATACGAGGCTTGTATTCTAGGTCTTAGGATGGCACTGGATGTGGACATCAATGAATTGCTGGTCATCGGAGACCCTGACCTACTAATTCATCAAGTACAAGGCGAATGGGCCACTAAAATTGAAAAGATCTTGCCATACGTGAACTTGGCACAAAGACTGTGCAAGAAATTCAGAAAGATTGAATTTTGACATACTCCAAGAGCTCAGAACTATTTTACCGATGCGCTGGCCACAATAGCGTCAATGATCCAATATCCTAAAAGAAATCACATCGACCCACTGAGGATAAGCTTGAAAGAAGAGCATGCTCACTATTTCCACGTAGAAGCAGAGCCGGATGGCAAGTCTGATACAGTGACATCAAAATATACTTGGAGAAACGAGAACTCCCCGAAGGAGTCACGACTGGAGAAAAAAAGACCATTAGAAGAATGGCAAATGGTTTCTTCCTGAACAAAAAAGTGTTGTACAAACGAACGCCGGACTTGGCTCTGCTTCGATGTGTAGATGTCGGCTAAGCCACCAAACTGTTAGAAGAAGTACATGCTGGGACATGTGGACCCCATATGAATGGATTTATTCTGGCCAAGAAGATTCTCCGAACTGGATACTATTGGATGACCATGGAAAGTGATTCCTGCAAATTGTAATGACCCATTTGGTCGTTATAGCCTTTTTGGCACTTTTTAACCTATCCCGGAGCTTGTTAGCTCACTTTTGATCCAAGAGGACAGTTGACACACTTCTCGAGGTGTTCGGGGTTGATTTGGGTGACTTTTTGGGAAAATTTGGCTTTAAGTGAGAAAAAGTTGACTCAAAATTGACTTTTGGGTAAACGAACCTTTTTTTGAAATCTGTCGATTCTGAGAGGTCCGGTTCAGTTCCCAATGCACTTGGGTGCATTTTGAGACTTAGGTTGGGAATTTAAAATTGAGGATATCGAGGTTAACTCGATCAACGAGACCTCCGTTGGAAATTTCGAGGCCACGAGTGCATTGGTAGCGAATTTTTATATGTGTCTATGTATGTGGTATGTGAATAGATAGCCTTGACAGTTAATCAGAAATTCGGGATTAAAAGTGTGAAACTTAGTGTATTCTAGTGTCTGGTTCCCACTTTGGCAGCACCAGTACCGCCTCAGCGGTACCGCTACAGCGGTAACACTGTCGCTGGAGATTCCCGTTCAATTTTGGCTTGAGAGACCACCGAAGCGGTGATGCTGAAGCGGCCTGATGGTCGCGGAAGCGAGTGTCGGGCAGTGAAGTCATTAAATGTAGTGTTAAATGCCCTAAGTCCCTCATTTATTACTATTCCAAAATCGGGGCTATTGGAAGCAATTCTAGGATATTCTTGGTGGTAAGTTCTTCTAATCTTGGTGGTAAGTTCTTCTAATCCCTTTGCTATTTTATTGCCCTTAATCATCTTAGAATTTCTTTATTTTGATAGTTCATTAAGTGATTGAAGATTAAGAGTAGGTTTAATGAGTTATTCTTTCTAGGCTTCTAAATCATGATTTGTTGGTTGGGTTAGCTCTATTAAGCATGGAATTGATGACTAGAACCTATAATTGCATGATTCTTCGTAATTAGTGGCTAAATTTATGGAATTGGAAGTTAGGGTTTATACCCAAATTTGGGGATATTTCCTAGAATTCGAATTTGAGTAAATTATTGGTTATTCTAGCTTGGTAATGATGGGAATTGATCAACTAGAGCTTTAATTTCATGTTGGAACCTTTTGATTCCTAATTTTACCCTTCTAGTTCATAACCCTCTTCCATAGGTTGGGAATTTAGGTTTTGAATACAATTACGATTTGTTTGATGTTCTTCTTAATTCTAATTCTTTGATTAGAATGTGCCTAGACTTTCTTTATCTTGAGACACAGAGGAAAGGGAAGTCTAAGGAGTGATTGTTGGTGATATTATTGTTTGGCCTTCCAGGTAGGTTACGCTTTACCCTATGGTGAGACTTCGTTTAGCGAAGCATATGTTTAGACGATATTATCGGAGAAAGCATGTAAACCTTCAGGTATGAAGTTGGGTTGGATATTGTCTTAGGTTGGGTCCTATTGTGTGATTGGGGTTAGCCACCCCGTTGTGTTGTGACTTATCGTATTCTATTGTTGTTGGCTTGATGCCACGTGGAGATAGTGTCATGACCCGACTAAGGGGCTATGACGGGTACCCGGAGCTAACTACCGAGCACCACTCATCATACTACTATCGTGCCCAACCTGTACATACATAATCTCCAAGATAATGCTTGCTACGAATTAATCATAAACTATTCCACAAAACATGCATGTATACATAAGCCCTCACGACAACAAAAGAATAATATACAAAATATACACTAAAGGGTCACATAACGTCTACTACCCACACATATGTACCTACGAGCCTCTAACTGAACGTTGAAGTCATGAAGACGGGACAAGACCCTGCCATACCTAAGTATGTACACAAAAGAACATATCAGCAACTGCACCTCCGGAATAGGAAAGTGCTCTTGTACAAGCTGATCCGGCTCTTAGGGATCTGGGTCATCTCCCTGTCTACCTGTGGGCATGAACACAACATCCATAAAAGAAAAAAGAACGTCAGTACAAATAATGTACTGAGTATGTAAATCATGTAGACACATAATAAGGAAATACAGAAAATATAGTAAGAAGGATAACTGTAACTGGGTCCCTCTTGAGGCGGTGTCATGTATGCTCACTTTTACCGTTTAAAACATATCATACATGCATACATAGACTGTCTGAATCAATAATATCATTAGCCCGCCTCCGGGGTAATCATCTCACGTCGCCCACTAGTGGTGTCATGCCTGGCAAAATAGGCACGGTGTAATCATTAACCATAAGCCACCCACCGAAGTGGTGTCATGCCCGGCCAACTAGGCCCGGTGTAGTCATACATAAACATAGCATCAAGCATGCATGCGAGCTTAAATAAAGGCTATAGCTCTATCGGAGTGACGTAAGGTCGGTAACCTCCGATTATATTATGGCATCATCATCATCTCTATGTCTCACCTTGAAGGAACTAGTATCATGAGATGAGACAACAACAAAGAATAGCATCAATGAAATTATAGAAATACGATCAACAAGCTCAAAATGGCATTATCGTCATTAACATGGAACATATCTCATCTTTAGCTCACAAGAACTCTTAACCTTTTGGGATATAAGAAGGTCGTGGAATATATGGAAGACAAATCACAAGAGTCATGCCTTATGAAGGAAAAAGGGCTAGCCTTACATACCTTTACGTCTCCTTAACTATATCGGCTAAGGGCTCTCCTTCCGAGCTCACAATTCTACATACAAAAGGGTTCGTACTAAAATCAAAAAATCAGAAGTATACTTAAGCTTAAACTAAAGCGACTAAGGACTAATGAAAATTGGACAACATTTCCTTTGTTTCGACAACTTTTCCCATATAATAAAACAGCTCCCAAACATCATAACAACACCCATAATATCATACTACACAAACTCCTTCAAGTTAGACATTATTCAACTTCCCCAAATTCACTTCCAAAATCCTCCATAACCATAACTATAATACAACATCATGTTCATCATTCACATAATACTTCCTCAACATCATTAGCATCATTCGTCAAAATATTATACTCATATTACACCATGAATAATAACTCAAACTATCTTTCAACTCAACATACCATTATGTGCATATTTGAGCTCATATTCCATATTCTTCTTCCTAATTCAAGTTCTTCGACTACTCAATACCATCAATAACATGAAACAATTGTAAAACTCACCTTTGATTATGTAGGAATGGTCTTTGTATGTAAATACGCCACTTGAGAAAAGCTCAACTTTACTACCAAAGAGATTCTTAGCTTCTATCAACCCTAGGAAGCATCCACGCCCTTGATTCTATCAACTTTTGATGTTTGATCTTTGATTTTTCCCTTAGATATGTGTTAGTGTGATATGGAGAGGGTTCTAGAGGTTTAGAGAATGTTGCAGAAGTGGAAAATGAGAGAAAAAAAAAGGGTCATGCATATATAGAAAAAGAAATTCTTAGTCGACCCGAAATCTACAGCCTATTATACGGACCGTATAAATTGTACGTTTCATATAATGGATCGTATATTTTCTCCAAAATATCATCCCTCAGTGGAGGTTTCTACGGACAGGTATATGGGCCATATAAATTATACGGTTCGTATATATGACCGTACAATCCACAATTTCCCGGATTTGTCCTCGTTGATTCGTTTAACTTCCAATCCCCTTGACACCTTCTTGGTACTTGTTTAATGCTTCATTAATGACCTAAAGAACCTTATAACTCATCCTCAAGATCTTGCTAAATGTCTGTTAGCTCGATAGTTGCAAAACCTTTCCCTACACAACTTATACCTTACTCCCTTTAGCGAACTTAGTTTCACCAAGTCATATAACTTAAAAATCTTATCGTATATACTTTAAGGTTGCCAAATACCCTTTTATATAGTCAGGAGAGCTTCATGTTCGTCTTAAGCTTGCGTTAGTCTATTTACGACTCAACGATATGAAATTTTCGAGGTGTAACACTCCCCCCCCCCCCCCCCCCTCTTAATAATAATTGTCCTCGAATGTTAAATTATCAGGAATTCTGTAAAAATTTCGCCAGAGTTTCCCCTGTAATTTGGCACTACCATCCTGTCACAGGAACCCAAAATAATATCGTCACACAGGGCTACAGCATCAATAGCAAGAAATATGGCCACACACGGCCCAAAAGCGATAAAGAAAAACATTGCATACCCGCGAACACTGGTGTTTCATCTTGCCTTCTCTGGGGGTGGAAATAAATGCGAATATTTGGAGTTCATAGCTTCTTCCGCTTCCCAGGTTATTTCCTCTATATTATCATTTCTCCATAAAACTTTGACTGAGGCTACCTCTTTGTTTCTGAGTTTCCGCACTTGCCTATCTAGTACGTCAACAGGCATTTCTTCATAAGCCAATCTTTCAGTGACTTGGATATCACTTGCGGGTACTATTTTGGTAGGATCTCCAACGCATTTACGGAGCATCGATACATGGAAAACTGGATGGACTGAGTTAAGCTCTGGGGGTAAGTCTAATTCATAAGCTACTTGGCCCACTCTGCGTACAATCTTGTAGGGTCCAATATATCGAGGACTAAGCTTGCCTTTCTTACCAAATCTCATTATACCTTTCATTGGTGACACTTTCAAAAATACCCAATCATTGGCTTGAATTTCCAAATTCCGTCGGCGATTATCCGCATAAGACTTTTGGCGACTTTGAGCTATCAACAACCGGTTTCGGATAAGCTTAATCTTCTCAACCAATTACTGGATCAATTCCGGACCTATCAACTGTGTTTCCCCTACTTCAAACCATCTGATGGGTGATCTACGCTTCCTTCCATATAAGGCTTCATACGGGGCCATCTGGATACTGGCATGATAGTTGTTATTATATGCAAATTAAATAAGTGTCAAGTGATCCTTCCAATTACCTCCAAAGTCCAATGCACATGCCCGCAACATATCTTCTAAGGTTTGAATGGTGCGCTCAGCTTGTCCATCAGTCTGCGGGTGAAATGCGGTGCTATATTTCACTTGAGTCCCCAATCCTTCTTCAAAGGACCTCTACAATTTGGCTGTGAACTGGGCTCCTCTGTCAGTAATGATGGACACAGGGATGCCATGAAGTCGCACTATCTTTTTAAGATACAATCTGGCGTAGTCCTCCGCTGAATATGTAGATCTGACTGACAGAAAATGTGCTGATTTCATTAGTCTATCAACAATCACCCAGATCGAGTCATACTTATGCCGAGAATGCGGTAAGCTTACAAAAAAATACATATTGATTGCTTCCCATTTCCATGTTGGAATTTCCATTGCTTGCAAGAGCCCTGCCGGTTTTTGGTGCTCAATTTTCACTTGTTGACAATTTGGAAATTGAGCCACAAACTCCGCTATATGTCTCTTCATTCCTTCCCACCAGTACATTAATTTGCGATCATGGTACATCTTTGTCGCTCCTGGGTGAACAGAATAACAGGAGTAATAGGATTCTTCCAGAATCTAACGGCGTAATCCCGCAACGTCCGGAACACATAACCTATTTCGATACCTAAGAATCCCACCTGCAGAGATCTCAAATGGCGACTTCTCCTTTTGGGGAAGTGTATCTCTATAATAGCTCAATTTGGGATCTTCATATTGACGCCTTTTTACTTCCGCGTCTTGGGATGAAACGGTTAGGTTATGAATAGTAACTCTTGCATTGCCCTAGTCCATTAGGTGAACTCCTAGGCTAGCTAGCTGGTGGACCTCTCGGGCTAATTCTCTCTTTTCTGGCGGGACATCACACTGACTGCCTATGGATTTACGGCTAAGAGCATCAGCTACCACATTTGTTTTTCCAGGATGGTATAGAATATTTACATCGTAATCCTTCAATAACTCTAACCATTGCCTCTGTCGCAGATTCAATTCCTTTTGTTTGAAAATATATTGGAGACTCTTGTGATCTGTGTAGATATCCACATGAACACAGTACAAATAATGCCTTCATATCTTTAGAGCATGAATAACCGCAGCTAATTCAAGGTCATGGGTTGGATAATTCTTCTCATGTTTCTGCAACTGCCTGGAAGTATAGGCGATAACCTTACCGTGCTGCATCAGTACACAGCCTAACCTGATACCGGAGGCATCACAATACATAACATAGCCTTCTGATCCTTCTGGAAGTGTCAAGACTGGGGCTGAAGTCAACCTGTCCTTCAGCTCCTGGAAGTTGCGCTCACAAGCATCGGTCCACTGAAATTTGGCAGCTTTATGTGTTAGCTTCGTCAGTGGTGCTGAAATAGATGAAAGCCCTTCCACAAATCTTCTATAATAACCTGCTAATCCCAGAAAGCTACGAACTTCTGTAGGCATCGTAGGCCTTGGCCAAGTCTTCATAGCCTCAATCTTTTGAGTATCGACCCGAATACCGTCAGTTGAGATGATATGGCCGAGAAAGGTTACAGAGTTCAACCAAAACTCACATTTTGAAAATTTAGCATATAATTTTTTAGCTCGGAGAATTCCAAGGACAGTACACAAATGATCTGCATGGTCTGCCTCTGACTTGGAATATACTAGGATGTCATCGATGAACACAATTATGAATAAATCTAGAAAAGGCCTAAACACATCATTCATCAAGTTCATAAACACTGCTGGAGCGTTAGTCAAGTCAAACGACATCACCCGAAATTCATAATGACCATATCTAGTTCTGAAAGCCGTCTTCGGAATATCTTCTTCTTTCACTCTCACTTGGTGGTACCCTGACCTCAGATCTATCTTTGAAAACCACTTGGCTCCTTAGCCACTTGGCTTCTTATAATTGGTCAAATAGATCATCGATCCTCGGAAGCGGATATTTGTTCCTTATTGTCACCTTGTTCAACTGCCTATAATCGATACACATCCGTAAGGACCCATCTTTATTTCTTAAAAATAAGACCGGTGCTCCCCATGGCGATGAACTGGGCCTAATAAATCCCTTCTCGAACAAATCCTTTAATTGTACTTTTAGCTCTTTCAATTCTGCAGGAGCCATTCTGTAGGAAGGGATAGATATTAGCTCAGTATCTAGCAATAAATCGATAGTAAATTCAATTTCCCACTCTGGTGGAAGACTTGGAAGCTCATTCGGAAACACATCTGGAAACTCATTTACTACCAGGACAGATTGAAGAACCGACGGTTTTGCTTTGATGTCATAAACCCGAACTAAATGATAAATACAGCCTTTGGCGAGCATCTTCCTTTCCTTGAGATAGGAAATAAATCTACCTCTTGGAGATGCGGTATTAGCTTTCTACTCTAGGACAGGTTCTCCCGGGAATTGAAATCAAACCACTTTGGTCCTACAATCCATATTGGCATAGCAGGAAGCCAACCAATACATACCCATAATAACATCAAAGTCTAGCATCTCCAGTTCAATTAAATCAGCCACGGTATGTCGACTACACACTGCAATCACACACTTTTTATACACTTGTCTAGCTATTACTGGATCGCCCACCGGAGTAGACACTTCAAAAGGTTTGATCAGTTCAGGTTTTATTCCAATACAACCGGCGATATAAGGAGTAATATATGACAAGGTAGAACCCGGATCAATCAATGCATAAACATCATAAGAAGATACTGTCAATATACCTGTAACAACATCGGGGGAGGATTCAAGATCTTGTCATCTGGCAAATGCATAAATACGGTTTTGAGCACTGCTCGAACCAGACGCTCCTCCTCTGCCCCTGCCACGACCCTCTGAAGTCTGGGGAGTCTGTCCTACAGGACGCACAGACAACGAAGAAGCTGCTGCTGATCCTGTGGGTTGGGCCACATCGCTGCCACTCACCGAGGGGCAATCATGTATTATATCCCTAATCTGACTGCAGGCATAACAGGCATCTAAACCTCGGCGGTACTGACCGGAAAGCTTACCGTATTGGTTACATCGTGGAACTGATGGTCTCCTCTGACTGGAATCACATTGGAACTGGAGGCTTGAAAATCTCGAACTTTGGCCTTGTCTAGAATAAATAGGGCAGTCAAATATCCTACTCGCAAACCGAGGAGACGCACTAGCTACAGAGTGGCCTGAATATCTAGAATTTTATGGTCTTTGGCCCCCTCTATATTCATCGCTAGTACCAGCAGGTCTTATCCTCTTACCATGCCCCCTATAAATATCTCGCTCACCCCTGTGCGGTCGTTGTTGCTCTTCTAGGTTCTGGGCATAGGCTTGAATACGCGAGATGTCCATCCCTTCTAGGAGTGAAGCTGTCAAACAGTCTTTAAATAAGTGTGGCCCTAAGCCACTCACGAACCGATATACCCGGTCTCCCATGTTGGCTACCATGGCCAGAGCATATCTAGCCAATGAATTAAACCAAAGACTATCAAAGTATACTTTCCATCCTAACTCATCTTCACTTTTTTCGCCGTCAATTGTCATTATTTCTTCATCTGGGAAGTAAGTCTACAAAGGTATGGGATTGTTTATCTACTGGACTTCCTGTCAGTAAGTCTGCCAATGCTTGCCCTTTAACTGCTTTTGGCGCGATGTATTGAATGTCGAACTCACTTAATAGCATTTTCCATTTGGCCAACTTCCCTATGGGCATAGGATGGTGAAAGATGTACCTTAGGGGATCTATTCTTGAGATCAAATGGGTCGTGTATGCAGCCATATAATGTCTAAACTTCTGAGATATCCAGGTTAGAGCACAACACGTCTTTTCCACCAAGGAATATCTGGATTCGAAGGGTGTGAACTTCTTACTGATGTAATAGATGGCGCTTTCTTTCTTGCTGATTTCATCATTTTGTGCCAACATTGTTATATCCTGCATTTTGTACGTTCGGATAATTCGAGATAATTGCGAGAAGTTAAGGGCAAGACCATTTTCCAAAGTTATTCTAAAATACAAGTTATTATGAGTATTATTGGGATGGAAATATTGAGAAAGGTTAAGGGTAAAAATGGAAATTCACAAAAGAGTTTATGGTAATATTGTGGAAAGGCTAGGGGTAAAATGGGAATTTCACAAAGTGTTCAAGAAAATTCTTGAAATGTCACTTTGGCCATGTGACATAAAAGGTGGGCCCCACCCATAGCCATGTGTCCATGTTCTTACTTAAGGGACCAAAGTTTATACAACAAGACAAGTGGATGTATTTGTTATTTTAAGAAAATTCTAGAAAAGGGGAGAAGACCCATGTGTCCATAACTTTTACTTGAGGGACTTAAAAATAAATAAGGATAAATAATGGAAAAATAAGGATAAATAAGACATATTTCTCATCTTCTTTCCTTAAGAGAAATCAAGAAACTTGGAGAAGCCCCAAGTTGAAGGCCATTCGGCCATGTGCACCCCAACAAGAACCTTGAGAAAAATTTGTTCAAAAATTATTTTCCTACTAACTGGAAGGTCCCTAGCAAAGTGGAGTACCTATTGGAGCAAGAAAAACATCTATTCTTGCAAGTTCATAACCATGGTCAAGTAAAGAAGTTGAAGGAAAAAGGTAAGAATTAATTTCCTTTTATATGTTATGGATGATTTATGTATGTTGAAGTGTGTAGAAAAGGATTAAATTCATGAAATATGTGTTGGCCGAATGGAAGTGGTGTGGTGTAGAAAGAATGGATTAATTTTACTTAGTATTTAGATTGTTGTTGTAATGTATAGAAATAGATGAAAATTCATGAAAATATGTATGTTGTTGTTGTGGCCAAATAAGGGGTTGTTTTGGTAAGTTATGGTGAATTGATTTCATTTGATATTCTAGTTGTTGTTGATGTGGATTCTACGATGAGAATGAAAGTTTGATGGCTTGAAATGAAGTTGTAATCGTTGTAGGATTGTTGAAGAGGTTAATGCGACACTAGCATGAATTCTTATAATTGTATGGACGGTATTGTAACATGTGAATTTTGATATAGTTTATGAAACTAGAATAAGGAAAATGTGTTGTTGTTGTCCTTGTTGAAGTTGGAAGATTTCGGACTATGTTGTAAGTTGGCTAGGCCATTTAAAATATTGTGTGAGTTGCTTGAAGTATTTGTGAGTATCGTTTGAATGGTTTTGGATTAATACTTGAATATGTGAGCAACCATATTGTTTTGATCGTATGCGTTTGGATTGAATATAATTGTTGGTATTATTGTTGATAATGTGGCCGAGTTCCATTCTCGGATTTGTTGTTGTGAAATTGACCGAGTTAGATTCTCGGGGATGATGTATTTACAGGGGAGATGCTGCCGAAATTTCGGCAGAATATAAGCGAATTTATTTGAGAAGTTAAGACAAGTGAATGACGATAAATCTAATGATCATGTGAATTCTTTTGTATGTAGACTAGAAAGTTTGGACAAATAAGCGTACCTAGTTGGTCGTGGCACAGGTATGTAAGGCTTACCCTTTCTTTCTTTTGGCATGTCCTAGAGCTAAGTAAGGTATGACATGACACACACCTCGGGGTAATTCTACTCTTGATTTCGAGTTTGGTTAGGATGCCTATTCCCCTTTGTCATGAGTATGTTTCGTATGGTTGAGTCTATTGTATGATCACTAAATGAATAAGTTACTTCATATGGTTTGATATGTATCTGTGATTCCGAAACTCTGTTCGATATGTTCCCGAGGTTGTCCATGATTCTGATTCACTTCTGATACAAGTATGTCTGATATGATCAAGCTTATTATATGATCGAATAATGAGATGAGTATAAAGAGTTTGTTTCTGAAAGAGTTCTGTAAGTTTTTAATGTCCCCAACGTTTGTAAAGGATATTGGGTTTGCTTGAAACGTTCGTAAAAGCTCTATGGTAAAAATGACCGTAACTTTCACATACTAACCCCGATTAACTTGAAATATGTTTATGATCCTTCAAAGGTCGGTATGTGTATATATATATATCGAGTCTTGATACATGTGCATGTGGTTTCGCACTACTCTGTTCGTGCAAGTCTTTGTATGTCTGTTCACTGAGTCCCGGGCCAGGACATGTTCTCGTGAGTATTCCACTGCATTGTTCACCGAGACCCACCAGTAGAGGGCCGGGACATGTTATATGATGATGGCGCCAGATCCGGACTGGATCCCCTCTACCGAGTCCCTTATTGAAGGGCCGGGACACGTTATCCACCGAGTCCCTCACTGGCGGGCCGGGACACGTTACATGCATACATGATATTTGATGTGACATGCATGATTTTATCTACCGAGTCCCTCGTTCGAGGGCCAGGACACGTTATGCATATGTGATGTACGATGTTGACATACATGATTCTATTCACCGAGTCCCTCACTCGAGGGCCGGGACACGTTATTTGCACATGTGATATGTTCTATGGATCGGGCCGTACGTTCCGCGGCACTATTATATTACGTAAGACATTGGCATCTATGTTTTGTGTCTAGAAAAAAAAAACAAGCATCTTGATATTCTGGTGATTTGGTATTCTGGATCCGTACTTCTTCTGATACATGATTCGCGTTTGGAAAATAAGTATTTGGTATTCTGGGTAATGTACGTACCTTTTGTACTGTTTGTTTCAATTATGGTTCTGTTTTCTGTATCTTATGCCTTACATACTCAGTACATATTCCGTACTGACCCCTTTTCTTCGGGGGCTGCGTTTCATGCCACGCAGGTACCTACAGATGAATAGAAGATTTGTTAGAAGATGTTTCGGCAGGATTGGCGAGCTCCATTTGCTTCTGGAGCGTTGCCGAGTCAGAGTATATGTGCGTTCTGATTTCTGGATTGATGTTAGAGACTTTGCAGACAGCGTCGTGGGTATTAGTTGTCATTCTGTAAGCGGCTCCATCAGCCGATATGTCATTCTGTGTTATGTAATAAATTTTATATAACTACAGATTTTGGTTAATTTTGAGAACGGTAAAAGAAAGATTTCGAAAGCTTAACATGTATTTTACTTTTATCTGATTTTCAGAGTCCGAAGAAATTATGTGTGTAGTAAGAATCTGTTGGTTCGCTCGGCTCCGGATATGGGGTCGGGTGCCCATCACACCCTAGGGATATTAGGGTGTGACAAACATGCACCCAAAAGGATATTCCGATACTGACATGTATAGCAGCAAAGGACTTCCCGGCCTCAGCGGGACAAAAACAGGCAAATTTGACAAGCATCTCTTAATTGTGTCAAAGGCTTTCTGACAGTCTTCCGTCCATTTAGTTGGTGCATCTTTCTTAAGGAGTTTGAGGATTGGTTCTATGATTACTGTGGACTAGGCGATGAAGCATCCAATGTAATTCAACCTTCCTAAGAAACTCATGACCTCTTTCTTCGTTCTTGGATTGCTTTGATCTTGGTGGGATCCAATTCGATACCACGACGACTGACTACGAATCCCAGTAATCTTCTTAAATGTTCAAGGTGGTCCTCACCCACTCGGGATTAATGACGATGTCATCCTCATACACCTCGATCTCTCTATGCATCATATCATGAAAAATGGCCATCATCGCCCTCATGTAAGTGGTGCCGGCGTTCTTAAGTCCAAAAGGCATTACCCGGTAATGATACACTCCCAAGGGTATGATGAACGCCGTCTTTTGAGCCTTTTCTTCATCCATCAATATCTTATGATAGCCTGCGTAGAAATCCACAAAAGATTGCACCTCATGCTTGGCGCAGTTATCAATGAGTATGTGAATGTTTGGGAGTGGGAAATTATCCTTTGGGCTAGCGCGGTTAATGTCACGACCCAACCGGAGGGCCATGACACCCGGAGCTAACACATCGAGAACCTCTAAACATACATCTCATAATCATTTCTGGGTGGACCATAAAGATAGCTCATAGATATCATAATCTGTAAGGACATATATCACAACATAACGGCACATCTCTATATAATCTTCAACAATTATGCTCATCATCACCAGCCGACAAGGCTACTAAAATGCTATACAATGATATGAACCGGTAGGGTTATGAAACGTCTAACTTTACACACATGTCTACGAGCCTCTACATAGAATAAAACCGACCATAAGGACCAATACCAAACAGACTGCAACTCCGAAGTAAGTGGAGTGCTCCTGAGAATCCGTTGTTAAAGAACCTATGGATCTGATCCTTCTCCCTGCCTACCTGCGGGCATGAGCGCAGCGCCCATGAGAAAGGACTTCAGTACGAATAATGTATGGAGTATGTAAGGCATGACTAACAACATAACAAGAAATATGGAACATAACATGAGATAAGGATAACCTGTACATCTGATTGCCTCATAAGGCGGATACCATGCATGCTAACTTTAATTTTTTAGATCAACGTTATATATATATATATATATATATATATATATATATAAACTGCCCGACCATATAGGTACAGTGTTATGTTGCCCGGCCATATAGGCACGGTGTTATCATTATTAGCCAGCGTCTGTGCCTCCCGCATCCGGGGTAATCATCTCACGCCACCCACTAGTGGTGTCTGCCCGGCCATGTAGGCATGGTGTTATCATCATTAGCCCGCGTCCGGGGTAATCATCTCACGCCGCCCACTAGTGGGGTCTGCTTGGCTATGTAGGCACGATGTTATCTTGCCCGGTCATGTAGGCACACTATTATATATATATATATATATATATATATATATATATAGTATCTTTCCCGTCCATTAAGGTGCGGAGTGAAAGAAAATACTTACATATATATAAAGCATGCATGAGAGCCCAATTAAAAGCCACAACTTTATCGGAGGGACGTAATGTCGGTAGCCTCCGATTATATTATGGAACAATCATCATCGCTATATCTCACCTTGAAGGAACAATTATCATAAGGTGAGATCAACAACAATGAATAAAATCAAGAAATTCATGAAATAAACTCAATAATCTCATAATAGCATCAAGATTGTAAACTTTGGAATCTCTAGAACTGGGATCATCATCATCATCATTATCATCATGGAGCATACTTATCTTTAGCATCATAAGAAACTATAAGAATCTTGAACTTCTAGCTTTTGGGAATAAGGATATTATGGAAAACATGCATGTGTTCATAAGAAAAGAATCATGGCTTTAAAAAGAAAGTGACTAGCCTTAACATACCTTTTTGGTCTCCTACTACTTAATGCTTATCCTTCCAAGCTCATAAATATATATTCAAGATAATTCATACTGTTAGGCTTATCGTCATATGCTTATCTTAAGTTTTCAAATTAAACCCCTTTAGAATCTGCCAAAATTCGGGCAGCATATCCCCTGTTTATATCCCTAGTCCGAAATCATAATACCAACAACCAACACAACAATAACAATACTAACACTAACAGAATCATCATCAATACCAAAATATTTCATAAAACATCCCACACGATCTTTATCAACATACAATAACAATATACACTTCCTTTCTTCCCAATCAAGGAGCATCATCTCATCAATACACCAACAACATTAGATATCATCCATATACATGGAAATTAGCCCAACAACACGGCTACAACATGCTCAAAACAGTCCATAAACTTAACAACTATAACATAACACTTTATGACCTTTCTTCCATAACTATCTTCATTTTTAAGACTTGATAAACCTTCAAATCAACTAAACATAAGATATAGGATGAATAACATACCTTATACTTGAAGAACTTTAGCCACACCAACTCTCTTCAAGACCAAACTCACCACAACATTAAGTAGAAACAAGAACAATCATTTTTCATGAACTAGTTTGGTGTAATCTTGTTGAATTCTTGATTTAATGGGTTATAAATGTTTAATAGAAGTGTATGGATATGTCTATAACTCACAAAAAGTGTAAATGATGAAAAAAGGGGAATAATAGGGTATTTATACCCTTTGAAAGCCGGTTCCACCGACTTTTCAAGTGGGGCCCGCGGGGAAGCCATTTGGCAGCTTAGAGGCTTATCTTAAAATGTCCATAATTCCCCCACTGCGATGTTGAATTGACAAACGGTTCGTTGCATTAGAAACTAGACTTCCTGAATTTCAATTTAGGCTTTTGTTTCACCTCAAAACTCCTGATATAGTAGGAGATATACACCTCTAAAGCTGACAAAAAAAAATTGTCCAAAATTCTGCCAACTTTTTTTCAATTTTCGACAAACTTATTTTCTTCAATTTGTTTGATCCCGGAACCTTTAGACACTTACTTAACACTTGTTAAGAGTATTACTTAACCATATAAGGATTCCATGACCCTTCGAGCCTTCGTTAGTTTACACACAACACAAACGTCGCGAAAATTTTCAGGGTGTAACAGTTAAGATCACGGTAGTCCACACAAATCCGTATTTTCCCATCTTTCTTTGGTATCAGGACGATGTTGGATAACCATGTCGGGTACAGTATCACCTCAACGACTCTCGACTGAATCTTTTTTTCTACTTCTTCTTTAATTCGGATGCTGACATTAAGCTTAGGCTGCTTGATTTTTTATTTTACCGAGGCAAATTCTTTAAGGATAGTCAATCTGTGGGCAACAATGTTTGTACTCAAACCCGGCATATCAGCGTATGACCAAGAGAAAACATCTTCATATTATTTCAGCAGCCTCCGATATCCTTCTTTCTCATTCTCTATCAAATGCACACTTATTCTAGTCTCCCAGACCAACTCCTTATTTCCTAGATTAACTGCCTCTGTTTCCTCTAGGTTTGGCATTGGTCTGTTCTCGTATTATTCTTCGACATCTATCAACCCTTCTGGTTCAGCTATCCCTTCTTTTTTATCGTCATTTTGTTCGAGTGTAATTTTGTTGGAATTTTACTGGATTTTTGAATTTTTTGAATGAGGCTTTCAAATTGGAGGGGAATTCAGTGGTGAATGGTCTTCCCTTTACATTTTTGTCCCTTAGACCTATTTCTATTCCTATAAATAGAAAGAAGTGGCAATGAGAGTGGGATCTTCTTCCTTTTAGTTTTTTTTTTTTTTTGAGAAAATCCGAAGTAAAAAATCCTTCTTATCTCCAAATATATTACAAACATTCAAAAAATATACCACCTATATATATAAACTATATACTATACTATATCACTACTAGATATACAAAGGCACTACAAATACATATTCTATTTTTGACTACTCTAGATATACTAGTAAAAGAAAAGTTTTCAATGAAAAGGTTGATTTCCAAGCGCTTGAGTGTTGGTGCTGAAGTTGTGATACAATCTCTCTTGTTTTGATCTTTTGGTTGCCCCAAATAAAGGTAAATCCTATTCTAATCTTTGTTCCTATTTCCAGCCATGATATGCTTTGTTTAAACCTGTTTACTATTTGAAAATGCCATGAATGCTTAGTCTAGTACTCAATATTGTTATTTTTGTGATTTTTTTATTATTTAAAGTTATAAATTGAGCTAAATGCTAGATTATGTTATGCCAAATAAATATTATAACTTACTAGTTCAAAAATAAGAGGAAATAACTGAATATAGGGGGTCTAAGGTTTCTTAAGTTTTTTTTAGGGTAGCTAGTTAGATCTTTAGGACAAGAAGTTTAGTTGAACTGAAAAATCATGATTTTTTAGCTTTATGTTTTGAAACTGTGTTGATTTTGAGTAAGATATAGTTATGAAATCTGGGAGTTACTCCTATAGTTTATTTCAGTTTTTAGATTCTATTTTTTGCCCCATGTAGTTGAACATGATTTTTGTTAGTAGCTTAAGTTTATTTTAAAGTAGTAGATCTATTTGATACGTTGAAAATGGTCTTAAGTGAGCAAGTTCTCCCTTAAAATGATTCATGGAGTTTATTTGTAGCCTGGAATAAGGTTTCATGAAGGCTGAATATCTTGAGTTTGCTTTTTTGGTTGGATGATCATATCTTGTTACTCCCTTTACTATCTAAATTACTAAAATATGATACATATCTAGGCTAAGTGTTCAATAACTTGATTTGTGATTAATACATTTCCAGTTTCTTGTGAACAAAAAATGACTTCGAAGGTTTTAAGTCACTACTAGAATGTAGTTTTTAAACCTGAAACTCTGAAAATCTGTTTATCTGTTCATTTTGATTTAGAACTGAAAATTGAATAGCCTTTATGACTTATCACCCTATCCAAGTAGTTTAATGAGTTTGAAAACTATTTTGAAATGAAGTTTGTAGGATTTTGAAATCATGAAGTTGTTTATGTGAGGTCAGTTAATGAATTGGAACCTATTTCTGTGTCCAAACTACTTCTATGTGATCTTTGCTAAATGTTGTAATACAGCTTAGAATAAGCTGTTGAATTTGAAATATTGAATCACGAATCTCTCCTATTTGTCCCTACTTGAAACTACTTAAAACCTGCAGAACTGTCTCTCTTAGTTAACTTTAGAGGATATCTTGTGAATTTTGGAATAGCCTGAATGTAAAGGAAAAATGCATTTTTTGAAACATCAAAGATCTGTACGCTGTTTGGATGTTTTTTTTTTACACTAGTCTAAGTTTGGACCCTTGGAGTAACCTTGTTTATTTTCATCCCCGAATCTCTTAAAATCAGTTGAACTTGATTGAGAATCTTGTCAATTCACTGGAGTCTTTTATAGGCTAAGTAGATCATGTCCTATTTGAACAATAATTTGGCATAAAACCTACTCTTTATACTATGTCTGAATACTAGTTCTTATGGCCTATTTTGGATTTAAGACTGTTTGGGTTCTCTGCTTGGCCTTAGATTGAATTTGGAGATGTTAGTGTACCTCTTATTTCTCATCACCACTGAATCTTATAAAATAGCTGAGTTGATTTGAAAACTGTGTTTGTAAACTGTATTTGCGAAAACTGTATATAAACTTCCTAAAACTGAAATTTTGAAAGCTTTATTTGACTAAGTGTTGTTGTTGTTGTTTTTTTTTCCTTTTTACTTTCATCCATATTAATTCCCTATAAGGTTCAAGAACTTAGCTCTGGGACTTGTTTTTAGTAGATAAAACCATTTGGTATGACACTTAGCTTCAAAAGGACTTAAGTCTTTAAAAAGGAATTTTTTTGAAAATCCTGTTTGTCTTGCTTGCTGAGTTACTCTGACTTGAAGTTTGAATATTATTCAGGTTTGGTTTGCTATCTGTGCATTCTGGGAAATAACTTATGGCTAAATCATCATTTGAGACCCTCCTTTGTGGCACATTATATTCTGGCATGGCCAAAGATAACTCCTAAAATCTGGTAAGTTTAAACTCAGAAAAATTCAAAGTTTGGAGCTTTGATAAGCCTCAAAACTAGCATTGTTTTTGTCATACAATAGATTAGTATTGATAGAAAGTGGAAGACCATACTTAGACTAACATATCTATGTATTTACTCACCTTAAAACATAAAATTTAGCTCAACCTGTAGGGAGCTTAGAAATACTTGTTTGAATTTGCTTGGTTTTTCACCCTACATTACTAATTAGCTAGCTATCTTAAAACCAAAGTTAATATGATTTTTGTGTCCTAGCCACAGTGCACAGTGTTATTCTTGTTTGTACTCCTTGTTATCTTGTCCTTTCTGTATTGCTTTCACTCTGAATTTGTTAGTAGTTTACTTCTAATTTGGTTGATATAAAGCTCAGGGAGTTTGTTTAGTCTTTGTTAGTAGTTAAGTGTTGATATGGGCTTGAAGGTGAACTGTTTGGAACCCTTTAAAATTCTTAAACTAATTGTGTGTAGGAACTGGTCTTAAGACCTGTTTGTGACGCTAAAAGTTAACTAGCAGCATCAGATCTTGGCCTAGCAGTGTACATGTATATAGGATTTGAATCGACTGAGTAAGAGGGAGTGTATATTAGGTATGTGGAGGGTATGCCCTTTAAAAGGGTTTTGCTCTTCACATACTAGTGGTGCACTGATAGTATATCATGTATATTAAAGTCTTGACACTTAGTAATTTAAGAAGAAACTAAGTAGTAAATCAGTGGTATATTGTGTATACCACAGCTTTGAAACTTAAAGAGAAATTTAAGAAGCGAGGGAGTTTGGGCTCACTGCCTGGGCCCGTCATTTGTGATCCATGTATCTGAGTTGCTATCATTATTTTGGGCCTTCTTTTGCGATGATAGGTACAGTTTTGAGTTGTTATTACATGGGCGTGTCCCAACTCTGATATAATTCATTTTTGGGGCATTGTAATAATTATCATTATAGTTTTTTTTATCTTATACTTAATTAACTTTTTGAGCATATACTAATGTCATGTATGTCCTTTATCTCTTTGTCCATCCAAAACCCGTTGGTGGCCCAACAAGGCCCACTAACGTATCTAGATCGAGTCGACCCAACATTGGAGCAAAATGGAGCATATGTTGGAATTTAGATGAGACTGATTGCATAAGTCGGCCCAAATTCTCTACCTCATTTAAATTATGTACTTTAAATCGATTATTTGCCTAATGATTGTGCTAATTGGAACCCTTATGAGATTGCCATGTTTTAAAGTCGCCAAAAAAATTTCCATGAGATAAGACTAAATTTGAGGCATTAATACAAATTGGGATTGATTTGATTAAAGGACTAAAACTGCCGACTTTTATGAAGTTTGGGACTGATTTGAACATACAAAAAACTATGGACTTGTACGTGTGGACTGATTTGGACAAAACTTATGACACTAATTATGATTACTTAGACTTAGGCTAAAAAAAATAAAAATTGACTAAAACTTAGAAAAAGATAGAAATAAAAATGGACTATATATATATATATATATATATAAAACTATGGACTTGTACGTGTGGACTGATTTGGACAAAACTTATGAGACTAATTATGATTACTTAGACTTAGGCTAAAAAAAATAAAAATTGACTAAAACTTAGAAAAAGATAGAAATAAAAATGGACTATATATATATATATATATATATATATATATATATATATATATATATATATATATATATATATAATAGTATACCTAACTTTTTCTTAAAAAAATATTTTTCAAAACTATTGTTTGGGTGGAATTACGTAGAGTCCTACATAGACTAAGAGCCTTCGGGTATTATCCTAAGTGTTCTAGTCCGACACCGTAAACGCCCAATTTTGGGCAAAATTTTACCACTTTTGATTCTTGAAACATAGTATATTTTGCATAAATAACTAATTTTTGTTTGCGGAAATATGAAACTAAACTGTTTTTATCACAATCAATTTATATTTACAAAGGCATACTATTAGAACTCGTAGGTTAACCGAATTTTACGGATCCATAATACCGGGGTGCCTAACACCTTCTCTGGGGGATCACCAGAACCCTTACCCTTACTTTGGTTATATTAGGATTCTTTTAAGACTTAACTACTTTAATTGAACCCTTTTCAAACTGGTTTTTCCTAATTTCCTAAAATTAGGTGGCGACTCTAAAATAAGTCCATTTAGAGCATCATCCACGTAGAAGTATATTTTTTTCCTTTTTCCCGGTACCATTGACAATCATACTTTTCCAGAACACTTTCCTTTTTAAATGAGACAAGTGCAAATACGAATTGAAAAAAAATAGAACCGCTACAGGGGGCGACTCTGTTGGGAAAATTTAAGGTTCTAACCATAAAGGTTCCAATAATTTGTGTGTCTTCTATGATATAAATTGTCTAAGTGATATAAATTGTTTATATGTTTAAATTTTCGCAAAATATAACGGTCATTCATGCATGCATACTCCGTCACTCCTGGCAGTTATTTTACATTTTTATTTAAGGATGACGACGCGGGATGAGCTGCGGTCATCCTTCACTAAAAAAAAAAAACCTTTGATATATTCTTTGGAGGTCTGTCAGGTTGAGTGGGTATGAGGTCATCCCACAGCCTTAGCGAACCCACCCCCATCTTGTCCGCTTGGGTAACCGGTGTCATTCATTTGAAAACCCACTCTAGAATAATTAGCGTAAAGAGAAGCCAAATCTCTACTGATATAGCGCATGCTGACCATAGACCGGTTTGGGTATCTCAGACCTACCTGAATCGGAGAGGAAAGACACCTTACTATGTTCAAATAGTCTAAAAACCTGAAGACACTGCATCCCACTATTTGTTATTTGGAAGCATTATTGTGCCATGTGTGAAATAAATTACTATTGCTGGGGGCGGGAAACTATTAGTGTTCTGTCTTGCAGATGGCTCCTGATGTGCAGTTTGATATGGTTATGGGTCCACCACCAGGTTTAGTGATATGGTGGGAAAGTTTGACTAATGATCAGAAGAAAGAGATAAAGGGTTGTATAGGGCATCTACCTTCGTTGATGGATATGATTGGGGATTCGGGTCTGCTGGAGATTATTACTGGTTATTGGGACAATGACAAAATGGTGTTCAGATTTGGGGAGATAGAGATGACTCCCGAGATGACTCCCACCCTAGAAGAGATTAGAGATGTCTTGGAAAGCGTAGGAAGTGCTAACAGATCCAAAAAGAAATTAGCTCAAAATATCCTTATCCCTCACAAATCTACCCCAAAAGAAATAAAAAACAAGTTTGCCATCAACAAAGCCGATTGAGCACAGTGACCCACTATAGCTTTTAGAGAGTTATATGGAAGGCATTCATCCAAACAGGGGTACGATAACCACATCCTTGAGTTTTCCTCACTCCAATCCTGGGAAGCTAACCAAACACTAGCCTTTATCACCTGTCTACTGGGAACCATGATATTTCCCCTAAATGCCTCCCTAGCTATTGATACCCGAGTTGTCTTTGTTGCCCATGCTATCCTTATGGGAGTTACAATGTACGGGCTTACCAAATATTTCGACATCATCCATATTATCTTATCAGATATATACCGAGCATTGGGGGAATTCCGCAACAATTATTATTATTTCCAAGGTTGCAACCTCTTAGTTCAATGGTGGATACTTAAGCATTTAGATAGGAACGACTTATCTACCTGCCGAGATCCGGCCCTGAGAGAGGATAACTTGGGAGTCACTGCTATGCCTTGTGGGGTTCAAGATAAAAGAGAATGGGCTCACATCTTTTCCAGACTGAGAGAAGATCATATCAGGTGGAGGGTACCTGACTTTCATTCCAAGACTGTTTGTGTTAAGAGCCGTAAGTGTCCATACCTACCACTTATGGGCATTAGGGGAATCAGACCCTACGCACCATTGAGAGTTCTTAGATAGTTTGGTATGAGACAGGTTATTCCGAATATGGGTAATATGGGAAAGTTTGTACGAGATAATGAAGAAGGTCGCATCGAGGGTATAAAAGATACTCATAAAGATTGGAAGAATGTGATAAGGGAAGATAAGTTGGATGAGGATCCAAACAATCCAGTCATGATGAAAACTACTACGAGTGGCTTAAGGCCGAACTAGCTGGTACCGCTACTTCAGGGTTGTATCTGTACAGATTTCCCGGAGACAGAGAAGCTGCGAATGCAATCCAGGGTAGAAGAATGAAACGACGAATAGAAGGAGGAGAAATGGATCATCAAGCCAAAACAGAATATGATCAAGAGATAATTAAGAGTTTGACAGACGAGGCAGATGCCTCATTGAAGAGTTTAGAATGGCTTGATACTTTTGTTAGGGAAGCCATAGATACGGGGACGTCATTGAATGACGATCAAAGGGGTCAATGGATTGGGACATCATTGATGCCGGCCCATGTATCCATTCAGACCGCCCTTCAAAGGGCTAAGAAGGCACGAGATGATAGAGAGCAGATTTCTGTTCGTAAAGTGGACTTTTTCTGATTATTGCGTTTACTTTAAAAGCCTCGTAATCCCACTTGGGAAAATACTATTAATGAAAAGCACTGGGATTTTATTTTTGGGAACAATAAATTTGTTTTACATATGGCACAATTTTGCTTCATACGCTAGTAGCCTTGAAGCAACGAGGTATAGGAAAGCGAATTATATATTGTCTAAATGCTTACTTGATATAACTGCTTTGAGTGAAAATCATATATATTGTTGAAAATCTTGATTGGTCCACATTCCGGTCACTACCCAAAAGAAAAACCAAAGAAAATAACCCCTAAAACAAATTTAGCTCCACTTTTAAAAGGTTGATTTGCTAATAGGAAATGGAGACTCCAGACAGCTTGAGTGAAACTTCACCTTATGTCAAACTAGTCAGTGATGACGAGAACATGGAAGCAACAAGTGAAAAAGCCGACAATGGGACAATAGAGTGGCCCAAGCCACTGCTAGAATGAAAGAGGTTGTACAAACCACTAAGACAGCTAATGAGAAAGTGAAAGAAGTGGAAACCCCTCCTAACCTATGTTAAGGAACTAACTAAGCAACACCCTACAAATCGGGTAAAACGGGTAAAGACACTTGAAGCACCACTTGGGAGTTATGTCCCACTCAGTCAACAAGAAGGGCTTGACCCCATACCATATGGAGAAGACGAACTACTTATCCCCAATCTGAAAGTCTATCGAGACCCGTGCAAATCTCAGCTCGAGGAGCCTCCTGTTTCGTGCACAATTGTTCTTAAAGGCACAAGATCGTACAATTGGGGGACACCAATAGAGTTGTCCGAACAAGAACTCTTGGAGACTTTGGGGAGCTTTGGAGTGGACGCGCAAAGCCCAAATCTGTTTCCGCCATGCGCTCCAACTATAATTTACAGAAAATGCCTCTACCATCGAAGTTAGTCAGGACATACAACCAATGAGTGCGGAGCACTGGAAAGGAAGCTTATTTAATGGATTGACCAAGGGAGAATTAGCCAACTGTGGGGGCCCCACTCTCTCCTGACTCATGACCAAAGAAAAAAGGATATCAAAGGTTAGGTTCTTGAGAAACGACTTTTCCAAATTCGAAGAGTCATACGCTAGGATCCACTTCCTACTATGTCGTGTGAAGAAGATAACAGCAGTGCCACAAACTTATCAGGGTCGCCCAAGATCTCCGAAAGAAAGGGTTTGTGTGTATCACCATGGCTGCCCTGGCCACGACATTGAAGAATGTGTGGATTTCAAGCTTGAACTGGAACGCCTCATGACTAAAGGCCATGTTTGGATTGTCGCGGGAAGACAAGTATAGAAGATGGAGATGAAGAAGACAATGAAGACCTGCTTAGTATGGTTGGGTAGAAAAACATAAGTATCTCTTTACTGCTTTCAATAAGATAAAGTATCCCTTTCCCTTTTTATGTAAACAGAACCACGCCGACCTGATGTCCCATTGGGGATACGTAGGAAGCCTACATAAGGCCTGGTCAGGATAGAAAACTAAGTTTCGGGTAGCATAGGAAATAACCTTTTTTGTGTATGCCTGAACTACGGATTGACCTGATTTCCCATTGACGGGATACGTAGGCAGTCTATTTAAGACTCAATCCTGTTATAATAAAAATCTAAATCCCCCATAGTACAGGATGGGTAGAAGTGAATCAACCATATAAACCACATATCGAAAAATCAATATTCCCTAAAAATACAAAAAGACCAAAATACCCTTGGAATGAGAATAGTCAAGAGTCAAAATAAAATATATGAATCTATGTGCTATAAACTGTAAATAACGTGATATCTTGTGTTTCGTGCTTAAATCTAACGCTAACTTGGGAGATTTTGAGTTGTTTTCTCTTATAGATAGGGGTCGATTCGCTGGCACCAGTTACTTGATCAAAAGCTATCGCAGCGTCCTTAAACCCTGAAGAAGAAAACATGCCTGAAACTCTACCATCGAATAGAACTGCTTTAGTCGAGAGTACCCCAAGAGCTGACATAGCTGGAATGCCTTTGGAAGAGGCTGTTAGCCTACTGATGAGACAATTGGCTGAAGCTAGAGAAGAAGCAGACCGCCCGAGGGCCGAAAAGGAAAATGCTACTAATGCTGAGGCTAGGAGACCTCCACCCACTTTCCCAAATCTTGATTTACCAATTCCTGACCATTTCTCACAAATCCAGACTAGGACTACTTTTCAAACTCCACTACCTCGAAATACCACCCATGTGGAGAATTCCTCTCACCAAACCCCAGCTTTTAAAACACCTGCTCACGCTACAAACGCAAATGCTTATCAAGCCCCTCGGGCGACAAGAGTTCCTGTAATTCACCCCGTGTAACCAAATGTAACTTTTCAAGACCATGTCACCCATATTGACTCCTCGCCAGAATTGGAGAACATGAAAATTTTCTTTGAAGCAAGAATAAACAAAATCGAGAAGAAGATGGGAAAGAAAATTACTGAACTGGAACATGGCTCCAAACAAAAAAAGGGATTAAGATACTTTGATTTGTGCATACATCCAGACCTGGGTCTATCAGAAGGCTTCAAAATTCCCAAGTTTGATCACTTTAATGGGTCGGGCAACCCCAGAGCTCACTTGATGGCTTACTATGACCAGTTGGTTGGAAATGGCGGAAACGAAGCTTTACTCATGAGGTTGTTTAGTCGAAGTCTGTGGGAACAGCTATGGAAAAGTTTATCACCCAAGATATTAGCCGATGGAAAACATCGGAAGAAATGGCAAGTTCATTCATGGAAAGATTCCGCTTTAATGTGGAAAATGCGCCTGATCGCTTCTCACTGGAGAAAATTCATTAGAAACCCACTAAAACCTACTGAGAATATGCTAGTCACTGGAGAGACGAAGCGGTACGTGTGCAACCACCTATGACTGAAGCTGAGCTGGTAGCAGCATTTATACGGTACCAAGAAGCTGATTGCTTTGACAAAATGGTAACTTTGAAAGGGAGTTCCTTTGCAGATTTAGTCACCGTTGGGGGAAGATATCGAAGATGGCCTCATGACCGACAGGATTGTTAGTGTACTAAATAGGGCAGGTGCGTCTGGCGCCGCTGGTGGTAAAAAGAAAAGAGAAGATATAGCCTATGTTTCTAGAACTACTAGCCCAAAAGGCCCAGCAAAAGAGATGACCCACAAAAATCCAGATAACTACCAATCACCTCCACCAACAAACTATATAACCACTTCACCCCAATATAGCCCGATGTCTGTGTGCTACACACAACCCTGCTACCAAGCTCCACAACCAAATTATCAAATACCAGCACCAAGCAACCGCACTCCATGACCAAATTATCGAATGCCAGCACCCAATAACCAAGCTCCATGAAACCAGACTTTTCAAAACCAGCCTCCACAAGCAAACTATGAGGCACCCTAAAAGAAACCTATGATATCATTCACTCATTTGCCAGAATCAAGGACTAGTTTATTTGCCAAGCTGAGAGACACCAGGCGAATAAGCGTTGTTCCACCAAAACGTGCTAATCCCACGAATTGATGGTACAGGCCAGACTTCACTTATGCCTATCATTCTAACCAAGTTGGCCATGCCACCGAATATTGCATAAACTTGAGGCATAAATTACAAGATATGATTGACAATCATGAGCTTATCCTGGAACCAACACCTCCGAATGTGGACACAAATCCACCCCCAAATCATGAAGGGAATCAAATTCACATGATAGAAAGAGGTGATGAATGGGAAGAGAGCCTTGCGATAATTCTTCCAGATATTGAAGGGTTAGAAAGCATCGTCGCCTCATTGTCTTCACAAGAGCAAAAAGAAGTGTTAAGCCCTTTGACAAAGAAATCTGAGACATCTGATGTAGCCAAAAGAGAGCCTTTTGTGCTCAAATATCCCTCAATAGTCATCGAATTCAGAGCGAGCCGTTCATACTCAAAACATCAAGACCAGTTGAAAATGCACCCTTTTTGATCAAACCACCGCATCTAACAATGGTTAATAAAGGAAAAGAAATAGCCGTTGTGGTTCAAGGTATGACTAGGTCTGGAAGGTGTTATGCCCCAGAAAAGCCTGTGCTCGATGCGCCACGTCACGAAGGCAAAGCTGAAAAGTTTTATAGGCAACTGCCAGTCAAGGATTATTCGATTGTTGAGCACCTGCATAAGACGCCTACCAGGATATCGGTAATGTCATTACTACTCAGTTTGTCTCAACATCACTTGGCCTTGATGAAAGCTTTGGATGAAATCCAAGTGCCCGCCAGCACTACAAGTGAAACATTGACTGAAATTGTGGGATATATTGTACGACTGCATAGGCTATCATTTTCCGATGATGAATTACCAAGAGAGGGTAAGACCCATAATAAGTCTTTGCACATAATAGTCAAATACCGTGACAAGATTATTCCTCAAGTGCTGATTGATGAAGGAGCTAGGTTGAATGTATGCCCTGTGGCAACTCTAAAACAACTCAGGTACGATGTTGGCAAGATCCGTCAGAGTCGAACAAATGTAAAAGCTTATGATGGCGCAACCAGCGACCCAATTGGAGAAATAGACCTACACATACAAATGGGCGCCGCGGAGTTCACAGTAGAGTTCGTCATCATGGACATCAAAAGAAGCTATAACCTATTGTTAGGCTGACCATAGTTGCACGCCGCCGGAGTTATAGCATCTTCGTTACACCAGTCTCTCAAATTCATATGAGATGATCAAGAAGTCGTGATTCACGATAAAGGAAGTGTCCACAATTATCCAGACAACTCTGTATCAGTCATAGAGAAGTCACCAATGGGTGCTGACTTTCACACCTCTGAACTAGACATGATAGATCGTAGGGGAGATGATGAAGATATCCCTATGCCACTAGTCTACAAAATGGTCGCTACAACTATGATAAGGAGTGGATTTGAACCTAGGAAAGGTCTGGGAAAGAACTTACAAGGAATCAAAGAACCAGTGAGTATCAAGAATGGGAAGTATCGGTTTGGGGTTGGATACGAGCCCTGTGAGGCAGAAGAAGAAGAAGCAGAATATGGACCAAGAGGCCCCGTTGAAATGAGAAAGTTATTCCTTTATCTATACCAGTCCTTCACAGCATGCCTATTGGGTCACAACAGCAAGGATCCAGAAGAGGGTTTGAGGATGTTGTTTTAGGAAGAAGAATGTGCAGCCATCATTGAAGAATACTTTGAAGCATTAGAGATTCATCATGCTGGACGAGGGGAAATGACAAGTGGATGGACTTCTGCCCCGTTGTTCACTCTGCGATAGAAAGAATGCTCATTTTCAGAAAAAACGACGAAAGTCAGCTTAGAGGCCCGGCTTGTCGCCTTTTCATGTTTTATTACGTGTTGTTAAATAGCGAAAATGGCTGGATGTTCCATTCTGAGTCAGGACCACAGTTTGTACCGCTCCATTTAAAATTTCAATGAAAACGCCTCCAAATTTAAAATAAGACAAAATCATTTTACTTCACCTATATATATATATATATATATATATATATATATATATATATATACATAATTAAAATTGCTTTTACATGATTAATAACCGTGTTATTTTGTTTTACAGTAATAATACACAGGCCACAAATAATGTCAAGACATGTTACGAAACAAGTAAAAACGAGCATAATTTTCGTATTAATTCGTACCTCAACCAACCAGAATTTCACATATCACACAATATAATAAATTTATATCCTAAAATCAAAAAAATAAAATCCAATAAATCAGCAAAATACCAGGATGTTACACCTAGTCATTAACAGGACAAGTTGACCTCAGCACCCGTTTTAACTCTTCTAGAGGGAGCGGATGGCTATGTGATATATTGTGATGCTTCAGGAATTGGTTTGGGTTGTGTATTAATGCAACATGACAAGTTTGTTGCTCATGATCTCAAGGAATTTTATTGGTGCAACGGAATGAAAAGAGACATAGCAGAATTTGTTGCTCAATGTCCGAATTGTCAACAAGTCAAGATAGAGCTCTAAAAGCCCGAAGGTTTATTATAGGCTATGGAGATTCCGACATGGAAATGGGAGGTAGTCAATATGTATTTCATCACGGGTTTGCCCCTTACTTAGTGGAAGTATGATTCAATATGGCTCATAGTTGATAGGCTTACAAATCAGCCTATTTCTTATCTGTTAGAACAACTTATTCAGCCAAATATTATGCGAAGCTGTATCTTAAGGAGATTGTATGACTTCATGGTGTTCCTACAACCATTATTTCATATAGAGGGGCGCAATTCACAACTAACTTCTGGAGATCTTTTCAGAATGAATTGGGGACTCAGGTGAGTCTTAGTACTGCATTTCATCCACAAATGGATGGACAAGCAGAACGTACTATACAGACACTTGAGGATATGCTAAGAGCTTGCGTGATTGACTTCTGAGGTAGTTGGGATGATCAATTTCCTCTTATTGAATTCGAACATAATAACAGTTACCATTCCAGTATTCAGATGGCTCCTTATGAGGCTTATATGGGCGGAGATGTAGGTCACCTATAGGATGGTTCGATGTGGGATAAAATCAGTTAGCAGGCCCAAATTTAATACAGCAAGCAATTGACAAAGTAAAAGTGATTCAAGAAAGGTTATTAGCGGCACAGAGTCGATAGAAATCCTATGCAGATAACTGACGGCTCAAGTTAGAGTTTGAGGTAGGAGATTAGGTTTTCCTGAAGATCTCACCTATGAAGGGAGTAATGAGATTTGGCAAGAAGGGTAAGTTGAGCCGTCGATACATTGGGCCACATAGAATTATTTGTATGGTGGGTAAGGTAGCATATGAGCTAGAATTACCTTCTGATTTAGAGTTTGTGCATCCAATATTCCATGTATCCATGCTCCGTAAGTGTATAGGAGATCCCTCGAGAATTGTACCGGTAGAAGATATCCAAGTGACCGAGCAGTTATCTTATGAGGAGACTCTAGTGGCTATATTGGATAGACAAGTTCGTCGGTTGCGAACTAAAGATGTGGCTTCCGTTAAAGTTCTGTGGAGAAATAATAATGTTGAAGAAATGTCTTGGAAAGCTAAAGAGGAAATGAAGGCTAAATTCCCGTATTTATTTCCGTCATCTCAGGAGGCTCAGTCTAAGGCATCATCACCCCCATGTATTGATTTCATTTATAGTTATTGTGATTAGTCGTGTGAGGCCATAGTGTTGTATGTTTTGGCATGTGGCCCTGTGTGGCATTATTTTGGGTTGCTGTGTACAGGATAGATTGCCATATTTTTAGGGGAGATTCTGCAGAAATTTTTATAGCCCATGACTTGTAAAAACATTCGAGGACGAATGTTTCTAAAGGGGGGAGAATGTTACACCTCTCGTTTTCGTCGCAGGCAGTCCTTGGCTTATGGTTGGTCTATACCCCTAGTAAGGGGGTTCGTATCCGAGCTTTTGAGAAATTAAGTGCCTTACCCTGCATGTACCAACGTGTGAGTATACGTTCCTTGCGATTTGATAGGATTTGAAGCTAAATGAATCAAATCGACGCAGGCCGGAGCGACTCGTGGGAGTCTGCAGAAATTAGTCACCATCGATGGGCCGTCAAAATGTCAAAGAGCCATCGTGTTGCACCATCCTTGCTCCGCCGCCTCTGAATTTTCAGGTGGCAGGTCGACGGAGCACGTCGACGAGCCATCGACCCACCGTCGACCCGCACCACTGGAACTTTCTAGTTCCTTCTATCTATATTTGACTCCCATATTTTATTCTGATTATTTGCCACTTCCAAAATCAGGGAAAGTCCTAGAATATTTCTCTTAATATTTTCCATCATCATAGTGAAAATTTAGTAAGATCCAAGCCCCGTAAACTCGAGCTTGTGAAGGGAAAGTTGCTCTTAGAGTTCTATTGAGTTGTTAAGCTTTGAAATTGGAGTTCAAATTTGATTCTTGGAACCCCAGACTTTTCAAGGTATGTATATGATTCCTACCTTTGTGTTTAAGCTAATTACCAAGAGTTTTAGTAGTTTTAAGTAAAGAGAATTATAGTTATGGAAGTTGTAACTTGAATAAGGGTAGAGTTTGACTTGAGGGCTATTTTGAGGGATGATTTGGAGTAGAATTGATTTTATTTTGATATGTAAGTATTGATATGGTTATTGTTGGTATTGTTGTTGATAGTTAAGTTAAATTGGAGATGGAGGGATTATTGAGTTATGAAGGAGGTGTTGCTCGAACATCGTTAAGTCCCTTTTTCACTTGAATGGGATAGTAAGTGTTATGAAAGGACTAATTGTGGTCTATGTTGTCTTGATTATAGACTTACGAGTTCAAGAAGTAGACGTTGGATGATTAGATACGCTTCAAGGTATGTTAAGGCTGTCCCTTTTATTCTTTTGGCATGATCTTTACTATCCAAACGAACAAGTAAGCAAGCGAATTCTAAAGACTCTACGAATTCTAAGACTCTAATCTTAGATGGTATAGGATTCATCGTATCCTTGATTCCTTATGTTCATATCCTTGACTTCTAGAGATCTTTTGTAAGCTAGAGTAATCTGGAGTATATCTCTCATGAGTCTTTCATGCATTATATATATATATATATATATATATATATATATATATATATATATATATATATATATATATATAGATACACACACACACATATATATGTACAGCTATTTTCTTACACCGTGCCTACATGGCATGGCAGCACCACTACGATGGGCGGCATATGGATGATAATGTATGATTACACCATGTCTATATGGCCAGGCAGCACCACTAGTGGGCGGCGTGAGATGATTATCGTCCCAAACGCGGCATGCCCGGACGTGGGATGCCCGAACATAGGATTATATGAGGTATGGATTGGGCCGTGCATTCCTCGGCACTATTATATGATAAATGGATCGAGCTGTACGTTCCACAATATTATCAGTTATATTATGATCTATGAATATCATACTTCGCAGAGGGGTCTTCAGTCATACAGATGCATTCAGACAATCAGTTTATTTATGAGTTTCAGATTTATTTCATGATTCTAATATATATATATATATATATATATATATATATATATATACATACTCAGTACATTGTCCGTACTGACTCCCCTATTGCTCGGGGTGCTGCGTTCATGCTCGCAGGTACAGATAGACAAACAGGCGGTCCAGCTCAGTAGGACTCCCATTCAGCTGTAGTCGGTGCGCTCCACTCAATCCGGAGCTGCGGTTTATTTTGGTATGCCATTCTTTTGAGGTGTATATGCATAAAGGTATGACAGGGCCCTGTCCTGTCCTTTTTACAGCTTTTATTCCATTAGAGGTCTGTAGACAGTTATGTGTAGATGACTTGTGATGTAGCCTTATCGGCTTTCATTCTCTTTTGTACAGTTCATGTAGCAGCCTAGTTGGCTTTCATTGTTATCTTCAGTATATGTATATATATATATATATATATGCATGATACACAGTTGCTGAGATTATTCTTTCATGAGTCAGTTTAATCTAGATTGAGTTGCTTGTGGGCCCTTATTATGTAGTATTATCCAAATATGAGTATAGGGGTGTTTGGCCACTAGAGATTAGGCACTCATCGCGGCTCACCGGTTTGGGTCTTAACAGAAGTGGTATCAGAGCAGTTACATCCTAGGGTTGTCTACAGACCGTGTCTAGTACAATCTTGTTGATAGGTGTGTCGTGCACCACACTTATAAACACGAGGCTACAAAACATTTAGGAAATTGTCATTCTTTCTCTCTTAGATCGTGCGATAGAGCCATGTGTTAAGAGTCCACCTTCTAATAATTTGTTCTGAGTTCAGCAATGCCTCGCAAGAAAGCTACAGCCACCCAGAAGGGCAAGGGAGTGGCTGGTGAGGCCACCAGTTGTACTCAACGGGCTACTAGAGCTCAGGGCGAGTCCCAGAGTGAGAGCCCATCCCAGACTTCGCATACACCGCCTCCAGCACCTGTCCCAGTACCCCCCGTTCCTCAGTCAGATGCACCGGGCCAGGATATGCGAGATGCTATACAGCTATAGACCAGATTAGTAGCCGCTCAGGCTCAACGGCAGGGAGTTGGTGTAGATCAGGGAGACCGAGCCGGTAGTACGAGAGTTAAGACTTTCCTCGGGTTAGATCCTCCAGATTTTTCTGCACTGAAGCAAAATATGGATCCTCTGGACTTTATTGATAGTATGCAGTGGACTTTGCGAGTTATGCACGCCGATGAGGTCGAGTTAGTGGAGCTGGCATCTTATAGGCTCCGTGATGTTGCAGTACAGTAGTATCAGGCATGGGAGCTGTCTAGAGGAGAGAATGCTCCTCTAGCCGTTTGAAAAAAGTTCTCAGATGCTTTTATTCATCATGATTTACCACCAGCAGTCTGATGGGCTCGAGCAGATAGGTTCTTGCGTATTGAGCAGGGCAGTATGAGTGTTCAGGAGTATTGTGTACACTTCGATTCTTTGGCTAGATATACCCCAGCCATGGTGGCTGAGATGAAGGACAGAGTCTATCGTTTCGTGGCTAGGCTAGGGCCACATTTGAAATATGAGTGCACGACGGCTGCAATTCAGTCGAGCATGGATATCTCCCGTATACAGGCATATGCACATAATTTAGAGGATCGCAAGTGTCAGCAGAGGACAGAGCGCGAGCATGACCGGGGCCATGGTAAAAGGGCCAGATCCTTAGATATTACTGGTGAGTTCAGGCGAGGACAGAGACAGCAGTATTCTCGGTATTCATTTCATTCAGCAGGGAGTGCACCTCAGCGGTTTTCAGGCCCTAGATTTGATTGGTGTTTTTATTCAGGAATGGGCCAGAGTTCTAGAGCATCAGGTTCTCAGCATAGACTAGACTCAGGCCAGATAAGACTACCTATACCGCGGTGTGCCCAGTGCGGAAGATTACACTCCGGACAGTGCCGATTTGGGTTGAATGCTTGTTATACTTGTGGCCAACAAGGTCATATGATGAGGGAGTGTCCGTCGAAGGGTGGTGTAGGCATTGTCCAGCCTACACGGTCCGTAGCTGGTTCTTCTTCATCAGTACGCACTTCAGGGCAAGTTCCGCAGACATCAGCAGGACGTGGTAGAGGAAGGAGTGGAACATCTAGCTCGAATGGGCCTCAGCACCGTGTTTATGCATTAGCCGGTAGACAGGATCGTGGGTCGTCTCCTGATGTTATCACAAGTATATTATCAGTTTCCTCCTATGATGTATACGCACTGATTGATCCAGGTTCAACTTTATCATATGTTACTCTATTTGTTGCTGGTAAGTTTAGGATAGAGCCTGACTTGATTGAGCTGTTTGAGGTGTCGACGTGGGTTGGTGATCCAGTTATAGCTAGGCGAGTATATTGAGGTTGTGTCATGATAGTTTGTAACCGCCATACCCTAGCAGACTTAATCGAGTCAGATATGATCGATTTTGATGTTATTATCGGCATGAATTGGTTGGCTTCTTGTTATGCTAATGTTGACTGCAGAAAAAAGGTAGTTCGATTTCAGTTTCTTGGCGAGCCATTCCTAGAGTGGAAGGGTAATGCTGTTTCGCCGAGGGTAGGTTTATTTCCTACCTTAAGGCAAGGAAGATCGTCATAAAGGGGTATATTTATCACCTAGTTCAGGTCAAGGATGTGCAAGCAGAATCACTGACCCTCCAGTCTGTGCCTGTGGTTAATGAGTTTTCTGAGGTGTTTTCGGATGAGCTTCCTGGCATTCCTCCGGAGCGGGAGATAAATTTTTCTATTTATTTGTTGCCAGATACTCAGGCAATATCTATTCCTCCTTATAGAATGGCACCTGCGGAGTTGAAAGAATTAAAGGAGCAGTTGAAAGATATTCTTGAGAAAGGATTTATTAGGCCTAGCATATCACCGTCGGGAGCGCCGGTATTTTTTGTAAGGAAGAAGGAAGGCTCTTTGCGAGTGTGTATTGATTATCGGCAATTGAATAAAGTGACCGTAAAGAATAAGTATCCACTTTCAAGGATGGATGATTTATTTGACCAATTCCAAGGCACCAAATATTTCTCGAAGATAGATTTGAGATCGGGATATCATCATGTTAGGGTGAAGGGAAAAGATATTCTGAAGACAGCATTCAGGACTAGATATGGGCACTACGAGTTTCGTGTCATGTCATTCGGGTTAACTAATGCTCCGGCTGTATTCATGGACTTGATGAATCATGTATTCAAACCCTTCCTAGATCTGTTCGTGATCGTGTTTATAGATGATATTCTGGTTTATTCACCGTCAGAGGCTGATCATGCAGAACACCTACGAGCAGTGCTTAGAGTTCATCGAAATATAGAGTTGTATGCCAAGTTCTCCAAGTGTGAGTTCTGGTTGAACTCTGTGGCTTTTCTTGGTCACATTATTTCAGATGAAGGCATTAGAGTAGATACTCAAAATATTGAAGCTGTCAAGAATTGGCCAAGGCCTACGACACTAATGGAGATACGTAGTTTTTTGGGCCTAGCAAGATATTATAGAAGATTCGTGGAAGGATTTTCTTCTCAACAAGAGAAATTGCCTTATGCTTTATTGGGATACCGTACTACGGCCAGACCTTCAACAGGAGCAACTCCATACCTGCTGGTCTATGGTACTGAAGCGGTTATACATGCGGAGGTCGAGATACCTTCCTTACGGATCATCCAAGAAGCAGAATTGGACAATGTTGAATGGGTTCGAGCTCGATATGAGAAATTGGCTTTAATTGATGAAAAAAGGATGGTTGTTGTATGCCACGGTCAACTATACTGACAAAGGATGGCAAGAGCCTTCAACAAACGAGTCAGGACTCGACTTTTCCAAATTGGGCAGATGGTGCTCAAAAGAATTTTCCCACATCAAGATGAAAAGGGAAATTCTCTCCCAACTGGCAAGGTCTTTATGTGGTCCTCAAACTACTCTCCGAAAGAGCGGTAGTACTGGGAAAAATGGACGGACAAGAGTGGCCAAAACCAATCAATTCAGACGCAATCAAGCGCTACTATGCATAAAGAAAAGTTGTTCAGTCTGTAATAGTACTTTTGCTTGTAATCGTTATTTTATTTGCTTGTATTAGCTATTTGCTTTTGCTTGTAACCGTTTCATAGTAGATAGGAAAAACAAAACAACTTTTGTAATATAGACTACACAATGACCTGACTTCCCCACAGTGGGATACGTAGGCAGTCCATTTAGGACCCGATCGCATTATTAGTAAAATCCTAAAACTCATTTACTTTTATTCCGAACTACGTTCGACCTGATTCCTGCAGCGACAGGATACGTAGGCGCTCCTCGAGATCGGTCGCACCAAAAAAAAAACCCAAGACACCCTTAGGAAGCCTTAGAAATAGGACTTCACGAAGGACGCAAGGATCGCCACGCCCCCAACTGGGGCAGTATTTTTGAGAAAATCTAAAATATTTGTGCCATCAATCCACCACAAAGAGTCAGCCAGCCAAGAATCTCAAAATTTTGAGAAGATCTCAAAATTTTCGTATCTGTGAACTGAGGCAGAAATTTTGAGGAGACCTCAACCTCAAAATTTCCCGCAACTTGGAGAGTTCTGTAGCGATTTTATTTTGTCCGATTCGTATTTGCACTTGCCTCATTTAAAAAGTAAATTGTCCCGAAAAAGTACGGTTGTCAATCGTACCAGAAAAAAGGAAAAAATATACTTCTACGTGGATGGTGCTCTAAATGGACTTATTTTAGAATCGCCACCTAATTTTTAGGAAATTAGGAAACACCAGTTTGAAAAGGGTTCTTTTAAAGCATTTAAGTCTTAAAAGAATCATAATCTAACCAAAGTATGGGTAAGGGTTCTGGTGATCCCTCGGGGAAGGTGTTAGGCACCCCGGTATTAAGGATCCGTAAAATACGGATCACCTACGGGTTCTAATAGTATGCCTTTGTAAATATAAATTGATTGTGATAAAAACAATTTAGTTTCATCTTTCCGCAAACAAAAATTAGTCATTTATGCAAAATATACTACGTTTCAAGAATCAAAAATGGTAAAAGTTTGCTCAAAATTGGGCGTTTAGGGTGTCGGACTAGAACACTTAGGCTAATACCCGAAGGCTCTTAGCCTAAGTAAGACTCTACGTAAGTCCACCCAAAAAATAGTTTTGAAAAATATTTAGAGTATAGGAAAATAGTTTTTAAGAAAAAGTTAGGTATACTATTATAGTCCATATAATATTCTACACACACACACACATATATATAGTCCATTTTTATTTCTATCTTTTTCTAAGTTTTAGTCAATTTTTATTTTTTTGTCCTAAGTCTAAGTAATCATAATTAATCTCATAAGTTTTGTCCAAATCAGTCCACATGTCAAAGTCCATAGTTTTTTGTAAATGTTCAAATCAGTCCCAAACTTCATAAAAGTCGGCGGTTTTAGTCCTTTAATCAAGTCAGTCCCAATTTGTATTAATGCCTCACATTTAGTCTTATCTCGTGGCAAATTTTTTGGCGACTTTAAAACATGGAAATCTCATAAGGATTCCAATTGACATAATAATTAGGCAAATAATCAATTTAAAGTACATAATTTAAATGAGGTAGAGAATTTGGGCCGACCAAGCCCATAAGAAAAACATTTATGCAATCAGTCTCATCTAAATTCCAACGTATGCTCCATTTTGCTCCAATGTTGGGTGACTCGATCTAGATACGTTCGTGGGCCTCATTGAGCCCACCAATGGGTTTTGGATGGACAGAGAGATAAAGGACATACATGACATTAATAAATGCTCAAAATGTTAATTAAGTATAAGATAAAAAAAAACTATAATGATAATTATTACAATGCCCCAAAAATGAATTACATCAGATTTGGGCCAAGCCCATGTAATAACAACTCAAAACTGTCCCTATCATCGCAAAAGAAGGCCCAAAATAATGATAGCAACTCAGATACACGGATCACAAATGACGGGCCCAAGCAGTGAGCCCAAACTCACTCTCTTCTTAAATTTCTCTTTAAGTTTCAAAGCTGTGGTACACACAATCTACCACTGATATACTACTTAGTTTCTTCTTAAATTACCAAGTGTTAAGACTCTACTATACATGATATACTATCAGTGTACCACTAGTATATGAAGAGCAAAACCCTTTTAAAGGGCATACCCTCCATATACCTGATATATACCCCCTCTTACTCAGTCGATTCAAATCCTATAAACATGTACATTGCTAGGCCAAGATCTTACGCTGCTAGTTAACTTTTAGCATCACAAACAGGTCTTAAGACCAGTGCCTACACACAATTAGTTTAAGAATTTTAAAGGGTTCCAAACAGTTTACCTTCAAACCCATATCAACACTTAACTACCAACAAAGACCAAACAAACTCCCTGAGGCTTTATATCAACCAAATTAGAAGTAAACTACTAACAAATTCAGAGTGAAAGCAATACAGAAATAACAAGATAACAAGCAGTACAAACAAGAATAGCACTGTGCACAGTGGCTAGGACACAAAAATCATATTAACTTTTGTTTTAATATAGCTAGCTAATTAGTAATATAGGGTGAAAAACCAAGCAAGTTCAAACAAGTATTTCTAAGCTCCCTATAGGTTGAGCTAAATTTTATCTTTTAAGGTGAGCAAATACATAGATATGTTAGTCTAAGGATGGTCTGCCACTTTCTATCAATACTAATCTATTGCAATGACAAAAACAATGCTAGTTTTGAGGTTTATCAAAGCTCCAAACTTTGAATTTTTTCGAGTTTCAACTTAAGAAATTTTGGGAGTTATCTTTGGCCATGCCAAAATATAATGTGCCACAAAGGAGGGTCTTAAATGATGATTTAGCCATAAGTTAGTTCCCAGAATGTACAAATAGTTCAAAAGGCTTAATATAAGAACTCATGACGGACTACCGAAATGGTCTAGCAAGTCAAAGGGTACTCCAACATGTAGTAGATCATATAGGACACTTGCAAAGGTTTTAAGTGGTGTCCTAATCTCAAACTTATTTCTATGACTATTCAAATGATCTAAAGCACAAGTAAAGGTCACATATAGCCATAACAGGAAGAATCCATAAATAAATACTAAAATCTGATTTGCATAATCAAGGGGGGGGGGGGGGGGGTGTCGCATGACAATCATCCTAGGTCTTAAATGGCATCTAGGAAATAGGAATATATAAGCAAAATCACCAAGTAATGGGAAAGGCAAAAATGATAAATGCATAAGAAATTTATAATTATTGAACTCACCACTTCATTTCTTATCTTTACTTAACTTATCAATATCCCAGGTTAAACAGAATTCTTGAGGATTTTTCAGTAAAAGTTTGTCCACATAGGGCATGAGAGTAAGCCTTAAAATCACTTTGGAAGGTAAAACACGAAAAAAAAAAAAAAAAGGCAAGGTAGCAAATGAAAAAATATAGCAATCAAAGTTACTTCATATTCTTCTTCCTTTTAAACTAATAGTGTCAAATGATGAGAACATCATTCAAAGAATCAAGACAGGCTAGCAGCATCTACACTAATACATCCTCAACCATATTTTCAATGATTGATAGGATTCAAGCTTCAATTTGTCAAGCTATAATAACTTAGGGGTTGCAAGTAAGGGAGAAAACAAGTGAGCCAACTCCATTCTCAAGAATTAAAAGCCAATTCCAAGCAGATCATAGGCCCAATATGTCCTCCTATACTATAAATTTTTCAAATTAGTATTTAAGCATGCAAGTTAAGTAAGAAACCATAGCAAAACAAACCTGAATAATATTCAAACTTCAAGTCAGAGTAACTCAGCAAGCAAGACAAACAGGATTTTCACAAAATTCCTTTTTAAAGTCTTAAGTCCTTTTGAAGCTAAGTGTCATACCAAATGGTTTTAGCTACTAAAAACAAGTCCCAGAGCTAAGTGCTTGCACCTGATAAGGAATTAATATGGATAACAGTTTAAAAAAAAAAAAAAACAACAACACTTAGTCAAATAAAGCTTTCAAAATTTCAGTTTTGGGAAGTTTATACACAGTTTTCGCAAATACAATTTACAAACAAAGTTTTCAAATCAACTCAGCCTACTTTATAAGATTCAGTGGTGATGAGAAATAAGAGATACACTAACATCTCCAAATTCAGTCTAAGGCCAAGCAAAGAACCCAAACGGTCTTAAATCCAAAACAGGCAACAAGAACCAGTATTCAGACATAGTATAAAGAGTAGGTTTTATGCCAAATTATTGTTCTAATAGGACATGATCTACTTAGCCTATAAAAGACTCCACAAAATTGACAAGATTCTCAATCAAGTTCAACTAATTTTAAGAGATTTAGGGATGAAATTAAGCAAGCTTACTCCTAGGGTCCAAACTTAGACTAGTCGCCAAAAAAAATCATCCAAACAGTGTACAGATCTTTGATGTTTCGAAAAATGCATTTTTCTTTTAGACTCAGGCTATTCCAAAATTCACAAGATATCCTCTAAAGTTAACTAAGAGAGACAGTTATGTAGGTTTTAAGTAGTTTCAAGTAGGGACAAATAGGAGAGAATAGTGATTCAATATGTCAAATTCAACAGCTTATTCTAAGTTGTATTACAACATTTAGCAAAGATCACATAGAAGTAGTTTTGACACAGAAATAAGTTCCAATTCATTAACTGACCTCACATAAACAACTTCATGATTTCAAAATCCTACAAACTTCATTTCAAATCAGTTTTCAAACTCATTAAACTACTTGGACAGGCTGATAAGTCATAAAGGCCATTCAATTTTCAGTTCTAAATCAAAATGAACACATAAACAGATTTTCAGAGTTTCAGGTTTACAAACTACATTCTAGTAGTGGCTTAAATCCTTTGAAGTCATTTTTTTTTTCACAAGAAACTGGAAATGTATTAATCACAAATCAAGTTATTGAACACTAAGCCTAGTTATGTATCATATTTTAGTAATTTAGACAGTAAAGGGAGTAACAGGATATGATCATCCAACTAAAAAAGCAAACTTAAGATATTCAGCCTTCATGAAACGTTATTCCAGATTACAAATAAACTCCATGAATCAATTTAAGGGAGAACTTGCTAACTTATGACCCTTTTCAACATATCAAATAGATCTACTACTTTAAAATGAACTTAAGCTACTAATAGAAATCATGTTCAACTACATGGGAGCAAAAATAGAATCTAAAAACTGAAATAAACCATAGGAGTTACTCCCAGATTTCAAAACAACTATATCTTACTCAAAATCAACACAGTTTCAAAACATAAAGCTAAAAAATCATGAGATTTCAGTTTCAAATATAGATTATGGCCAACTAAACTTCTTGTCCTAGACATCTAACCAGCTACCCTCAAAACAAACTTAAGAAACCTTAGACCCCCTATATTTAGTTATTTCCTCTTATCTCTAAACTAGTTATAATATTTATTTGGCATAACATAATCTAGCACTGAGCTAAATTTATAACTTTAAATAATAAAACAAGCACAGAAATAACAATATTGAGTACTAGACTAAGCATTCATGGCATTTTCAAATAGTAAACAGGTTTAAACAAAGCATATCATGACTGGAAATAGGAACAAAGATTAGAATAGGATTTTCCTTTATTTGGGGCAACCAAAAGATCAAAGCAAGAGAGATTGTATCACAACTTCAGCACCAACACTCAAGCCCTTGGAAATCAACCTTTTCTTTGAAAACTTTTCTTTTACTAGTATATCTAGAGTAGTCTAAAATAGAATATAAATTTGTAGTGCCTCTGTATATCTAGTAGTGACATAGTATAGTATATAGTCTATGTATATAGGTGGTATATTTGTTGAATATTTGTAATGTATTTGGAGATAAGAAGGATATTTGACTTCGGAATTTCTCAAAAAAAAAACTAAAAGGAAGAAGATCCCGCTCTCATGGCCACTTCTTTCTATTTATAGGAATAGAAATAGGTCTAAGGGACAAAAACGTAAAGGAAATACCATTCAAAACTGAATTCCCCCCAATTTGAAACCCTCATTCAAAAAATTCAAAAATCCAGTAAAATTCCAACAAAATTACAGCTAATTTTCGTACTAATTCGTACCTCAACCAACCAGAATTTCACATATCACACAATATAATAAATTTATATCCTAAAATCCAATAAATCAGCAAAATACTAGAATAGTACACCTAGTCATTAACAGGACAAAAACCAGTACATTCAACGGCTAAATAGGATAGAAACCCCTAAAATAGTACCCAATCTGAGGGAATTTCTAGGAAATTTCCCTAGATTCCCTCATCTAAGATTGCATGGCACACAAGCTGGTGAAAGGCTCATGGCCTCGCCCATGGCAACCACGCACGAGAGGAAACCTAAGTAACATCCTAAAGAAAAACCCAATTCGCGATCGGTAACTGAAAATTATACAAAATTGAACCTGGAAAACGTAAGAGTTCACGACTAGGCATGAAAGCCCTTACAAATCTGGCCAAAAATTGGCCGTGGAATGCCGTGGCATCGCCGCCATGACAGAACCCTAAAGTCGCGTATATCACCTGATGGAAGAGAAGGAGTCGGGGTGGCGAGGAAAATGAGAGTGGTGGGGGGGGGGAGTTTATTTTAATAAACTTCCACCCCTATTTTTTTTAAAAGTAGCCCCCCCCCCCCCCCCTAAGTTTTAAAAAGGTTAAATTCAATCCCCCCTCTATTTTAAGTTAAAATAAAACTAAGTATTAAAATACGCATATAACTTAAATGAAAATAGTTATTTAGGAAGATTAAAGTTTAAAACTCATAAATTTAAAATATTAGCTTCAAAACAAGCCTAATATTGATATAATTTTAGAGAATATTTAAAAATGTGAAAAATGCAGTCCAAATGAACAGTAATTCATGCGCCATCTTAATTAACAATATGCCCGAGTTAAACGGAGCAGGATACGTATTTTCTTTTTGAATTATATTTATGAAAGTAAATGACTCGTAACTTCCTTGCAATTATCAATTTTTACGAAATAATGATTAAACGTCAATTTTTACAATTTTCTCAGAATTTTTGAAATTTTAATTTTTGAGGAGAATCCTTGCTTCATTTTTAACTCATGAATTTTGAAAATTTAAAATACCTTATGAGGTGAAAATTAGGTGTCAACAAGTTGGTCGATCAAGATTTAAACTGGGGCAGAATTTTGAGGAAAGGTCTTAAAAATTTCGCGTGACAAAGCGAAGAACCCCAATCATGGAAGAAGAGATCTCCCTCATTCTAACCTTACAGCTTTCAAAACAACGCATTTATTTTCCTACAAATGGATTGTAACGACCCGTTTGGTCGTTACAGTCTTTTCGACGTTTTACCTATTCTCGAGCATTGATTAGCTTAGTTTTGACCCAAGGAGATCGTTGACATGCTTTTCGAGGTGTCTAGACTGGATTCTGGCAAATTTGGTGAAAATATAGGTTTAAAGTGAAAAATAGTTGACCCAAAGTTGGCTTTTGGGCAAATGAACCTTTTTCGAAATTTCGCCTATTCCGAGAGGTCCGGATGGTCGTTTATAACTTGTGTGTGTGTTTGGTTTAGTTCCCAATCCACTTGTGTGCATTTCGGGACTTGGGAGGAAAATTTGGAATTAAGGCACCGGGGGTTGACTCGGTCAACGAGACCTCTGTTGGAAATTCTGAGGCCACAAGTGCGTTCGTAGCGCATTTTTATGTGGGACTATGCGTCTGGTAATTGAGCAGATGGCCTCAGGAATTAGTCAAAAAATCGGATCGAAAGGAAATCTTGGGCTAAGTTTCTGGTGTCTGGTGCCCGCTTTGGCGGCACCAGCACCGCAGCAGCAGCACCGCTGGAGTGGTGGCCCTGTCGCTGAAGCGGCTAGGTGATCGTTGGGGCAGCACCGCTAGAGTGGTCCAGGTACCGCTACAGTGGTGACGGGCAGTGATTTTCATTAAATGTGTCTTAAATAAGTCCTAGGCCCTCATTATTTCATATCTCGATATTGGAGCTTGGGAAAACAGTTCTTGGAGATAACTTGAAGAAATTCTTGGAGGTAAAACTTGCCCAATCGTTTACTCTTCCTTAATCACAATCATCTTATATTTTCCCCTTCCCTTTAACAATCCCTTAGAGATGGAATTTGAGAGAGGGTTTTGAAAGAACATTTTCCTAGATTATTAATGATAAATTAGAGATGTTCATGTTAGATATTAACTAATCTAAGCTTATTAGTCAAGTATCTTCCACTTTTAGCGTTGAATTTCGAATTTGGAGACTTAGGGTTTATACCCAATTTGGGGTTTTTTTACTTGAAATCAGATTTAGGTCAATCCTTGAGTTAAATCGACAATTAGTGGTTGGGTTATGATCATCTAGTACTTAATTTGGTTTTTGCCCGCGAATTTCTCGTTTTGCCCTTGTGGGGCCCATTTCTCCAATTTCTAAGATTAAAATGGACCTAATTAATATCATAGCAATATTGGTATCATTCTTCATGATTTCTAATTTAGAATTCGATTATGCTTGGACTACTTTGGTTCTGAGCTTCAGAGGAAGGGAAGGCAAAAGAGTGACTTGTTGGTGTTGTTGTTCGGCAGTCCAGGTGGGTTAGGTTTACTTTTGATGAGACTTCGTATAGTGAATCACATATTTAGATTATGAGGTCAGAGACAGTATGTGAACCTTCGGGTATGAAGTTGGGATAGATATTGCCTTAGGTTGGGCCCTGATGTGTGTTGGGACTAGACACCCCGTTATGTGTGTTTGATTGATTAATTGTGTTGGCTTGATGCCATGTGTAGTTGATAGATATTGAGTCCTGCTTGTCGTCCTAATTTGGATAGAATGGACATACCGTTGTTAGTATTTGTGCTCGATATATGTTGGCGTACCCACTGTTGGTACTTGAGTTATTGATATATGTTGGCGTACCCATTGTTGGTACTTGACTTGATATATTTTGGCATACCCACTATGGTATTGTGAGGCCATACGTTGTTGGTATACCTCGTTGTGGAATTTGTGATATTAAACCTGATTGTTGATGATTGACATATGTGTTACACGTATTCTCTCATATTCATGCATGGCCGATACCCAGTGATGATCCGGTATCGTTGATTGAGCGAAACTGATATTTGATAAACTCTTTTACTTAAGTGATTATGAAAAGACCGATGTCCGAAGATCCATTCCGGAATCGTTGATTTATGAAATTGATATTTGATGAACATCTTTTACTTGAGTGATCGTGAGAAGGCCAATGTACGAGGTTCAATTCCGGAATCGTTGATTGTGTGAAACTGATATCGACAAACTCTTTTATTTGAGTGACTGTGAGGAGGCCGATGTCCAATGAGCTATTTCGGGCATCGTTGTTGTATGGCCAATTCCGATTTTATCCCAAAATGGTTGTTAGTGCATGGACTTCGCGGGTCCCCCAGGGTGGTGCCGGTGAGACTCCCCCTGTGAGCAATTAGCCAGGGTCTCGGCTGTCTATTGAGCAAAGATCCGGGACGGGTGGCACTTAGACTTCGCGAGTCACGCTGGGTTGTGCTACCGAGACGTCGATATTTTCGTCCGGAGTAAATGTGTACACCTCATTTGCATGGCACAGCATCGCATTCATACCATCATTGCACTACATTGCATTATTACTTGATTGAGTGCGGTGATGATTGGATTGTGATGTTTCTGTTGTGATGATTGGATTGTGTCGATTCTATTGTGGTGATTAGATTGAATCGGATATACTCAGACTTATCATATTGGTGTTTAGATGCTTACATAGGTGATGACGGATACTTGGTTGCGATTATATTGTCTCATGTTTGGTTGGTTTATTTGCTTACCTGCTTTATTTTCTGAATTGTGTTAACTATACTCAGTTGGTTGATAATGCCTATCAGTACTGTAGTTTGTACTGACCTGCACTTGCTGCATTCTTTTATGAATGCAGAGTACCAGGTCGAATCTACTTCTCTGATCCGTGGCTGATCGACTCTTCAGCTTCCATCCGAGTTTCCGAGGGTGAGCATGGCATTCGCTGACCTTGAACACTCTTCTATTTCTTATGTCTTGCTTTCCATTCTGAGACATGATTTGAGACTACTTATGTATTATTATTCAGACTTTTAGTATTTGGATTTAGATACTCTTGTATGACCAGACCAAATACTGGGGTGGATTTCATTTACTTCTACACTTGTTGATATTATATTTGTGAGACTTACGTTATTTTACTTTCTTCCGCTATTTTCTTTCATTTGTGAATGTTGAGTTAAGGGTTCGCCTACTGAGTTGGGAAAGGTAGGTGCCGCATGATTCAGTGAAATTGGATCGTGACATGGATATCTTTATGGTAACTTTACAAAGACGATTTTCCACATAATGAAAATAAATTCATCTTTTGAATACCGGAGCCGAAGGGGTTTTGAGTCCAGAAAGCCGAAGATGCAATAGCGTCGGTGACACGAATGAACTCTAAATAGGAAAAAATTAACCATTTCTGATCAGGTCCCCAGGACGTCAGAGGACAATCCTTTTTCTAATTTTGCTTCATGTGCAGGAAATGGTTCGCCAAAAGAAGGTCAAGACCGCTGCTGAGATCAGGCTTTTAGAAAAAATATCCAGCCACGAGGGCTATAAAGGATTTGAATGCCACAAAGAGCAAATATCTAGCCACAAGGACTATAAGGATTTGAACGCCACAAGGGGAAATATCTAGCCACAAAGGCTACAAAAGGAAGAATATGCCATGAGGGCAAACACCTGGCCATAAGGGCTCACAAAGGACAAAAGGCTGTAAACTGCAAAATCTCCGGCCGATGGGGTCGTAGTAAAATAGCACGGCCTACCTGACCAAGAGGGTCACAGTCGGCATAAAGGATGAAAGAAAGACGATTTAGCCAAAAGGGTTATGTCTGTCATCGCCATTACTTCTTCTTATTCGCCATGAGGGCCATTGCATATCTACTTTCCTATTACTGAGAAGGCTATTACTTCTTCTTATTTGCTATGAGGGCCATTGCATATCTATTTTCTTGTTGCCGAGAGGGCCATCACTTCTTCTTATTTTCCATGAGGGTCATTCCATATCTATTTTCCTATTGTCGAGAGGGTCATTCATACAAATATGCCAAGAGGACCATTCATACAAACTTACCAAGAGGGCCATTCACATAAACATGCCAAGAGGGCCATTCACACAAACATGCCAAAAGGGCCATTCGCCTAAACATGCCAAAAGGGTCATTCATACGAACTGTCGAGAGGGCCATTCATGCAAGCATACAGATATAATCAAGTTAGTCAAGTGATGTAAATCTGGTCAGGTGACTGCAGTATTCGCTCCAATAAATAAAGCGATGTAAATCCAATCAGATGACTACAGTATTCGCTCCAAGAAATAAAGCGACGTAAAGCCGGTCAGATGACTGCAGTATTCGCTCCCAAGATTAAAGATGATGTAAAGCCGATCAGATGATCGCAGTATTCGTCATCAGAATCAACCAACGTTACTCAGTAAGTGGAAGCAGATTTACAGCCACCAGATAGAGCGGGCTGACCAAATCAAATCCAGACATATGTGGAGCAAATGTGAAACTTTTTCTTACACAGCCGATCGAGAGAGGGTTCCCATGAGAGTCAAGCTCTCCGGCCAAGGCTTGGAAGACCACTCGTCCCCGCTCAGCCACACAAGAACAGCTATTTGCTTATATGTCTATTTGTTTTTCTTTTATTCCGCAACCGGTCGGACACACACCGGCGCACACCAAGGCATTCTCACATAAGGGATATCCTTTTCCGATAATCGATTCAAACTACAAGTGACTTGATTCCCAAAAACAGGGATATGTAGGTGGACTCAATACCAGAAAGTCAATCACACTCCGACTAATCACCCCAGACTTCCTAGTTTGATAACCGAGAGATTAGAGATTTGTTTAAATTTGCATTTAGAAGTGATAATCGAGTCGAACTACAAATGGCCTGAATTCTCATGAAACCTGAGATATGTAGGAAACCTAGAAACCATGGTCCGGCCACATATTTTGAAATTGCATAAAAATGAGAGGTGATATGAAAATGGGTTAGCAAAAAATTAGGGTTAGTCAAATTTTATACCGAAGGGGCAGTTGTTGGCACCTAATTTTTGACCGCCCATAACTTATTTTAATTACACAGAGTCCTTGAGTATTAAACTGAGTGAAATATGTATTTTTAGAAGTCAAAATAATTTTATAAAATTATTTAGACAATATTTTACCATTCTTATTTGGTAAAATAATTTTTATAATGTCATAAATCATTTGGAAATTAATTTGCAGCAATTATGATACATTCGCTAAATCTTATCAAGGAAATAGTTTAAAATAATAATTTATTTAATTTTTAAATTATCAGAAACCAATTGGCAAATATTTTACCCAGTTTAGCTCAAGTAATTTGATTAATTAAATAAATTAATCATTTTAGCCCTCAAATCTTAATTTTGCATACCCAATGTGAATTTGTGAAATTTATTAGAGTTAATCATAATTAATTAAAGTGTTTAATTGTGATTAATTCCATAAATTATTCAATTGTTGGCTAATTGTGGCTTTAATTGAAATAGCTAATTTGTATGGCCTAAAGTTGATTAAGGTCACTATTGCAATATTAGCCTTCAATGGTTTGGTTGTGTTTAAATCTGGCCTCAATTAAAATACCCAATTTCTTGATTTAAGTAAGTTAAGGTTATTATTACCAAAAACTAGTCTTTAATAGTTTGGTTGGTCCAATTATGGCCATAACTGAAATGACCAATTTCATGGTTTAAAGTCAATTGAAGCTATATTTGCAACTTAAGTCCATTAGCATATTAACCATGCTCATTAGTTTGGTTAATTGGTTAATGAAGTCATATTTGGCCATTAATTAAAGAATTTATTTCATTATTTGTTCTGGTTGTGGCCATTTGTTCGAAACTTTGAAGAATGAAGGGCAAACCCTAGCTGGCTTAATTCCTATTCTTCTCTCTCCTCGTACGTTGCCAGAAATAGCAACCTTGTGGGTCCGCGTTGATGATACAGCCTTTGTAAGGCTGACAATGGAAAGAGCATTTATTTCTCTGTCATTTCTCAACCATTTCCACCAAATCTCGACCCAAACACGGTATTACTTCATCTCTTTTTTACTTTTTCTGTATTTTGCAATGTTCATGGACTGAAATCCTTAATTTTTTTCGTTGTTATTCATTTGAAATCCTCAACCCCCATTGGTTCATGAATAACTAAGAGGATTGACCCATTTCTTGGTCAAAACAGACCGTTTATTTATTTTTTTTAGTCGAATCTCAGCCCTTGAGTGAGATGTGAGGAACCAATTTTGAGCAATTGGCATTTTTCCCACATCGGCTAAGCTAGGGTTTTGGGAATTTTTGGGGTTCTATATAAAGAACCCCTAATTCACATTGTTGAACAAGTTTTGGGGAATATTGGTACACCACTATACTAAAAAAGCTCAAATACCTAGGGTTTTCAGCATAAAAAATTGCGAGAATCTTTAATTTTTGAGTTAAGTTTAAGTTTTAAAATTTTATTGCTTGTGTTGTGTGTGGCTAAGGTTATTTGGAAGCAAGGAGAATCTCTAAGTCCAACCTCGATTGGGCTGCACGAGCAAAAGGTAATTTTTCATCCTTTTACTTAGTTACTTTATATGATTTCTCTTATGTGATCATGTGGTAGTTTAGCTTAGTTTAAAATAGTCTTACTTAATTTATATTTCTTCTACTATGCATTTATTAGAGTAGTTTAGTGTTAATCTCTGTTTATTTGATAGTGTTTTAGCTAATTAGAGATTTCTTAGCATTAGTGTTTGGATTATGATCATTTTAAATCAGTGCAGTTCTTTTCTTTAGCTTCAAATGGTTATGTGATTTATTCTTATGGTATAGTTTAGTCTGGTTCTTGGTCAGTGTTGAATTTGCTTACAAATAAAGTTTGGTTTCTTTGTTGTTCTTTGTAGTCCAAAACTGTTGTGCACTATTTGGTTCATGTTTTAGTCTGGATTGGTTATCCTGTGGTAGTTTGCTTTGGTTTAAATATTCAAACATAGTCATGTGGTTTGATTAGTATTACATAGGTCATTTGGAACATGAGTGGTTAATATAATGTAATCGTTTATCAAGTATGGTTTTGAATATAAACTGATGATCTGGTATTAGATAATAGATGTTTGTCTGTGTTTGTTGAAACCCATGAACCTGATAAGAGTTCCAATTTTCTAAAAAAAAGGTTGTAATATGTTGGTTTAACCAAACTGTTTGGGGTCTGTATTTTTGGATCACCCTTAGAAGCTATGAGTTGCCATTATGTGTCAAAGGCTATTTCTCTTATCTGTAGTTCAAACCTTTTTCTGTCAAAAAAGTTTAGACTATAGTCTGTGGTCTACTTTGCTTCCCACTCTTTGTTTAAACATGGTTAAAGTAAGTATACTAGTTTAACTGAGTCAGTTTGGTTCTTCTGTTGGTTGTTATATCTGTGCTTTGCTGTCTAAAAAAAAGAGGAATTTAGGTTCTTAATCTCATCTAAGAGGTCTTGTTTGTCTTCATACACTGTCTACAAACTTATATTATTTACTCAAGTTTTAAAGAAAGACTGTCCTTTTTTTGTATATGTCTAAGTGTCTTGTGTAATCTTGAGTCCTATTTGGCATTATTTTATCACTGGTTTACCATGGTAACAATCATAATGGGTGAATCCCACCCTTGATAATATAAAAGCGTAGTTAACTGATTAGGTGAACTAATTTTCCTTGAAGTTAGTTAGATCTCTTAGGTTTACCGATTAGGAGTTAAGTAAAATAGGATCATGGTTTATATCTTATTTTCTCTGGTTTATCCTCTATGCTCCTAAATGTTAAACACATCAACTGCCACTGCCATTGCCTGTGTCCTATGTTGTTTTATGGATTTTTAATATTAAGTTGGCTTCCCATACAGGACCTGAACTTTCTTGTACTATTTTTGACATCTGGCCAAACTAAGTAGTCATTTGAACCTATTTTAACGAATAGGATATAAATTTATATGGACTTTAAAGGATTGAAAATGGGGGTTAAACATTTGAAGTTGAATTACTTGTACCCTGTTGTCATGTTCTGTTAAACTTATAATGTTAAGGTGATTTCTTTGTCCCTACATCCTTTGTTTGAATGAGATGACTATAGGTAGAGATATTCAACCATGTATATCCCCTCCCCTTTCCCTTTATTTGTTTTGAGTTAAATATCAGCTATATACAATGGACATACATAGAATATACAAGTCCAGTATACATTCCGCTATACACAGAGTTGTATATAATGTATATCACCTGAATTTCTCTTAAAATAAGCTTAAACATGGCATAATGGGCTTGTCTGATCCCATATGTTGGTCCACACGTGAGCCTTATGGGCTTGAGTTTAATTTGAACCATCAGGCTTTGGTATGATTTTTTTTAAATTGTCTGCATTTCTTTACTGTCTGGGCTTGTGTCTGTGTATCCTTGGGCTTTGAATAGTGTTCACGTCTCATCCAAACTTGCTGAGGTATATATCTATGTTATTCCTGTTTAGTATATGTATGTTTGAATAGTTGCGCATTTTAACTTTTGTTTGATTGTTGTGTATAAGTTGGGTGCGTTCTAACCCCAATTATTTTTTTCCCCTTTCTCTTTGCATAGGATACTACCGGGGCGTTCTTCTCTATTTTATACCATGTTAGGCTTGAGGTCCAATTTTCTTGATCGAGTCCGCATGATTATAGAAAGGGAAGCTAATATATTGAAGGCCCAACCATGGGTAAAAATGGTCACTGGTGGGCTTAGGTAGGCCCACCCGTCATAAAATCTCATTCCTTACTCTCTTTTATATATTACTTGTACATATTGTATGTATAACAATGTATAAATATTGAAACCCTTTATATGCTTAGAATTTAGGAAATACTCTAGTATTATTAGGAAGTCGCCAAAAGTATTTTCAAAACTCGTCTATTTCTCTAACATATGCATGAAATCACACTAACTATAAGTTTCCTTAATGCTGAAACTTGTTTGGATGTGTAGTTGAGCCTAAACCATTTCAAAAATGAGGACAAGTGACATTTTGGGCCTTTTGCCCCTTTTAAGAACCTGGAAATGTGACGCATTCTGTTTTGGGCCTCAAGTCCACTTTGAGATCAAAAGGACCATCTTGGACTCAATCAAAATCGGAAAAAAAATGTTTTTTTTAATAAATTTGGACTAACTCTTGCAACCTAAATAAAAATTCAAAATCTCTTTTAAGTTGGAACATTATTAGACTGAATTGGGACTGATTTTCCTTGCAAAAAGATTCAAAGTACTTTGGCACGTGAGCCCAATCTAAAGGGATAAAACGAGAGGACATATACTTGGACAGATTTGAGAGTGAGATGGCTTTGGTGTGGACTATGTTTGACGTATTGAGCTTCAATAGGACTAAAATTGGACTTAATATTCCCACTTTCCTACTATATGCTTCTTTCCTACTATATACTTATATGTATTACCAAAATAGCAGATATACTCCATATGTTCTTGTATATATATAATTAAAACCTATAGGAGCTAAACGCATATCATTAGGACCAAAATAGTAGTAACTCTACTTGGGAGAAATCTCAAGTGTGTCTTGGTCCGGACATTTCTCATGCGTGCTTTATACTATGTATACGTATGATTATACTATGCCTTATTGGCCGGGAAGACACCACTACGCTGGGCGTAAGTGAGCGGCTTATGGATAACACCGTGCCTAGTTGGCCGAGCAGTCACCACCGGTGGGCGGCATGAGATGGTTACTCCGGACGCGGGAGGCCTAGACGCGGGCCGCTACATATACTGTAGTACACAAAAGAATAGGAGCCGACAAGGCTACATCATCTGACATACACACACACCTATCTACATTCTAGTGGAATAGAAAACAATAGAAAGGATGGGACAGGGCCCTGTCATACCCCTACGCATATACATCTCCAAAAGAATGGCATACCAAAATAGACTGCAGCTCCGGATCAAATGAAGCGCACCAATTACTGCTGAATAAAGGTCCTACTACGCGAGACCGCCTGTCTGTCTACCTGTACCTGCGGGCATGAATGCAGTCCCCCAAGTAATAGGGGAGTCAGTACGGGCAATGTACTGAGTATGTAAGGCATAAGAGTAACATAAGGATAAGCATAAGAATCATGAACGGAATCTGGAACTCAAAGCTAACTGACTATCTACATAGATTTGAACGAACAAGTATCTGTATAACTTACAAAGCCTCTGTGGGCGCATAATCTGCATGCTCTCAATGATAATCATGCTCATGTATATAAATATAGGTCATAGTGCTGAGAAACGTTCAGCCCGATCCATATCCCATATAATAGTGCCGAGGAAAATACAGCCCGATCCATATATCATATAATAATATCGAGGGACGTACGGCCCGATCCATATGTCATCATCAAGGTGCACCACCTGATCAGGTGGTAATGCGTATATAACACCTATCCATTTTCCCATAACCCATGACATATAATATACACGTATATAACACCTTCTGGTCATGGGTCAATATGCATATGTATGTGAATGCAATGCATAACTAAAATGTATACATAGAACTCTCGGAGTGACATAAGGTCATACAACCTCCAATGGACAACTTTGGAGCTAACATCATCAACATAAGTAATCTCAAGACCCATGAATAGAAGGAAAAATCATACGGGGTATAGGGACATCAAAGACTAAAATACTGCTAGTGCTTCTAAGAGTAGAGTAATATGGAAGCTCGCTTACTCGTTTGTTGGTTCATATCATAAGATCATGCCAAAAGAAAGAAAGGATAGCCTTAGCAGACCTTGACGTCTCCTTAATCGTTTAATGTTCTCCTTCCGCGATCACAAGATCTACATTTAAAAAAGGATCATACTAAGGTTAAGTCTTAAAGACACTCTTAAGTTCAAACTAGAACAATTCATGAGCTAGTGAAAATTGGGCAACATTTCCCTTGTTTTATCAACTTCCATTATATCATAAAACAGCTCCCAATCAACAATGACATTATCATCAATTTCGTAATTAAGATACTTCATTATACGCCCAAAACTGCTTTTCATAACCAGCACATAACATCAATTTCAATACAACTCTATATACACTCGTGTACCACACATCCTCATCATCATTACTACTATTCATAGCAAGATTATACCCAAAGTACTCCAACAATTAAAACTCAAGTCAATTTATTACTCATAACATCATCAAGCCCACATTTGGACTTCCTCTTTTGCTTTCTTTCCCTCAATCAAGTTATTCAATAACTAGACACCCTTAATAACATGGAAACAAGTATAGAAAATCACCTTAATTACACGAGCAAGCTTTGAATCAAATCATACACTTGAGTGAAACCCCAACTTCAACACCAAAGAAAATCTTGAGTTGTACAAACTCTAGTGAGCCTTCCAACACTTGGATCCTTTGATTATTGCTATTTGATCTATGATCTCTCTTGGGTTGTATGGATATGCTTGGAGAAAGGTTCTATAGCTTTTAAAACTTGGGGAAATGTTGGAAATGAAATAAATGAGCAAGGGTCATCCATATACAAAAAAATAAAAAAAGTGGCCCAACCCGATTATACGGCCATTTATACGGTTCGTATAACTTATATGGTCCGTATAAATGGACCGTATAATCCCACCATGGTTGCAACCTTCTATGGAATGGTTATACGGACCATTATACGGGCCGTATAACTCATACGGTCTGTATAAGTGGTCGTACAACCCAACATTTTTCGAAACTTTCTCGCGTCGATTCGTTCAACTCCCAATCCTTATGGAACCTTATTGGCACTTGCATAACACATCATTAACCATCTAAGGAGCCCTATAGCTCCTCCTCAAGGAATTACTAAATAATTATTTGCTCAATTATTACGAAACGTTCTCAACATAACTTGCGTTTCACTTCCTTTGACGAACTTAGTTCCACCAGTTCGTATGACTTCAAAATATCATGGTACGCACTTAAGGTTATAAAATACTCTCCTTTATCTCGTAAGGACTTCATGTTCATCTTAATCTCGCGTTGGTCTACTCACAATGCACCAAATCTAAAATCTCCGAGATGAAACATTCGCCCCCCCCCCTAGGAACATTCGTCCTCGAATGTTAGACTCTTTGGGATTCTACAAAAATTTCACCAGAGTTTTCACTATAATATGGCACTGCCATCCTGTCACAACAACTCAAAATATATCACCTCATCGGGCTACAACAACAACAACAACAACAATAACCATGGCCACACACGACCAAGAAAACATTACATACCTGAGGAAAATAGTGTCTTTGCCTGAGTCTCCTCTGGAGATGGAAATAAATGTGGGTACCTGAACTTCATGTCTCCTTCCTCTTCCCATGTCAGTTCCTCTCTGTTATTATTTCTCCATAAGACTTTAACTGAAGCTACATCTTTGGTTCTGAGTCTCCGTACTTGCCCATCTAGAATGGCAATAGGAACTTCTTCATAGGATAGTTGCTCGGGGACTTGAACATCATCTACAGGTACAATTCTGGAAGGATCCCCAATGCACTTACGAAGCATGGATACATGAAAAACTAGATGCACAGACTCCAACGCAGAAGGTAACTCTAACTCATATGCCACCTTACCTACTGCACGAATAATTCTGTATGGTCCGATGTACCGAGGGTTCAACTTACCTTTCTTTCCAAATCTCATCACTCCCTTCATAGGTGAAATTTTCCGGAAAACCCAATCGCCTACTTCAAATTCCAACTTGCGTCGTCAATTATCTGCATAGGAGTTCTGTCAACTCTGAACCTCTAGCAATCTTTCCTAAATTACTTTCACTTTGTCAACTGCTTGCTGTATCAAATCTGGGCCAACTAACTGATTTTCTTTAACATCAAACCATCCTATAAGGGATCTACATCTTCGTCCATACAAACACTCATAAGAAGCCATTTGAATACTGAAATGGTAACTGTTATTTTAAGAAAATTCAATAAGAGGCAAATGGTCATCTCGGCTACCTTGAAAATAAAGTACACAAGCTCTTAGTACATCCTTAAAGGTCTGTATAGTACGCTCAGCTTGTCCACCGATTTGTGGATGAAAAGCGGTACTAAGACTCACCTAAATCCCCAATCCATCCTGAAAAGATCTCCAGAAATTAGCTGTGAACTATGCCCCTCTATCTGAGACAATGGTTGTAGGGACCCCATGAAGTCGTACAATCTCTCTAAGATAGAGCTTCGCATAATCTTTAGCTGAATAAGTAATTTTGACATGTAGGAAATGAGCTGACTTTGTAAGCCTATCAACTATGACCCATATTGAATCATACTTCCGCTGAGTACGGGGAAATCCTGTAATGAAATCCATATTAATTACCTCCCATTTCCATGTCGGGATCTTCATAGCCTGTAATAAACCTCCAGGCTTCTGATGCTCCATTTTAACTTACTGACAATTGGGACACTGAGTGATAAACTCCGCTACATCTCTTTTCATACTATCCCACCAATAAACTTCTTTGAGATCATGATACATCTTTGTTGGGCCCAGATGGATAGAATAGCAATAATAATGGGCTTCCCCCATAACTTGCTGACGAAGGCCTGCAAAGTTAGGAACGCATAATCTACCTCGATACCTGAGCACTCAATCTCCTGTAATCACGAAAGGTGTCTTTTCTTTCTGAGAAACTGTATCCCGATAATGGACTATAACAGGATCTTCATACTGACGTTCCTTTATCTCGACAACCAAGGATGACATCGCTGTATCCTGAATTGTAACTCCTGTATCACCTGAGTATATTAGCCGAACTCCAAGGCTAGCTAATCGACGAACTTCACAGACTATCTGTCTTTTCTCCGGCTACATATCGGTTAGACTACCTATGGATTTAGGACTAAGAGCATCGGCTACTACATTATCCTTTCTAGGATGGTATATCATAATCTTTCAACAATTCTAGCCACCGACTCTGGCATAAATTCAAATCATTCTGCTTAAAGATATATTGGTGGCTCTTATGATCGGTATAGATATCAACATGGAAACCGCATAAATAATGTCTCCACAAGTTCAAAGCATGGATCACCACAGCTAACTCGAGATCATGGGTTGGATAATTCTTCTCCTGCTTCTTCAACTACCTAGACGCATAAGAAACAATCTTACCGTGCTGCATCAATACACATCCCAAACTAATACTCGAAGAATCAAAATATATCACATAGCCATCTATTCCTTTTGGAAGAGTCAAGACGGGCACTGAGGTCAACTTGTCCTTCAACATCTGAAAACCTCGCTCACATGCATCTGTCCACTGGAACTCAGTTGATTTCTGAGTCAACTTGGTCAATGGGCCGAAAGAGAAGAAAACCCGTCTATGAACCTTCTGTAATAACCAGCCAGACCCAAGAAATTACGTATCTCCGTTGGTATCGTAGGCCTTGGCCAATTCTTCACAACTTCAATCTTCTGAGTATCCACTCTAATGCCTTCATCTGAAATAATGTTGCCAAGAAAGCCACAGAGTTCAACTAGAACTCACACTTGGAGAATTTAGCATACAGCTTTCTATCTCGAACGACTCTAAGCACTGCTAGTAAATGTTCAGCATGTTCTGCCTCTGACAGCGAATAAACCAGAATATCATCTATAAACACAATCACGAAAAGATCTAGGAAAGGCCTGAATACGTGATTCATCAAGTTTATGAACACGGCTGGAGCATTAGTTAACCCGAATGACATAACACGGAACTCATAGTGCCCATATCTAGTTCGGAATGCCGTCTTCGGAATGTCTTCCTCTTTCACCCTAACCTGATGATACCCCAATCTCAAGTCTATTTTCGAGAAATATTTGGCGCCTCACAGCTGATCAAACAAGTCATCAATTCTCGGGAGTGGATATTTATTCTTTACAGTCACCTTATTCAATTGCTTATAACCAATACACATTCGCAAGGAGCCATCCTTCTTTCTTACAAATAATACCGGTGCTCCCCACGGCGATGTACTGGGCCTAATAAAACCCTTCTCAAGTAAATCCCTCATCTGCTCGTTTAATTCTTTCAACTCCGCATATGCCATTCAATAAGGAGGGATAGATATTGGCTGAGTATCTAGCAATAAATCGACAGTGAAATCAATCTCTCGCTCTGGCGGAATGCCTGGAATTCATCTGGAAGCACTTTTGGGAACTCATTAACCACAAGAACATACTGAAAGGTCGGTGGCTCTACTTGTACGTCCTGAACCCGAACCAAGTGATAAATGTACCCCTTTCTAATCATCTTCCTTGCCTTAAGGTAGGAAATAAACCTACCCTTCGGTGAAGCAACCTTACCCTTCAACTCAAGGACTGGCTAGCCCGGAAACTGGAATCGAACTACTTTTGTTCTGCAATCAACATTAGCATAATAAGAAGCCAACCAATCCATACCCATGATCACATCGAAATCAATCATGTCTAACTCAATCAAATCTGCTAAGGTACGGTGATTAAAAACTATCAATACACAACCTCGGCATATCCGCCTAGCTATGACTAGATCACTAACTGGTGTCGACACCTCAAATAGTTTAATCGATTCAGGATCTATTCCAAACTTGCGGGCGACAAATGGAGTAACATATGATAAAGTGGAACCTGGGTCAACCAGTGTATACACATCATAGGAGGAGACTGATAATATACTTGTGACAACATCAGGAGATGACTCACGATCCTGCCTACCGGCTAGTGCATATATGTGGTGCTGAGGACTGCTCGAACTGGATGCTCCACTCCTCCCTCTACCTCGTCCTGCTGGTGTCCGAAAAACTTGCCATGAAGGGCGTACTGCAGAAGAAAAACCAGTCATAGACACTATAGGCTGAACCATACCCCCACTCTTTCTCATCGGACACTCCCGCATCCTATGACTTAGTTGGCCACAAGCATAACAAACATCTAATCCCAGCCGACACTGACCTGCGTGTAACTTTCCATACTGGGCATACCGCGGCAAAGAGGGATCATCTGGCTTGACTCCGGTCTATGCTAAAAACTCGAAACTCTAGAACTCTGACCCGCTCCGGAATAAAAAGATCGATCAAATCTCGGACCTGAAAATCGCGGAGGTGCACTCCCTGCCGAATGGAATGGATATCGGGGATACTGTTGTCACTGTCCTCCCCTTGACTCACCCCCGATATCTAAAGATCTGGACCTCTTGCCATGGCTCCGGTCACGGTCGCGCTCTGTCCTTCGCTGATTTTTGTGGTCCTTCAAATTCTGTGCATATACCTGTATATGGGAGATATCCATGCCCGACTGTAATGCGGCAGTCGTACAAGCAACTATCAAATGCGGCCCTAAACCTGCCATAAAATGATGAAATCTGTTCTCCATCTCAGCCACCATGGCTGGGGCATATCTAGCCATAGAATCAAAATACACACAATACTCCTGGACATTCATACTGCCCTGCTCGATACATAGAAACTTATCTGCTCGGGCTCGTTTGACTTCTGGAGGTAAATAATGGCGAATGAACTCTCACTAAACAGCTGGAGGGGTTTTCTCTCCCCCAGATAGCTCCCAAGTCTGATATCACTGTACTGCAATATCACGAAGCCTATATGAAGCTAACTCCACAAACTCGACCTCATCCGCCTACATAACCCCCAGGGTCCTCTGCATACCATCAATGAAGTCTTGGGGGTCCATATTTTGCTTTATCATCGAAAACTCTGGAGGGTCTAATCCGAGGAAAGTCTTAACCCTCGAACTACCAGCCTTATGTGCTAGATCAACACCACCCCCTGCCGCTGAGCCTGGGCAACTACTAATCTAGTTAATAACTGTACAGCATCCCGCACATCCTGGCCCGGTGCATCTGGCTGAGGAACTGGGGCACGTGCTGGAGGCGGGGTTTGTGAAGTCTGAGATGGGCTCTCACTCTGAATCTCGCCCCGAGTCCTAGTAGCCCACTAGGTACGGCTAGTGGCCTCACCAGACGCTCCCTTACCCTTCTGGGCAGCTATAGCTTTCTTGCGAGGCATAGCTGAAATCAGAACAAATCATTAGAAGGCGAACGCTTAACACATGGCTCTATCGCACGATCTAAGAGAGAAGGAATGATAATTTTCTAAATGTCCTGCAGCCTCCTGTTTATAAATGTGGTGCACATCACACCCATAAATAAGACCGTACTAGACACAGCCTGTAGACAACCCTAGGACGGAACTGCTCTGATACCACTTCTGTCATGACCCAAACCGATGAGTCATGAGGAGTGTCTGACCTTTAGTGACCAAACACCCCTATGCTTATATCTGAGCCACACTGAACACCAAGGACCCATAACTGGCTAAAACTGATCTCATACTTTCTCATGAAGGGGTGACATCATGAACTCTGTACATTTACATACATACAAGCTGAAAGAACAGTGCAAGCCAACTGGCCACTACATATATTGTACACAAAGGAATAGGAGCCGACAAGGCTACATCATCTGACATACACATACACCTGTCTACATACCTCTAGTGGAATAGAAAACTATAGAAAGGACAGGGCAGGGCCTCATCATACCCCTACGCATATACATCTCTAAAAGAATGGCATACTAAAATAGACTGCAGCGGAGTGCACCAATTACTACTGAATAAAGGTCCTACTGTGCGGGACCGCCTGTCTGTCTACCTGTACCTGCGGGCATGAACACAGTTCCCCCAAGTAATAGGGGAGTCAATACGGACAATGTACTGAGTATATAAGGCATAAGAGTAACATAACTATAAGCATAAGAATCATGAACGCAATCTGGAACTCAAAGCTAACTGACTATCTGCATAGATTTGAACGAACAAGTATCTGTATAACTTACAATGCCTCTGTGGGCGCGTAATCTGCGTGCTCTCAATAATAATCATGCTCATGTATATAAATATAGGTCATAGTGCTGAGAAACGTTCAGCCCGATCCATATCCCATATAATAGTGCCGAGGGACATACGGCCCGATCCATATATCATATAATAATGTCGAGGAACGTACGGCCCGATCCATATGTCATCATCAAGGTGCACCAGCTGATCAGGTGGCAATGCATATATAATGCCTATCCATTTTTCCATACCCCATGTACATATAATATACGCGTATATAATTCCTTCTGGTCATGCGTCAATATGAATATGTATGTGAATGCAATGCATAACTGAAATGTATACATAGAACTCTCAGAGTGATATAAGGTCATATAACCTCCGATGGACAACTTTGGAGCTAAACTTAAAAATAAGTAATCTCAAGACTCATCAATAGAAGGAAAAATCATACGGGGTATAGGGACATTGAATACTGAAATACTCCTAGTGCTTCTAAGAGTAGAGTAATATGGAAGCTCGCTTACTCGTTTGTTGGTTCATATCATAAGATCATGCCAAAAGAAAGAAAGGATAGCCTCAGCATACCTTAACGTCTCCTTAATCGTTTAACGTTCTCCTTCCACGTCATAAAATGTACATTTAGAAAGGATCATACTAAGGTTAAGTCTTAAAGGCACTCTTAAGTTCAAACTAGAATAATTCATGAGCTAGTGAAAATTGGGCAGCATTTCCCTTGTTTTATCGACTTCCATTATATCATAAAATAGTTCTCAATAAACAATGACATTATCATCAATTTTGTAATTAAAAGACTTCATTATACGCCCAAAACCCCTTTTCATAACCAACACACAACATCAATTTCAATACAACTATGTATACACTCGTGTACCACACATCCTCATCATCATTACAACCATTCATAGCAAGATTATACCCAAAGTACTCCAACAATTACAACTCAAGTCAATTTATTACTCATAACATCATCAAGCCCACATTTGGACTTCTTCTTTTGCTTTCTTTCCCTCAATCAAGTTATTCAATAACTAGACACCCTTAATAACATGGAAACAAGTATAGAAACTCACCTTAATCACACAAGAGCAAGCTTTGAATCAAATCATTCACTTGAGTGAAACCCCAACTTCAACACCAAAGAAAATTTTGAGTTCTACAAACCCAAGTGAGCCTTCCAACACTTGGATCCTTTGATTTTTGCTATTTGATCTATGATCTCTCTTGGGTTGTGTGGATATGCTTGGAGGAAGGTTCTAGAGCTTTTAAAACTTGGGGAAATGTTATAAATGAAATAAATGAGCAAGGGTCGTCCATATATATAAAAAAAAAAAAAACTGGCCCGACCTGATTATACGACCATTTATACGGTTCGTATAAATGGACCGTATAATCCCACCATTGTTGTACCCTTCTCTGTAATGGTTATACAGACCATTATACGGGTCGTATAACTTATACAGTCCATGTAGGAGGTCGTACAACCTAACATTTTTCGAAGCTTTCTTGTGTCAATTCGTTCAACTCCCAATCCTTATGGAACCTTATTGGCACTTGCATAACACTTCATTAACCATCTGAGGAGCCCTATAGCTCCTCCTCAAGACATTACTAAATAATTATTCACTCAATTGTTACGAAACCTTCTCCACATAACTTGCATTTCACTTTCTTTGTCGAATTTAGTTCCACCGGTTCATATGACTTCAAAATCTCATGGTACTCACTTAAGGTTATCAAATACTCTCCTTTATCTCGTAAGTACTTATTTTTCATCTTAAGCTCGCGTTGGTCTACTCACAATTCAACAAATCCAAAATCTCCAAGATGTAACACAGCAGAACCTCCAGAAGGCACTGAAGGACCTGGTCCCCCCATTACTCCACTCGAAGCTGAAGATCGGGTAGCTGTTGTTGTATCAGGTACTCCTGAGGTTGGATAAAGAGATAGAAGTATTGCCCCTGTTGATGTCATTAGTGAATCAAATATAGAGGAACCTGATCCCTCGAATCCTGAAGTTCAAGTATCCAACTGGAAGCACAAGGGATTTCATCATCTCCATAATGTGATTACTCCCTTAGACTATGATATTCCAACTAGGCCTAGGGCGAGAAACATGTTTCCCTTCTCAGCCTTTCTATCTTAAGTTGAACACAAGAATATCAAAGAAGCATTGAAAGATGCTTACTGGATAGCTGCTATACAAGAAGACCTCCATCAATTTGAGAGAAACAAGGTGTGGCACCTGGTCTCGTCTTAAGATAGAATAGTGATTGGGATTAGGTGGGTGTTCCAAAATAAGCTTGATGAATTTGGAAACACTACCAGGAACAAGGCAAGGTTGGTAGCTCAAGGCTAGAATCAAGACGAAGGAATAGACTATGGTGAGACTTTTGCTCCTGTTGCAAGAATGGAAGCAATCAGGATTCTTATTACTTTTGCATCTCATATGGAATTCAAATTGTTCCAAATAGATGTCACAAGTTCCTTCCTTAATGGATATCTGAAGGAGAAAGTCTTTTTCAAGCAACCTTCTGATTTTGAAAGTCATGAGCATCCTGAGCATGTGTTCAAGCTTGAAAAGGCTCTATATGATTTAAAGCAAGCTCCTCAGGCATGATATGAGAGATTGTCAAAGCTTCTTCTTGAAAATGGCTTTACAAGAGGAAAAATTCACAACACCTTATTTTCGAAGAAACGAGGGAGAAATTTGTTGATTGTGCAGGTTTATGTTGATGATATCACAAGTTTATGTTGATGATATCATTTTTTGTGCTACCAATGATTCCCTTTGTGAAGAATTTACCAAGCTCATGGGAAGTGAATTTGAGATGAGCATGATGGTGAGCTAAATTTCTTCCTGGGACTGCAAGTAAAGCTAACCCCAAAAGGCACTATGATCAGTCAAAAAAAATACATCAAGGAGCTAATTAAGAGATTTAAGATGGAGAATGCTAAGCCTATTAATACACCTATAGCCACCGCTACTCGGTTAGACATGGATGAACCTGGTTCTTCTGTCAATGAAACCATGTATAGGGGTATCATTGGGTCCTTACTGTACCTAAATGCTAGCAGATCTGACATTGTCTTCAGTGTTGGGTTGTGTGCAAGGTTCCAATCAATCCCAAAGGAATCTCATTGAAGGCTGCAAAAAGAATTTTGAGGTATCTCAAAGGAACTCGGGACCTGCTCATCTTCTATCATTCAGGAGATAATTTTGACTTGGTCGGATATGCTTATGCTTATTATGCGGGATATTTGGTGGATAGAAAGAGCACATCTGGAATGGCACATTTTTTGGGGTCATGCTTGATCTCATGGGGTACAAAGAAACAAATTTTTGTGGTTGTTTCTACTATTGAAACTGAGTCTATGGTTGCTGCCTCTTGTTGTACTCAACTATTATGGATCAAACAACAGCCTGAGGAATTTGGTGTGCTTATTGATTGTGTGATCTCTATGTGTGATAATATAAGTGCACTTAATATGGCAAAAAATCCAGTGCAACACAAAAGGACCAAGCCCATTGATGTTAAGCACCATTTTCTAAGGGATAATGTCGAAAAGGGTTTGATCTGTATGAAGTTCTGCAAGATAGGGGACCAGGTAGCAGACATCTTAACCAAGGCACTGAGCAGGGAGCACTTTGAAAGAAATCATTTGTAGTTGGGCTAGATTAAGCTCAACTAGTTGTCCTTCTTCAAGTCCCCTCAATAATTGGCTATCTTAAGAGGAAAGGTACAATGCTAAAAAGTATTTTTTGGTGGCATCTAACTCACTCTTATATTATTATAGGTATACACGCATGGCAGTTTTAGGACAACATAAGTATGGGTAACATTGGATTTCTCAGAGTTTCTACCTACATTTTCAAAATTGTCAAGGAACCTGGTTCCTGTGACTCAGGTTAGTAGTCTCTCCAGTACTTATATGTTTTTAAATTATATAAAGTGTGATGTCATTAATTCCTTTCCCGCCTCAATCTCAAAAATACGGTCTCAAACATCTTTTTTTTTCGAACTAACCCGATACTGACACCTTCTCACCACATCCAATCACAATCGGTTCCTTCTCTCCCATTTAGCCCAATTTCTTTTATCTCTCTTCTCACTTCAATTATCAAGCACTCCACTTCACCTTCTCTCACTCACTGAACATAACGCCTAAACTCCAAACCTACTACATTTTCCTCTCTTTGTGTCTTCTTGCTTTCAAAATTAACCATGTCTTAACATAATTCCTCTTCTCCCATCATACCAGAAATGAACCCACTGTCTCACCATACAAAAACCCAACTCTATCCGAATAAAAATTGCAAGAATCACCCCCAAAAGCCCCAATTTCCATAGACCAAAACCCCACTGTCACACGAACAAAGCCAATGATTTCTGGTCCCCTTAGGACTCGCAAGAGCCAAACCCCAAAGAAATTTGTGTCCTCTTCCACAACCTCTGTTCCTACTAAAAATCACACCTCGCAAAAGAGTGGTCAAACTGTGTCAGTCTCAAAATATCCTCAAAACACTAAGGAACTCGAAGAAAAGATGATAATGTCGAGGTTTCCAGTCAATCTACGGTGGCTAAGGTTGTGCGTATAAAGGATCAAAGTGGTATTGCTGAAAAGACTTCCGGTGACATACACAAGACTGTTAGTGTTGGTACTGCAGAGGACTAGGAAAATGTTACTAATAAAGGAAATTCTGAGGAAAACAAGACTAACTCAGGTAATCCCATCCCTCGTGATAGTGAAAAAATAGTAAATGAGCCTTCAATAGAGTTTCATGGGTCTTTGTTTGAAAAGGAACTGGGTAGGTCTACAATTTTGACCAGCGAGGTCGAGATTGTGGCTGATTTTGTTGATGACTTGCACGCTGAGGGAGGTAGTGGGATTCAGGGGGGAAATAAAAAATGGGCAGGAATAGGGTGAACTAAATGAGGGACCTAGTCCCTCAACCCAAGGAGAGTCTAAGTCCTTTGCACTCAAGACGTCTCCTATTTGGGATAAGACACCCGGGTCCTCAAGGGAAAATTTGAATGGTGTTGTCAACCCCCTAGCTGTGTCTACTATTACTGTACCTTTGAGAGATCCTTCCCCTGAGAAGGAACCTGGTTCCAACAGTCCTTCTCATGAAGTTAATTCTGATGATGATCTTGTCAGAAGTTCAGTGTTAAGAACTTCTGGTGCTGTGAAAAAAGGGGGTGTCAACAAAAGAAAACGCATTGCTTAGAGAGCACCCACCACCAGGCAAAAGAAAAGGCTCAATTTGAGTCTGCTCTAAAGGCTAGTGAAGAGAGGAGTATTGTGAAGAAAAGGAGGAAGTTAGTCAAAAGTAAGTTTGTTAATGAGAAAATTGAGTCACCTGCAGATGTGGTGCCCGTAGAGGATAAGAAAGAGGATGTGGAGAAATCTTCACGTGTTAGGAAGAATTCAAAGAAGAAAAAGGAAGAGAAATGATAGATAACCATTGACAAGGATACTGTAGTTGATGACAGTGAACAGGGTGAAAAGAAGAAGAGTGTGTCTCGACCTCCTAAGAAAAGAAAGAGCAGTGTGAGCAAGGAACTGAATTCCTCCAAAAAGCAAAAGATTAATTCCTCTGATTTAGAGAGGCAAGAAAATTTAAAAGCTCAAAAAGTGATGTTAGGCAGAGTGTTTGACTCTGATATTGGTGAAAAGCATGGAATGAAGGGGTTACTCGAGATTGTTGAAATATCACCTCTTTGTCCACCCTGCCCCTAGTGTGCTTGAAGCGGTGGTGGCAGAATTCTATGCCAACCTGTGCTACACTAATGATTACACCTTGGTTCTGTCGGCGAATGGCACAGACTTTGAGTTGGATGAAGCAAAGCTGGATGCGATCCTTGGTGTCCCAACTGCGGGGATGAAAACAGTCGAAGGAGCGACTTCAGAGGCTTTAAAGGACTTGATTGTCAAAAAGGAAGGCACTGCTACTGGAGCGGCTTTAAAGGACTTCATATTTTTGTGATGTTAAGACTATTGTTTTATTATAATTAATCAACTTTGGGAAATGCTTAATTTAACCTATTTTTGCTTATGTTGTGTTGCTCAAGTGGCCATGAGTTAATTCTACTGAACTTCTTTTACTTCGTTTTGCTTATACCACTTTATTACTCTTTTCAATGATGCCAAAAGGGGGAAAATACCATGTTGTTCAAAGGGTAAATTGACATGCTGAAGTTTAAGGGGTAAAATGAACGATGATGTTGCTGCTAACATGTTGTTTTTCTTGGAAGATAGGCCTGATCCGCAGGGGGGACGAATAGGAATCTGGTTCTTAGAGGAAACATCAATGTTGGGTTTGTCATTATCAAAAAGGGGAAAATTGATAAGATATGCTATTTTGTGTTTTTATGATTTGCCAAACTCTCGAGGGATCAAGTACTCGATCAGGTCCCCTGCGCGTCATACAATACAGTCAACTCTACAGTTGTAAAGCTGCGACACTGTACCGACTGGCAGAACCACAACAGCACAGCTGCAGTTTGTGATGTGCCGGGAATTTTGGCACATCTAATGCTTTTTAACTCTAAGTTTTACTTGTTTTCGAGCAAGTTTGTTTTAGTTTGATGTGTTTTGTGTGTTGTGCAGGTATTTTGAAGTTAGAACGCTCGGAAAGCGAAAAAATGAGGAAAAGAAACAATCTGTTCTGATAAGCATAAGGACGGACCGTCAACATGCTCGACAGCCTGTCGAGTTGTCGCGTCGATAAGTTTCTGCGAAGTGACAATTCATCATATCATCATCAGATCATCGACTTGCACCGTCGACATGATCGACGGTCCGTCGACATGCTTCGACGATGGAGTTCCTGGAGAGTGATAAAAGTATACTCAGATCGTCGATTTGGTCGTCGAGCATGTCGACGACCGTCTAAGTGCAAAGACGACCCGTCGAAGTGCAAGCCAAGATGGAACAGGATTGGGATTGATTATTCCGAGTTTTGACTTGTATAAATACCTGTTTAGGTTTTATTTTTCAGACATCTGGAGTTTTAGACTTGTAGTAATTACTTTTGAGTTGTTATTGCTTTTGAAGATTTCCAGAAAATTACATTCATTGCTTTTAAATTTTATTTGTAAGTTCAATACAATAATTCAATTAGTTAGTGGTTTTGAAGACTTAGGGTTTATTTATTCTTCGTTTTCATCATATAGTTAGTGGTTGCAAACATTAGCTAACGCCATAAACTTTAGTTTATTTGGAAAAATAGTTAGGGTTAGATAAGAACAAATAACAAGAACTCAGGGCTTTAAACCTTGTTTAATAAATTCACTTAGGAATAAGAGGAATTTACTTGGCATAATTAACCGTTATTCATGCATATTTTCTTATCTTTGGAAAAATCATAGAAAGAAATAATCTTTTCTTATTGGGAAATAGTTCAGATTCACGTAGAGGTTAAGTGCATCCATACAAACAGTCTATTAGAAGTATATCAAGATCGATACCCATGATCATACACTTTATCTGACGGGGACACAACCTTGGTTCTTTTTACCCATATATTTACAACTTTAAATTTTCAGTCACTTTAAATTAGTCCACAAATCAAATCAACAATAAAACCCTTTTCTGGAATACAACAGGACCGCAAGATTAGTACAATACTTATTTAGTAAACTTTTCACACCATATTCTCTGTGGGATTTGATCCCAACCTCGTTGGGTTACTATATTTGACAACGTCCGCGTTATACCATTAATAGGTGTAATTGAGCGTATCAAATTTTGGCACGTTGCCGGGAAATACGGTTTTGAAATTACTAAATAGTGTTTACTCTTCTTAAAGTCTTTGTCATATTCCAACACACCTTGTTTGCTACATTGTAAACCAGGTGACCATGGCCAACAACGAACTTCCGATCGAGAATGTTTTTGCTGATGAACCAGAAGCAGATGAAGACTTTGCATCTCCAATTATTCAACTGAGGGTAACTGCTACTACTATCAAGTTTGACAATTCCCTTTATCATATGCTCAAACAAGAGGGATACTTTCGGAATGCAGTCAATGATGACCCTCACCAACACATAACGAACTTTCTGGATGTGCGCTCTCAGCATATCCAACGGGATGTGACTCAAGAAGCTGTTCGGCTGAAACTCTTCAAATATTTGTTAGCCGGAGAAGCGAGAAATGGCTCACAAAGCTGCCCCGAAACTCTATTGCTACATGGGAAGAGATGGTCAAAGTGTTCCTCAGAAAGTGGTATCCTCCGAGTAAAAGAGCTTAAATTCGTGATCAGATCTACGAGTTCAAACAACATAATGGGGAACAACTTTTCGAAGTTTGGGAGAGGCACAAAGCATATTTGGATAGGAGTCCAAACCATGGTTTTCCAGATGAGATTCTGAAGGAGAAATTCTATAGAGGGTTGGATCCTATGACCCAAGCGATAGCCAATAATGCTGTCTACGGGTGTTTCATGAATAAGTCCTATGCTACTATTACTAATATACTTGATCGATTGACTATACATAGCCAAGAATGGCATTCAAGTAATTCTGATGGGCTATCACTCGGAACACCGTTGATTCAAAATATTATGAAAGACAGCCAGGAAACGCAGCCGACATTGGCACAATTGGCCACTAGTCTCTGTTTACTGACAAAGAGGCTTGATGAGAAAGAAGCGAAGAAAGTGAATGTTTGTGAAGATATCTCAGGCAAGCCGCCTGGAATGTACCAAGTCCATGAGGGTCCGTATCAGGAGGGCCCCCCTCCGTAAGTTGAGAATGTTCAGTATGCAGATTACGTAGGGAAGGGGGATATTCCCGGGCCAATTCAGAGATAATGGCGACCCCAACAAGGGCAAGGGTCATACAATCAAGGGAACTATAACAACAACCAAGGGAAATACAACAACAACAACTATGGTGGACCAAACCAAGGGAGATACAACGACAATAACGAAAATTTTAGGAACAGAAGTTCCAACCCTTATATTCCACCAAAAGGGCAATCTAATGATCAAGGTAGTTCGAGGTTGGAGTCAATGCTTGAAAAAGTGTTGGCAAGTCAGAAAAACACTGAAAAGACGTTATTTGGGCTATCAGAGACGGTGGTCTCTCATTCAGCAGCTATTCAGAATCTTGAACAGCAGATGCGTGATCGTTCCAAACAACAGCATCCGGCTAGAAAAGGAGGGCTTCCTAGCGATACAATTCCAAAGCCAAAGAATGGTGGGGGAGTGGAATGTACTTTTCTATTAGCACGAGGAGTGGTAAAATACTTCAAGGCGCTGACAAAAAAGTGGTTGATCTAGAACCTATTATTGAGGAAGAAGAGGTGTGTTCTGAAGTGCCTATTATTGATAAAGAACTCTATGGTGAAGAAAAAGTTGTTGATATTCCAGAAGTTGCTGTTGATATAGGGAAGCACTTGATAAAAGGGGCGCTTCGCCCTTTGACTCAGATGTACAAAGCAAAGCCTCCCTTTCCTCAGAGGTTGGCAAACAAGAATGATGATGCTAAGTGTCAGAAGTTCTATGATCAGTTGAAGCAGTTAACAGTGAATTTTCCATTTTTAGATGTTGTCAAAGATATGCCCGGATTTGCTAAGTTTGTGAAAGACCTGCTTACAAAGAAAATGTCTGTTCAACAAGAGACAGTGAATTTAACTCATCGTGTGAGTTCAATTATTGCTTCCACCACAGTTCAGAAGAAGGGAGACCCAGGGGCATTCACTATTCCGTGCAATATTGGGCTTCATGCATTCGCTCGTGCTTTGTGTGATAATGGGGCAAGTATTAACTTGATGGCCCTTGTTATTTTCAAATAATCTGGATTGGAGACTCCTAGACAGCCTTCTATGCGATTACAAATGGCAGACTGATCTATTAAGAAGCTAATTGGGGTTATAGATGATGTGTTGGTGCAAGTGGGCAAGTTCATGTTGCCTGCTGATTTCGTGATTCTGGATTGTGCGGTGGATAGAGATATTCCCATTATCTTGGGAAGACCGTTCCTTGCTATAGAAAGAGCGCTTATGGACTCTGAAAAAGAATGAAATTAAGTTCCGTGTGAATGATGAAGAAGTAACTTTCCAAGCAAGCAATGGGATGAAGTTGCCAAGTGCTTATGAGAGTATCTCGGTTATTAATTCGTTTGATAGGATTGATGACGCTGTCGAACATATAATGGAAGAAGAAAGTCTGGGAGAAGCTCTCGCTGCAGTTCTGATAAATTTTGATACATGTGATATGGAGGGCTACGTGGAAACTATAAATGCACTTGAGGGTCTAGGTTCCTATACTTACCACCCAATAAATCTTGATCTTGATATCGCAAATAGAACTACTCCACCAGCTAAGCCTTCTATTGTCGAGCCACCAAAGCTTGAGCTTAAGCAGCTCCCAGCGCACCTGAGGTATGAGTTCCTTGTTCCGAACAAGACATTGCCAGTGATCATTTTAGCATTATTGACTGAGGAACAGATTGAGCGATTAGTGGAGATTTTGCGCGAGTACAAACGTGCTATTGGTTGGACCATAGCATACATTCGGGGTATTTTTCTGGCATCTGTGAGCATAAAATTCAGCTAAAGGAGGACAGCAAGACAAGTGTTGAGCATCAGCGGAGATTGAACCAGAACATGCAAGAAGTCGTGAAAAATGAGATCATAAAGTTTTTAGACGCTGGGGTAGTGTATCCGATTGCAGACAGCAAGTGGGTAAGTCTTGTTCAATGTGTACCAAATAAAGGAGGCATCACCGTGGTGCCTAATGCAAAGAATGAGTTGATTACCACTCGTACAGTTGCTGGATGGCGTGTTTGCACGGACTATAGGAAGCTAAATACTGCCACTTGTAAAGACCATTTTCCCAGGCCATTCATTGATCAGATGCTGGATAGGATGGCTGGGAGGTCTTACTATTACTTCCTAGATGGATACTCGAGCTATAATCAGATCAACATTGCCTTGGAAGATTAACAGAAGATGACTTTTAATTGTCCTTATGGGACGTTTGCGTTCAGCAGAATGCCCTTTGGGTTGTGTAATGCAACAACCACTTTTCAGAGGTGCATGATGTCGATCTTTTCTGACATGGTAGAGGACTTCTTAGAGGTATTTATGGATGATTTCTCTATTTTTGGTGATTCGTTTGATGATTTTCTTGACCATCTGGGTCAAGTACTGAAAAGATGTGAAGAGACGAATCTCGTGCTAAATTGGGAGAAGTGCCACTTTATGGTGAAGGAAGGGATCATCCTCGGTCACAAAATCTCTGAAAAGGGAATTGAGGTCGATCAAGCGAAGATAGATGTGATTGTAAAACTTCCTCCACCCATCTCAGTCAAAGGTGTCCGAAGTTTCTTAGGACATGCTAGGTTTTACAGGCGCTTCATCAAGGATTTCTCCAAGATTGCTAACCCGATGTGCAAGCTTCTTGAAAAAGAGGCTAAGTTTGTATTTGATGACAAGTGCCAAAAGGCGTTTGATGAATTAAAGGAGAACCTCACTACTGCTCTTGTGATTGTTACTCCGGATCGGTCCTTACCTTTTGAGTTGATGTGTGATGCTAGTGATGTTGTGATAGGTGTTGTGCTTGGCCAGAGGCACAATAAAATTATGCACCCAATCTACTATGCTAGTAGGACACTTAATACGGCGTAGATGAACTACACGGTGACCGAGCAAGAACTGCTTGCAACAGCATATGCTTTTGAGAAGTTTCGGTCCTATTTGCTGGGGTCTAAGGTTGTGGTGTACACTGACCATGCTGCGCTGAGGTATTTGATGGTAAAGAAGGAAGCTAAGCTGCGACTGATTCGTTAGGTCCTTTTGTTACAAGATTTTGATTTCGAGGTCAAAGATAGAAACGGATCCGAAAATCAAGTCGCATATCATCTCTCTAGGATTGAGGAAACTGGGGTGCCAGCAGATGAACTTGATATTGAAGATACGTTTCTGGATAACCAAGTTTTGGCAGTGTCTATGCAAGTGGCACCTTGGTTTGCCGATTTTGCTAACTACTTGGTGATTGGTATCATTCCCGATGAGATCAAATCGTATCAGAAAAAACGTTTTTGCGGGATGTTCGTCAGTACTATTGGGATGAACCATACCTATTCAGAACTTATGCTGATAACATTATTCGGCGTTGTGTCCCAGAGAGTGAGGTATTAGAGATTCTGAAGGCTTGCCACGACTCTCCAGTTGAGGGACATCATAGTGGTACGAGGACTGCTGCAAAGGTCCTCGAATGTGGCTATTATTGGCCTACTCTCTTTCGTGATGCTAATCTGATAGTGCGTTCTTGTGATCAGTGCCAAAGGCATGGGAATATTGGTAGGAGGCAAGAGATGCCTATGAACTTTGTAATGGAAGTTGAAGTGTTCGATGTTTAGGGAATTGATTTTATGGGTCCCTTTGTAAGCTCTTGTGGCATGAAATACATCTTGGTGGCTGTTGATTATGTCTCCAAATGGGTAGAAGCGGTGGCTTTACCTAATAATGAAGCCAAGAATGTCATGGGATTCTTGAAAAAGAACATATTTACTCGTTTTGGTACCCCAAGGGTAATAATCAGTGATGGTGGTTCTCACTTTTGCAATAAAGCCTTTGCGGGATTGATGGAAAAGTATGGAGTCAAGCATAGGGTGGAAACCCCATATCATCCTCAGACAAGCGGGCAAGTTGAAGTCTCTAATCGGGAGATAAAGAGTATTTTAGCAAAGACGGTGAATGCAAACAGAACTGATTGGGCCCGCAAGCTCGATGATGCTCTATGGGCTTACCAGACTGCCTTCAAGACTCCAATTAGGACTTCACCCTTCAAGATAGTTTTCGGGAAGGCATGTCACCTGCCAATTGAACTTGAACATAAGGCCATGTGGGCCTTGAAGAAGCTGAACATGAATTGGGAAGAAGCGACCAAACTTAAGTTGTTTCAGCTTAATGAGATGGATAAGTTCCGCTGTCAGGAATATGAAAGTACAGCGCTATACAAAGAGAGGATGAAGCAATATTATGACAAGAAAATCCTAAAGCGGGAATTCTACAAGGGTGACCCCGTCTTGCTATTTAATTCTAGATTGAAGCTGCTTCCGGGCAAATTGAAATCAGGGTGGTTAGGTCCCTTTGAAGTGGTAAGTGTCTCACCCCATGGAGCTATTGAATTGAAGTCCGAAGACGGAACTCGGACATTTAAGGTAAACGGGCAGAGGGTGAAGCACTACCATGGTATGATTACGGGAGATAGAATTGTGGACCGATATCGATTGAAGCACCCTGGGACGAATGTTGACGCGGCAAATCCCGACCAAGAGTAAACTGATAACACCGTCGTGCTGCGACGTTAAATTAAGCGCTTCTTGGGAGGCAACCCAAGTTTAAAATTCTGTAATTTTGTTTTTGTAGGTTTTAGATTTTTATTTTTTTACAGGTGTCAAGAGCGCAGGAACTGAAACTCGAAAAAACCACCAAAGTTACACCAGAGCACAAAGACGGGTCGTCGACATGTCGACGGACCGTCAATGTGCAATGACGGTATGTAGAGCTGAGATTTTGAGGCTTAAAAATTGCTCGCCTACAGGTAAGTAAATCGACGAGCATGTCGACGGACCGTCGACACGTTCGACGATGCCGTCGAAGTGCTCGTCAATAGGTCAGCCCTTTTCTTTAATTTTCTTGTCGTCTTTATGCTTTGACGAGTCATCGACATGTCGACGAATCGTCCATAAACTTCGACAAAAAGATATAACAGGCCAACAGTGGGCTTTTAAAATAAAATAACGGGCAGAGCATTCATATACGAACAGATGTTATATCCCTCCCTCTTCAAATTCCTAACTTCCCTCTATAACTTCCCATAAACTCCTCCATAAAATCAGCTTCCATTACACTGAACCCTAAAACCATAATCCCAATAATGTTTTGAAGTATTGCCCTAGTTGCTTTGTCCTTTGCTGAGTTTTTCTCTTATTTTTGGTCAAGTTCTCTTCAAGGTCTCTTTCTATATCAGGTATGTGCATGAATTTCGGCCTTTGCTCGGTCTTAATCTTAGTAGTTGTGCGAAAATTGCTAAAAGAGAGGCCTAGGGTTCCTAACTTAATTGAAGAATTGGATTTTGGGACCTAGGCTGTATTTGATGGCATTGAAATAAAGTGGGTGTGTTGTTGACTAAGATACATGGGTGATATATGTGAATTCTAAGGGTAGAGATTATGACTTAGGGTTTGTATTTGTTGAATGAAATTTATTCTTGAATTGGCAATTGTGAAATTGTGGTTGGGGGAAGGGAATTTTGGTATGATTGCTGTTAGATGGACTCGTGGGGACGAGAATATCGTGCTCCCATTAAGTCGGCGGGCATTTTGATTAACTTGTTGGTTCATTGTGTCCGCTAATGGTCCGAAAAAGAGAAAGTCTATCGAAACATGGTGCTTAAGGAGCGAAGTCTGAGTAACTCCAATGGGTCGGAGGGTATTTCGATTAAAAATCTCGGTTTGAAATCGTTATACCTACCAAATGAAACCCGAATAATGGCCTAAAGTCCAAAAGATTGAAAATGAGGGTGAAGTCTGAGTAACCCAAAGCCCCAAAACCCCAAATGTGCAAAATAGTGAAAAATTGGTTCTCTGATTGATTGAAATGGAAAATGCAAAACCGAAACAAGTTCTGATGTCTGTTAACTGTTGGTAACTGATGAAGGGCCGTAAACATGTCGACGGAACTGTCGACAGGTCGACAGATCGTCTTTTCACAAAGACGGTCCCGTCGAGCTGATTGACGGACCATCGACAGGTTCGACGGTCCGTCAAAGTGCCTCGACGGTCTGCAGACAGAGAGGATCAGAGAACTAAAAAAAATTGCATTGAAACTAACTGTGTTGATTTCACTTGTACGGATTGACTAGATTGTGGTTTTTAATGATTACAGATACGGTGCCACCCAAGTTGACAACTACCCGAGGGGTGGCTCGAGGCAAACTCAAAGATCAACGGGTCGGAGGAGGCCCAGTGGCCAACCCACACTTAGAGACGAGAGGTCGGATGATGAGCCTGAGGTTATGCTCGTGAAGAAGAATAGGGCTGCTCCTCCCCCGTGGAACAGGCAGGTCACAGTACCGGCTCCTACACCTCCCAGTTTATCCCAGTCTGACGAGGAGGAATCATCTACATTTGGGTCCGGTGATGGATCCGAGGAGGATGGATAAGAGGCTGTATCTGGAGATGCCTCACCTGCCGCACGAGTACATTCTACTGAGGATGCTGCTCAGTCCTCTCAGGCACATTCTAGATCCAAGAGAAGTCTGAGCTCACAGCCTGGTGATGATGAGGCTGATACTGATACTGATGCTGAGGCGGCTAGGGCTCGGGAACTTAGAAGCAAGAGGCTTAAGGATCGCTTCACTGTTGAGGGTGCCAGGCAACTGTATGAATATGGCATTGAATTGAAAGGTGACGACACTCAGCATGAGAACCGCACCATAAATGAGGAGCGGCAGATCAGTTTTGAGGGGCTAGAGATCTTACCCAGGGCTAGGGAGCTCATTCGCCACTATCAGTTAGAGTTCATGCGAGAGCTGCCTGGGGAGTATTGCCCGATCTTAGTTCGTGAGATATATGCCGCATACGAGGCTTTGATCAGAAAAGTTAGAAAGAAGCGCCAGAAATTGAGGGAGATACCGCCACTGAGCGAGGGTCAGATTAGAGGGGTGAGTGTTGATATATCTGCCCAGGCTATCAACAGAGTATATTTCGGTAATAACTACACTGCCCCGAGGCAGATGATTGAGCTTGAAGACAAGTTGCGGAGTGCATGGAACAGTCCGTCAGGGACTGTGTATCTACAGTGGTGGGTCGCTCGAACAAGAGAGCCGAGTGTACTAATTTGAAGAATCGGATAAAGTAGAAGTGGTTGACTCTAGAGGGAAAGTTTTTGTGGAGCGTGGTGCACTTGCGACTTCTCCCCACTCAGGCCGATAATGCTTTTACGGTTGACAAGCAGGTTGTTGTAGCCGCATTGATGTCCAGATACCCGATTGATTTCGGGACATTGGCTAGTACGGAGATAAAGTTGAGGGCTTCCCAACCGAACACGTCCCTGATATTTCCATGCCTGATTACAGAGCTTGTTCGGAGGTCACAAGTGCGGTTTATAAGTGATATCCACCACCAGATTACAGCTTCCTCGGTTTATTCGGTAGAAAAGAGCAGGAATGAGGTCCTTAATGAGAGCCAAGGGGAAGTGGATGGGTTCCCAGTGGCACTTAGAGGGGTACCCCTACCGCAGGAGCCTGTTCATCCCGGGGCCGTGGGTGACTCTACACTGGAGTTACCCGCCACTGCTGCCCCTATTATTGAGATTGTCCAGGCTGCAGATTCTGAGACTCCAGCTGTGGATGTTGGTGATGATTCTGTTGAGACTTAGACTGTTATTCCTGACCCACAGACTTCGGCTCCACCGCCTCTGAGTTCAGTCCCACAGCCAGCGGGTCTAGCTGCACAGCCCCAGGGTACTGCTAGAGTTGATCCATATGCCTCTCAATGGATAACTTTAGGAAATTTGCAAAGCAGGCAGCTACAGCGGACCAGCAGTCAAAGATCATAGTAAACCAGCTGGATGATTATGTGAGGACGAGAGTGGAAGACGCATTAGATCCTGTGAGGATGACACTGTCCGCTCAGTTGGATAGATTTCAGCTGAGATTTACTACATTGGAGATGGCTCGCTCGACCACTTCCACAGATGCTTTGAAGGCATAGTTAGAGCAGCTTAAGGCTGATGTTGCATTATTGAAGGCCCGTGATCCGAGCCTAGTAGCAGCACCACCGTCTACTGCGGAGAATATTAAGGAGGAGCTTCCAGTGGTGCAATTAGTTGCGCCTGCCGCAGCAGGTGGTCGGGGAAAGAGAAAGAGAGTGGCCCATGATGAGGAGGAGGTGCGAGAGAGCACTCACACTAGGGGCCCAAGTATAGAGGAGCAGCAGGTGGCAGAGGCCATTCAGAGATCGCTCATAGAGAATGTCCAGTTTGGGACTAAGGGAGCCACCTCGAGCAGTGCTCCCAGTGGTGAGACATTACCACCATCCCTTCCTACTCCAGTGCTAGTGCCTATGGGCACCACTACTGATGTTGCTACTGATGCTGCTACAGAGACTGTTGTTGGTGCGGTTGCACCACCTGATGCCTCGCAGACCAATGAGTCACAAGATGAGCAGCGCGCCTAGTGCGCCACAGGTATTCCTACTCCCTGGTATTACTTTTTCTGCATTGGGGACATTGCATACTTTTTCAGTTGGGGGTGGGAGTATTTGATGTATCATATATGCGTTTAGGACCCCCTCGGCTTTTCTTTGCCATAGTTCTTTTCCTGAGGGGTTTATTTCTTACTGAACCTGGAATGTTCAGGTCGTGTTTAGATAAAATAGAGTAATGGTGACTTATGTGGTGGTGGTTTGATTAACTCAGGGCTGTCTTATTTTGATTTTGAGAAACAAAGTACTCCCCTCCGAATTTTTTGAAAAAATGGACTTGGTTGTTTAATTGACATGCATTCTTCCTTGTGTGACATTTAGATTATTGGGTTACCTTGTGTGCGAAATTTTAGCGGGGAGACTAGTGTGTTGACAATTCTGATACCATGTGTTGTGAGGTTTTGTAGATATATTCTCTAGTTTTGTATGTGATCTAGAACTTGCCTGGTTAGTCGTGCCTGCATTCTGAAGATAAGTGAAGTTGTGAAATTATCTTAGGCTTTGTTTGTGTTAGGAAACCCCTGTTTAGCCTGAATATAAGCCTACCTATAGATTAATATCCCTTGTTAGCCATTTTGAGCCTGAAAACCTGTCTTTGATTAGCCGTAACAAGCCGATACCCATTCTTAATATCCATCTCTTTTTGCACTCGGTCCCTCCTTGGCACTAAAATAAGAAGATTGAGGCTAAAAGCCTAAGTTGGGGGTGATAAGTGGACTAAGGGGAATATGAGGCATAAGCCTAAAGTGGGGTTGAAGTAAAGTGCCTAGTTAAAAGACGGCGGTGTGGTAAGCGTAAAAGAAAAGAAAAAAAAACAAACACACACCGCATCCAAAGAAAAAGATTGTGTAGAGAAGTAGAATCACAATAAAACAACACCGAGGCAACAAAAAGAAAGAAGGGAAGAAAACAAAAGGCAAAAAAGGTAAAAGAGAAGAATAAGATGTAGTGTTCAAGGAGGGTGAGTCATTGTTAACCAAATATCTATCCTTCCCATCCCCAAGCCTACATTACAACCTTGAAAAAGTCCTAGTGTGATCACAGCCGAACTGTCCAAAGTCGAGGGCACTGAAAATAAGGGCAAGCTTATGGTATTTGCATGTATAGCTAGAGAATTTCTTTGTGAGTGTGAGTGTTTCTCTTCTCCTTTGTCTTCTGTCTCATTCTGTATATACATATATGTTAAGACATTCTTTGGTCTTTGTGAGGTCATTAGAATTTGTTAAGTGACTGGTTTCTCATGAGTCTTGATTCGTGTGCGCGATGGTTTCTGTGATAACTAGATGTCATAAATTGAAGCCTCATGGTTAGTTGCAACGAGTCCTTGATTGGTTTTGTCTTTATTGGGTGGAGAGTCATTGTGATACACTTGATATGCCGGAAGTTAATTGCCACAACCACTGTAGATAGCTTTTCTTTGTGATATCGAGGCATTTATAGATTGAGTCTATTAGTTGACTTTCTTGAGGACAAGCAAAGACTTTAAGTTGGGGGTGTTGATGTGCCGGGAATTTTCGCACATCTAATACTTTTTAACTCTAAGTTTTACTTGTTTTCGAGCAAGTTTGTGTTAGTTTGATGTGTTTTGTGTGTTGTGCAGGTATTTTGAAGTTAGAATGCTCGGAAAGCGAAAAACGAGGAAAAGAAACAATCTGTTCTGATAAGAATAAGGATGGACCGTCAACATGCTCGACGGCCCGTCGAGTTGCCTCGTCGATAAGTTCCTGCAAAGTGACAATTCATCATATCATCATCAGATCATCGACTTGCACCGTCGACATGATCGACGGTCCGTCGACATGCTTCGACGATGGAGTTCCTGGAGAGTGATAAAAGTATACTCAGATCGTCGATTTGGTCGTCGAGCATGTCGACGACCGTCTAAGTGCAAAGACGACCCGTCGAAGTGCAAGCCAAGATGGAACAGGATTGGGATTGATTATTCCGAGTTTTGACTTGTATAAATACCTGTTTAGGTTTTATTTTTCAGACATCTGGAGTTCTAGACTTGTAGTAATTACTTTTGAGTTGTTATTGCTTTTGAAGATTTCCAGAAAATTACATTCATTGCTTTTAAATTTTATTTGTAAGTTCAATACAATAATTCAATTAGTTAGTGGTTTTGAAGACTTAGGGTTTATTTATTCTTCGTTTTCATCATATAGTTAGTGGTTGCAAACATTAGCTAACGCCATAAACTTTAGTTTATTTGGAAAAATAGTTAGGGTTAGATAAGAACAAATAACAAGAACTCAGGGCTTTAAACCTTGTTTAATAAATTCACTTAGGAATAAGAGGAATTTACTTGGCATAATTAACCGTTATTCATGCATATTTTCTTATCTTTGGAAAAATCATAGAAAGAAATAATCTTTTCTTATTGGGAAATAGTTCAGATTCACGTAGAGGTTAAGTGCATCCATACAAACAGTCCATTAGAAGCATATCAAGATCGATACCCATGATCATACACTTTATCTGACGGGGACACAACTCTGATTCTTTTTACCCATATATTTACAACTTTAAATTTCCAGCCACTTTAAATTAGTCCACAAACCAAATCAACTATAAAACCCTTTTCTGGAATACACCAGGACCGCAAGATTAGTACAATACTTGTTTAGTAAACTTTTCACACCATATTCTCTGTGGGATTCGACCCCAACTTCGTTGGGTTACTATATTTGACAACGTCCGCGTTTACCATTAATAGGTGTAATTTGAGCGTATCAGTTTGCTAAAGGCCAAACTAAAGGCTGAAATGTCCCTATCCATTATCACATGATTCTCACATGCTCCCAATATATATACAACATGTTACAATGCTTAACCTAACAGTTGCAAATCTAAAACACATATTTTCTCAAGTGCTAGCCGTCACTGCTTTCAAGGCGTTTTCAAGAACATAGCTGCTACAAACTCAAGGACCAAATCCCTACAACTAAAGATGTCTTAAGTCTTTAGGTTTGTTGAGTCTTTGTCATTTCGTTGAGTCTTTGTCATTTAGTCCTTTACTTGTAATCCTACTCTACTTTCAAGAAGTGTTATTGTAAGATAGATCTCAACTTTCGTTGTTTTGATTTTCTTGTCTAGATCTAGTCAAGATCTGTAGCTTTACAATAGAGTTATTGTAAGGAACTTACAATAGAGTTATTGTAAGGGATGAAGAATTAAGAGTTTAATTCCTAGGTTGCAAGAGTTGTAATATGAAGTTGTTCTGTTTAGTGAAGTTGAGATCCTACTCCGGTGGGTCGTGGTTTTTAATTCCTTGAGCAAGAAATTTTTCACGTAAACATCTTGTGTCATTTACTTTTTGTCTTTTATCTAAGGGAACAGATAAAAAACTTGACTCTCTGTACTGTTTGGTGGACTCATAGTTTCTATCAGTCAGCCTGACATCAATTTCAGTTAGTGAAGGATAAATGGAATAAATGCATTATTCTTCATCAAATATATGTATTCAAGCGTTGAATATTGGAAGAGCTTGACATATTTTTTAAAAAAGTTATTTCTATATGTCAGTTTTTGTTATCTTAGTCCAAAACCGATCTTCAAAGCCATAATAACATTTACATAATTGAGTAAATAGCACAAGTAACGAAAATTTTCAAACTATTCCATGCGTAGAATAAGTGGTAGCGGGACGGGTTTATGCAAGTTCAAAAACATAAATTTTGCAATACAAAGCGGGGCAGTGCGAGTTGAAGTCTTTGCAAGAAGTGGAAATAACACTATCCCTCAACGATCGAGGGATTTAGCTGGAAAATAAGTGAAATCCCTACCTGAGCTACAGCTGCTTATAAGAACAAATAAAGCCAAAGTATTGATCAGCTCTGGTTTGCCTGCATTTCGATACAACATCTACAGTTTATTCCTTCAGCTCCGCTCCTTCGAATCGCGTAATTCTGGAGTTAAGTGTTTGCTCCTTCAGCTCTCCTTTCAAGCTTTGACGATTCTTCATTCAAGCGTAGCTCTCCTTTCAAGCTTTGACGATTCTTCATTCAAGCGTCCAAGAAAGCGGCTCACATACTAATTATAACTAACATTACAGGTAGTTTAAGCTGAAGGAGAAGGGAAACAACAATGGGATGGAAGAAAATGCAGTAATTTCAGTTTCAAAAAGCGTACACAGACACAAGAAACAAAACAGATATCATTCATAAGCTGATTAGTGCCTGTTATTTATAGGTAGCGCTACAAGTGGAGACAAAAAGCTCTTACCGTATCACCATTCTGTAACTAACACCATTCTGTAACTAACATGAACGATGAAACTATTTTCTGCGGCTAAACTATTGATACCAGAACTTGTTACACTTGAACATATGATAGACCTAGATAGCTACTGCAGGTATCAAAAACTGGACCAACTCCAACGTTCACGTGATAGCAAAACCAGACAGTACCCCCACATGTATGCCACTTTGTTTATCATGAAGTCCGAGCAAATACCTCCTTCCATCCGTGAAGAGCTTTTGAAGATATCGAGCTGGTTTCAGATACCCTGGGAAACCCACTGGCGTCTTCTATAACATGATCCATTGAGGTAAAATCCTAATGTTCAGCAGTAGTCAGAATCATTTATAGCACCGGTCTCGCAAGGAAGACAACTTTAACCAGGAAGGGATTAGACAAATCATAAACTACCACTTCATCGCTATATCGAACAAGATTAGTGCCTGAAACACTTTATTCACTACCTAATAAGAAACTTAAGGAGAATGTGCTTAGAAATGCCTACTCCTTTTGAAACCACAACCATTTGATTGTTGATGTTGGATGTTCTGCGAAGGGAAGCAACTAAGGTCAGATTCCAACACTCCAGCATCAAATGGATTCTGGAAAGTTTTCGTTGGCCAGTATAGTCCAGAAGCTGTTGGCGGCGAAGGAATTTGTGGCACTGCCCAACATGTATCTGGCACCTCAGTACTAAAGCACTCATCACCTTCAACTTCTGCGTCAGCATCTCTCAAGATTGGAGAGTTATCTGATTCTCCAAGCTTTCCATTGTCAGCCTGATAATTTCAACGAAGGAAAAACTAAAATTAGGTACCACAGAGAATTCCATCTAATCCGGTAAAACTATATTGATAGCCATTTGAAAAGACTATCTGACTCATACAAGCATAAAATCCAATCCACAATACAGGCAGTCATCAAAGTGATAAGTTTTCTGCCAAGAAATCACAGATAGGTGAAATAACAAATATGATACATGATAATGTTTTCATCTCCCTCAATTTCACCAGTCTTATCCTTGCCAAGTGATGGTAAGATGAAACTCATATTTCACTTTAAATAAGCTACATCTGCCAATATGATACCACAAATGTAAATACAGATATATTTCCTCATTCTTTATTCTTCGACGGCTACGCATTTCCCCAACAGCTGTAACCAGAAATCTGTAACTCCTCATCTCGACACTTCTCAAGAGTCAAAACTCCGACCGCCTGAGAGTTTGGCAAAGTGACACAGTTATCCACCAATACAACACTAGCAACCACAAATTCTATGATCTTGGTGATTGCCGAATTTGGCCTAAGGCCGGCAAGTTTGTACCTAAACCTGTCTTTCCCACTCCAAGATTTTATATGGGGGGCACACCTTCTGCATAATGTTTAGCTCTATCCGATATAGTTGGTATAACAAATAGAATGTGTGACCAGACACTGGCCATCAGATACTTCCCTGTCTCCATATGAAAAAGAACTCCTCACAGTTAGCACGAGACTTGTATGTGCAGCCGTTGGAATACGCCACACTTGGATGATGATAGACACAATAAGATCATCATGTATAAGAAAAGCAAATATAAAAAGAACTGGCGACCGTACTTACCGAAAAAATGAAGAGGAAGGATGAGACGTCAATCATATACCTTAGATGACCCGTAATCCATGTATCCGTAATTATGATTGAAATCACCCATTCCAAGAAGTTCATCAAACTGCCATTGTGGAATGATTCCAGCTGCAGAACCTCCAACCAATGGAAGTCTACCAGGTGCAAGATCCCCAGTCCCACTAGTCTGGACAGGTAATACGCCGTCACACTGAGCATGTGATGACACAGGAGTAGTACTCTTAGGAATTGGAGGAGATTCTTGCTCCACAACCTTCTGAATAGAATGTGACTTCCCTGAGGATGCTAATGTAGCAGGATCGATAGGTTCAAGTCCCACTTTGACTCCAGTCAGCAAGAATCTCTGGTGAGCTGAGACATAAGCATTGGCGGTGTGAATAGCGATGTCACATTTTCGGCAGAGCAAAGCCCGATCCTCAAGGCAAAAGAAATAGCCAACAGTTTCCTGTACAAAATAGCATCTCGTTACTATCAGATAGGGTAAAAAGCTAGGAAATACGCATGAAGCATGGACAAATAATTCTTTTTCCTTTTGATAGATTTGATAAAACACAACTGCATTGGCGCCACAAGGTATTAGCAAAACATAACCAGTGAAATAAAGAATCTGGAAAACATAGAGCATAGCATTTGCTTGACGAGAGACTACTACTTTGGCTCCATAAAAGAAAGGTAAGTAAGAAGCACAGGTGAAATCATGTCTCCCAAAAACAAGTGCTATTGCTATAGCAGAAGTTGAGCAGTCTTTGGCAGCACTTCAGTTTGCGAAGGACATAATCGAGTCGCTAACGAATGTTAAAGGATGAGAATATAGTTCTATTGCTATAGCAGAAGTTGAGCAGTCTTTGGCAGCACTTCAGTTTGCGAAGGACATAATCAAGTCGCTAATGAATGTTAAAGGATGAGAATAGTTATATAAGAATGGATACACATTCGCATAGCGGCATGTAGTCGGATATGATCCTAAAACATTCAGCATCTATATTTTTTTTCTTTTAATTTTGGAGTTGAGTCACTCTGGGGAACAAGGTTAAGGAGCGTTTTGATATGCAAAATTCAATCATATGTTACCAAGAACCAAAATTTTCACAGTTATAATTTTGAGACAAGGTATGGTATATTCATCTTTAGCTTTCTCTTCCTGTCCAGAGTAAGTTGCCCCTTCCCTCCTCTCCCTTTCTTTTCCATTCCTACTTTTCCTCCTCCTCCTTTTCCATTACAACCTTTCCTTCTCTATCATTCATACGGCAAGCATAGGTTAATATAATTATAAGAAGAAGAACTAACCTAAATAGCCGTCCACACAACTGCTCAAACTAAAATTAGCCGAAGGCTTTATCCATGAAAAATATGTATATAACCTTGTATAATCAGTGTATAATTATGTATACTAGATAAGAAAAGTAAACTACGAATCCGAAAAATAGACCCTCACTAGCTTTTGTACTCTCTATCCTGCTAAATGATACACCACTTTCTTCTTATTATTATATTTTTCCTCCTCTTTTCACTTTCTCCACATATATATCCTACTGGCTCTCAGAGAAATTTTCAAAGGAAAAAAAAAGGCTACGATAATCCCATTGACCTTGGCTGATAACTATTCTTGCTCTGTTTGAAGGAAAGTAACCAACACAACATGGCGATGCTCTACAGCTGGTCCCTAAAGTAAGGGATCCATTATTAAGAATAGACACCTTCTACCTTCCTTTGTCACTCGAAACGAAAGGAATTACGCGGCATCAGGGCGGAACACACTAAAGTAACACATTGAACTTGACATGGCTGCAAGATTAGTCAAGGAGAGAAGGGGAAATATGACAGTTTCATGGCTGAGCAATCAGCAGGCTAGCAATAGGTGTAAAGAACTTGGACAATGGAGTATCATTTTTTCGAAAGTCTAATACTAAGGTGAGAAAAGAAATGCACATTCAAGTTGTACCTGCATTCAAACCTGTTGAATAAGTGCTTCAAAATTGACTTGAGTAGTCTATTTTTTACTGTTCTTGACTTGGTCCTTAAGTTTCTGATTTCAGTTGAAAGAACAACCAATTTAGTACCGATTGTTTCTGCATATTTGCCTGTGTTTCAGTTGACGGTTATAGGCTATTAGAACATTTTCTGCCCAACAAGTGTTTGATTTATCTCTCTTTCAACTTTTATTTTCCGATAAGGGAGTAATTTGATATATTTCCTATTTCATCTTGTTTGTTGTTTCCTTCATTCTTTTGCAGTATTGGACTGTTCTTTAAGTATCTTTGAGGTCTTTTCTCCAATAAAGCTGTGTAATCTGAAATCAATGTCGACTATCTTGGAATCAGTGATTGACTATCTTGGGACGTATCATCCTCCTTTTATTTCAATCTATATGACATTATTTCTATTTTAAGACGTCCAGATATGTTTCACACTATACATTTTCTAACCAACTTTCACAACATTCAAGAATTCAAGTTCAAATTTTGATCTATAGTCTTTATTATCAAACTGACTCTTCAGCCATAACATTTGTAGAAATATAAATCAAATTAATATCTTAAACTTTATGCTAAGTCTAGCACCTTTATATAAAATATATATATGATATGTTGGGAGTGCACTGTCTTTAGTGATATTCTGATAGATATATAGAAACATCTGAGCAGAAAGATCTCAGAAATTACCACCCGGGAGTGATGTAAGCACTAGGTCCTATCGACTGCAGGGGTTGCAGAGGGCGGCAGCCTAAATATACATGATTTTCCTTCATAATTATATATCCTTGTAAATACATCTTTCATTAGATAATAAAAATGGTGACGATCGTGGTTTTCTTCAAGTTTCCACATTAAAATTGTTTGTTCTTCTTTTTCGTTATTATTGATCGAATTCTTGTTGTCTTCATAACACCTGTTATGTTACACTATTCTTAGTTCTTCCAAACTAGACTGGCAAACAAATGAAGTGTATTAGTACTATATCTACTACGACCTCAACCAACCTTTCCACAGCAAATGCCAACCAAATTTGAATTTATTTTCCAATCATATGGAGTAACTAAATGGGTAAAATGAAAAACATTATTATTCAGCATTAAAGAAAAGAAAAGGAAAGAAAGCAGTGCTGCAGCAGCCACAATTTAAGTCAAATATAAATAGCATCAACCAACGGGAGAAATGGTTTTGTAGCCCTTTACAAACTTCTTTTTTTAAGTTTTACCACCTTTAAAGATATTTTCTTGGAAAAAAAAAAACAGATAAAAGATCTGAAAAGGTCATTTTCTTAAATTGCAAGAGAGCAAGAAATTTCATTTCCTCTTCACCTCTTCAAAGATCATGTCGTTTCCTTTGATTAAAAAATGCAAGTAGACATATATTCAGTTCATCGAACAAAGGACACTACACAGTACGCTATACTAACAGAATAATTCAATATAGAATAAAACTACAATTAGAGTAGAAAAGAAGTTTACTTGGCAAATGTCACACTTGGGCATGGGTGCAGATGAAGCAGAAAGAGGCACTCTCTGGTGTTTACTAGCAAGCTTATTTGCAGCATGAACTTTATCATCACATGACCAACAAAGTGCTGCTTCATCAGCACAACACAATACTTTTGCCTCTGCTATCTCACACGCGTTACACTGAATTTTCATCCTTAATTTAAAAAACAAAAAAAAAAAAAACAGCAACAACAACAACTTTCCACCTCTAAAAACACAAGCTAAGATCTTTGATTTTTACATGAAAAAAAAGATCTGCAAGCGAAATGGTGCAAAGGGGTTGTGGGAAACTAATAATAAAGAGGGTGTGTGTGAACAAAAAAAAAAAAAGGAAGAAAAACGATGGTACCTGCCACCACCGCCCAAAACATAAGGGGTTAAAGAGAATTGTTACAGAGGTATAGACTGATGTTTTTAACGGGCTTTATGCTTATGTTTCCAAGATGTTGGATTTTTTTTAGGTTGTTGGCAGAAAGGTTGTTATACACGTGTCAGTTACTGGGGAATTGACACGCTGAGCTGGCACGGACTATAAGGGGATATTTGTCAGTGTTACATACTCAAGTAAACTAACAAGCGTTAGGGTGACTTGTGGGAAATGCTGAAGGTTATCTTCGTGGTGAAGGATCCTAAGGATATCCATTTGAAGATAAACAACAACAAGAAAAGAAAAAAAAAAAGAAAAAATGAGATCATGGTAAGCTCAAACGCACATGGAGTCGTTTACATGTAAAGTGCCACATGAGGATTATGGCAGGAAAATAAGCAAACCATCTAACACAACAGCACTTCTTGTCAGTTGTCATTGAGGAGACTGCATGTTGCCTAATGGCCTGTGTTGGAAATCTTATGAAAAAATACTTCATCACGAACATTTGTATGAACTTCTCTTCATCACGAAAATTTGTAGGAACTTCTTCTAAGCTTGAGGAAAATACTTGATCACGAACACTTGTAGAGAATTCTTCGTAGCTTGAGGCATGCCAATAGCACTGTCCTTAAGGATATTTCACCCGATATGGGTGTATCCCCTAGGATTCAACAAGCTATTCTAGTACAAAACTAGAAGCCAGAATCTAACAAAGATTTCTCAAAGCAGAAAACCCAGCACAAAAATATAAGAGCAAGTATATATATTTGTATATGTGTTTTCTCCTCATATTCTTATCTCACCAAAGAAATAGACTATGTATATATAGTAGAATTAGTGTAATCAACCGAATGGGGTTTCAGCCTCTTGCAATGGTTAAGAAATATTTGTTGTTGTGGTAATAAAAGAAATTAATAGGTTAATAAAGAGCAAAATGGTTAATGACCATAAAGATGTCAAAGAATAAAGGTAATTGTCGTTTATGGTATTAAAGGCTATAATGAGAGAAATGATGTCACTTAATGTTATTCAATTCACATAATCAAAACATTGAAATAATACTAATATAACCTTTGTATTAAATTCAATTCACCATTGGTGTTTTAATTATTTTGAGATACTAAGAAAATTAATACTTTTCTAACAGCCTGTTGATGCTCGGCTGAGCCAGCTTGTCAATAGTATGCTGACGAAGCGACTAGGCGTGTTCGGGCTATGAGCGAGTCTTTTTGAGTCGGGCAGCCCATAGTATTGTCTACGGTGTGAGATGGCATTTTTTTGCGCGGTTTGTCATTCTTTTGGGGTGGTCTTTAATTTTTGGTTCTCAGATTGGTGGTCTTTAATTTTTGTCTCCGCCTAATACCCTGAGGTTCTGGGTTTGAATCTCCGCTCATTAAAAAAAAAAAGAAATTTCACAAAGCAGAGGTTGGAATTCGCAAGGCAGAATTTTTCCTTCAAAACTTTACCTTAAGGTAGAGTTTTGCAAGCAAACTATGCCCGATGGGGCAGAGTTTGTAGGCAACCTCTGCCTAGCTAATTTTTTTGTAATTTTCGCCTGAGCAGGGGTTCGAATCCGGAACCCTGAGATTTTAGGTGTAAGGCAAAAGTTAAATACTTTTATTTTGATGGGCGAAAATTAAAAACCACCCCAAAATAAGGGCATTAATGGGAATTTCCCGTAAAATGGACAAGTAGGGGAAGTTGGCCCAATCAAAATAGGCTGAGGTAATAAATGGGTTGAGCAAATATTGGCTCAAAATTACTTGGGCTGAAATGGTTGGGTTGAAATGAGCTAAAAATGTGTTGGGTCATGCCCGCCCAACTGGATCCAATTTTTCTAAAGGGTCTATTTTCTAGAAAAACATTTTTCGTGAAAAATATTTGCTAAATATTTTTCGCGGATTTTTTGGGGAAAATATTTTCCGTGAAAAATATTTTATATTTTCGAGAAAAATATTTTTTGTGAAAAATATTTTCCTTCATATCAGACACACCACAAACTTCTAAGATACATAATATAAGAGAAGTGAATACATAGAAAAAATAAAGTAAATCCCAAGCAATAAACTCAAATTTAAGTAAATCTTAAAAATGGGCGAAAGTTGGGACAGTATTGGGCTAAGTTGAAGATCACTTTAAAACATTTTTTGCGCGGATTGCCCTTCTTTTGGGGTGGTCTTTAAATTTTGCCTCTCATATTTGTGATTTTTAAATTCCCCCCCCCCCCCCCCCTCCAACCCCCATATTGCTGGTCTTTAATTTTTGCCTTCGCGTTACAACCTTGAGCTTCGCGCAGAAATCATGAGGTTCTGGGTTCGAACCCCCGCTCAAGCATAAAATAAAAATAAAATATCGCAAGGCAAGGTTTGGGTCGAGTGTATGCCAGACCCAGCATACACTTGTTAAGGAATAACCAAAGTTATACCGGACCCAGCATACTCATATCTTATGGGCAGACTTGGCATAAGTATGTCGGGTCCGGCATAACTTTGGTTATTCCTTAACAAGTGTATGCCGGGTGTTGACACCCAATTTTTGCCCCTCCTTTATTCCAATTTATTTCCTTGGGCTTCTGAATTTATTAACAATCTAAATATTTTTATTTTTTACTACTATTAATATCGGTACTTTCATTTTCACTATTCTACTATCAACATTACTAGTATTACTTTATCACAAATTCTAAAAGGGTTCGTCATCGTTTCATTTTAGGATTTGTATTCGTTAAATTAATTATACTTTATTAATTCCTCTACCTTTACATATTAATTATTAATTATCTTCACATGTATATATTGTACTAGTTAGAAGCCCAAAAAATAATTTAAATAAAGAAGAAGAACCCATATTTTCGGACCAACATTTGAGTCCAACTCAACTTTCGGCCCACACCCGCCATTTATTCGACCAGACCATCCCATACCCACTCCTTCACCCGACCAACCCAATTTCCGCAGCCCATTATTTCTACTTACCCGACCCGATCAGCCCAATCTCCTCTCCTAAAACCTAATGAACAAAAGATTCAGCAGCCGCACATCGTTCCTTCTTCATCTCTCTCCTCCCTGCTCCTCTCTCCTCTATTTCCAGTGAAATCCAGTACCTCTTTCACCATTACCAGTTTTGCCTACCCCATTTCCACACAAGAAAACATCCATATGTTGCTTTACCCGATTTTTCTGTCGTCGACAGAGAAAGAGATTTTTCTTTAGCTCCAAAACACACGAAATCCTCAAAGACCAGAGGAATTCGGTCCACTTCGGGCAAAGATCCGAAGCAAACCACGTGACTAAAGCCCCAACGTTCAGATTAGCAGAGCTTTGACTCGATTCCAAATTTCAGTCAAAATCTCGACCCGTGACCTCTTTTGGGATTCTTTTTTCTAATTTGAATCTTAAATGTCCGAAACCCTAGTCTACATTTCATATAAATACACCCCTTACGAAACATTTTTAAAAAGAACCGACTTTACCACATTCAATTTTTCGATATTTCCGACTATTACTCAAAATCTTGGATTTGTTGAATTTGAGTTTCTTTTTCGGGTCTAAAAAAAAACAGTAGCCATATATTATTGAAAATCATCATATTTCTTGAGCAGTAGTTTCGGGTTATTTTTGGGGAGAACTGACATTGGAATTTTTTTGAGATAAATAAAATTTCTTTTCAAACAAAAGCATACTGTTTTCTTTTTGCTGATATCGAGGTTTCGATTCGAAATAAATTTTTTTCGAGTTCGGGTTTGTTGTGTTCGAGCATCGATCCGAGACCCGATGCCCCATTCACTGCACCCGCGAAAGGTAAACACAATCCCCTTATTCGTTCTGTCTTTCGTTGAGATTGTGGCGAAATGAAATATATGAAAATGATAGTGAAACATGGCTACTGCTTTCGTTTGGTTAATCTGGAATATTGTTCCTCGTTGTGTTTGAATCATGTTGTTGAAATGTTATGAAGAAGCCCTGCTTATGTGATTTGTATTCCGGATGCTTGCTACAATCATATTCATCAGTTTAAACTTAAGGTCATCTTTTCGGGCTGTATATCGTTAAAGTATGAGTGTTCGATAAATGTTTGTGAGTGTTCATATGCTTCGTGTCGTCTAATACTTTATTCCCTTTTATATTTTCTGCATTTATTTATTTTCCTCTATGTGCTCTTGGGCTCTTTTTGCTTAACTTTGTTTTATCATGACCATTTTGTTAGTAGGTTAGTTCAGTCACTTGCGTATTATTTAGGCTTTTATTTAGTTTAGTGATCATGCTTAGTAGGGTTTAATCTCATTATTCGTTTAGTATAGTATTTACGTCCTGACTAGCACAGCTATTATGTTCAGTTAAATTTCGGTTTGTTTATCTCCTCTATGTAGCTGCCTCTGCAGTGTTCGAGCCATAGAACGGCCTACAGAATTTGTTTGTCCCCTCTATGTGGCTAACGGTATCTATTAACACATCTTGCCTTGCCCGTGACTGTTTGAAAATGACCAATATCCCTGCCTTTTTTCTTTCTGTGCTCACATGGGTGTTTTAGTCGCCTAAGTATGATTCCCTTCCTTTTCCCATAGTTCTAGTTGAAGAATTAGTGTCAAACTTCTTAGTAGAGGTTAATGAGGGATAGAGTCAGAATGTTTCTTTTCTCGTTTAGTTGAAGTACATGTATGTAACTTAAGTCGTTTAAACAATTGTTGCCCAGTTTTCTGTTTTCTCTTCTTGAATTTTGCTAAATACAATTTCTTAAATCAGAAACTCATCCGTGTCTCATTTACATGCTTTAACCTTAATAGTACATTCTTTGAGTTGGAATATCAAATATGATGTAGACTTAGTTTTTTATTTAGTCCAGTTTATTTTTTCTTTGTCGTGATCACTGTCACATTTCTTTTACAGTTGGTTTAGTCTTTGTTTTTTTTTTTGTACTAAGTTATGGTTCTTGAATCTTTCGGCTCCTGTGATGTTTTCTGCCAATCGAATTCGGCCTATTTGTTGGTGAAATGAACTAATTTCGAGTTTTGAGGGATTCTGGGCTAATAAGAGCAGTAGCGCAGAAGTCAGTCCTTTGCTTCTTCTTTTTTTATGATCTGGGCCTGGACCGAAAGTGGCATTCAAATAACTATACTTAAGATCATCTTTTCTTGTTATGTACACAGCTTGCATCTATGCATATTATAGAGTTATGTTTACATTGAGTAATCAGTTTCTGTTCTTTCTTCCTTACTAGTGATTAACCACCGCATCTATTTACGTAATATCACTTGTTCGGCTTGAGAATTGAAACTGTTCTGTTGTGTTGGTTGTCGATTATAAAAATCTTGTATGTTATAGAATCATGTCACCACTCTAATATTTTTTTTTTCTCTTTTTCTTTTGCATGACACACCGGAGTCGAAGGGTCTTACTTTAAGACTCGACGTCACCTCGCGAAGGCTTGAAATACGCGTCCACATCCTCCTTTATATGTTTCGCTCTCCTTCGAAACTCGTCCGAACAATAGCATAAAAGAGAGCAGCAAACAGTTGCTGCATTACTTTATTTTTGCCGATTAATTAAGTGCCTTGTATGTGTTATTTATTTGGTATCTTACTTGATGCTCCTGAACATTGTGTTTAGTCAAAAACTAGTTTGTTTGATCACATAGGTGTTTACCTCTAATTAATGATTTAAAACCAATGACTAAAACCCATAGGATGATTTACTAACCAAATATTTTTAACTCTAAAATGACTCATGGTTGAGTCCAAATCGGTTCCAGAAACATCAAAATATGTATTTTACAAGTTTTTACAAGATCTATATGTCCAACTTTAAGCTTTTGTTTCACTTATACTACTATATTGCACAAGTATTCTTATATATGGTATTTACCCACTTATTAGATTGTGAAATATAAATTATTTTACGATGACTCTTTTCTTAAAATACTTTCAATATATTCTCTTCAGTTACGCTTATGCTCAAAATAACATATTTCTTAATAAATCAGTTAACACTTAGTTATTAAGTTGTTTCGAATATTTACAAAACATCGTATAATCCCGCACTTTTTAGTTTACTTATAACTAAAGTCTTTTATGTAAAAGAATATTATCTTTTCTAAAAGCCTTATTTTAAAATAGCATATTTATATTTCCACTATAGCTTTGGCAACACGTACAAGATATTTTCTTACATATTATAAAATATTACATCTACATTCTTAGCCTAATTAAATTTGAGTTCGGTCGGTTAACCATTATTAATGGAATTTAGAGGATGCCTAATACCTTCCCTCTAGATTAGTTGAACCCGTACCTAGAGCCTTAAGTTTCGTAGACCTTAAACGGAGTTAACTTTAAAAATAACTTTAATGAGCTTTAGGTGTCCTAATTCACCGTAAATAATTAGGTGGCGACTCTCTAACTTTAAATAACCCCGGAATCACCGGAATGTTGTAAACTATTTTGACCCCGGTTAAAATAGGGTATAACACCGGGTCCGGCATACTTATGGGCAGAATTTTAGTTAAGCCTTAATTAAAAGTCTTTTCCTAGTTATGCCTTATGGGGCAGGCTTTTAGTTTAAGTTCGTGGTAGGCGTAGGAGCTGGGCGGAGCGGTAGCGAAGCTCAAGTGGTAATGCAAGTGCGCGGTGAGCGTAGTAGCCCTCTCGGGCATGCTCTTTGTACAAGCAAGCAAAGAGCTAGTGAGGGCCGGAATGGAATACCGCATGTAGTGTTGAATCCAATCTGAAGCTCAATTTCATCTTGTCTAAGATGCTCCATTGTGTCAGCGACTCGGGGCTAAAAGCCCTAACGAAGAAAAAGAATTGTCCTAAGATTGCCTACTTAATCCAATACTTTCTTCTTCCCCAAAAACAGGAAGGTTTTGTCCGGATTTCTTACTATCTTCGGTACTGGCATAACTAAAAGTATGCCCCATAAGGCATAACTTTTCCTTAAGACATAGACTTTGCCTTATAAGACAAACTTTTAGTTATGCCTTAAGGAAAAGTTCCGCCTTATGGGGCATACTTTTAGTTATGCCTTATGGGGCAGACTTTTAGTTAAGGCATAACTAAAAGTATACCCCTAAGGCGGAACTTTTCCTTAAGACATAAACTTTGCCTTATAAGGCGGAACTTATAGTTATGTCGGGTCCGGCATAACTTTAGTTATTTCTTAAGAAAAAGTTCCGCCTTATGAGGCATACTTATGGGGCACACTTTTAGTTAAGGCATAACAAAAAGTTTACCTTGAAAAGTAAAATATATATATATATATATATATATATATATATGTCTCAAGGCAAAGTCTGCCCCCATCGGCAGACTTTTGGTTAACATAACTAAAATTCTGCCGGTGGGGGCATAGCGAAATTTAAACTTTGCCTAGCGAATTTTTTTAAAATTTTTGACTGAGTGGGAATTCGAACCTAGAACTCATGGGTTCTAGCTGAAGGGCAAAATTTAAAGATTACAAATATGAGGGGCAAAATTAAAAGACCACTCCAAAAGAAGGGCAATTCTGCGAATTGCCCACTTTAAAATGGGTTATATTGGGTTGGGCTAAAATTAGCCCAATATGAAATTATTTTAAGCCCAACCCATAAAATTTTGAGCGGGCATCATCTTTTGGGCCGGTTGTTCGGACCCATACTATTGTCTTTTGGGCTTATCAGTAAATCATTTAGATGCAACACTATTTGATAAGGGCAAAAAACATATATGTACATGATAAGAGGGTATATTTACAGAACATGACGATATTTTTTAGTTTACAAAATATATCAATAGACTTGTTACAAAATCTATACGAATTATGTAAATTTAAAAAGAAGCAAATAAAACACATTAAATAAGGTAAGGAAATCATTTTAGTTATTTTATCCATTTTTCTCTCTCCATTCAAAATTTAGAGATATAGTTCCCTGATTTTCTCCAACTTTTGCTTCCTTATTTCATCCACTTTTCTCTCCCCATTCAAGATTAAGAGATATTGTTACCTAATTTTCTCCAATTTTTACTCAAAAAGTCCATTATAATCGGTAATTTTTATGTAAATATTTCATATACCAAAAAACATATATGTATAATTTTCATATTCAATATGTATAACTGTATAGATTCTTATAATTTTTATATATGAAATATGTATAAAAATTGTATGTGTATTTTGATTATTATAAAATACATATAAATAGTATAAAATCTAATCAAAGTATGTATAAATTTTAATAAACTTGTAATTGATACAAACCAGATTCCATACAAAGTTCATACACCAGAAAATAAATATATATTAATTTTTGTATGTAATATGTATAAATGTATAAATTCGTTATAATTTCTACGTATGAAATATGTATAAAAGTTGTATGTATATTGTGGAGAAAATACTCAAAATACCCCCCAACGTTTGACAAAAATCTCAACTACACACCTAACCTTTGCGGGGGTCCTATTACCCCCCCGGACAAATTTTTTCAGTAGCAAAATGACCCTTTTTTGCTGATGTGGCAGAGAGCGTGAACGCACCGCTCAGTGGCGCGTTATGGACTTCAAAAATCTGCATCTGACGTGTTTTGGACGCCAACTAAGCTGCCACATATGATGCCACGTAGATAAAATTTGAACTCCTTTCATTTTTAGGCTACTTCATCTTCTTCTTCACCCTATTTAATACTCATCTCCATTTTTTTTTTGTCAAAATAATACCCATTATAAATTCATAAATTAAACTCCGTTGCTACTTGTTGCTTGGTTGGAGATTCTTTGAGTTGATTTGGGGAGAAAATTAAACTCCATTGTGGAGAAAGCTATGAAGAACACTAAGTGAGTTTCTTTAAATTCTTGATTGTTTGATCAAATTAATGGATGAACTTTGTTCTACTTGGTGTTAGGAAGCTTCCTTTCCCATTTGGGTTTGTTTGGATTATAATCACTGTTTTTCCAAATCAAATTAAAAAAAAAAAAAAAGATTTGTTAACTTCACCAACTTTTTCCTGTTTTTGCTCAAATCTGATTTTTTAATTACGTTGTCAGCTTCCTTCATCCTTGAGCCTTTCTCTCTCCAGAGCCGACCTAAACTGTAGTTATTAGTTATTTGGAAATTCTGATCTATCCAACTGTAACTATTTCATCTGTTTCCGAGTTTTAGAATATACTAGTAGAAATAAGAATAGAGAATGGAAATGGAGAAGGGAGGAGTTTTCGTCGTGGGAAACATTGAACGGTGGAGAAGATGTATATAGTTCTAAAGAATCAGATGCTTCCACAGTCATTACTAATTTTAGTATCCGTCCCAAATTGCTGTAGCATTTTAAGCTCCTGAATTTGGAGCTGTTCTAATTGCTTCATTCTATGGGATTTGTCGGAGCTATTTTGAGCAACTGATATAGACTCCTTCGTCTATACTGTTGCACGCTAGCAAGATCACAAGAATTTCCCTTTCCTGGCTATACGAAAGTGTAAATCATAAATCTAATGTGATTTTTTTTTTCAACTCCTAATGAAGAGGATGATGACGTGGCACGTGGGCTAGACGCGTGTAGACAAGCGTCTGTCTTAAATTGGGAGTTGTCATATTTGACTGCCACATCAGCAAAAAAAGGGCATTTTGCTACTGAAAAAAATTTGTCCAGGGGGTAATAGGACCCCCGCAAAGGTTAGGTGTGTAGTTGGAATTTTAGCCAAACGTTGAGGGTATTTTGAGTATTTTCTCTATATTGCGATTATGATAAAAAACATATAAATTATATAAAATCTAATCAAAGTATGTATAGATTATGAGAAAGTATATATGTATAATAAGTTTTCTGATTGATACAAACCAAATTCCATCCACATTTCATACACATCATTTTTCTACATTTTAAAGACTAATTGATATCGAATTTGTTTGCATTTCATACACATTGTGCCGCATATATCTAAAAAATGACATATAGCAGACTCCGTACACATTTCATACATATATTAGTTTTCAACATTTTTTAAAACTACAGCTTATATAATTTATACAGATTTTCAAAACACACAATGATCATATATATCTCAAAACGATACAAATCAATTTTTATATACAATTAATACACAAGTTAGTAATCAAAAATACTTTGTAATATTGGTTTGAAAATTTATACTAAGAGAGAAGATGAATTTTAAGTATGAAAATGGTGTCTATCATAGAGGGAGAAAGATAGAGAGAAATATTTTTAAAAAGAAAAAGAAGTTGAATGGTAAGTATCCTAAAATTAAGTCTACATTTAAAATCAGATTTTCTTCCTTAAAAAAGGCCTAAAATCGTGGGTATCTCATTAAGCTCAAATCTGGTATACTTTGTAATATTGTTAATATGTTTTGTAAATAAGAAAAAGTATTCTTATATTTTGTAATATGATATCTTAAATACGTATTATTAGGTCATTTTCCCATTTGATAATCCTTCAATCCAAAATTTAGTAGCTAGCAATAAATCGGAAGCTGAAAATAATTTTGTTATTACGATTTTGTGATTTTGCATTAGTTTTTTGTTTTGGTAACACATGCTAATGTGAAAGTCGAAGATGGTTTCGTCTAGAGGTTATCGTTGAGGAAAGTGCATATTAATGAATGAAAAAATAAAAATATTTAAAGGGGTAGGTTAGTCGTTAGCCCCTAAAAAGACATTTTTCTTATAAGTAAAGCGATAACTGAATCGTTAAGGATCACTAATTGATAACCCATAACGAATATCTTATTGACTTGATTATCGGTTTAGCATGTTTACAAACCAATAATTACTAAATCTAACCAATAACATACAAAATCGAACTAAATCTACATATAAGTAGCCTTAATTATGATGTCATTTTTTCGAGAAAAGATTAACATTTTGAACCAGAATATTTTTAAAAATATCTTTCCTGGAATTTTTTTTTTGGCTAAGAGGGTAATGAGCAAAAATAATTGTTTCTTCCGAAGAAAAGGCCATAAATAGTCCCTTATCTATGGGAGTAGGTCTAAAATGGTCCCTTAACTATATACTTACCGGTTTTAGTCCTTTAACTATCCAAAAACTTATCAAATTTGGTCTCCATCTATTTTTTATACAAACAGTGTACAAACTCATAAACCTTCGTGAGATTAATCGTTAAACCATTCCTCAGACCTATATTTCTCTCTCCCTGCTTCTTTTTCCTCAAGTTCATTCTTTAACCTCAATTTTTTTCCTCAAGTTCTCTCTCGCGTTTCGTAACCGACGGACTGCGTCGGTTAAAACCGACCCAGTCAGTCGTTTTGCTAAAAAAAAAAAAAAAAACTAACGGTCTCACGTCGGTTTTTTTTTTGAAAATTAAAGAATGAAATGTAGGAACTTGGAGTCAAACCCGGGTATGTTCCTTGGCATTAAAGGGCTTTACCACTAGACCACTATTATTTTTTGTTCATATACTTACATTGATTTAATTTATACTGTTTTTTCGCTTTAAAAACCGACGGACTCCGTCTCCGTCGGATTTTATAAAAAAATAAAAATAAAAAACCGACGGACTCCATCGGTTTATTTTAGAAAATAATATAACAAATAATTATATTTTTTTGGGCATTTTTGTGCAAAAAATAATCGACGCAGTCCGTCGATTTTCTTAAAAATATTATTGAAAAACCGACAGAATCTGTCGGTCTTTCCGTCGGTTTTTTCCATCGATTTTTACCAGTTTTTTAGTAGTGTTTGAGAAGAATGGTTACAGAAATTTTGTGCCTGAGTTTGTCTTTTCGAATTTTAGAGACTCGAGAGCGACATCAGTGCCAGAATGCACTTTTTTTTTTTTAACAAGAGGAACTTGAGGAAAAAGAAGCAGGGAGAGAGAAATATATGTCTGAGGAATGGTTTAATGATTAATCTCACGAAGGTTTATGAGTTTGTACGCTGTTTGTATAAAAAAATAGATGGAGACCAAATTTGATAAGTTTTTGGATAGTTAAAGGACTAAAACCGGTAAGTATATAATTAAGAGACTATTTTAGACCTACTCCCATAGATAAATGACTATTTATGACCTTTTCTCGTTTCTTCCGTACTTTTGTTTTTATTCGCAAAATGAGGTGGAATTAAATCTAGACAAAATTGGATTCTTCAAGGAAAGAAAGGAATGCTAAACTCTCATTTTCTACCGTTTGCAGTAGAAATAAATTTAGAATTTAGAGGAATTAAAGATGATGGCGGAAATTGGATCGTCGATCATTATTATTATTATTATTATTATTATTATTATTATTATTATTATTTGGATAAATCAGATCCATAATATATATTTAGCAAAACAACTACAGGGGATCAATTTGTTGTGGCCCAGCCACCATATTACAGTCAACAGAGTTAGTAGTCAAACTAGGAAATATTTACACCCGTAGAACTATTACTAAGCAACACCTATGCTTGTCCAACAATTGATGAGTTCGCCATACGTATTGATTATTAAATGGTACTATTAACTTCTCAAGTTTAAAATATTTGTGTTCCCAAATATTTTTAGAAATCATGTTCTCATCAAACCTCTCTGTAACAGCATTATTGGATCCAAAATTTTTTTAGCTGTTATACAGAATGACTGTTATACACCTATAACAACATTGACATTTAAATAATATTTCGCTGTTATATGCAAAAAAGATGCGTAAAATCTAATTTTTTAATTTTAGTTGTTAAATTCTAAGCTTATTCACACTTTATATAACAAAGAAAAATCTTTTAATGATGAAAAGATATATATTCGTATAATACTCTTTACCATAAATAGTGTATTAAAAAAATCAAATATTTGGTCATATCTCTATACTTATTATTGGTAATCATAAGTATTCTATTTTTATAAAGATAGTTAATTATTATATTACCAAAAAAAAAAAGATAACAGTTAGATGGGGGGTAATTTTACAAAGAGTGTACTGTTATAAAGTTGGTTGTTGCTGTTATAGGTAAAATGTTGTTATAGAGAAGTAAAATATAACAAAAAAAATCGATTCCCAAAAAATTTAACTATTAGAGAGAGGTGTTATTATATACGGATACTTTCATTGAGAGATCCGACTGTATTAGCTACCTAGGTGTTCCTCTTTTTACCACTAAGGTCAATTCCTTTCATTTTGATTATATTATTGAAAAACTCAAAAGAAGTTATCTGATTGGAAAATCAAGACTTCATCTAATGCAAGCAAAACTAGTATTAACAATTTTACGATTAATGCTCAACCAACATATGAAATATTTACTAATATAGAGAAAATACATAAAATCAATCCTAAATGAGAAAAATAAAAAAAGATAAATTTTGGCTTGATTAGTGTTGTGGTGATGTTCAGTCATCTGATGGAATTGATACTAATACGAATTAATACATCCAAACATCTATAATAATTACTTTCATCAACCTCTCCGAAATAAATACATTTTCATCTCATATATACTCCATTCGATTAAAAAAGAGTGTCCACTTAGCCATTTAAACACCCCTTAAGAAAATACTAACTTCTAAGAAAAAATAGGTAATTGACTAAACTATTCCTAATTAAATAAGTATTGAAATTTAATCACTTAACACCTAATAAGAACAAACTTAGATTGGTAAGTATACACTTTTTTTAACCAAAAAATAAAGACTAACCCGATACTCTCTTCCAAAATTACTTTTGCATATAAGACCACTTGAAATGAAACAAGTTATGGGCTTTTGGTCAATGTTAACCATTAATAACTACAATTGTATATCGAGTAGAAATTGCCCGTTCTTTTTCTCCATAAAAGGTAAAAAAAGGACAGCTCGGTGCACTAAACTCCCGCTATACGTGGGGTTTGGGAAAGAGCCGGACCACAAGGGTCTATTGTACATACTCCATAAAAGGTACATACTCCAAAATGTTTTTATTTTTCTCCATACTCCAAAATGTTTTTATTTTTCTCCATAAAAGGTACATACTCCAAAATGTTTTTATTTTTGCACGCGGATGATAAGAAAACAAAAAGAAAAGTTAATTTGGAAAAAAAATGTCCCGATGGTTATTTACACTTTACACAGCGCGGTTCGGTTCGGGTCAAGGAAACCGTTATAAATAAGAAAGTTGCCGCCATTTCAAAAATACAAATAGATGATGGAGAGAGAAGCTTCAATCTGAAATACACATTACAGCTCACATTTCACTATCAATTATCCAGTGGAGATTTCAAAATCGTGGATGTTATTTTGAAGTTGTACAGATCTATGTAGTTAGTTTTGGAGTCTCGCTATTTGGAATTGAATTTCAATCGCTTCGAATCGTTGCTTCGTGTTATCTGATTTTCAGCCATTTCCTTCGCCTGAGTATTTCAAAGTCTGTATTTAATCTTCTAAAACTCCGATTTTGCTTGTTATGTTCCGGTTATTTAAGAATATTTCAAATTCTACAAGTTCGACACGAATTAATCTCGTTGTGTGTATATTTTTTAAATAGTATTTTCTCTAACTCAATTTATGTGATACTTTTCGCTTTTCAAGTGTCAATTTGACTAAACTTTGAAGCTGAATTGGATTAGATTAACTCAATTTTTTAAAAATAAAATTTATATATTTGAAAATTACTACTATAAATTTCAATTTTTCTCATATCAATTTGGTGAAAAAATACACCTTAAAATATTGATAAAAGTTAATCCAATTTAAATCTCGAGAAGCGAAAAGTATTACATAAATTGGGACAGGAGATTACGTTGTTGATTGTGTAAATATATCCTCTGAAAGCAGCTGTCCTTTTATTTTCAGGTTTCGGATCAGAACTTCTGCGAACAAGCCATTAATTGTGCTCGTCTGAAGGTGAAAATTTGTTTCCTAAGTACTTTTTCTTAAAAAAAAATTATACAAAGCACCTGATATTCTTATTATCTGTTTGGCGGTTTGGAAAAGATAGGATTGAAAATTGTCTATTTCCTACTTTGTCTTTGTAGGAAGACTCCTTTAACTATTTTAGCTTTCCTAATGAAGGAATCTGGAAAATCATTCATGTTTATTAAATTAGGCATAATACATATATAGACACCTTAACTTGACTTCAGCTAGCAGCTGAACACTCCAACTTTGAGAATGCACATATAGACACCTCAACTCCTCCCCATTGTGTCTCCTGGACACCCAATGCTGACGTGATACATTAATTTTGGAGGTGCCTAGATGATCAATCTGTAAGTTGGAGTATTAAACTGATAAAGTGGAGACGAGTTGAGGTGTCTAGATGATTATTTCGTAAGTTGGAGTGTTCAACTGACTGTAGAGGCCAAGTTTAAGTGTCTCTCTATGTATTCCGCCTTTAAATTGTATTGACTGGCAGTGTTTTACACTATCAGAGTAATTTAGCTGGATATATAACTGGTTAGTTACCATCTTTTCCAGGTTATCTATTTATATTCCTTATATACAGTTACCTTTAGTGTTTATTAAGTACCTGATAGTGTATAATAATATCACTCTGTAAAACTTTAATCATTTTTAGAAAACTTGCAACTGCAGTAGCATTTTTGCCAGTACTTCTTTTAATCTGAATACTTAGTGATTGTGGTTCGTGCATATCCATGACGTTTTTCTTTGTTGAAGTCAATTATTCTTAACTGGCAAGCAACGTGATAGTTAACTGGCTTTTCTACTCCAGTTATTAAAACACGTTTTTTGTGTTTCTAGTTAGTTTCCTTAGACTATCCAAATATGAACCCTGATAGAACAATAGTTTATAAGCAGTTAAGAGGTTCCAGCTATGGATATTCTGGTCTGCCGTTAGGACGTTTTTCTTTCCATTAATCCTGTTTGAAAATGGATTAACCAGCTACAATTGGCTGTTTAGTGGATTGTCTCTCTGGTGTCATTCGAGAAGCAAAGTTTGTTCAGCGCTGTGTCAACTTTGTTGTAGGGATAATTAGTCTTTTCTTATTGAATATTTCTGTGTGTCCACAGCTTTAGAGTGAATGGAATCAAAATTGTTCTAGGACTTTTGAATGATTCCAGAACTTTGTCTAATGTGCTATGAAATTGACAATCATTTCTGAAGGGTGAGATGAGATGCAATGCTTGCTGGCGTGAACTGGAAGGACAGGCCATCACCACCACTTGTGGCCACCTCTTCTGTATCCTAGTTTTTGTATGTGTTCCATATAGGCAGGCATTTGTTTTGTGTGTGTCGAAGAACTAGAGTGACATTCTTGGGAATTAAATTTCAAATCCAGCAGAGGAGGCAGTAAGTGAACTTTTTCCGTCTGTCCAGGTCCTAGTGGCAAAGTTATTTGGTACCTATACCGGTGAGAGGTAACAGGTACCTGATGGATCGGTCAATGTGCGTGAAAGCTAGCCTAGATACCACTATTATTCTGAAAAAAAAGGTTCTCCATATAGGCATATGTATTTGCGCAATTTTCTCAGGAACATGATTTTAGTGTACAAATGCTATGATTCCTTAACAATGTTTATAGGCCAGGACGATGCCAGTAAGATTCTCAGCAATGATGCTGCTTGTCCTATCTGTGATCAAGTATTGTCTAAAAGGTTAGTGCTATTCCCCACCCCTTTCATCTTTGAGGTTGAAGTGTTTTGCAGTTCACTTAAAAATGACTCATTTGGCGAAAGGTTTATCCTAAATTTTCACTTTCTCTAGCTGCTTGTCTCTTTCTCCTTTAGATATGTTTCTCTATTTTTTTTTTCACAGGCTGGGGGCATGGGGTGATGACATTTCCTGAACATTGGTTTTGTTTCGCACTACTACATTTGATATAATAAGTGGTCGGTCTTCCACTTCTACTAAGATTAACTAATCACTCAAAATAATGTGTGGCAATTTTGTCGAATTGTCTGTTATAATACCAAGTTCCTGACCTTTTTCTTCTCAGTCTCATGAAACCTGTGGACGTCAGTCCAAGTGATGAATGGACAAATGTAAGCATAGATTGCTTCCTTATATTCTCACTTTCTACATTCCTGGTGACCAAATCTTTTTCATTGTCCCTCATTTCTCAGTTAGCATTCTAGTTAAAATTTGTTCACATTCTTATGCAGATGGCCATGGCCGGAATATCACCACAGATATGTATCCTTCATCATCTGCCCCGTTTTGCAACATTTGTAATGTTGAGTTTTACTTTTGAAACAAAGTGATCTTCAGTTAGTTTAAATAAACGTACTACTTCTTGAATTAGATGTAAGGTAACGATACAGTTCGTTACTTTCTCCTTAATCATACCCAGTGATGAAGAGTGCCTACAGAAGTGTGACTTTCTACATAGGGCAAAAGGAATTGGAAATGCAATTCAAGATGAACAGGATAGTAGCTCAATGTCGTCAGAAATGTGGGATGATGCAAGAAAAATTCTCTGAAAAGTTGGAGCAAGTGCATACTGCATACCAGAAAATGGGTAAAAGGTGCCAAATGATGGAACAAGAGATTGAGAGCTTATCTAAAGACAAGCAGGAACTCCAAGAAAAATTTGCTGAGAAATCCAGGTTTTATTTATTCCCCACCCACCAAAAACAAAAGAAATCTAATGGAACTGCAAAAGTGTGCTCTAATTATCCACTATAATCTATTAAATTTTTGGGGAAGCTGCAAGAGTACACTGTGCTTTTCTTCTAGAATCTGCTATCAGTTGTACTTAATCTCAGAATTAATATTGCTCCTTATCAGGCAAAAAAGAAAACTTGATGAAATGTATGATCAGTTGAGAGATGAATATGAATCAGTAAAGCGCTCAGCCATTCAGCCAAAAAAATTCTTTTCAAGAACAGAGCCAGATTTGTTTGCGAATAATGCTAATATGATGGACAACAGAGTTCACATGGGAAAAGGTAATCCTTTCTCCTTTTTTTTTTTTTTTTTTTTTTTTTTTTTTGAAATAATTGCATGACATATCCGAGGCTGGTTTAGTTTGGAAAACAAGATTTGTTGTTCTTAGTGTACAACTACAAGTACACATTGTCAAAATTCTTCATTTACAAGATGTATTCTGCTCAATATTTGAATACTGATTGTCTAAGTATTCTAATTTTGCAATATTTCAAAACTGCATTAACCTTTTAGCAAAATATTAGTTGACTCATTTGCTGCAGATTGGTCGGTTCGCACTCCTGAAACTCCAGGGCCAAGAGAGGACATTTGGCCTCCACCAAGACAGAACGGTTCTAACTCTGGCCCTTTCGATATCTCTAGTGGCTCCCCTGCAAGACAATCAGCAATACCAGTAGATGCTGGAAACAGAAGGACAGGTGCAAGTTCTATGCTTGGTGTTGGAACTGGAGCAGGCAACCCCACAAAGACCCTTAGGAATCTCATCTTTTCGCCGATTAAACGACCTCAAGTCTCCCGCAATCAGCCGCAGATGTTCGCGTAAGCCACAAAAGTTACCTCCATTAAGCTAATATGTTAAAAGCTGAATTCTTACAAATATTTGGTTCTCCAGGTTGTAAGTGGGCAGATATTTCAGTTTCAATAGTGTGGAGAAATATATACTTGAGATACAACGGCGGATCAGGTTTCCTGACGTTTTCACTGTGAATATTTTATGCAATAAAGTGCCAGATATTGACATGCTTGCTGACTTCGCTTAGTGGCAAAGTAAAGCTAAGATGATGTGATGTGATATGAGTTACAATATAATAGTTGCAACTTCTCTTACACTGTTAAGTGTAGGATTCTAATGCCACTAGAAGTCTTAACTTCTTCAATATTCCTTTCTCCTCCCCACTTTTTAAGGGCTATCCTCAATCGAAAAGAATTGGAAAAGAAAAAAGAGGCAAGTGCTAACTATAGAATTACATCCATTTCTAATGGATGCAAGCTTACTAAAATTAAAAGTAAAATTACTGTTTACTGCAGTCACATAGTTATATGCTTTACCAGTTCTGATTTCTAAAGCAGCTATCACCTCTATTGAGCTTTACCTCCACACTACCAGTCCCAAAGTACTTCCAAGTTCCCAGTGAAATTTCTCAAAAAGTACTTCAGAGTATTGTTACTTTTTTTTTCTTTCTAAATGTAGTATGTAAGGGCTGTTTAGAACCTACATATGATCTTCTGAAATACTTCTAAATTCAAGTCATGTTCATTTTTGACCCTTTTTAGCATCATTACTTTTATATCATCCAGAGGTAACTTTTGACTTGCTGCTAGTCTAAATGGACTTGATTTCTTACGCATGGATGGTGCTGCTTTGATTCTTAGATTGCGACAATACTTGATGTTTTATTGCTATTTTCTTTTGATTAACTTTCCACTCTAATGATTATCTGCTGGCTTAAATGTAAAACCCAGCACCGGTAAATTTATTCTCATATGAAGATATGGTGAGATTTTTTGCACAATATTTATTACTTATTGCCATTCTTGGCTGGAGGATTGTCTGTTTCCAGATCCATTCCCTGTAAAAACTTGTTCTTCCTTTTCACAGAGGTCCATATAAAATTAGTCAGTTCATCAGAGGTGTATCTAGCCTTGTAGGTAGGGTTCAATTCAACACTTGACTTTTGACGCGGAGTATAGATTTATGTGTAAAAAATTACTAAAACTATAATAAATAGTCGATTTGAACCCATAACTTTAATAATATACTGGCTTCAATGCTAAGAATCTTAAGATTGAACTCATAGAGTTTAAATCCTGGATCCGCCTTTGCACTTCATCACAATAATTATGAAAGATAATTTGATGCTGGTGGACTAACATTTTCTGTAAGGCCATGATACATAAAGCGTGATCTCTCACAGTTACGACTAACATACAATTTTTATTTTTATTTTCCAAATTTAACGTGCTTCTCAATGGCTGGCCAAGAAATTGCAAAGCTGCAAATGTCCATCGAAAGAGTAATACTTGTACAAAGTGTTAGCCATTTTTTTTTTTTTTTTTAAATATGAACCCTTGTACCTGGAAATACTCTCTTTCTCAAACTATCAATTGAAACTTAGTCCATATCATATCCTCTTTTGTACTTGAGGATTCAGTAAGTTACTAGTCTGGAAAATGGAAATACCCTCTTCCTTTCTGCTGTAAATTACCAGTAGTATTTAGAGATCCATAAAATGACACGCTCTTCCGAGTACAGAAAGGTCAGAACAAAACCACTCACCATGTCAACAAATAGTTTCTCTGCTTGTCAATAATTCCAGGGACACCTATAAGAAGATATATTTCCAGCTAATATGCGAGAACTAACAAAAACTACATTTTGTATTTATATAATCTCTTGATATCATGCTGGGAAGGCGATAGAACTGTCAAAATTAGAGCTTTCCAGGACAATTCAGTGATATCCCATGTTGAAAATGGGTAGAGAAAATGTGAACCTTAAGTGAGATCACATAAAGATGATAGTACCATTGTTAGCTGACTCCAGAAGCTCTGGTCATCTTGCTATGTGTGAGATCACATAAAGATGAAAACTTTAAACTGCATAAATACTTTAAAAGTAATTGTTTTGAATTATAAAGTAGTACTACTTAAAGTGCGCACAAAAATTGCTGTTAGAACTTGAGATCAAAATAATACCGTCTTAACCTGTATAGATGAATAATCAAATTAATTTCATTAGATATTATTTAACCACAGTAGTTGGTATACAAAATTTTGATGTATTTTCCCCGTTTGATAAATATTTTAAAATTATCAATAAAATTAAATTATTAAAATAATAAAAGAAGAAGATGAAGCAAAAGAGATCGGAGACAATGGAGAGCAGGCCAGTAAAATAGCAAAAATTTAAAGAATATTCAAACTAGAAAGGGCGTTAACTTAGGGGGAAAAGTTTGAAGATAAAAGAAAAATGAAATTATTATATATAACATTAGATTAATCGTATTATTTTTTGGCATTGGACTCCTATTGAAAAGTTCATCCAAATAGTCACAAGTTTATTCAACTCTGGAAATACATTCGGATTATTAAAAAAAAAAAAAAAATCCTCTGGTAATACACCAATGGGACTAGATTGCTCATATTGGGCCTAGCTGTCAGTTTTCCAACCCTCATAAATGTTGCCGGATAAAGGTAGAAGCACCTGGGCAATTTGCCCGAATGCCCCTATCTTGGGGTGGTCTTTAATTTACGCCCCTCAAATCATTGGTCTTTAATTTTTGTCCGTGGGCTCTTTACGTTACAAAAAAGTGGTTGAAAGTACTGTAGACAATAAAATTCGCGTCGAGAAAATAATAATCAAGACAGAAAAATATCGCAACAATCGTTGTATTTGATTTCAGAATATGAGTGTTACAATCTCTATTATTCCTCTGATTCGTCTTTTCAACAATAATTTCAAGGGCTTTTGAGCTTGATCTTGAACTTGATGGATTTGATCTTGACTTGTACTTGAATTCAAGGGCTTTTGAGCTTGATCTTGAATCTGTGGTCTTGATCTTGAACTTGTACTTGGATTCAAGGGCTTGAAGCTTGATCTTGAATCTTCGTCTAGATCTCTAGAACTTCTAGAGAAATACTTGAATGCTTTTAGCTTGTAGAGAAATCCGCAGCGTTTGATCCACGAGCTCTCTCTTGCTTCTTGTTAAAATTTCTGTCCCTTTTCTGAATTATGAGACCCCTATTTATAGTTGTAGGATGGAGGGGTTGTGATAAGGGCAGACTTCTTTTGACCAATCAGAATTAAGCTGACATGTCGATATTTGATTGGCCAGAACATGTCACTTGTACACATGGCGCATCTTCATTGACCTTTGATTTGTCTAGGCATGCTGCATCATGTTGACACGTGGCATGACCCTATAGGCTCCTTTATTTGACTTGGCGTGCCACGTCATTTGACATGTGGCATCAATTTGGGCCTCTTGAATAAGATGACATCTTGAGCTTGACAAAGTGGGCTTATCATTTTTAGCCTAATTAAATGGGCTAGCCCAATGCATTTGAACTCCTCTAATTAAATCCATATTTATTGGACCTAAATAATTAACTCAATTATATTAGCCCATAATTTAATTATTTGGACTAATATATTTTGAATATAATCCGAATTTCTTGTGGATTTAAATTTGATAAAATATCATTGTCCACAAATGCCCCCTACTTCAAGACGTGTCGGAGTACACATACTTTAAAGACCAGTCTTGAAAGTACTAATCAATGCCATCAACATTTTTTTTTTGTTACAGATGCCTCAATAAGCATGCTCATCATCTCATATTGGTCCAACTAAGTAGACATGATAATTAAATATTAATTCTTCAATCACTTGCTCAATTGACATATCACAAGTATATAATTCGACTGCTCACTTTCGTTAAATCCCGTTAGGAGTCGAGTAGCTTTATTTGATGTCTACTTGGATAAGGAAGAGGCCAGCTACCTAATTAATGTTGTAAACAGCTTATAGTTGCCGCCTAGCACCTGATCCCACGTCGGTAAAATAAATTTCCACTTGTTTTCTTTTTCTTGTTGTTGCCATGCAAAATAATACCCAAGCAATAAATGTTGCTTTTACTCCTATTTTCAGAAGTGGAAGATTACTCTATGGACAAATTGGAAATTCTTTCTGAATCAAACAAGGATTCGCATAGCGCCGCCGCTGCAAATCATACATGTCCTTGGTCCGAATGTTTCTCCAACAACATAAGGGTCCTATTAGGATTCAACTTCCATATTTTATTCGGATTTGGACAGTAAGTTTTTTTAACCCTATAAATAGTTGTGTCCTTCTCATTCTTAGAGCACCAATTTGTTTGCTCTCTTTAACAGAAGCTTGAGTCCAATTCGAAAGCATTAGAGTGCCAGGTAATTTTTTTTTCTCCTGATTCGCGCTTCGTTTTGTCATCTTTTTCCTTCTCTTTTTTTTTTGTCCAAACGACAATGATGAGTTCTTGTTCAAGAGAATGACCCATGCATGAAGAAGGTAATATTAAGGCGCAAAGGGATGAATTCTCGTCCCCGCCTTAAGAACGGTAAGGTAATCTTACGGCGCAAAGGGATGGTTACTCATCCCCTCCCTAAGAACGGTAAGGTAATCTTACGGCGCAAAGGGATGGTTACTCGTCCACGCCCTAAGAACGGTAAGGTAATCTTACGGCGCAGAGGGATGGACACTCGTCCCCTCCCTAAGAACGGTAAGGTAATCTTACGGCGCACAGGGATGGACACTCGTCCCCGCCCTAAGAACGGTAAGGTAATCTTACGGCGCAAAGGGATGGACACTCGTCCCCGCCCTAAGAACGGTAAGGTAATCTTACGGCGCAAAGGGATGGTTACTCATCCCCGCCCTAAGAACGGTAAGGTAATCTTACGGCGCAAAAGGATGGACACTCGTCCCCGCCCTAAGAATGGTAAGGTAATATTACGGCGCAAAGAGATGGATACTCGTCCCCGCCTTAAGAATTTAGGGAGTTCATTTGTCAAGGTCTTTGTACCTATGGATATATGTCCAAGTCTGCTACTAATAACTTCTCTTGTCCTTTGCAGCTTGAAGAGATGGTTTACTTCAGACACTACACTTCCCCATCCACCAAACTAAGGTATCTCGTAGTTGAGACTGAAGATGGCACAGACCAAACTAGATTCTTGACTCATACCATACTAGCTGGGCGATATGCTAGTCCGTGACCTTCTTTGAGGAATCCGCTTCATATGGCAAACTGGACGTCGGAGAAAACCCAAAATTCTAATCGATCATCCAAGATGTGGTCACTCCAAGCACCAAACCATCATCATGCCAACATTGCGTCTGCACTACCATGCTTAGCTCGTCGTATAATTCAAGGAGAGGTATGCTGGGGAGGCATCGTAACGATTGAGGGAGAGTATCGTCACATTCCAGGGTATTGGAAATGGGCTGAAGATATACTTGGGAGGAGTCAAGAAATCTTGGGCATGGCTCAGATTTATGACGCGGTTTACGCTTCACTTTTCACTTACGATCACAATTCAGATATTCTGCAAGCATTCTGTGAAGCTTGGTGCCCCCAAGACGAATACACTCCTTACATCTGTTGGTGAATTATCCATTTCCCTTTGGGACTTACATGTTCTTGGAGGCTTACCTATTTGGGGTTCTCTTTATGAAGAAGTGGTTCCTGAGGCTAAGGAACTTACAGGATTAGACCAGAGAAGAACAAGATATGTTTCTCGAGCTTGTGAATATTTATTCGCAGCCTTCCATCATCTCCGGGGTGTCGACCAAGAAGTCTCATTGAGCAAGTGGATAAAATTTTGGTGCAAGAAACCTTTAAGGTATGAACCTGCTCCACCAAGGAAGGAAAAGAAATCTGCTCGTCTCAAATAGACACATAATCCTTCTGGGACTTTACCTGATACGACAACATGGTCAAACACAGAAGACGCGGTATTTTCCAAGCTTGGGGTGACTTATGACAAAAGAGACGATACATATTTGGCAGCTTTCTTGTCCTGTTGGTTATGCGCTTTCGTCTTCCCAAATAAGAAAGGTGATTTCATTCGTCCAGGGACTTTCAAGATGGCAAGCATGATGGCGAGTGGACGGAAGGTCGGCCTTGCTATTCTAGTTTTGGCAAGTATCTACAATGGCTTGAATAAGATTTCATCTTCCTCGCAACTTGATCAAATTAAAGTTTGCTTCCCTATTCACTATGTTTATGGCTGGCTTGCCCATTATTTTAAAACTCATTATCCACTTACCCATGGACCATCTATTCCCAAGATGGTGGCCTACTCAGGGGAAGGTGGTGCGAAGTATTTTGACAAAAGTGACGCGAGAAGGCGCATTCATATTGGGGAAAGTGCGATTTGGACATCAACCATGCTGAATAATTCTCACCCTTACTATTATGTAGATGGTGGTAGAGTGCCAGAGCTGGAGTCAAGTTATTTTATGAATATCCGTTTTAACTATCTCCCTCTGAGGTGCGATAATTCATTCATCATTGAGCCATATAGTCCACATCGCTTCAGTCGTCAATTTGGGTTTTATCAAAACAAGCCTGGTATTTTGGGGAATGATGTCCGCGATGTATCTTTAGATGAAGGGCTCATGTTTTGGAGGATTTGCACGATGGATCGATCTATGTCACGAGCAGTTTTTCCTTCAATCACTTCCAATGTAAAGAAACTCTCTTCAGCTGACTACCAGACCTGGTGGAAGAAGACGCACGGGGATTTCCTTGACAAACACCTGCAGACTTTAATGAATGTTGTTGGGCCAATTGCTGCCGCACTCTTGGAAGAATCAGATGAAGTATGTGCAAATGAAGTCCCCAATACTGACATCCCTTGTGCTTCAAATGCTAAGTTGTCTGGGCAGCACCGAGGAGAGGAAGCTCAATTGCCTTCAAATGTTTTAGGAGAAGAGTGTCCTGCTCAAGTCGTCTATTCTTCCAAAAGACTATCCCAAGAAAGGAGCGAGAGTAGCAATGGAGATCGTAACTTTAAGAGAGTGAAAGCACGTCCAAGCAGCTTGGAAGATACTAAAACTCCTGTGGTTGAAATCTCTGACAACATTGGTAGCCCTTCGAAGACTATAACAGCTCCCATTAAAGAGGTATGATAAGATAAACTTTTAGTTTACCAGGTATACCTCAGTGACCTTTACTAATTTCTCGTCTTTCTTGTGCAACCAAGTGGTCTGAGAGTATTGCAAAGAGAAGGGTCACAAGATAGTACTGAGTCTGTATCTAGTCCGGACTTAATGCAACCACCTTTTACAGCCAGAGTAGGAAAAGATTCAACCTCCCTTCCTCGTGATGAAGTTAGAGAAAGATTGAGTTCTGATATACACAAGCGTCCAGCAGTTTCGGTGTCCGTGTTCGATGGAAAGAAGGTTGTCCTAAACCATCGAAAGAAGTTTATCTCTACTCTTTGGGATGTGATTCAAGGGTAGCTCTCGAGAAGTGATGTAGATCGCGCTTCGTCCCTTGAAGATGAGATCCGAGTGATCCTCGAAGAGATGGATGGCAAGGATGTGGATGTTTTACCTTTGATAAAATTATTGAACTCCTTCTTTGAGTTTGCTGCTTCATATGACCAGGCACGATCAACTCTGCATGATAAGGATGTGGAAGTTGCAAGAAAAGAGTCGTTTATAGCAGCTGGAGAGCGTCTTTCGAATGCCATGCTTGAAGAGTACGAAAAGGTTGCAGAAGTATCCTCTATCCATCAATCCCTAGATAAGGTGAAGGAGAAGATAGAGAAGCTGCGAAAAAAGGAGAGAGATTTAGAAGCCCTCTTAGAAGTCGCCGAGACAGAAGTTGAAGAAGCTAAATTAGGAGCCTCGACTGCTAGCAATGAGTTCGATGCATGCTTTGACGTAGACTTATCGAGTGCTGACGACTTGATTGATTTGGAGCAGAAGAAGGAGCGTCTAGAAGCGATGCGCCAAGACTTAATCAATTATAAATTGTGTTTAGATTAGTCTATAGGAACATTTTGTTTTGCTCTCCTTTTATTTTCCTGCCTTTGATTAGTTGATGTTCTCGATAGTAATAAAAGCTTCTTGCGTTTTGGTTTATACTGCAATTCTCATTGATATCTCTTTCGTGCTTAAACATCAAGGACCATTTACTTGTTTCATTGCACATTGCTATTGTATTGGGCTTTGCTTTATCTTTGTTGTTCATGTCTCGAAGTTCTTGCGGGCGGCTTTAGATGCTGAAACGCCGATAGTTTCAGATTCGCGCAGTTTTGCCAAGAAAAAATTCATATCTCGATGTAGGAGCATTGAAACCATGAGCCGCAAAATTCTCAAGAAACTAGACTTAGGAATCTATCATGTATCCAAAAATCAAAGTCAACGAACATATAGATCATCCCAGATAAATCCAAGAATTTGACTCTACATGCTGAAACGCCAATATTTCTCAGATTCGAGCAGTCTCGCCAAAAAATTCATATCTCGACGTAGGGGCGTTGAAATCACGAGCCGTAAAATTCTCAAGAAACTAGACTCATCAATATAGCATGTATCCAAAAATAAAATTCAACAAAAATATAGATCATCCCAGATAAATCCAAGAATTTGGCTCTACATGCTGAAACGCCAATATTTCTCAGATTCGAGCAGTCTCGCAAAAAATTCACATCTCGACGTAGGGGCGTTGAAATCACGAGTCGCAAAATTCCCAAGAAACTAGACTTATAAATATAGCATGTGTCCAAAAATCAAAGCGAATAACAATCTGAATAGTTCCAGATAAATTCAAGAAGTTGACAATACATGCTAAAACGTCGATAGTTTCAGATTTGCGCAGTTTCGTCGAGAAAATTCATATCTCGATGTAGGAACATCAAAATCATGAGCCTCTAAATTCTCAGGAAACTAGAATTATTAATCTAATATGTATCCAAAAAATCAAAGTTGGAAACCCTCTGGATCATCCCAGATAAATTCGGGAAATCCACCTTAGATTTTTTATTCCAACTTGAAGACTTGACAGATTGAATTTGAAGGCTTGCTGGATTCTAAGACTTCAACTTGCAGATATGATGAATTTAAAACTTTAGCTTGAAGACTAACATATTGGAAGGCTTCGCCGTGCAGTTGCGATGGCTTTGGACTCCAACTCAAAGAGTTGCCAGATTTGAGGCCTTCAATTTGGAGACCAATGATTTTGCAGACTTTAACTCCTTGATTTAACCACTTGCTAAGAGATTACAGTCATTCCATTGGAGAAACCCATTTGTCATGGAGATTTGCCTTCGTTGGACTACTGATATTTAGTGAAAATTCAAACCGAAGCAAAATGATGCTTGTATGTACGATCTCCATGCGCATGATTAGGCAAACTTCATTTTGAACAACGCATAGGGGGATGCGTTTTTTTTTTTTGACTCATGCGACTGAACTTAGAATAAAACTCTAAGCGCCTACGTACCTCGGTGAAGAGGATCAAGTCATATCGTAGTTCAGAAAAATGAGTTTTTTTTTGTTGTTGAAACTTTTGCCTAGGCTGCCCTTTGCGGGATTTTCAACCTAGCGGACATTTTCTTGGGCCGTGCACAGTTTATACTCTTGCGGGCCAGGAGTTACATGCAGTTTATGCTCGTGCCTTAAGGAGCGTCATCTCGCTTCAAGGATAGTACTTTTTCAAGAACTTTGCGTTGATAGGACCAATCCTCAAGCCATCCGCATCAACAAGCTTGTAAGCGCCACTTGAATATGCTTCTTGTACGACATATGGTCCATCCCACTTTGAGGTGAATTTTCCCCTAGACTTATGGGAAACTATAATGGGTCTTCTTACTGCAAGGACTTGATCTCCCACTTGGAAGGACCTCAAGCGAACCTTTTTGTTGAAGGCACGAGATAGACGGGATTGATAACATTCAAGATTTTGTTGAGCCTCCAGCCTTTTCTCATCAAGTGCTTCTAACTCTGCAAGACGCAATCGAGCATTTTCCTCTTCGGTGAGTCCTTCTTGAATAGCAAGTCGTAAAGAAGGTATTTGACGCTCAAGTGGTAGGACTGCTTCAACTCCATAAGCAAGCGAGTACGGGGTTGCTTGCGTTGGTGTGCGGTAAGTTGTCCTATATGACCACAAGGCTTCTTCCATTCGTTCATGTCAATCCCTTTTGGACTTGGAGACAACCTTCTTCAACAAGTTACACAAAGTCTTATTGAACGCTTCAGCTAAACTGTTGGCGGCAGCATGATACATAGAAGATTTACGCTGCTTGAAGCCGAAGAGATCACAAATCTTGTTCATCAATTTGTTATCAAATGGCTTGCCATTGTCCGTTATTATGTAACGAGGAATGCTGAAGCGGTAGATGATGTTTACTCAGATGAAGTTCGCAACATTCTCCTTCTTCACTTCTTTAAGAGCGACAGCTTCGGCCCATTTTGAGAAGTAATCAGTTGCAGCCAAGATGTACAAGTGTCCACCAGAAGGTTTCAGCAACGGACCAACGACATCCAACCCCCAAGCGTCAAATGGCCAAGATGCGACGGTCGGGTGTAATGCTTCGGGCGACTGATGTATAAAATTCGCATGAAACTGACAAGCCTTGCATCTTCGAGCATAGTCCAAGCAATCTTTCACCATCGTTGGCCAATAATATCCTATCCTTTTTATGTGGAAGTGGAGCTTTGGTCCAAATTGATGTGATCCACATACTCCTGAATGTGCTTCTTGCAAAGCTTGGACTGCTTCATCCTCCCCTAAACATCGCAAGAGTATCCCCTCAAAAGATCTTCTATATAAGGTATCCTTGTAGTAAAGGAATCGAGGTGCACGACGACGAATCTCAGTTCTTCTTTTTGAGTCTTCTGGCAGTATCCCATAATTTAGGTAATCAATGATGGGTTGTCGCCAGTCTTCGTTTGAAGCTTCAGAAACAGCTACGAGATGCTCAAGCTCACTTTCCGCGCCTTTGTCCTCATTTGGTGGAGGTACTACCCATTTTTGGCAGATAGTCACTTGAGTTTGATCTGGCAGAGTTTGTGTTGAAGCTAGAGCAGCTAAAGCATCAGCTTTCTTATTTTCCTTCCTTGGAACGTGCTGAAGAGTCACATCACCAAGCCATCCTATCAACTTCTGAGCATAACCATGATAGGGGAGTAATTCGGGCTTCTTGACTTCGTAGCTTCCCAAGAGTTGATTGATCACCAACTGAGACTCACCAAACACTTGCAACTGCAACTGCTTCATGTCGACGACCATTTCAAGTCCAAGTATTAGTGCTTGATATTCAGCGACGTTGTTGGAGCAACGTTGTGTCAAAGTAAAGGAGTATGGTAGAACTTCTCCCTGCGGAGTAACAAACACCACACCAGCACCATCTCCATCACGTTGTGCAGCACCATCAAAGTACATTTTCCACGGAGACTGAATTTCAACGACCATTGCATCTTCGTCAGGAAGTTCATCAGTTAGCTCCCAGTCATCAGGTATCGGGTGATCTGCTAGGAAGTCTGCCAATGCCTGTCCTTTTACAGCCTTTTGAGGGATGTATGTAATCTCAAATTGTTGAAACTGGAGGTACCACCTTGCTAGTCGATCACTGAGGACTGGTTTTGACATCACAAACTTGATGGGATTTGCTCTGGAAATGAGGTTAACACTATGAGCTTGAAAGCAGTGCTTCGGCTTTTGAATCGAGAAGACTAGCGCCAAACACAACTTTTCAATTGGCGTGTAATTCAGCTCATTAGGTGTCATCATTCTGCTCAAGTAGTAAAGAGAATTTTCTTTCCCTTCGCTATTCTCTTGGGCCAACAACGCTCCAACCGACCTTTCTTGTGCTGAAATGTACAGTATCAATGGTTTTCCAGGTACAGGGGCTACTAGAACTGGAGGCTTCATTAAATATGACTTGATATTCTCGAAGGCATTAGTACATGCTTCGTCCCACTTGAAAGGGGCGCCCTTCTTCATGAGACGACTGAATGGTTGGCACCTTCCAGCTAAATTCGAAATGAATCTCCTAATATAAGCTAGCTTCCCTTGCAGACTTTTTAACTCATGAATATTTCGAGGCTCGGGAATTTTCAAAATCGCATCAACTTTGTCTTGATCAATTTCGATTCCTCGATGTCGAACAATGAAACCAAGGAATTTTCCAGAAGTAACTCCAAAGGCACATTTCAATGGATTCATTCGAAGTTGATATCTCTGAAGTCGCTCGAACACCATTCTCAGGTCTTGCAAGTGGTCGCTCCTCTTTCTTGATTTTACCACCAAGTCATCCACATAACATTCAACATTTTTGTGGAGCAAATCATCAAAGATATTCTGCATAGCCCTTTGATATGTGGCACCGGCATTTTTCAAACCAAAAGGCATCACTTTGTAACAATAAATACCCTTGGGTGTACGAAATGCAGTAAGCTCTTCATCTTTTGGTGCCATGCGAATTTGGTTATAGCCGGATGAACCATCCATGAAAGACATCGCCTCGTAACCAGTGGTAGCATCAATCATCAATTCTGGGATGGGAAGTGGGAAATCATCTTTAGGGCATGCGTTGTTAAGATCCCTGAAGTCAACACAAACTCGAATTTGGCCAGTCTTCTTTTTTACGGGAACGATACTCGAAATCCATGTAGGATATTTAACTTCACGAATAAAGCCAGCTTCAATGAGTTTGTTGACTTCATTTTCGATTGAAGGAACCAAATCTGGTCTGAAATACCTTTGGGCCTGCTTAACAGGACGGGCACCATTCTTGACCGCCAGATGATGAACTGCTACTTTGGGATCTAATCCAGGCATCTCTTTATAACTCCAAGCAAAAACATCCCTATATTCTTTGAGTATTTCCATGTAAGTGTCTTCTTCATCACCTGTTAGAAAAGCACTTAGGTAGCTGGGCCTTGGGTCTTCATCAGTACCAAGATTAACTTCTTTCAAAGAGTCTACTGTGGTCTTCACCCCTTCTTCAAGTTCTGGAGGAGCATCTCTGGCATCTTCATCCTCTTGAGGATCTCCATCGTTGAAAGATATGTGGTAACACGAGGAAATGTCCTCCAACTTCTCGGCAACCTCTATCTGAAATGAAGTATCTTGATCACTTTGTGCGGTAATATAATATGAAGAACCTATACTCTCCTCATCTTCGTCACGCTCCTTGGTATACACTACAGTGTGAGACTTTTCTTTTAGCACCTCCCCACATAAAACCACAAGCTTTGTTTGTCGTCTCATTCTAGAAGGAATCAAACTTTGTATATCCCTTTGGGTTCCGGGCAAAGAAAGCGTTTTCACGCTTTGATAATCTCTGTGGAACTTGTTCTTCCTTTTCTTCTTCAGTTTTAATGGCCCTAATCTCTCAAATACAGAAGCTTTTGTGGCCGACTTTCCAAGACGATCAAACACTGAAGGCCTTTTGTTGGAAGCAACAGACTCATCTTCCACAGTGATGTAGTTGATACTTGCCCTTCTTATGGATATGCGAATTGGCGGAGGTTGTTTGTATCCCAGACCTTCACGTGATTGTATCATGCTAGCTTCTGATGGAAGTTTCCCTAACTTTGATGGCTCGTTGGGGTTGTACCCAGCCTTGACAAATAACTTGTAAGCATTTGGATCAAAGCCTTCATTTGTACGTTTTGTAGGGAGTGCCATATTTTGTGGCGGATTCTGAGCCACGAAGTCTCCAAGTAACTTTGAGGACAAATTTATCGCATCAATTCGTCTGATGGGAAGAGTTAGCCCTCATAGCGTATTTTCTTGAGCTTCAGATGGTTGACCTTCCCTTTTCTTCAACTTTGGGACATAGCAGAGCACGGGAGTTGTCTTCTTCTTTTTTAAAGACACGGTGTTTCCTTTATTGGGACTGGAGTGCGACACCTCAGCACCAACTTCAACTTTTCCAATAGTCTCATCAGCTCTTTCAGTTGCGATCTTATCACTCTTGGTCGTTGCGATGTCATCAACTTTTACTTCTCTTACCATGTAGTTTTTCAAGTAGAACTTCGCATCGACGAAGTGTGACTCTGTTTCAGTAAATGGCTTATTATCAGCAACTATCTTCTTTTCGACACTGCCTTCAAGATACTTCAAACACTGATAGTAAGAGGAAGGGACAACTTTGTTCTCGTGTATCCATGGCCTGCCAAGCAACATATTATACGAAGTCTTTGCGTCGATGACATGCATCCATGCATTTGATCGCAAATCTTCGATGGTGATATCTACTTTAATAGCACCTATGGCTCGTTGCCCCCTTGATTGAATCCTTGTATCATCAAGCGGCTTTCAGAAAGTTCTTCAGTTGTGATGCCAAGTTCCTTCGTTGTACGAATAGGAAGAATGTTAACTCCGGATCCATCATCTATCAATATTCTGTTTATCCTCTTCTCGAGGGCATAACCCACCATGTACAATGGACGATTATGTAGTGTTTCACCAAGTAGAAGATTGTCATCTGTGAATGTGATTCTTGTATCACATGTGTGTACCTCTTTCGAAGAGGATTCAACAGGCTTTTCAGATGATGACAGAGACAATATTGATAGGTTTTCATCATTTGCTTCCTCTTTATCAGTATTGAAGCATGATGCCTCAATGTTGTCTCGAGCAGTCTTATTGTGGAACCAGCTTGGTAGGAATTCCCCCAAAGTCACAGGACGTCGTGGTTCTTGGTGGTAGTTCTCCTCCACTTTTGCTTTCCTCGGACGCTCAACTGATTTCTGCTTCCTTGGTCTTTTAACCTTCATTTTCCTTGTTTTTTATTTAGATGATTCTTTTCGTGGACTTGTTTACAGCGTCTCCGCCTAGTCACTAGAATCCAACCTTCATCATTGGCTTCATCAACTTGGGTTCTATCTTCCTCCAATGGTCCTCCCTCATGTTCTTCAAAGTTGTATATATGGACCGGATCGAAAGAGCCAAAGGTGATAGAGACTTGATTCGAACTTGCCTTCTCATCATCAAGAAGAATCTTGTTTTCATTAGCCAACTGCATAACTTTGTCCTTGAAGACAAAGCACTTCTCAAGAGGGTGACCCACAAGTCGATGATACTTGCAATAATTCGGGTCGTTTGTTCTTCCAGCTTCATTGGGCCGCTTCATCTCTGGTAACTCAATGAGCTTCAGCTCAAGTAGTTCATCAAAAATTTCAGGGACATCAGAATCCAGGAAGGGGTATTCTCTTTCTTGCATCTCCTTCAGGGTAGACTTTCGGCTTTTGTTGTCTTGGAAGGAAGTTGCTTTCATACTCTGCTTCTTGCTCACCTTCGTAGTAAACTTTACAGGCGAGGCGTTGACGTTCATGGATTCTTTATTATCACTCTTGGGGACGAACTTGCTCCATTTCTTGGGTTCCTGCTTGTCCTTTCCTTTGCGAGGGTCGTAGACAGGCATTACTTCATTCCCAGTGGAAGACATGCTCAACTCCATGTCATGAGCACGAGTAGCTAGTTCTTCAAAAGACCTTGGCTTAATTCCTTGCAATATGTAGTGAAGCCCCCAATGCATTCCTTGGATACACATCTCTATCGCAGAAGCTTCGCTGAGCCTATCTTTGCAGTTTAGACTCGCATTTCTCCATCGGTTGATGAAATCGATAACTGCTTCGCCCTTCCTCTGGCGAGTGCTTGTAAGCTCGACCATGCTCACGGTACGCCTTGTGCTATAAAAGCGATTGAGGAACTCCTGTTCTAGTTGCTCCCAACTATCGATAGAATTAGGCTCGAGATCAGTGTACCAGTCAAAGGCATTCCCCTTGAGAGAGCGGACGAACTGCTTGACAAGATAGTCTCCATAAGTCCCAGCGTTGTTACATGTTTCAACAAAATGTTCAACATGTTGCTTTGAATTTCCCCCGCCTTCACATTGTTGAAATTTGGGAGGTTGATAACCGGCGGGCATCTTGAAGCTATCAATTCTTGTAGTGTACGGCTTTCCGTAAGTAAACGAAGACTTGGCAGCAACTTCGTACTTATCCTTGATAGTCCCTTCGATGAACTCCTTTAGTCGGTCAAGCGGAATCATCCCTTCAGAAGAAACAGGAATTTCCTTGGTAGGTGGTACTTGCTTTGCACGAGGTTCAGTCTCTTGTACTTCTGGACCCTTCCCAGGTGCGTGGCTGGATTCTCCTTCCATCAATCCATCCATCTTGTCCATCAACTTCTCAATCCGGGCGTCTTGATTTTGCACATGCTTGGCCAAGCCATCAATCACCTTTTCCAAATTTGCCAGTGTCTCCTCCATTGACGAAGCGCTGGTTACCATTGCTTGCATGATTGTTGGGGATGTTGGAGAATAGCATGGATTATTGCATAAGTTGATCTTTGACTGGCCTACTTCATGTGGTGTGAGTGGAGAGGATCCGTCACTTGAAGTATCATCGTCTTCCTTCATAGCAGAGTTCTTGGATCCAGAAAGATCAAGTAGAGCTAGAGTCTTCTTAATCTTTTCAGCAATGTTGCTTCCTTCCTCCGATGCATCAGTAGAGGATCTCGCTCCTTTTGGAGATGAAGATCCAAAAACAGGAGTTGTTACGGATGAGACTTGGAGTACTTGTTGTCCCAACGTGCTTGCTTTTCTCCTCGTAACTGGTCCAATGCTACCAAAGGTAATGTCGACGATGCTTTCCACATCAGCAGAGAACTTGGAGCTAGCAACCTTGGAGGAAACTGATTTGGAGTTGATCTTCTCTGAAGTCATCTCGATGTTGTTAAACTTTGATGATTGAAAAGTTGAGATGAGAGGTAGAGATTGTCCCACTGGGCATGCCAGAATTTGTAGACAATAAAATTCGCGTCGAGAAAATAATAATCAAGACAGGAAAATATCGCAACAATCGTTGTATTTGATTTCAGAATATGAGTGTTACAATCTCTATTATTCCTCTGATTCGTCTTTTCAACAATAATTTCAAGGGCTTTTGAGCTTGATCTTAAACTTGATGGATTTGATCTTGACTTGTACTTGAATTCAAGGGCTTTTGAGCTTGATCTTGAATCTGGTGGTCTTGATTTTGAACTTGTACTTGGATTCAAGGGCTTGAATCTTGATCTTGAATCTTCGTCTAGATCTCTAGAACTTCTAGAGAAATACTTGAATGCTTTTAGCTTGTAGAGAAATCCGCAGCGTTTGATCCACGAGCTCTCTCTTGCTTCTTGTTAAAATTTCTGTCCCTTTTCTGAATTATGAGACCCTTATTTATAGTTGTAGGATGGAAGAGTTGTGATAAGGGCAGACTTCTTTCGACCAATCAGAATTAAGCTGACATGTCGATATTTGATTGGCCAGAACATGTCACTTGTACACATGACGCATCTTCATTGACCTTTGATTTGTCTAGGCATGCTGCATCATGTTGACACGTGGCATGACCCTTTAGGCTCCTTTATTTGACTTGGCGTGCCACGTCATTTGACATGTGGCATCAATTTGGGCCTCTTGAATAAGATGACATCTTGGGCTTGACAAAGTGGGCTTATCATTTTTAGCCTAATTAAATGGGCTAGCCCAATGCATTTGAACTCCTCTAATTAAATCCATATTTATTGGACCTAAATAATTAACTCAATTATATTAGCCCATAATTTAATTATTTGGAATAATATATTTTGAATATAATCCGAATTTCTTGTGGATTTAAATTTGATAAAATATCATTGTCCACAAGTACTCCTGACATATTTAAAAAAAAAAAAAAGGAAATTCGGATCTATGACCTAATTTCGCATAGAAACTTTGCCTTGTCGGGCAAAGTTGCATAGAAAGTATGCATTGTCCAGCATAGTTCTGTAGAAATTAAGTTATCTGGTATAACTTTATTTCTTCATAACTTATGCCGGACAAGGCAAAGTTTCTATAAACTTATGCCGATCGAATTAATTATTACACAACTTATGCCGGATAACGTCATTTCTACATAACTATGTTGGACAATGCATAGTTTCTATTGAACTTTTACCTGCTTTTTTTTTTTTTTACTCTGCTGGAGATCTAATCCAGAATCTCTGGTTTCGTAGACCAGTGAATAAGGATATTTTGGCCCACAAAATTTTCATTAAATGAGAAATGTGAAATCCGGAAAAAGTATTTTTCTTGTCAAAATGTGAAAAAACTGAATTTTTATAAAATTTTGGAAAAATTAATTATTTTTTTAAAATGTGGAAAACCAGTTTTTTAAAACTAAATTTGGAAAACTAGATTTATTTTCATATATACAAAAACATAATCAGTTTTCCAAATTTAAAAAATGTCCAATTTTTTAATAAGAAGACTCAGTTTTCCAGATTTATTTTCTAAAAAAATGAATTTTTCATATTTTTTTAAAAGACAATTCAGTTTTTCATATTTTAAGAAAATACAAATTTTTAAGGAAAAAAAAAATTAAGTTGTCCCGTTTTGTATGTTTCTCACTCTCTCAAAGTGAGTGAAACACACTCTCCTTGCCACGTCAGCGCTTAGGCGGGTAAATATTCTGTTTTAAATAAGTTTAGGGTGGTAATATTCTGTTTTAAATAAGTTTAGAGGGGTAATAGGACCCAGGAAAAGGTAAGGTGTGTCGTAGCAACTTCGGGTATAGTTCAGGGGGTAATAGTGTCTTATCCCTAAGAAATTATCAGTTATCAAATTAAATTGATAATAGATTATCTTATCTCATCCATTAAATTATTCCTATATGAACTTATAAATCAAGAATATATATATGATCGTTAGAGGACACAGTAGACGAAAGTTCCAGATTTACCAGGCATGTTTATTTATATATAATTGTTTATGCAAATTTTTATTTATGAATCACAACAATACATCTATTGTTATTAGTTCAGAAAAATTTCTCTATATACTTTCAATAGCTTGGATGACGCAAGCATACAGAAAATATAAAAGGTTAAGAGACAAGGTTTTCCTATGAACCATTAGCTTGATTTTTTGCTCTAAGCTGTCTCAAACATTCACGTTTTTGCTTGTAGTTTGTACGAGAAGTAAATAGATGAAAAAACAGGTAGATAAACCATTGTGGTGATTTGTGTTATACACTATTGTTATTTTATTAATCTCTTTGTAATGTTTACTGCTAATTAAAACAACCAAACACTCTTATCTTCAGCTGATGTGTTTCTTCCATTGTATTGTCTCCAGCTTCTGCTCTTCGTCTTCGATGTCTACTGCTAAGGAGCCGTCTTTACAAGAATCTAAAACCAATCAATAAAGTATTTTATGAGAAAAATAGAGGTTCTTCAATCTACACATTTTTCACGACAAATTTAGAGGTAATCATTATATTATTTTCCGCAAGATCTTTTAACATATGAGTATATTAGTACATGTTTGCACTTATTAACATTAAAATGTAACTCATTATTCATTTTATCTATCTAACTCAATTTAGCTGTTTAATTTTGTAGGTTCAGACAATATCTAATTATCTGTGGTTCAACTAAGAAGTAATTAGAATAGGATGTGTGTTCATTAATTTCAACTTGAACTTTTTCACTCAGAATTTTCCGTTACTCATTACACTGCTTATTAATACAATTCATATCGTATAAATCACTTGCATGAAACACGTGCAACGTAGGTGTCCAGAAACTAGCACAACAATAAGAGGCAATTAAAAACCTCCAGGAACATGGTTTCTAATATAAAAATTATTAACGTCAGATGATCTATACATACTTTAATCATTTACCACTAATAATCTTGCACCCCTCCAAAGTATAAATCAGACCTCCAAACACTATCATGGGATCAGAGTAGTTGGTTTCTGGAGTAACTATGAAATGCCCGAGCCGGCATGAAGCGGGAATTACAACATTATAGACACACAAAAAATTAGTACAAATCAGTGTAGGAGTCCGTCTGCAATGGCTGAATTCAAGTAGCTTTTAAGCAACAAAAAACACTTTCTAAGTATTGAAATCTGTTTTATAAATAAGCAGTTTGGATAGAAGTGCTAAAGCTGGAAAATAAAGACACACGTGATACTATCTTGATTATGAACACATGACCCACAATGTACATGGAGTTTCTAACTGTCGCTTACATAAAAGAAACAACTAGACTCTAGCATTAATAGAGGCGAATCTAGGATTTCTGGAGCATGGGTTCACCACTAAAAAGAGAAAAAAAATGTATTAAATGGGAATTGATCCCTAGTCCCCTAGGTAAATAACTCAACTTTCAACCAAGTGCACCATTTGGTCTTTTGTAGTATGTGTTCCAGTAGGTAATATTATACTAATTTTAGAAAATATATACATAAAATATCTAGTTTTACGACGAGACCATGTGTTCACGTGCTCCAAAAATAGGGCCTAAAATCGCCCCTGTTGGCATACCCACAAGGACAGTAGCGAGCTCATCATAAAATGCTGGAGGAGTCGAATGCCTAACTCCTATCCCTCCGCCGATCTCAAATGCACATGAAAGGGAAAAACAAAAATATTGTCATGCAAGGGTGAGTACATCCACGTCGTACTCATCAAGTATCATCGACTCCCTAATATCGGGAAAGACTTTAAAGAAAACATCTTTCAAATGATGTGCTATTCAAATCAAGAAAGGCATTTCGTTACTTACAAAATACTTAAAGACTTAGAATTTTCTTTTAAGCTGAATAAGTGGCTTTAGCCCGTCTCCGCGGCACTGGAATCAATAGTTTTCTCGGCATAGTTGCAATACAACTTTTCCGGTCCATTTAACAAACTAAAGCTAGCCGAGATCAATAGCCTTCTTATCATGCAGCTCCTGGATTGAAAAGAAGCTGGTGGGCCAAGGCTTAAACTGCCAGACAGAGACAAGCCAGTTGGACTCTTACGTAATTGAGTATAGAAAGAGGAATAGTCTTATGTGCGGATTGATCACATCTTTAAGCGGGAGCACATATGGACTGACAAAATAGAACCAACCACCACGCGATCAGCGTGATGTCCGATCTCAGCCCTATCGGCTAATCCTCCTCACCATAATACCGTATGGAAGAGACATGAATCTTTGCTAGTATGATAACCCCAACCAAGGGAAACTATCTAGTCGCCCAAACCAATGGAAGAGACATGAATCTTTGCTAGTATGATAACCCCAACCAAGGGAAACTATCTAGTCGCCCAAACCAATGGTTACGACCATAGTTCTACACCAACACGTGTAGCTTCGGACATTTGACCCTTTTTGCAAATACCATCTCAATTCTAGGTCCAAGTATACTCCAAAAAATATTTTTCATATCATTTGACACCATTGATCCTTAAACATATTCTTTAACATGACCTTGATAGTCCAACATATCATCCATTTCATGAACTTAAGTCTCGAAAAATGTCATATAAATTTTATAAGGATCTTTTTTTTTTGTTTTGAAACATCACTTATGCACGAAATCGAAATCATGATGTTCAGCGTCAAGTAGAAAGCATGGATTTTAATATAATCATAAAACATATCCTGAAATACTTAAGATAGAACAAAACATATATATATATATATATATATATATATATATTTATTTATTTATTTATTTTATTTATTTTTTCATGGAAGACATGGAGAATGATCACTTGCTTGCCCCCTCAAGCTCACATTCACATTCTAATCATTTTTACAAATACGTGCAGTTCAAGACGTTGAAAAAGATCTGTACATATTAACTTGCCTTATATGATCCCGTTTGCCAAAGTAAAGTCCCAATTCATGAGCCTTTTTTAAAAAAAAGGATAAGATAAAGCTTTAAATCCATTGTGAAAATGGATTATTGGACAAAATACCTGAATGATGAAATTTAGAAACCTGCTGCACATGCTTGTAGCCGGCTTCGTATATTTGACAGCTGCGCCAAACCCGCGGCGCTTGCCTACAACTAGGGGCGGATCTACTAAGAGGGGAGGGAGTGTGATAGAAACTAAGAGTCTATCAAACAATATAGAAAACCACGTTCTCTATCTATTCCCTCAAGTAAAAGACAGAAGGTAAATAACACAAGATGTTTACGTGGAAAACTCCTTACTCAAGGGGTTAAAAATCATGACCTACCGGAGCAGGATTTCCCAACTTCACTAAACTGAGCAACTTTAGATTAAAACCTATTACAACCTAAGAATTAACCGCTTAATCCCTCAGCCCTTACAATAACTCTATTGTAAGCCCTTTATAATAACTCTATTGCAAAGCTACAAACCTTGACTATCTCTTGCCAAGAAAACAAAACAACAAAGGTTGAAATTTGTCCTAAAATGACACTTCTTGAAAGTAGTGTAGGATTACAAGTAAAGAACAATATGACAAAGACTTAAAAAACCTAAGTACTTAAGACATCTTCAGTGTTGGGATCTGGCCCTTAAGTTTGTGGCAGCTTTGTACTTGAGAAAACCTTGAGAGCAGCAGCGGCTAGCACTTGAGAGAGAATATGATTTTAGGTTTTGCAAGTGTTAAGTTAGTCCTTGTAACATGTTGTTTATATCTAAAAGAGCATGTGAGAAGAGATAGGGACATTTGATCTTTTGGTTTGGCCTCTAGCGAGCTGCAGCTGTGCTGCTGCACTCCTATCAGTCTGTACGGTGCAACAGCTTTACAGCTGTAGAGCTGACTGTACGACAGTTAGGGGAACTTATCACACCTGGTCCCTATCTGGTTCCTCGTGTATGTTTGGAAAATCATCAAAACACGAAATAACATAACTTATTAATTTCCCCTTTTTTGATGATGATAAACCCAGAATTGATATTCCTCCTGAGAACCAGATTCCCACTTGTTCCTCTTGCGGATCAGACCTATCTTTCAAGCATAACAACATGTTATTATCAACAACATCATATATCATCTACCCCTTGAACACAACATATCAATTTGAACTATTTGACCCCTTGAACTTTCCCTTTTTGGCATCATTGAAAAGAGTAATAAAAGTGGCACAAGCAAAAAGAAGTTCAGTAGCATTGACTCATTGCCACTTGGCAACACAACATAGCCAATAACAGGAACAACAAGTTAATTTCATTGCATAAACAGAGTAAGTGCCCATATGTGATTAATTACAGCAAAAACATAGTAGTTCCAACAACACAAAAATATGATAATGAAACATCCAAGAGTACCAATGTCATTAGGAACAGGGATCAAAAGAGGACATAACTTGGATTAAAAAGGGCTTAAGGACATGGGACTGAGGAGATGAAGGATAAGGTAGGGAAGAAACTAAGGGGCTATAATTTCGAGAAGCCTATCCACTCTCTCATTAGCAGTCCTCTGGTCCTGGACTATTTGCTCACGAAAGGCATCAAGTTTCTCCTTCAACTTCTCATTTTTCAGCCCTCAGTTGATTGTTAGCTTCTTCCACAGCGCTACTGGGACCAGGTTCCTATGCTTTCTTGACAAGCTTATCTTTAAGGATAGCATTTTCAGCCTGGAGCCTTTGGATCTCAGCAATAGCCTCCTTTTGGGCTTCCATTAGACTCGAAATAGTGGAATTGCTGCCAACACCACCCCTTTTTAGCACACACTCACATTCCTCCAAAGTTCTCATGGAGAACATTTGTTTCCTGGTCCCCATAGTGGCCTTTCCCGTTTTGATACGAAAATGCTCAAAGACTTTAGTTAGAAAGAACCCATAGGGAAGACCATGCCTACCCTCTCTCACATTGACAACCTTCAATCCAATTATCCAGCCTACAAGGCTTCTACAAGCCCAGCAACAATTTCTTCCGCACTCTTTATAATATTAGATCTACCCTGTTCCCTTTCACTTGAAGACCCTTCAAAATATACAGAGGGCTCATCTACTCCTTTAGGACTATCATGGGGAGTAAGATTACCTAATTTTACCAAATTTTCCTCAACGGAGACAGTTGCATGTTCCTTGGCCTTACCAACATTACGTGCCTCGTGCATGTCCTCAAACATCGATTTAGCATCAACAGCAGCATGTTCCTCTGTACCTGCAACCTCAGTCACCATAGTTTGACTAATGACCTCGATATCGTCATCCTTTTCATTGATTTCCTCTGTATTGTGGAGATATTTTGACATAAAAATTGTTTGACCACTTTTCACAGAGTCGAGTTGTTCAATAGGAGCAGAGGTTGAGGAAGAAGACACAAATTGCTTAGGGGTTTGACTCTTTCTTGTCCTAGGGGGACCAAAAATCGTAGGTTTTATGGGTGGGACAGTGAGGTTTTGGTCAGCAGAGATTGAGGCTTTTGGGGGTGACTCTTGGGTTTTTGGTTCTTGGTTCAGATGGGGTTGGATTTTTTTAAGGTGACAGAGATGGGTTCACTTCAGGCATATTTGGAGAGGAGGATTCTGAGTGAGAGATGACTGATTTTGGTTTAAAGAAGAAGAATGTAGGGTGTTTGAGTATGGACGCATGTTCAGTGAGAGAGAGAAAGGTCGTTTTAAGAGTTTAAGTAAAGAGAGAGATAAAATATTTTGATTTAAATAGGAGAGAGGGAATCGGTTCTGATTAGGTGTTAAACAAAAAACTTTTCTCGATCATCGGGTCAGTTCAGAGGAGGTGTACCGTGTAAGACTCAAATTTTAGAATTGGAGGCGGGAAGAAATTAATGACGTGGCACTCTAAGCAGTTCAAAAACACATAAGTACTGAAGAGACTACTAACTTGAGTCATAGGAACCAGGTTCCTTGACATTTTTTGAAAATGAGGACAAAAACTCTGAGAAGTGCAATGTCACTTATACTTGTGTTGTCCTGAAACTGCCAGGCGTGAATACCTGTAACAGTGTAAAATTGAGTTAGATGTCATCAAAAAACACTTTTTAGCATTGTTCCTTTCCTCTTAACATAGCCAACCATTGAGGGAACTTGTGGAAGGGCAACTAGTTGAGCTTGATCAAGCCCAAATCCAAGTGATTTCTTTCAAAGTGCTCCCTACTCAGTGCCTTGGTAAAGATGTATGGTACCTGGTCCTCAATTTTGTAGAACTTCATACAAATCAAACCTTTTTCAACATTATCCCTCAAGAAATGGTGCCTAACATCAATGTGCTTTGTCCGCTTGTGTTGCCGTAGATTTTTTGCCATATTAAGTATACTTGTATTGTCACACAAAAAGGGCACACAATCAGTAAGCACACCAAAATCCTCAAGCTATTGTTTATCAATAACAATTGAGCACAACAAGAAGCAGCAGCCACATACTCAGCTTCAGCAGTAGAAATAGCCACAAAATTTTGCTTCTTTGTACCCCATGAGACCAAGCATGACCCCAAAAAATGTGCCATTCTAGATGTGCTCTTCCTATCCACCAAATATCCAGCATAATAAGCTTCAGCATATCTAACCAAGTCAAAATTATCTCCTGAAGGATAGAAGAGGACCAGGTCCTGAGTCCCTTTGATATATCTCAAAATTCTTTTTGCAGCCTTCAAGTGAGATTCTTTTGGACTTGACTGGAACCTTGCACACAACCCAACACTAAAGAAAATGTCAGGTCTGCGAGCAGTTAAGTATAGAAGAGACCCAATGATACCCCTATACATGGTTTCATTGACAGGAGAACCAAGTTCGTCTATGTCTAACTGAGTAATTGTGGCTATAGGTGTATCAATGGTCTTAGCATTTTCTATCTCAAATCTCTTCAGCAGCTCCTTGATGTACTTTTGTTGACTTATCATGGTGCCTTTGAGATTTTCTTTACTGGCAGCCCAAGGAAGAAATTTAGTTCGCCCATCATGCTCATCTCAAATTCACTTCCCATGAACTTTGCAAATTCTTCACAAAAGGAATTATTAGTGGCAGCAAAAATGATGTCATCAAAATAGACTTGCACAATCAATAAATTTCTCCCTTATTTCTTTAGAAATAAGGTGTTATCAATTTTCCCTTTTGTAAAGCTATTTTCAAGAAGAAACTTTGACAATCTCTCATACCATGCCCGAGGATCTTGCTTTAAACCATATAGAGCCTTGTCAAGCTTGAAAACATGCTCAGGATGCTCATGACTTTCAAAACTAGGAGGTTTCTTGAAAAAGATTCCTCCTTCATATATCCATTTAGAAAGGTATTTTTCGCATCCATTTGGAACGATTTGAATTCCATATGAGATGCAAAGGCAATATGAATCCTGATTGCTTCCATGCGGGCAACAGGAGCAAAAGTCTTATCATAGTCAATCCCTTCTTCTTGATTGTAGCCTTGAACCACTAGCCTTGTCTTGTTTCTTGTTGTGTTTCCAAATTCATCAAGCTTATTTCGAAACACCCACATGGTTCCAATCACTGTTCTATCAAAAGGCCTAGGATCAGGTGCTACACCTTGTTTCTCTCAAATTGATGATGCTCTTCCGGCATAGCAGCTATCTAGTCAGCATCTTTCAATGTTTCCTTAATATTTTTAGGTTCAATTTGAGACAAAAAGGCTGAGAAGGCAAACATGTTTCTCGCCCTAGAACTAATTTGAATACCAGAGTCTAGGGAAGTAATCACATTTTGAAGTGGATGAGAACCCTTGTGCTTCTAGTTGGATACTTGAACTTCAGGATTTGAGGCATCGGGTTCCTCCATATAGGATCTATCATTGACATCAAGAGACGCATGGCTTCTACTTCTTTGTCCAACCTTAGAAGTGCCTGATACAGGATCAGCTACCCGATGTTCAGCGTTGAGTGGGGTAATAGAGGGACCAGGTACCTCTACGCCTTCTAGAGATTCTAGTGCATCTTCTTCACTGCTTTACTTGACTTGACTCATCAATTCAGTCTTTCCATTGGGATTTCTATGGCTTCATCAGGAACTTATGAAAATTCCCCATCTTCAGCTTCATCATTGTGTGTCCCTTTATCACCCAAATCATTTGATTTATCAAAGATTACATAGTTATTTTGTCATAGACCTTGTATGCCTTGCTATGAGAGAAGTAACCAAGGAAGATTCCTTCATCACTTTTTGCATCAAAATTTCTCAAGGCCTCCTTACCACTGTTGAGAACAAAGCATTTGCATCCACAAGCTCTCAGGTAAGTCAGCTTGGGCTTTTTCCCATTGAGCAGTTCGTAGGGAGTCTTCTCAAGCAGGGACCTGATCATGCAACTCTTAATCAAGTGGCAAGAAGTGTTAAAAACTTCAGCCTAGAAACTTTTATACACAACACTAGCGATAAACATTGTTCTAGCCATATCTTCAAGCGTCCTGTTTTTCCTCTCCACAACGCCGTTTTGCTGGGGGTGTTCTAGGAGCAAAAAAGTTGTGACTTATACCATTTTCAGCATAGAATTCTTCGAACTTGGCATTGTCAAACTCATTACCATGATCAGATCTAATGCTCACAATGTGATTTCCCAGTTTCACTTGGATTTGTTTCACAAAGGCAGTGAACATAAGAAATGTTTCATCCTTGGTTCTTAGAAACAGAGTCCAAGTGAATCTGGAATAGCCATCAACAATAACAAAAATGTACTTCTTTCCTCCTCTGCTAGGAACTCTCATTGGCCCACAGAGATCCATATGAAGAAGATCAAGTGGCCTTGAGGTACTCATATCTTTCTTTGATTTGAAGGAGTCTGCTTCCGTTTTATGCATGCATCACATGCCTTGTGCTCTTTAAACTTGGACTTTGGTAGCCCACGAAACCAAGTCCTTCACAACAAGCTTGTTTAGCAATGAGAAGCTTGCATGTCCCAGTTGTCTATGCCATAGCTCAGCATCATCATCCAAAGCACTAAGGCATGTCAAATCACTACCAATTACTGAATCAATATCTACTACATAAATATTCTTGAACATTTTTGCAATCAACACAACTTCACCAGATTTGAGCTTGGTGACAGTGCAAAAACAACACAAGAACAATAATTTATATCCTTTATCACAGATTTGAGACACACTCAACAGACTATACTTCAAGCCATTCAAATAGTACACATTCTCAATTGCATGGGAGAGGTCTTGCCAATTTTGCCAACTCCAAGAATATATCCTTTCTTTCATTTCCACAAGACACACTCCTACCTTAGAAGGCCTTGAGTGAGAGGAAATCATTAATTTTTCCAGTCATATGCTTTGAGCAGCCATTATCCATGTACCATTTTTTACTGCCTCCTCTCACTTCAGCTTGGAAGCAGAGTCACTGATTAGATTTAGGAATCTAAACCAGCTTGGGTCCCTTGTAATGATAAAGCGGGTAAATTAAACTTTTTTTAGTCCATGCAGGCAAAATATTTTTTCGTTTACGGGGACCAGGTCCCTCCTCTCTGAATTTCTTTACAACAAAATTCATATTTTTCTGAAGAGATTGAAATTTTGCTTTGCATGTATCCTTGTAATAGACAGTCTTACCACAGTGAGTGCACAACCAATTTTTAGTTGCAGTGACATACTTGTTGTGGGGATTATAGGGAATTTTTGCCTTTTGAAAACCAATGCCTTGCCTGCCACCACCATCACTCTTGTACATAGAAGCAGTTACATCAGAGGACCAGGGCCACTGAAGTGACTTATCAAGCTTAATTTTTTACCATTTTCAAACTTTCTTAGAGCTGTTTATTCTATTCTAACTCGGTAGTAAGATTCATTTTGATTCTCTCAAGCTCAATCTTAATCTTTCTAGCTTTCGTTTTTCTTTTAGAAGGAGTGTTCATTCATTTTTTCATTTGGTTATTTAACAAGGAATCATTTCTAGTTAATTCATCAACCTATTCTTTCAAATCTACAGTGATCACTACTAAGTCATCCCTTTCTTGTTCTAACTTACCAATTTCTTCGGCTAGAGCACTTTTTCTTCAATGAAACTATGATATGCACCAATTAATACATTTGCTAATGACATCAATTTTTTTAGAGTAATTTTTTAAGTTTTTCTGAACATCTAGAAAATTTACGTCATCCTCTTCATTGTCATCATCACTATCAGATTTAGCCATTAGTGCAAAGATTGATTCATATGTCGAGGGTCCATCATTAACAGCCATCAGGGATGCATCTATTTGATCCTCTTCATCCTCAGACTTACTTAAGGAATCTCCCTAGGCCTTAAGACCCTGCTTCACCAAGTTGTCAACAACTTCTCTCCTTTTGAACTTCATATCGGGGACCTGGTTCCTCTTTAGCCACTTTTTAACGTTGTTCTTGCAGTAATCCTTTTTGTGAAGAGGACATTCTTTGATAAAGTGACCAAGTTTCCCACACTTATGACAACAATCACTTCCTCTGGGATTTTTGCTTGTGTTTTTTTTTTTTTTGGAAACCACCATTCCACTTAATCATCTTTTGGAACCTACGAGTAAGATAAGCCATGTCTGACTCATCATCACTAGAGTCACTTTTGGCAGCAGCTTTGAGAATCAGGCTCCTCTCCTTCTTTGGCTCCCTTCTTTCCTGATCTTGTTGTCTTTTTAGCTCAAAAGTTTTGAGATTTGCAATGAGCTCATCAATTGTCAGTTTTTGTAAGTCCTTGGCTTCAGTAATAGTATTAAATTTGCTTTCCTATGAACTAGGAAAAACACTGAGCAACTTACGAACCAGTCTGTTAGTAGGAATGATTTCATCAAGTGAATGGAGTTCATTGATTATAGAGGTAAATCTCGTATGCATGTCATGAATTACCTCACCATCCTTCATCTTAAAGAGTTCATACTCAGTGGTAAGCATGTCTATTTTTGGACTGCTTTACCTGATTTGTTCCCTCATGAGCAATTTGAAGCGCGTCCCAAATCTCCTTTGCAGATTGGCATGAAGAGATTCAATTGTACTCATCAGCTCCAATACTGCACACAAGAATTTTCTTGGCTCTATAGTTCTTTTCCACAGCTTCCGGTCAGTTTCGTTATATTCCTTCCTTGTCTTTGGATCAGTTTCAACACGAGCCTCATTTTTCTTCATAGGAACAAAAAGACCATCACAAATGATGTCCTATAACTCAGAATCCTCAGCCATGATGTAGTCATGCATCCTTGTCTTCCACCACCCATAATATTTTTTATTGGATCTTGGTGGTCTTGTGCTAGATTGTCCTTTCTCTAAGTTTGGTGGAGTAGCCATGAGAAGGATCCTTCTAGGTGTTAAACTTTTAGAAAGAACCTACTCTGATACAAACTGATAGAAACTAAGAGTCCACCAAACAGTATAGAGAACCAGGTTCTCTATCTATTCTCTCAAGTAAAAGACAGAAGATAAATAACACAAGATGTTTACGTGGAAAGCTACTTGCTCAAGGGATTAAAATCCATGACTTACTGGAGTAGGATTTCCCATCTTCACTAAACTGAGCAACTTTAGATTACAACCTAGGAATTAACCTCTGAATCCCTCACCCCTTACAATAACTTTATTGCAAAGCTACAAACCTTGACTAACTCTAGCCAAGAAAACAAAACAACAAAGGTTGAAATCTATCTTACAATGACACTTCTTGAAAGTAGTGTAGGATTACAAGTAAAGAACAATATAACAAAGACTCAACAAACCTCAGAACTTAAGAAATCTTCAGTGTTGAGATCTGGTCCTTAAGTTTGTGGCAGCTTTGTTCATGAAAAGACCTTGAGAGCAGCAACGGCTAGCACTTGAGAGAGAATCTGATTTTAGGTTTTGCAAGTGTTGAGTTAATCCTTGTAACATGTTGTTTATATATGAGAGAGCATGTGAGAAGAGATAGAGACATTTCATCTTTTGGTTTGGCCTCTAGCGAGCTGCAGCTATGCTGCCAGTCGATACAGTGCAGCAGCTTTACAGCTGTAGAGTTGACTGTACGACAGCTAGGGGAACTGATCACACCTGGTCCCTATCTGCTTCCTCGAGTATGTTTGGAAAATCATCAAAACACGAAATAGCATAACTTATCAGTGTGTCATGCCACCCGCACACCTCAATCAAAACGTGGTATACAGGGGCGGATCTATGTACTATGGTGGGGATGCCATGGCACTTGGACACCTCAATTGAAATTATGTGTATATATGTATAATATGTATAAGATACTGTAGAAACAATAAACTTGCCACCCCCAGTAAAAATGAAGGGCATGGTGCCAGTGGTGAAGCGTATAGTTTTTGTATCACATGGACGCGAGTTCAATTCTGTTTGGCACGCTTTGCAATAACCTTTTTACCTTTTTGTTGCGTTTTTCTTTTCTTTAGCAAAACAAGTTCCTGCCAACCGACTCGAACCCAAAATTTGCCTCTATCATTAAAAGTCAAATGTCTTATTCATTAGGCATGGGCGCCATAATAGCTTTTCACATTAAGCCCCCGTTTGGCCATAAGAATTATTCACTTTATTTCGGAATTTTGTTTCACTTTTTTTCGGAATCAGCGTTTAGCCATGAGAATTTCAAATACTACTTGAAGTTGTATTTCGGAATACCAAAACTCAAAAAACTTGTTTTTCAAAAAAATTCACTTTTTTCACTTTTTTACAGCTACATTTCACCAAAAACTACAATTTCAAAAACTATGGCCAAACACAACTCCAACTCCAACTCCAAAATTCCAAAAAAAGTGATTTTTTTTTTTGTATCTATGGACAAACGGGGCCTTAGTTTTTAACTTGAATTTTGTTGACATTATTTTGTTTTAATTTTTGTTGACTTTCTTTTTCTTCCTTTTATTTTAAGCAATTACTCTCTTTGTCTCAATTTGTGTGAGTCACTTTTATTTTTAGTCTACCTAAAAAAGAATGTCACTTTCCGTAATTAGAAATAACTTAACTTTAAAATTCTCTGTTTACCCTTAATGAAATAATTTATAGCCGCACAAATGTCTAAGGTTTGTTTTAAATCACAAATTCCAAAAGTCTTTCTTTCTTTCTTTCTTTCTTTCTTTCTTTTTTAAACTTTGTATCTAATAAAACGATGCCACATAAGTAGAGGCAGAGGGAGTAATAATTTCCTTCTTTCAACTAAGTTTTTCTCCAAAATTTTCTCTTCTCTTTTCGTCAAAACTTTAAAAACTCGGCATTAAGTTCCTCTTATTCTTTGTTCTATTATATAAATCATTTGGATGCACATGGAAAAATTAGTTTATACTGTAAGTGGTCGTTTGGTTTAAGGTATAACATGGATTATACCGGTACTAATTTTTATACCACGTTTGGTATAAGGTATAGATTTATCCCGGGATTATTTTATACCTTGTACCAAACGTGGTATAAAAATTAGTGCTGGAATAACTCAACTTATACCTTCTTAACCCACTTATACTGGTATTATTTTATACCATCTTTCAGATGGTATAAAATAATACCAACAGATGGTATAAATTAGTCCCGGGATTGTAATCCCGGGACTATTTTGACCTCAAACCAAACGACCACTAATAGTTTAAATCCTGTTGAAAATTTTAATTTACAAAATAAAATGCATGTTATAACAAAGGATGACATAAAAACTATACTGAAATCTTATTTGATTTCTTTGGCTTTTTAAATTTTTTTTGTAGCTATCAATCGACACTTCCACATAAAACTTCTTCTCTGTACATGAAATTATGTACGTGAAATTCTTTGACCTCTTTATATTTAGTTTGTTACATAAAACGTGAAACATTTACAAATGTACATAACTATGCCTTCGTGGAGTGTTTTCAGAATATGAAAACTCATCGAGTGCAATTATAAAAGGATGATGTATATATATATATATATATATATATATATATATATATATATATATATATATATATATATATATATATATACATATATATATATATATATATACACACACAATTACTAATATATTGTTCGAAGTTTTTTCTTTTGCGCCATGTTGTCATAATTATTTCATTTTATTTTCAATTCATTTGTCTTTATAAATTGAAAAGACAAATAGCCAACCCGAGGTCCAAAGTTACTAATTTCAAGGTTGAAAATTGGGTAAACTTATGGTCAGTTTGATCAACACATCTATGTTCAAAGCGGTCTGGCACCCGTAACCCCCAAATCCTGAATTCGCCTCTGATTGTGTATATATAAGTGTGTGTATATATAGGAAATGGCTAAATATAAAAATTGGAACCATGTAGTCTGGTGCCACTGGCAAAGGCCCAAATTTTCAGCTCTCAACGCGCGGGATCGAAGCTGGCAGACTACATGTTTTTTTAAAACTACTCTGTTTTCTATTTTGCTTCTTCTTTTGTTTCTTCGTTTCTTTCTCTTTCTTTTTCTTTTTATTTATATGCTGCTGACTCTTTTTTGTTTGAGCAACTATGGACTTTTTAAATTTAATTAATTCTTGCTTCTGTTTTTATAGTTCATAGTATTATTGTTTTGAGTATCTAAATATGCATCTACAATGAATTCTAGCTCTAGCTTCCATTATCTATTCTTAATCGAGTCAGATGATAGTTCCAGAATACGAAAATTCATCGAGGAGAATTATAAATGAATAATACACTTTCGCTGATATAGTAATACTAATGAAGTTTTTCGACTTGTTCAAAATTATCATAACTATTAAATTATTTTGTTTAGTCAACTTGTATATAAATCGAAAAATATGAAAAACCTGAATTGAAGCTAAAACAATCAAGTCAAAGCGCAAAATAGTGTAGTAATGGGTTTGTCTATAAATACCAAAAACTGAATAACCCGAACAGGAAAAATGAATAACGCGAATCGAAGCTCAAAATATATCAAGTCAAAGTCTAAAATAATGTGGCACCCAGAACCTCAAAATCCTGGATCCATCCGATCTCCACAAGAAACAACTAATGTAAATGTATCATGTAACCAATATTGTTTAAAATATGAACACCCACGTGGCACAATGTTATGTTTCCTTAACTGAAGTTGTCATCCCATTCTAGCTTATGAAGTCAACTCTTTCTTTGTATAGAATTTACTTGGATAACATGACAGCAGACACCATGTTAGCCAGTCTAGGTACGCCATCTTTCTTTGACTCATTAATCTCCGATCTCCAGCTAAGAAAGTTCTATATAACCAACATTACTCTGAGGTACAATATATATATCCTTAATTGATGTAGCCACCCCGTCCCAATAATGTCAACTCTTTTGTGCTTTATATACAATTTACTTTGTAACTTGATTACATACATGCCATTGCAGCCTATTAGAGGTATCCATTTTTCTTTGTCTTCTCAGATCCTTTTTCTTGGTTACAGTACTATATATTTTGTGATTTGTTCATTTGTTGATTGTTATTCATAAATTTATTTCTTGTGTTATTTTCTCCAAGTATATGTTGCAGTACGTGCTTGCTTTTGTAGTCACTTGCTACCTTTCAGCAATCCTGCTTCCCTTATCAGCCATTGAAAGGTTAGTTGACCTTCTTATCATTTTATTACTTGAAACTTTTGTAAACCACCCTTGTACAAAGGGGCTGATCTAAGTTTTAGCTCCCTGCACAAATATGAATCTAATTTTAGGATAGATCTGAACTGTTGGAAAATCCATAAAGGTGGACATGAAACAAGCGATCGTTGTTTGTTTTTTATTTATAAATTATGCATTAATGTTTGCAGTTGACTTCTTGAATCAGGAAGAATCCAAGCTGGGATTTAACATAAGCATTCACCTCACTAGGCACGAGACATTAATATTTTCTAATTCTATTTAGAGATGCAATTTGATCTGAAGATTCAAGTATAGTTCTCTTTCCAGATTTTATTGATTGAAAAAGTCAATTAAAGACAACATAGGTTGCAATATGTGACAAATAGTCTATAGTGTTTCTTCGCTATATACTTTCTAGTGTTTGCTATCAACTTACTTTAGAATGTTTTTCATCTTACAGTACAATAAAAACTATAGTGCTGTTGACGAGACATTTTCCATCTGTGTTCATCTTATGTTAATATTTTCTGCTGATTATACTTTTGCCTTTTGTCCCATTCAGAACAATGTTTCCATTTTCTGCAAGAAAATCAATTTGGAATATGTCCTCCCCAATATGGGAATAAGTCCCTAACTGGGAAAATTTTCTGTTCTGATAAAAAGAAAATTTTCTATTCAAAATAAAAATTAGCCATAACTTTTTGCAGTGACGAACTATTTAGAACCATTTGAAAGTAGACTTTGAGGCTTACAGCTTTCTTTTACGTCATTATCAAATTCTCTCCAGATTCAAAGTAAAACCTTCTTCAAATTGAGTCATGACTCGTTCATAGATATTCTCTTGCCGTTTGCTTTATTTTTCCAACCTTCCTTGTTTCCAAGAACTCATTTATCCCTTAAATATTTAAAACAACATTCCCACGTGATCATTTTGACATGATATGCTTCAAGTTTCATCTAAGACAGGTTCGAGGAGGTCGAGGAGTGACAATTTAATTTGCTAATCACGTTATTAATAGCACCATTGAACTCTTGCAAACTTGCAGCTTTCAGGTCATCATTGGAATACAATAGTGTATTCTGTTAAATTCATACAGCACAAATGGACCAATACCGGTAAGCCACATGGCTTAAAGGATGAATCGGCACTTAGTGTCACCGGAGGCATTTCATTGTACCGGAGGTACCGCTTGGTCGGGAAGGCTGTTGGAATAGCTCTGGAGGAGACCTCAACAGGCGGCCGTTACGGATCAGGGGAAACGTTATCCTCTGATTTTAGTAGGCTTAAAGGTCCTCTTTATTGTTATTATTATTACTCAATTAATGCTCATTATGGGCAGGGGCATAATACATGGAACATGTGCCCCTAGCTCTTAGTATAAATAGGGATTGTCATTCCCATTGTAAGGAAATGAAATTCAAGAGAAAACATGGCTCCCATATACAATTGCTCCATTTCAAATTCAGGCCACGTTCTGCTGGGTCCGGACGGCGTGCCTCTCCAAGTACCACTGGATAGTTTGCATCCTCAAGATCAAAACAGGGATGTAACAGGAAGGGAGCAAGATCGCGGCACCACTGAGGACAATATTCCTACAGACGAGACTAGCATAGAGGCGATGTAAGTCGTGAGGAAACAATATTACTCGGTGAGAGAGGAGATGGATCAGATGAGATAGACCATCACATCCCTCGTGTCTGGTTTGCAGGTCAAAGTCACGGCTCCCAGCGGAGTCCCTACCACTCCTACCGGTGCAAACACTGTCGCCAATGGTAGCAGACAAACCATAGGAAGGAACAGAGATGCTTCCGGCAGTGAGACCGCCCCCGACGATCCTTTTCAAGCCGAAGTCAAGCAATTCATGAGAGATATCACTGGGAAAATATATCAAACTTTGAAGGAGGTCGAGAAGAATGGCTAGGAGTTCCAAAGGCATTTGAGCCAAATTCCTCGAGCTCCCCGGTCATAGAAGGCCCTGGCTCAAGGAAGTATATTCAACAAGCGTACAAACCTGAAGCCAAAAAGGATAAGATACCCGATATTCCCAAATATGAGGGAACGATAGATCCACAGGAGCATATCATGGCTTACACAATGGAGGTGAAAGGCAACGACTTAAAAGAGAAAAAGACCGAATTAGTCCTAATCAAAAAATTCGGTGAGACCCTAGCCAGGAGGGCTATGACATGGTACTCCTAACTGCCAGAGCATTCAATTACCTTCTTTTCCATGTTGGCCGATGCGTTCATCAAATCTCACGCCAGTGCCAGAAAGGGGAAAACAAGAAAGGCGGACATCTTTCGCATCGCGTAGGGAGAATCTGAGCGCCTCGGAGACTTCATTACACGATTCCAGAAGGAACGTATGCTTTTGCCTACTGTACCGGATGAGTAGGCAGTTGAAGGTTTCACCAATGGATTAAGCCCCTTAAGTTCGGATGCTTCCCACAAGCTCAAAGAGAACCTCTGTTACGCCCCGAACCATAGCCTGGGCGTAACACAGCACTCGGTGCCTGTCTGCATGTGCCCGAGCGAACCAACTGGCTGGTTGGATCAACATGTGGTATAGTGATATCTAAGTATGATAAACACATTCTAATCGAGTGAGAATAACTGACTGAAATATAACTGTGCGGAAGAAATACTAAAAGTCTGTAATGCTGAATAAGTAGTAGCCAAAGGGCTAACTCAATAATCTAACAAAAATACTGAAATATCTGACTGACTGTAATCTATGAAGCCTCCACTGAATAAGGAAATATTGACTGACTACCGGGACAAGGCCCCCCCGTATAGCTTAATACTAAATACTGTCTACTAACTGACTGAATATAAAGATAAAGGTAGGGCCTCGGAGAACTAAGACTCACCACTGACTAGCTAAAACCTGGAAGCCTCCTAGCGAGCTGCGTCTAAACCCTGTATATTGGTATCTGTATCATGAGATGCAGGCCCTGAGAAAATGGGACGTCAGTACACTGGAATTGTACTGGTATGTAAAGAAACTGAATGAAATAATAAGCTGAACTGAAACTGAACTGAAATGCTGATAACTGGATTGAAATAGAGAAGTAAAGATATGGATACTCCTTGTCCTTAATAATGAATAGCCTGTTTACTGTCTGTGACCTTAGGTCCAATAATAATAATATGCATGCAAAATCTATGGCATGAGACCTAAGTATACGTATACATAAACTGTGACCTTAGGTCTATATCTGTGGGCCTGATGCCCTAATACAGGTATTCAATAACAAGCGCTGAGACTGAGATATAACTGATAACGTGATACTGATTACTGATTATGAAGATGAAACAGGTAACTGTTCATAATAATTATAAGTATTCACATGAGATACAATTCACAAGTCTATATTAATTACGTACTGAGTTCATGATATTCAGATTAATCACCATGAACGAATTCTGAAACTATAAGCCTAGAAGATAGTAGTTTTACAACTTATTCATGAAACTAGGGCTAAACTATATTCTAAGTCAATTTACTGATAAGTATGAAGAACGAGGCGTAGGGAGAATCATGAACATTCCCTAACGTATAAAGTTAGCCTCGCATACCTTATTTGCTTCACAATCCTCTATCCAAAAGTCTGAATTCTGAGAAGAACCCAAAAGCCTGTGTCTCAAATCTTATCTGTGGGTTTTCACGAAAACCCTAGGTTAAGAACAATGAATTCTATCTTAGATTATCTAAATACATGATTGGAATGGATAGAACTTGCTTATCTTAGAGTTCTTGGGGTTGGAGAGGAGAAATAGGTCGTGCCAGGGTTTTAGGAACTGGTAAAAATAAAATTAGAACTGAAACAAGGTATTTATAGGTTCTGGTGCAGGCTGAGAAATACATACCAAAATATGGTCTGTATTCTGAATTACGGTCCGTAAACCTAGACCGTAAGTAAGCATGCTCAATAAACAGAAACACTGCACAAACTCCTCACCAAATACGACCATTAAATACAGGCCATATTTCAAAATACGGTCCGTATTTAACTATAAAATTTCATGAGCTAATTTCCAGAATGTACAGTGATTTAGATACCCAATTACAATTTGAAATATGGGTCGTATACTAAAATATGGTCCGTATTCTGGGGCGTAAATCCCCATTTGACAACTGTAAAGAAATTTCCAATTCCTACATTCTTTATCTGGTTTTCTAAGTCTAGAATCATGGTCAAAGCTTAAGTTAAAGGTATGAGGTGTTACAACCTCCTGGAGTTCCAAGCCACTACCTGAGAGGATGTGCATAATAGATAGGAGTCAAATATTCGGGTCGAGGACAACTTACAGGGGCTTTCTCAGTAAATCCCCTTACCAAGACGGACAAAGTCTTCGAGCCAGATCAAAATTCGACAAAGAATTGTTTCCAACGATACCTACCTTCGAAAATGACTAATGGTAGGTCAGGCTACCGATCGTTGGATACATCACATGTGAACAAGTAGAAGAACCTTAGGAAGAACGGTTGCGGGCTGCAACCCAAGAATAATTCATCTGGGATCGTTTTGAAGGGGGCAGAGTATCCTAAGCTCGCAGATTACAACTTCACTATCAGCGAAGCCCAAATAGTATCCCTACTGAAGTCTCATCCGGTATCACGCCCTCCTAGACCGTTGCGGTCGGATCCTATTACTCCAGATCAGGCAGTTTGGTGTGAGTTCCATAGAACGCCAAGGCATAAGACCACGGATTGCAGACACCTCTGGGAGGAAGTGGCTAAGATGCTCGTCAGGGGTCATCTTTGGGTGTATCTCAGTGATAGGGCGAAAAATAACTATAGTAGAGTCGGATCAGACGAAGAGAAAGGTGCAGCCGACACTCCACCGTATGCCATTAACATGATTTTTGGTGGATCCATGATTGTTGGGAGCAACTTCACTGCTTCCAGGAAGATGAAGATCTCGGTAACGTGGGACAGAAGGACTCGGGTCTTCCCAGAGGAGGATTTGATTACTTTCTCTGATGAGGATGCTGCGAGCATTACTTTACCTCACAATGACGCCTTGGTTATCACTGTGTTTATTAGCTGCGGTCGGGTAAAGCGTGTGACGGTAGATCCGGGGAGCTCAGCTAATATTCTCCGCTGGAAAGTAGTAGAAGAGATGGGTCTATTGGAGAAAATCACACCGGCAGCAAGGACCCTTGCTGGCTTCAATATGTCTAATGAAACTACTAAAAGCAAGATCGACTTACCAGTGGAAGCCGGAAGGGTCATCAAAGTAAAAAAGTTCCATGTAATCGATGGCAATATGTAATATAACTCAATCTTTGGAAGGCCTTGGCTTCACGACATGAAGGTTGTCCCTTCAACATTACATTTGCTTCTCAAATTCCCTACCTCAGAGAGGATCAGGCAGATCCGGGGGAAGCAGCCGACATTGAGTGAGAGGTTCACAATCGAGGTACCTGCAGCAGTTAAAAGTCCGGCCATACATGTCCAATAGCAATTACAGGATCCGGAATCCACATTAGTTATAGTCTAATAGATTCCATCGGAAAACAAGAATGATGTGGGATCGGAAGAAGTTGAAGATGAGTATGTAGTCCCAAGATACTTCCAGCCTCCCGACCACTCTCATTCCACCGAACAGGTAGCCTTACATCCAAATCAACCCGGACGAAAGGTATACCTGCGCACGGGGCTGACCTCCGAGCTTAGGGAGGTAATACTTAATTATTTGAGAGAAAACAGTGACTGTTATTCCTGGTTCCTTAAGGATATGACAGGTATACCCTTGGACGTGAAAACAAACAAGCTTGGGCTGGAACTCAGTTTTCCACCGATGCACCAGAAGAAGCGGCCCATTGCTGAAGTCCAAAACAGGTTTGTCAAAGAAGAGGTATCTCATTTGTTAAATATAGGATCTATCCGAAAAGTAAAATATCCAGATTGGTTTATAAACGTAGTCGTAGTACAAAAAAAGGGCAACAAATTTAGAATTTGTATAGATTTTAAAGATCTTAATAAAGCGTGTCCAAAGGATTCATTTCCATTTTCGTGCATCGATGAAATGATTGATGCCACGACCAGTCATTAAGTAATGAGTTTTCTTGATGCTTACTCTAGGTATAACCAAATAAGGATGCACCCGGAGACCAAGAGAAAACTTCTTTCATCACTAATTTTGGTACTTATTGTTACAATGTAATGCCCTTTGGGTTGAAGGATGTTGGAGCCACTTACCAGAGGCTTGAAAACAAAATGTTTGAGTAAGAAATAGGAAAAATTATGGAAGTATATATTGATGATATGCTAGTTAGGAGTCTCTATACTGGGGACCATCTAAGTCATTTGCAGGAAACGTTCGAGGTCCTGAGGCAGTATAACATGAACTTGAATCCAGAGAAATGTGCATTCAAAGTCGGATCCGGGAAGTTCCTGGGTTTTCTTGTCTCTCAAAGATGGATAGAAATAAACCCGCAGAAGATAAAAGCTATAGAAGACATCCCAGATACATTGAAAGATGTGAAGGCGGTGCAGCGAATAACCGGCTGCATAGCCACAGTCAGCAAGTTTATATCTCGGTCTTCAGAACAGTGCCATAAGTTCTTCACTTTGCTAAAAAAGAAGAACAACTTCGAGTGGACGCCGGAGTGTTGGCAGGCACTTCGAGATCTCAAGGCATACCTGTCTTCTCCTCCGCTCATGTCAAAGCCGAAAGACGGTGAGCTTTTATTGGTTTATCTGGTCGTCTCTGAGGTAGCGGTAAGTGTTGTCCTGGTACGAGAAGAGCAAGGTACGCAATTTCCTATCTATTATGGAAGTTGATTTATGTATGGGGCCGAAACACGGTACCCTCTCTTGGAAAGACTGGCCTTCGCTTTAGTAATGGCTTAGCGAAAGCTTCGAACGTATTTATAATGTCACCCAATTATCGTAGTGACCACGTTCCCTTTGAGGAATGCCCTTTACAAGCCTGAATTATCAGGGTGGTTGGAGAAATAGGCGGTCGAGTTAAATGTATTTGATATTGAATATAAGCCTTATACTGCGATTAAATCTCAAGTCCTCACGAATTTTGTGGTTGATTTCAGTCCGGGTGTAGCTCCCCAAGCAAAAAAGAAAGCCTCCTTGGTATCGGGGGCTACATCCAAAGTGTAGGCGCTCTATACTAACAGAGCGTCCAACGTAAAGGGAACGGGGCTGGGTGTGGTCTTTCACACCCCTGCGAGGGAATCTTGAGGCAAACAATTAATAGCGTGCCCTTGGATAACAATGAAGCAGAGTACGAAGGTTTTATTGCAGGTCTCGAGCTAGCCCGGAGGCTAGGTGCCGAACTCATCGAGGTGAAGTGTGACTCCCTATTGGTCATAAATCAAGTACACAAAGTGTTTCAAAGCCAAAGAGAACCGCATGCTGCGGTACCTAAAGAAGGTGCTAAAGTTGCTTACCCGGTTTCAAGAATGAACTGTGGTACACGTGCCTAGAGAAGAGAATGTGGAAGCTGACACACTCACCAACTTGGGTGTCACGACCCAGCCCCGTGGGCCGCGACTGGTGCCCTATTTGGACACCCAATCCATTCGCTTACCAAATCGACATATCAAAGACTTCTTCAAACTTATCATACGTCTTTTTAAACAGTTACTGAAAACAAATATCATCTTAAGCGGTCGCCCGTACAGAAACATCATATCAAATCCGGAAGGTTGGCGGAATACACATCGCCCAGATATACAAACATATATAAACGTATGGGCCGTTTTGGCCATAATATCAAATGGGACCGCTTAAGGCACAAATCACAAACATAATAGAACAAACACGACCCATGACCCACATATACGTCTACAGACCTCTAAACAGACCAACCGAATCATATGACGGGACAGGGCCCCGCCATACCCCAAATAGTCAGATATACAAAGCATATATGTCACAAAAGATGTGTACCCACATATGGGCTCCGGATCAAAAGGAGCACTCTATAATAGCAGAATGTGTGGCCTACACTGGCGGATCTCGAACCACTGTACCTGCGGGCATGAAACGCAGCCCCCCCCCCCTCCCCGAAGAAAGGGGGTCAGTACGAAAGATGTACTGAGTATGTAAAGCATAAAGTACAGAAATCCAAACCATAACTGAAGTGAAGGGTACAGAGAGAAAATACCGGATCAATATATCAAAACCTGTACTGAAGACATATGTACATAATGCAAACAGAAATCATGCATAAGACTCAGGAACGTGGTCACCACTCCGACGCTGGTGCCACAACACAGCATAACTCCAGAAGGTTTCAAATCTCCGTATCCCCGTCACACATCACATCACAACATAACGCCATACACAGCATAACACCACAATATAGGTGGAACCCGACCCTCTTTTGCGAGTAGCTCGGTGAACCATAAACACAGCATAACTCCGGAGTATATCAAAATGCGCACGATGACAGAACCGGCCCGGGACTCGGCGAAGGGAATAACAAAATGCACGAATAGAGTCGTGAGTAGTCATATGCATAAAATCAATATCATAAATTCAAACATAAGCAAAATGATCATATTTGAAAATCAAAATAATAGTCTTAACAAATTCTTTCCAAAGCTCCCAAATTTCATAAAGGGAAGTCGCGGGACCCACAGATGGAAATTTACCCAAGTCAGGCCCGCTTATGGAAAACATACTCGTTATACGTAATGCAAACTTTTATAAAAGTATATTGGAGCAATCCGAGCATTTATGTGAAAGATATGGCATTCAGAAATTTCGAAGTTCTTTAAAGTGAAACCCCCTTTTTTTTCGCAAAGTTCGAAAAGCGATTTTTCAAATACATAAAGGTTCATATTTCATCAAATCATACATAAGAGTGCCAAAGAACATATACGGATCATAACATGCTCGGATCTCGGACTTGGAATTTTCCTTAAGGCTCTAATTTAGCCTATGAAAACTAAGACATGCCAAAAGAAAGAAGGTTGGAGCTTTACATACCTCACGTCGTTCAAGAGCTCAGTCCATCCAAGAACTTCCACAATTAATATGATAAACCTATAATCGTAAGAATACGCACGTGACTTAAGAAGGCTTTCTTATATCATATATATTAATTGATGACTTAATTCTAAACGAAACGGGCAGCATCTCCTCTATATCATTAGCATCTCCCAACTTGGTATATCAGCCTAACAACAAATAAATCCCAAAAACACAACATGCATGTCCATAAAGACTTCATAATACTCTATAACGAGTGACAAGCTCGAATTACAATCCATATACTCCATGGCACCTTTTCGTATGTTTTCTTCTTAACCTTAAAAATATTCTCAATATGATAAGGACATCATTTACCACCAATATCGGTTTTATATCATATATTTACAACAAGAAAAACAGCCCACAATTCCAACTATATCAATTGACAATTCTATTCGTAAGTTCGTGTTTATTCCATCAATTCCTATATCGACACTTGTATACACTTCTTTATTTTCGTATATACATTGTATAACAACAAGCAGGATAACAATAACTACAACACATTTCACGATATTCTAGCTCACTAAATAATTTATAATAACCACCAAACAGTCCGTATGATAACAATAACCATTTACCCGATTTCCCGCAATTAATTTCGTAGTTCCCGTCTCACAATTTAACTATGACCTGGACGAATTTAAATATATCTTGTAGAGGAGAATTCTTACCTTATATTCCAAGAAATAATCTGCTTCCACCTTACTTCACTTCGAAGAAAACCCGGATTCAACAACACCACAAAATGGAATAACGAGATCAAAGCAGTGAGTGAAACTCGAATATTTCTCTTGAGGAAAATAATTTTACGTCATGTTGCTGCCTCTTGATAACAATTCTTGTGATGAAACTGACTGTTCAATATATATATAAAGCCGTGTGAATGCATTTTTGGGAGCTGCTAGTCGAATTGTCATTTTTCCTTCATCACAAAGGACAAGGGGTTTATGTGTATTCAGCAGCCCAAAGAATAATGAAGGGTGAAAGGTTATTTTATGAATATAGTACCATATATAGCTGCTACTAGTAGTATCATATCTACAGCCCACTTAATGGATAAATTTCCATTTAAGAAAGGACCAAAAACGTGGCAAGGAATACATTTACACGCATGCAGCAATTTTCCCTTAGTCACCATAGTATGTATGCCAAAATGGGCCACGTGGAAGTGTTGGATTAACACTTTGTCCACCCCTAATTAATATCTTCACTATGCTCCATATTTATCCCAATACACACGTAATTAATTTCTTGATCTCAATCTATTAAAATAGTACTTATATACTGTCCATAACCTCATTTTCCACATATAAAATATTATTCCCAATCACCGTCGTCACACTTGTAAGGCCTAAATTATTTTGGGACCTCCAACTTTTATACCCCGATATCTTTATTTGCATACTTAAATGAGACCAAAATTTCATATAGTTCGTTATAACCTGTTCCATTTCTAAACTTTGACAAAACCTATTTTCTCCGATTCGTTTAACCTCCATGACACTTACCTATCACTTGTTAAACATAGCATAAATACTTATAACGTCAAAAGTAATATTGTCCTCAAATTTATGTCGATTAACTTACGACAAATACAATGTACAAAAGTACGGGATATAACATTGGGCTCTTCAACAGAGTCATCACGCTCGAGTTTCGAATCAGTGGTCCAATTACTACACTTGGCATTGGACCAGACAGGTTATGATGAAGTCAACTCTACAAGCCTATTTTGGGATTAGCGGTATGAATTCCTAGACTATCTCAATCACTGGAAGTTATCGGAGGATTCGAAAGTGTCACGGGCCCTACAAGCTAAGGGAGCTCGATATTGCTTTGTGGACGATTTGCTCCACCGGAGATGTTTCTTTGGTCCAATGGTAAGACATATAGGGCCTGAAGAGTCTGACTATGTAATGCGAGAGTTTCATGAAGGCATTTATGGCAGTTATTTGGGGGCGGAATCACTCATTAAGAAGTTGCTCCGGGCCAGTTATTAATGGCCTAAAATGGAGAAGGATACGAAGGCATTCGTCTTCAAGTGCAACAAAGTAAGCGGTATGCCTAAATGCTACATCAACTAGGTGAGGAGCTGCATCCAGTGATTTCCCCTTAGTCGTTCATGAAGTGGGGCATAGACATAGTCAGACCGCTGCCGGCAGGACCTAGTCAGGTGCGTTTTCAACTGATTATAACTAACTATTTTTCTAAATGGATCGAGGCTGCAACATACAAGAAGGTCCGAGAAAAGAAGGTGATCGACTTCATTTGGCAGCACATGATCTGTCGGTTCGACATCCTAAAGGAGATAACTTGTGATAATGGTCCACAATTTATTGGGTCCAAGGTTACAAGGTTTCTTGAAGATTTGAACATCCAATGCATAACCTCAACTCTATATCACCCCAGTGGGAATGGTCAGGTGGAATCAACAAACAAGACTATCTATCATCCATAATTTAAAAAGGAAGCTGGAGGACGCCAAGGGAGCTTGTCCGTCAAAACTCCTGGAGGTGCTTTGGGCATATAGAACAACGATGAAACCCAGCACTAGTGTGATTGCGTTCTCCCCAGTATATGCGGCGAAGGCATTGATTCATTAGAAGTGGGTACTCCCAGTCCAAGGTACGATCGAGCGCAAGAGAAACCCAACACGGAGGAAATGCTGGTGCAATTGGATTTTCTAGAAGAACATAGAGATTTGGCGTATGTTCGGATGATCGCCCAAAAGCAGCGGATAGAACGTTACTACAACCGTCTAGCTAACCTTTGGCAATTAAAGTTAGGGACTTGATACTTTAAAAGGTGACACAATAACCGAGATTCCAATCCCGGAAAGCTCGATCCAAATAAAGAAGGCCCCCAAAGTAACCGGTATTGCAGGCAAGAGTCGTACCAGCTGGAAGATAGTGACGGAAACAAGGTCCCAACCAAATTAGAACATTAGCTTCCTTAAAAGGTATTATGTCTAACCGAGGAGACCGTTACCGGTGGTGTTGCACTCTTTATTCCGTCGTTCGATTTTTGTCCCAATTGGATTTTCTCGGCAAGGTTTTTAATGAGGCAACACAGTTTGATTATTCAAACGTTTTCCCAGAGGCATCCACCGGTGCTTGGAACTTCATTCTTTGCTCCCAAACACTGGGGGGCTATATATATGAATTAAGGCTTGGCCATGAGCAAAAGGCCAAAAAGCAAAAATTCAGAATATTTAAGACTATAATTGTAGCCGGGGACTGCCCGAGCGGAAATAAACATGTAATCGAACTGACCACACTAAATGGCAGCCATGCTTACGTTTTGTAACTCAAGAAAAAGTTACGAGAATCAATAAAAATTTCCTTCTTTTGAAAAATGCCATAGAAATCAAGTACCTTAAACAGATGCAATTTATGTCATACCGAAAATTTGTGCTGAAATGAATTGGAGACGTCCTTTTCTAAAGCATCGAGAAATAAGGGCCCTCTCTTATTAATAAAACCTCTTTCGAAATATTAAAGGAAAAGGGAAAGAAGGTTAAAGTTCAGACATAATAGCAACCGAACGAAAATTTGTCCGACATGATAACCGAAATCGGTTCTAAAAAGCCTTGGTGCAAATTGGCAGTTTAGGTCGATAAAAAAAAGGAACCAGATAGCTGGTATCTTTGAGATTTTAGGGTTACTACGAGACTTTAGAATCTCAGGATCGATCGCTTCGTCCTTCGAAACAAGGATTACTAAGGTTAAGCTAGGGAAATGAAAAAGGCATGAGCTAAAAAACAAGTCGTAAAGATAAGTACATTGCATTAAAATTCTCCTGAGGCTAGTAGCACCCGAAGGGAAAGAGCAAAAAAAGTAAGCCGGTAGGCCCGACTTCATAAAAGACCAATCCAACTAAAAGTGTTTGTCTGAAATTAAAAGAAAAATGTCACAACCCAAACCGGAGGGCCGCGACTGACACCCGATGCCCTGCCTGACCAAGAGTCACCATGCTATTCATTCCTTTTCTATTACCCTTACGTGAACCCATAAACTATTCATTTCATACTTGCTATCAATTTATCATAAACTTAGTAAAACTCTTCGTGAAGAATACACATGAATGTGTAGATCTACATGACTGCTATAGACACTGTCGACATCTCGACACACTATATACAAGACACTGTCTGTAAAGTCTCTAACATGGACTAAGATACCATAACATAAGTCGGGACAGGGCCCCGACGTACCCATAATGCATATGACACATATGTATAAACATACGCACTCCGACTCGGCAACACTCCGAATAGAAATAGAGTTCACCAATTCAGCTGATATCTCGGGAACATCCTATAGCAAGAGTCCTTTACTCATCTGTGTACACCTGTGTGGCATGACACACAGCGCCCCCAGGAAAAACGACATCAATACGAATAATGTACCGAGTATGTAAGGTAGAAATGAAACAACATATCAATACTCCAATGATAAGAAGAATGTAAGAGTCAACTTGTACATGTGACTGTCGCTAAGGACCACGAATATGCATAATGTACTTTTGATAACATTTATATATGTATATGTATATGTATATGTATATGTACCTTTACCCATTCCCTCCTTAGAGCTTCGCCCTGTCGGGCATCATATCATATAGACCCCTTCGGGCATCGTAATCACCATATACCAACTGATCAGGTGGTTTACGTATATAACGCCATAGCCCTTTCCCCTTCCCTGTAAAATCATGATACATAAGTATATAAATATGTATATATGTATAACGCATGACAAAGCTTATAAAACTCGAAACTCCCTTTGGAGTGACTCTTTAGTCGTCATAATCATACGTCCCCTTCGGGACTTGGAATTAATCAAGAAATGTATAGAAATGTGAAACCTCATACATGCCCCTTCGGGACTTACGAACTTAAGAAACAATATGCTTGGAAGCTCAATCATAATAATGTCAAAGAGTAAACTTTTCTAACATTCTAAGAGTAGAATCATTATGGAGCAACATTCGTTTACGCTTCATTCTATCACGGGTCATGCCAAAATGAAAGAAACGATAACCTTATCATATCCCGAAGTCTGTCTAAATGTCCAACATTTACTTCCCGAACTCACAAATCTACAACCATGATAATATAGGTTACAATTAGACCATATACACCTCTTATTATCCAATTCAAATATGAATGAAACTTTAACGAAATTCGCGCAGCATTTCCCCTACAATTCTTACTCCAATCCAACTCCAAAAAAACCCACAATATACAAAACATCATTAACAACAACAACAACAACAACAACAACAATATTCACATGCTATATTTCAAGAATTCCATCCACAACAACTCAAGAATATACTCCAAATCAGTCGACACGATAATAAACAACAATAACAACTTATACGATTTCCCGCCATTAATTCCGTAGTTCTCATCTTACAATTTAGCTATGGCCTAAATGAATTTAAATATACCAGGAGAGAATAGTTCTTACCTTATACGCCAATGACTACTCTTCTTCAATCTTACTTCCCTTCGAAGAGAGTCCGGATTTAACAACACGATGAAACGGAACAACAAGATCAAAGTAGTGGTAAAGCTCGCCATGCTGCTCCGTGATAAGAATTATACCCGTCCCATTAAGGAACGAGACACGTTGCTGTCGAGAAACCGAAATTTCACGTTTTGTAAGAAGAGATATGTTCTGCCCAAATTTCCATCTATGGAAATATCAAATATAGTTGCTTGTTCAAGTTGTAAGAACTCAATCAAGGCAACAATGGAGCTTTACAAGCCGCTGACACTTGTTTGGACAGGATGAAGTATTTCAAAAGTGAATTTAAGTGTAGAATATCCTTTATCTATGTGTAATAAAGACATGGCTCCAAATTTGCCATAACTAGGTATGTATACCCACGCCAATAAGTCACATGCTGGTCTCTTATAAGAGTTACACGTGGAAGACTTCATGATGGATATTATCCACTAATTTCATAATTAAAGTCTAGTCCCCCACTATAGTTATCCAACAGTTATCCAACAGTTAAATCCCTTGTCTTCCACTTTAGTTAATTCCTCATCTCAAATTGCTTACATATAAAATATTATTTGCAATCATCGTCGTCACACTTTTTCGTCTTAAATCATTGCGAGACTTCATTCCTTGTATACACCGAGTTCTTGATTTTCATGCTTAAATATGACCAAATCCTCCGGGCTCGGGTAAATATGCTCATGTTGGATGGTTCAATTTCCTAGTCCAAAAATACGGGATATTACAGCTTGGACCGTATTTCATTCAAGTAAATTTCAAACCTCAATAAAACTTAATCTCTTCGATTTGTTACTTCTAATCCTTACGACACATTTGTATCATCGCTCTAACCACCAATAAGCTTGGGAGATAACCTCGTTTCTGTTACTAATGTCATTTAACTCGCATGCTTTCCAATGCATGAAAACACGGGATGTAACAAAAAAGATTAAACATGGGCACATAGACCAAGAAATTGGTAATCCTTAAGGTTAAGAGGTGGGCAGATCGCCCCCATCAGGGGGGAAGGTCCCCAGTTCCTCGCTGTCAGAGCTATTGTCCTTAGATGATCGAAAGTTCGCCATTGTAGATTCAGTAGTCACAAAGTCCACATCAGGGTCCAACAGGGCTTCGGAGAGATCCAGTTTATTGTCCAAAGCTTCTTGAAAGGCATCCCTTCAAGACTTCAAAATAGTAAAGTCACGAACCAAGCTGGCTTTCTACTGTTCGGAAACTTGATGTTGTTGCAGCCTCGCCCATCACTCTCAGAGTTAGGCTCGAGAAGCCTCGGAGCACTTCAGTTGATCCCGGGCAGTTTTCAAATCATTCTCTAAGTGATGGACCCTTACCTAGAGGTTTTGATAGTTAGAGTCCTTGGCCTAAAGCCCCCCCCCCCCTCCTCTCTCTCATCCAGTTTTTGGTTCAATTCGTCACAACTAAACCGCAGGGAATGCTTTAAGGACTGTGACTCACGTCACCTTATCCGGAGTGTCTCTACCTCATGGCAGAGTTGTCGGATCTCCGCGACCATTAAGTTCTCTTTTGACATCTTCCCCGCTATAACTATGGCAGTGGTGGCGGTAGCATGGATTGAGGGGATTTTCTATGCAAGTTATGCCAGTATTGTTTTCAAGTTTTTAGCAACAGACCCAGGCTGAGCAGAGCTCTCAACGGGATCACTAGTGTTGAGGCACATTTCCAGTTGATTAGGACTGGCCTACTCCCGATCAAATTCAAAAGGATCCACTCCTGATCAAATTCAAAAGGATCCACTCCTTCAGGGGCAAAGGGATTCCAATCCTTGTCATCAACATTCACCACGCTGTGGCTGGCCTACACTTTCCTCCATGCTTCAAGAAGGTGGCGTTGGGTCCTCACTCGGGAACCTATCCCTTCCGCCGAAGTCCCAGAAGGTTGCGAAGGGTTACATTCCCTGTGCTTCCGGTCGCTTGAGTTTCCATTGGTGGCTGTCATGATGTTAGAAGAAATGGTTTCATTTTGAGGGGATTTTCTAGGCAGACGATCGCCTTATGGGGATGCCTTTACAAGATTAATACAAGTTCGTCAGAAAATGAGTGAGGCTTTTCCAAGTCCTGGTTAACCCTAAAGTAATACGTAGTAGGTCCATCACCCAATCAAACATTCCATGCACGTAGTCAGGACCTATATGGGCGGCTATAAAATAGAAGCAAGTTATCTATCAACGCCTATAAAAAGTACGGGTAAGGAAAGCAGGGCGAATTCAGACTTACAAGTATGGTTACAGGCTTTCGGTAACGGATCCCGGGAAGCACAGTGGAGAAGATCTGTTCGAATCATAACGAATCAATCACACCAGCCCCAGTCGAAGTCATCCTCATCACTGGTTATCAGCCCGCGGGAGCCCCGGGAGAACAAGTGGACCATTCCGTCTCGGAACAGACGTCGAGAATAAAGTGGCGTCAAGTGGTCAATGGTAAAGGCAAGTTCGGCACGGTCAGCAAGGTTCTGTATGCAGTAAACATTCCTCCATAGTTGGAGGAAAGTTGGCCTAGCTAGACTTGACACCTTCGACAGAAGGTCTCGATCAAACGAGGAACTGGTAGAGAGAACTTGATGGTGAAAGGATAAGTGCGGACCATGGAGTATCCTTAGAAATAAAGAATCGTCCGTCATCATGAAGCGTTAATCGATGCCGCCTTCTATGAGTAGTGACATTTTGGGTGATTGGCGCGCCGATTGAGGTGATTGGACGTCATCGTTTCCCACACAATCGGTCCAGGTTCAAACCTCTTCCGCTCCCCAATCACGACTGTTCGAATCTCGAAAAGTAGGGGGAATACCTGTATTGGGTTAAATTCATACAACATAGCTGGAACAATACTGGTAAGCCACATGGCTTAAAGGATGAGTCAGCACTTAGTGTCACCGGAAGAAATTTCTTTGTACCTGAGGTACCGCTTGGTCCGGAAGGTTGTTGGAATAGCTCCGGAGAAGAGGTCAACGACTGGCCGTTACGGATTGGGGGAACGTTATCTTCTGGTTTTATTAGTCTTAAAGGTCCTCTTTATTCTTATTATTATTACTTAATTAATGTTTATTATGGGCACGGGCATAATACATGGAACATGTGTCCCTAGCTCTTAGTATAAATAGGGAATGTCCTTCCAATTGTAAAGACGTGAAATTCAAGAGAATACATAGCTTCCATATAAAATTGCTCCATTTCAAAGCTCTCTTCTATTTTGCTAAGTTATCTGTCACAAGCTTGACCGGAGGAACTAGTACCGGTGTTACACCTTGAAAATTTCATGTCGTCGTGTAGTGAATGAACCAATGTAAGTTAAGGGTAACAGGAAGTTCTTAAGAATATAAGACGGATATTTAGTGGTCTTAGAATGCATACGTTAAGATTTTGAAGTTATATGAATTGATGAAATAAGGATTGATAAGGACAAGTGGAGTATAAGTGGGGTTTAAGAAAGTTTTCGTAAATAATTGCGTTAAGGATTGTTTGGTAAGGCCTTGAGGACGAGTTATAGGGATGTTTAGATTATTAATGAAGTATTAAACAAGTGTTAAGAAGGTTGTATAAGGATTGGAGACCAAACGAAACGACGAGGACAACTTCGAAAAAACTGTGAGTTACACGACCACATTACACGGACCGTGGAACTTTATACGGACCGTATAAGGGTCCCTATAATCCAACAGAAAGAATTTCTTCCATGGTGGTGAACCATGGACACTTATACGGACCGTACAATGTTATACGGACCGTATAAGTCCCGACGGGCTGAGTAATTCCAAGTATTTAAATGTGTTCCCACCTTATTATATTCATTCTCCTCACTTCTCCACTTCCCTCCAAGCCTCTAGAACATTCCATACATTTCATTTTCAAGAATACAAGGGAAATCAAAGGTTCATATCACAAATTCAAGTGAATCAAGTGCAAGGAATCTTTAGGATTGCTAGAGTCAAGAAATCCTTTGGAAGTTGAAGCTAGGGTTTTCTTCAAGTGAAGTATTGCCAACCAAAACCCGTTCCTACACATTCAAAGGTGAATTTTATGATTGTTCCATGTTGTTTAAGGTATTGAAAAGTTGAAACACTCGGATTATGGAAAAAAGATGGAAAATGGGTTACAAAATATGAGATTAGTGACAATTGTGAGTAGTAGATTAATATGAATCATGATTCTTGATATGTTGTGATTGTAATTACGTTATGAATGATGTTAAGAGCATGAGAGAAACATTAGATAAGAATGAATGTAATGTTGTATTATGATCATGATTATGGATGACCTTGAGAGGAAATTGTGGGGATTGGACAATGATGAATTTGACAAAAGTTATTGATAATGATATTATGAATGTTATTATTGACGTTTGGGAGTTGATCTATGATATGAGAAAAGTTTTATAAACAAAGTTAATGCTGCCCAACTTTCTCTAGCTTTAGTAAGCACGTTCGTATAATCGATTAGCTAATGTTAAAACGAACTCTCTTGAAGGTAGAAACGCGAGCATTGAAGGAGATCGATCAAGCGATAGAATAGCTAAACGAAAAGGTATGTAAGGCTAACCCTTTCTTCCAAGACATGAATCTTCCTAATTTTCCACAATCTCCCTAAATAATGGAAATTATGAGTCCATGACTATAAAAAACTACTTACGCATATGATAGAGAAAGGAGATACGATACGAGTATGTTAATAATGATGATGAATTTATGTATGAAGAATCCTAGAGTAATACAAGATGTCCACGAAGCTAATGATACTAAGTATAGTTTCATTGATGATTTTCCTTGTGTGCACTCACCTTAGAATACTAGTCCCTTCAAGGTGAGACATGACGATTATGACCACTCCATAACGTAGTCGGGGGTTCACGACCTTATGTCACCCCGACATAGCCATGGTTACCTCCAAGATTTAATGTAGGATTAATGATATATGTATGATGATGCTAAGTTATGATAAGATTATGATATGCCTATGAGATGTGTAATAGTGATGAGTTTATGTTGATTATATGACGATACAATTCCACCGTGCCTAAATGGCCGGACATGTCACCGCAAAGGCAGGCTGCTTGTGATTCCACCGTGCCTAAATGGCCGGACATGTCACCGCTAAGGCGGGCTGCTTATGATTCCACCGCGCCTAGAAGGCCGGACACGATCACTACTAGTGGGCGGCATATGATGGTTACCCGGACGCGGGTTAACGATGATGGTATATATACGATATGGTGATGTATGTGCTATGACGATATACGTACTACGAATATATATATGATGTATGTATGAAATGCGTCCACCCTTAAAAGTTACGCAAGTTATATCTTCATCTTATGTCTCATGACTTCTCTATTATGATCATTTCGTTCATGCCTTACATACTCAGTACAATGTTCGTATTGACGTCCGTTTTCTTTGAACGCTGTGTTCATGCCCACAGGTAGACAGGGGGACGGTGCAGATCCGTAGAAGCTCTCAGCAGATTTACAGGAGCACTCCATTACTCCGGAGGTGCTAATTGGTTTATTATTTTGTGTGTATATATATATATATATATATATATCTACGTATTTTGGGCACGACGGGGTCCTGTCCCGTCCATATGTCTAGTGCTCTAGTAGAGGCTCGTAGATACGCATATGTGGGTAGTATGGTCTCACGATGTCCTCATTGTATATATGTATTATTTTGATAGCCGAAGGGCTTATGTATATAAAAGTAATTATGTTTCCAAATGAAAAATGGTTTTCCTATGATTATGAACACAAGAATAATGAAGAATTGTATAATGAGTATGATGAGTAATAGAATGAGTGGTGCGCGATGGTTAGCCCCGGGTACCCGTCATGGCCCCTAGTCGGGTCGTGACAACCGGGTTCAACCGAGGCTCAGGCTATCCTTAACCTTGATTTACTTTATTTCATTTCAGTCTAATTTATTTGCACACTGTACTAATTTACTGGTCATTTTGATCCACGTGTCCTTAACCACGAACACAAATTCAATTGAACTGTTTTCCGAGTAAACAAATAGATATGGCTTATGCTAGTATAGCTTTCTTATGAGAATAATGGAATTGGTCTTGGCACCAAAGTCACCAATGAAATCTCTAGCTTCTGATCACATCGAAGAATTTCTTGCTCTTCACAAAAGAAATCATGCTCTTGTATTTCTTAAGAACTCTAGGGAAACCTACAATTCTGGGAAAATGACAGATTTGGAAGCACAGATACAAGAAGTTGCAAATGTTATTGAACACACAATTCAACTGCGACTAACAGAATCTGTAATGGCGAAGGATGACATGCAGAAAGAAAAGTCACATAAAAGGCTTTTTGATAGCCTAAAATAGGTAGCGGAGGAGATTGATCGTGTATAGAATGAGTTACCAAAGAGACAAGATAAAGTCAAACAAGTATCAAAGGACTTGATACAAGATTCAAGTTCAGGAAAACATACCTCGAATATGGTGAGACATTAATGATCAAAGGAAAAGGATGCTGGCAGAACTGACACAATATGGTGGTTCATCTAGTGAGCTCAATGTCATCCCAATAGTCGGGATGGGGGGGCATTGGTAAAACAACTTTAGCAAAAGAAGTTTACAGTGATTCATCCATTAGACTTCATTTTGTTGTTCGTGTTTGGGCTACTATATGTCAAGTACTGAGAAATCACAAGAGAAATTGAAGAATGACTATCTCAATTTGCCTACTAGAAACCAATAACGTTGTCTTGCCATGGATTTTGTAAACAAATTAGCTATTTGAAGATAACTGGATACATGAGGAAGAGTAATAACTCTTCTACCTACAACTTTTCTGATAAAATGACAGTCTACTTCAATATGCTTGGTCCTTTCGTGATAAACTGGATTGGTTGCAATCTAAATGACACTTGTGTTGTCAGCGTGGAAAGGAGTATGATTAGATAGAGGAAATCCTATTTCTGCAAGTAAACCACGAAGCCAAATAATCTCGGAGCAAGCAGTAGACATTGCTCGATATTCAGACTCCATTGAAGATTTTGAAACACGATCTTGCTTCTTGCTCTTCTAAGATATCAAAGAATCTCCAAGAAACATGCACCATCCCATGACGGAGCAGCTAGTATCAGAATATCCTGCCCAATTAGAATCACTAAACGCGTTAAACTGAATGGGAGAACTACTAGGAAAAAATAATCCACGAGTAGATGTTCCTGAGATATATCAAATGATGCGACGAATAACCACCAAATGTCGATAACGAGGGGTCTGCATAAATTAGCTGACTTGTTGAACTGCAAAAGAGATATCTGGCCAAGTAAAGTGAGATAATTTAGGCTCCCAACTAATTGTCGAAACAAAGTTGGATCAGGAAGAAGATCTCCTTCATCAGATGATACTTTACATTCAATTCCAATGGAGTATGAGCAGAGGGAGATTCTTGAAGACCAGCCAAAGCAATCAAATCCTGAGTATATCTGTGCTAGTTTAAGAACACACCTAAAGAATTATAATGAACTTCTAACCCTAATAAATATGTTAGAGTACCAAGATCGTTCATATGAAAAGAATCCTTAAGTTGCTGCTGAAGGCTAGTGATTAATGAAGAATCAGTTCCTGTGATAATGATGTCATCTACATATACCAAAAGTAGAACACAACCTGTAGATGTTTTTCGAAGAAACAAAGAAGAGTCATATTTACATTGTTCAAAAGAGAATTGAAGCAAAGTATATGAAAACTTGTCAAACCAAGCTCTGGGAGCTTGTTTTAATCCATACAAAGATCGCTTCAACTATGTAGGTGATGAAAACAAACCAGAGGAAGGTTTCATATAAATATCTTCTTTCAAATCACATAGAGAAAAATATTTTTGACATCCATTTGATGAAGAGGCCAGTTCTGTGATGCAGCAACGGAAATAATAGTTTGCACTGTAGTCATTTTTGCTACTGGTGCAAAAGTCTCCTCATAATCTACACCATACTCCTATTTGTTACCCAGGACAACCAAGTGAGCTTTGTACCGATCAAGAGTTCCATCAGAATGACGTTTAATTGAATAAACCCATTTACATCCAATTGGCTGGATATTTGAAGGACATGAAACAATGTCCCATGTGTTATTTTCTTTAAGACCCGAAAGTTCTTCCTCTATTGCTTTCTGCCAATATATGCTTGGAAGCTTGTGAGTAACAAGTTGGAAAGAAATGGTGGATAAAGTAGAGGAAAACCCATACCTATTAGGAGTACTTTGTACTCTGGTAGATCGCCGAATAGGCTCAAGAGGAGAAGGCCTTGAAGAAATCTCAGATTCTGGTTGTGGAGCAGTCCCAGGTGGCGGATCAGTTTCGGGATGGGATAAAGTTGGTTGACATCGTTCATACACAAATCCAGGTTTGAACCACTTAGAAGAAGATGAAAAATCTTCAAAAGTAGGAAGAAGAGGAGAAATATAAGATGACTCAACATGAGTAGGAAAGAAATATTGATTCTCAAAGAAAACACCATTTCTAGAAACACGAAATTTATTAAAACTTGCATCATAGAAAATAAACCCTTTTGGCGAAGTACTATAACCCATAAAAGCACACTTAGTAGACTGAACAAAAATTTTATTGCGTTGAGGAGGCATATGCACAATACAAAAATAACCAAATGTATGAAAATTATGATAACTAGGATTATGGTGATAAAGACGATAATATGGAGACTCAAGACTTCAAACTTTAGATGGAAGTCTATTAATTAAATAAATAGCAGTAGACAAAACTTCCACCCAATATTTAGATGGGACAGAGGACTCAATCAATAAAGTACGAGTGACATCTAAAAGGTGATGATTTTTATGCTCAGCAACCCCATTTTGTTGTGCAGTATATAGGCAAGAGCGTTGTGAGACGATTCCTTTCTCAAGCAAGAAATTATTGAATTCATGAGACATATATTCTCCACCAGAATCAGATCTTAATATTTTGATGCAGGTTGAAAATTGATTCTCAATTTAAGCCAAAAATGTCTTGAATATCGAAAATACCTCAAATTTGGAACGAAGAAAATACACCCACGCAAACCGACTATAATCATCTATAAATGTCACAAAGTATTTGAAATGAGCATGAGAAGTGATTGGTGAAATGCCCCAAACATCACTATGAATAACACCAAAACACTTTGCAGCACGACTACCAAAATTAGGAAAAGGAAGAGTTTTACTTTTGCCTAATTTACAAGTAGAACAATCAAATGAAGCAGTTGAAAATTTATTTTTATTTCCCAATAAACCAGAACTCGATAAATGAGAACAACACAATAGAATTTGCATGTCCTAGACGCTTATGCCAATCCTCGAACTTACTAGCAGTAGAAGTATAGCAAAAGATAGAACAGGAGGAATGGAAAAGTGTATAGGAAACAATCTTCCAACTTTAGGCCCCTTCGTGATTATCCTCCCTGACACCTGATCATGCACAAGACAACCATTACGAGAAAAATTCACATCACAATTGTTGTTTACCAATTGTCTAACTAAAATAAGACTAGTTAAGAGTTTTGGTGAAACAAAAACATTCTTGAAAGTTGGAGTAAGATCCCCAACTTTGGTAATGGATAAATTACTACCATTGGCAACCTGAATCTGTGATGGACCGTGATACTTACGAACATTTTTTAGCATACTTGTTGAGTTGGTCATATGATTGGAACCCCCGGAATCAACAAGCCAAAAATTAGATGCAGTATCATTACCTTGTAATCCCAAAGTCGAAAAGGCTGACACAATCATTTGTTGGACCATTTCAGGAGTAAGAATTTGTCCTACAGAAGATGAATTATCAATAGTGGAACTATTTACCTCAGCTTGAAAAGCATTGATCCTACGATTTTGAGGACGTGTGGGACACTCTTTGATTAATGTGTCCTTGTTTTTTACAATAATTATAGAACTTATTGCCACAATTGCTAGCAATATGACCATATTCCTTGCAGCTGTAGCATTGAGTTCTAGTCATATCCATGCCTTTTCCTTTTCCTTGTGCAGCAAATGCAACAGTGACATCATTTGCTTGCTTGAAAATGTTTGTGTGACAAGACACTACTCTTCACAAAGTAATTTCCTAAAACAAACATCCAAAGAGGGAGATGGGTCACGGTTCATCAAGTTAGAGAGAACACTCTCAAAATGGTATCACAATTTCATCAAAAATTGGTCTCGCTTGCTTGGCTAATTAACTGCTTGAATTATGGAGAGAGATTCAGCAAGTATTTTAGCATAAACAATATCAGTAAATTCTGCCCATAAATTCTGAAATCTAGAAAAATAATCCTGAACAAAGAGACCTTCTTGAGAATTATTAGCAATTTTATGCTCTTGCTGAAATCGTCTTGCGCTATTCTCTTGGTTGTAAACCTTTTGTAAATAATCCCACATGGCCTTTGCAACCTTGTACAGCCTGAGATTAAAAACAATAAGAGGGTCAATTGACCCTAAAACCCATGTCATCACTCGAGCATCTTTAACTTTCCACTAACTTAACTTTGTAAGATCAATAGAAGCAGGATCACTTCCATCTATATGGCCCCATAATTCTTTTCCCGTGACAAAAAGTTGAAATTGAAATTCCAAGCTGAATAATTTTTTCTAGTGAAATGAACACTGAAAGACTTAAACTAATTGTTGATAAACAGTCAAGAGAACCAAGAGAACTAAACTTTCAAAAAAAAAAGTTGAAAGGAAACCAGAGATGAAAGACACTAAGAATCAAAACAATGAAAAGAAGGCTCTAATACCATGCCAAGAATAGAGAAAGCACAAGAGAAATTGAAGAATGACTATCTCAATTACTTAATCCCAATACATCAGAATACATTGGTATCTCTATACAAGAGAAATAAGAGACGAAAGAAAGTAAAATATCCTACACTAAATGTGAATCCTACAAAATACTCTTCATATATTCTACAACTAATGCTACACAATATTCTACACTAAATGTATAGAATATCCCTAATAATATTTCATATATTCATAGTATCTCTTCATATTCACCATATCGAGAATATCTTAATGTAGATATTCTACAATCTGTCCATTATGCTAACACTATATCTCAACAACATAATGTGAAAGAAATTCTGTTGAGCCTTTTGCGTTCTACAAAGGATGACCAATTTTATATGGATGATGAGGTAGAGCTAGCAGCTATGCTAAAAAAAAGTTTAATTAGTAGGAGATATTTAATTGTATTGGATGACATGTGGAATAGTGAAGCATGGGATGATGTGAGACTGTTCTTTCCAAGTGAAAACAATGGAAGTCGAATATTGTTGACGACTCGTAACACTAAAGTAGCTTGTTCTAATGGTATAGAGAATATTTCTTTGCATATGGGTTTCATGGAGCCAGATGAGAGTTGGAAACTTTTCAAAAGTGTGGTATTTGCAAATGAGGCATTACCACCTTAGTTCGAGACTATAGGGAAGAAAATTGTAGACAAATGTCACGGGTTGCCTCTAACTATTGTTGTGGTTGTTGGGCTTTTGTCTAAATCTAAAAGGATAATAGAAGATTGGAAAATTGGTGCTGAAGATGTCATGTTATTCGTCACAATTGTTCCTGACGAACAATGTTTACGTATGCTTGCACTGAGTTACAATCACTTGCCCAGTCACCTAAAAGCATGCCTTTTGCATTTTGGAAATTTTTCCAGAAGACAGAGAGATTTCAGTGAAGAGATTGGTGAGATTATGGATGGCCGAGGATTCTATGAAGTTGGACAAAGACTTGGAAGAAATGTCTGAGAAGTGCATGAAAATCTTATGGATAGATGTCTAGTTCTCACCAGCAAGAAAAGTTTGGATGAAACAGAAATTAGATCATGTAAGGTTCATGATCTAATATACGAGCTGTGTTTGAGAGAAGCTCAAAGCCAAAATCTTGTTGTCATGAATGACACTCTATTCGATATCATAACATGAGGCCCTTTAGTAGGCATATTGACCAAAGTTCTTATAGGGCTCTTCTTACCCCTAGATGAGACGACGACAACAATCTCTTGAAACGAACTCATTCTATTTTCTTTCTTTGTAACTTTTATTTCTTAACTCCTACTCTTAAATTAGAGTTTAGTCATTTCAATTCACTAAGAATCTTGGACCTGAGTCCCGTAAGGATTGATGTTTTCCCTCCGCAGATACTATTGCTCATTTGGTTGAGGTGCCCAGAATTGAATGGGGATTTTGATATACCTCCAGGAATTTGCATATTACGGGATCTGCAAACATTCATTGTTGGAGGAAATCGTTCGGCATCTATAAAATTTCCCGAACAATTTTGGGAACTAGTCAAATTAAGACATCTTATATTGGATCTAATTGATTTAACAAATCCCACAAGTGTATCTGTTGACGAAGAGCGGTATTTGGTTTTTCTAAACATACGAACTATTTCTGGCTTGTGTCCAAGTAGTTCCACAAAGGAGGTTATTTCAGGGAATCGGAATGTTAAAAGATTAAGAATCTCTGGAGATCAAGGTAACTATGAACTTGTCCATCTACATCAACTTGAAGCATTGACTTTTCGACTTAGAATTCCGAAGGTGTCACACAAGATTCACCCAGTGATCGTTCCAAGTGCAAAAGCTTTTCCAGCAACGCTCAAGAAGTTAAAGTTCTAGGGAACTCGTTTAAGGTGGGAGGACATGAACACCATAGATGAGTTACCTAACCTTGAGGTGCTAAAGCTGATATTAGATGCTTGTATTGGCAAAGAATGGTGTCCAATTGCAGGAGGATTTAATCAGTTGAAGCTTTTTCTACTCGAGGATAATGAACTCAAGCACTGGAAAGTCACAGATGACAATTTTCCTGCTCTTGAGCGCCTCGTGATTAGATCTTGCCATTATTTGAATGAGTAACCCATTGAGTTAGCAGAAATCAACTGAAAATCAACTCACTACAATTAATTGAGTTGAATGATTGTACGCCCAGACTCGAGGCTTCTGTCGTACTAATTCAACAAGAACAAGAAGACCTTAGAAACAAACCTGTGGATGTTCGTATCTCCAATACATTTAGTCCATGTAAGTATAACCTTATACTTCAGATGAACTTCCCATAATCACTTATAAAACCTAAATGATGTTCATAACTTTGCTGATCTTACCTTGTGTTGTTTGTCTACAGCTGGCAGCAACATAAATACTGAATTGAGTTTCGTTGAAACTGTTACTAGTAGCAACTACGAAGACAGGAAACAGTATCTCAAAAGAATTTTGGGCCTGATGGATATGGACATTGCATTGACTGAACCAAAACCTGCTGAACCTACACCTCAGAGTACTCCTTAAGAAGTGGCTAAGCATGCAAAATGGATGGAGAGTAACAGATGCGGTCTTGTGCTAATGAAGACATCCATTTCTGATCACATAAAAGATGCAATCATGGATAATGGCTGTGCAAACGATTACTTGACTGCCATTGGACAGAAACTTATAGAATTTGATAACGGTGGGAAAGGTACTCTGATTGATACCCTGTCTAAATCAGCTTATTATCCCTCTTACAGCCCAAGTTCATAAAAAGGAAACGTGGTCAATCTCGTCATTCAGATGGTTATAGTGGTCACACTAATAAGCCTAGTGGTAACCAAGGTCGGTCTAATAATGTTAGTGACCCTCAAGCTGTAATAAAGAAAGAAATCAAGTGCTAGAGGATTGTACACAGGCAGGTCATAAAAAAGATGTTGGTCCTCTGGAAAAAAAAAAGGAGACCATTTCGAGTTTGTTACTTAAATTCCTGGTGGTTGGTAAGTGATGAAAATATTCATGTAACTAATACCTTGTAAGACTTGGTAAGCAAACAAAAGCATAATGAGGATGAGGCTAGCGTTATTGTGGGCAATGGCCTCAAAGTGGAAGTAGAGTTCATGGGAACTACTAGTCTGTCTTTCAAGGATAATTTTAGAATCTTCTTAGAAAATATTGTTTTTGTACCGACTATGAGATGGAAATTAGTTTATACTTTTGGACAAATATGGTATTTTTTTCAAATAATAATGCTTTTGTCAAGATTTTCTGCTGTTTACATGTAATTTGTGAGACCTTTTTAGTGATGGTTTATATTGCTTAAAAGTGTTGATAATTTTTTTTTTTTTTTTGCAATGCATGTTGAAAAGGTTACCCAGGAAAGGTCTGCTATGAGTAAAACGTCGTATCTCTTGTGACATGGCGTATTGGCCATCTTTTCGAAGAAAAAATCGAACGATTGGTGAAGGAAGATATTTTTATTTCTCGGTACAAAGTTTTGAGGTATCTATCCTTGTCCAGTTATTCATTTGATGTGCCTCGAGATATTTGCAAATTGTGGAATTTACAATCACTCAATGTCCATGGGGCAAATTTACTTCTTCCAAAACAAATTTGGAAATCAAGTCAGATAAGGCATCTCAAGCAGAATGAATTTTGTTGCGAAATCCTTCAAGATCTGTTGATGGGGAGAGGTGCTTGGGTTTTCCAAACCTACAAACGATTTCTGGCATGCTACCACAATGCTTCACAAAAGAGTTCATTCCACAGTGTGAGAACATCAAAAAGTTAAGATTTTACGGGTCTACAAAGGACTACAAAATTTGTGAAAAACCCAAGTTATTCGATAATCTTGTCCATATACAGCAAGTTCAAACCCTGAGTTTTGAAGTTCAATATAACAAGCGATACACAAGATTTTGCCCGTGCAGATTCAAATGCAAAAGCTTTTCCTGCACAGCTCAATGAATTAAAATTGGTCCGAACTGGTCAGACATGGGACTACTTGAACACCTTGAGCGAATTGCCTAACCTTCAACAGCTTAAGCTGAAATCAGATGCTTGTTGTGGCGAAGAATGGATAAGCGAAGGCACTTTTTGCTAAAATTTTACTAATTCGAAGCGTGAATCTCACGTCCTGGAAAGCAACAAATGATAATCTCCCTACCCTTGAGCGCCTAGTGATCAGAGCTTGCTCTAATTTGGAAGAGATTCCTATCGAGTTTGCAGAAATTGATTCACTCCAGCTGATTGATTTACAGAATTGTAACCCTCAACTCATGGCCTCTGCTGTGGAACTCAGGAAGAGCAAGAAAACATTGGAAATTAGCCAGTGGATGTTCTTTCCTACAATAATCCAGGTGAGTACTATATTATATTCCAGAACTAACTTTCCATAATTGCCTTTGAAACTTAAAGGGTATGCATCTTTCACAATTAATTTTTTTGATTCAACAATTTAAATTAATAAAAGAAATGCTAACTAAATTAGAGAAAAAAATGCAGATCAAAATGGTGTTGGATGTCGTTTCTTTTGTGTAGTTGTTGATGAGAATTTTCCTTTGAACTTTTGAGACCTTCCCTTTCATAGAGATTTATAATGTATAAATTATGTTTTGACTTGTATAAAGAAAAGCCCCGAAGGTAATTTACTTATGTGACATATTCCAGATGCTGATGATGACGATGACGACGACAACGATGATGATGAGGATGACGATGATGACGACGATTATGATGAAGATGACGGTGATTATGATGACGATGACGATGATGATGACGACGATGATGACAGTGAAGATGAATAAGAAGAAACATAATCATTTTACCAGGTGGCGACTTGAAAATAAGCATCAAAGAGCTCCATAAGGATTCGATATAAGAAGACAGAAGTCACCGTACCAGCAACTAGGCTTTTTAGATTACCAGCAACTAGGATTTTTAGATTTAGAAAAGGCATAATACATAGATAGACACTTTAACATGGTCTAAACTGGCAAATAAACACAACAATTTTGAGAATGCACATCTAGACACCTCAACTTGTTTAAGTTGACCTTGTAATCACCCCCACTTTGAAAATGCACATCTAGACAACTGAAATCTAGCCGTGTCTAAATGTGCATTTTTAAAGTTAGGGTGTTTACGGGGCCAATTTAATCCAAGTTACGGTGTCTAGATGTGCATTCTCAAAATTGAGGTATTTACTTGTCAGTTGAAGTCAAGTTAAGGTGTCTATCTATGTGTCATGCCTTTAGAAAAAGTGAGCAACCAGAAGAGGATCAAGTGCAAGAATACATGACTACTTGCTATATCCTTTGTGCTTCGTCCATTTGTTGATTGATAACAACTAATCAGATGAGTAGCACTTTTTATTTGTTTACAGGGAAGAGATTTTTCTGTAATATTCTCCACTAGACAACAAATCAAATTTAGCAAAATGGAGCATCATTAGATATGAAGGTATGAAAATAGAGGATTAAGGTATAAGATTAGTATGTAGCTGAGTGTTGCGTACTTTTAGTAGTATAATGTAGGTACCGTATAGTTTCTTTTTCGCCTATGTGTATTGATATTTGTTGCTGCACTTATGTTGTACATTACTATTTTGCTGTCTCTCTTTTCTTTCCCACTTTCTTGTGTCGATTACAATTGGCATGATACATAAACCGGCCCTTAAATTTGGCCTCAGCTGGCAAGTATGTCCTTTAACTTTGGGTGTGCACAAGTAGGCACCTCAACTTGTCTTCACTTTGTCAATTGAACACTCTAACTTACAAAATGATCGTCTAGACACCTCTAAAATTTATGTGTCACGTCAGTGCCATGTCAGCATTTGTCGTTATGTATTTAACCTTATACAATTTGAGGTGCCTAATTGTGCATATCCATTTTAAGGGCATACTTGCCAGCTGAGACCAAGTTTAAGAGCATGTTTATGTGTTATTTCTTTTTTTTTTTCAGCTGAGGATCTATCGAAAACAACCTCTCTACCTTGCAAAGATAGAAGTAAGGTTTGTGTACATCCTAGCCTCTTTAGACCTTACTTACGAGATTACAATGGGTATGTTGTTATTGAAGCATCATTAAGCATAAAATACTTATTACAAGTTGTAACAAAATTATAGGAGAATCTTGTTAATATATATGGAGTAACAAGTTGTAGAAAATTACAGAAGGCTGAAGCTTAGGATACTAACAATTCAAACACCACAATAAGACTTGAAAACACCAGTGCCTGCTCTATTGCCAGCTTCCGACATAACATATTTAAAATATCCAACATTTTCATAAGGCTTGAAAAGTAAAGGATGTTCTTGGTCTACAAGTTCTTTTGGGGCCTCTATGGTGCAATCTAGTTTTGGTAGTGACGATAACTGAATAGAGAATCTATCACCGTCTCCTGCCATTGTTACCCTATGAATAGGAGAATGCACTCGACCATTTGTCCATGCCTGTATACATTTTGCACAAAATTTTCTTTTATAGCTAGTTTTGGTATTATAATGTGTAACACTACTAAAAACATGTGAATTTTCTACAAAATGTCAGTGGAAATATGAAATTTATGATCGAAGGTCAGTCGGAAACATTTCTGACAAGTAAATTTCCAATGGATTCAATAAAGAAAAATTCAGGCCAGAACGTATGTAAAAAAAAAAAAGGATTTCAGACGCAATTAAAGTCCGGTCAAAACGTTTTCGACGAGTCAATTTTCGACAAATTCCGTCGAGATCATGTTTAGCAGTATATAATCAAGGGTGGACCCACGTACATCAGGTCGGGTTCTCAAGCACCCATTGACCCCAAAGTGAGCTATGTATATTTATATAGAAATTAACTTCTTAAGAAATAGAGCAGAGCTAGATTCTAGTTACAGCTGCTCAAAAAGGTGTAGGTAAACCAAGTGAACCAGCAGCTATTACATTTTTAAAATTTTAAAAGATATCAATTACCCGGAGCAAGACTCAAATCCTTGCCCGCTAAAAATATTTAAGAATAATTCTGGTTACTATTTAAAATTTATTATACAGAAAAGGGTCATACTTGCCCTTGCACTGACAGAAAAGAGCTATATTTATTTTTCGTTATACTTCTTTGATATATTTATCCTTTCCATCCAACTTTAGGGCCAGATTTACACTTGAACCGTTAGTTCCCTTGTCCCCACTTTTATTATCCTACGTGGTGCCTACGTGGATATTTTATCTCTGACAAATTAAATCCCATCAAAATAAAACCCGATCCATCCATATTAAACCCAACTTTGCATATTTCAATCCAGACAGTCCGTAATAAATTTCACTACTAAATCAAAGATTTTAGTCCCACCAGGAAGACCTGTATCAATCTGAACTCTAGTACAAGAAAGTGGCTGAAGAGACGACGCCAAAAGTGGTGGTTTCTGATGTTACAATGAGGGAGACACCTCAACCTAAGCCGGAAAAATTACCGAAGTCACCAGAGAAAGCTGCTCCTCCGGCCACCGGAGAATCCAAGATGATTAAAAGGAGAAGGACCTTGTCGCTGAATCCAATCCCTTTAAGGAAGAAAGTAACAAGGTTCAAGAACTCCCTAACCCTGAGCAAAAACCATTGGCTGAATTCAAACAATTGATTCAAGAAGCTCTTAAGCACGAATTCACTTCCCCTCCCTCGCCGCTGTAGGTGGCAAAGGAGGAGGATTGAGAAAAAGTAGTCATACCCCCCCCCCCTGCTGAGGCAACGGAGACAGTGCCTGTTACAGAGGCGGCAGGTGACGGAGAAGACAGTGATTTTTTTTAATCAGTTGGAGTGATGGGGATGAAATATGCAAGTTGGATCGATTTTACCGGGTCTGTTTAATATGGATGGGTCGGGTATTAATTTGATCGGATTTAATTTGTGAGAAATAATATATTCACTAGGCGCCACGTAGGATAATAAAAGTAGGAATAAGGGAAGTAACGGTTCAGGGGTAAATATGGCCTTAAAGTTGAATGGGGAAGACAAATATATCAAAAAAGTATAACGAAGGTGTCAAGACCCAGCCCCGTGGGCCGCGACTAGCACCCTACTTGGGCACCCAGACAGACTTACATATCAAGTCATCATATCCAAACATAGCTCAGATTTCATAATAATTATTTCAAACATGATTTAAATCAAAACTTGTCTTAAGCGGTCGTGCATACCCAAATATCATATCAGAACAAAAAGGAGCGGCGAAATACACATCGTCGTACATATGCACACATACAAATATACAGGCCATTTGGTCGTATCCAAATCTGATAGGTCGGCGGAATATACGTCGCCAATCATAAGTACAGATACAAACATAAGGGTCGTTCTTGGCCACCATATCAAACGGACCGCGTTAAGACGCAAATCGTAACCAAAGCGGACACATATAGGACCCTCGACCGACAGATATGACTACAGGCCTCTACAAATACAGAACGAAAACGTATGACGGGACAGGGCCCCGCCGTACCCCAAAATAGTCAAATATACAGATGCATATACATCACAAAAGATATGTACCGACATATGGGCTCCGGATCAAAGGAGCGCTCCGTAATAGCAGAACGTGTGGCCTACACTGGCAGATCACGGATCTCTGTACCTGCGGGCATGAAACGCAGCCCCCGAAGAAAGGGGGTCAATACGAAAGATGTACTGAGTATGTAAAGCATAGAATACAGAAATGTAAATCACAACTGAAAACAAACCGGATACAGAAGGGGAATACTGACCAGTATATCAAAATATGTACCAAAAACATATATACATAATGCAGATAAAAATCATGCAAAGCTCAGGAACGTGGTCACCACTCCGACGCTGGTGCCACACACAACATAACACCAGAAGGTTCAAATCTCCGTACATCCCCGAACACACATATCATCATAGCATATCACCAGCCATATCACAGCATAACTCCAAACGGAACCCGGCCCTATGGCGAGGTCTCGGGAACTGTAACACAGCATACGGCCGAATTTATCATAGCGCGCACGAACCATAACCGGCCCGGGAACCGGTGAACGAAATCATAATAAGGGCACGAGCGGAGTCGTGAGCAAACAATGCAATTTATATATTAAAATACTTTTGCAAACTTGATAAAATCATATGTTGACTCATTAGTCGAAATAGTTCGAACAATTAATCAAAACGGGGTTCATTTCACAAAAGTATCTCCAAAATGGGAATTATGGTTCAAAATATAATTTAGGATATCGTGGCAATCAAAACATTATTTTTCGATAGCCAAATTCACAAACAAAAGTCTTTTGCCGACATTATATAAAAATGAGCCTTATATAGCAAACGAAAGAGTCTCGGAGTTAGCGGGCCCACCTCGGGTCAAGTCGAGGTGGCGGACATGAATCACGGACATTTGGGGTCTATAGAAGCATACATGGAAGTTTCGAAGCAAATCGATTACATTTACAAAAGTTTCGGACATTTGAGCACTTTCTAGCAAAATATGGGTTTTATAGTTCAATTCGATTGAGTGAATAGTACTCGATTTCCATTTCGGATTTCAAGGAACAGAAGTGCCTCCGAGGCTCAAATATCGACCTAGTATACCTAAGACACGCCAAAAGAAGGAATGGGTAGCATTACATACCTTTCTTGCGGCTCATGCTCGTACAAAATCAAACGCCGTTTCGTCCAAAATCTACAAATGGTCAAAGTTACCAATTAGGAATTGCAAGACTTCAAGAATTCACTTATTTTTATTTTGTCTACCGAAATTTCGGCAGCACTTCCCCTATACATATAACACCCCCGAGGCTTAGCTCGGCTCAATATATCAACAACAACAACAACAACCCAATACTACATTTGTACCAGCATTATCTTCAAGTAATCAAGGGGCGACAAATTCCCGAAGCTATAATACAATGGTGTACTCCACATCCGACCTCCTTTGAACAACAAACAAGCTCTAAGCGAGCTACCAAACCCTACCAATCTCCATACCACAAGAAAATAATAACTAATCAGCTTATACAACTACCACAGGTTGAACTCACAGCTTCCGATCACCGTCCCATGAGTTTTTAACGAATACGTACCTTGCATCCGAGCTCAGACAATCTGATGTAGATGCTTTTAGTAATCAGTTACTACACCAATTGATCCTCCATATAAGTCCGTTGAGCATGTAGGAAAAAACTTACTATAGATCTAATTAATATAAGACATGCAATGAATATACGAAGAGAAAGAGGAATTTTGGTTCCCTATATATAAAATTCACCTCAATGTAGCACCACTTGAGGGAGTTCAGAAGATTAGGACTTCAATATGCTAGATAATGATCTGATAAGGAATATATACGAATCCTTATAAGTGAAGTAACGTGGTAACTAGTTGCCAAAGTAGAAAGTTAAAAGAGTATTGACACTATTTTAATGTAAGAGGCGGTGGGTGCATTAAATGAATCAATTGTCATGTTTCCGAGAAAACACATGTCAGGCACTAAAAAAAAAATCTTATCTTCATATATTAATTAAAATATATAATCATAAAGTTTATCCATTTATAGGATAATAAATATAAACTATTCAACAAAATTCTATAACCTGGCTACAAAAAGATATGTGTCTATATAATTCGTATCCAACTTATCTAGCAAAGGGTAAATTATACATTGTAACAAAAATATATTTTATAAAATTCTAGCATTTCAATTTATATCAAGAGTACAAATTTTTGTACTTTTAATTCTCAAAAGGAAAAAGATAACTTTCTTTTCTTATGATAAAATAATTTCTACCTTTATAATAAAGAAAATCCCATTTGTAAACCACCTGATATCATGTATATAATTTAAAGCGTATCAAAAAAAATAGTAGCAATTTTAACTATATAAAAATCATGTTTATCGATTTTTCACAGAAAGGTTACATTTAAAATAAAGTACAATATCAAGGCTATATATAATAGTTTAGAAATTCGTCAAACTTATGAGGTCTTACATCTATAACCTCATGTACGATTCTAATCCTTTGAATCCATATTGATCAACTCGTGATACATCATAACATAAACGTACGGGATGTTACATCCTTCCCCCCTTAGGAACATTCGTCTTCGAATGTTAGATTAGTCTTATAGGGTCTGTAAGTACTTCGGGGGAGTTTCTTTTACGGCCTGCACAATTGATACACATTCTCCTTGAATATAATCAAGTAGGGAATTTAGATTACCTGTGGCATAAGAAATAAGTGAGGACACTTCTTTTTCATTCCGTCCTCAACTTTCAAGGTCATTGCTTTTTACCATAAGACCTTAACAGGGGGTATATCTTTAGGGCGTAATCTCTGCGCCTGGCGATTCAGAATAATTATAGATCGTTCTTCACCAGACAATTCCTCCGTCGCTTGAATATCATTCACTGGAAATGTTCTGGACGGATCACCAACACATTTGCGGAACATGGATATCTGAAGTACCAAATGTACCGCTTTCAGATCAGATGGTAGATCTAGCCTGTAAATGACATTCTCAACTTTTCGAACAATCTGATAAAGTCCGATATGTCGCGGACTGAGCTTACTCTTTTTGCTGAATCACATTGCGCCTTTCATAGGCGATACTTTCAAAATACCCTATCGCCGACTTGGAATTCCAAGGGTCGACGCCGTTTGTCAGCATATGATCTCTATCGACTCTGGGCTGCTAATAATCTCTTTTGGATAAGTTTCACCTTACCAACGGCCTGCTGGATCACATCTGGACCGATTAATTCTGTTTCTCCAGTATCGAACTAGCCGATCAGTGACCTGAATTTTTCTGCCATACAAAACCTCATAGGGGTCATCTGGATACTAGAATAGTAGTTGCTATTATAAGCAACTCGATCAATGGCAGGTGATCATCCCAGCTACCTACGAAATCAGTAATACAGGCCCGCAACATATCTTCTAGCATCTGTATAGAGTGCTCGGCCTGTCTGTCGCTCTGAGGGTGGAATGTTGTGCTCAGACTTACCCGAGCCTTTAATCCTTCCCGGAAACAAATCCCCACAAATTAGTCATAACTGAGTACCTCTGTCAGTGACAACAGATATAGGAACTCCGTGGAGTCTCACTATTCCTTTAATACATATAGTCTGGCATAACCCTCAGCTGAATAAGTGGTTCCGACGGGAAGAAAATGGACTGATTCTGTCAGCCTATTAACCGTACCCCATGTGGAAATCATACTTCCGCGGGGTGCGAGACAAACCCGCAATGAGATCCATGTTAAGTATTTCCCACTTCCAGATCAGAATTTCCATTTCCTGAAACAGTCCACCCGGTTTCTGAAGCTCAATTTGGACTTGTTGACAATTCGGGCACTGGGCAACGAGCCTTGCGATGTCCCGTTTCATGCCATTCCATCAGTATAGACATCCGAGGTCATGGTACCTTTGAGTGGATTCGGGATAAACAGAATACCGAACATTATGCGCTCCGCTCATAATTGGCCGTTGCAGCCCTACGATGTCGGACACACATAATCTGCCCCGGTATAACAGTACTCATCCGGTAAAACCTCGAGCTGGATATTTTCCTTGTCAAAGGTCGTCTCTCTACAATACCAGAATAAACTCCTCAAACTGACGCTGTTTTACCTCTTCCATAATCGATGATTCTGCAATTTCTCAGGCGAAAATTTCAATATCTTCAGAACCGACCAAACGGGCTCCAAGGCTAGCCGACTGATGAGTTTTACAGACCAATTCTTTATTTCCGAATGTACGCCGGTCAATTCCGTCCATAGGTTCACGACTAAGTGCGTCCGCCACAACGTTAGCCCTTCTGGGGTGGCATAAAATATTAACATCATAATCTTTCAATAATTCGAACCATCTTTTCTGCCGTGAATTCGTCTCTTTTTTCTTAATATATATATATATATATATATATATATATATATATATATATATATATATATATATATATATATATATATATATCACTACCATTTCCTTTACAATACATCTTCAATCACTTGCTCATACTTACTCTAGTTTCGGAGCTGCGCTGCTTTTTCTTCCCTTTTTAGCAATCTAATCCGTCTCAGCTCGTGTGACCCCTATAAAGTTTCTAGCCATATCACACATCCTAATTCCCTTTTGGTTACCCAGAATTTCCTATTCGTCTCTCATATCTAAGTTTGCGAAAATTTTGTGCATTTCCCAGGGGGTCACCCATCCCAGAATTGCTCTGGCCCTGGCACGCTTAACCTTACAACTTTAATGAATTTAGGCACGTTAAGACCGGTATAATTACACCGATTTCCCCGCACAGCCTTTGTCACATAATTTAAGACAAATCGGGGTCTTAACAACTTTTCAAAACATTCCCGTAGCGGGTCCCACCCTGGCCTGGCGAGAATTCTCTTACTTTTGTGACTTTATGATTACCGTGTCGCCCTTCGTAAACCCTCAATATTACCTTCATGTATATATATGATTATAGACAGCCTACGAGTTTAAGTTTTTATCCCACAAATTCCGTCTCCAATCAGTCGATACTGCAAGGCATCTTCCGACCACTAGCGAAAGAAAACTAGAGTCCGACGAACTTCGCGGAATCTTTTAGTGCTTAATTCACATAATTACCTCCACGTTTATATACATCTATATATTTGAGTCGAGAGCGAACCGCTCAATTCTCAACTGCTTGTCCTACCTTTTGTATTCTTTCAATTAGAGAAAACTTGGTCGTCGGACATTTTTGCCCTTCACATGGGCTGTGCTAAAACAAAAAGGGTTGGAACATATTTCTGGTCCCTCAAATTAAATTGCGAATTTGCTACTCGTATATGCTTTCTCTAGATAAAATTTTCCGATAAGGGTGATGCTTCATACAAATGACATGGAGGGTACCTCTAAAACTTTTAATCCACCCTAATAGATTTATCCTATCGGTATCGACCTTTAAGACATGTTAAGAATTTATATCTCATTTTCCTTTTCGTATTTCTGGAAAAAAAAAATTGGGCAGAGATTCCTCTGTATTTCTTACTATCCCAAAACCTGTACACAGGAAATACCAACCATGCCTCACAGGGCCAACACATATACGTATATACATATCATATCATATCACATCATAGCCACATGGGGCTAACAATTACAGATAGAAGTATACAGATATCGAGGCTTACCTCACATGCCCAACTCAACTGCACCTGCTACACTTTTCATGTTTATTTCTCTTTTCAATGTTCGACTTTATGTTTTAATCGTACTTCAGAATACCTTACCCAACATACTTCTTTCATACCATTGCTTACCTGAGTACCGTGTAGCTTCCATTGTCAGCAGTCGCTGTCTTACGTCGATACCGCTCTCCAGCTGCAATCAAGGGTTAAAAAAAGAAATTCGTTTCCTCCAGCTGGCTCTATCGCACGATCTAAGATCCAAGGAAAGGGAACACCCTAAATGCCCTGTAGCCTCCTGTTTATAGATGCGGTGCACAACACACCGATAAACAAGACTCTACGAGACACGGCCTGTAGACATTCCGAAGACAAACCGCTCTGATACCACTTTTGTCAAGACCCAGCCCCGTGGGCCGCGACTGGCACCCTACTTGGGCACCCAGACAGACTTACATATCCAGTCATCATATCCAAACATAGCTCAGATTTCATAATAATTATTTCAAACATGATTTAAATCAAAACTTGTCTTAAGCGGTCGTGCATACCCAAATATCATATCAGAACAAAAAGGAGCGGCGAAATACACATCGCCGTACATATGCACACATACAAATATACAGGCCATTTGGCCGTATCCAAATCTGATAGGTCGGCGGAATATACGTCGCCAATCATAAGTACAGATACAAACATAAGGGTCGTTCTTGGCCACCATATCAAACGGACCGCGTTAAGACGCAAATCGTAACCAAAGCGGACACATATAGGACCCTCGACCGACAGATATGACTACAGGCCTCTACAAATACAGAACGAAAACGTATGACGGGACAGGGCCCCGTCGTACCCCAAAATAGTCAAATATACAGATACATATACATCACAAAAGATATGTACCGACATATGGGCTCCGGATCAAAGGAGCGCTCCGTAATAGCAGAACGTGTGGCCTACACTGGCAGATCACGGATCTCTGTACCTGCGGGCATGAAACGCAGCCCCCGAAGAAAGGGGGTCAGTTCGAAAGATGTACTGAGTATGTAAAGCATAAAGTACAGAAATGTAAATCACAACTGAAAACAAACCGGATACAGAAGGGGAATACTGACCAGTATATCAAAATCTGTACCAAAAACATATATACATAATGCAGATAAAAATCATGCAAAGCTCAGGAACGTGGTCACCACTCCGACGCTGGTGCCACACACAACATAACACCAGAAGGTTCAAATCTCCGTACATCCCCGAACACACATATCATCATAGCATATCACCAGCCATATCACAGCATAACTCCAAACGGAACCCGGCCCTATGGCGAGGTCTCGGGAACCGTAACACAGCATACGGCCGAATTTATCATAGCGCGCACGAACCATAACCGGCCCGGGAACCGGTGAACGAAATCATAATAAGGGCACGAGCGGAGTCGTGAGCAAACAATGCAATTTATATATTAAAATACTTTTGCAAACTTGATAAAATCATATGTTGACTCATTAGTCGAAATAGTTCGAACAATTAATCAAAACGGGGTTCATTTCACAAAAGTATCTCCAAAATGGCAATTATGGTTCAAAATATAATTTAGGATATCGTGGCAATCAAAACATTATTTTTCGATAGCCAAATTCACAAACAAAAGTCTTTTGCCGACATTATATAAAAATGAGCCTTATATAGCAAACGAAAGAGTCTCGGAGTTAGCGGGCCCACCTCGGGTCAAGTCGTGGTGGCGGACATGAATCACGGACATTTGGGGTCTATAGAAGCATACATGGAAGTTTCGAAGCAAATCGATTACATTTACAAAAGTTTCGGACATTTGAGCACTTTCCAGCAAAATATGGGGTTTATAGTTCAATTCGATTGAGTGAATAGTACTCGATTTCCATTTCGGATTTCAAGGAACAGAAGTGCCTCCGAGGCTCAAATATCGACCTAGTATACCTAAGACATGCCAAAAGAAGGAATGGGTAGCCTTACATACCTTTCTTGCGGCTCATGCTCGTACAAAATCAAACGTCGTTTCGTCCAAAATCTACAAATGGTCAAAGTTACCAATTAGGAATTGCAAGACTTCAAGAATTCACTTATTTTTATTTTGTCTACCGAAATTTCGGCAGCACTTCCCCTATACATATAACACCCCCGAGGCTTAGCTCGGCTCAATATATCAACAACAACAACAACAACAACCCAATACTACATTTGTACCAGCATTATCTTCAAGTAATCAAGGGGCGACAAATTCCCGAAGCTATAATATAATGGTGTACTCCACATCCGACCTCCTTTGAACAACAAACAAGCTCTAAGCGAGCTACCAAATCCTACCAATCTCCATACCACAAGAAAATAATAACTAATCAGCTTATACAACTACCACAGGTTGAACTCACAGCTTCCGATCACCGTCCCATGAGTTTTTAACGAATACGTACCTTGCATCCGAGCTCAAACAATTTGATGTAGATGCTTTTAGTAATCAGTTACTACACCAATTGATCCTCCATATAAGTCCGTTGAGCATGTAGGAAAAAAATTACTATAGATCTAATTAATATAAGACATGCAATGAATATACGAAGAGAAAGAGGAATTTTGGTTCCCTATATATAAAATTCACCTCAATGTAGCACCACTTGAGGGAGTTCAGAAGATTAGGACTTCAATATGCTAGATAATGATCTGATAAGGAATATATACGAATCCTTATAAGTGAAGTAACGTGGTAACTAGTTGCCAAAGTAGAAAGTTAAAAGAGTATTGACACTATTTTAATGTAAGAGGCGGTGGGTGCATTAAATGAATCAATTGTCATGTTTCCGAGAAAACACATGTCAGGCACTAAAAAAAAAATCTTATCTTCATATATTAATTAAAATATATAATCATAAAGTTTATCCATTTATAGGATAATAAATATAAACTATTCAACAAAATTCTATAACCTGGCTACAAAAAGATATGTGTCTATATAATTCGTATCCAACTTATCTAGCAAAGGGTAAATTATACATTGTAACAAAAATATATTTTATAAAATTCTAGCATTTCAATTTATATCAAGAGTACAAATTTTTGTACTTTTAATTCTCAAAAGGAAAAAGATAACTTTCTTTTCTTATGATAAAATAATTTCTACCTTTATAATAAAGAAAATACCATTTGTAAACCACCTGATATCATGTATATAATTTAAAGCGTATCAAAAAAAATAGTAGCAATTTTAACTATATAAAAATCATGTTTATCGATTTTTCACAGAAAGGTTACATTTAAAATAAAGTACAATATCAAGGCTATATATAATAGTTTAGAAATTCGTCAAACTTATGAGGTCTTACATCTATAACCTCATGTACGATTCTAATCCTCTGAATCCATATTGATCAACTCGTGATACATCATAACATAAACGTACGGGATGTTACAGAAGGCAAATTTAACTCTTTTCTATGAGTACACCAGCAAATATGACCCTTTTCCATTTATTATATGTGGGAATCGAAGCTTCGTCCAAGCGGCTGGCAAAGCTTAAGCAGGTTTTAAAAGCACTTAATTATGTAGAAATAGTGTTCACTGACCACTTTTTGACATTCTCTTTGGAAAGTAGTCATTGTCGTGGAGTTTGAAATTCTAAAGGAAAACTCTATGACAATATCTTAGAGTTTCACATGCGGAATTTAAAGATCCATGGTAATGGCTAGTCTCCAAATACATGGGCTGAATAGTGGATATTTGTGAATTTTGCCCCACAAATATGTATAACTAATTTATTTAGAATCCAGTAACTTGACTTTTCAAAAATCTAGAACCAATAAACTCAAGATTTTGAATCTGTCTATTCTCCTACAACAAGTTATAAGTGACACTTACCATGAGGGCGTCTCCAGACAAAACAAGGAAGGAATTATGTGCAATGTTGACCCACTGATCTCCATTTTTGTTGAGAACTTGCAATCCATTTACTTGATTTTGTGATATTATGGACAAAACAGTAACATCCGTGTGGCCACTAGGGCTGTTCAAAACCGAACCGCTATCGATAACCCAACTGCAAAATTGGCTTATTGGCTTAATGGTATTGCATCAACGGTTGGGGAATGGATTAAAATTTTATAGTTATCGGCTTATCGGTGCGGGGGCGGATTACTCAATTTTCTTATCGGGTAAACCGTTAATCCGTCAGAATTTGTCATATTTATATTCTTAGCCCTAACAAATAAAATATGTATTGTGATTGTAACTTGTAAACCTAAAGCTAAAGCCTCAACCTAAAATATGTATCTCTATTTCTGTTAATTGTGAAACCTGATTGTTTTCTATCAAATAGTTCATTCCCTGTTTCTTGTTTGCCTATATTGTAGTTTGCTAATTTTCTTGGAAAACTGTTGCTACTTGCTACGGTATTTTTACTAATATTGAATCCAACATTTCAATCTTCTTGGTTATATTCCTATCCCTTTTTTTTTTGGAGGATATCAGTATCTTCTTTATAACCTATAAGGTAAAAATATTACATTTTGAGTCATTTTAAAGGCAAGTAATTTCCTTGACTACATGTGATTTTATCATTCATTTTTCTCTTAGATTTAACCGATACACCGCCCGATAACCGTCCGATAATTGCTAATCCGATACCGAACCAACCGATATCTTATAGGTTGGCTAGCGGATTAGCACTTTTAAAAGCCGATAACCGTTAAGCCGAACCGTTAAGCGTAATTATCCGTCCAATCCGCCCGATAAGCAGCCCTAGTGGCCACTCAATCCAATTTTATTTCTGTCTTCACCTTGAGGTGCCTTGTAATGGCTAAATCTCAAATTCGTTGGGCTCCAAGAATTCATCTTTAACATAATGTTTTAGCCCCAAGGTCTCCAAAACCATCCTTTTTACAATTTTATCCAACTCCACAGGTGACTTTGAGTAGGACTTTACCACATTGCTGCCAAAATTAATAAAGGTACATATATGTTAAGATTAAAACTTACAACTTGTAGAAATATATACTAGTAAGCAATAACACAATGATTTCTAACGGAAAACTACTTTCTCAAAAAAAAAAAAAAAAAAAAAGGAGATTTTTGTTGTACCAAAAGCGTCTGTTAAAAAGTACTACTCCCTATGTTCCAATTTATGTTGCACCGCTCAAATGGAATGGAGATTTAGAAAGAAAGAACTATTTGTAAACATGTGTTACAAAACAAGTTGTAGACATTTGTATGACTGTAAACATCTGATTAAGGGTAAAATGAGAAGTTTGAAGTTAAATTTTCTTCTAAATATAGAAAGTTTTCATTATTTTTTGGACAAACTAAAAAGGAAACTGCATCACATAAATTACGAGGAGGAAGCATGTAGCTGTCGAAATTTATGAGGCCAGCGATGTTGACTGGATACAAAGCTTAAGGAAGAATGAATGACTTTTGAAACTCATGGTCTAAAACAAGTCGCAGATAAAGCTGGCTATAAAGATTCTCATTATGGTAAACACGAGGATTTAAAGTTAAATTGTCTAGAAAATACCTTATTCTTTTTAAAACAGACAAAAAACGGAAATACAACAACAACATATTCGGAGAAATTCCACAAGTGGGTCTGGGGAGAGTGACTGTGCACGCAGCCTTACACCTACCTTGTGAACCACAAGGTAGAAAGTCTGTCTTAGATTGACCCTTGTCTTGAGTAAAGCTTGTCAAGACTAAAAACAAAAATATATCACATAAATTGAGTGGAAGCCACATCTAACAAAAGAAGTAGACATACCAACAGTCGGGTTTTCCATCATGAGGCCAAAAGATATTGGCAAACATTTCAACACTTTGAGATTGGAGCAAGTCAGATACTGACACACTTTCATACAATAGTAAGTGTGGAATCTGTCCTAAGTAGCCTTGCAATGGTTTATCTGATAAATTTTTCAGTTTGGTCTCCAATGGAAATTCAAATATTTCTTTTAAAGTACCAAACATGGATTCCCTAATTTCACTTGGAACATTATCATATATTGCTTCAAAGCAACCATATTCTTGCAAAGCTTGAAAAACTTGAGCTTTTGTTGAGTGCCAATGTGTAGTGTCTGGTTTTAGCTCTACCTTGCAAAAATCTGTTGTGGGAATTTTCACTTCTTTGGATGTCATTTTGACAAAACTGTTAATTGTCTTCTATTATTACACATTACTATATATAGGAACATAGTTGTCAGAGGCATTACATAGTAGGTACAATATTTTCCCTGTAAAGAAAAGGTGGTGGGGTTACAATGTTATATATTACTCTCTCTATTCCAACTTATGGGGCATTTTTTCTTTGAATGTTGTTAGTGCCAGTTAGATTGGAGTTAGTTTAAACTCATATATTGCATGTAATTCATGCAATATAGATATTTTGTTATTTTCTTTTAACATATTATTATCGTTGTTCCGCAAAAACTACACATCATTGGTTTAGAACTCCAACGTAACATAGTACACACTCTCTCTCTCTTCCAATTGATTTGACCCACTTTTCTTTTTAATTAGTCCCAAAAGGATTGTTATGTTTCTATATTTAAATTATTTTTATTTTACTCTTAATGAAATAATTTATATTAACACAAACATTTAAAATTCGTTTCATGCTATAAGTTTCAAAAATATATCTGTTTTTCTTAAATTTCGTGCCAATCCATCATAAATTCGGTCGGAGGAGTACTACTTAATACAATTCCTTCGGTCAATAATAAGTGTCTCTTTTTAAGGTTTTGTTTCTCATTAAGAAAACCAATTAATAATATTAATTATAAAAAGACGAGATAATGCCATTAAGGACCAGCCAATAGACGAGATAATGCCAAAACAAGCTTCTTGGATAATGCACAAAATTTTCAAAGCAAAAAGGCAGTTTGAAGAGAGTGGAATTAATGGCACTCAGTTGGACAGCTTCTCCATCAACTTCACGTACAACAAGCTTAGAGGAGATTTTGCCAAAGTTTCACGAAGGAAGATGATATGTAATAACCAAGGGGCCCCTAAGTGGATCTTCATCTCATACCTAGCAATACAGGGAAAGCTATACACCAGGGACAGGTTACTCAAATGGGGGATTATTGATGATGCTGAGTGTGCTATGTGTGGTTTGGAAACTGAGTCAGCTGAACATTTATTTTTCAAATGCCCACTGTCTGTCGCAATCTGGGGAAAGCTTCTCCAATGGCATTGGTACTCAAGACCAGTCCTGGCATGGAAGGATGAACAACAATGGCAAAGATTGTATGCTAATGGCAAGAACTCTAAAGATGAGATATACAGGGTGACATTGGCTGGTTGCATTTATACAGTATGGCATGAAAGGAATTGCAGAATCTTTCAACAGAAAATGAGGACAGTTGATGTGCTAACAAAGTTGATAATCCAAGAAGTTATATGTCGAGGAACCATGAAGCCTAAGTTAGCTAAGTAGATTTATGCAATTGAACACTTACTTGTAATGTGCTAGCTTTGATACGATCATAGGTCACTGATATCATGGGGCTCCCTGTCCATGAATCAGTCTGAGTTTTTGAACATACAGCTCACTTGGTAAATAATACTACAATTAGTTTTAAAAAAAAATACTTTCTTCGTTTCAATTTATGCGAGCCCATTTGATTGTGCACGACATTTAAGAAAGAGTGAAGACTTTTGAAACTTGTGGTTCAAAATAAATCTTGAATATTTGTGTGGTTATAAATCATTTCATAAAGTGATTTTTTTTTTCAAATTAGGAAAGAGGTCATTCATTTTGGCATGAATTAAAAAGAAAATAAGTTCATATAAATTGAAACAGAGAGAGTACTAATTATAAAAATTATTTGCAAAAGTCATAGACAACCCCTAAACTTGTCTACAAATTCCTCATGGCCACCTCAACTTTGTACCTATTGAACACTTATACTATTCCGGATTTGAACCAATTAGATACATTTTTAATAATCTGCCAAAAATGTAAAGTGTGTTAGTTAAACTTGCCAGTGACGTGGTAAGTGACAAATTAACTGTGGACACATGACATTTAAGTTCTATAATAATTAAAAATTATTTTAGTGAATGAAAAATGAAAAAGGAGTATTTTATGCAAAAAAGAAAAGGACCCTACCGCCCCCATCACAACACCCTTCCCCTGCTACAGAACCCCGTCCCCAGCCACCCCCATTTCTTCTTTTCTTCTTCTGTGATATCAATATGTTTTCTCTTCTTTTATCCATCTAAAAGAAGATTCCACTGATACAAAAACTTGCTTCCTCGACTAATTTTTCACTGATATAAGGAGCAAAAAAAGGAGGATGTGATACAAGTTAATGGATACAATCTTTTGGTAATTCAAGAACGTAATTTTTTGAGTTTTTATTGATTTCTTTTGGGTTCTTTTCCTTCTTGTATTGTGGATTCTTTAGAGATTAGAGGTTTTTTTTTTTTTTTATATATATAATCTCAGAGAAATTATTTTCAGAATCATTTCTACTTGCCGCAAAAAATGGAGATTCGCCGGAAAAGTTTTGAGACCCAAATCTGATATTTTTTTTTTCTTGATGGCCAACTCAGATTTGAAAAAGAAAAAGAAATGAAATGAAAATGGTGGTAGCATTTTTAAATCTGAAGAAAGAAAAACGACGAGGCAGTGGCTAGTGGCAGAGATGGTGGTCATCATCCAAAAGAGGATGAAAAAACTTCGGAGTGGCAGCGGTGATGGAAATTAAAAATGACAATGGTGAAGTGGCCGGAGAAAAAAGAGGAAGGAGAAGAGTGGATGGCGGCAGCGACGGGGTTGGTGGTCGATGATGGCAAAGTAAGATGAAGAAGAAGATAAAATAAAAATTAAAAAGGAAATGCTTAATTAGATTACCCTCCTCACTAAAAAAAAAAAAAAAAAAAAAAAGGTTACCCTCCTCACACGCTTCAACTAAGTGCAACACACACATTATACCAACTCAGTAAAAAGTATTCAATAGGTACAGGCTTTAAAGAGTTCGAGTGTCAAATTGAAACAGACTTAGATTTAGGTGGCCATTAGAAATTTATGAACAAGTTGAGGGGCGGTCTATCACTGTTGCCTTTAATTAAATTACCCTTCAACTCTTCCCAAGCATGAAAAGACAACTCTTTTAGAAAGTTATATATATGATTATTTATTAGAGCAAGGGTCAATTTAACTAAAATAATTAATATCTTCTTGATTTTTTATGGACATTTATTTTAGATTAAATTTAAAAAGTGAAAAAATACTTATTATGGACCGGATGGATTATAATGATTGCCCTATATTTAAGCTTACATCCTGTATCCAACATTAAAATAGTTTGTAAACAATCATGTCAACCACAAATAAAAAAACATCGAAACACATGTGAGCTGATTAATAATACTAGTTTCTATTTTAATTTATGTGATTAACATGTTAAGTTTCCTCTTTTACTAATTAATTTATCATTAAGGGGGAGAAAAGAAGAATAAAAATGGAGTGGCTCAATATTTAATTGAAACCACTTGTCCCAACACAGAAGACAAAGCAAATTGTTTACTTAAAACTGTTTAGTAATTACGTCATGCATGAGCTAAAATTCACGCCACTTGCTTTAAAAAATCATTTGTAGCTGATTTTATATTTAAAGAGTTGCTTATTTAAATAGAAATATTAAAACTGATAATAAACCGTCAGTGTATATTGTAAGAAGGTACTGGTAAGCAAATTTTCTATAAAATGACTGAAATGCCCTAAAATTTATTTACAAAAAATCTAATTTTAAAAGATTACATATAAAATAGAACGAATGATGTAATAGAATAGAGAGATAATTAAAAGAATTTATTTTAGAAAGAGTATGTAGGCGATTATAAAAGATATTAAAACACGCTACAAAGCTGATTTGGCAAACTATCAGTTTTTCCCTTTTTCTACTTGAACTACTCGACTAGGTATGTTTTAATACATAGTTGGTGATAATTCATATAGGAAAAAGAAACAACTGGTATTTGGGTCATGAAACTCACGAAAAAATGATAATTCACGTGTTTGACCATTATCTCTTGTATTTAATATCGGTCCTTTAGTTAAAAGTTTTTTTCCTTGACCCGGACCAAAAGTGAACCCATTTTGCAAAGATAAAGGAACATTTGTGTGCAGCATTAGATAATAGGGACCTAAATGAACCTACTATTTAAAGGTAAGGGACTATGTAAGATGTTTTCTCAAAGAGAAATTCTGCAGATGTCATTTCACCCACTCAAATTTTATCTTTTGTGTTTTACCCATCTGTTTGTTGATGCTCATATTTTCTTTTCTTCTATCCTTCTCTCAAATTTGTCTTGCACTGATTTTGCAGCTTTATTGCTAATGATCTACCATTGAAAGGTTAGTTGCCCTTAACTACTCTGTCATTTGTTTAAACTTGTTACAGCAAAACAACACTTTTAGTGGCTTATCAAAGTATAAAATTTAGCTCCTTGCCCTATATATAACTATGTTGGTCAAACTCATCAAAAGAAATACAACCGGGTGCATGTCGCCCCAAAAGTAGTATTTTTTGAGGATTTCACACGGGTGTGACAGCATTTTTTAAGAGTCCGATCAACATAGATGTATAATACAAGTCTATATTAGGATAGATCTAAACAACATCCTAAGAATTCATAAATTTTTTACAAAAGTCAAATAAAATATATGAAATAAAAAAATCGGGTGAGGAGGGTGGGGGGAGAGGGGGGGGGGCACGGTGGTGGTAGTCGGGTGGGCGATATTGGTTGGGAGGGGGAGTAAGGGGTGGCGTATAGGTGGGTGGGGGTGGTAGGGAGCAGGGGCAGGGGTGGGTAGGAGATATTTTTATGAGTAAAAAAGAAACTTTGAAGCTCATATTTGCCGACCCAACTCGCTAAATTGTTGGTTACATGCGCTAATTTTCTAAATATGGGCTGAAATTGCCAGCTCTACTTGTAAGTAAGGACCATTTAATGTCGCTTCGCTGCTGCAGTGACCAAAAGTTGGCTGCTGCAGACGGCAGTGCAACTTGTTGCGCCCGCTCCCCCAAAATTTGCAAGTTGGTCAGCAATTAAGTGAGCCTCTCCGTGACAATGATTGACAAGAAATCACCTTGCATGCTCATTTGTTGTGCCTCCCTGATGTCTTCTTATATCTGCACTGAAAGCTAGCTCAAGAGGCGACATTGTTCAGGACCATATAAAGAGGCCAAATGCTCGTTAAGCCACTGATGTGGAACTTAACCCACTGTTATACTGTAATAGACATGATTAAGACTAATAACTTACCTGATCTTATTTAATTTAAGCCTGCCTTTTTTGCAAATCTGCATATCAAGTTATCTGAAATACCATTGAACTCTCGCAACTTGCAGTTTTCAGGTCATAATTGGAATACAAATAGATATGGCTTATGCTAGTGTTGCTTCTCTTATGAGAACAATGGAATTGGTTTTGACATCCAATTTGCCAGTGCAATCTCTAAGTCAAGAATTTCACGCTCTTCGTGAAAAAGTGAGTTCCCTGGAAGTAATTCTCAAGGACTTTGAGAAAAGCAATGTTTCTGGGGAAATGACAGATTTGGAAGCACAGGTAAAAGAAGTTGCAAATGTTGTTGAATACACAATTCAACTAAGACTAACAGAAGCTGTAATGGCAAATGATGAAAAGGTGCATGAGAGGCTTTGTGATAGCCTAAAACAAGTAGTAGAGGATGTTCATCGTGTCTGGAAAGAGTCAACAAAGATTCAAGATAAAGGCAAACAAGCATCAAAGGAATCTTTGGTTAAAGATTTTTCAAGTTCAGCAAAAGATATTCTAAATGTTAAGAACAATATGATTGGACGTGATGATCAAAAGGAAAGGTTGTTAGAAGATCTGATTCAATATAGTGGCTCTTCTCGTGAACTCAAAGTCATCCGGATCATCGGAATGGGAGGCGTCGGTAAAACAACTTTAGCAAAAAAAGTTTATAATGATGCGTACATTCGTTCTCATTTTGATGTTCGTGCCTGGGATACTATATCTCAACACAATGTAAAGGAAATCTTGCTGAGCCTTCTGCATTCCACAAAGGGTGACTCATTTGACATGGACGATGAGGCATTGTTAACTGACATGCTACAAAAGAGTTTAAAGGGTAAGAGATATTTAATTCTATTAGATGACATGTGGAGCAGTAAGGCATGGGATGATGTGAGATTATGCTTTCCGAGTGAAAACAAAGGGAGTCGAATACTGTTGACTACCCATAACAATTAAGTAGCTTGTTCTGCTGGTACGAAGAATCTTTCTTTGCAGATGAGTTTCATGGATGCGGATGAGAGTTGGAACCTTTTCCAAAGTATTGTGTTCTCAAATGAAGAATTACCATCTGATGAGTTCGAGATTATTGCGAAGCAAATTGTAGACAAATGTCAAGGCTTACCTCTAACTGTTGTCGTGGTTGCTGGGCTTCTCAAATCAAAAAGGACAATAAAAGATTGGGGAAATGTTGCCAAAGATGTCAAGTCATCTGTCACAAATGATCCGGATGAACAATGCTCACGTGCTTGGGTTGAGTTACAATTACTTGACCAGCGATCTGAAAGCATGCCTTCTGTATTTCGGAATTTTTCCAGAAGATTGTGAGATTTCAGCGAAGAAGTTGGTGAGATTATGGATCGCCGAGGGGTTTCTGAAGTTGGAAAAAGACTACGAGGGGGAGGCTGAGAAGTATTTACAAGATCTTGTCGACAAATGTCTTGTTCTCGTCAGCAAGAAAAGTTCGGATGAATCAAAAATTAAATCATGTAAGGTTGATGATCTAATATATGAGTTGTGCTTGAGAGAAGTTCAAAGCCAAAATATTTTTGTCATGAAAGACATTGAATATGATGAGTACTGGGGTTCTTGTAGGGCCCTTCTTATCCCTGGACATCATCATTTGATTAAGAGGCAGACCTATGATGAAGACAACAATCTCTTGAATCGAACTCGTTCACTTTTCTTTCTTTCTAAATACCGTTTAAGATTTACTCTCAAACCAGGGCTTAATCATTTCAATTTGCTTAGAATCTTGGACTTGAGCTTCAAATAGTTCAAAAACTTCCCTCCTTAGATATGCCTCATTTGGTTGAGGTATCTTGCAATGCGAGGGGGTTTTGACATACCTTCAGAAATTTGCAGGTTATGGAATCTGCAAACATTCACTGTTGAAAGTTCTCAGTCGACTTCTACAAAATTTTCAGAGACAATTTGGGAACTGATGCAATTAAGGCACCTGGGACTCAAAAGATTTAATTTGCCAAATGCCCCAAGTGTATCTGTTGGTGAAGAGAGACACTTTGTTCTTTCAAACGTACAAACTATTTCTGGCTTGTCTCCAATAGTTGCACAAAGGAGGTTATTTCAGGGATTCGGAACGCTAAAAGATTAGAAATCTTTGGAGTTGCAGGTGACTATAAAAGTTTTCAAGAATCTAGACTTCTCGAAAATCTAGTCCATCTACATCAACTTGAAACATTGAGTCTTCAAGTTGATGATCTGTGGTTAGACCACAGTATTTCACTATTAACCAGTCCAAGTGCAAAAGCTTTTCCAGCAACGCTCAAGAAGTTAAAGTTGGAAGGAACTTATCTAAGGTGGATGTACTTGAACATCATACGTGAGCTACCTAACCTTGAGGTGCTGAAGCTGAAACCGAATGCTTGTTACGGCCGTGAATGGCACTTAATTGCGGATGGATTTACTCGATTGAAGCTTTTGCTAATTTACGGATGTTATCTCAAGCACTGGAAAACCACGAATGACAGTTTTGCTGTCCTTGAGCGCCTCGTGATTAAATATTGCGAATATTTGGAAAAGATACCCATTGAGTTTGCAGATATTCACTCACTACAACTAATTGAGTTAATGGACAGTGAGCCGGGACTCAAAGTTTCTGCTCTACAAATTCAACAAGAACAAGAATACATGGGAACCAAGCCCGCGGATGTTCATATCTCATATACATAATTCGGTCCATGTAAGTATAACAATATACTTCAGAATGAACTTCCCATAATTGTTTATGACACTTAAGCTTATCTTTATAAAGGTTAGACTCATTTCTCATTACCGCAAGGTTATACAGTTATACTCGTCCATTTGCAGTGCTTTTGCTTGCTATTCTCCAAGTTATAGTTGTCAAAAGAATAAGTATTTTCTGAATGCCTTCATTCTGAATGAACAAGAAGACTTGATGCTTCGTGTGTATTGCGTGAATATAAATTTTGCCAAAGAATTAATTAAAACAATTATCAAATTGATTCCATGTCACTATCTCCCCTTATGGCTGGTCTAGTTATCCTTCATGTTTCTTTCCTACAACTAATTAATGAAAAGCATAATTTAATCTAATTCTGTAGGATATTAGCTGAAGAGTTTTAAGATTCCTATGGAGTTTGCAGAAATTTACTCAGTACAGCTCATTGATTTAAAGAATTGTAATCATTATTCTTGTGACTTTTGCTGAGAGAATTCAAGAAAACCTCGAAATAAACCAGTCTTTCCTATATTGTATTCCAATATGAACTTCCAACGATTGCTTCTGAATCTTAAAGTGTGTAGCTTTTATAGTGACCAAAAAATTATTTTGATTCTACAAATTAATTTAATAAAAAATGGTAACTAGATTAGAGAAAGAATGCAAAATCAGATGGTGCTAGATGTGGTTATTTTTTGTAGTTGTAGATGAGTATTTGCCTTCAAATATTTGGGGCCGCCTTCCAGATTTGTAATGCGCAAATTATTGTAGGGAATTTTACATAAATGACTACACTTTGGGGGTTAAAATTTGTCATAGCTACAGTTTCAATATTTACATTGCGTAGCTACAGTTTCTTCGCTGTATTCAAAAAATGGCTCGCTGTATTCATAAAACGGCCTAGCTGTATTCATGAATACAACGAATAAAAAAATTTCAAAAAGTTTTTTCATTGTATTCAAGTCATATGTATTCAACTCAGCTGTATTCATGTCAAATGTATTTAACTCAGTTGTATTCATCTATAGCTACTTTTTGTATTCACTTTATTGTATTTAAAAATCAGTGGTATTCAAACAACATAAATACAAAAAATATTGTATTCAACTTGTTGCTAAAAAATTAATGAATACACTGAATTGTATGCTAAAAAAATTAATGAATACACTCATAAAAGAAACACTATTTTCCAGATCTACGACCGGATCTAGAATTAATGGCGGCGAGACGGCGGATACATACTTCTTTGTTGCCTCCCCATTTTTGCTCTACAGCTCCTACTTATTTTGGCTGGACCGCAGCTTAAGAAGGTTCACATGAACCAATTGCCGCATATCTTCATTAGTCTAGTTAAGCGATCTGTATTGGTGTTGCCCTGTGCACTTACCCTTTGTTGAGTATTTTCTGCCTTGGTCTTTTTGCCATCATCGCCGTCAGTGAGGGGAAGAGAGAGAAGCTGTCGCCGGAGACGCTCGCCGGAGAAGATGACTGGTTGGTTGGTGGTCGGAGCTCGTTCGTCGGAGCTCCGGGCACTGAGAGCAGAAGCAGTAAGATTAAAAAAAAAAAATTAGAAATAATAATAATAAGGGAGTATTCTACTTTAAATATATATGTGGCTATTAATTATATTTAACATACTACTCTTAGCTATAGGATGTAATTAATTTAAACTATATCTACTAAATTTAAATATGTACTATAGTTAGTTATGCCACGTAGAATTCCCATTATTGTATTGGCTTGTATTAAGAAAATACCTCAAGACATTTTAACCATAGTGCATAGGATGAAGACGAGGACGAGGAGGAGCTCCACAAGGATTCGAGATAAAGTGTCAAGAATTTCCTCACCTCTTATGTCAAAAGGAAGGAAAAAGAAGCCCACACAATTCTACATTGATAAATGTCATTTAATTGCACGGTTTTCCCTTCAAATGGGTTGATCATTAATTTTTGTCCTTCAAAATTGAACTTATGCCTAGCGGGATATAAATTCTTTAAGGGTGCAAGTGGAACTTGTGTGATATTATGGTGCAAAAATATAAATTTACGTCCCGTGAATAAGTTGTTTGTCTTGGCAGCGAAAATTAAAGACCAGCACAAAATAGGGTAAAAGTGCAAATGACCGGATAAATGTTTGACTGATTTATATACTTTGAATCAAGGAGAAAAGGCCGATATCTTCCTCAGCTTCTTTATCTTGTAACTCTTTTTTATTTGTTTTCAGTGCGCTTGTAAATTCTGTTAAACATCCTTGCACAAGTAGAATTCTAAATTCAGGACTGTCGGCTGAAGCCTAAAGCCACTAAAGCAGCGGCTTTAGGCCCCAAAATTATTTGTACTATATTTAATTTAAATAATTATATATTTATTATTAGTGATAAATAATTTTCTTAATCCTTTTATTGTCAATTATTTATTAATTATTACATACTTATTTTCAAGGTTTATGCTACTTTTTAAAAATATGATTGATGTAATTACAACTGGAAGTTGTAGTCAATTAAATTTATAATTACTTCCTACTTTTTAATGTGATTTAATTCACTTCAACCTAAATCAATATAGTTTATAACTTTGGCTTTGTAAGATATTTTATAATTCTTTGAGTGTCATTTTTAGACATTTTTCAAACTCAAGCTAAGTAGTTTATAAATGTCTTTAAGGCATAATAATCACTATACTATTGATGATTTTAATCTATTTTTAGAGTTAAAGTGATAGGAGAAATTATATTACTAGAAGATGATACTCTTACTAGCATATTCAATAAGGTCATGAAGTCTTACTTTTATTTTTAAACTAGTAAATTTACCCGCACTTCGCGCGGTCATAAAAGTATCCATATAATGTTTAGTAGTTCATGTCTTAAATTTTGTAAGAAGAATTATTCTTTAATAATCAACCATCTAGTATGAAAAATTACAACGAATTTTTTGTGAAAATAGGGACGAAAACCTTAAATAAAATTTTGTGAAAGACTTTAATTCGAGAATAGTACTTTTTTATAAATGGATTGAAGCCTTGCCAGCCTTCAACACCAGGGCTGGAGCAACACTAGTAATTTGGCCGCGCTTTGCGCGGTAATGGTTGATTCTTCAGATTTATGAATGATCTTTTCCAATATCCGAATATCAAGAATAACGAAAATAAAAATTCTTACTTCACTTCCTTTTGGTGATGTCAAATCTGCCTTTCCTTTCTTCCTCTGTAAGTAATTAAGTAGGTAAGCAAACAAACTCAGAGACATAGAGAACATATATAAGCAAAGAGATTCAAAGTATTTTTGCAAAGATACAGTCCAACATTAGGAATTGGAGGGCTATACTGTACTTTTTTTAAAAAAAATAATGGAAATATTATTGTCAGTACCAAGAGATGGTATACATTACAGCACAAAAGTAACAGAATTTACAGCTATTGACTCAAAAGAGTCCAAAACAATCCAAAAACTCCATCATACTATCTAGTGTGTTTCCTGAGCACTAGAAGTACAACTTTTGTAAGCATTTAAACTTAACAAAAGAAATGCGCTCAACTTTCTCTTCAAAAGAACTTCATGTTTCTTTCAAGTCTTGTACTTCACATGATGCACATGGGATAGTGTTCCAGATCAGTTTGCCTCTGCAGTTCACCTTCTGTCTTACTCAACATAACTAAAGTTTCTTGATATCTTGTGGCATTTGTCAGCTTACACCAAACATATTGAGGAAGAGAGACCAATAGTCAAGTGAACCCACAGTGCATAAAATATATGGTTGTAGTCCTCCAACAAAATACCTCAAAAATAGACATCTGCTGCACAGTGAACATGAAACTTTAGGTTGGAACATTTGACTTCTAATTCAATTTCCATGGCCATTCATCTTTCTAACCCCCAACCCGCTTCAAAATAAATTATATCAGCTACTAACAGAAAAAAGAATCAAGGCTTACTCGCTAACCAAATCTTGAAATCTATCTTGATTTCATCCAGTACCACATGTTGTAGAGTTTTCAGTAAAAGATTTATATTGTCCAAGCTTCTTGTTCAATAGAGGAACCACCAATATTCTTCTTCGATATCTATAATTTTACCACCACATATTGAAAAAGATATTGATGGGTAGGGAACATCATACGGTATATACCGATTATCATACCGAAACCGAAATTTTTGATACCGCGGCTCCGGTATTATGGTATTTGGTACGGTATTTAGTATGCATTTTTGAAAAGTTTGGTATTTGGTACGGTATTCGGTATTGATAAAGAAAATACCGAAATACCGAATACCATACCGAAGTATTCCATATAGTTACATATACAATATATATATATAATTAGTATTGGTACAAACTAATTGTTTAGACGTTGGAATTGCTTGTAGTTTCTTTTAAATATTTTCACATGTGTAAGATGTTAGTATGATATAATTGATTGAAATGTCCTTTTTGTGTAATTGATTAACAAAGAGCATTGCTTGTACTTTCTTTTGAATATTTTTACACGTGTAAAGTGTTAGTATAATATAATTGAGTCGTTTCTTGAATAGCCGAAGTCTTAATTCTTTATTATATGTATATATGTAAGTCGTAGTCGAACAAACTATGGTTATTGAATTACCGTACCGCAAAATACCGAAACTGAACTTAAAAATACCGAACTATGCCGAGTTAATTTGGTATGGTAATGATATAGTATTTTTAAATACCGAAAACAGAAATTACCGAACCGAAGTTTCAAATACCGTACCACGCCCACCCCTAGATGGGCGAATAATTCTAATTTAACTCGTATTTTGGCTTATGGAGCATATCAGTGCTACTTTAATTCTAATTTAACCCGTATTTTGACTTATGGAGCATATCAGTGCTACTTTTCTTTTAATTCTCTTCTTCTTACATTGAAGATCTCTTCGTATGATGTTCCCTAATCATTTGTATCCCTGCAATCCAATACCGGAAATTTTAGAATGAACTTCCATCTGTGAGAAACTAATTGTGTAAGCATCAATAGGATGTTGTGTTAGATAGACTTAAAAAACATGAAGGGGCAAAATTAGTGAAAGTTTGTAAATTATCTCATAAAATACCACGCATCATGATCTATCTATCTATCTATCGTATTCATGGTTATATATCAAATAATAAATATTGGGGAAAAGGGTCAAAAATATCCCTCTACTTTGGAAAAAGGGTTAAAAATATCCTCCGAACTTATTTTGGGTTAAAAATACCCCTCCCATCCTTGAAGTTTTCAAATACACCCCTGTCTTGACGAAAATTATCCCCCAAAATAACCCGAAATCATTTTTTAAACCTGCTCCATCATTTAAACCCCACTCAACTAAATAATAACCCATAAGATCCCCTTATTCCCCCAATATGTAGGTTTGATGTTTGAGGGAATTGGGGGAATAAGAGGATCTTATGGATTACTATTTAGTTGGGTCGAGTTTAAATGATGGAGCAGATTTAAAAAATAATTTCGGGTTATTTGGGGGATAATTTTCATCAAGACAAGAGTATATTTGAAAACTTTAAGAATGAGAGGGGTATTTTTGACCCAAAATAGGTTCATAGGATATTTTTAACCCTTTTTCCAAAATAGAGGGGTATTTTTTACCCTTTTCCCTTTTATGATTTGTGTCAACTTGGGATCTGGACTAAATAAGTGGCTATAGCTAAAAGAGCAATTCGGATAGATGAAGCAACATTAATCTACTCAGAAACCACTAGATTGAGGGTAATAGAAACGTCTGAATTAAATTGCAAGTTTTTGCATGAAGTTTTACTTAATCGTCAATACCACAATAGTGATAGTTGTGTCGTAACTTGTTAGTATCAATTATTCTTGCCTTGCTGTAACTGAAGCAGAAGCAAATATTTGAAGAGAAACTATTAATCAAAGTGCAATTGAAGCTTAACACAACCTTAGATATTTAAAAATTTGACTTCATCATTACCTATTAACTTTATATTTTATAGTAAGAATGCTATCAGATCTAGCAGCCAAGGCGGGTAAGGCCATAAAAACTGTAAAAGGAGCAACAAACATTGTAGGCTATAGGCCATTAGCTTTTCTCTTTGTTCATTTTTGTCATCATGAATGAAAGAAAGTATTCTTATCAACATAACACATACTTAAACTCCCAATTCTAATCACCTCGAAGCTTCTGTCATTACTCTACACAATCAGTAAAAAAGATAGGCCAAATAAAACTTTTCAAGTGTTTGAAAGGCGCCTAACTTATTTGGGTTGGAACAATATTCTTAGCTAGTTGTTTAGAAATTTCTCATGGACTTGTTGAAGCAAAACTGTTGCAGCTTTTTTTTCCTGTGCAAAACTTGAGCATCCTTTTTGCTCGTCAAAATTCATATGATAAATGAGAAGGAAGAAGCAAAATGAAAAAGTGAAAGAAAAGCTTAAAGAACATCCAAGGAAGGATCAAGATTTCTCTTGCTTTACATCAAAACTCATTCAAAACGCAGGAAAATACTCAACTATAATTCTCATGAAGTAATGAAGAAAATTTAAGCTATTGACATGGCCGAATATCGATGTGTTCAGTCTTGCCGGAGAATAGGAAAAACTCTTGGCTTTTTGGTTTGCCGGCCATACATGTTCATTACCTAAGTACTATTCTTTTGCGCGAGAAAATAAATCTTGAGCCGAGGGTCTATCGAAAACAGCCTCTCTTAGTGCCGACTTAACCCCCAAGCGGCTAAAGCATAAGCTTTACCCCCAACAAATTAGGGGCCCCAAAAATTGATCCTATCATTAATCAAAAGTTCAATATATTATGGTTGATGTAAAATATGATGAAAGAAATACATTATTAAATTAGTAGCTACTTGCATCTTCTTCAATTACTTGAATCAATTTTGTCCTAACTCTAGCTTTCGATGATATTTTTATCCTTTCAAGGTTTGTATAGACAAAGTTTACGTTAATTATTTAGAACATAAAGTGTTCTAGATTGAAATTACAAGTTGGTTGATTACATTAATTTGTTACATTGTCAATTGAACAAGGAATATCATAAAAAAATGATTAGAGGAAAAATTAACAATTTTTCATCCCAAAAATTTAAAAGAATAGACTTCAAATGAAAAAATATATAGACTTTTTATTAGATAAACTTAAGGCCTTCTTATTAAGGTTAGCTTTAGGCCACTGATTCCATTGAGTCGCCCCTGGCCTCTCTATCTTTCAATGTAGGGGTAAGGCTTGCGTACATTCTACTCTCCCCAGACTCCACCTGGTGGGATTATACTGGGTATGTTGTTGTTGTTAAATTGCGAAACAGTACAATAAAGTTAAAAATTATTCAATAAAAATGATCGAGAAATATAAGTAAAACATTTCAAATGAAGCATATGCACATACACAACCAAAAAACCAGGAAGGGATGAGGATATGAACAAACCTACCTTCTGGTTGTTTAATTATTAGATAGAAAGATGACCGAATAGGCATAGGAGGGATCAGTTTTTCTGGATCTTAACAGAAGGTATATATGCTGGAAGTTGCAGAAGAGCTAACACCACAAGTAGACACATGAAGTTCCTAATTTATATCACTTCCACTTCTAAGGAATAAAAGGGTTACCAAAGTGCCTCCTACTATCCTCAGTGTGCATAAAGTAGCAATAGTAGCAAGTAGGAACCTAATAACTTCAACGGAGTTCACATCTTGTCGTGGGCTAAAATTCGTCCACGCGTCTTTGCCGAAATACAAGTCTGCAAAAAGAGTAACGTTGAATGACGAACTCGGCTGTGAGGATTGATACACTGAGGGAGAGCAAGAAAGGGAAAAGGCGAACAGAGAGAATGAAAGGTAGAAACGGAACAATAGTTGGGTAAAGAGACGTGAGGTAGGTTATAAACTGGCTAATTAAGAGACGTGGTTGATGAAAGAAGTGTCTATCAGAGTTGTGGAAAACATACCAACAGAGTAATTGAAAATAGGAAATAAACGAAACCCAATACTTAGTCTATGCATCATATGCATGTAAATTGGAAATTGCAAAACACCGAACCAGTTTATTTATTTAGCGAAAACTACAAATTTACGATCAAAAGGATTCTGATTAAGAATCTAAACTCTACAAAAGCATTACACAAAGCAACCTATATAAAAGTGTCTTATTTGTTTGTTTGTTTTTAAAAGCATATCTTTAGTTGTAGGTGTGCTGGTTGCTGTATCGCAAATTTGTGTTCAGTGGCATATAATTTTTTATATCTAAAAAGGAGAGGTTGGAGAATCGAAAGGCAGAGAGGGAGATAGTACCAAAATAGTTTTATGAAGTTAATATCTTTAGCAACTACTTGTTCCCGGTAGCTCCCATGTCTTTCATTGAAGACCTACAACAAAAGAAAAATTCAAAATAAAATTTTAACACAGTTTAGCTAAGTCATATCAAAGGACATGAATTGCTAAGAAACTCAGTAACAGGGGCATCTATTTTCACTTCTATTCTTAATTGGTGCTATAAAAGTAGTCACAAAGTCATTTAGGCCTCTAAATACCATAAATGGATTCTCCGGCTTTTCCTGTACAAGTTCGACCTCCAACGTGAACAATAAAATCCTAAAGCCAAATCAAATAAGGAAAAAGTATAAATTAAGATCCCAAGTCAGCTAAAATTAACAACAAAAATGGATAAGGGAAACAAAATCTTGATGACTGACAATATCATAATTCCTTCTCGAAGCAAGCTCTATGGAATCATGGCAAGTTATTGGCACACACTTGTGATACATCTACTCTAAAAGTACGAATATCATTTTTTCCCTCGTTACCAGAAAAGCAAAATGCAAAATAACTAAAACAAAAATCAGAAGAATATATACCTCAAGTTTAAATGAACCAATGGAGTTTCAAGAGTGAGCATTACAGACCTTTGTTCAGCCCTTGGCCACATCGTAGGCCCTCTCTGATCAAGCTTTATGAAACAACAACAAGTTTATGGGACATGCTGGTAATATATCTACTTTTAAAGTACCAATTTTAATTTTTCCCTCATTACCCAAAACCCAACTATATGACTACGAAAACAAATTCTAATAGAAGAATATAGTACCTCAAGTATAAATAAATCGTTGAAAGTTTCAAGAGTGACCTTTGTAGGCCCTCATTCTACACTCCTCCACGTCTCTACTACAAAGTTATAAATTATTAGAATACAAAAGGAAATTAAATAGCGAATTATTCAACCTGAGAATAACATATAAGTGAAGCGTTTCACCAAAGTAATTTATCAAATCTTAAAAGATCCAATGAAATTAGTGAGAACAAATGTGTGAGAGTAGTTTGCTCATTGTTGAGGAGAGAACGGAGATGTGACGTAGAGTGCACCGTTCAAAGCCTGTAAGAGGAGTCCACGTAAATTAGACAATAAGCGATTCAATTAAGCAAATTAGTGATACAAATCTGATCAGAAAAATCGCAATCAGAAAGCTAAAGTATCTATAATATAATTACCAACAACACCCACCCAACGGTAAAACAATGAACTTGGATTGAGCAACAATTTACAAAGGAAGCCCACGTTATACCTGAAATCCAAAGAATCATGTGTGGAAACATAATTGGAACATAGAGCTGGAAAGGAAAATTGGATGGAACCCTCAAATGGAGAAGGAGAAAAGGGAAAAAGAGGAGAAGAAGCGGTAGGTTTTTGGGAGGGAATGTTTCTGTTTCAGTTATTGTAAATTTACGAAGGAAGCGACTCTTGGAGTCCCTAATAAAACAGACAACTAGTTTATTTATTTATTTTGTTGGTGGTTATTTTTAAGTAGAATTCAGGGAGAAGTGGCAAAAAAAAAATTGAGAAAATACATAAATACTAATGCTTGCTTTTGAGGTATGCCACATCAGAGGGCTCATGGCCTTGCTTTATATAGATACTAGCTAAATTGCTCGCGCTTCGCGTGATCATAAAAATAACTTTAAGTTTATGAAATGAATGGATGTGCGATAGACTAGAGATAGAATAGATAAAGCTTTTAGAACAAAGGTTAAAAAGAAATTTTGACTTTGAAAATTAGCTAAGTCATTATGGGACCATGTGTGGGGTCCAGTCCCTTATCCCATATTTTAAGGAAGGAAGATTTTTCTTCCTTTGACAAAATCACATTTGTAGCAATTGTGGAATTGGCCAACAAGCCAATTCTTTTGTTCACATTTTCGTGATGTAAGCGCTTACCTCATCATAGTCGTGACGTAAGCGCTTACCTCATCATAGGAAATTCATTCCTATAAATAGGCAGCTTATGGTTCATTTGTAATACACCAAGATCATTTGCTATACACACCAAAATCTCAGACAATACATCTGAGTGAGAGCAAAGTGAGATATTCCATAGACTGTAAGAAAATAGTCTGTGAAGAAAAATAGAGTGTGAGTGATATTGTAGTGAGGTGGGAAAAATCAAAAGAGTGTTTTTCTTTTTGAGTGTGTAGTGGTCTTTGGAGTATTTATACTCGTGACTACACAGTGTAAAATTCCTTACTATAGTGATATCAGCTGCTCCTCTTGGCCGTGGTTTTTCCCTTATTCAGAAGGGTTTCCACGTAAAATCTTGGTGTCATTATTGCTGCATTTTATTCTTGCTGATTTAACCATAACTTAGTGTTTCGCGTTTATTACTAATACCGTGAATATTATTTTTGCGGGTCTATTTTATTCCCAACACCATGAACAGAGGAAATGGACACAGAAGCTTAATGTATAATAGATGATATCTTAGTGCTTTACAAATGTGGGAGGTATGATCCATGAACTTCTTTCCGGTACAAGTGACCAATGGAGCTAATTCATTTACAGCAAGTCTAAGAGCAACATAAACAATTTCCCCCTTGCCTAATAGGTTCAATGTTTACAATCATGGAAATTGCATATTCTTTTGGAAGTGTTAACTAAAGAATGATTTGCATCCACAAATCAGAAATAACATCACACATTTGTTTATATTATGTGATGCATATAAGCTCTTCCACAACTCCTTCCTCACTTTAATACTGATTGAGTTTGTTTCAATGATAATACATCTTTTTTTCTTTCAACATCAGTTGCGAGACTTCCTCCTTTCCATTTTTTATTGCAGGACTGTTTCCCATTTCGCCGGCATTTTAATTGGCAACATTTTGTAGTAGCGTTGGAGGGTTATTACTTCAATGCACAGCTGTGGACCTGCACAAGAATCATACTTGCATATTATTACTAAGTTGCCGTAGTATTAGACACGAAAGACAACAACATAAATATGCTTTCTGTCTGAGTATGCTCTGTGGTTGCAGCACAGTCTGAACTTTCACATCAGAAAAGAATTACTTTGGTCTTCGAATAAAATAGAATTTGTATTTGTGATAAACGATGGAAGCCAACACTAGTAGAATGGTTACTTTGAGTGGCGTAAATTATGCCATTTGGAAGGGCAAAATGGAAGATTTGCTCTATGTCAAGAATTTTCATCAACCTGTCTTTGGAAATAAAAAGCCTGGTAATAAATCAGATGAAGAGTGGAATTTGTTGCATCGGCAGGTTTGCGGCTTTATTAGACAGTGGGTTGACGATAATGTGTTGAACCATATTTCTAGAGAGACACATGCTCGGACCCTATGGGAGCATCTTGAAAGTTTGTATGCTCGAAAAACTGGTAATAACAAGATGTTTCTGATAAAGCAAATGCTGGGTTTAAAATACCACGATGGTTCCGCAATGACAGATCATCTGAATATTTTTCAGGGGATCATGAACCAGTTATCTGCTATGGGTATTAATTTTGATGAAGAAATTCAAGGCTTGTTTCTACTTGGTTTCCTACCAGATTCTTGGGAAATTATTAGAACTTCATTATCAAATTCTGCTCCAAATGGTGTGATCTCTATGGATCTTGCCAAGAGCAGTCTTTTAAATGAAGAGATGAGAAGAAAATCTCAAGGCTCCTCCTCATCAGATGTCTTGGTGACTGACACTAGGGGGAGAGGCAAGAATCGTGGTTCTCAAAATAGAGAACATCATAGAAGAAAATCCAGAAGCAGACTTAAAGATATTGACTGCTATCATTGCGGGAAAAAAGGGCACACAAAGAAGTTCTGCCGGATTTTGAAAAAAGAGAATAGAGAAAAGGAGGAAAAGAAAGAAGATGGCAATCGTGTTGCCGCTGTCACTACAGAAGATCTTGTTACTGTCCTTGATGCGGATATGATAAATATTGCTTTTGATGAGTCAAGCTGGGTTGTGGACAGTGGTGCCGCATCTCATGTGACATCAAGGAAGGAATTTTTCTCATCCTATACTCCGGGTGACTTTGGAACTTTGAGTATGGGTAATGAGACTGTATCCAGGGTGGCTGGTGTTGGAACGATTTGTTTGAAAACTAGTATTGGAACTAAACTAGTTTTAAACAATGTAAAGCATGCACCTGATGTTCGTTTGCACTTGATCTCTGTTGGTGTTTTGGATGATGAGGGATATGTCAGTACCAATGGTGCTGGAAAGTGGAAGCTTACTAAAGGTTCCATGATTGTGGCTCGTGGCGAAAAGTGTCGTGGTCTATACTGGACTACGGCCTCTACCTGTGTTGATATGGTGAATGCAGTTGAGAGCAATAGCTCTTCAACGTTATGGCATAAGAGGCTTAGCCACTTTAGCGAGAAAGGACTAAATGTTCTGGCCAAAAAGAAATTATTGTCAAATTTCGAAAGTGCTAAATTAGAAAAGTGTGAGCACTGCTTGGCTGGAAAACAAAATAGAGTTTCTTTCAAGTCTCATCCTCCTTCAAGAAAGACAGAGTTGCTTGAGTTGGTGCATTCAGATTTATGTGGTCCAATGAAGACAAGGACTTTGGGTGGTGCACTTTATTTTGCTACCTTTATTGATGATTGCTCAAGGAAACTTTGGGTCTACGTCTTAAAGACTAAAGACCAAGTGTTGGGTGTCTTTAAGCAGTTTCAGGCCTCAGTTGAAAGAGAAACTGGAAAGAAGCTGAAGTGTATTCGTACTGATAACGGTGGTGAATATTGTGGACCGTTTGACGAATACTGCAAGCAACAGAGTATCAGACACCAGAAGACTCCTCCTAAGACTTCTCAGCTTAATGGTTTAGCAGAGAGGATGAACAGGACCTTAATGGAAAGAGTCAGATGTTTGCTTTCTGAAGCAAAGTTGCCGAATTCCTTTTGGGGTGAGGCTTTATTGACCGCTGCACATGTTATTAATCTATCCCCTGCGGTTGCTTTGCAAAGTGATGTTCCAAACAGAGTTTGGTATGGAAAGGATGTTTCCTATGACCACTTGAAAGTGTTTGGTTGTAAAGCTTTTGTACATGTGCCTAAAGATGAAAGGTCAAAATTAACTGCCAAGACAAGGCAGTGCATCTTCATTGGTTATGGCCTTGATGAGTTTGGTTACAGGCTATATGATCCAATTGAGAAGAAGGTTGTGAGAAGCCGTGATGTTATCTTCATGGAGGATCAAACCATTGAAGATATTAACAAAGCGGAGAAGATAAAATCTTCAAGTTCTGAAGGTTTAGTTAATCTTGATCAAGTTCCTCATACAAATGCTGATGAAGTTGGTGGGCTTGATGACGATGGTGATGCCCAGAATCATGTTCCAGATCAGCATGTTGATGATGATAACGATGCTGCTATTGATGAAGTAGATGCTCCTACTCATGAAGTCGTGGATGAGTCAGATATTCCACTTAGAAGGTCTACTAGACAGCATGTTCCTTCTTCCCGTTATTCACCTAATGAGTATGTATTACTCACTGATGGGGGACAACCTGAATGTTATGAGGAGGCCATGGAAGATGAGCACAAGGATCAATGGATTGAAGCCATGCAAGATGAGATGAAATCTCTGCGTGAGAACCATACTTATGAGTTGGTGAACTTGCCTAAGGGCATGAGAGCTTTGAAGAACAAGTGGGTGTTCAAAGTTAAAGCCGAAGAACACAGCTTGAAGCCCAGATACAAATCTAGATTGGTTGTTAAGGGATTTGGTCAAAGGAAAGGTATTGACTTTGACGAAATATTTTCTCCTGTCGTGAAAATGTCCTCCATTCGGACAGTTCTTGGTTTGACTGCTAGTCTTAATTTGGAGATTGAGCAGATGGATGTGAAGACTGATTTTCTTCACGGTGACTTAGAAGAGGAGATTTATATGGAACAACCTGAAGGCTTCAAGGCAAAAGGTAAAGAAAATATTGTATGCAAACTCAAGAAGAGTCTCTATGGATTGAAGCAAGCTCCCAGACAGTGGTACAAGAAGTTTGAGTCTGTTATGGGGGAGCAAGGCTACAAGAAGACTTCTTCAGATCACTGTGTGTTTGTACAAAGATTTTCTGATGGTGACTTTATCATCCTTCTGCTATATGTGGATGATATGTTGATTGTAGGCAAAAATGCTTCCAGGATTGACGAGTTGAAGAAACAGTTGAGTAAGTCTTTTGCAATGAAAGACTTGGGTCATGCTAAGCAGATTTTGGGCATGAGAATTACTCGTTCGAGCGATGAAAGAAGCTTTATTTGTCGCAGAAAAAGTACATAGAACGTGTACTAGAGCGCTTCAATATGAAGAGTGCTAAGTGGGTTAGCACACCTCTTCCTGGTCATCTGAAATTGAGCAAAAAGATGTGTCCTACAACAACAGAGGAAAAACAGAGAATGGCCAAGATTCCTTATTCCTTTGCCGTCGGAAGTTTAATGTATGCAATGGTATGCACTCGACCAGATATTGCTCATGCAGTCGGTGTTGTTAGCAGATTTCTCGAAAATCCAGGGAAAGAGCATTGGGAAGCTGTGAAGTGGATACTCAGGTATCTAAGAGGAAGATCAGATGAATGCTTGTGTTTTGGAGGATCAAATCCAATTTTGAAGGGCTATACAGATTCTGATATGGCAGGTGACCTTGATAACAGAAAATCCACTACTGGATATTTGTTTACTTTTTCAGGGGGAGCTATATCATGGCAGTCAAAGTTGCAGAAGTGTGTCGCACTATCTACAACGGAAGCGGAGTATATTGCGGCTACTGAAGCTGGCAAAGAGATGATATGGCTCAAGAGATTCCTTCAAGAACTTGGATTGCAGCAAATGGAGTATGTTGTTTATTGTGACAGTCAGAGTGCAATAGACTTGAGCAAGAACTCCATGTACCATGCGAGAACAAAACACATCGATGTCAGATATCATTGGATTCGTGAGCAATTGGAAAGCGAATTGTTCCAAGTCAAGAAGATTCACACGAATGAAAATACTGCAGATATGCTGACCAAGGCGGTACCGAGAGACAAGTTCGAATTGTGCAAAGAACTTGTCGGCATGCACTCAAATTAGAAGCCAGTGTACCCTCCTTCAGGTGAATGGGACTGGAGGGGGAGATTTGTGGGGTCCAGTCCCCTATCCCATATTTTAAGGAAGGAAGATTTTTCTTCCTTTGACAAAATCACATTTGTAGCAATTGTGGAATTGGCCAACAAGCCAATTCTTTTGTTCACATTTTCGTGATGTAAGCGCTTACCTCATCATAGTCGTGACGTAAGCGCTTACCTCATCATAGTCATGACGTAAGCGCTTACCTCATCATAGGAAATTCATTCCTATAAATAGGCAGCTTATGGTTCATTTGTAATACACCAAGATCATTTGCTATACACACCAAAATCTCAGACAATACATCTGAGTGAGAGCAAAGTGAGGTATTCCATAGACTGTAAGAAAATAGTCTGTGAAGAAAAATAGAGTGTGAGTGATATTGTAGTGAGGTGGGAAAAATCAAAAGAGTGTTTTTCTTTTTGAGTGTGTAGTGGTCTTTGGAGTATTTATACTCGTGACTACACAGTGTAAAATTCCTTACTATAGTGATATCAGCTGCTCCTCTTGGCCGTGGTTTTTCCCTTATTCAGAAGGGTTTCCACGTAAAATATTGGTGTCATTATTGCTGCATTTTATTCTTGCTGATTTAACCATAACTTAGTGTTTCGCGTTTATTACTAATACCGTGAATATTATTTTTGCGGGTCTATTTTATTCCAACACCATGAACAGAGGAAATGGACACAGAAGCTTAATGTATAATAGATGATATCTTAGTGCTTTACAAATGTGGGAGGTATGATCCATGAACTTCTTTCCGGTACAAGTGACCAATGGAGCTAATTCATTTACAGCAAGTCTAAGAGCAACATAAACAATTTCCCCCTTGCCTAATAGGTTCAATGTTTACAATCATGGAAATTGCATATTCTTTTGGAAGTGTTAACTAAAGAATGATTTGCATCCACAAATCAGAAATAACAACACACATTTGTTTATATTATGTGATGCATATAAGCTCTTCCACAACTCCTTCCTCACTTTAATACTGATTGAGTTTGTTTCAATGATAATACATCTTTTTTTCTTTCAACATCAGTTGCGAGACTTCCTCCTTTCCATTTTTTATTGCAGGACTGTTTCCCATTTCGCCGGCATTTTAATTGGCAACATTTTGTAGTAGCGTTGGAGGGTTATTACTTCAATGCACAGCTGTGGACCTGCACAAGAATCACACTTGCATATTATTACTAAGTTGCCGTAGTATTAGACATGAAAGACAGCAACATAAATATGCTTTATATCCATCTTCGAAATAGCAAGCAGAAAATCAAAAGATGTTGTATACTTCATACTGAGTGCAGAACAGTCGACACCAGGATTAATAAGACATGGATAAGATTAGAGAAAAGATTCTTGATCATCATATCCTATTTGGAAAAAAACATAGCAAAAATAAAAAAAGTTTGTAAACCATAATTTACATATGCACATCAAGTGTAAGTTGATATGATTGTCCTGGAAGCACGTGCAGTCTAGTTGATCAGATGTTTGTGCTATAGGCACCCGGAACAGGAAGTAGGCTACTGGAGCAACATATTTTGTGTGCTCAGGTCTTGATGGAACAAATTGATCTTTACAAGTTGACTCGATTAGGGAAAAATAAAAAGTATATGCAACATGATATTATCTCTCGCTCAAGCAATTAGAAGTCTAAAATTCTTATAATCCTGTTCCACAACCTCAAGCAATTGCTCCTTTCGTATGTGCTCATTTTCATATATATGGTATTATCACGTCACATATGAGGTCTGATGCTAAATTAAATTTTCAATCCCAATGAATAAAATTAATTAGCAAGAACTGCAAAAATATCGAACTAAGATAAAAGTAAGCTACGAATCACAATTTTTTTGCTTGAAATTCTTTAAACTTTTGGGTTCCAACTCTTATTTTAGACATGGAATCAGTATAAGTCTGAATTCGGACCAATTAGACCGATTATCAATCAACCAATCTATTGAATATCTAAATCTTATATATGAATGGAGCTACTAATTAATAATTTTGTCACTCGTGTATCTACTTAGTCCAGTTTATAAAGACTTAGTGCAAGTCTTTTTTGTTAGGACATACGTAAATCCAATACGTGCATTTTGATATAAGTTCCATCTGCATTTCAAGACCTTGTTTGCTGTTCCACTTTGCAGTTCTAAGTTAATTAATCAATAAAGAAGTTTGGCAACACATCTCCAAGACAGTAGCAACCAATATAGAGAAACATAAAATCACCTTTGCCTAAATTCACTCTTGGCTCTCGACAAACTAAGAATCTGAAACAAACAATAGAAGTTTTTGTTTATGGATGTTTTCGAAAGATCTTTTCCTTAATTTGAACTCTTAAATCGTGAAACTCCTGATTTCTTTTACCTCAGAAGCAATCACTAATCAAAATATGAGAGTGTTCATCATAACCATGAGAGAACTTGAGTAATGAAAGATTGGAAAAACAATAAATTCCCTTTTCCATACTTGCATCAGTAACTTAAATTCCTTTTTCCATACTTGCATCAGTAACTTAAAAAAATTAAAACGAAGACGGAATTTCCAAATAGATTTAGAGGCTACCTGATGCTTTAGTTTGCCATTTTCCAATTGGTATCTAGATGATTCTAATTGGTATCTACGTGCAAAAATAAATTTATACTTCAAAGTTAGATCTAGGTTCGTTGTAAGAGGTGAGTTAAAATTCGGATGCGAGGAGAATTGGGCATGCCACTGCCAGGCACACCGCCCCAGCGGTCATCCAACCGCTGTGGCGGCACTGCCATAGAGGTAGTACAACTGCTAAAGCGGTGGTCCCATCTCCCAAAAGGATAGCTCCTGCGGCTCCCCTGTCGCCAAGGCGGTACCGCCACAGCAGACTGAGAGACCACCGAAGCAGTACTGCTGGATCAGAGAGCTGAACCTTCTTCTTTTACCTGTTTCCCAGTCCATTTCCCTGTTAACCTTCACAGATCAGATAAAAACAGCAGCATGACCAACCCACAAGTTGTATAAAAATAAGCGAACAAGAGCAAGAAGCACCCAAGTCACTATTACAACGAACACTACCATTACTAACGACAAGGAAGCTAAAATAGTTCAACATCCAAAACAAATTGTCCAGACATGGGCCATAAACCAGGCCAACCAAAAACCAAAACAAAATTATCCGAAGAGAAAGAGGTAAATCATCAAAAGATTGTCCAGAAATAAAGGTCCTACAAGGGTAACCAAGCATAAAAAGGGGGGAGAGGGGAAATTTCTAGGCCATCCGCATGCTAGTCGCACCATCATCACCAGCGTCGCCACCACCTAGCCCGCCCTGACCGTCATCCTCTCGGGGACCACTCTCGAAGGAGTACTGCTCGAATCATCATCGTCCTCCACTGGCAGCAGCTCATTGGGGTACATCTTACCCCACATCCCCTTAACAACCGACCAAGACCGGATTCTAAGCTTGTCACGCGCCTTGTTCTTCATCCTCTCCCTATCAAAATCAGTGCGAAGCTCACCATGATTTTTAGCTAGAGTGGTGTAGGAAGTCCGGAGTCCGGTGATATCTGCGTCTGGGTGTCAAAATACCCCTTCATCTCCTGCTGAGTGGGGTAGCTGGCAGCATCCGATGAACTGGAATCGCCAGAAGGCATGGGCATCGCCCGGAGCAAGGTCTCAATGTCATCAAAGCGCGTCTCTATGCGCTCAAACGGACCCTGGGCATGAGGAGCCTCAGTCCCAGCATCATCCCTCTCACCAACGTTAGCCCCAGCTCCGTTTCCCCCTTCGCCGGCATCATCCTCCTTTCTCCTCTTCTGATTGACAATCGCGGTTCCGTGACCGTTCGCCTTCAGCGGATGGTAAGGGGCCTCAGGCTGGACCCAATTGTCATTTTCCTCCTCTGGAACCTTAGCCTTTTGGCATAAAAAGGTGATCAAGGAAGGGAACATCAAGCTTTTTCCACCAATATCCACAAACTCCTTCAACTCCGCAATGACTTGCATCCTCACATTTACTGGAATGTCGGCAAGGACGCAAGCAATAACAAGGGCACGGGCATAGGAAACATCAAGGGTATTTGAGGAAGGGCGGACCCGGTGGCTAACAATCTGTAGCCATCTCCTAGCCTCAGCAGTAAAGCGATCACTGTATATCGCTCCCCTACCACGAGCCTAGGGAACCTTTGGTATATCACTTGCCTCCACCAACTGGGTGGCCAACCACATCAAATCCTTCTCTGTCGCTTTCTCCTTATAAGGCTCATCGGGATGATCATCTAGCCTGTAAATCCAGTTGATAGTCCTTGCCCTTACTTTCACAGGAGTACCCCTTATTATGATCACCGGGCTAGGGGCATCCTAGTCAACCGAAGGCAGCATAGCATAGAAATCCCTGACCCAAGACTCATTGCAATCTCCTGGGTTTCGGACCAAGCGAGTCCACTTGGTCGCCACCAACCTATTCCAGAAATTCGGAGCCCGCCTCTCCACATTGGTCATGTCAAAACCCGCTCCGATACTAAAGGAATAGACCTCTATTCTAGATGTAGCTGTTTACTCTGGCAAGTGGGAAGATTCTCGTAAGCAGGGACTTCTACGTTTTGGGGCACCACCCCTTCGATTTGAGGTACTTGTTGTCACGCCCCGAACCATGGCCTGAGCGTAACACGTCACTCGGTGCCTGACTGCATGTGACCGAGCGAACCACATGGCTTGCTAAACCATCATGAGGCATACATGAGCGGAAATATAACGTGACGTACATGATGAGCTTTTATAAAATATAGTAAGTCATAATATTAAACCTAAATACTTGATTAAGTCATGAATGCGAACAATATCATAAATGAGCCAAACCGGCTACCATATGTGGAAGTCTAGCATGACACTTGTCTTGTCTATGAAACCTCTAACATGAGTCTGAAAACACGTAACATACTTGCTGGGACAAGGCCCCCAGCATACCTTTAGATGCAAAACTAGATAAAGAAAGATAATGCCTAAACCCCGAATGAGAGGGGGCTCACCAAAAAGCTGGTACATGCAAATCCTAATGAGCAGAAGCGTCGTCCTGTAAATCCGTACCTGCATTGTGAAATGCAGGCCCCCGGGCAGTAAAAGGGGACGTCAGCACATTGAATGTACTGGTATGTAAAGCAACTGAAAGAAATAACATGGGACATGGAATAACATGATAAGAACTGAAACTGAAAACCTGGACATGAACATGAGCATGAGTACATATATATATATATATATAAAACATAAGTAAAACACGATAATTAGGGAGAGCATTTCATAAACCGACACATGATATCACCACGTGGATACGTGGAGTCTGGTACCTCGCCGGACCAGCAGAGCCCCTATACCTTGCCAGGGTATAAGGTGGTAACGTGCCTGATGGATCCATTCAGTGTAAAATTAAGGTATCGTCCTAACTGGGCGGAGCGATCCTTGTCCTATGGTGGCTACATAGTTTCAGGCTATCTGAGCCTTCTCGGTAATTCGTGCAACTCCCAAAAACATGAATATAATATAATTGGTTATGAAGCCCATGATTTTCGTGAATAAACTTGTACTTGTCTTGTAATCATGATTTCATGAAATAACTTGTAAACATGATTTCATGAAATAACTTGTAAACATGATTTCATGAAATAACGTGTAAGCATGGTTTCATGAAATAACTTGTAAATATGGTTTCATGAAATAACTTGTATTTAGTATGTATGTATCTTGTATCATAGCATGAAAGTAATTATATAATACAGTTGCATGAAAACTTGTAGACATGTAGGATATTCATGAAACAATCCTTCTTAGTCAAAAACATGCATGCAAGAACCCATGAAATACAAGATATGGGTTTTCATAGATTACGAACGGATTCTCAATAATCATAAAGAAATATTAAGAACTCAATGATGGAATTATAACAATTCATACATAATATAATCATGGACATGGACCTAGGGTTATCATGAGCATGGTATTGAAACCCTAGTTTTAGTAGAGAATCATAATTTTATGGATTATGAGGCGTGGGGAAGAACAATGATGTTCCCACACGTAGATAGTAACTCTACATACCTTAGTCGCTCTAAAACTTGAATTAAAGACTTGAGCTTTGAAGAAGATTTCCAAAATCTTGAATTCTTGAACCTTGAGATGAGTTTACTTGAAGGATATGTATTAGAATTGAGTTGGAATAATTAGAGTAGGCTTACCTTGGTGTTCTTGATGATAGAAGAGGGTAGGAGGTCGTTCTAGGGCTTAAAGGAATGAAAAATAATGATTTAAACTGTAATGGATGAATATATACTGTTCTGGAAAAATTAAATTTTCGGCCCAGTTAAATACTGGCCGTATTTTGAAATACGGGCCGTATTTTGAAATACGGTCCGTATTTTGAAATACGGACTGCACTGCGTCTCTTCAGCAAAATGGTCATAACTCTTTGCACAGATGTCCGTTTGACCCCCATAATATACCGTTGGAAAGCTATTTCAAAGATCTACAACTTTCATCAAGGAAGGTTTCCCAAATTCCAAATACGTTTTAAAATACGGGCCATATTTTTAAATACGGTCTACGGTCCGTATTTAACCATATGACATTCAACTGTCAAATTCCAAAATGCTCAGAAATCTTTGAAATACGGGCCGTATTTTGAAATACGGACTACACTGCATCTCTTTAGTAAAATGGCCATAACTCTTTGCACAGATGTCCGTTTGACCCCCATAATATACCATTGGAAAGCTATTTCAAAGATCTAAAACTTTCATCAAGGAAGTTTTCCCAAATTCCAAATACGTTTTAAAATACGGGCCGTATTTTGAAATACGGTCTACGGTCCGTATTTTGAAATACGGTCTACGGTCCGTATTTAACCATATGACATTCAACTGCCAAATTCCAGAATGCTCAGAAATCCTTGGTACCAGTTTGCGATTTGATTTATGGCCTGCAAACTGAAATATGGTCACTGTTCATGGGCGTAAACCCCCATCTTACAACTGAACAGGGAAATTCCTATTCTCACATTCTTTATCTGATTTTCTAAGTCTAGGATCATGGTCTAAGCTTTCGTTAAAGGTACGAGGTGTTACAATATCTCCCCCTTTGGATCATTTATCCTCGAATCATGGGTCACGGTTAAGAATATGGCTGAGCATGGCTTGAATACATGAATGTGAAGAAAACATGACATGAAACATGAGACATGAAAGGATGTGATTACATGAAAACATGGATACTGAAGCATGAGACATGAAACATGAGCGCTGGATACATAACATGAGCGTGAAACATGAGACATAACATGACATGGGCTATGGAAAGTTACCTTGAGAGTTCTCTGCTTGCTGTTCAAACAAAAATGGGTACTTGGATTTCAAATCCTCCTCGGCTTCCCATGTAGCTTCCTCAACCTTCTGGCTCCTCCACAAGACTTTCACTGAGGCTACTTCCTTAGTTCTCAACTTACGAACCTGACGGTCAAGAATGGCTACGGGGATCTCCTCATAAGTCAACCCATCCTTAACTGTTATAGTATCAGCACGAACAACCAACGACGGGTCTCCTACACACTTCCTCAACATGGACACATGAAACACGGGATGTACAACAGCCAAATCTTGTGGCAACTCAAGTTCATAAGCTACTAGACCGACCTTTGGTAAAATTCTGTAAGGTCCAATATATCTGGGACTGAGCTTTCCTTTCTTGCTAAATCTCATAACACCCTTCATGGGTGAGACTTTAAGGAACACCCAATCATCAACTGAAAATTCTAAGTCCCTCGTCTCACATCTGTATAAGACTTCTCGCGACTCTGAGCCGTTTTCAAACGCTCCTGTATTAATTTGACTTTCTCCATAGCCTGATAAACCAAATCTGGTCCGAACAACTCTGCTTCACCAACTTCGAACCAACCAATTGGTGATCTACACCTTCGCATATACAGAGCTTCAAACGGTGCCATCCCAATGCTATCATGGTAACTGTTATTATAGGAAAACTCGATAAGAGGTAAATGATCATCCCAATTACCTTTGAAATTCAAGATACATGCTCTCAACATATCCTCAAGGGTTTGAATAGTACACTCTTCCTGGCCATCTATCTGTAGATAAAAAGCTGTGTTGAGGTTCACCTTGGTACCCAATCCTTTCTGGAAGGATTTCCAGAAGTTCGCTGTGAACTGAGCACCACAATCTGAGATAATGGACACTGGGGTCCCATGCAATCTGACAATCTCATTAACATACAGCTTGGCATAATCTTCTGCTGAATCTGTGGTCTTGACTGGCAAAAAGTGCGCCGACTTAGTAAGCCTGTCAACGATCACCTAAATAGAGTCATGTTTCCTGGCTGAGCGAGGTAGACCTGATACAAAGTCCTTATTGATCATTTCCCATTTCCAGACAGGGATATCAATATTCTGAGCCAAGCTACCAGGGCTCTGGTGTTTGGTTTCACTTGCTGACAATTTGAACACTTAGCTACAAAATCTGCCACATTCTTCTTCATATCGTTCCACCAGTAAATCTCCTTAAGATCATGATACATCTTAGTGGAACCTGGGTGAATGGAATACCTGGAATTGTGAGCTTCTGACATGATTCGCTCTCTTAGCCCATCTAAATCTGGAACACAAAATCTACCTCGGTACCTCAAGGTACCATCATCTCCCCTTTGTTCGAAAGCCGTCGTCTTATGCTTGTGAATCCCCTCTTTCAGCTGCAACAAGTAGTAATCATTAAACTATTTCTCCTTGACTTCAACGACTAAAGAGGAAAGAGCCCTATTCTGAACAACCACACTACCATCCTCGGAGTCCAAAAGTCGAACTCCAAGATTGGCCAAACGGTGAACTTCCTTTGTCATAACTCTCTTATCCACGTCCACGAGGGCTAAACTTCCCATGGAACGCCGATTAAGAGCATCAGCTACAACGTTCGCTTTCCCCGGATGATAAGGAATATCCACATCGTAATCCTTAAGCAATTCGAGCCATCTCCTTTGCCTAAGATTCAACTCCCTTTGCTTGAAGATATATTGTAGGCTTTTATGATCTGTGAAAATATCAACATGTACTCCATACAAATAATGAAGCCATATCTTAAGTGCAAAAACTACAGCTGCCAACTCTAGGTCATGAGTCCGATAATTCTTTTCGTGAACCTTGAGCTGACGAGATGCATAAGCTACAACCTTACCATGCTGCATTAAGACACATCCGAGACCAACTCCCGAAGCATCACAATAAACCACGAACCCTTCAGTTCCCTCTGGCAGCGTCAAAACTGGAGCAGAAGTCAATCTCTTCTTCAATTCTTCAAAGCTTTGCTCACAAGCATCTGACCATTGGAACTTAACTTTTTTCTGAGTCAACTTAGTCAACGGAGCAGAAATAGAAGAAAATCCTTCTACGAAGCGTCGATAATAGCCTGCCAGACCTAAGAAACTTCTTATATCAGAAACTGAGGTGGGTTTGGGCCAACTCCTTACGGCATCAATCTTCTGAGAATCAACTTTAACACCTTCACCTGAGATCACATGGCCTAAGAATGCCACTAATTTAAGCCAAAACTCACACTTTGAGAATTTTGCAAAAGGTTCGCGATCTTTAAGAGTCTGCAACACTATTCTGAGGTGTTCTGCACGATCAGCCTCATTACGGGAATACACCAAAATATCATCAATGAAGACAATGACGAATAAGTCGAGATAAGGCTTGAAGACCCTGTTCATAAGATCTATGAAAGCAGCTGGCGCATTTGTCAACCCAAATAACATAACAAGAAATTCAAAATGGAAATAACGGGTTCTGAAAGCTGTCTTCGGAATATCAACTTCCTTAACCCTTAACTGATGATAGCCTGATCTGAGGTCAATCTTGGAGTAATATTGGGTGCCCTGCAGTTGGTCAAATAAGTCATCTATTCTAGGAAGAGGGTACCTGTTCTTAATGGTGACCTTGTTCAGCTGACGGTAGTCTATACACATACGTAAGGAACCATCCTTCTTTCGGACAAATAAGACTGGCGCACCCCAAGGCAAAACACTGGGCCTAATAAACCCCTTATCGAGAAGATCTTTCAACTAGGCTTTTAACTCTGCTGGAGCCATTCTGTATGGCAGAATAGATATTGGCTGAGTATCGAGAAATAGATAAATTCCAAATTCAATCTCCCTGTCAGGAGGGACTCCTGGAAGATCTTCGGGAAAGACCTCTGGAAATTCATTTACAACTGGAACGGACTGGAGAGTTGGAGTCTGGGAATTTGAATCCTTTACTCGAACTAGGTGGTAGATATAACCTTTGGAAATCATTTTTCTGGCTTTTAGGTAAGAAATAAATCTACCCCTGGGTACTACTGAATTACCCTCCCATTCTATGACTAGCTTATTAGGAAACTCGAACCTTATAACTTTAGTTCTACAACATACTGTGGCATAACATGAAGCTAACTAGTCCATACCCATGATCACATCAAAGTCTACCATTTCTAATTCCGCTAAATCAGCTATGGTTCTACGGTGATAGACTAAAACTGGGCAATAAATAGTCTAGCTATGACTGATTCCCCAACTAGGGTGGACACCTCAAAGGGTTCATACAATTTTTCAGGTTCAATACCAAATTTCTTAGCAACAAAAAGGGTTACATAAGATAGGGTGGATCTTGGGTCAATAAGGGCATATACTTCAAAAGTGAAAACTGTAAGTGTACCTGTGACAACATCTGCTCTAGCCTCTGTATCCTGACGACCTGTCAATGCATACAAACAGTTCTGACCACCGCCTGTATTGCCGGACCTTGCCGTTCCATGCCCTTGCTGGGCCTGATTGTGACGAAGAGCTGCTAAATTTATGGACTGCGTCATATTACCTCCAGTACCCTGTCTGGCTGATGGACAGTCTTTCTGAAAATGGCCCTTCTGACCACATCTAAAACAGGAATCAGTACCCACACGACACTCACCTGAGTGTCTCCTATTACACTTGCCGCATATCGGATGAGTATAAGTCGACTGACCCACACTAGCCTGAGAGTAAGAACTTGATGGCCTGAAATTCTGCTTCTTATCATTACGGAACTTGGGGAGTAGGGAACTTGCTGTGGAAGGAGCAGGTCCTGCTGACTTGTTCTTAAAGAATTTCCTGTTACCATTCCCGCTGAACTGTCCAGTAGACTTGACTCTCTTGTTGAACTCCTTGTCTTTCTCTTTCTGCAAGGCTTCCTCCCCCTTTAGCCTTGTCTCATTGCCCTGTACAAAAGCAACCATCTTAGAGATGGCCATTCCCCCATTCTGTGCAACAATGTTGGCCCTATCATACAAATGAGAATCAAGTCCTCCAACAAACCTCCTCACTCTTGCCCTCATATCTGGTACCATATGTGGAGCATGCCTAGCCAGACTGATAAATTCCAAATAGTAGTCCTGAACTGACCTGCCATTCTGCTTAAGCTTCAGAAATTGCTTAGCCTTAGCCTCTCTGACTTCTATTGGCATGAAGTGGTCCAGGAATGCACTTGTGAATTCATCCCATATAGCGTCAGGTGCATCCTCACCTCGGAATAATTCCAAAGATTCATACCAAGTGTTAGCAATGCCCTGTAGCTGATGAGCTCCAAAAGTAGCCGTTTCGGTTTCTGTAATTGTCATAATCCTGAAGATCTTTTGCAGAGCATCAATGTAGTCCTGAGGGTCCTCATCTTTCTTTGTCCCCGTAAAGACTGGGGGATTCATCCTGAGAAAGTCCTTAGTCTTAGCAGACTATCCATTACCTCCTGAACTTGACCCAGATTCCTGACTTTGGGCCTAAGCTACCAGTTGTGTGAGCATATTAATACCATTCCTAACACCCCCATTCGAATCACTAGGAGGTGTAACTGTACGAGCAGTTGGGGCTGCTGTCTGAGTCAGAAAGGTTTCTTTGCGGGTAGCTTCCGCAGTAGCCCCTTGGCTAGTGGCTGTAGCCTTTCTGGTGTATTTCCTTTTCGCAGGCATTTTATGAAAATACGTACACGCACGAATTAGAAAGACATCCTAAAAGTACTGCTCTAATTGCACGATCTAGAATATGAAAGAAGTGAGACAATCCTGAATGTCTTGGTGGTCACCTATTTATATGTATGAGGCCCTCACACATATAAAAGTGACCCCACTGGACACAGTTTCATAGACTCCCTAAAGACACTTGAATCTAGGCTCTGATACCAAGTTTTGTCACGCCCCGAACCATGGCCTGAGCGTAACACGACACTCGGTGCCTGACTGCATGTGACCGAGCGAACCACATGGCTTGCTAAACCATCATGAGGCATACATGAGCGGAAATATAACGTGACGTACATGATGAGCTTTTATAAAATATAGTAAGTCATAATATTAAACCTAAATACTTGATTAAGTCATGAATGCGAACAATATCATAAATGAGCCAAACCGGCTACCATATGTGGAAGTCTAGCATGACACTTGTCTTGTCTATGAAACCTCTAACATGAGTCTGAAAACACGTAACATACTTGCTGGGACAAGGCCCCCAGCATACCTTTAGATGCAAAACTAGATAAAGAAAGATAATGCCTAAACCCCGAATGAGAGGGGGCTCACCAAAAAGCTGGTACATGCAAATCCTAATGAGCAGAAGCGTCGTCCTGTAAATCCGTACCTGCATCGTGAAATGCAGGCCCCCGGGCAGTAAAAGGGGACGTCAGCACATTGAATGTACTGGTATGTAAAGCAACTGAAAGAAATAACATGGGACATGGAATAACATGATAAGAACTGAAACTGAAAACCTGGACATGAACATGAGCATGAGTACATATATATATATATATATATATAAAACATAAGTAAAACACGATAATTAGGGAGAGCATTTCATAAACCGACACATGATATCACCACGTGGATACGTGGAGTCTGGTACCTCGCCGGACCAGCAGAGCCCCTATACCTTGCCAGGGTATAAGGTGGTAACGTGCCTGATGGATCCATTCAGTGTAAAATTAAGGTATCGTCCTAACTGGGCGGAGCGATCCTTGTCCTATGGTGGCTACATAGTTTCAGGCTATCTGAGCCTTCTCGGTAATTCGTGCAACTCCCAAAAACATGAATATAATATAATTGGTTATGAAGCCCATGATTTTCGTGAATAAACTTGTACTTGTCTTGTAATCATGATTTCATGAAATAACTTGTAAACATGATTTCATGAAATAACTTGTAAACATGATTTCATGAAATAACGTGTAAGCATGGTTTCATGAAATAACTTATAAATATGGTTTCATGAAATAACTTGTATTTAGTATGTATGTATCTTGTATCATAGCATGAAAGTAATTATATAATACAGTTGCATGAAAACTTGTAGACATGTAGGATATTCATGAAACAATCATTCTTAGTCAAAAACATGCATGCAAGAACCCATGGAATACAAGATATGGGTTTTCATAGATTACGGACGGATTCTCAATAATCATAAAGAAATATTAAGAACTCAATGATGGAATTATAACAATTCATACATAATATAATCATGGACATGGACCTAGGGTTATCATGAACATGGTATTGAAACCCTAGATTTAGTAGAGAATCATAATTTTATGGATTATTAGGCGTGGGGAAGAACAATAATGTTCCCACACGTAGATAGTAAGTCTACATACCTTAGTCGCTCCAAAACTTGAATTAAAGACTTGAGCTTTGAAGAAGATTTCCAAAATCTTGAATTCTTGAACCTTGAGGTGGGTTTTCTTGAAAACCCTAATTTTGGAATGATAATTTCTTGTTTAGATTACAAGGATATGTATTAGAATTGAGTTGGAATAATTAGAGTAGACTTACCTTGGTGTTCTTGATGATGGAAGAGGGTATAAGGTCGTTCTAGGGCTTGAAGGAATGAAAAATAATGATTTGAACTGTAATGGACGAATATATACTGTTCTGGAAAAATAAATTTTCGGCCCAGTTAAATACTGGCCGTATTTTAAAATACGGACTGCACTGCGTCTCTTCAGTAAAATGGCCATAACCCTTTCCACAAATGTCCGTTTGACCCCCATAATATATCGTTAGAAAGGTATTTCAAAGCTCTACAACTGTCATCAAGGAAGTTTTTCCAAATTCCAAATAAGTTTTCAAATACGGGTCATATTGTGAAATAAGGTCTGTATTTAACCATATGACATTCAACTGCCAAATTCCAGAATGCTCAGAAATCCTTGGTACTAGTTTACGATTTGATTTATGGCCTGTAAACTGAAATACGGTCACTGTTCATGGGCGTAAACCCCCATCTTACAACTGAACAGGAAAATTCCTATTCTCACATTCTTTATTTGATTTTCTAAGTCTAGGATCATGGTCTAAGCTTTCATTAAAGGTACGAGGTGTTACACCTGTTCCCCGTGTTCAGCCATTGTGCCTGTAAAGAAATTAGAAACATGTCAATTTTAAGCCTTATCAGTTACATGTCAATTCTAACAAGAATCAAACTGAAAAATTGAGTAAAAGAGCGCCTGACAGCAGACTGCACTGTTGCAGAATTTGTGATGACCGCTACAGCGGCCAGTGAGCGTCACAGCGGTATCACCTTACCCAAACAGTAAACCAAAATGCCCAGATTTCAATCCCCACTTTTTGGATCAAAAATTTATTTTGAAGCACGGATCGGGGCGGAAACCAGTATGCATAAGTTTTAAAAACCATTTGGGTGCCATTCTAACAATAAACTAGCCCGAAATTCTTGATAAACCCCAGGATCTATTTCAAGAATCTTTTTTTACTAAACTCAAGTTTTGCGCCGCAAAACTGTGTTATAATCACGGTAAGTGCGAAGGGAAGCCTATCCCAACGATTAACTAGTTCAGATTACTCTAAAAATTCATCCAAATTGTGTGGTTACCTAAAGTTTAGAAACCCAACTTGTGTTACCAAAAATCCAATCCTTGAGTTGTTATTTAGAGTGGAGTGTTGATTGATTAAATATGGAGCAAAAGGGAAATAAAATTTTACCTGATCTGGTAGTAAAATAGTGGATGGAGATGGATTCCTTGTGTAGATTCTTCTTCTTCTTCTTCTTCTTTTTCTTCTTCTCCTTCTTCATTTCTTGTAGGTAAGAGAAAGTGGGTGATTAGGAGTGAAATGGGAGTAGAAGTTTTGAGGAATATGGAAGGGTTTTCGAAGTGGGATGGTGAAATAATGAAAAGAAAAAGGGACTGCAGTCCCTTAATATTCTGCAGCAAAGCCACCATGGCGGTAACGAAGCCGCTGCAGCGGCAATGCTATGGCGGTAGAGGGACCGCTATAGCGGTGCCCTGGGTTTCTCGAGAAACTGTTGCGGCAGCCAATACTGACGTTGTGGCGGTACCAACCTAGCGATAACACAGTCGCTATGGCGGTGTCCAGTTCCGTCCGTGAAGTTCGTGATACATTGGGGTATACCCAAGCTTTACATCTCATGGTGGCCTTTTACAAATCACCCTGGCATTTGAATTACCCTTGCCATGATAACCCGGCGATTCCACTGAATTATGTTTGGGAAGCACTAAGTCACAAGGGGTTTCCCGACTACGTTATTCGCCCTGTGACTTCCTATTGGACTCGAAATACGGAAGTAAAATGATACTAGCAAGTCCTGGCTACTGGACGCGTCACCTGTCAGCGTTGGCTCGTTCCCCTACCGTTCGGGGACGAACGATTGTTTAATTGGTATTTGAGGTAACGACCAGTTTCGTCGTTACTGTGAAATTCGACGAAAGACGATAACTATGGCCCTTAACAGTGCCTCCACCTATTCACATCCTGGAAACCTTTCAAGCCAAACCAAGATCGTCGTGCGCACCGCTTTAGCAATAGAAGCTTGGGCAAACAGATAGAGCTAGACCACCACAGCGGTCTCCTTGACGCTATAGCTGTGAACCTGTGGCGGTATACGAACCGTCATAGCAGTAACCGCCTATGATTGCTCAGCTGCCATAGCGGCGAGTTGGCCGCCCTAGCGGTACCACTATAGTAGTACATTTACCGCCGGGGCGGTTTCGCACAGTTAATTTCCCTATTTAAGGGATCATTTCGAGAATTGTCCCATTTTTCATAACCCTAAGTTCCAGCAGCCCAGCTCGGTGGGAAAGCTCAAAAATGAGATTTTTAGTCCCAACAAGTCCTTCTAACACCTTCCAAACCTCCTTCCACCTCAGAAATTGCTCCTAAACATATTCACCTAGAGAATCATCAAGAGGGTATTTCAAGTAATCTAGAGTTGGAAGAAGGATGAAGAGACACATTTCTCCTAAATCCCTTCTAAACCACCTCTCATGTTCTCCACCACAAATGGGCTAATAACCTATATCTCTACACTCCTTTCCATTAAAAATAGATTCTTGTATGGATCTTGAAAATGGGTTCTTCCTAAATATAAGCTTGAAAATGGGAAAACGTCTTAACATTTGGTATAGAAGAAAGCTAGAGGTGGGTTAAGACCCCCAAACCTCCCTATTAATCCAAATCTCTTATGAAGGATTCAAGTGGAAAGCTTTAATCTTGGGTTACATGTTTTTCTCCACACTATATAACGCGGGTTACGATGTAGTGATCGATTTGAAGGAATCGATGGATGTTCGTGGCACCCGCTCGGCCATGAAGTAGGTTACGACTTTCTTTTCGGTAGACTCCGGTTAGTTTTTCGTATTGCTGTGTAGAAGAAATGAACAATGCATGTATAGAAAATCAGAGATCTGGGATGGAACTTTAGGATGGTATTGTTGTGTCTGACTTGTTTGTACGGGCTTGTGGCCTCTAGACTCCTTAGGTATTGATGTGGCTTTGTTGATTATCGGTGGATTTATGTGACTTGGGAGTAATGGACGGAATTTAATTATGCCTATTGATGAAATTATTTGTAGCGACTTTAAGAGCTATCTAGGAATATAAAATGTACCATGGTAGTGAATGATGTCCTAGTTAAATGGTGACGAATGACTCGAGTGTAGAGTGAGATTCTTATCCTAAGCAAATATGCTGATTTAGGGAAATGGTAATATCGTATGTCAAATGATTGACTTTATGTGTGTTGGGACTAGCCACCCGTTATGGGGCCTGATTGTTTAATTGTGTTAGCTTGATGCCCTGTGTAGTTGGTAGATATCGAGTTCTGTTATGTCATCCTGACGTACCATTGCTGGTATTTGTGCGCGATATATGTTAGCATACCCACTGTTGGTATTTGACTTGATATAGGTTGGCATACCCACTGTTAGTATTGTGAGGTGATACATTGTTGGCGTACCCGTCGAGGTGCTTGTGATATTGAACTTGATTGTTAATGATTGACATATACATTACACGCATTTCTCATATTTGTCATGCATGGCCGATACCCGGTGATGATCCGGTGTCATTGATTGAGCGAAACTGATAGTTGATAAACTCTTTTACTTGAGTGTTCATGAAAAGGCCGATGTCCGGAGATCCATTCCGGAATTGTTGATTTTATGAAACTGATATTTGATGAACTCTTTTACTGGGGTGATTGTGAGAAGGCCGATGTCCAAAGATCCATTCCGGAATCGTTGATTTGTGAAACTAATATTTGACAGAATCTTTTGAGTGATTGTAAGGAAGCTAATGTCGGATGGTTATATTCGGGCATCGTTGTTGCATGGCCGATTCCGACGTTATCCCGGAATTGTTGTTAGTGCATGGACTCCGCGAGTCCCTAGGGTGGTGCCGGTGAGACTCTCCCTGTGAGCAATTAGCCAGGGTCCCGTCTGTCTGTTGGGCAAAGATACAGGACGGGTGGCACTTAGACTTCGCGAGTTACACTGGGTTGTGCTATCGAGATGTCGATATTTTCGTCCGGAGTACATGTGTACACCTCATTTGCATGTCATGGCATCGCATTCATACCATTATTGCATTGCATTATGACTTGATTGAGTTGTTGTGATGATTGGATAGTGATGGTTCTGTTGTGATAATTGGATAGTGATGATTCTGTTGTGGTGGTTGGATTGGATCGGATATACTCAGACCATCCTATTTGGGTTTAGATGCTATACATAGGCAATGACGAACATTTGGACTCTATGATTGTGAACTATATTATTGACTTGTGCTCTGTTAATTTAACCTAAAACTGGTAGTAAAGTGTTTAAGCGAGGTAGGATAAAAAGGTGTCGTAACAATGAGCTCGCTCCTAAAACTCACACGAGCGACATGGGAATTGCAAAGATGTTGAGAACCTTATAGGTGTTGGCCAACTTATAATTCATTGAAGAGTAGTTGTGACTTAAGTTATATAAACGTTGTGATTTGCTGTTTTGGGATATGTGATTTGATTTAGTGATTATCATCATTATCTGTGAATTCTTTATCAATATGTATTACTAACCATTATTAGCCTATGATACTTACTCAGAACGCGTGTTTTGTACTGATATTGCACTTGCTACATGCTTTTTGGTGTGTAGATTGTTTCAGGTATTTGTTGATGTGAAGAGGAACTCACGGGGCCTATCTGGAAGGCCTCCTCCCACTTCATTCGGGATGGAGGATGCGTCGTAGAATGTAAGGGTAATCTGAGTCAATAGTCGCTCTTGTACTAGTCTAGACCAGGTCATGGGAAGTGGTATCGAGTCTGTAAATAGGTGTTGTTGTAAACGTATAAACCTTGCTTTGTTGAATACTTATGAATGGAATTCAGTTGTATTTCTTAATTATCAAATATTTCTTAAAGGAATGTTTTGTGATTGAAGCGTTATATAAACGAGAGTGTTCACCTACCAAGGTGGGAAGGTAGGTGCCCGCGCGAGCCTAAATTGGGTCGTGACAACTTTGTTTTTATATTACCAAGTTAGGCTTATTATAATGAATTAACCTTTGGCATAAGTCATATTAACCTGACGGTGTTAAAAAGTTACTCAATATTATACTGTCAGTCCATAAAAGTTAATACTCTATCAACTATATACCATATCGCTACAAAAACAACGTTCCACCCAACATGGGCAAACTTGTATAATATAAAGTGGATCAACTTAATTAGAGAGATAGAAGATGCTAAAAAGAATACATGTATAAAGCTTTTAGACGATATTGAGAACGACATATAATGGCTCTTACTCTAACTGGCAGGATCTAATGCAACAATTGGGAACAAAGGAGTTGGATTCTAATGACGGAGAGCAATTTATATGAGGGGTATAGAAGTACGTTGGAGGAAACCAATATATAATCTATGAGATCTAAGACTATTGAGAAATTTTGAACGTCATTAAAATGAAGACTAAATAGACATATCGACGTTGTCCCCATTACTGTCAAAATAAACCCAAAGCACCTTGAACAAAGTGAGAAAACGTACACAGAGATGAGAACAGAAACATTTACAGATCAAAGACAAAAGAAATGAATAAATAAATAAAATGGTTGGTTATGTGATGATGGTGACATGTTTCGAGAAACTGAATGAAAATTGTGTTTTTGCTGCATTTTAGTTCTTAACTTGTTGTTCCTTCTTTGTTTCCAAAGATCATACAATGCAAAATGATTATCTCAGTCTTTCTTTATTCAACCTTTATCTCATACATAAATCACATGACTCTGAAGAGAAACACAGTGGAAGTTGGATGGAAAGGAAGAAGGAGAAGAGGATATAAAAGTTTCACCTGAATCTCTATGCTTGGGCTCATTCTCTACTGAAACGCCACTCTCAAGAATTTGTACATTTGGATAATTGTCACAGACGAAAACTACTTATCCCCAATTGATTTCTTCTGTGCCTTGGCTGACATTGATATTGAAAACCGGTAGAATCTGTTTGAAATTGCCACAGAAAGTAAGAAACATATCATAATAAAGGAAGAGAAACAACACTATGATAAAAATGTAATAATATGAGAAAATTATTTGTTAGATTTTTTGATCATTACAATGTTGCTGGAAAAAAGTTGTTTTCTTATTATTACAATGTTTTTCGTATCATAAATGCATATGTCGCTTGCAAATCAGAAGAACATGAAAGAGTAGAGCAGGAAATATAGTAATAATAATAATATAACAATGAGTTTTGTATGATCATAAGAAAATAAAATTTTATTGAAAGTTAAAAATGTAACACAGTCTAAACTCCATATCGGTAAACTAAAATCAACATTTACAGCCATTATTGTCGAACTTTGTACATGTAGATTATACAATTGAATGATCACAACTATTCAAGGTTTTTTCAGTTTTATGAAGATATATATTGAACAAAAACATTCAGTAGTGTTGTGCTGGTCTGTTTTAATTTTCAGAACAAACTTGGTAAGTACTTGTTATCTAGTACTGCAGTAATATTGGTAACAACGATGGAGTGGACAAAGATGAACTGAAATAAAATCCAAAGCGGAAGTAAGTGTAGCATGAAAAACGAAGATGACAATGAGGGAAGAACATAGATATCAGCAGGGAAAAATAAAGAAATCGAGCAAACATGAAGCAAGAGAAAAATAGATTTTAAAATGTGAGAAGGAACAATACATACAAAGAGAGAGAGAGAAGGAAGGTTCTTACTGTTGTTGAAATAATCTGTATAAGTCTAAATAAAGTTTCTGAATCTATAAAACACTTAGTAAAAGCAGATTACACAATTTGAAAAAAAATAAATGAAAAGCAGTAAATTCCATAAACTGGACAAATGAACAGAAACAGTGTTGGAAGAATTTATTCAGAATATAATCGAGCCCACTTAGTTCAAAGTGTGTCCTTAAGGAAATTATTCCCCTCACAGTACTCGAGGTTGATGAAATATCCCCTCCCAGGATAGAACGATTATCTTACCAAAATAGTAGTACTCCAAATTCTGGTAGCAGCGAACCACTTAATGGCAGTATATCACACAGAAAGAAAACTTTAAGAAGAGTAGAAGAATAGAGGATTTCAGAAAATTCGTAAGTCATAATCTGAATATTAACTGGAATTTATAGCCATTAACGCACTGGTTGGGAAAAGGCCTTTCAGAAAAATGTACGTTTTTTTTTTTTTTTTTTTTTTTAAACGGAGGGAAATTTAAATTAATCCGGGAAGAAACGGGTCGCGGGTCAGACACGCGGATCCGGGTCACTAACGGGTCAGGATCTGGAATTAATTAATTAATAAATAATTATTTAAAAGAATTTTGGTCCAAAAAGATTATCAATCAATCAGATCATTTGACCAAATCCAAATCCAAATCCAGGATAGAACGATTATCTTACCAAAATAGTAGTACTCCAAATTCTGGTAGCAGCGAACCACTTAATGGCAGTATATCACACAGAAAGAAAACTTTAAGAAGAGTAGAAGAATAGAGGATTTCAGAAAATTCGTAAGTCATAATCTGAATATTAACTGGAATTTATAGCCATTAACGCACTGGTTGGGAAAAGGCCTTTCAGAAAAATGTACGTTTTTTTTTTTTTTTTTTTTAAACGGAGGGAAATTTAAATTAATCCGGGAAGAAACGGGTCGCGGGTCAGACACGCGGATCCGGGTCACTAACGGGTCAGGATCTGGAATTAATTAATTAATAAATAATTATTTAAAAGAATTTTGGTCCAAAAAGATTATCAATCAATCAGATCATTTGACCAAATCCAAATCCAAGAAGCCGAAGCCGAGCCGAGCGAGCGACGACGACGGCGCGAGGGGTCCTTTTTCCCCTCAACCCTTTTAGCAACTAGAGAAGGTGTAATGTAATATGTACACCTCTATTTTTCTCTCTTTTTCCTATGTGGGACAGATGCTTTAACCAAAGCACAAAGGACCTTTTACATTTCCCAAAGCAAAAGGGACCTTTTATATTCCCTTCACTTTTTATCCCATCATTTCCCATTCACCAATATCAAAAAACCCAACACTTACTTCTGAATGCATTTGTTGCTCTGCATCACCAGTAGCATTAAGGGTTTTCCAACATAGATTTGGAGTCATTTCCTCAAGTCATGGGGAATCCCTGTCTGTTCGGGCATTTTTGCGAACACTTCATGGGCGTTAAAATAATCATGTAGTTTTGGTCTTTTATTTTTTTCTCAGAATAAACTTGTAAAAACTTGTTATGCAGTGCAGCAGTAATATTGGTAATAGCGATGGAGAGAATAAAAGAGAACAAAAATAAAATTCAAAGTGCAAGTAAGTCTAACATGGTAAATGAAGATGGAAAAATCAATAATTGATCAAACTTTGAAGTTTGAAGGAAGAGGACATTGGATTTTATAAGATGAGAAGGATACATGCGCAGGGAGGAAGAAAAAGAGCATATAGTAAAGAATAATGAATGGTAAGAAACGGTTGTTCTTTTTAGGCGGTGTCATTTTCTTATGCGAACTCCGAACGGGTTTTTCTTTTGGTTGTTTTTTTTTGTGAAAAGCTAGGGTGAGAAATTCAAAAATTTGTAAAAAAATGGATAAATATAATCCCTGCATTTATGTTGCGCTATGTCAGTGGGCCTATGTCCTGTTTTTTATATAGATATATATATATATAGATGTTTCTATTGCTTAAATAGGTCATCTAACAATTGCTTGAATTAAAAAAAATTAAAACTAAATCAATGAAATAATCATAACACAACATCTAAGACTCGAGATTCAGGGAACATCTCACAAAAAATTATACGAATCGACTATATCATCAATTGAAACAAAAATGGTATTAAAATATAATTAAATATCTTTCATTTTAGGAAGTTATAAGAATAAGTATCAAATAAAATATATTAAAATTTTACTAAACAAATATGAGGCCTCCTTTTAAATTTCGACTTTAGACTACCGGCTCTATTGAGCTGCCCCTGAGGACAGATCAGAACTTTTGGACAAGGCATAAGATGAAGATCGAACAAGTTATATTTGGAAGTTAACAATAACATGTACTGAAAAAAAAAATGGAAAATATATAGATTAACAATTTGAGATTTTTGTTTTTGAAATGTGAACCTTGCCTTGGAAGAAGAAAAAAACTTTTTGATTTATGTGATACATGAATTTAGCTAGTTCATGTATTTGGATATTAGTGTAAGGATACATATATGGTTGAATACATGTATTTAAGTAAAAAGGAGGATGAATATACTTAAATGATGATACATGTACTATATTAGGTACGTGTTAGGATAGTCTTATAAATACCTAGGTACTATAGTCATATAGTATGTGAAGAAAAAATGTAGCCTTTTTTGTAAGCCAAATGCAACATTGGTGGAGCTTCAAGAGGTAATACAGGATTAAGTTCTGCAGCTTTTTGTGTAAGAAATGATAGGGGTGAGTTGGTGTTGCTGGTGCAAGAAAGCTGCTAGACACAACAAATATTGGTGCTGAAGCTGCTGCTATATATGATAGTCTTGAATGTTGTAGTTCTAATCACCTGGTTCGTGTAGTCATAGAATCTGATTCATTGACATTAATTAATATTGTGGAGGGGATCTGGGATTGTCCATGGAAGATTAGTGTGGAAGTAAGGATGATCAAGCACTGGAGTAATAAAGGCCATGTGCAGTTTGCTCACATATTGAGAGAAGGCAATGCACTGGCTAATTTTCTAGCTAACATGGTTTTTGATTTTGCTGATTTTGCAGGTTCAATTCAAATTCATAGCTTTTAGGAGTTGCCAACAGCTGCAAGGAAGATATTAAATAGTGACAAAAGTGAAATGCCATACATCAGGCATTCAAAATATAAGGTTAGGGAGCCAGATTGAAGGTCATTCTATAGCAGTTTGATGAGAGCTTCAAGTTCAAGACTGTATTGTTATCTAAAGTCATCCTATCTAGTTAGTGGTATTAACAGATTATCTGTTCATTCTGCTAGAAGGATCTCATTAGATGATTTATACAGGCTAGTAATCAGGAATCAAACTGTTCTTGTGCTTGGCATCCATTCATACTAGAAGGCAAGGGAGCTAAAGCATCATCAGATGGAAAGTTAGCCTATCTACTACTTGAAGTTACTTCTTCTGGATTTGATAACATATTGCCTGGTGAGAGCTTGAGGTGTCTGGTAGTGGTATCAATCCAAAGCAACAAATAATTGTTACACCCCTCATTCTCGTAGTGGCAGAACCTATGGGTTCCTAGTCGGGTATGCCCTTGGAATAGACACCTTGAGCCTGAGTTTGGAGTAGAAATGGCCTTACCCCGTGTATGAGGGCACCAACAGATATTCCTGGAAAATTATAGAGTTAGAAGTTGAACGAAGCGACCGACGCGATCTGAACTGAATCAGAAAATCTGCAGAACACCAGTCATCGTCCACGGTTCGTCGACATGGTCGACGGACCGTCGATGTGCGGCATCGCAAGGATCCCGCAGCCTTGCATCTGCAGGCGCAAGTCGACAGACGTCGACTGTCGATGTGCGGCGTCGGTAGGATCCCGTAGCCTTGCATCTGCAAGCGCAAGTCGACGGAGCAAGTTGACGAATCGTCGATGTCGATGGGTCGTCGACCCGCTCGTCGAACCGGACCGCTCTAGCCTTTTTGGCTTCCAAGTATAAATAGGTGGTTCACGACCCTATTGCATATTTTCCTCCTTTCCAAATCAGAATAACCCTAATATATTCTCTTCCAATATTTTTCATCATATTAGTGAAGATTTGACAAGACCTGGACCCCGTAAACCCGAGCTTGTGAAGAAAAAGGTTGCTTCTAGGGTTTCTTCAAGGTTGTAAAGCTTAGGGAGTTGAAGTTGAAGTAATTCTTGGGATTTTTGAACCCTCAAGGTATGTAAATAATTTCTACCTTTGTATTTGAGTTTATTATCAAGAGTTTTAGTGATCTAAGTAAAGAGAAGGTATTTGTGGGAATGGTAAGTTAATGAAGGATAAGATGGTGACTTGGGGTTATTTTAAGAGATGATTGGGGATAAAATTGAGTACATAATTATATATATAAATGTTGTTATTGTTGTTGTGGTTAATGTTGGATTAAATGGGAAGTTGAAGAGTTGTAAGCTTATAAGGAAAATATTGTCTACAAATCTTTAAGCTCTATATGCATCTAAAGGAGGTTAGTAAGTGAGGTAAATAGTCTGATTAAGCCCTATATTATCTTGATTGTAGACTTGCAAGTTTGAGAGGTAGAAGTTGGACTATTGAGTATACTTCAAGGTATGTTAAGGTTATTATTTCCTTCTTTTGGCATGATCCTATAATATGATCCAACAAGCGAGTAAGCGAGCTTCCATATTACTCTACTCTTAGAAGCATTAGAAGTACTTCAGTCTTTGATGTTCATGTACCCCATTTATGAGTGATCCTTCGGTTCATGGGTCCAGTCTTATGTAGCCAGTTCCATGCATACAGTTTATTCATGCATTACATTCATTAAATATTTATGTACATTGAGCTGTGACCAGAAGGCGTTATATACGCGAATATTAGATATATGTAAAGCATGAGAAGAGATATAGGTGTTATATACACATTACCACTATGATGATGATATTGATTATGGCCGCAAAGGAGCCAATATGATATGAGGAGATGCCATAGAGGCTTACAGGCGTTATATACGCACATACATCAGGCATTATATACGCACATATATCAGGTGTTATATACGCACGCATATATAGATGCATGATCATCATTGGTAAGCATGAATATGCATATTATGCGCCCACAGAGGCATTGTCAGTATATAGATTTATGCAGACTTAGGCAGATACTAGTTCATAGAAGTACATGCAGTCAGTCATTTCAATTTATGAGTTCAGATCTTATCCATGATTCCAATGTATATATGTTGTTCTTATGCCTTACATACTCGGTACACTATCCGTAGTGACTCCCGGTTGCTCGGGGGGCTACGTTCATGCCTACAGGTACAGGGAGACAGACAGGTGGTCCAGCTCAGTAGGACCTCTAGATCTAGCAGTGGTCAGTTCGCTCTATTCGATCTGGAGCTACAGTCAGTTTTGGTATGCCCCTTTTGAGATGTGTATGCATATGGGTATAACGGGGCCCTGTCCCGTCCTTTCTATAGCTTTTATTCCAGTAGAGGTCTGTAGACAGTGGTATGTAGTAGTCCGATGTTGTAGCCTTGTCGGCTTCTATTTTTTTTTTGTACAGTATATGTAGCAGCCTAGCTGGCTTGCACTGTTCGTCCGCATGTTGTGTATATATATGCAGATTGTACAGAGTGCTAATGTTCCCCTTTTTTTTAGATAAGTTTATGCCAGTCATGGGCCTTTGATGTTCAGTATGTTCCATATACATGTATAGGGGTGCTTGGTCGCTAGAGGTCAGACGCTCGTCACGACTCATCGGTTTAGGTCGTGACAATAATGGCAAACAATACAGGCAGATGGTTGTTGTGTTTCATTTGCATCAAATTTTTAGAATCCAGTATTTAGCTATTTTCTTCTTTTTCTTAGAATAGACTAGTTTTCTTTGCTGCTCTTTGATTCCTTTGTGTAATATTTTTTCCTCTTATCAATAAAACATCACCAGCCCTTGCTGTGTGATTCCTTTGGTTTAAAAAAAAGGCAAGTTGAGTGGAACAAAGAAAAATCGTTGCCTCACTCAATCGAGAATTTGAGTGATTGTAAGTCCTTCTCCTCCCCCAATTTTTCAACATTTGGTATCAGAGCCATGTTGTCTCAAGGGACCTGCGGAGAATCAAGTTTTTGAACAAATTCGAGAGAATAAATATGAATGAGATTAGTTACTATAGCTACGAGAATGTTGTGCTAGAAAAGCATCAGCATGAAGAAATTATTTTGATAGGTGTGGAACAACAAAAATTTCAAAAGTGAACAACTTTTGAAGGATTTTTTTTTTAGGGAAAGGAGCCCAACAAGGTGTCAACCTTGATGAAGCAGTTGCATTTGAAGTATCGGCACAATGACGAATCTCGAATAGAGAGGTAGCGAATGATATTGCTGGCATGAGAAAGATGGATATGAAAATCCACACTCTGATTGATGAAGAGATGTCAGAGAAGGTTTCCTTTTATGAAACCTGAGATGAAGATGTTTATGATTATAAACATGAGAGAGCATGTTGTCAAATTTGACAAATCAAGCTTTGAAGAAATTTAATGAAGTGAATCCTGAATCTTTTTGAATCGAAGAAATTCCCCGGCTTTGATAAAATAAGAGATGAACGCTTCAAAAATAATATCTATTGTTGTAGAACCTCAAAGGTTTTACAATAATTATGATAAGTGAGAAAATGACGAAGAAGAATTACTCTTAATTATTGAGAAATCTCCAAAAGGGGAGAGTAGTGGTGAAGACGAAAATTCTGATGAAACTGATGATGTGTCTTCTAAAGAAAAATTAGAAAACATCTTCTGAGAAGATGAAAGAATTTGAGAAGATGAGTATCTTTTAGAGAATGATGAGATCACATGACGATTATGGTGATGAGCTAGCTTTACAAGCCAAGGCTGTGATTGACTCAAAGAAGAAGAAGAAGAAGAAGAAGAAGAAGAAGAAGAAGAAGAAGAAGAAGAGACAACTTTGCTACTGGCGCTTCAAGAGGAAGAGGCAGATATCCAAATTTGAGAAGTCGAATGGTACTTTGTGAATTCCAACCACAAGGTTCAAGGGGGAGTGTTGAAATGTGAACCTTTCCTTGGAGGAAGAAAAAAAAACTTTTTGATCTATGTGAAATATGAATTTAGCTAGTTCATGTATTTGGATATTAGTGTAAGGATACATGTATTTAAGAAAAAAGGAGGATGAATATAATTAAATGATGATACATGTACTAGATTAGGTACATGCTAGGATAGTCCTATAATATAAATACCTAGGTACTATAGTCATATAGTATGAGAAGAAAAAATATAGCCATTTTGTAAGCCAAGTTGAATGGAACAAAGAAAAATTGTTGCCTCACTTATTTTCAACCGAGAATTTAAGTGATTGAGAGTGCTTCTCCTCCCCCAATTTTCCAATAGCTATAAACTACTGATGTTAGTTCATGCTATAGGTGATAAAATGTAAATACTTATTACAAGATGCTTAAACAAAGACAATCCAGGATTGAGACGAAAGCCTTATTCTGCTGAACACATTCTAAATCCTGAAGTACACAACCAAAAGTACTACTTTCTTTCTTCTTTTTTTTCTTTTTACTCCCTCTATAATCTATGGGCCAAAAATTGTGCTTTTGACACTTCAAAAATGAGTCTACAAAATCGAGTTGGGGGGGGGGGGGGGTTGAGTGAAAGGATTTTTTTTGGTCATGTTTAAGGGAGAAAATATGTATTAGCCCAAATTTCTATTGAGATAATTACCCCACCCTTGCCGTATTGTATTTTCTCGACTAATTACTCTCCATCAAAACAAAACTTACAAACAAGCACCTAATGTGAACTCAGAATTTGTCATTATTAGATACCTAATGTGTACGGATTGATAAACGATACCCCCTCCACCTATTTAATGGGAACGATAACCTCCTTATGCAAAAAAAAAAATTGGTGATTTTCTTTTTTCGAATAAAGATATTTAACTCTTATTTTTTCCCATTCACCTATTCCGTCAAAAATAATGTACTTCTTTTAGGATGTGAAAATCATTTACACCTCAAACTTTACTTTAAAAATCAAACCGCCCCTCAATATGAACAATAGACATTCTTCCCGCCTCATCCTATGCAATGTCTAATTTACCCTTGACATTTTCAATCTTCCATCAATGTAATATTTTTTTATACGATATATACAATTTATTTTTCTTAACCTAAGGTATTTATAAATTTTTATTTAAGTTCATTAACATTATAAGTAAAATAATCCTTTTATGAATTTGCTACAAATTCTAATGCTACTTTTTTATGATCATGAATTATTTTAATATTACATGTGTTAAGTATGTATATATGTATATAGATGCATAACTCAATTTTCTCTTAATATTCTTTATTGTCTATATAAATAAACGAGTTTTGGTTGTCAACAAATGGAATATTTTCTAAATTATTATTAAAATTCATTACAATATAAATAGATAATTTTTAGAATTTTTTTATAAAATATGCCTCTATTTTTATTAATTATTTTTGTATTTTCTGCATTGAAATATATATTCATAAAGTTACTTTTACTTGTATAAATAGATATTAGAGTTTTTATTAATAATAAAATTAATTTTTATCTGCTCATTTATTTCATTTTTTATATTTGTAGTAATTTCAATATAGAACATCATTAATTAATATACACAATTAGTATTTCTCCCTTTCCTTTTGGCCAAAAATATGGAATAGGTTAATGAGAAATAATAATAATAATAATATATATATATATATATATATTCATGTTTTAATTCTAGAAAGAAAAAAATCTTTATTAAAAAACAATCATCGAAAAAAATTACATAAGGAGGTTATCGTTCCCATCCAATATATGGAGGGGGCAGTGTTTCCCAACCCTTATGTTACATCTTGCATTTTCATACGTCAAGTACGTCGTAAGTCAATTGACGTAAGCTCAAAAATGAGATCATTCTTGAGATTATACAAAGTAAGTTAATCATGTTACCTTGGAGGTTACAAAGGTTTAAGATCATGATCAGCAAGTACCAAGAGGGTTAGAAGTTAAACGAGTCGAAGAAAATAAGTTTCGTCGCAAGTCGGCAAGTTAGGAATGTTATAACCCGTACTTTTGGGGTAAGACAAGAAGTGCTTAAAATGATAAGAAGGGAATTTTATGAGTATGACAGTCTTGTGTTATGTTTTGAAGTCAAGTGAGTTGTTAAAAAAAAAGTCGTTACAAGTTACGTTTATAAGTTACCTGAAATTTGGGTCAGATGTCACTGAGCTTTTCTCTCAATCTACTTGCAGTTACAGGGTGATCCACCTACCAAATTGAAAGTCTAAGATTCTAGTTTCAATGCATCAAACCGTTCATCGATATGATGTCGGAGTAAACAAATATAGCGTTTTTGCGAGACTGCATAGGCAGACCCTTTGGGACCCACTTGAGGCAGTGGCCGATCCTTCTAAGGGTATTTAAGCCTTCCACATCTTATACTTCATCATTTCTTATCCATATCAGTTTGCAAACACCCCAAATTCTCTCTAAGAGATCCCTAATCATCCAAGACTGAAATCGAAAGAAAACAACGCAAATCAAAAGCCGGGAATCTTGTGGTGCTAGTGAGTTTCTTGTTCTTCTTGTGGTTGCTGATTTTGGAGAGGTTCCAGTTTGTGTGGGGAGTTGTTTTAAGGATCATAATGTAAGATTTTTCTCCTCCTCCTTGTATTTGAGGTTATAGAAGCTGTGACTAGCTTGTACGATTGAAAACCCGTAAGATAAAGGTCAAAAATTGTAGTTTTATTAAACTATTTTGAAGATCGCCTTATGGTATTTTGTGGCTGGAAATTCATAAGGGGTGACAAGGGATGTATGGTTCCAATCCGAGCTTGCCCCTCATCGTGATATGTTGATGACTTGTTAATGATATATTGTATCTTAGCTTGTTGTTAAATTATTCTTGTTGTGTCGCTCTGGTTGTTGTTGATGATGTGTGGAGTTGGAGGAAGTCAAAGTCATAGGGGAGATGCTGCCCAAATTTATTTAGACAAGCTACTAGCTTAGAGCTACAAACTTAGTTCCTTCTTGGCATTAATCATGAATCTTATTGTATTGATGTAGATTGAGTTGTATCGTGGGCAGCTTTGAAAGTATTAAGGAGACAAAGAGATTGAGGTATGTAAAGGCTATCCTTCTTTCTTTGTTTGGCATGATTCCTTATCAAGCGATTCCCGATTAAGTGCACAAAGAGGTGCCACTCACGGAGATTCTATGTGTATGTCGTTTCATGATATTCATATAGTAGTTTCTCTCGTCAAGAGTTCACTTTCAGTTAGCATTGTTACTTATGTAGCTAGTAGATAGAAGTGAGATTGTAGAGTCTATAGAAGTATATACTTGCCTTCGGGGCTATGATGTTTTCCTTCGGGGCTATGATGTTTGCCTCTAGGCTATGATGCTTGCCAACGGGGCTATTGGCCATACAGATGCCTATGGGGCTATATAGACGCGTGCTTGCCTTCGAGGCTATACATATGTGCAATTGCCTTCGGGGCTATGATTATACATACAGACTGCCTTCGGGGCTACATTGAGTGCCTACGAGGCTAATCATGCATGTCTAGAAAACTTGTACGAGGCTAAGTAGTTTGATGTCGTATTATTATTTAATATGTCAGAGGCAGGTAAGTACAGCCGGATTCTTTATTAACTCTTCAGTTTATGTTCAGTTATCTTATATTTTAGTTCAGTATTAGTTTCAATCACCTTACATACTTGGTACATTATTTGTACTGACTTCCATTTGCCTGGAGACGTTGTGTTCATTCCCGCAGGTTCAGATAGGCAGCTGGAGAGACCGCCTGAGTAGATTTTTGAGTACCAGCAAGAGTAGTAGGCTCCATGTCATTCGAAGTTACCCAGTCCAGTGTTTTGTGTTTATATAGATGATGGATAGGTCGGGGCCCTGTCCCGACCATAGTATAGTCATTACTCTTTAAAGGTTTGTAGACGTATTCGTGTACGATATGTATGTCAGTGTAACGGCCTTTCCAGCCCTTGTATATGTTCATTTTGGTATTGTTGGTTGTCGAGGCTTATGGCGGCCTCATCGGCCTGCACAGTTATGTATATATGTTTTGGGTGTGTGTGCCCTTCAAGTAATATAGTTGTTACTTACAGATGATTCATGATACGACCTTGTCGGCTTTGGTTGGTATTTTTTGTTTGCAGGTAAGCCTCGTCAATCTAAGTTAAGCAATACCCCTCCGGAGTCATCGTTACCAAGTGGTTCACTGGGCCGAGTAATGTACCGGGTGCCGTTCACGCCTCTCCAGGTTTTAATCGTGACAAACTTCGTATCAGAGCAGGTCTGTCCTAGGGAGTCTACAAGTCGTGTTTAGTAGAGTTTTTTTATAAATGTGTTGTGCACCACATTATATAAATAGGAAGCTACAGGGCATTTAGGAGTCTATTACCCTTCTTTCAAATCCAAACTGTGCCATGGAGCTGAGTTATAAGAGTCGAGTCAAGACTTACGTTTGTTATTGACACAAAGATGATTGCAATGAGAAAGACTACATATAGCCAAAGGGTTAATACAACAGCAGGTAAAAGCATTAGTAGAAAGAGTTCTGATATAGTTTGAACTACCAAGATGTAGTAAAGTGCTAAGGAGAAGGATAGATAAACTGTGGTATGAAACACAATATAGCAGTAGTCGTAAGTTCGAAAAATTACAAAGCAAAGAGATGTAATATACACATAGATGCCTGAGAAACAACTTGTTATAGTCATGTTTACATTCGCAAAGTGAGGCCTAGAATTTGATTGTAATAATTAAAAAGAAATATTTGACAGAAGGCAGTGTTAGTTATAAGTTCGGGAGAGTCCCAACGATCAGTTCTAATGAATGGAATAAGCCTAAAGGGGGAATGCCTTGAGTTCTAAATTGGTTTACAGAACGGTTGCCTAGATGGCACGGATTGTACTAAAGTATTCGTATGAGCCAATAAGATATAACACAGTAAGCGCATCAGTTCAACATTCGAGGACGAATTTTCCAAAAGGGGTAATGATGTTACTTCCCGCATTTTGATACGTCAAGTATACTGTAAGTCAATTGAAGTAAGCTCAGAAATGATATCATCCTTGATATTATACAAAGTAAGTTAATCATGTTACTTTGGAGGTTACAAAGGTCTAAGATCATGATCGGCAAGTTAGGAATGTTATAACCTGTACTTTTGGGGTAAGACCATGAGTGCTTAACATGCTAAGAAGAGAATTTTATGAGGTATTTTAGTCGTATGATAGTCATGTGTTAAGTTTTGAAGTCAAGCGAGTTGTTACAAAAAAAAATCGTCACAAGTTACGTTTGTAAGTTACCTGAAATTTGGGTCAGATGTCACTGAGATTTTCCCTAAATATACTTGGAGTTACGGGGTGATCCACCTACCAAATTGAAGGACTATGAGTCTAGTTTCCAACGCATCAAACCGTTCATCGATACGATGTCGGAGTAAAGAGATACCACATTTTTGCTAGACTGCATAGGCAGACCTTTTGGGACCCACTTGAGGCGGTAGCCGACCCTTTTAAGGGTATTTAAGCCTTCCACGTCTTATACTTCATCATTATTCATCCATATCAGTTCCCAAACACAGCAAATGATCTCTAAGAGATCCCAATCATCCAAGACTGAAATCCAAAGAATCTAAGAGATCCCAATCATCCAAGACTGAAATCCAAAGAAAACAACGCAAATCAAAAGCTGGGAATCCCGTGGTGCTAGTGAGTTTCTTGTCTTCTTGTGGTTGCTGATTTTGGAGGGGTTCCAGTTCGTGTGGGGAGTTGTTTTAAGGATCATAAGGTAAAATTTTGCTCCTCCTATATGTATTTGAGGTTATAGAAGTTGTGACTAGCTTGTACGGTTAAAAACCTGTAAGATAAAGGTCAGAAATTGTAGTTTTGTTGTCGCTGTTTGTTGAACTGTTTTAAAGATCCCCTTATGGTATTTTGTGGCTGAAAACTCATAAGGGGTGACAAGGTTTGTATGGGTTCCAATCCGAGCTTGCCGCTTGTCATGATATGTTGATGACTTGTTAATGATATATTGTATCTTGCTGTTGATATTGTTCTTGTTGTGTTGCTCTGGCTGTTTTTTTATGATGTGTGGAGTTGGAGGAAGTCAAAGTCATAGGGAAGATACTGCCCAAATTTATTTAGACAAGCTCTAGCTTATAGCTTAGAGCTTCGAGCTTAGTTCCTTCTTGGCATTAATCATGAACCTTATTGTATTGATGTAGATTGAATTTATTGTGGGCTGCTTTGAAAGTATTAAGGAGACAATGAGATGGAGGTATGTAAAGGCTATCCTTCTTTCTTTGTTTGGCATGATTCCTTATCAAGCGAGTTCCGACCAAGTGCACAAAAAGGTTCCACTCACAGAGATTCCATGTGTATATCGTTTCATGATATTCGTATAGTAGTTTCTCTCGTTGGGAGTTCACTTTCAGTAAGCATTATTACTCATGTAGCTAGTAGATAGAAGTGTGATTGTAGAGTCTATAGAAGTATATACTTTCCTTCGGGGCTATGATGTTTGCCTTCGGGGCTATGATGTTTGCCTTCTAGGCTATGATGCTTGCCTATGGGGCTATTGGCCATACAGATACCTTTGGGGCTATATAGACATGTGCTTGCCTTCAGGGCTATACATATGTGTGCTTGCCTTTGGGGCTATGATTATACATACAGATTACCTTCAGGCTACATTGAGTACCTACGGGGCTAATCATGCATGTGTAGAAGCCTTATACGAGGCTAAGTAGTTTGATGTTGTATTATTAATTGATAGATGCCAGATTCTTTATTAACTCTTCAGTTTATGTTCAGTTATCTTATATTTTAGTTTAGTATTAGTTTCAGTTGCCTTACATACTCGTTACATTATTTCGTACTGACGTCCCTTTGCCTAGGCACTCTGTGTTCATTCCCGCAGGTTCAGATACGCAGCTAGAGAGACTGCCTCAGTAGATTACCGAGTACCAGCTAGAGTGGTAAGCTCCATGTCATTCGGAGTTACCCAGTCTAGTGTTTTGTGTTTATACAAATGATGGGTAGGTCGGGGCCCTATCCCGGCCATAGTGCGGTCATTACTCTTTAGAGGATTGTAGACGTATTCCTATACGATATGTATATCAGTGTAATGGCCTTTCCGGCCCTTGTATATGTTCATTTTGGTATTGTTGGTTGTAGACGCTTATGGTGGCCTCATCGTCCTGCACAGTTGTGTATATATGTTTGGGGTATGTGTGCCTTTCAAATAATATAGTTGTTACTTACAGATGATTCATGATATGACCTTGTTGGCTTTGGTTGGTATTGTCTGTTTGCAGGTAGGCCTCGTCGGTCTAAGTTGAGGTTTACCCCTCCAGAGTCACTGTTATAGAGTGGTTCGCTTGGGCCGAGTACGGCACCGGATGCCGGTTACGCCTCTCCAGGTTTGGAGTGTGACACCTTAAATGTTAGGGGGGTAAAGTGAGATTAAGTCATATTTAATAGAGCTATGTTGTACATGTAAAGTATGTATCTTGGGTCTAACTCAACCCCAAAAGCTAACTCATGAGGGGAGGATTGTCCAAGTCCATATAAGAAGACCATGTACCCTTTAACCCACCGATGTGGGACCCTTAACGCCCCCACCTCACTCCCAGGGTGGGACATTTGGTGCATGGACAATTTTAATATAGGGGCCTAATATCGATAGAAATGAATTGGGCGGACTTGACTTTGATACCATGTAAAGAATGGAAATTGGACCTCACTTAACCCCAAAAGCTAGCTCATGAGGGGAGGATCACCTAAGTCTATATAAGAAGACCATGTACACTTTAACTCACCGATGTGGGACTCTTAACACCCTACCTCACGCTCAGGCCAGGACATATGGTGCGTGGGCAATTTAATATGGGGGCCCAACATTGGTAACAATGAATTGGGCAGCCCTGACTCTGATACCATGTAAAGAATGGAAATTGGGCATATTCTAACCCCAAAACTAGCTCATGAGGGGAGGATTGTTCACGTTCATATAAGGAGAGAGTATGTACCCCTTAACACATGTTGGTAAATTTTATCATAAATTAATGTCGTACTATGTATTACTCATATAAAACAAATACGATGCACATGGATTCCCCAAATTCAATTTTAAGAAAGACAACTCTTTGTTTCTTTCAATAGATACCGAGATTAGATTGGAAATAAAAAAAAATCTAGTAATAGTACTGCATATGATATGAGAGAGTAACATAACTCTATCTTAAACTTAAGTTCAACTATTTTCTTTGGCTGAGTACGCTTGTGCAAACGTGGAAATGAAGTCATTAGAGATTAACATTATTTTGTGAATCCCCTACTGGTATAAAGTTTTTGTTTAGGTCAAAGAGGAAGAACAAAATATCGATTACATCTTACATATTCCCTTATGACTCTTATAAGATGTTTTAGCAGAGATGATCTAGGATTTAGAGTCAGTTGATTCAGAATGAGAGTGACAGTCTGTTGTGTTGCACATCCTACGTTCTATCCTAATCAATATTAGATTTTTGTCTACGGAATAGAACACGTTACTCCACATGTTCCACGCTAGCGTTTGCAGAATAATAAAGAATAGTAAAGTAAAAGACAACAATTTTACGTGGAAACCAATCGGCTCACAAGGGTGAAAAACCCATGACCTACACCTCTGTAGTTTTTTTTTTCAAAACTCCACTGCAACTGTGAGCCTTTGCAAATTCAAGTTACAAACTCTGTAACTTAGGAACTAACCTCTAATTCCTATCTCACTAATCTCCCTAGACTAGTAAACGACCTTCAAGTTGAACTCCAACTTGAATTTAAATTTAACAACGTTTTATGCTTCTATAAAAGCTGATAAAGGTACAACTCGATAACCAACCTAATACAAGAAGTTAGACTTAAGAACTAGAAAACATTATACAGTAGAACAGCTTCTTCAATCTTCTTCTTGCACCAGGGATGCAACTCTGGATTTTGAATATTCTTGATATTTCTTTGATTGCTCAGTATTCAGAAATCTCTCTTTGTAAGTGTGCAAACTTTCTTCTTGGTAAGACTTGGATATATATAGCATTGAGTGCGCAGCAAGTCGTCGAAACCTAAATACCTCATGAATCGGCTCATTAGTTGTAATAGAGTTTTAGTTGACTTAGGATGCTCGCCTTTCCATGGGGCTTCATTGTCCCTGTAAGAGTCTGAAGTATCTTGATAATTATGACAAGGAATCCTGCAAATCTTGATGGCCAAGTCTTTACCATAAAACACAAATCCTACTCGCAGTAGGACTGTAAGTTGGAACATGTTCTTGGACCTGGTCCAAGCACCTGATTCTTTCTTCTCTGAATCTTCACTCTGTCTAAGATGGAACATGTCCATTATACATATGTTTCAGTCATCTTTGTTCTGCTACAGTCTCTGATCTATCTTTTTCTAGCCCATCCACTTATCTCTGAGATAGAGCCATGTTCTTGAACTTGATTCAATTAACTGCACTTTAGAACGATCACCTTAATCGCCCATTCTGCTTGCAACTGGACCTTTCTATTTCTTACGAGCTTCTTCCCCGTAATTGCTCACCACTGCATATCTAAACTCTGAAGAATACCTCTCATATAGTATGAAACATCTTTATAGACCTGGTCCATCTGTCCTTGTCTTGCTCTGATCTATTTGGTTATGTCTCTGATCTATTTGCTGCACTTGGCACTGTGTTGCAACATGTTTGCAGAACCGGTTCATGTGTACTGTGTTTTGCTTGTTTGCAATCTTTTGAGTAGATCATATCATTAGACCTGATTCATCCGCCTTGTTCAGTGGCTTTGTTCATGATTTGGTTTTGTCTGGTTCAATCACTTCATCTGTTTCTAGAGCTGGTTTAGTGTCTTTGTTCATTTACTTTGTCAATTATCAAAAACACATATACTTATGTCAACAAATTCCCCTTTTAAATGTTATTCACATTATTATAGCTTTTGAACCGTCCACCATTGCCGTCTTCGGGGTCCATATTGTACACACAAGGAAAAAAATTGTTCGAGGCGCACAGCCAAAAGACAAATGGAAATAATTCTGTAATAAAATATGGAGCCACTTGGATTGCAATTGCATACAAGATCTACGTGCAACTAGTAGTAAAGAAAACATGTAAAAAGTTGCAATTGGTCCCATGTTTTTGTCTATTTCTTCCATGTTTATGCACGTGGGTTCTTATCAAATCCAATGCTACTTTCTTTCTTTACTCCCTCTCTAAATTACGGGCCAACAATTGTGCTTTTGAAACTTCAAAATAAATGAGTCTTTTAAGACTCTGTCCTCTTTTAATTTGTCAAGTTCTTTATCCTTGAAAACAAGCTCACAAAAATACCCTCCATAAAAAATTTGGAGCTCTTTGTTTATAGATTTTGTTTCAAAAACTTGTCCACCTATAGATATAAAAATGTTTGTTTATTAAACTAGCTCATTATTTCAACTTTAATGTGAAATATGGAGCTTGAAGTTTGAAATTTTTGAAAATTACTCCCTCCGGTTCAAAATAAGTGTTCTCTTAGCTTTTAGCTATCACACCTTTAAGAAAATATTAACTCCTTAAAAAAATTGGTATTTTGACTAAACTACTCTTAATTAAAATTTGCATATTAACTTGACACATTGGGATCTAGCCACTTATGACACTTAATGAGGGCAAAATTGGAAAAATAAAATTAATTCCTTCTTGATTATGTAAGTGAATTTGATTTTTGATTAAAATAAAAAGGTCAAATGGACACTTATTATGAGGTGTAGGAGTATGTTTTAAAAAAATTCAAATTTTTACTCACAAAACTTCAATTGTATTTATATGTCCAAACATAAACTTCAAATTTCAAATATCAACCAATTCATGTCTAAATTACTTAGGGGCAGATAGCTAATGAGAATGCAGATTTTTTAGTACAGTTTTTTGTTTAATTAATAAAGCTATGTTGTACATATATGGTACTTCCTCCGTTCATTTTTACTTGTCATGCATTGACTTAGCACATCTCTTACGGAGCCATAAATAGATATGCACGTGGGTTCTCATCAAATCCAATGCTACTCCCGCCGTTCACTTTTACTTGTCCACTATTCCTAAAATATATTTTCATTTTTACTTGTCATTTTTCTACATGCACCTCAATAATTTTTTCAATTTATTACAAAAAGATTTATAAGCTCAGTTAAAAAATCGCAAATTCTTAAGCAAATGAAGAATGAAATGGAGATTTGTGAAGAAATAAATGGTGATTTTAGAAACTTTAAGAACAAGAGAAAGGCGAAGAGGAGCTGAAGAGAACGAAGAAAGAAGTGAAGTGGTTTATTCCGACTGTTTAGATGTTGCTATTTAATTCTATAAGATACTGTATTACGATTAGTGATGCACCTATGGTGTTTGATAGTATGCCAAAGCAACTTAACAACTCTTTATTTCTTTGTTTTTCCACAAAGTTGTCGTGTGTTTATACATGATTATACAAAACATATACATTATATAAATAGAGTATATGTAATGTTCATATATAGCAATACAAAACATATGCATTATCTATACGCCAATGATACAGTGGGCTATAGCGGCTGAAAACTAGATGTGTGGGCTGTATATGAGTTATTCCTCCTCGGGAAAAAAAGTTATGACATTTTTAATTAGATAGAAGACTTGAATGGGTCTTTTAACCAAGAGTCACTTCCTTTGTGGGTGGGCAATTTCCAGGATTGTACTTCGCTGGGGGTGGTCTTTAATTTTTGTCCTCTGCCGGCAGAATTTGGGTCTTCAGGCAGAATTTGCAATTTTTGTCCTTTGCCGGTAGAATTTGGGCCTTAAGGCAGAATTTTGCAAATTTTACCTTAGGCAGAGGGCAAAAATTAAAGACCACCAATTTGATGGGCAAAACTTAAAGACCAACCCAAATGAAGGACAATCCACGCAAAAAAAAAAAAAAAAAAAATTGTGGGTAGCTTTGGGTTGTTTAATTGGGCTGGTCAAACCTGGTTCCTATAATTGGGTCAAACCCCAATGGACCGTCATGGGTATTACACTTGCCAAACGTAAAACTTTTTGAAGCGAGACTAGCTACTCTTTCATATACCAATTTGGTTATTAAACTTCATATAAAACATAAAATTGCAATTGTATACAAATTATAATAGCGAAAGTAATATCATAATCTCCAATATAATTTTTGCTCAAGCTTTTACAATTAAGGGCACGTATTCCTAACTTTAAATGGAGGCAAAACGGTCACATTTCGAATAGTTCAAGGATAAAAATTAATCCTTTTTTTTTATAACCGTTATTATGAAGAGTATTTTTGAACTATTTGGATAATTGAAGAACATTTTTAAGTCAAAAACATAACATAGGATATAATTAACCTATTTCAAATATGGGATATTTTTGACCATTTTCCCTGGTTTATAATGGACTCATGAGTGGACTACCAAAACAGTCCCTTTATTGTTGATAGTGTCAACATCCACTAAGCTGGGAAAAAAATGCAGGCTTTTGTATCATCAACACGAATTACTAGAACAAACTGTTACATCAATCGCCCAAGATTCGTACACAGCAACTATCAATATTACACCTCAAAAAAATTCCCCCTTTTTTCTTCACAACGCCTTAAATCACTTCATTTCTCAAATTCCCATTTACCAAATCTTGTTCTAAACAAAAACCCAACCCCATTTCATGTGGACCTCTTTTGTATACAAATTCATCAAGTGCAATTACTTCTAATGGTGATAATAATAAAATCAAGAAAAGCATTGGGGATTGGTTAATTAGGCTGGTCAAACTAATTCCTATAATTGGGTCAAACCTCAATGGACAGTGATGGGTATTACACTTACTATGCTTGGTATGGCAATGACAAAAATGGTCCCTCATGTTTTAGCGTTGGTTCAGAATAGTCCCTTAAGTATGCATTTTACAGTTTTAGTCTTTTAAGTTTGCTAAAAGTTAATACCTTCATCTCCATAAAATATTTACTGGACTGTCTGTTAGATTTGTGGAAAAAAAGATTTTAACTATAAACATCAAGAAAGTCCCATCAGATCCTAAAATATAAATACAAAACATAGTAAAAATTACACCTTAAAAAACTGCACCAGATTCAAGAAATAAATTTAAAATAGCAGAAACTAACTACAAAAAAATGTACCCTACCGCAATTTATTTCATAGTTCCTATCAAATTAACATACAAAGTTTGATAAATATTTGACAAAGACTAAAAGTGTTAGTAGTAACTTTTAGCAAATTCATAGGACTAAAATTGTCAAGTAGATACTTAAACGACTATTTTAAATCTGGACCATTTGACCAAGTACTAAAAAGGAAGAGAGTATAATGGATGAGTGATTAGCAGAACAGTCACTTTGTGTCAACACAACATTCACTAAGCTGGGAAAAAAAATGCAGGCTTTTGTGTCAACACCAAGTACTAGAACAACCTGTTACATCAATCATACAAGATTTATACACAACAACAATCAATATCACACCTCCAAAAATTTCCCCCTTTTTTCTTCACAACCCACTAAATCTCTTCACTTAAACTCCCATTTACCTTCATTTCCATCACCAAATCTTGTTTTAAATAAAAAACCCAACCCCATTCCACCACTTCTGTGTGCAAATTCATCAAATGCAATTACTTCAAATGATGATGATGATAATAATGAAATCAAGAAAAGCATTGGGGATTGGATCCAAAGTATTGGTGAAGGGATATCTGTGTTGTTTCCTTTATGGGTAGCTTTGGGTTGTTTAATTGGGCTGGTCAAACCTGGTTCATATAATTGGGTTAAACCACAATGGACAGTTATGGGTATTACAGTTACTATGCTTGGTATGGGAATGACACTTACTTTTGATGATCTTCGTGCTGCTTTAGCAATGCCTAAACAGTTGTTCTGTGGTTTTCTCCTTCAGTATTCGGTATATCTCAATCTCCTTAGCATTGATAGTGTGCAATGTTTGTTACATATTGTTTCATAATGTATCGTGCCTTATTGTATTGTACTGTATTGTTTGTTAGTACAACGTTTGGATAGATGGTATGATTTGTTGTCGCTATATAATTCTCCCTCTGTTTCAATTTGTTTATCTGGTTTTGACTTGACACTGAGTTTAAGAAATTAAAGAAGGCTTTTGAGTCTTCTGGTCATAAACTAAACACGTGTAGAATGTACCAACATGCCCTTTAATCTTGTGGTCTTAAACATGCCATGTGGAAAGTTGAAATTAAAGAGTTGCCAAAAAGGGAAAGAGACATTCATTTTGAAACGTACTAAAAGGGAAAGTAAGACAAACAAATTGAAATGGAGGGAGTACAACTCTTTGTCCTTAGAATTGATAGATTGCTTTTTATCAAACTTTAATTACAATGTTTGTTTCGGATGGTTGTTACATATTGTATTGTAATGTATTATTTTGATGAATAGAACGTTTAGATTGATTGTATGCTTTCCCGTCGTTACATAATAAACTTAGTTGGCGTTTGGGCATAAATATTGTGAAATTTGGAAAAAAGTACTAGTATTCGTTTTCAAGTTGAAAATGGTATTTGGAAATTGAACCTGTGTATGGACATGAATACAAATTGGAGTTATATTTGAATTTTTGTGAGTGATTTGGAGTGAGAATTGTGATAACAGCTTTTTGGAGTTTTTCGAATTCCGGAAAATTGTAACAATTCTGTGTCCAAACAGTTTTCCGGAGTAAAATGAAAACCATCGATGGCCAAACGGGCAATTATAACATTATAAAGAAAAATAGGACACGGGGTAAAGTTATTAGGGCCATTAACTTTTTTGTCCCCTTAGGGTACTTCTGTAACGATAATGAATAGAGTGAGTAAAATCAATCAAAGGTCCAAGTTTATCGACAAAGAATCCAGCCATAGTAATACTTAAAAATTAGACCTAAGGCGATTTGAAATGAGAATTTTCGATCATTTTTCTTTGATTTAAAGGAGAAAAATAGAGGTCACATATGTACCTAACTATTAAATGTGAATTGGGAGGATTCTGAATCAGGGGTGGAGCTAAAGGATAGTTTACCGTTTCGGTTAAACCCAATAGCTTTGGTACAAACCCTGTAGTTATCTTAAAAAAGCAATTGAATATGTACAAACTAATTAAATATAGAACGCAGTAGCATAAAACAACTAGAATCCGAAACCATAAGCTTCAAATCCTGACTCCACCTCTGCTTTCATTGTGAATGATCAAGAATTGACAATAGGTAAGGAAAGTAAATATAGATCTCACATAATCACACAGAAGATATCTTTTTTTTTTTATGAATACTGTTTAAATTGAACAGTGGATGATTCGTTTCCATATGAAGCCTTCTTCATTTTAGACTCTACTTTGGCAGAACAACAACATACCCAGTGCAATATCTATATAACTGAAAACTAGGAACAAGTTCTGGTGTCTAGATATGCATTCTCAAAGTTGGAGTGCTTAGTTACCAGTTGAGGCCAGTAAAGGTGTCTATCGATGTATTATGCCTTACTTTTTAAAAATATTAATTACAATGTTTTTTGGATGGTTGTAACATATCGTTTGATAACATATCATATTGTATTGTACTGTATTGTTTTGATGAATATAACGTTTGGATAGATTGTATCATTTTCCGTCGTTACATAATGACATACATTAGCAATTTGAAGAATAAACTTAAAATATTATAAAGAAAAATAGGATACGGGGTAAAGTTATTAGGGAAATTAACTTTTTTTGTCTCTTTAGTTTACTTCTGAAATGATAATGAATAGTAGAGTAAGTAATCAGTCAAAGGTCCAAGTTCATCTACAAAGAATCCAGCCAAAGTAATACTTACGAATTAGACCTAAGGCGATTTGAAATGAAAATTTTTGATCATTTTTCTTTGTTTTAAAGAAGAAAAATAGAGGTGACGTCTGTACCTAACTACTAAATGCAAATTGTGATGACTCTGAATCAGGGGCGAAGCTAAAGTCAAGTTTACCGTTTCGACTAAACCCAATAGCTTTGGTAAAGCCTGTATTTATCTTAAAAAAGCAATTGAAAATATGTACAAATTATTAGTAATATAGAACCCAATAGCTTAAACGAACTAGAATCCGAAACCGTGAGCTTGAAATCCTAACTTCACCTCTGCTATCAATGAGAATGATCAAGAAGTGACAATGGGTAAGGTAAGTAAATATAGATCTCAGATAATCTCATAAAAGATTTCCTTTTTATGAATACTGTTTAAATTGAGCAGTCGATGATTCATTTCCAGTGTATTGTTTTGATGTATGAAGACTTATGCATTTTAGATTCTAATTGCCGCAGAACAGGAGCAATATGTTTGCTCTAATTTTTTTATAACCGAGAAATACACTTTGTTAGTTCCAGAACTGGATGATTGATGGGGCTGCCTTTACTCTTATCTACTTAAATACTATACTTTATTCCCCATTGCTATCAGAACCCGTGAGACGCACCTACCACGCATCTCGCAATTACTGCCTTTGCTGTTGAACCAAAGCCCTGGGAGGGGAGGGGATGAAGAGGGATTTTTTTTTCTTTTCTAATTTAGCAGTGTTTATTCGTCTTCTGAGTAGAACTCAAGTTTGATAGTAGCCAAGTCCTTCCTGCTTCATGTGCAAGATGATGCTGAGCTACACCAACAACTTGTAAACTAGTACATTACCAAAAACCATATGCAAATCTGATATGATTTATAGCACTTTGTCACCAAGAGCATTTCACTATGTGAAGACTTATTTAGGGTGAGATGTATGATAGAGGTTCCGCGGATTCCGCCCCTTTAGGATACAAACTGATACTGTGTTTATTTTAGGTTACTAACTCTGCCGATTACTTTTTTTAAATCTAGATTTTATAACTTGGATTATGCATTTTCCTCTTGAATTTTAGCTCTTTGATCGCAACACAAATGTATGCTTCAGCATACCACTTTTTTCTTGGTAACTAATTGTTTGTTCTATTAGTCCATCTTCTTTTCTGTTCACAATAATGCACTTCTTTTGACGTCTCTCAGAAAATGCTTTCTGTATTAATTGAACTTGTCCATGTTTCTGGTTACCTTGTCATTAGTTTGTCGTTTTGTTGTCAATTATATTTACCTGCGTTAGATTTTCAGTTTATCCCCTAAACATCTAAGAAGTTATATGTCCTGCGCGCTTTTTTTTTTTTTTTTTTGTTCTTTTTGTTGTTGTGGTTGTAAACAAGCTAACAGGCTGTTTTCTGGTGTAGGTGATGCCTTTAACAGGATATTTTGTTAGTAAGCTGTTAAACTTGCCGTCTCATTATGCAGCAGGCTTGATATTGGTTGGCTGCTGTCCTGGAGGTATGTTCAGCTAGACTCCTTTTCTAGGCCTTCTACTTATAGGCATTATTCACTGAGCATCTCATGCATTATTCTGCAGGGACGGCAAGTAACATTGTCACTTACATTGCACGGTAGGTAGACATTTTGAATTTTCTATACTATCATCATTATTTAATTATTATGATTTTGTGCTGTTATTTTTGTTATACTACCTACTAGGTGTTGATACTTGCTTTTATTGCAGTGGAAATGTGGCGCTTTCAGTTTTGATGACTGCTGCAAGTACCCTATCAGCTGTGGTTGGTAACTTTTATTTGGTTTATGAATGTTTTATGTATATAAGACATTCATATCTGTGCATGTGTTTGTCGTGTGTTTTATGCATCCTAAAGATAATTGACCTAAAGCACCTTGTCCCTAAAAGAAACTTTCACAGAGATAGTTCTTATTGGGAAATGTGTAACTTCTCAAGTCTTGAGAAGAAAGCTGCTGGTCAACAAGCAACTAAAATAAACCCGGGAGCTTCTTTTTCAAGAAATTTTGACACTTGAATTCTCTCGATTCCCAAAATGATGAAGGAATTTGGAGGAGTTGGCCCATTTTGTCCTAAGAGCAATACAAGCTTAATAAGATTGTCAAAGCAGTCAACTGTTGCCATTGTCAAAGACAAAGATGAACCGTCAGGATCGACATCAGATATATAGCCTGTTTGGGCAAGCATCTAGGAAGTCATCAGAGCTTCAAAAGTGCTTATTTTAGAAAGTTGAGAAAAAATAAGTGCTCTTGAATAATAGAAGAAACAGTTTTTCAGAAGGCTTTTCCCGAGAAGCACTTTTGGAACATTAGCCAAGTGCAAGGTACTGCTCTAATATTGGCAGAACTATTTGTCAAATTGCTGAACCAAACACAAACTGCTACTCTCCGAAAGTAGTTTTCGTAAAAGCACTTCTGACAAAAAGCACTTTCCAAAATAAGCAGATTTTGGAAGCTTGGCCAAACAGCCTAATAGACAGGATGTGTATGAAATTCATGTAGGAAAAATATGTTGAGTGAAGGCTTCAGCGCTAGTTACAATCATTTCTTTTCTAAATGATTCGATTAACCCTTACCACCAGTTCAATTAATTTACCTCTAGACTACAATCAAAGTGCAGGGTTAGAAAGCTTATCACTGAGTATTCAATGGTCATACAAAAGTGTTAAGTCCAGAACATGAATGTGTTTCTGGATGGTCAAGAATATAAGAAAAGATTTAGGATCTTCAATTGTTTTCTTGATACGTTGTTTTCATAGATTGTTGATCCGCGTTTAACTATAACAGCGATATTATTGGTTGGCAAGTCTCTTTTAGGACTGCTGTGACAAGGCACAAATGGCTATCTTTGTATAGAAATGTAATAAACAAAGCATTATATCATCTCGCCAATTAATAGGCAACCGGAGCACTTTTGTCTAAGACCGGTGGGCCGTTCGTTATTAGTGCACTCATATTCATAAGCAATGTGGGAAAAAAGTTCCCACACTTCCTTTTATTGTTGAATGCATCTCACATTTCCCTCAAGTCAATTGACCTTTCTGGTTACGCGTGCAGGTGATGACCCCTTTTCTAACAGAGAAACTTGCAGGGCAATTTGTTGCAGTTGATGCAGCTGGGCTTTTCATGTCCACTTTACAGGTCCATTTCCTAATCTGGCTATTGGCTTATACCAGTATTATAGTTTGTCATAATAGATTATAAACTCTGCCAAAAAATACAGGTGGTGCTTCTTCCTGTATTAGGTGGTGCATTTCTGAATCAATATTTCAAAAGCTTTGTCAAAATCGTGTCTCCATTGATGCCACCTATTGCCGTAACAACTGTTGCAGTGCTTTGTGGAAAAGCAATTGCACAGAGTTCTTCTGCAATTCTTATGTCAGGTCAAAAAGTTGTCTTAGCTACTGCTCTTCTTCATGCATCTGGCTTCTTCTTTGGCTATGTACTCGCAAGGATTCTTGGAGTTGATGTATCATCCTCAAGGACAATATCTATTGAAGTCGGCATGCAGGTAAGAAAATGGTTTTGAAATAAACTTTACCAGTTTTTTTAAAAAAATGGTTTTGAAATAAACTCTGGGAAGAGCTCTCTCACTCTCTCCCTTGAGCAATGGAATTATTTGTTGGGATTTTTTCATTTTGGGCCCGTCGGCCAATATTAAATACAGGCGCTAGCCGAAATATACAAAATCTATACACTAATTTTGTATATTATATGTATATTTGTACTTAATATACAAAACCTTTGCATTTGCTGGCTATTTTGTAAATTAGATCACCTAAAGGCATTGAACTGCAATTATCTCTTATTTGTTCACCTCCGATCCTCAGTATATGAGGTTGGATCTGTGAAAAAAATATATGTAAATGTATGATCAAAATGGCCTGAATGCTACCTATTATCAGGGGAAAAGTGAACTACAAATAATTTGATAAGCCCCTGGTATGTATAACCTGCCCACTAGTAAGGTTCTGCATAGGCCTTAAATTCAGAGACAGATCTAAGATTTGAAATCTAAGGGTTCGAGTTCAGTATTCTACCTCCACTCATTTGATTTGATTTACTAGGTTCGGAATCAGTTATTTGTATTTATTTGATGATTTTTAACACATATACAAGATCCTAGCTAAAGCTCAGACTGTAGGTCCGCCCCTGATTAAAGTGTATGTTTATTGCAGAACTCGGTTCTTGGAGTAGTTCTAGCTACTCAGCACTTTGGTAATCCACTTACTGCAGTGCCGTGTGCAGTTTCTAGTGTATGTCACTCGATATTTGGCAGTGCCTTGGCTGGAATTTGGAGGCGTTCTATTCCAGATAAAGTGCAGAACTGAGTCACTCTCTTGGTATATCTTAGCAATTGTGAATCTGAGATTGTAGCTTTTCACAGACTGATACATCAAGCTTGGTAGTCGGTGGAATTGGAGGGTCACTTTTTTCTTTTTAGAAGTTCATAGTGTTCATGTCTGGAGAATCAGCAATTAACCTGTCGATACTAGAACCAATTTTATTTTTTTGGCGGTGATTTCGGAGATGCTCCAGGAAACTTTGAATTCTCGGAACACTGGTAAATCTGCTCGAAGGAAGAAATTAATCAATTATGCAGAGACTCGCCTACTTAATATCTTGATTATTGGCAGGAAATTTTGCCCGCATTTGAGCTCCAAGCCTTGTTCACGTAATGATCGCGTGGGGTGACTTTTGATCTCATATGTTGGTGTAAAGAGAGTAAGAGCAGTCTTGTGTTAGTGTTTCGTTATCTGGCAAATTGAAACAAACGATGTTTTTTCTTAGAATGGTGAAGAAGACAATTTCTACTATGGTATAAAGAGTTGGTTAAGTTTTGAGAAACAAATTTTTTCGAAAGAATCCAGGAAGTACTCCTAGTAGAAAACTGTTTTGTCTTCATCAGAAATTGAAAGGAAGACAATGCAGTATCCTCATTATGCTCAAAAGCCCTTTTTTCCTCTGCTGCTTACCGATATGGGAAGGCATTGCATTGGCAATTTGTCAATAAGACAGGTAAAGCCAGAAGCGAATCCATAATTTAGCGTCAGTGGTTCCTATGTGTGTAATCTTATTATATGTATATATGTTTTAAAACATTTTTGTAAATGTATGCATTATTTGGGCTGCAAGCAATATGTTCAGCTGAATCGACAAAATCCGTCCAAGATCTGCCTCTGCCCTTAGAGCCTAGGAGATCCTTCGCTACTAGGAAAGTAAGCAACTTCTAGTAGAGCAGGACCTTTATTGAGTCTGGGAAATCCTTCGCTGCTAGGAAATTAAGCAACTGAAACCAGAGTCGGACCTTCAATCAAGTTGATCATGTCATGTGCAACGTTAATTAATGGTGGTTCATTAATGTTCATTAATTTAGACTTTCTGAAAGCCCAAAAGAATGGAACCGCAATTCGATTCACTCCCTATTCTCTCTTAAAGAAGTAAAGCTTGCCCTGAATCGGGTCTTTCCCTGTTCTGTGGCATTCTCTCTTAAGAAATAAAGCTTGCCCTAAATCGGATCTTTGCCTGTTCTGTTCCCGCCACGAGAAAGACGACTCCTGATAACCTTTGCTGCAAAATTAAAGCATATTCCATGTAGAGCTGTAAATAGTAGGAGGGACCATATCCTCTAGTCAATATACAGCAAAAGTTCAAGAAAGGGTCAAAATCTGTTAATATATGTCAGAAATGCCCGTGTCCTTCATCCTGGCTGTTGCCTACAAAATTTGACAACACTAGGCCAAAGATTACCATATAAGATAATAGAATCAGCAAAGCTACTAATGAAGCAGCTGACTGATACAAAATAACTTCATATGTTCCTCTGCTGAGTTTCATCCCACCCACACTCAGACCCCACTCTACCTTTGCATATGCAAGATACTACTTTTTTTTTTTTTTTTTTGGTTTTTGACAAAGCATACAGTCTCTCTAATTAATAGGCAGATTTAGGATTTAATTTAACGAGTTCAGCCAATAAGTTTCTATGCATTGAACTCGTTGTACTCTCAAAATTATGAGTTCAAAATCTAATATTAGTTGAAATTTGAGTGGGTTTCCAATTATAAATCTGTGTTTTATGTCAAGAATGTTAGGTTCAGTTCAATCCATTGAATCTAGGCTCCATTTACGTATACTCTGTTCACCTAATATATACGCAATTCGGTCTTCAGCTGAGACCACTCAATTGATCTCATCCGCTTGAAAATTAGGTTGTGCAAAAGTTACTAATTCGACTTTCTAATAGACTCGCTCAGAGAAAAAGTTCCATAATCCAATTAAAAGTCTCCCTTTATACTAATATACGTAAATGATATAGCATCATATGTGTATGCTAACTTGTATGGAATTTTTTTCCCATCTATTATTACTGCTTTTATAAAGGATCATGGAAATAGTCATACTGAATAAGACTACGTATAGAGGCACAAGTTACCTGCCCAATTCGTGAAATATGTTAGCTCGACTTTATTTGTATAAATAGGATCAAGCTGATGTGCTCTTAATGAAATTTGAACTCCAGGAATACCAAATTAGTTTAATAATCTCTAAGTAGTTACTATCATTTAGACTGCGTTAGGTACAACATCACGGAGAACATACCAAGACTGCGGTAGTATATTACTATTTGTATTTATTAATACTAAACAAGGTAACTTTCAGGAATTAAAGAGCAAATGGATTAGTTAAGTTCTCATCAAATATAAAGCATGAATAGATGACTTGCGCTTGTCAGTCAAAAGGATTAATTATTAACTAATTTGAATGAAACTTGACTTTTTTGTTTCTTGCGAGATGGACTAAGATCGCAAACAGGAGAGGTCTGGACCAAGGGCCGAACTAAGTTGAAGAAAAGGGTTCAATTGAATCTCCTATGTTGAAATATTACACGGTGTAAAATTGTGAATAAGGTAAAACATTTTTTTTGTTGTATTTAAATAAACTTTTGAATTTCCTTAAAGAAAAGTTTTAATAAAGTGACAAAAGAAGTTCGAAAATTATTTAGGATAATAAGTTCAAGTCTCATGCATGAAATTAATTATAAGATTCTCTTTAATCTTCTAAATTCCTGATGACTCCGCTTGGACCTACTGCAACTCATCTCAAACTTTAGGTCACATGAGAAATAATAAAAAGCTAGATAGCTAGCTGGCTTAATTCTTGGTCGTTGTGAGGTTGAACAGACAAAAGTTATCAGGGTTAAATGACTTAAAGTAATAACATGATTGATATATGGAAGAAGGATATGTAAATGATGAGTTATGAATAAGAGCCAAAATCAATTAATGAAAGTAGACAAATATAGAATACTATGAACTCGTGGCAAAATATGCTTTTTAACTTCCATGTACCAGGACGACAAGGCATATGCAGTGGCAAAAGAAGTTAAAGAACATACTATATACTACGGAGTCCCCCTTTAACTACTCCCACCAGTTCAAAATCAAGAAAGAATTAATATTATCAAGAAAGAGTTAATTTTACTTAATTTTCATATTTGACCTTATTAAGTGTTAAGTGATCAAATCTCAATATTTATTTAATTAGAGCATTTTAGTCAAATTACCTATTTTATCTAGGAGTTAATATTTTCTTAAGGGGTGTGCAAATAGCTAAGTGGACACTCTTTTTGAACCAGGGGGAGTACGTATTACTTCTTTTAACGCCAATTAAGAAAATAATAAATAGAACAATAGTTTACTAAGTTAATTCCTACTTAATTATTAAGTGTTTTTAAGAATTGAACAGTATTAAAAAATTAGTATGACTTCTTCGATATTAAGGATATATATAGCTGGAAACCATTTCCATCTTTAGTCCGGAAGTCCTAAAATAATACTACAATTTTTTTGAGCTAAAGCGATTATTGCTGTGGGACGGAGAAAGTTGTATTTTATATATTTTTTACGGATAATGGATGAGAAATGTGGAAGATGACGATTGAAGGAATATTGATGCATGGGAATTTAGATGATGCGTTCAAGTTGATGACGGCTCTGTAAATTGTGTTTCCATAGTATGTGATTCAATTCTGATAATATAACACTGGTCAAGTCGTAGTAAATATTTGTAGCATATATCATATATGTATAGTTTCTTTTGTACTATAATAATTGATTAAGAAACAAACAAAAGGAGGGAAACTGCGAAGAACCTGTGTTGTTCAAACTTATTCGTGAATATGACTTTGCCCTTTGGCAAATCTCCCCAGTCTTCCTACCCTACTCTACTTCTCTTTGTCCCTCTTCTCTTCATTCCTATATTACCCCCTTTTCAACTTTTTACCTTTTTTTTCCCCCTTTTTTGTTACATGTTGAATTCTGAACTATTGACAGTGTCAATATTTTTGGTACTATTAGTGTAATTTAGCAGGATCCGTCCCAATTTATGTGATACAGTTCGAATTTCAATAGTCCAACTTCTCTATTTTGACCGTCAATTAGGACATACGATCTTTAAGTTTGTTGAAAAATAATTTACATATTTAGAAACTACATAAAAAGTATTATGAGTCATAATAATTAACAATTTAAAATATTTAAAGAACATACGAATAAATTATGATCAAAGATTTTTTTTATTTGACTCTCGAAAAGCTAAAATATCACATAAATTAAGATAGAGGGAATAGTAACTTTTACCTCATCTTTTATCTACTTGGTATAAAATGTTCATGATTGACTTTTTAAGTAAATTGATGGTGCAACCAATTGTGTACGATCAGTATATAAAAGAGGTACACGTGATAACTGCTTGGCCATTCATTTCTAAAAAGGATTAGTGATTGTTGACTTTTAGAGGCATCCTTCATCGTTGTTTGTGAATGACTGTTTTTTTTTTTCAGTCTTTTCAACTTTAATTTTTATAGAAGCAAGTTAGAAAATTTGAGAAATAGAACCATCTTATTAACTCATTCTTAATAGTCACACGATATAATCTTAAGATGATCCTTTTGTTAACGGATTATCTTATTGCACTCGTCTCTTCTGAAGGAGGAGAATCAACTATGTAGCATCTACATCGAGAATTGAAACCTCTCCCTGATTAACTCGTAAGTAGCATCCCATTGGTCGACACATCGATCGGGGCGTCAAAAGCCAGTCTTTTGTTATCGCCCCGCCGACCTTTAATTTCTAAAAGCACCTTGTGTCGGAGGCTGATAGTAAAGTAAAGAAGTGTGATGCATTTTTTAATTTGATTTATAGGATATAGATCGGGATGATTGATAAAAGACAAACCAAAAGAAGTGTGATTTCTGTAGTGTATGTTGTAGCCTGAACAATGATCACATCTTGCGTCTCTCGAGGTACAATTTGTTGTCGATTTTTAGATGGAAAAATTGAAGTAATTGAAAGATCATATTTGGATGAAAATGAAAGTTACGAAGGGTTTAATGACAAACAAAAGTTACACAAAGTTTGCCTTTTCTCCAAAAAGCTGTATGGCTCTTATGCACTTAACATATATTAGAAGTTAAATGGCTCTTGCGTACATTCCATACATTAGCCTACAAAAGATAATGTTTGGTTGGAAATATTTTTTAGTACTTTTTACCACCTAACACTATTCGATATCTGAACGGGGGAACATTAACGTGGGATCAAATAAACTCTTTTCGTTTGGTGCATGGAATAAGTTGAGATATTCGGCACTAATTTTTTGTATCATGTTTAATATAAGATATAAATTTATCCTGAGATAAATTTATACGTTGTACCAAATAAAGTATAAAATGCATCTCATGGTATAAGGTGGGATATCTCAGCATATCCTACTTATCCTGAGCTATTTTATATCATCCAGGAGATGATATAAAATAGTCCCAAGATATGAGATAAATTATAATTCGGGGATAATTTTGGCCATGCACCAAACGATCACTCACAAAGTGCTTTTCATCTTTCGCAAAATTTAAAACTACTTATGCAGTAATTTGCAATAAATAAATTTTAAAACATTTAGTAGTATTAAATTCAAAAACATAAAAACCAAATTCGTTGATTATATTTTAACTAAATTCTTGGTATATATCCTTCTAATTACAGAGGGGCTATCTAGTAAGTTCCTATATCATTTTTGTCAGCTTATTCTCTCCCCATATCTACAATAATTTATACTACATGTCTTGTCATTGTGTCAAATTATCCCTCCTAACTCCAAGAAAATCCGTGCATATATTCTCTTCATTCTTTTCTCTCTTCCCAAAAAAAAAAAAAAATCACCCTTCTCCATACACCTTCCATATCCCAAGCCCATAAACAGAAAAGCTAGCATAAAAAATCTAGAAAAAAATAGTAATTAATGGCTAGTCATCATGAACTTGAACTATCATATAATCATAGTGATAGTGATGATGACGAGGAAGACAACATTGAAGATATAGAAGAGGAAGAAAAAGAAGATAATAAATCTAATGACTGCAACAACGTTTGTAGTGGTCGTGGTCGAGGAGGAGGACTGACAGACTTTTTCTCTTGGAAAGTCATAGACCCTAGAGCGCCTTGGGTTCAAGAATGGAACCGCGTGTTCTTATTAGTATGTGCCACGGGGCTTTTTGTGGATCCACTCTTTTTCTACGCTCTTTCTATAAGTGAGAGTTGCATGTGCCTTTTCATCGATGGTTGGTTCGCGGTCACGGTCACGGTTCTCCGGTGCATGACCGATGCTTTACATTTATGGAATATGTGGCTACAATTTAAGATGAAAAAATTGCGTCCTCATGAAAATGAGTTTAATAATCCTCCTCGACTACATCAGGACCAGAGTCTTCGACGTTCTGTGGCCTTACGATACTTGAAATCCAAGAAGGGTTTCTTTTTCGATCTCTTCGTCATCCTTCCTTTACCTCAGGTGAGTTCTTAATTTATGATCAGTGCAAAAAGTATCAAAGAAACAAATCAACATGATTCATGATGACATGTTTTTTTCTTTTTTTCTTTTGTGGTATATATGCACATCGTAATAATAAATGGTGATGCATGTTTTTGTATTTTAGTATGAAAATTGTTAGTAAAAGAAGACAAGGCATGCATGTCATGGCCGTGGTTGCTTTTGCATGCTGTGGCAGTAAAATCATGCATGTGAGGTAATTACAAAGTGTCTTTTTTGTTTGTACTCACCAAGGTGAAACAGAAAGAGGAACTCAAACAAATTTGTACGACTAATAAAAGGAAATTAATCAAGACTTCAATCTGCGCCTACTTTATATCATCATAGAGGAACAATATTGATGACGAGTAATCTACTTGATCACGAATATATACGAAGTCCATTTTTCTTCCATATATAGCTTCTGAGTCAAAAACAGTACTTACTACTACTCCAGCTCCGTTTCATTTTATGTGTCTTGGTTTTACAAGACACAAAATTTTGTGGTCTTAAACAAAAATTGTGTATGATACTCCGAAATGATCTGTGGATCTTCAAAAATGTCAAGTGAGAATATTGGAGTTAAAAAGTTGTTGTACTAAATATAGAAGGTGAAATTCATTTTTTTAAGTAGACAAAAAAAAAATAATACACACACATTGAAATAAAGGGAGTTTTAACACGACAAGAGGGACTGCTCAGATGGTAAGCAACCTCCAGCTCTGACCTAAAAGTTGTGATAAGTGGGTCAAGTGGGCCGGCCCGGCCCTGTACGGACCCTGCCCGATAAACCCGGCCCATCATCGGCTCAGCACGCACCCGGCTGAGAGGGGTAAGGGGCTGGGCTAGGTTGGATTTATTAGGGGGTTGAGTCGGACAAGGTGGATAGCCCGGTAGCTCGGCCCACAGTGAGCCCAGGTGATGGCCCACTGGGTCACTGGCCCGGCCCACTTCAATTAAAAAAATAAAAATAAATAAAAAAGCTAAAATTATCAACTAATAGCCAAATAAATCTTATGTCATATAACAATTATCAACTATTATACAGAGCATATAGATTTGTAATACTACCGTTTGAAGTTTGATCTGTTGGAAGCTGGATCGCATTTACAACAACTAGCTTCTTTAATTGGACAACGACTAAATTTTTTTTTTTAGTTTAGCAAATTTATCATTAGATGTAAATGTTAATTTTATTATTGTTAGTAAATTTAAATGTCTATTTTAGTATTAAAATTTAAAAAAAAAAAAATGACCCGGCCCACTAACTAAACCCGGGCCAGCCCGGCCCCGATTAGCCGGCAGGGTACCCTTATCTGGGTAGGGGCTGGGCCAAACACCCCTTTCCTTCCCCAAGCCCGGCCCCTTAACTACGACCCGGCACCCGAGTGGCCATGTTTAAATGGGCCGGCCCGACCCAGCCAGTTAACAGGTTTAGTTGTGGGTTCAAGTCATCAAGGGAGCGAAAAGGCGAAGCTCCTAGTAGGGAGGGTGAAAAAAGGGAGTTTTAACACATTTGGCCCCTTGGCCAAAAATTATTACAGCCGCTAGCCAAATATATAAAAGTATGCATTAGTTATGTATAATATATATATTTGCCGCTATTATTTTGATGAAAACCTATTTATATCAAATTTCCCTTATTTTTAAGAGTTCTTTTTTATCGTTCCTTGGCTTTTCTATGTTAGGAGTTTACTTTTCCTTCTCGTTTTCCTTCCCTTTCAAAGCAAATATTGTGAGAGGTGAGATTGAATTTGTAGTCCCCGGTCTTATTATCGTTTTTTGATGGGACACGAATTTAAGAGGGAAAAAAATCAAATTAAAAGATTTGACTCAAACTAAAGCTATATAACATACTCAAAATACCCTTAATTTATATGTTCTATGGTGTACAACATGCCATGTCAATTTTTACAAAAGCATATCATTTCACTATCAGAAAATCGCTAATTTTCTACGGACGTTCCGTCGGAATTTGACTCGTTGGTAAGAGATTTTGCAATCAATCAAAAATGTTACCAACGAGCCAAATTCAATTCCAATAGATTCCACCCAAATTTAGCAATCTTATTCCATCCAAATTTAGCAATCTTTTCTTAGTGATTGAAGGACTTGCTAAATATAGAAATTCATTAAATAAATAAAGAATTATCATATAAAATGTAGCAGAGGTCAATACTTATCAAAGAGAAAGGAAAAGCTAATTGAACATTTTCTTGATCTGAGGAAATTTAGGAATGTTTTCAACATGCCAATGTCAATTTGGATTTGACTCCTCTCCATTACACTTTTCATTTCTTCAAGTAAACATTTAGATGAGTGACGCTTGTATGACATAACTTTAAAAGGTCAAGATTAGATCAATTTAACAAGCATCTTAACCATGATTAAAATAATAAGTTCTGAAAAGCAATTTCTATTTTTGTTATGCAATATCAGTTTCCACAAATTTTGGTACACATTAGTATCATTAATTTCCATTTGTAAATTTTATCGGTAAACTTCCCAACCCGCCTCCCCTCCCCAAATCCGTATAAATAAGAAAAATGATCTGTGATCATAAATTTTAGGAAATTGATTTTAAAACAAGTCCGAAAAATTGAATTAAAGAACATATGATGGGATTGGGAAGTAAAACTGGAGGTGAAATAATAATTTAATTTTCAAGTGACAAATGGAAAAAAAAAAACTAGAGTACTGAAATTATCTGTGACAATATTTAGTTTAATTCTCTTTCATTTAATTTTATGATGAATATATGAACGATTGAATGGAGTATATTGAACCATTTAGTGAAATAATATGTAATCTGATACTCTTTAATTAAGTTAAGATGGTAAATACGGAGCATATGAAAAGACCTGGGAAGAGTTTGTGATAATAATATTTAATATGCTGCCTTTAAATTTAATTAAGATTTTGAAGGAGATTGATATTGCATACTAAAATTAAAGAGTACTTTCCAAAACTTAACATTTTAATCATAGTTAAGATATTTGTAAAATTAATCTAATCTTAACCTTTAAAAGTTATATTAGACAAGTATCACTCATCTAAACATATACTTGAGGAAATTGAGAGAAAATGTAATGGAGAGGAGTCAGATCCGGTCAACTTATTGTTTGAAACATTTCTATGATGAGAGGGACCTATATTGAGACTCAAAAAAGCAATTTTAAACCTTTGTTGTCTTGAAAAATAATTTCCAATTGCTTTGCTGGTCAAGAGAGACCGAAATGGTTAGTAGACATTTGGATATGAATTGGTTGATATTTGAAAAAGAAAAAAGGAATATTTGAATTTAAGTTGAAGGATATTTGAAAGTTAAACTCGTGTTTGAATAAGAAATTTTGAAAAAACTTAGGGCTCGTTTGTTCATGAGATTTTTTTTTTTAAACAAACAATATTTTCAAAACGTTATTTGGTTATACATTAGAGTGATTTTTTGATTAGTTTTTGAAGAGGAGTCTTTCAAATTTTAAAATGGTTAATTTTTGTAAATAATTTTTCAAATTTGAGTAACTAGTTTTGACCAACTTTCAGATGAATTTGTTTTCACTCGCAAAACTTCAACCTTTTTTCAAGTGAAATTTATATGCTTAAACCCAACTTCAACTTCAAATACTATTTTTTTAACTTTAACTTTCTAATATTTTTTTTTTTCAATTATCACTCAATCATATACAAACGCTTATTTAAAATTATTTTTATAACTTCAAATTTATATTTCAAGTTACTAATACTCCAATTAGATAAACAAACATTTATTCTAAATAATCACCAAATATTTTTTATTTTAAAAAAATTCAAATATTCAAATTATCTGATCATGATCTGCATTAGAAGTTTCTCGAAGAAGATTTCTCACCGGAGCCCCAAAATTTTAGTTGATCGAAGCACCAGTAATTAAAAAATTAAACAAAAGACAAAAATCAAATGATCGTTTCAAACATGACGCCATGGAAGAGTACCTTTTTTTTTTTACTTTCCACGTAGAACAGTGCCTCATGATTACTAGGAGTATCCATACATTTAACAACATAGAGTGGCTTAATAATATTCTTTCGGTCTTATTTATGTAAAGGCGTTACTATTTGAGGATCAAATATTTTTATTTTATTTTTAATATTATAACTTTTTAAGAATATTTTGCATCATTACTATGTTCACTTATAGGACATTTCATGTAGTTTTTGATAAAAAAAATTATATCCAAATTTATAATCTAAAGTGAAACTAATTAAGTGTTTTGACCTTCGTATTTCAAAACCCTTCACATAAATTAGGACGGATGTAATATAATTTTTAACTTTTGACGGATTAATAATTAATTCTGGATGTTTAATAATATGTTGCAGATAGTGATGTGGGTAGGGATTCCAGCTTTATTGGAGAAAGGATCTACAACAACAGTGATGACAGTGTTGTTAATTATGTTTCTGTTTCAGTATTTGCCCAAAATTTATCACTCCGTTTGCCTATTGAGACGCATGCAGAATCTCTCTGGATACATTTTTGGTACTGTTTGGTGGGGAATTGCTCTCAACTTGATCGCTTATTTTGTTGCCTCTCACGTAAGTGCATACCCAATTTTTTTATTTGCTTTTCAAAAGAGTACATTTATGAGATTATACTGGGTATGTTGTTATATTTCACAAGAGTTCATTTATTTATGATTATAAGGGAATGCGGGTGTTAATTAGCTAGATTGGGTTGAATTTGGATGGATCAAAATTAACAAATAGACCCGGGTAATTGACACGCCCAGTAGTTACTTCGGCTGAAATGAGTTGGGCAAAACTGGACTAAGAAGCGGGTCATAATGCAACTAGCTTAATTCAGTACTAAGTTTTAATTTTGTTGTTTATTCTATTATAATTTCTTAAGTGCCTGATATATTTTCAATTTTTGTATTATGTCTATATATAACATATCAAACAAAAAGAAATTTGTTGAAAATATTTTGATAAGATTCCTTGTGAGTCACTTTGGACTATATAACCCAAATTTTAAATAGGCTAAATTGAACGGGTTACTATGAGATGAGCTAAAAACTAAGCGGGTTGGTGAGCAAGTCCTATTTTATGGGATAATTTGGCCACTCCTAATTGGGAGGAATAGGTTCTAGATAAATGAATAGGATGTTACTCCTACAATCCCAATTTATTTGATACTTCTCGTGTTGATTGTAAGTCTATTAGATGAATTTTGAAACTAAATCGAATTAGATTAACATTTTCTACAATATACACTAAGTTTACCTCATAGTTTTTGATAATCTAAATGTCTGGATCATCTTGCGTGCACCTTAATTGATTTCACGAAATATGTATCATTTTACAACTTACTTTTTAAATTCCTTGCTCCACCACCCATACAGGCAGTGGGAGCATGTTGGTATTTGCTAGGAATACAAAGGGCAGCAAAATGTTTGAAAGAACAGTGCAGTGTCACAAAAGGTTGTGGCCTGAAAATGCTTGCTTGCGAAGAGCAAATATTCTATGGAACAAGCAGTCTGGTGAAGCATAAAAGTAGATTCATTTGGGGGGAGACCAAAATTGCAAGATCGACTTGCCTAGACTCTCATGATCAAGACCTTTTTGATTATGGAGTTTATAAATGGACTGTTCAACTTATTACTAATGCAAATCGTTTCGAGAAAATACTCTTTCCCATCTTCTGGGGTCTCATGACTCTCAGGTACGTATTTTCTTCTATTGACTTAATTTAAAAGGCGGCCGGTCATGTCAGGCTATAAGATAAGATACAATTCTCAAACTACTTGATTGACTAGTAAGAAAGAGCTTTCATGATAACTGGAAGACTCATGTATGTACGGTAACCCCCTCTTTTTTTGGTAACTAACTCATTTTATTAATTACCAGTGCAACCATGACAAATTTAGCAAAGCCAACACAGCTTGCTAGGGTCTAAAATCAACTCAAAAAACACTTATATCGGATCAGGCAGTAGCTATGTAAAACTGGAAGCTATGAACTAACACTTGCATGCCATGGGGAGCTCTAACTAGACAAACATATGCAAGATCCTTGGCCAACTTTTCCACTGTATAGCTCTTTTGCTCAAACAGTCTCTGAGTCTTTTCCATCCCATAGGGTATAGATAACCTCAGCAAAGATCATCTTCAAGAGTTGAGCCTGCTGAGTTACCCTTTGCTATTACTGATGGTCCATTGTACAAAATCAGCCCAAGTATTAACCAGCAAAAGCGCCTCTATTGATCCATCTGAGGACACTGGTCCATACACCCTTAGCAATAGGACATTGGACAAATAAATGCTCATGGTTCTCAGGAACTTGTTGACATGGAACACATTTCTCGGTAGCTTTCAGCCCCCATTTGATCAACCTGTCAGCTGTTAACCACCCTTTCTTACCATTAATAACTTACTCCCTTTCATAATATTTGGCTTTTTGAGATTTTTGTACACCCTTTAAGAGGATATTTAGTAGCCTTAGTCATAGGAGTATTTACCTTTTATCTCTCTTTTAAACGTATCACTTAATTACAACCATTGCCTGAAGCAATCAGAGCCGGATGTACTGTTGCGGCGCCATGTTCATCTAAACCCCATATTTTCAATGCCGAACATAAATTAATATGTGAAATTCACTAAAATTGCAATAAGTAGTATGTCTAAATTTATAATGGTTTCAAGGTAAAGAACCTTAATGCATGGTTGAACATATAAAGCTCAAATTCTGGATTCGTCTCCAAAAACAGAAAGAGTGAATTTTAAAAAAAAAAGGATGCATGTAATAAATGCTTCTTGTTTCTTCAAAAATTCATATATTTCAAAAAAAATTCAAATTGCTAAAATGATACGATGATATGAACCAAAGGTACTACCTTCTTGTTCCGGTTTTTCTTTCTTGTCACTTTCGCATACAGTAACAAATCAGAGTATCGTGTTTAATTTTATACTAATTTTGCAGTACTTTTGGCAACTTGGAGAGCACAACAGATTGGCTGGAAGATGTTTTCATAATCGTCGTTCTCACTTCTGGTCTACTATTGGTTACCATGTTGATTGGTAACATCAAGGTAATCTTCCTAAACATACATATGCATGCACACTACTAAAACATATCTATTTTTCCACTGAAAAATATTTAGTTGCTATTCCCACTGAATGTCGATGGGAAAAACTTAAATTGTAGTGTTTTCATACGGAAAAATCAGAAAGTTCCCAGTGTTTCAATGGGAACCTGTTTCCCACCATGTGTTCCCAGTGAATTGATTCGGTAGGAATGAGGTGGAAAAATCATGTTTAATAACACAAACTTCTCACTGAATGTCGGTGGGAAAAACCTCTGTTTCTAGTAGTGAAAACAATAGAAGTAGAACCTAGAGTTTGCTAGTTCAGAAGAACCCTGAGTTTCCCAGTTGAATAAGTGTATATAAAGTTGGATGCAACATCTTTCAAAACTCACTCTCTCAACTCTGTAACCCACAACATCTAAACATTGGATCTGATTACGGAGCCAGAATTTCAAATAAGAGGATTACCAAAAAAAAAAAAAAAAAAATCTTATGCCAAGAACCAAGATGATTCAACAACTTATATATATACAAAAAAGTCATTTTTTCCCTATTTACATACTTTTATTTTTTAACAAAGGGTGTTAATTGAACTCCATGCACCCCTCTGCCTCCGCCTATGCGGTCTGCTACTCAGGGCAGAGCTAGGGGGCCAAGAAGTTTGCCGGAAAATTACATTATATTTATATTATTTTATACGTAGAGTATAGTTGTTGAATTTTTTTGGCTTCTTGATGTATTTACATTTTTATATTTTGAATCCCCTCAATAAAAAATTTGGCTCTGTCATTGAGAATAGAGAACAAGAAATGCCTAATATATGGGTGTTACGTTGTCTATGTTATGATGGTGTATAATTAAGTCTTGGTGCATGAAATGCTACAGGTATTCTTGCATGCAACAACATCAAAGAAACAGGCAATGCAACTAAAGATGAGAAATGTAGAATGGTGGATGAGGAGAAGAAGGTTGCCTCAGGGATTAAAGCAGAGGGTCAGAAATTATGAAAGGCAAAGATTTGCAGCAACGAGGGGAGTTGATGAATGTGAGATGATAAGTAACCTTCCAGAGGGTCTTAGAAGAGACATCAAATATCATCTTTGCTTGGACTTGGTCAGACAGGTAAACATTCATTAATCTTCTATACGAGAAAATTCTATCAAATTGGAGAAGTTTTTTTTTTTTTTTTTTTTTTTTGAACAGCAAATTGGAAAGTTACTAATGAGGGTGTTCAACTTTGAAACTGATGATGTCACTCTCATCCGACCATTCATTCTTATTTCTAAGGTTTATAATGCATCGATGATATGATTTAAGTTACTAAAAATCAATTGTAATTAAGTACTCTGTCCGTTCCGTTTTAATTGGCCATTGTATTAAAATAAATTCTCCTTTTATTTGTCCATTTTAGCAAATCAAGAGAAATTTATTTTCTTATTCTGATATTCTCTTTATCATTAAGTAACTATAAAGTAATACTCCCTCTGTTTCAATTTATTTGAACCTATTTCCTTTTTAGTCCGTGCCAAAATGAATGACCTCTTTCCTAATTTAGAAACAAATTCACTTTATGAATGATTTACAGCCACACAAATTTTCAGCGCTTATTTTGAGCCACAAGTTTCAAAAGTATTTCCTCTTTCTTAAATGTCCTGTCCAGTCAAATGAATTCATATAAATTGAAACGGAGGGAGTAGTAGTTAAATTTAGATACTTAAAACACAATTAATAAAGATAATATAGTAAAACAAGCCCCTAATAAATATTAATTTCTTAAGGAGAGTGCCAAGTCTACAAGAGCCAGGTAAAATGAGACGGAGGGAGTATGTGACATTAACTTCGAGTTACTAACCTAAAATGTTTGAGTAATAATTAGACTACATGTAAAAAAAAAAAAAGTACTATTTCATAAATATGCAAAGCTTGCATTTTTCAGAGACTTAGGGGTCGTTTGGTTTAAGGTATAAGCTGGATTATCCCAGCACTAATTTTTATACCATGTTTGGTATAAGGTATAAATTAGTGCTGGTATAAATTTATACCTTGTACCAAACATGGTATAAAAATTAGTGCTGGAATAACCCAGCTTATACCTTCTTAACCCACTTATACTGGGATTATTTTATACCATCTTTTAGATGGTATAAAATAATCCCAATAGATGGGATAAATTAGTCCCGGGATTATAATCCCGGGACTAATGAGTCCTTGAACCAAACAACCCCTTACAGTACAAGTACCCCTTTCAGAAATTTGATTGACCAGTGTATTTTTAGTTCAAAAGGACTGAATAACTTTTTTTTTGCCCGGATTGTCCTTCATTTGGGGTGGTCTTTAATATTTGACCTTCAAATTGGTGGTCTTCAATTTTTGTCCTTCGCCTAATACTCCGAGGTTCTGAGTTCGAACCTCAACTCAGTAAAAAAAAAAAAAAAATCGCAAGGCAGAGTTTTGCCTTTTGCGAATTTTTTTAAATTTTTTTACTGAGCGAGAGTTCGAACCCGAAACCAAGGGACTTTTAGCTAAGGATAAAAATTAAAGACCACCAATTTGAGGGCCAAAAATTAAAGACGACCCAAGCGAAGGACAATCCTGCAAATTGCCCACTGAATAACACAATGTACCGATCTGAGCCAGAATCATTCATATTTATTGCCCAAACTAAGTTTTTTTCCTCATATTTCAGGTTCCTTTGTTTCAACATATGGATAATTTGGTCTTGGAGAACATATGTGATCGCGTGAAGTCACTGATTTTCACAAAAGGAGAAACAGTAAGTTTAAATGTCGTGTTTAACACTTACGTAAAAAATTAAAAATTAAAAAGAAGCTAGGAGTTGAAATCACCAGCCCATTTCATATATTTTGCTTTTTTTTTTTTTTTTTTCTTATAGATAACAAGAGAAGGTGATCCAGTTCAGAGAATGCTGTTCATAGTGAGAGGCCATCTCCAAAGCAGTCAAGAACTTCGAGATGGTGTCGAAAGTTGTTGCATGTTAGGCCCTGGAAACTTCAGTGGGGACGAACTTCTCTCATGGTATTGTTACAATTTATTTAAACATGAATAATGAATAAAATATATTTTGAATGAGAAGTGTGTTAATCTTAAGTTGGTTTTTTCTTCCCTATAAATTACTAATTTACTTTGGGAAAATGCTAGCTTTGCATAATTAGTGACGGGCAGTAAGACATCAAACAAGCAGGTGCTATCTGGCCCTTCCTTGATCTACACATTCATGCCCTTTAGAGTTAAGGAATGATGGTTAAGAGTTCTTGCTTTTGAATTCTCACTCTGACAATTTAGAAGGCTATAATAATACCTTAATGCCTCTGAGGAAGGTTCAACCTAGCCCTACGCCTTTTCGGATTAGAATGCTTCTTTGACAAAGCAAAAAGGAGGAATGCCCTTTTTTTGCCAATGGATCACTTAGCTGGAGAGGCTTCTTTATAGTCTTGCACCTATAATGAAATAATCTCCTCTCCTCCGCTAAAAATACTTTCTTTCTTCTCCAATATTATGCACGCTAAAGAGCCAGAAATAATTTTGCTTTCCTAAGCATAATCTCCCCATTATTTGCCTAGTCAACAAATTCAAAAGGTTCATCATCATATCCACTAAAGCTATTTGCATCCAATCCCACAACGATATGACACGTAAAGGAGAAACCGTATTTTTAACGTGTTTCAAGCCTAAATCATTCTCTCTTTTTTCTGACAGGTGCCTCCGGAGACCCTTCGTGGAGCGGCTACCACCGTCCTCGTCATCACTAGTGACTCTTGAGACCACCGAAGCCTTTGGCCTTGAAGCGGACGATGTCAAGTATGTCACTCAACATTTTCGCTACACATTTGTAAACGAGAAAGTGAAGAGAAGCGCAAGGTATTATTCTCCAGGATGGCGAACTTGGGCGGCTGTTGCTATTCAGCTGGCCTGGAGGAGATACAGGCATCGGTTGACACTCACATCGTTGTCATTTATTCGACCAAGAAGACCATTATCACGAAGTACTTCGTTATCAGAGGATAGGCTTCGGCTTTACACGGCTTTGCTCACTTCACCAAAGCCAAATCAGGATGATTTTGATTTTTGAAAGAGCAATAAAAATGAATTCTCTTGTAGAACACATATGTTGTAATATAGTTTGGAGTTTATTTTGAGGAGACTTCCTAGCTTTCTTTTCATGTTATGAGAAAGGAGCACATAACAAGACATGTTCTCGTCACATCCCTCCTATGTTATTTCCTTGCACAAATGTTAAAGTTGTCTTCTAATGTGGTACTCCTGTAGCAATTTTTGCAACACCATTTGGATTTCAAAAATCAAATATTTTCATTTGACCGAGATTTCGGCCAGAAATCTTTAAATTTTTTTAAATAAATTTTACATATTTAAAAATTTACGTAATAAGTACCACAAGTCATGATAATTGGCAATTCGAAATACTTAAAAGGCATGTGAAAGAATAACGGTCAAAGGAACACTCATTTGACACTCGAAATTCAAACAGTGCCATATAAATTGGTATAGAGGGAGTATAGAGTAATCCCTCAGTTTCGAGTTATGTGGACCTGTTTGACCATGAGGTTTAAGAAAAAGAAGATTTCTTAAACTTGTGATATTAAAACATGTCATAACATTTGTGTGGTTGTAAAAACTTGTGATTAAGGGTAAAATAAAAGTTTTAAGTTAAATTATTTTTAAATTTAGAAAGGTTAATTCTTTTTCGAATGGAGTAAAAAGGAAATAAGGTCACATAAACTGGAACACAGGAAGTACTTAAATTTTCCCTGCTCAAAACTGTGCTTAAAGTCCTGCAATTCATTACACTCCAGCAACAAGCATGAAGCTGCTGCTTCAGAAGATAACCTGCCCTTATGCATTAGTATTAGCAAATTCTATCTAATATCCTCTTAAAATGCTGAGAGCAAGACGAAGTATCTTCCTAATAAATTTTATGAAATTAAGCTTCTTCTTTTTTTTTTTTCTTTTTTTTTTTTTTTGCACCGGGCTGCCCTTTTTTTTAAGCTTCCTTTTTTTCACATTGCCAGAAACTCAGATCTAGTGATTGAATGGATCTGCAGCTTTAGTACATTTGCATTAACAAGTTTTTAAAATCTCACACTTGTCCTATCTTAAAATACAAATCCCTAACAACTATAAGAATTCCTCATGAACAACAAACTTAAGGCAAGTGTATTCTACTAAGCGTTAGTCCTGCTTATTGGTATCTCCTACATACAAATTTTGCTTCTGTAGTGTTCTTCTCTTTGTTAAGTGTTCGCACATGAATTCCAAGAGATTGAAGTCCTTTGGGCAGACATGACAACAACTTTCTTACATATAACTTTAATTAGGTCTATCACGTCTCCTTTTAACACCTCCAATTATAATAGTGCCGCACCCACTGGTCGGTACATTTGGAGGTCTATGTATAACATAATAGACTCATCTCATGTGCCTCTCATTTTATACCCTATGCGTGCCCACTAATATCTTTTCCCAAATATAATTATTTTGAATCTTAAATCCCCCATCATTGTTCTTCTTTTACATGAAGCATTGTATTGCCCTTGTCCACCATCAATACAAAGAAAGGCAAGTATAAAAGGTGTTGGATCTTACTTTACATTGCTATTCTGGAAAAAGATGCACTTACATAAACACCCTCTATTGCTTTACAACTGAATCCACTGCCTCAACCTGTTGCTTAGCAAGATACCTCTCCCTCCGCTCCTTCTATAAAGCATATAGTGAGCAGAAACAGTGTTAGAGGAATGAAGTTGGCCAGGACTTAGAATGATTCATGCAATCAAGTCCTTACACAAGCAGTAGATACACTTACCCATTCATCTACTATTAAACCTTCTCCCACAACTTTCGGACCGGTCTCCACTAGAGGTTTCTTATCAGCTTCTGTTGCAGCAGCCTCAGCTTGGGCCAGCTGAAGTTTTAGTTTATCCAGTGCCTTTAATCATTCAAATACTTTGGTTGGAGATTGTCCATTAGCACACAATGTACAAACAAACAAATATAACATGCCTAAATCTTACCGGAGAAGGGCGTTCAGGGTCCAAAAACACCACCTTTAGAGTACGCTCAATAGTGACTTGATCCTTTTGTTCTTCAAACTGCATAAAACAAACCAATGAGGGTTACACCACTAAGAACTATTACTTCGGATTAGGAGTGGCAAACGGGCGGGTCAGATATGGGCAGGTTGAAATGGGTTAAACAAAAACGGATAAAATATCCAACCCGCCCAGATTTAACATGGATAAAAAATGGGTTAACCGACGGATAATATGGATATGCATTTCTTTTTTTTGATAACCGTGGTGTCGGGGCTAGCTTGCGCGCACCTCGATTAATTCCACGAGATATCTGCCACCTCCCACCAACAACAGGTACCGGTAACTCTGTCCACCAAAGCTAGAACAGATGGGAAGAATTCACCTAGTGTTTTCTCTGCTGGGATTTGAATCTGATCCATATTATCTATGGCTTTAGGAATAGTAAGGTGAGAACACAATCTAAAAACCAAAATAAGCTTCTTTTTTTAAAATTGGTAACAGCAAAAACCAAAATAAGCTTAACTCCCATAAAGCAAGAACTCATGAAAAATAACAAGCTGGCAAATGAATTGATAATAGGGATATCCATATTATCCATCTAGATATCCAGATTTTTAGTAAATAATATGGATAATATCCATATTTGATCCGTTTTAAAAAAGTCGGTTATCCAACCCATACCTAATGGGTCGGATTGAATGGTTATTTGTTTCTTTTAACAATGTTGCCAGCCCTACTTTGGATACAGACCAGATATTCGATATAAGGGCAACGGAAACCACACATTTTAGTTTTGGTTGTGACCTGTGATTTACCTTTTACACTACAAAGTTTTCTCCCATGAATAGCACCCAGGTCAAATAGAGTCCTACTGTTGCACCAAGACTACTTTCCTAGGAGTAACCCATGATGACGAAAGGAAAAAAGAACCAAAGATATCCAGAATGATGAAATTTATGACTGAAAAAAAGGGAAAGAAATGGATTATGTATGAAATTATTATCCTTCTGATTTTTTGTAATAGAAGAGGTGGAAAATTTACACTTCAGAGTTGCATGCAAAAGCAAATAACTATTATTAAGTTCTGAGAAGTTTCTAATCTCAGTAATGGGCATTCTGTTCATCATCAAAGCCAATATTAAGATGTTTTACTTTTCAGATTAGCAAAGAAACTTATCATTAAAAAAAGCTTCACATCAAGCATATTTGTCAAAGGCTTTTCATTGTAAAGTTCGTCAACATTGGTTATTCCTGGCAAACAAGAAACATGAATATGTAGACGGAAGACGAAGAGCGAACACACCATATGAATATAGCCAACAGTCCAACACCAATTAGTTTTTAGATCCTTGGTTAAACAGATTTGTCTCTTAACAAAAGGGTGTCAAGTACAGAGCTCGTAACCTCGTCTAACAAATTACTAATATGTTTAATGCCAGTTAGAAAGCAACAATCATCTAACAAGATGGCAACGTTCCAGGCTGCCAGCAATTCGTAGAATATTCAGTTATTTACATTCAAAACATCTGATGGAAGAAAAACTTTGTTTATTGAACGCTGAAGATTACAGAAGCTGATTTTTTTTTTTAATTGGTACAAAAGCTGATTTTTCTTAATCATTGTTTCTGAAATATCTTTGAGCAATTTGGATTGGTCCATCCAAAGAAGATACACGCAATAGAAAGGCAAACAAGAAACTTAAGGACTTCCAATACAAAGTAGATTTAAGTCCATGATCTAAAAAATCCATCTGGAAATTTTCATTTCCATCAAGTTTGAAAATTTGCATTGAATAGATACTAATAAACAGGATTCCGTCAGTAACAAGTTCAATGTGTGACACAACAAAGTACACATGCATACTAGCCAATAAATAGTGATGGCACCTAAAGATTTTCTGCTCTCAAAATGCAATATAGAGAAACTTGTTATTTTTGAAGACCTAGTAGTTTGATTAACTTACCAACTCAGGTACATAATCAGTTCCTTCTTTCACCTTCAAACTTATGATCTTGAACTTCACCTTGGTCTTTAGATCTATAGGCTTCTCATTGTTCTCAGGTTGCTCAATAAACTTGAACACTGTCAACCAGATACACAATGAAAAATAAAGGGAAGATGTAAAAGCAAATTTATGTTTTTTCAGTCAAAACAAATAGGATATGAAATAAAAAGTGAGGGAAGATGAATACCAGTGGTAATCAGGCTTTCACCAGGTGTAAGAATACCTCCAGGAGGTCGCATGTAGCAGCTCTTTGGTGCAGTAGTTTGAAACTTAAAACATTCAAAAGGAACCAGAAACTTACTTAAAAATTCAAAAAGTAACTAGAAGCTTAAAGCATTGCTTATATTTTATCATCCATATGGATTAATGGTTAAGATAACAACACAATATCTTTAAATCAAAAGACACCACAAATTTTAGTATAAATCAGTCGCGCAAAAAGTGATGCAGAAATGGTAAAGCCAGTACAAAGTAACGAAAATTCAGAAGATGCAGTTGTTATGAATGTCAAAAGCTTTAAGGTTGCAAACAAAAGGGTTGAACAAGAAATAGGGAAAAGTAGTCTACCTTGAATGCGACATAAGATTTGCTTGTGTTCTTGATCTTTACAGCACTCTTTGCCTGCTTACCCGGTTCATCTTCAGAACATAAAAGTACAACAGCAACCATCATTCTATCATTGCTAACGATACATAGCTAAAACAGAATTTCATCGCTTCAAACATGAAAATAATATTATATGATACATGACCCTTGATAGGAGGGTGTGGAGATCGACTATCAAGGTAGAGGGTTGGTAGATTGCTGCACGGATTTTTTTTCCATCCCAGGAGTAATAGTATCTTTTTTACGTTTGCTTACTCTTAGATGGTTTGGGCATGTGAAGAGGAGAGACACAGATGGCCCAATGCGGAAGTGTAAGAGGTTGGCGATGGATGGTTTCAGAAGAGGTAGGGGTAGGCCAAAGAAGCATTAGAGAGAGGTGATTAGACATGACATGGTGCAGTTACAGCGTACCGAGGACATGGCCTTAGATAGAAGGGTATGGAGGACTCAAATTAGGGTAGACGGCTAGCAGATAGTCTCGTTTATCCTTTTATATTAGTAGTGGCATTATCGCGCTATAGTTTCTTGTGCTTTGATTTTTGCTACTATCTATTATTTCTTGTACTTTGATTATCTTATTTTATCTGTGGTAACTACTGTCCCTTTGTAAACTGCTTCATCATGGCTTAGTCGCCTTCGTTATTTTCATTTCCATATCGCTTTGAATTTCTTGGCCTTATCTGACCTCTTCTTATGCTTTCTATTGAGCCGAGGGTCTTTCGAAAACAGTCGTCCTGCCTTGGTAGGAGTAAAGTCAGCGTACACTCTACCCTCTCCAGACCCCACGTTGTGGGATTTCACTGGGTTGTTGTTGTTACTCTTGGATCCATTGATTGTTTCTTTCAATTCGTTATCTTATTATCTTGTTGCTTTACTGCCATTAACTTACAGCAGTTGACTGGACATCTAGGGGTAAAGCACTGTTTCGGTGCGGGCCGCGAGAGAGGTACCAAATCGAGGCAAACTCTAAATACTAGATATGACCTCAAAATAATAGGGGTCAATGTGAGACGATGAGGGATAAGCTTCATCGTCTTATTACTGTTGCTTTTTATCTCTCCTTGAACCCGGAAACAACCTCTCTACCCGTCACAAGGTAGGGGTAAGGTCTGTGTACACTCTACCGTCCCCAGACCCCACCTAGTGGAATTAGTGGGATTATACTGGATATGTTGTTGTTGTACAAGGGAATATTATGTCCTTGATAAATCATTTTAAATAAATTTCCAGTGTTTGATTACCTTAAATGGTGGAAATGTTCTCCGAGAAAGTACTTTCCACCAAAAAGTATCATCATTTCACTTATGGGAAAAAACTATTTTGCTTTACAAATATCACAAAACTCGGACTACATATCACTTGATTGTCAGTATTTAATACTCCACCCGATACTAGTAATAAATGTGAAGCCAGGATTTTTAGTTTATGGGTTCTGAACCATAATTCCATTTACTTACTGGATTCTGAATAGATTATTTGTACATATGAAATGAATTTTTTAAACACAAGTACAAAATTTGAGCCCAAATTACTTGCACTAAGGCTCTGCCCATCATGCAGTATCATATAAGTCTCTATAGTATCATGTAACTTTATATCTAACCTAAAACTAGACAAATGATCTAGAAAATGATTTTCCAAGGCACAACACTTTCTCTGAAAAACTAATCAACAACATTTTCTTCATACCAAACGGCTTTAAGATGCAATAAAGTATTAAACGCGTAAATTAATAAACTCGTGTGAGCATAGGGTTTAGGAGCGATGATTCACAAGGAAAATAGAGATAGCTAAAAGGATCAAGCCTGAGCCTATGCCTAGCCGGAAATATCAATTTAAAGAAGGGGCAAAGCCACCGGAGTTAAATTGGCTATTTCGTGTAGCTATAAATCATCTCATTAAGGGTAAAACGGGTACATTAAAGTTAAATTGTTACTAGAAAGGTAGAAAAGTACCATTCTTTTTGGGATTGATTATAAAAAAAAAAAGGAAAGAGTGTCCCCTAAAATTGGGACACATGTAGTAGTATCATTTAATTTTACATCTAACCTAAAACTGGAAAAAGTAGTAAAGGAGTAAGTTAAATTAATTAGTTTGTGCAGCTATATATCATCTCATTAAGGGTAAAATGGGGTATTTTAAAATTAAATTGTTACTAGAAAGGTATCATTCTTTTTGGGATTGACTTTAAAAAGGAAAGAGTGTCACATAAAATTGGGACACAATGTAGTACTCCCTCCGGTTCAAAAAGAGTGTCAACTTAGCCTTTGTTGTTTGGTTCAAAAAGAGCGTCTACATACCAAATCAAGAAAAAATGAACCTCATTTTTTTCAGATTTGCCCTTATTAAGTGATCAAATTCCAATACCTGTCTAATTAGAGGTAGTTTAGTCAAATTATCGGTTTTTTTTACCTGAGAGTTAGTATTTTCTTAAGAGGGTGTGCAAATAACTAAGTGTACACTCTTTTTGATCAAGAGGAAAAAAAGAGCAGCCAGTGCACTAAGTTTCCGATATGCACGGGGTCCGAGAAAAGGCCGGACCACAAGATCTATTGTAAGCAGTCTTACCCTGCTTGAATCGCAACTTTACAAGTTACTCCTGGGCTCCTTCAAAAATATGAAGGAAGGATGCAACAGGAGGACTTCACAGGAGTCACCCATCCTAGCACTATGATTATCATTAAATTTAATATCTAACCTAAAAGTGGAAAATGAAATATAAAGCAGTAAAGGCGTAAATTAATTAAACTCACAAGGAAAGTAGAGATTGCTAGAAGGATCAAGACGGAGCCTGCGCCTTGGTGGAAATATAGATTTATTGAAAGGGCAAATCTGGAATTTTGCGTCGGATAGCTGTCGTTTGTGGTGGTCGACGGTAGCAGCCATTGGAAGAATAAAAGTGGAGTTTCGATGATAAGTAGTTCCAATTTCACGTAATAAATATAAATAAATTTAGGGAAATGAATGTTTGACGTTTAGGTGGAGGTTTATGTTGACTTATAATATTTGGGGAGACTTTAAGGTCAAAAAGTTTGGTAAGTTTATCAACTGCTCAAGTCAGTTTATAAATAATCTTTTACTTATTTATAAACTTTATTAATACACAATATTATACAACATTATACAGTATTATACTAAAAAATATTATATGTAATTTATCAACCTTGTAAGGTGTTTGATAGTGTATAAAAGGTAAGGTCTTTATACATAAATATGAGCTAAATTGGATGTTCATACACAAAATATGGACTATGTGGCATAAATATTTTTTAAAATAGGCATCAAGCGTAAAATTCCCATAATTTGTTACTTATTTATGAATTTTATTAAAGGGTAAAGGATAAAATTTACTCCTGAATTATATAAAATGGAATAAACTTGTCCTCTTTAGATAGTTGGAGTTAAATATGCCCTATTTGTTACTAGTTGGGGTCAAATCTATCCTGAATTATGAGAAATGGAACAAATTTACACTTATTTTTAAATGGTAAAAGCTTAACACCTGGTGAAATTAAGAATTATTATTTTTAAAAACAGAAGGATAAGTTGAACCTTTCGCATATTAATTTAGTGAAGGGGCAAAGCCACCCGAGTTTTCCATCGGAGTGTTGTCGCTTGTGATGGTCGACGGTGGCCATTGGAAGACTAAAAGTGGAGTTCCGATAATAATTTCTAATTTCATTCCATAAATAAATTTATTACACTCAATTCCAATTACCTAGGTGGCTTTCCAAACAAGCCCCTAGGGAAATGAATGTTGGTGTTTAGGTGGAGGCTGTAGGTTGACTAAAAAAAATTTCTAAGACTGTGTCAAGAAGTTTGGTAAGATTAGAACTTTGGTAAGCTTATTAACTGGCCAAATTCGTTTCACAAATAATTTTATTTATTTATGAATTTTATTAATTATAAAATTGCAGATAAATTAAATTCAGTGAAAAGTTATAAATTTGTTTTAGCTTATAAATAGGAAAATAATTTAAAGGGAAAAAAAAGTCAAAATTACGTTTTGCTTTACTATGTTGTTTATAATTGTCTTCGTTATACTATAGGATCAAAATTATTCGTATGAAAATTTACCCCTTCTATTAACGAATTCTCTCAATTACCTTTCAATACCCAATTCCAATTATCTCCAAGCCTAAGCGTACCTATAATAAAAGCATCTATGTATGCTCTTTCTATTTTAAAGCTTAGAGCTTGTTTGGCCTAGCGGCTAAAAAGCTGCTTACTTTGAGAATTATTTTTATTTTAAAGTGTTTTCAAAAAAAAAAAAAAAAACTTTTATGAGAAACAGTTTGTGTTTGGCTAATTCATTTGAAAAGTATTTTTGATTACTTTTAATAAGTAGATTGTGTTTGGCTAATCTTCTTAAAAAATGTTTTTCAGTGTCAAATCACGAAAAAGGACAAGTATCAATAAACGTTTATTATCAATATTATTTTACAGAGAAAAATTAGTTTAAAAGTTATTATGAAAGACTTTAATCAAGTTTTTACTTTTAACTAATCAAAATTTAAAAGTGCATATAAAATTTGTTAATTAATATAATACATAAATAAATAAGAAATCATATTGATAGAATGTGATTATGATGATTTAAATATACTAATAAACTACGACCAAAATAAAATTCAAAATCATTCCACAAATTAATATTCAACACAAAAATAAGTAGAATCCTCCATACATTAAGAAGATTCTCAATGATTTCATCCATAATAGATTAATGAGGGATATACTTGGTAAATATGTACTTATTGTATGGATATTTTTGTCTTGAAGAAATTTTCTGTTTCTCTCCAACCGCAGAAAAATTGTTTCTACTTCTACTTAAAAGAAGTTTTACTAATTAGCCAAACACCTCAAATATTCAAAAAAAGTTTTTTTTTTTTTTAAAAAAAAAAAAGCTCTTTTGACCTCAAAGTAGCTAGGCCAAATAGGCATCATAGTAACATTGCACCATTAATTGGCGATAATAAAATTGTCGACTTGTCAAATTTGAATTTAGAACTTAGTATTTGTCAAATTGGCTCGGCCTCTACTTAGATTTTGTATTGGCAAATCATATTGAAAGCGAAAATTATTTGACTGGACATGTAGTTAATGTAGAAAGGATTACAGTCAATTGTTGATCTCAATAAAAGTTAGCTGAACCAAAGATTAGTCAAATCATCAAAAATAAGCTTTTAAACTCGTCTTACTCAAACCGGATAATAGGAGCTCGAAAACATTCATCCAAAAAGATTCAAATTGTTCGAATAAAAGATGATTCATATGATGACCTGGTCTCAACGTATTTGAAATTTTATATAATTACATTTAACCCCTACGATCTCCAGTAATGAGTAAAACTGCTGAAGATCACGAAAGCAATTATCATTAGTTGTTTTATAAGTTTCTCACTTTCCACTATTCATCTGATTTCACCTTATTGCATATGATTTTATATTTAATTTCAGTCTATTTTATTATTATGTGAGTCGAAATTAATCAGAAGTCTTTTAGCCTTGCTTTTTTCAATTAGTGTAGAAAGGACTACAACTAATTGCTGATCTTGGTAAAAGTTAATTGAACCTAAAAAATAATCAAATTGTCCAAAGCTAATCTTTTTGAGCCCGTCTTACTCAAATTGGATAATAGGAACTCGAAAAATTGATCCACTTAGATTCAATATTGCCGGGCAAGAGACAACTAAGATGACGATCCGATCTAGAAGTACTTGAAATTTCATTTAATGTTTATGCTCTCAGCTATGTAACAATTAAAGAATTACGAAAATAGTTATTATTGGCTATCTTATAAATTTCTCATTTTCTCATTACTCATCTGATTTAACTTGATTGCATATCAATTTATATTATTGTCCATAAAAAATTATCATCCGAGTCGAAAACATTAATAAGGGATATCTTTTGCATTTCAATTACTCGAAGAATAATTAAAATATTTTTATTTTTACTTTTTTAATTATGTCAGAACCTTTAGAGATATTCTCCATCTGAATCAATAATAATCTTTTTATCTTATAATTTCTCGATAAGATCTATACAACTCCTTTTTATCTTTTTAAGAAGATTGTTTGGGTTGTCTTATTTTAAGTGTTCATTGGCTTTAAGCCTTTTTTTTTTATTATTGGTATTTGAGAAAAATAAAATAAAAAATACTCTTAAACACTTAATTTTGGGCAAAAAATAGTACAAAAACAAGTCAATGCCCAAAATAGTACAAAAACAAGTCAAAAAACTAAAAGTTGGATTCCAAAATATGACTTTTAGCTTTTAGTTACCGAGCCAATCCAAACATCCTCCAAGTCACTTCCATTTCATCCGCATTGTAAAAAAGTTAAGCATGATTTAAATTAATTAATAAGATCTACAACACTCCTTTTTATCTTTTTATCTTTTCAAGTCACTTTCATTTCGTTCACATTGTAAAAAAGTTAAGCATGAGTTAAATTTATTAATAAGATCTATAAGACTCTTTACTTATCTTTTATCTTTTCAACTCACTTTCATTACATTCACATTGAAAGGACCTCATTATTATGAACTCGACTGATTGAGTACTTAGACTAAACAAATTTGTTTTCATTTAGAGAATCTACTTATTAGATCTTAGGTAATAAACACGTCTAGTACTGGCTTTGACTATGTTTATGTGACATCAAAGTAAAAGATTTAGACTTTGACTTAAAAGTTTAAGCAGCTCAATTGGTAAAATCATGTAACATTTCACCACATCATACTTAAAAAACTATATATATATTGATTTCTCGTCATCATCATCTATATATACAAGACAAACGGGGAGCTAAAATTAACACTAAGCTACCGTGGGGTACGACTCTTTCTCGAATCCTAAATGCTTGGTGCACCGAGCTTAGAAAGCTTAGTTTGACACTACTATCAATAAGGTCCCCAGCAGCTCAAGTACATAACATTTCTCAAAGACTCTTCAGATTGCTTCAATTTTTGCTCCCTCATCATCTTATTAGACATAATTCTTGATGATTTTCCAGAAAACCTCTTAGCTTGATGAGAATAATTATGCTTAGTGAGATTAGCCTTAGCATGTTGGTACAATAGCCTTATAGGATAATTCCATCTAGCAAAACCTTGATCTTTTAACGCCTCCACTGCTCCAATGCTAGTTGCCACTATCCATGCTCTTCTTGACGAACTCATTTTCTTCAATTTTGATGAAGTTGGTATTATTTGATTTGAGATATTTTTGGATGAATAATGAAGTGGAGTGACACTTTCCTTATATAGGAGGATGAGAAGGAAGGATATAGGAAATTGCTGTTTTAGGATGTGGGAAAATAACGCGGTGAGAAGGATTATGCTGTCCCCTAGTTTTCAATGACAAGTGGGGTGTGTACACTAAATGGCAGAAAAGAAAGGCGGTTTATTTTGTTGGTTACAGATAATTTAATTTGGTACAATTTTTTTAATAAAGAGGAAGAATTTTATTTCTCCCTCCGTTTCAATTTAAGTGTCTTAGTTGACTAGGCACGAAGTTTAAGAAATAAAAAGAGACTTTTGAATCTTCTGATTCATAAGATGTTTGAATTGTCAACCTACTAAATATAGAAAAAGACTCTTTTTTTAACAGACCAAAAAAGAAAAACAAGACACCTAAATTGGACGGAGGGAGTATGATTTAAGTATTGTCATAATGTGTGTGATTAAATTGTTGAAATTTATAATCTTAAATGTGTTATTAGTATTTATGTGATTATAAATAATTTCTATTAAAACATAAATGTGTATTTTTGAAATAAATTAATAAGAAATAAAATGTCAAGCAAAATGGAAATTAAGAAGCAGATGTGTAACTTACTGAGTCATCGATCTAGAATTTTTTGTCGTTCAACCAATCGTTCGTTTTGATGCCTTTATTACTGATTTTACGGCCTCTCATCGTTAATAATTTGTGTTCATCCTAGGCCTCACAGTAGAAGTTTTGCATAATATGTATCGTTGTTACACCCCCCATTTTATTTCAAGTAGATTTTGGCTTATTGGCGGTGTATACCCTCGGTTCGGTAATCCGCACCAGAGCGTTACTCACGAGATATTTTGCATTGTATGTGCACAGGAATATAAGTAGGCATCCTTGACATTACAGGGGAGTTAGAAGTGAAACGAATCGAATCGGAGCAAAGCGAAGCAGTTCAGGAAACTGCTGAAACCAGTCAGCATCGACGGCCACGTCTACGAGCCGTCGACTGGCACCGTCGACAGGGTTCAGAACTCAGACATTTCAGGTGGCGGTTCGATGGCCACGTTGACGGACCGTCGACACGTCGACGACCGTCAACCCGGCTCGTCAACCCGCGGACCTGGAAGTTTCCAGCCCTGTCTATAAATATAAGAACCCACGTTTTATTTCATTATTTTCTATAAAAATCAGATTCTATATCTCTCTAGAACCCTCCAAAAACCCTCCCTCTATTTTCACAACAATCTATACCAAAAAGCCAAGAATTAAGAGATTCATATACTAGGAAGCCTACTAGGGTTTGTGGAGAGTGAGGATTCCTTTGGCATGCAAGTGGAGGATTCCATTCTAATGGAGTAGGGTGACTCAAGGCTTGTCCCCAAGTGCTTAAGGTGAGTTCTATGTTTATTTCCTATTATTGAGAGCATTGAGGGGTTGAAGGACTTGGATTATGGAAGAAATAGAATATAGAGCTCAAAGGTGAAAGTAATAGTAATCTCAAATAGTAGTTGACATGAATCATGGCTCTTGATGTATTATGAATAGAATCTTGCTATAAATGTTATTAAGAACATGGGAGAAACATAATAGGAGGACGAATGCAATATTGTATTATGACCATGGCTATGGATGCCCTTGAAATGGGAGTAGGAGAATTGAATGATATATGGTTGATGAAGATTGTGGATTATAGGATTATGAATGTTCTTACAAATTTTGGGAGTTGTTATATGGTATGGGGAAAGTTGTAGAAACTAAGGAGATATTGCCCAATTTTCATTAGCCTTAGTTCAAATATACTTATGTTATCAATTATCTAAATTTTTTACGAATTCCCTTGAAGGTAGAATCGCAAGTTAGAGAGGCACGCGAGTGAACGATAGAAAGTTGAAGAGATACAAGGTATGTAAGGCTCGCCCTTTCTTTTCTAAGGCATGATCCTGATGGCATAAATCCCCCTATATCTCCATGACCTTCTTACATCCCATGAACTATGAGTCTATGTTAGATAGAGCCTTTTATGAGATAAAAGAATAAGATATATTATGAATATGATAAAGGTAAGGATGAACCAAAGTCTTGTGATTCTAAAGCTTGTGATACAATACTCTCACGATGTTCATGCTATGAATACGATATGCCATTTTACGAGGCTAATGACCATCATACGATTCCTTGATGTTCATTGTTGCTCAACCCACCTTATGATATTAATTCCTTCAAGGTGAGGTATGATGATCATGGATACTCCGTACGGAAATCGGGGGTTCTCGACCTTACGTCACCCCGATATAGTTTTAGATTATCTTCTTGTTCGAATGTATGTTTTATGAGATGTATACGATGATCAGGTTACACCGTGCCTAGATGGTCGGACATGTCACCGCTAACGCGGGCTGCTTACGATCCCACCGTGCCTAGATGGTCGGACATGTCACCGCTAATGCGGGCTGCTTACGACACCACCGCGCCTGGAAGGCCGGACATGACCACCACTAGTGGGCGGCGTATGATGGTTACCCGGATGCAGGTTAACGACAAGGGTATATGTGGTATGATGATAAATGTGATATGACTAAAACGCTCACACACTCTTAAAAGTTAAGCAGGTTATATATTCATCTCATGTCTTATGATTGTTCTATGATGCTCATTTTATTCATGCCTTACATACTCAGTACACTGTTCGTACTGACGTCCCCTTTCTTTGGACGTTGTGTTCATGCCCACAGGTAGGGGTGTACATGGACCGGGTTGGTTCGGATTTTTTAAACACCAAACCAAACCAATTGCGTCGAGTTTTTAAATTTATACACCAAACCAAACCAATAAAATTCGGGTTTTTCAACCTCGGTTTTTCTCGCGTTTTTCGGGTTTTTTTCGGAATAGTCTTGATACAAAACATATAAATTTTACTTCAAATATCTCTTTAGTCCTAGTAAGGTACAACTATATAATTAAGGTGTTTCTTAAGAAAATAACATAAAATGTGAGAAGAGTGATGACATTGTATTAAAATATTTAACAAAAGCTAATAAAATCGGTTAAAATAAATATTTCTAATTAACAAGCCATAAAGAAAATGACCATAATCTAAAAATATTAAGTCATGCTAAAATAAGTACGGCTAATAAGTATTAATTACATGACAAAGAAAAAAAACTTAAGTTATGTATTTTCACTCTCTGAATCAATTATGCAAAACTAAAGAATAGATATCCAACATTATTGTCATTCCTAATGGTAAATTGAATTTCTTTTGTTAGCATTAGTGTTGAGTTGGTTTTGGTTTGGACTTTATTTGAGTTATTAACATCCATAGGATATAAAACTTATTGACGTTCAAAATTCTAAGTTCAAGCTTAAATAATATGATAATAGATAAAAAAAAAACTACGAAAAAATTTAAGAAATATTTATAAATTACATTACAAATAAATATTTTTATGTATAAAATTTTTTAAAAATTGAATACATGTAATGTCGGGTTGGTTTGGTTCGGTTTGACTTTTTTTAGTTAAACCCAAACCAAACCAATTATGGTCGGGTTTTTTTTTTTCAACACCAAACCAAGTCAAACCAAACCACTAGTCGGGTTTTTTTCTCTGTTTGACTCGGTTTATCGGTTTGGTGCGATTTATCGGTTTACTTTGTACACCCCTACCCACAAGTAAACAGGGAGGTGATCCAGAGTCGTAGGAGCTATCAGCAGACTTTGAGAGCACTCCATTGTTCCGGAGGTGCCACTTATGATCATATTCTTTTGCGTATATATTTTGGGCACGACGGGGTCCTGTCCCGTCCTTATGTCTAATACTCTAGTAGAGGCTCGTAGATACATAAGTGTGGGTTGTTGGTGTCCCATGACGATGTCAGTGTACATTTTTGTATATCATCTTTGGTAACCGTACAGGCTTATGTTTATCTATGTGTAGCCTTGGGGTATTTATATATGTATGTGTTCAGGTTGAGTATGATGACTAGTGATATGAGCGGTGCTCGGTAGTTAGCTCCGGGTACCCGTCATGGCCCTTAGTCAGGTCGTGACAATCGCCATGCTTTAAGTATTTTTATTTAAATTCCTTCTTCTTTTTTTTTTTTAAAAAAAGAGTAAAATAGTTCAATTAAAGTTTAATAATTATCTAGTCGTTAAGGAAAGCGATAAGTGTCGACGAAATGTGAAGCAAAAGCGCACCTGGTTTTTCCTAGTCTGTGGGGCTGGACTTGGATCCTAATGCAAAGAATATAAAAAGAAAATATCCAATGAATAATGGTCATTATTTTATTCCAATATCCATACCAATTTGTTTAATATTCTTCACTTCTTATCCAGTTTCAAAAATATTGACATACTTTTTTATGTGTAAATTAATTAAACTTTAATTCTCGTGTTTTCATTGTCATGACTTCTTGTAGATCTTATCGACTATACAAAACCTAGTGTTATATCTGAACTCCATTGTATTGTCATGACTTGTTGTAGATCTTATTGACTATACAAAACGTAGTGTTATATCTAAACTCCATTGTATTGTCATGACTTCTTGTAGATTTTATTGAATAGTACAAACCCTAGTGTTATATCTAAACTCCATTGAATGGGGTGAATTTGGGCTTGGCAGGAAGACTAGTCAGAAATCGATAGGTGCATGCGTCACACATGCATCTCGTGCATCGCACATACATCTTATGTGTGCCACACGTGCATCCCGTATGTCACACGTGCAACCCGTGTCAATTAGTAAAATTATACCTCTCAGTTTATGTTGTGAAGGATGCCAACAAACTGCACAACCTCCTTATGCAGTAGCACAAGATGGCTCTAGTAACTATAACACAATGATTGATGCAGGCTTGACGGCCCCGAATAACAACATTGTACAATACTACATTCAAACAAAACAAGGAACCTACAACGAATATGTCCAAATCGAAGAATGGCAAACAAACATCGTACTCATTGGAGAAGGAATGGACAAAACCATAATCTCAAGAAATAAGAGCTTTGGAGGTGGCATTGGGACTTACCACACTACTACCATGGGTAAGTCAGTTATTGTTAATTTACTTCATGAAAATATGTTACTAATGTTTTTTATTCCGAATTATGTAGCATGCAATAGTACTTGCATCATTGATCTCATGACTGTCTGTTTTTCTCTTTTAAGGGTGAATAGGCGAGGCTTCATGGCGCAAGACATCACTTTTAGAAACACGACTGGAGCTAAGAACCAACAGGAAATAGCATAAAGGACAACTGCTGATTTATGTACCTTTTATAGGTGTCAATTCGACGGTTTCAAGACTCCTTATACACAGACTTTGGCAAGCAGTTCTACACGGAGTGTAAAATTTTGGGTACCATTGACTTTATTTGTGGTGATGCAGCTGGGGTGTTCCAAAATTGCTTAATTGAAGCACGTATACCACTGCATGACCAATACATTACCATCACAACGCAACAGAGAAATATTGAGAATGAACCAACATGATTTGTTGCAAAAATGCATGTTAAAATTAGCAATCCCTAATGGTGGTAATGTAATTATGTATTTAAGTTGGCATGGGTAACCTCTCGAGTACTGTGGTTATGCAGAGTTACATAGACCTGATAATAAATTCAAGAGGATGGATAGAACAAGATGTTGGATATAATTCGACGGGATATCCCTAGTAGGGGTGTCCAAGATGACCCAAAAGTTGATGGCACGCCCAATCCGCTCAAAATTTTATGGGTTAGACTCAAGATAATTTCACATTGGGCTGATTTTAGCCCAACCCAACATAACCTATTTTAAAGTGGGCAATTTGCAGGTTTGTCCCTCGTTAGGGGTGGTCTTTAATTTTTACCCCTCAAAATGGCGGTCTTTAAATTTTGCCTTCAGGCAGAATTTCCATGGGCACAGGCAGAATTTCTGCCCATGCAAATTCTGCCTATTTGGGCCTTAAAGACCAATGCATTTGAAGGGCACTCAACACAAAAAAAATGAATAATCCTTGGGTCAATCGTAGCCCAACCTATTATTTAGCTCAACCCATTTTGACTTGCCCAATTTCAGCCCAACCCGCCCATTTGACGCCCCTAATAATCATCATCTGATAGCAAAGACCTTGATGGTCTACCAGGAATTAGCTTATAAGCTACATCATTTCCAGCCATAGTCTTTTTATTAGCATTAAAAAAACCACAGTTCAGCTGGTTCAATCCCAACTTGAGTCCTAGCTTCGGAGTCTGTTTTCATAGTTTCTTTAACAACAGTCCAGTAACTCTTCCTTGGTTATATTTTCTGGTCCTTCACTCTTGCAGTTTTCAGTTTGGCTTTCAAGAATGAATTTTTACTACCATCAACATCAAGATCAATGCAGTAGGTAAGGAAATGATCATGGTTGACTGCAATTGTGTTTTCTGCCACTAGGGTCCCATAAACATCTTGTGTAATTTGTTCATCTTTCGTGTATTTCACAGACTTCATCTCCATAATCCCTGTTAGACTTGCCTTCGCCAATGAAAAGGAAAAAGGTAAGACAGATTAAAAGATTAAGGTAAAAATGATTGACTAGTATCTTAATTCTTACTACAACTTTAATGGATCCACTTTGTTTGAACTTCCAATCAAGTATATAGTCAAAATTTCCAACTGTTGTTACCATTCTGATCACCAAATTAACTTCTTGTTGTCCCTTGCTGTTCTACAAAAGCCATTTAGAGTTAATTATGTCAATAGAGTGATCACAATTTAGCAGAGAAATCTTTATTTAGAGGCTTACTGAAAAGCCAGGTACTTCGATTTTTCTGTATGCCTCCACGCAACATCGCCAGCATTCAAAAATGCAAATATCTCGAGGGACTTGCACTACTTGGCCTTATGAATCAGCCATGTAACCGTCCATATACACTGCATTGTTTGGACGGTCCAGTGATGGAACAATGTTGCTAGCCGATCTCCCAAAACCAAATTCACCCACATCCATGAATGTCCTATAGTACCATTGAAATGTAGGATCCATGTAAGGCACGGATATCTCAGAGATGACCTCTTATGGAGCACACATCGATATTCATTTCTGGCAGCATCATATACAGAAGCTGTAGATATGATCATCCATGCTCTAGTGTTGAATCCAACATGAAATTTCCAATTAGCCCATTTGACTTCATGGCCTTGGATGTTTATCCTGGAGGGTCTTCTGTGTCATTGCAAGTGACTGATCCCTGGCTCGATGAATTAAAATTAGCTTCTTTTGCTTCAGGCAAGGGAGCTCTGAATCTATCCACAAACTTAACGATCTTCATTGATTCAACATCTACTAGTGTAGTTATTCCTTCTATAGGCCTTGCCCAAAAGTTAGTAGTCCCTTCGCGATAAAAACATGGAACGCTAAGAACTCTTCTGGTGTTTTTCTGACCAAACCATCCAACTGATAGTGGTATGCAGATGACTTCAGATATATTCAAGCCCCTTTTGATATTGAATCTTGAAATTTAGGACTACTCAATGTCACCCTGATGAACTGTATAAGTTCATTGAGAGTAAAAAGAGGAAAGCCATGGCCAGTGTATTATTTTTGTGATATGATAGACCTAGTGTCCAAGTCTAGTGTGAATTCATGTGACTCGCCACTAGCGCAAACTCCAATCCTGGCTCGGGGATAAGGAAAAGAGGCATTGTTTGATTTATGCAAGGACAACCAAGGAAGGACATCATTCTTTTCTGGTTCTTCAAGGTCTACAAAATGAAATGTTACATTAGAGAGGGGACCAAGGTGGGACTTTTGGATAATGACTCTAATTTGGTTGATTTCATCAGGATTAAGAGGGTCTAAAGGATGATGTTGGCAGTTAATAGAAAAGAACAAGAATGCAAGTAGAATAGGGAGAGAAACGGACATCTGTAATACTTTTATCAGTTCCATGGTGCTCTCAATCCAATTACTGTCTCCACATATATAGTATTTGGTATCTATTTATCTTTTTCTCTTTCTTCTCTTTTTTCAAATTGTTGTGGTTATATAAGGTTTGCACGATCAGAAGAAATGCTTTTAACAAATAATATTTGCTCCCTCGTGGCAATATTATCTTATCAGAAGCCAACAAAAATAACCTATTACACATTTAATACAAGTGGTGGATCAGAGCTGAAAATGATTTATTGCTCTGCTTCTTTCATATGGTCACGTAAAGATAGCTTCTGTCGATCTACGACAAACCGTTTTCCTTAATCCTGACTTGACATTGGCTATTTAAAACTCACTTGGCATACTAAAACTAAGATTAATATAATTAACCCCAACTAGTAATTGCTTGATTGATTGGTCACATAAGAAGAACACCCTTGTATATCAAGATCATATGTTTCGTCTACCATTCATAAAGACCCTTGATTGAGTTGTAAATTCTTTGAAGTCACTTGCTTTAATTTCCACATATTAAAAGATACTATTGCTGCAAAATTCAACAATGACAAGGGCTGACTTTCTTTAACTTAACAGGCTTGAGAAAAGGATTCTCCGCAACCACCAATAATATCATTAGAAATTTCTTAAATGCAAGACATTATCCACATCCATATGTTGGCATGACTGGAAAATATTTCCGCTTAGGTACACGATGATCACCCAATGTGTATCATGATTCACTGGATTTAACTTATATCCACTGACAACGAAATAAAATTTTTACACTATCAGTGCAATTTAAGTCTTTAATCTACTATAGAAGGTTTAACTTATCCGATTTTGAGTGTAAATAATTACCTGGAACTTGTCTTTTAAATGACCTGAAAGTGTAATTCTTTTTTTATTGTGTCGGTGTATTGAAGTTAAATTATACTCCGTAGTACAAATTCCTTGTTCTCGATTTCCCTGAGAAATAGCAATTCATTAATCTGTATGATCCACCATAACATATGGCTTAAAGCTTTTTAATAAACCTTACTAAGCCTTCTAAAATTAGAATATACGCAAATACTATTGCTACAAGCATTAACCAAGAGCTGACTTTCTTTAATAAAAATAATAGTAGATTATTTTTTTTTCATAAATAGTGATATTTGTATACGGTAAAAACCGGATATAAGTCAAACTGGTGGAACGAGGAACCAGAGGAAGGAATGAGAATGTGTCGGATACTATTCGCCCTTGACCGGAGTAGTGCCTGGGCCGGAGCTGAGTGAGGGCACCGACTGATCTGCCTTCTGCATCGTTGAAACGGCCAAGCCCGGTGACTAGAGCATTCATGGTCGTTGGTCCGTGTAGCCATTTGTCCGAGTAGCCGTTGGTCCGTGTGGCCGTTGTAGGCTGGCCACGCGCCAGTAACGTCCAGTCATGGTCAACTACCCACCATGCGTGTGTCAGACGGCGCCGTCAGTCTAATCCCACCAAATCCGTGCAGAGTTGTCCTTGTTATTATTATTTTATTAGTTCACATTGTATGAGACCCATGGGGGTCACACTATAAATAGAGCACATCCCCCTCCTTTGTAGGGGTTGGTTCCTTTTGCTTTCCAAGAACACTTATAATAGAAGAATTCATATATACAATCTCTCTCTCAATATTTGATTCGGCCAAGGCCGTTTGTTTCCATTATTATTGTGTTTCTCCCATCAAGTGTTTCACATTGTTCATAAACGTTTACACTCATAGCAAATTGTCATCAGTAGCCGTTTTATTAAAGAACTCTCATATACATATTTTCTCTATCTACCATACATCAAGACCCAAAGCACATATCCTATACCTACTTACAAAGTTAATTGATTATCCGAATTCGGGGTAAACAGTTTGGCGCCCACCATGGGGCTAGGATAATAGTGGTCTTTGGCCTTGATTTCTATTATATTCATCAAAATCAAAAACGACCCTGCCCGTCTCTACGAAAACGGACTAAATGGCTGACATCGAACAATCCGGTCATGTCAATAACATCGAGATTGTGGCGGAAAATGAAGGAAGCGGACTACGGGCATTGCCGAACCCCGCTGACCCGAACCCCGTCGATTCAAGGGAGGGACTCAACCGGTAAAATACCGTGGATCAAGAGAATGCCGCCCTACCGGCCACTGATCCTCTAAATACTCACAATTCTATTACATTGTCCCGGGATCGGGGCCGGAGAGAACCGGACGCACCAAACGATGGTGTTAACTTACGTTTAATTTTCGAAATGTTGCAGGAACAAAGAGCGGCAATCACCGAGCAAGGAATGGCAATTGCCCAGCTGCAGAACGGAAAGGATGAAGCAGGGCCGGAAAAGGCAAAGGGTACTGCTGAAACCGGAAGAAACGAGGCACGAATGGTCGAGAGCGACGGCTCCGGGGCCAGCTCCTCTACCGAGGTTCTAAAGATGCTCGAAACTTTGGCAAAACGGGTAGATTCAACCGAAAAGAGGGTCGAGACATACAATTCTCGGGTGGACCAGATACCGGGGGCTCAACCTTTGCTGAAGGGGCCGAATTCGAAAAGGTACATTCAAAGGCCTTTTCCACCGAGTGCGGCCCCGAAACTGATCCCGAAGAGGTTCAAAATGCCCGATATACAGAAGTATGACGGTACAACGGACCCGCACGAGCACATGACCTTATATACCTGTGCCATAAAGGGTAATGATATGCAGGAAGATGAGATCGAGTCGGTGTTGCTGAAAAAATTTGGGGAAACTCTGTCGAAGGGAGCGTTGACGTGGTATGACCACCTACCCGAGCATTTGATCACTTCTTTCGAAATGCTCGCCGATGCCTTCGTGAAGGCACATGCCGGTGCCATAAAGGTGCAGGCCCGTAAGGCCGATATCTTCCGAATAACTTAAAGGGACGATGAGCTACTGCGGGAGTTCGTCAACCGGTTCCAGAGGGAACGGATGGAACTCCCCCCGGTGCCAGAAGAATAGGCCGCACAAGCTTTCACAAAGGGGCTCAACATGCTAAGTTCGGCTGCTTCGACCAAATTGAAAGAAAATTTGCTGGAATACGAGGCCGTGACATGGGCCGATGTCCACAATCGGTATGAGTCAAAGATTCGGGTGGAGGATGATCAGTTCGAGCTTTCTTCGGTAAAGTTAAAAGTGAATAGAAGTTTCGAGAAATCGAGGAAGGGTTATGAAACGAAGTCCGAATCATCAAAAGAAAGGTTTCGGCCATACTCCCACTCGGATAGACCAAAATTCAGGTCGGAAAAGTCAAGGGAAAGCCCGAGCCACTTCTCAGGTCGAGGTAGCAAGCGGGTCGAGCGCCCGTCAAACAGCCGGGGGCTCTCGTTCAGGAGTGATGTCGGAAGTTCTACCAGCAATAAGGGTCCACCGAAGATTTCGGAGTACAACTTCAACGTCAGTACTTCGGATCTTGTCTCGGCCATCGGCCGCGTCCCGGATGTGCGATGGCCGAAACCATTAAGGTCAGATCCGGGACAATGGGATCCGAACATGGTGTGTGAATATCACGGAACCCATGGTCACAAAACTGAGGATTGCCGCCAGTTGAGAGAGGAGGTAGCCCGGTTATTGAAAAACGGCCACCTCCGAGATTTATTGAGCGAGCGAGCCAAAAATCACTACAAGGAAAGGGAAGCTCATCGGAGGGTCGAACCGTTTGAACACCAGCATACAATCAACATGATAGTTGGGGTATTGACGTCCCTCGGGGGCCGATAATGAAACGGACCAAGGTCTCTATTGTTCGTGAAAAACGCATCCGAGACCATTCAACCGGGGGCTCTATTTCCTTCGATGACGAAGACGCGGAAGGCATCATCCAACCGCACAATGATGCATTGGTAATTTCTATACTCATCTTTAAAACTAAGATTAAACGTATTTTGGTTGACCCATGTAGCTCGGCCAACATCATCCGATGGAGAGTGGTCAAATAGCTAGGGCTGCTATATCGGATCGTATCGGTGGCTCGGGTACTCAGTGGGTTCAATATGGCTAGCGAAACTACGAAGGGAGATATCTCGTTGCCCGTGAACGCGGATGGAACCATTCAGCAAGCGGTGTTCTATGTGATCGAAGGCGACATGAAGTATAATGCGTTATTGGGCAGACCTTGGATACATAGCATGAGGGCAGTTCCCTCAACACTGCATCAGTTGCTGAAATTCCCCACCCCGGAGGGGGTGAAGACCATCCGAGGTGAGCAGCCCGCAGCAAAGGAAATGTTCGCAGTAGAGGAGGCAGCGCCCCGGCCCAAGGAGCCGGCTCAGGAAAAGAAGGGTGTAACCGGAGGGGAGGTCCCCCAATAGCAACCAAAATATACCAGGCCAGATCCAGTGCATGAAGAAGATGACTTCGGGATACCCAGATCCTTTGTCATGCCGGATGACTCGGACGCGACCAAATCAACCGTAGAGGAGCTGGAGCAGATCATCCTGTTCGAGTTCTTACCGGACAAAAAGGTATACCTGGGCACGGGTCTTACCCCGGAGCTCAGGCGCAAACTAATTGAGTTTCTTCGGGCTAACGCCGATTGCTTTGCATGGTCGCATATAGATATGACAGGTATATCACCAGAAATAGCATCACACAAACTCAGCTTAGACGGGAAGTTTCCCCCAGTGAAGCAAAAAAGAAGGCCCATGGCGGAACCAAAACACGCCTTCGTGAAAGACGAAGTAACAAAGCTTTTAAAAATAGGTTCCATCCGGAAGGTGAAATGCCCGGATTGGCTTGCTAACATGGTGGTGGTGCCCAAAAAAGGTAACAAATTTCGAATGTGTGTAGATTATAAGGATTTAAACAAGGCATGCCTGAAGGATTCATTTCCATTGCCTCACATCGATAGAATGATCGATGCGACGGCCGGACATGAAATGTTAAGTTTTCTCGATGCTTACTCCGGGTACAACCAAATCCGGATGCACCCGGAGGATCAAGAGAAAACATCATTCATCACCCGTTATGGGACTTACTGTTATAACGTCATGCCTTTCGGATTAAAAAATGCCATTGCAACTTACCAACGCCTAGTTAATGGAATGTTCGAAGAACAAATAGGGAAAACAATGGAAGTTTATGTTGACGTTATGGTTGTTAAGTCCCTGGAAACAGAGGACCATTTAAAGCATTTGCAGGAAACCTTCAATGTACTCCGCAGATACAACATGAAACTCAACCCAGAGAAATGTGCCTTCGGCGTAAGGTCTGGTAAATTTCTGGGGTTCATGGTGTCAAACCGGGGAATTGAAATCAACCCGGACAAGATCAAGGCCATCGAGGATATCGAGGTCGTGAACAACATAAAGGGGGTACAGAAGCTCACCGGGAGGATAGCGGTGCTGAGTCGCTTCATATCGAGGTCCTCGGACAAGAGTCATCGTTTCTTCTCTTTGCTCAGGAAGAAGAACGACTTCGTTTGGACACCGGAGTGCCAAGAAGCCCTACGAGAGTTGAAGAGGTACTTGTCTAGCCCCCCCGTTGCTGCACACACCAAAGGCCGATGAACCACTTTTCCTCTACCTAGCTGTCTCCGAAATGGCGGTAAGTGGCGTTTTGGTCCGAGAAGAATCAAGTACGCAATTCCCTATCTATTATGTAAGTAGAACTTTGGGGGATGCAGAGACCCATTACCCCCATTTGGAAAAGTTGGCATTAGCACTGGTAAGCGCTTCCAGAAAGCTCAAACCTTATTTCCAATGCCACCCCATATGTGTAGTAACCACTTACCCTCAGTGGCGGAGCCAGGAATTAGTCGAAGGGTGTGCAAATTTTCTTCTCGCTTGAGTTAAGGGTGTGCAAAATTAAATATATATTCATAATAGCGAACATTTAACCTATGTATACCGTATAATTTTCTGACGAAGGGTGTGCACCTGACCACCCTTCGCCTAAGGTGGCTCCGCCCATGCTTACCCTTTAAAAAACATCATGCATAAACCGGAGTTGTCAGGTAGATTAACAAAATGGGTTGTAGAAATTAGCGGTTACGATATCGAGTATAAACCTCGAACGGCCATCAAGTCCCAAATCTTGGCCGATTTTGTGGCAGACTTTACCCCGGCTATGGTCCCCGAGGTCGAAAAGGAACTTTTGCTGACCTCGGGAAAGACCACGGGCATTTGGTCTCAACACACGGACGGGGCCTCGAACCTTAGAGGTTCCGGACTAGGGATTGTCCTTAGGACCCCGGCCGAGGATGTCATTCGGCAATCCATTAGAACTGCTAAATTGACTAACAATGAAGCCGAATATGAGGCTATGATTGCAGGTTTGGAATTGGCTCGAAGCATGGGAGCCGAAATAATCGAGGAAAAATGTGACTCGCTTTTGGTCGCAAACCAGGTGAACGACGTGTTCGAGGTAAAGGACGAACGGATGCAGAGGTACCTCGAGAAAATCCAAGTGGTACTTCATCAATTTAAAGAATGGACCATGCAACACATACCGAGGGAGCAGAACAGCGAAGCCGATGCATTAGTAAATTTGGGATCGTCGGTCGAGGGGGAGGAAATCAACCACGGGGCAACGGTGCACTTATCAAACACGGCCATAGAAACCGGGCAAGCCGAAATATACACAATGGGCTTAACTTGGGATTGGCGCAATAAGTACATCGAATACCTGCGTGACGGAAAGCTCCTGAATGACCCGAAGGAATCACGGTCACTACGGACCAAGGCCGCCCATTTTTGCTTAGTGGATGGCCAATTGTATCGACGCTCTTTCCTCGGTTCCCTGGCTAAGTGTTTGGGCCCCGGAGAAACAGAATACGTGATGAGAGAGGTACACGAAGGAACCTGTGGAAACCACTCTGGTGGAGAAGCTCTGGTTCGAAAAATCATCAGGGCCGGTTATTACTGGAATCGAATGGACGAAGACGCTAAAAGTTTTGTCCGAAAATGCGACGGATGTCAGAAGCATGCTCCGATAATTCACCAGCCCGGGGAGTTGCTGCATTCGGTGATCTCACATTGGCCTTTCATGAAGTGGGGAATGGACATTGTGGGTCCGTTACCTCAGGCACCAGGTAAGACCCGTTTCATTTTGTTTATGACTGACTATTTTTCTAAATGGGTTGAAGCACAGGCCTTCGAAAAGATAAGAGAGAAGGAAGTCATCGACTTCATATGGGATCACATCATCTGCCGTTTCGGCATCCCCTCCGAGATAACTTGTGATAATGGTCCTCAGTTCGTGGGTGGCAAGGTCAACAATTTCCTCGAGGGATTGAAGATCAAGAAAATCGTGTCAACCCCGTATCACCCATGCGCGAACGGACAGGCAAAATCCACGAACAAAACGATAATCCAAAATCTGAGGAAAAGGCTTGAAGCATCGAAGCACCATTGGAGGGAGATATTACCGGAGGTGTTGTGGGCTTACAGAACCACATCCAGATCGAGCACGGGGAAACCCCGTTCTCTTTGGTTTACGGAGCCGAAGCCCTTATCCCCGTGGAAGTCGGTGAACCGACCCTCCGTTTCAGGTATACCACCGAAGAGTCAAACGGGGAAGCCATGGCCGTGAAGCTCGACCTCGCAGATGAACTACGCGAAAGCGCGTCGGTCCACATAGCGGCCCAAAAACAGAGGATGGAAAGATACTACAACCGAAGAGACAATTTTCGGCATTTCCAAGTTGGGGATTTAGTGCTTCGAAAAGTTACCTTGCACACCAAGAACCCCAACGAGGGAAAGCTGGGTCCGAACTGGGAAGGCCCGTACAAGGTAACCGGTATAACGGGCAAAGGATCGTATCAATTGGAGTCCATGGGCGGGCAGCATCTGCGTAATAACTGGAACGTGGCCCATCTAAAGAGATACTACTGCTAAGGTATGGTCTCCCCGTATTCTCTTATTAACTTTTCTCTTTTGCAGGAAGTCGAGCGGGACAAAATTAGAATCTAGATCTGAAAACACGTGTTGCACTCTTTTCCTTAGTACGGTTTTGTCCCAAAATGGGTTTTCCGACAATGTTTTTAATGAGGCAACGAGTACAACGTGTTACTTAACAAATATGAAGGGCAAGTACCCGGATACCCGGTGTCGCATCCTCCGATTGGGGACATAATAGCACTCACCCGACTTCGGAGATCGAATAAGTGCTAGGGGAGTACTATGCCATACCGAAGATGACCCCGATTAAAGCAAACGGAGAAGCTCAACATTTGCTACGGCAAAACTAAGGCTCGGCCACCGGCCATAGCCTCCGATGTAAGGACCAAACGATCATAATGAATCGTGTCCCATTTAGCATTTTGCTACGGCAAAACTAAGGCCCGGCCACCGGCCATAGCCTCCGGTGTAAGGACCAAACGATCATAACGAATCGTGCCCCATTTTACATTTGCTACGGCTAAGGAAGAAAGAGTTAAAATTCTCATATGTATAAACATTTTGCAAACACAAAGTTATCAAAAGTTGGGATAACAGCTTCCTGTTAAATATACTTGGCCCAGTTGATAACCACCGTATTTCGATACTGCCTCATTCACATACCCTACACCGGGTACCATGGTCAAAATTCGACAAAGGCAACGAGATCACAATGATCCAAGCCAAAATTTGATAAGCTACCGGCCCCAAAATATCGGATAAGACCTACGGGCACGATGAATTAACGACTACGAGTGGACTTGTCCTAGAACGGACCAACAACTATGGCAAAAGCAGTAAACAAACATTCAAACGAAGAAGCAATAAAGATGCACTTTTCATTTATACAACGGATGTTTCTTACATCAAAAGAAAAACAAAATCCTACAAAGGCAAAAAATAAAAACAGAAAGCAAGGCACAAGCCCTATGCTATCCGGCATGACTAGAGGTGGATAAGTGCTCGGACTCGGTCCGCTTGGAGTCGTCTGACTCGGACCCGAGGCGGACCCGAGGGCACGATTGGCTTCCTCCTCCATCCTCTTGGCCTCGAGTATCAGGGCCGGAAGATCCGAGAGACCATGCTCAGCTTGCTCGAGGGAGATCCGCCGAGACTTCCACTTCTCATACTCGGCAACAATAGCAGTATGAGCCTCGGCCGCCTTAACACTTCTCCGGTTTCTTCCAAGTCGGCCTCAGCCTTGGCCAGTTTTGCTTCCAGATCAGCCCGATCCTCCTCAAGGACACTTATCCTACCAGTGGCTGCCTCCAGCTCGGCCTTAAGGCCGTCGTTGGCGATAACCGCCTCTTCGAGCTCGACCCTTAGGCCTTCACATATCCGAGACCGCTCCTCGGCTTTCTCCTCGAACACCCTCCTACGCTCGTTGGACAAAGCTGCCTCGTACTCGAGCTGCCGGTTCCTCTCGGTCAGGCCCGTTGCATCAGCCTTCACTGAGTCCAGCTCCCCCCGGAGTCGGGAAATCGTGGTCTCGAGCTCATCTAGCCTAGAGAAAAACTGGGCTTTATCCCGGCTAAGGCCGATTTTTTCAGCCTCAAGGCTCCGGTTATAGTCGGTCATAGCAGCCAGTTCACTCTTCAGACGACGGTTTTCGTCCTTAGCCGCATCGAGCTCAGGACGAAGGTTGGCCAGCACGGCCGCCCGATCCAACTCTTCCTCCTTCTCCTGAAGAAGATGCGGTATTTCTCCGTTTCTCGGCCCTGGGCATCCAGTTGGCCTCGAAGATCATCTATCTCATGTTGGGCACGGATGAAAGCTTCATTAACCAGCACCACACTCTGCAGGTGAAACAAGTCAGAAGGCTTAGGCGAAGTAAGGATAAAATCCACAGATAAACTATACAAGGATGACAGAAGAGCTTACCCGGTTACTTGCATGCATACCCTCGTTAATGAGGCACTGCCAAGTGAGCCCGGTCATTTTGCGCCTGTCCGAGTCAGAAATAAGAGGTCGCAAATTGCTCGCTACGCCCACCGAACGCGATAGAAAGCTGTAGTCCTCGGGGACGGTGACTATGACCGATCTGGTTCTCCTTGGCTCCATGCTCGGGGCCGGGAAGATATTTACCAAGCTGTCCCTGGCGCCTGATTCGAAGATCCGGTTGGCCGGCCTCATGGCTCGAGGAATAGGGAGGTGACCAAAGCCCGCTGCTTCGTCGGTAGCGGGGGGCTCGAGAACATATCGTCAAAATCATCCACCCGCAGAGCCGGGGTAGATGAACTTGGAGCAGCCTCAATATTTTCGGCAAAGGCCGGCGGCTCCACAGTCGCAACAGGCTCATGCTCGGGAGACGGACGAGAGCCTGTGAGGGCCTCGCTCTCCGGTACTGGGGCGGTCCTTTTGTCGGTTTCAGCAGCAACCGCTTCCCCGGACCTTTTCCTTTGCAGGGGAGTGTCTTCCGAAGAAGTTTCACCTGAAATGTCGACAAAGTCAATCGACCGAAGAGGAGACGGTGAAAGTATTCCTTCCACACCTGAATGTGGAGCGGGAACCAACAGACCTTCGCCGATAGAAGGAAGGGGTGGAACGGAGACCGCCTCCTCCGGTATTGGAGCCACGGAGGGAACGGAGCCGACTCTCCGGACAATGATGTCGGGCTCCGTCTCTTCTCTTGAAGACCGAGCAACGCTTCTTGCTTTCTTCCTTTTTGGCGTCTGCCCCTTTTCGGAGGGCCGTTTTCTTTTTGCGGCATCGGTAAGAACGCGAGAAGAACCCGCTGTGTCAAACTCGGATGCCAGTGATGGGGGAGCGGTCCCCGACTCCGATCTGGGGGCTACCAAGCCCTTAGGCAAACCTGAAAAGACAAGATGTTAGCAAAGGTCAAAGGACAGAACGAATAAAGGAGAATGCAGCAGAATAGAAGTAGAAGGCTACCGTGATTTTGGGCTATCCATCGGCCACGAGACAGGTGGGCCCATGTCCGGTCGTCATGGGGATGCTGGGCGAGGAGTACGGTGACCCAGTCACTCAGATTCCGGATGACCGGAGGAACGTACCCATTGGCTGACAAAAGTAAGGAAGAAACAGTGAGAAAGCAGAATCAAAATTTGACGAAGCAATGCTAAAGCAATTATTCGAGACTTCGGACTTACGCTTGTTGTTCCACTTCTCCGGGAAAGGCATGTGGTTGGCTGGAATAATGTCCTCGGTCTTCACCCGGACGTATCGCTCCAACCATCCCCGGTCTCTGTCTTCATCCATTTTCGAGAAGAATGGATTCTGGCTGCGCTTGGCCAGTTTCATTACGCCACCTCGGAACAGCCTTGGGGAGTATAGGCGTATCAGGTGAGCCAGTGTGAACTCCTTCTCGTTGTTGGCCAACAACCGGAGACAAGCTACGACCCTCCAAACATTTGGGCCGATCTGAGCCAGCGTAACGCCGTAAATCCGACACATGTCGAGAATGACCGGATCCACCGGAGGGTCGAGTTTGAGAGTGAAGGGGTATGTGTAAACATACAGAAACCCTTCACGATGGTCGGTAACGAATTCGTCTGGTCCGGGGGCGAACACCCGAACCGGACGGGTGTCCCACCTGCAATCGGCCCGGACTGTGTCGAGCTTCTCCTCGGTGATAGATGAGGGATACCGCCTCACGTTGAATCCCTTGTCTGAAACGGAGGAAGGCTTTTCGACCTCAAGGTCTTTGTTGAAATTGAATTTAGCCGGTATGATATCCGAAGCCGTGGGCTCGAATTTAGCCGGAGACGTAGGCTCGGCCCCCGGGGACGATACCAGTGGAGCATCATGGGAAGTGGATTCAGACATCTTGGGAATAGGAAAGAAGGGAGGTTCAAGAGAGGGACTTAAGAAAAATGAAGGAACTGGTGATGACTGAGAGAAAGAGAGACAGAATTGGTTCTTTTGCACGATTGTGTGAAGCAATGAACCAACTGCAGATCAAATGGGAAGTTGATTGTATGTAGTGTAGATGGAAGAGCGCAGAAAAGGGAGTGAAATTGAAGAAGAACAAAAGCGTGAAAGTGAAAAAATGAGGAGGTAAAAGAGCCTTATATAGGCGAAGAAGAGGAACGGTTACCGAGGATGGCCAATCAAGGGGCACCACGTGTCCCGTCATTAATTCGAAGTGACTCGAAACGACGAGCAAAAGGCGGTTGGCAGAGGCGGGCCATCCGGGGCGGGACACGTGGCCGATAAAAGGGGAGGCATTACGCAGCCGTTCCCGCCAAAATAAGAAGATAACGACGAGCTGACAAAATCACCGGTTTCAGAAATTATCCACTTCCCGTTACTCCGGTAGACCGGAGATCCGGGAAGTGTGGGGGTTATCTGTATACGGTAAAAACCGGATATAAGTCAAACCGGTGGAACGAGGAACCGGAGGAAGGAATGAGAATGTGCCGGATACTATTCGCCCTTGACCGGAGTAGTGCCTGGGCCGGAGCTGAGTGAGGGCACCGACTGATCTGCCTTCTGCATCGTTGAAACGGCCAAGCCCGGTGACTCGAGCATTCATGGCCGTTGGTCCGTGTAACCATTTGTCCAAGTAGCCGTTGGTCCGTGTGGCCGTTATAGGAGGGCCACGCGCCAGTGACGTCCAGTCATGGTCAACTACCCACCATGCGTGTGTCAGACGGCGCCGTCAGTCTAATCCCACCAAATCCGTACAGAGCTGTCCTTGTTATTATTATTTTATTAGTTCACATTGTATGAGACCCATGGGGGTCACACTATAAATAGAGCACATCCCCCTCCTTTGTAGGGGTTGGTTCCTTTTGTTTTCCAAGAACACTTATAATAGAAGAATTCATATATACAATCTCTCTCTCAATATTTGATTCGGCCAAGGCCGTTTGTTTCCATTATTATTGTGTTTCTTCCATCAAGTGTTTCACATTGTTCATAAATGTTTACACTCATAGCAAATTGTCATCAGTAGCCGTTTTATTAAAGAACTCTCATATACATATTTTCTCTATCTACCATACATCAAGACCCAAAGCACATATCCTATACCTACTTACAAATTTAATTGATTATCCGAATTCAGGGTAAACAATATTAACCACATGGTACAAATTTGTCCAGTTGACTTTAGGAGACTTATTAAAGAACAGGATTATGCTGAAAGAAATTAGCAGGCCTGAGCTCAAAACCAGTGCTTAGTGTTGGCATAACTGGAAAATCTTCCTGCTTAGGTACATGATGAACACCCAATGTGTACCATAATACAATATCTTTGTTCTCAATTTCCCTATCCCTGCATCATAAAAGAAATTTGCAACTTCTTTAATCAATCTGATCCATTTACCTTAAAAAATTAAAAATTCTGCTCTTCAGAAAAGTAATCTATTGCATTACCTGAGGCTCCACATGGCCAATGTATCATCACCTTGGCTTTGATCAGTATATAATCCTCCTGCCCATTTCTCAGACTTGTTATAAGGTGTCACCCACACATTGTACTTTGTAAAACCTCCCCGGATTTGTGGGTAATCATCGTCACTTAACAAGGGACCTGTTGCAGATCCCGGGATCAGACAGTAGCCTATATTATTCCCAACCTGAGTCTTCTTGTTGGGGTTCACTACTACCATTTCAAGGGCTTCTGAACCTAGCTGAATATTTGCATCCGACTCCATTTTAGCTGTTTCACTAACAACTGTCCAGTAACTCTTTCTTGGTGAACTTTTGTTGCCCACACGGCTAGTTTTTAAGTTATTTTTGACAAAGGAATTTTCATGACCGTCCACGTCTAAATCAAGGTGAAAGGTAAGGAAATGATCATGATATGCTCCTAACGTGTTTTCTGCTATTAGTGTACCATAAGCTTCTTCCTTTATCTGGTCGTTGTGAGTATATATCGATCCCCTTACTTCAAGTAGACCAGTTAAGCCAACCTGTGACAATGAATTCGATTTACTTTAACATTATTTCTATACAAAGTTGATACTTACTGTAAGCTACTAAAAATTTGTTTTAATGATCTTGGTTCACTTACAGTGACTTTGATGCTTCCACTTTGCTTGAATTCATAATCAGTAATGTAATCATAGTTCCCTGCAGTTGAAACCATTCTCACTACCAAGCTCACCTCTGGTCTAACCTTTCTTATCTGCAGCTCAAAATTTTGAAATGAAAAAAAAAAATGTAATCCCAAAAGAAATATAAGCAAGAACATTACATATAATTTACTAACTTACCACTTTTCCAGGAATCGCAAGCTCTGTATGGCGCCACATGACATCTCCAGCATAACGTTCGAATATACAAATTACATTAGGCATTTTTCCTGGAGTACCATCTTGATAGATGAAGTAGCCATCAATATACTTTGCATTTTCCGGGCAATCCTTGGATGGTTGAAGCTCTACAGCACAAAGACCAAATCCATATTCACCTGCATCAAAATAGGTCCTGAAGTACCAATCTTCAGTCAAATCCATGTATGGCACAAAAACTTCTGACACAAATCCTCTATACAAAACACTCCTAAATTCTCCCTTGTCAACATCAAAGATTGATGCTAGTGATATGATAATTCCTGCTCTCATATCATAATCTACATGAAACTTCCAGTCTTCCCACCTAAAATTATTTAAAAAATGTCATTCTTCAGCAAAGAGCTATGTTTTGGTTTTATAAACAACAGTTATTCAGCATCATTTACTTTGAAAAAAGAGGATATTAAGGTATCTCTTAAAATAAATCTAATCGTTACCTCACTGTGTTTCCATCTAGAGTAAAACTTGGTCCATTAGGCTGCACTATTTTTATTCCATCTTGTTGGAAATTGGAGTGAGACCCGTGCTTTGGTTCCAGGTAATCTGTCCCATTAGCTTTGGGGATGGGAACTATCAAGCGATCAAGGTACCTCACGATTGTCATTTGATCAAGAACAACAGTCATTGTAATTCCCTCAATAGGTCTCATATAAAGATTAACTGTGCCATCTAAGTAATAGCACATGACTTTAACCATTCTGTTATTCTTCATTTTCTCTCCAAACCATCCAACAGCGGAGCTTTGGCACACCACTTCTTGTAGCTTTAGCCCCCTCTTTTTAATGGACGATATAAATGGTGGATATGCAAATGGTAGCTCATTGGCAGCATTCTGTTCTTGAAAGGTAAGAATGGGGTAGCCATGTCCATCATAGATTCTATCTGATTTAATCAAATCACTCGATAAGTCTACGATAATTTCATGTGTTTTTTGATCAATTCGAGCGATAACAATAGCTTGGCGAGGTGGATTCTTTGTGGGATGATTGGCTGATAGCCATGAAAGGACTGATGGTTTGTCTGGTTCATTTAGGCCAACATAATGAAAGGTTACATTGAGGGAAAAATAGGACTTGTTTACTATGGTTTTTACTTGAGTGAGTTCAGATAGAGTGAGACAATCCAATGGGTGGTTGTAAGATGATGATGATGATGAAGATGATGTACTAACAAAGAAAAAAAAAATGATAAGGGAAATCTTGAAGAACAAAGGCATTGTTCTTGCTATTAGAAAATTGTAACTTGAGAAGCTATGAATCTCAAAATCTGTTAATACATGAAAGACATCTCAAAATCAGAAAGGAACACAAATGAAAATTCAGCACAGCCACATGGCCCACAGGCCACATGCATTGAATATATAGACAATTTAGGAAAGCAAGTGCATAAAATCATCAATAAAGTAAGCATGTGGGGAGTGATATTGTGGACAATTCTGTAGCACTTGTCATCTCAAGGTTCCTTGTGGGCCCGTTTGGCCATGAAATTTTTTCACTTTTTTCCAAAAAAAAAACGTTTTCACCTCATTTGGAAGTCAACGTTTGGCCATGAAAATTCCAAATACAACTTGAAGTTGTATTTGGAATTTGAAAAACATCAAAAAACTAGTTTTCACTTTTTTTCACTTTCAAGACATTCAAACAACCAAATATTCTTTGCAAAAACTATAACCAAACACAACTCCAACTCCAAAATACCAAATAAAGTGAAAAATATTTGGTTTTCATGGCCAAACGCCTACTTAGGAACAACATAAGAGCCATGTGTAGTAAATTTGAGTGTGATATGTGAGAATTGTGCAACATAGTGTGAAATATTTCTTGTAACAATTTGAGCTAAGTTGACTGAGTCTTCTAAATTGACATTTCAAGTGTCAACATGTGTATTCCAAAGATCAATTATTACTGCAGTATTGGTTTTGGTTTTGGCTTTGATCAGTCTCTTTCACACTGTCAAGATTGACTCAGCCTTCCATCATACTCTCATTGGTGAATCTCCTTGCAGTTTCCAGGAAATCATATGCAACTCAAACCATTCCCAAAAAAAAAAAAAAAGGAAGGAAATTTCAGCATCTTTTTTTTTTTTTTTTGGAAGTTTTAAATCTTCACTAGCCATTCCAAGAAAATGCTTTTGATGTTCTATACAGAGAACACACAAGTTTGTTATATAGGTGTAAAGCAATATATAAGTAAATGTTCATCTGATACTTAGGTGTATGAGCATTCTCATCTACTAATTATTCATAGTTCATTTGAATTTTCAACCCACAATTTCAACTAAACATTGTTAGTCAGCTATGCAAATGAAGTTAACAGCTTGAAAAGAGTAGGACATTTTAAGTAGCTAGTGTCTACATTTTCCAACAAAATGAGTCATAGTTTTTTTTTTTCCCTTTACCATTTGATTGGTTTCCAAAATAAAAAAGCAAACTGGAACCAAGATAATATAAGAGTTTAGTATATGTGTTTGACTGCCGGAGCAAACTTTCACATATGTTGTTTTAAGGCTCCTCAAACCACAACAACAACAACAACAAAAAAAACAAAAGAAACTTATGTTCCTCTGGAATAGACCCTAACCTAGACCTAGATAGCAAGGAAAACAGCTCACTTTGAAGGCCAAAAATACACCACCTTATACTAACACACTCATAGCAAGAATTACATCACTCTCATAAATGGAGTAACAACACAAATTTATATAACACATGGGTAATCTTTTTTTTTGCACGGATTGCCCTTCATTTGGGGTGGTCTTTAATTTTTACCCTTCAAATTGTTCGTCTTTAATTTTTGTCTTTCGCCTAATACCCCCAAAGTTTTGGTTTCGAACCCCAGCTCAGTAAAAAAGAAAGAATTTTCGCAAAGCAGGTGTTTGGATTCACAAAACAGAATTTTGGAAAATTGAGTGTCTGATGCATTAACTTCGTTGTAAAGGGATTCATAACATATGGAGGGACCATTTCTAAGTTGGGATATGGTTCTTTTTTTTAATATTGGTAGGTAAGTTGGGATTTGGTTTGCTATTTGGGATCTTGGTGTCTATTAGTCTTTTTTTGTTAGCAAAAAGGTTGTTCTGTTGTGATCAAAATCAAGGATGTCCCTCTCCATTAGAGTGTCTGGGATAAGGGAATAATTACTTCACCTCAATCCTTTGAATTGTCGTTATGAACGTGTTTGGTTTTGGGAGGGTCTCATGGGCGATATTCCTTTGTCTGATACTTGCTGATGTTGTATGACCTTATCCACAGAATCACAGGTGCTCCACTCTTATCATTGTCCGTCTCAAAAAAAAGGACTTAGTTTCATGGATTTTCAATAATATGATGATCTACTGGCCCTTTTTTCATTTAACCGATAAAATTCTATCCATGCAAAATTCTGCCATAATTAAAGGCAAAACTCTACCTTGCGAATTTTTTTAAAAATTTTTTACTGAGCGAGAGTTCGAACCGGAAGACAAGAAATTTTATACGAAGGGCAAAAATTAAAGATCACCAATTTGAGGGGCAAAAATTAAAGACCACCCCCAGCGAAGGGTGATCCTGCAAATTGCCCATGGCCATGGGTAATTAAGACCAGTAATGCGTTAAGTTTGTAAAAATTCATAAGTAGAGTTAGGGGTGTCAAATCTAGCCCAAAAGTTGATGGCCTGCCCAACTCGCTCATATTTTTATGAGTTGGCTCAAGATAATTTTGTATTGGCCTAGTTTTAGTTCAACCTTACATAACCCATTTAAAGTGATCTCTAATACTGCTCAATTCTAGCCCATTTTTAAGATTTACTCTAATTGGAATTTATTGCTTGAGATTTACTTTATTTTTTTTTATGTATTCACTTTTCTTGTATCATGAATCTTATAAGTTTGGGTGTGTTTGATATGAAGCAAATATTTTCTACGAAAAATATTTTTGTCAAAAATATTTACCACAGAAAATGTTTCCTCGAAAATATTTCCCACGTTTTCCTATAAAATAGACCTTTAAAAAAAACTAGGTCAAGTGGATCGGGTCATGACCCAGCCCATTTTTTGCCCCTTCTCTTGGGGTGATCTTTAAATTTTGCCTCTCATATTTGAAATCTTTAAATTTTGCCCTTCGGCTAAAACCCATGGGTTCCAGGTTCGAACCCCCACTCAGTCAAAATTTTAAAAAAAAATCGCAAGGCAGAGTTTAAATTTCGCTATGCCCCCACCGGCATACACTTGTTAAGGAATTACCAAAGTTATGCCGGACCCGGCATACTTATGCCTTATGGGCAGACTTGGCATAAGCATGCCGGGTCCGACATAACTTTGGTAATTCCTTCACAAGTTTATGCCGGGTCCGGCATACTTATGGGCAAACTTTTAGTTAAGCCTTAACTAAAAGTCTTTTCCTAGTTATGCCTTATGGGGCAGACTTTTAGTTAAGGCACAACTAAAAGTATGTCCCATAACGCATAACTTTTCCTTAAGACATAGACTTTGTCTTATAAGACAAATTTTTAATTATGCCTTAAGGAAAAGTTCCGCCTTATGGGGCATAATTTTAGTTATGCCTTATGGGGCATAATTTTAGTTATGCCTTATGGGGCATACTTTTAGTTGTGCCTTAACTAAAAGTTTGCCCCATAAAGCATAACTAGGAAAAGACTTTTAGTTAAGGCTTAACTAAACGTTTGCCCATAAGTATGCCCCCACCGGCATAAACTTGTTAAGGAATTATCAAAGTTATGTCGAACCCGGCATACTTATGTCAAGTCTGCCATAAGGCATGAGTATGTCGGATCCTGCATAACTTTGGTAATTCCTTAACAAGTGTATGCCGGGTCCGGCATACACGCTACCCAAACCTTGCCTTGCAATTTTTTTTAATTTATGCTTGAGCGGGGGTTCGAACCCAGAACCTCATGATTTCTGCATGAACTCTCAAGGTTGTAATGCGAGGGGCAAAAATTAATGACCAGCAATATGAGGGACATAATTTAAAGACCACAAATATCAGGGGCAAAATTTAAAGACCACCCCAAAAGAAGGACAATCCGCGCAAAAAAAATGCATGTGGGTCAATCTTAGCCCAACCCATTTATCAATTCAGCCCATTTTAACTTGCCAATTTCAGCCTAACACCCCCCCCCCCCCCCCCCCCCAACGACAAAAAAAAAAACACTCATATTCCCTAATTCACCCATTCTATTTGGAATACAGAAATGAGGGCCCGGTGCAAACACAAAGGAACTTGTGAAGTGGGCGTTAGTCACTAGTGATCTCAAGATCACATCAAATTTCACAGAAGAATTTTGTTGACGGAAGTAGTACTGTAATTAGTTACTAGATGGCTTATGCCCGTGCTGCGCACGGGCCCAACATTTCGAATTACAGTGTATCTATGTATATGTAGTTGTGTTTAGATAGTGATAATATATATACTATGTTCAAAATACGATTAATATAACATTGTAGTTTGTGCTCCGTATCTAAAACTTTATTTTATTCGTGTTTGCTACGAAAATTTATTAATATTTTTAAAAGAGAAGACTTGTTTAAAAGAAAACTATTTTCCTCTCTTTGAGATAAAATAATAACAATATTTAAGCATCAGTTGACACTTTCAATTTTAATTCGATTAGTTTAAAAGTGTAAAATACTTATTATTTTTTATCAAATTTTGATTTGGATAATTCTAATTCAAATTATTAAATTAATTTTACATGTTTGAAACGAAACAAAGTAGAAATTAATTTTCTATTTAAACGAAGAAATGCTATTTTTTAATTTTTGGTAAATATTCTCGGTTTACCTCATTTTACTTGTCATGTTGTCTTTTGCATGATTTTTTAAGGAAACGTGAATTAGAATTATAATTTGACTAATTTACCTTATTCATTATTTGATCTTCATTTGATATTAATCTCTTTTCACATTTATTAGAATAAGAATAAAAATAAAAAAGTAATTAAATTGTATCTTATTTTTTAAATATATATATTTTAAGTATATTTATTTTAGTAAACATAACAAATAAATGACAGGGCAGAATAGCAAATACAGCAATTAAATATTTTGAAGAAAAGTAATAATATGAGGTCCATGTTTTTTGCTGTGCAATAATTTCATTTGCTCTCACTAATGAAATTATTGCACTAATGAAATAGGCATATGCAGCAAAGGAGGATTAGTGTTTTTTGTTGTGCAATACTTTGACTACACTAATAAATGACATGGCAGAATAGCAAATACAGCAATTAAATATTTTGAAGAAAAGTAATAATATGAGGTCCATGTTTTTTGCTATGCAATAATTTCATTAGTGAGATTAGCGACAAGGTTAAGTGTAGTCAAAGTAGGCATGGGATATAAAACAAGAAACGAAAGCACTCAAAATCACATAGCACCATATGCAGCAAAGGAGGATTAATCACACCTAAACATAAATAAGTTACTAATCATTGTGAATTTGGCATAGTTTGAGGCAGACACACCAAGTTTCATGTACACAGTTCTGAAATTTAGCTTAACACATTCATGTAATCAGTTGAACTTCATTAATCTAATAGCCATACAATAGGTATCTTATAGGATATCATATTGGTCTAAGCTACTTTCATCTCACAACCCTTTAGGACATATGTGATCTTGACACTGATCTAAAACATGCTTGTATAGTAAATTGTGATTAATATGTTGACAGAACATTCTCAGCACATCCATGGGCAGCCAAACAGCAGATTTAACTAACAACTAAATAGACATGGACAAACATAGAGAAAGTAATCACCAACTGCTCTAGGTATGAGTATGTATCAGACCACACACCTATTTTGAGAAACACAGAATTAGACCCAAAGGGATCAAGATACCTAGACAGGTTGCCAAACTTATACATTAGACAAATACGGGCAATGCTTCAAGGATACACATCAATTTATGTACTATACTACTCATGATGTCAAAGCACAAAGTCGTATAAGATAAGCACTAACCGAGATCAAGTCATACACAAGAGGTTTAAAGCTGGCAGTATAACAGCAATAATTCAGACCCAATTAACACAATCCTTGATTACCATAAATCAGAACATCAACACATAAACATTATTTGACTAACATAGCCAGCAAATAACTTAACAAACATCATCGACTAAACAAAATTACCACTTAACTAATTACTCTGTTCAAACTAGATAAAATTAACTTGGTAAACATAATTAACTACATTAAGCTTAAACTGATACTAAACTTAGCAAAGCATAACTAAAAATCCAATAAAAAAATAAAAGAGATAGGAAGTTTACCTCTTGTTGGCGCAGTGAACAAGGGCGTCGAGGTCTCGGATTTATGCTCGAACCCGAACGAACCCAAACCCGATTAAAGTAACTAAAGTTTCAAAACAAAAAATGAAAAATTGAGTAATTGTTGGTCGCGGCTAAAGTTCACCGGAAAAGAAAAAAATCAAGTGCGGAAGATGGTATGTGTCCCTCCCAATACTCAATAATTCCCCTGATCTCCTCCCAATTCGGATTATTTATAGGATTGTGATTAGAGTTTAAGAGAAGAGAAAGTGGAGCGTGGGAGCGAGAGGAGCGGGGGACAGAGGGAAGTGGAAGAGATAGGCGTGGGGGACAAAGGGAAGTGGAGAGAAGCGTGAGGAGAGAGAGAGAGAGAGAGGTGAGAGAGAGGAGGAGGGAGAAAGGAGGGGCGGCTGAGAAAGGGAAAAAGAAAGAGAAAGAGAAAGGGATTAGGGTAGAAGAAAATAAAGGATGGGTTGGACCGGGTCGGGTCGTGGTGTTTAGGATGTGGGCCAGTCTGTTTAAAATGTTGGGCTGGGTATGAAAACGATAGTGGCCTGGTGGAATTAAACATATGGGCTGGTCTGAAATATTGGGGTGAATTAATTAGAGTATGGGCTAATAATTTGGCTGAAAATTATTGATCCTTCTATTTAATTATTCTTGGGCTTCTAATTTAATAACTAGTACACTTATTTACTATGATAAATATAAAAATAATAAAATAAAAAAATATAATCAATTTAACGAACACAACAATCCGAAGATAAAATGATGACGAGCCATTATGATAAAGTAATGCTTGTAATGTTGATAGTAATAACGAAAGTAAAGATATTAATAGCAATAGAAATAAAAATAATAGTGAAAATAAAGTGTTTAGCTTATCAAATAATTTAGAAGCTCCAGTAAATAAATTGAAATAAAGGAGGGACAAAATTGGGTGTCAACAGATGCCCCTCTTCGACCGGAGATGATGTAAGAGTCTTCGGGCGAAGAAGTTGACGTAGTAGCCAATTTTGTTCCGACCAACAAATACGAACTAGAGAAAATATGAGTTAGGAGAATTGGTGGAAAATATTATGAAGGCAGAAGGAATTATGGTCGAACCTGTTGAGAGAATGTTATTTATGGATTTATAACTTTGCAAGGGTTGTGGACAGGTGACGAGAATGGAACATATGCTTATAGCCTCTTAATTACAAATGTGGCGCGCAACCCACCTATAAGTAGGACTCTACTAGACACGGTGTAAATTCTCCAAAAATGCCCCAGTGTTGAGTTATGGAGACACTGGGATATAGACAGGCTTACAAGATTATGAGAGGAGTTGATTGAGTAGAGTCTGAGCGGTGTATATGAAAGAAAAATCAACCTACGTATCACGTGTTTGTGGACATAGACGAAATTGAGTTCGAGAGTAGATCCGTGACCTTTGCTGATAGATTAAATAAATGCCTATGTCTTAATCGTGCTTAGTAGTTGACAGTGTCTATGTGTTTATCTCGGAATCGCGCTGTTTAGTTTCTATATGGTCGGTATATGTCCTGTTTTGGGTATGATGAGGTTATATTAGGTCTGTAATGCTTTTATTGATATAAATTTGATTATGTGAGTTGATTGATGGTGGTGTTACTCCTATTAGGTGTGCATAAATGGAGTGTTTAGTCCTGTCTAGATTATGTATCCTCATTCAATAAATTTAAATCATGTTTAATGGTCACTTATACCTGCAAAATAGTTGATTAGTAGTAGTTTGAGTCATTTGCATCTACATGCAGCTCTTTTGCTGTTAGCTATCCTCCATATTAGTATGATTTCCCTTTAGTTCAGTTAATCATGAGCCAGTTTAGCTGAATATTAATACAAGTACATTCATCTGTTGGCATAGTTAAATGATTTTATGTTAATACAAGTTATATATGGTTAGCTTGCTGGTTTTTAGAATGATGTTTGCTTTAGTTCAAGGTCAGTAAACTTCATATTTTTTCATCTTCCAGTTCTGGTATGTAGTATGTTTCTATGCTTAATTTGTTGTTTAGCTCAACATGTCGCTAGGGTGTATTTAAATGTGCATAAAATGTAGTTTCACTGTCTCACGTAGTTATTTGTTGTTAGTTTGCTTGCATTATATGTTAGTTCAGTTTAAGACATGTGTGAATGCCCTTGATTAATGCTTAGTTTACTTTATACTTATAGCCAATCTGTTAGTTTAAATATGCACGAAATTATTGTGTAATTTGTCCTTGTTAAGCATTGTCCTAAATTGTTAATTGAAGAGTGTATTAACATGGCTTGATCCTAGTTCAGTTGTGATGTATTTGAAATGTTATGGTCAAGGCTGTATACTTGATATCGATCATTAGTTTTTGTCACTCTGGTCAGTTTAGCTATGCTATGTTAAGGTCATTGTTTGGCTTGATTAACAGTGGTGTTGGCTTCTGTTTGAAATGATGCTAATATACAGTCTAATTTCCTTTCCAGTCTTAATCAAGTATACTATGTATGGTATGTTTAGCATGCTCTTTTGGCTTTATCAAGCACCATTGGGTTAAAATGTTTACCAGGCAGACATTAGAGATCAGTCCCTATCCTAGGATAATTTCCATGCGAATATTAAGCTCAATCCTTGAAAAGTATTTTATTGTAACTAAGGTTTAAGGTTGTTGAAGACATTAATTTTGGCGTTTGTTTTAGTAGATTTTCGCAGTCTTAGAATAAATCTGGGGCAAGAATTTTATTAGCTGCAGTAGGATTAAGTTTGACAGATTTTTTTTAGCTTGGCTAGAAGGAATTTGTAGATGTTTGGCTTAGAACAAGTGAAGTTATTGATTCCTTACTAATCTACTGTTCAAGAAGTGATGTTTAATAGTATTTTAAGGTTAATCTCTCTTGGTAATTTGTTGAAAACTTGATCGCCGAGTTGTTCGAATAGAAATGTACGTTCTCTGCTTTGAATAAGTGGCTACTTGAAGGTATCTTTCTATATTTGCAAAGTGTTAAATCATTTGTATTTCAAACATAAAAGTATCATTCTCTGTTCAAGTTCTTTATTTTAGCAAGCACGCTCTGTTTTAATTCGCGGGTTGCAATCGGTATTACTTAACCTTAGTTGGTGTTTGAAGAGCGTGATTGGATATATTTCTAAATATTAAAATATGTTACAAACGCGGGCTGCTCACGTTTTGGTTTAAGAAAATGACGCCATAGTATACTTAGTATAAAAGATTGTATATCTCTAGCCTCTCTTATGGGATCTTGAGCATGCCTAAATATCGTAAGTTTATGTGCAAGAGTCTTTATGCTTCAGTGTGCAAATGTGCTTTTCTGCCTAAACTATATGGTCGGTGCTATTGATTTACTGATTGTGGCAGTGCATAAGCTATATGGTCTGTTTTGAAGTTACATTATATACGTTTAGTCTTATTTATTGACTATCTACTAATTCCTTTCTTTTGTTTTATGCATGACCATCGCATACGAGTCCGAGAGACTCATCATCCTCCGCATTCGATGTTGGGCTAAAAGCCCAACAAAATCCTCCTCTCGAGTCAGCCCACCCGCAGCAAAAAATTAAAAAGGGAATTCTGGGCCGAGGCCCATAATAGTGGCAGCAAACAGTGGCAGCCCAAAATGGACTAGGCCCATCTCATTACATTTTTTCTACACCTCTATTTTATGTTGTTGCATTTAACTTGTATTATGTGATTACCTTTTTTATTTTGTTTTTATTTTCTTAATTTAGGTGAACCTTAGCTAATTTAGTGGGTTAACTTTAGTATAATGAGTAGGAAATTTAAGAGAGAAACTCAATTAATATCATAGGTTTCATTTTCTTCTTTTTACATTAAAGTTATTTATAGTATCTTAATATTTACTTTCAGAACAATTGATTTTTATAATAGTATATTGCGAATCAAAGAAATTATGTTTTATTTATTACTATCTTAGAAAATTAAAACGTCACTAACATACAAATATTAATCTAAGTATATTTTATAAACATTTTAGATTAATTCGATTATACATATTTTGAGCTGAATATAGTTAAATAAAGTTAAAGAAAGAGATAAAGAAAATTCATGCCATTTCCACCACATTTTAAAGAAAATAAGCCTAGGCATTTCTACATCACCCCATTGATATGATGTAAATTCTATCTAAAGTTCACACTTGCTAGAAAGCTATTATTATAGGCAAGTTATTATATATTTTTTCAAATCATATTTCGGATAGCATTATTATATTTTCGTTTAAAGCTTCAACAACATTTATAAATCTTATTTTAAATAGTATTTAAAAAAAAATTATATACAAATTATTATATTTTTCTATAAGTTTTATTAGCATTTTTTATTTAAAGCCTTAGCAATATTCATAAGCTTTGTTTCAAATAGCGTTTTAAAATCTCCTTTTATGCGAATTATTAGTCTCATTTTAGATAGCATTATTATTTGAAGTATTTTATAAGTCTTATTATAAATAGTATTTAAAATCTCCTTTTACACAGATTATTATATTTTTCTACAAGTCTTATTTTTAAATAGCATTACTCTTCTCATTCAAAGTTTTAACAGCATTCATAAATCTCAGCGTTTCCTTTATGAAATTACTATATTTTTTTCTACAAGTTAATTCAAACGACATTATTATATTTTCCTTTGAAACCTTAGTAATATGTACAAGCTATTTTCTTAAAATTTAAACATTATATTTAACATAAATTAATTAACCTAAGTTTGGCCGGACAACCGTAAGTTAACGGATCCTAGAGGATGCCTAACCCCTTCCCTTTAGGATAATAAAGAACCCTTACCTAGAATCACACTGGTTAAGCAGGCAATTAACGGAGGTTTAGTTTTAACTTTACCTTAGTTAGCCTTTAGGTGTCCTAATTCACCTTAAAATTAATTAGGTGGCGACTCCTTGAAACAGAAAAAAAATAGGAATCACCAATATGTTGTACTCTGATTTAACCCGGTTAAAATGGGGTATGACAGCTTGGCGACTCTGCTGGGGACTTAGGCTCTTAACCATAACAACTTAGGTTAATAAATAATTTGTTGGATGTTTTGTTTGTTTTGCTTTATTTTGCCTGTATTGTTGCTTTATATGCTTTTAAGTATTTTTATTATTGTTTCATTCCTTATGTGCATTTTTTTTATGTAATATGTATATTACTGCTTTCCTTAAACTGACATTCCGTTCATATTTCCTCCATTTCTGGAAAACTCACACTATCACACGTACACGCGAGGTGTGTTTTGCGCACCCGCAAATTTCTTCAAAAATCCAAAATTTTAGGAGAGTCGGCGTATGCGCGGGGTGCCCGAATAACGGGGACCGCGTAGCCTTCTCACTCGAGCAGTCCGCTCGGGAACCTTGTGTCTAGTAAACCCACTCTTAGTCTACCTAGGTAGAGCGAAAACCAAAACCTTGTAAGGACATGCATCATTTTAAACCTAGGAGGCTTAATACCCTTAGTGTATTAAGTTCATTAGTCAACCTTACCAAATGTCCAAATGAGTCTATCACTCTAAGTGACGCTATTCACTAACTATGTGCATTATTTGAAGGACAAATGTGTGGAATATGTGGACCTAGTACTCTATAGATAAATATTTCAGGAAAAACTGACATTTGTTTTTGCAGGTTGTCGTGGAGCATCCAATTAATGCCGGAGGGTTGAAGATAACTAAAAGAAATTAGTATAGATGAAGTGTTAGATATCTTAGATTAACTTTGAATTGTATTATTAAACTGGCATGTAATAAATTTTTATTATTCTTGTAAATTAGTTTTAGGAAGAGTTATGGAATGATACATAAAAGACATGTTTGTCCTTCAAATGTTCGTTAGGCCTACCTCTGGCATAAAGAGGTCCCTTGCATTATAGAACGCGATGTATTATAATGTGTTTATGTGCAATAACATGTCCTTACCATATACTGACTCGTTTTTCTTTTTCTTTTCTTGTTTTATCTTTTTTTCTTTTAAACTCATTTTCAAAAAAAAGGTTGACTTATGCTAAAGGGGAATTGGCGGAGCATCCATATTTCACACGGTCTAGAGCCAAGAAATCAGACTCTGACTCATCACTAATCACCTGGTTAACTAAAAAGACTCGTTCTAAAATGGAGCAAAGTTTGATCAATGCAACCACTTCATCTGAGCCATCTCTTAGTTTACCGATCGCGAGTGATCCCACATCCTCTAATGAACCAGAAACACATTTGGAGATCATTGCTCGTCTGGAGCGACGAGTTGCTGAATTAAGTCACATGTTACTTCAAAATCGGTCATTTTCTCAAACTCTGCCACATATGACTCCATCTCAGGGAGTTCGTCAGACTTTTCCTATGCCACCTCCATTCCCAAACTTGGATGAACTTAACCAAGCAAACTATTTTACCACTTCTCAACCAGTTCATTCCGAACCCCTCGCCCACCTAGTTACTCAAAATGCTCCTCTTTTATTTACAGCCGCCTCTTCAAAGGCTCAGTTCATACCGCCGACACATGATGTTACCAATGCGCATCAAGTTCCGCCGGTATATACTTATACCACAGCTCCACCCATGACACAAACCCAAGGATAATGTCGCACAGATGTTGATCATTATGTCGAAGTCGAGAAGGAGGCAAGGGCAGTTAATGATGAAATGATGAATAGAAAGCTCAAAAGTTTGGAAGATGCCATGAGAAGTTTGCGCGGACTCGGAAGTAACAAAAGCGTGTGATATGAAGAATTATGTGCATTTCGTGAGGTAGAATTGCCACCAGGTTACAAGATTCGAAAATTTGAGAAGTTTGATGGGTCGGGAAATACTTTCTTCCATTTGAAGGTCTATTGTGAAAAGTTGATTGGTGTGGGGAAGAATGAAGGGATAAGAGTCAAACTATTTAATCAGAGTTTGAGTGGAAAAGCTTTGGAATGGTATTCCAAGCAAGATACAACCAAATGGCGTACTTGGGATGACTTGGCAAATGCTTTTGTGGATCATTACAAGTTTTATATTGAGATCGCTCCTGACAGAATCTCAATTACAAAGTTAAAGAAGAAGTTAACCGAATCATTCCGAGAATATGCTATACGGTGGAGGGAGGAAGCATCTAGGGTACACCCGCCCATGGACGAAACAGAAATGGTTACTTTCTTCATTCAGGCACTAGAACCAGAGTACTATGAACGTTTGGTGACAATGGGTGGAAAAACTTTTGCAGAAGTGATCAAAGCCGGGGACATGATCGAAGATGGCATTAAGACAGGGAGAATAACAAGTCTAGCAGCATTGCAGTCTACTACTAAGGCCATACAAACTGGTGCTCTTGGAAATGGAAAGAAAAAAGAAAAGGACGCGGCAGCGGTAATGGCTCTAGGAAGCACCTCATACCACCATCAACAACCTCCGCGATATAAGTCTAATGCTCTCCACTCACAATATTTCCAATATTCGTCACATCCATACAACCAAGCTTTGTCATCTTACCCGCCTCAATCACCACAAATTTCCTACCCCGTCTACAACACACAGCCAACATACCGAGCTCCACGACCACCAACATACCCAGCTCCACCATAACAATCTCATCATCCAAACAATGCATCCGCACCTCGCCCAAATAGACCTTTCCGCAATTTTACACCATTGGGAGAGCCATTGAGCGTTGTTTTTGAAAGACTGCAAGCTTCAGGCTTAATATATCCTGTGGAAGGAAGAATTCCATATCCATTACCTAGAAGTTTTGATCCCACTAAAACATGTGCATATCATTCGGGGGTAAAAGGTCATTCCACTGATCGTTGTTACGCATTGAAACACAAGGTTGAAGATCTTATTGAAGCAAAACAGATCATGGTTAAACAACCGGCACCAAACGTGGTTAACAATCCACTCCCGACCCATGATGGGGCCACGATAAATATGATTGGAATAGATGAAAATGATGACGATCCAGCCAAATTCATAGTGCCTGTGAATAGCGTGGAAGATCATGGTCTTATAGCCGTTGCTTCTCCGGCTATAGTGATAAGAGGTTTTGTGCCTGTCGAGATATTAGGAGCTTCATCAACACCTGTGGAAGTAGTTCAAGCACCAAATCAGTTACCAGTGCTCGATAACAAGGCCGTACCATGGAATTATCAACAAGCTGTGATGGAATGTCAAGGAAAGGACACGATCACTGACAAGACTAAGACGTCAGGAATGACAAGGTCCGGAAGGTGCTATACCCCTGAAGAGCTAGCTAGATTGAGGCAAACTAAAGAAAGCAATGTGCCTCCCAAAAGGGTCGTGACAGAAGCCGAGGCAGAAGAATTTTTTAGGAAGATTAAGGCCAGTGAGTACTCAGTTGTGGATCAGTTGAAAAAGACCAATGCCCAGATTCCTATCCTCTCTTTGCTTTTGAGTTCGGATGTACACAGAAATGCACTCTTGAAAATTTTGAGTGAAGCGTATGTTCCAAGCGAAACAACTAGTGAGACGTTAGCTGGAATAGTTGGGCGCGTGCTTGACAGTCATCGAATCAGCTTCGATAATGAAGAACCGCCACCAAAGGGATGTAGTCACAACAAAGCACTCCATATAACTGTCAAGTGTCGTAACATGTTTGTGTCTAAAGTGTTGATTGATGGGGGCTCTGGACTTAACATTTGTCCACTAACAAGTCTGAAGAAAATCGGATATAATATTAGCGAGCTCAAGACAAGTGATATGAATATTCGAGCATTTGATGGGGCTCAAAGGCGTCCTATTGGAGAAATAGAGTTGAATGTGCTGATTGGACCTGTTGAGTTCATTATGGATTTTCAAGTACTTGATATCTCCACGACATACAACATGTTGTTAGGAAGACCGTGGATCCATATGGCTGGAGCTGTGCCATCTACTTTGCACCAGATTGTCAAATTTGAGTGGGATCAACAACAAATATGCATACACGGGGAATGTGACACGTCTATCTATCGAGATAATTCTATCCCATTCATTGAGGCAACAAGAGGGTTTGATGGAACAACTTACCATGCTTGGGAGGTTGTGAATGTTACTAGAGTGGGCGAAGTGTGTCAAACTCAATAATCAAAAAGGTCATGCGCCGCAATCATGGTTGCAAAGGAAATGCTAAAAACTGGGTACCAACTTGGACTTGGGTTAGGGAAGACATTAAATGGGCGGGTTGAGCTTGTAGTTCTCCCTGCACAACAGTTCACATTTGGTTTGGGATATGAACCAACTGAGGAAGAAGCAAAGAAAGCACGAAAGAATAAAGGAAAGGATATTTTCTTGCCAAAACCTATTCCTACCATTGATCAAACTTTCTCAAAACCTGCCATCTCCAAAACTTCAGATCGACTGTTGAAGTTGCCTATGATGATATTGTGGAAGGGATCAAGAACTTGTTCGTGGAAGATGAATATGATCATGCTGTGGTAATCGAAGACATTATTGAAACACCGACCTTATGGGCTGCCGATCCGGGACCTGAGTTGAAGAATTGGATTTGCATCTCAGCCCCGGTTCGCCGGGAGTTTCAGTAATTTAAGTTTAAATTTCCTTTTGTAATAGGCCGGAGGCATAAGCTAGAACCTTTGTTTTTTTTGTCATGTCACCTTTATGTTTTGTTACGACCTTTCTAAATTAAGACTTTGTCAGTTGTTGTAATGAACTACGTTTGGCCTGACTTCCTTTTGGATACGTAGGCAGCCCACATCGGGTTCGGTCACTCTTTTCAAAATATTTCGGTGTCTTTGTTTTGTGGGTAATGAACTACGTTTGGCCTGAATTCCTTTTGGATACGTAGGCAGCTCATATTGGGTTCGGCCGCTCTTTTCAAAATATTTCTATGTCTTTGTTTTGTGGGTTGGAACTACGTGTGGCCTGATTTCCTTTTGGATACGTAGGCAACCCACATCGGGTTCGGCCCTCCTTTTAAATAATAAAAAAGAAACCTCAAAAGTTCTTATTTTTACTCACGAACTACGTCTGGCCTGATTCCTTTGGGATACGTAGGCAACCCAAGGCGGGTTCGGCCCTTCTATTTTAAAATTTTCAATATCTTCGGTTTGTCTAACCATTTTGGTCCCTATGAGATACATAAGGATTTTTTATATAAGATTTTGGTCTTCCCACTGTTTAAATTCATGTGTCCTAGTATCTTGAAACTGGGACAAATTTTTGAAATCGGTTGAATCGCTTCCAAAAACTTTCATTATAAGTTCTCATTTTTCAATTGTTTAGAACCGAGCACCTCCAGGACTGGAAACTGGGACAATTTTTTTTAGAAGTAGCACAAAAGTTGTCTTAAATGTTCAACGATTTTAAATAAAGTCCGTTCATATCTCTCTAAAATGTTGATAAGTTCGCATTCGAGTCTTCACAATCATTTTATCTATTAGAGCCACTAAGTATTTCTCTTCGAAGTCATCCATGTCTCGTTACTCTTATTTTCAAAATACACTTTTTATTACTTATAACTGAAACTCCGTGGCAAAGAAAAAATATCCGGTGGGGCCTCGAAAAACGTGGACACGACCTGGACAAGAATCAATTCAACGACCAAGTTCCCCGATATGCACAAGTAAACAAATTTTCTTTTAAAACTCACAATTTTTCTTTGATGAGACAGGTTCAATCAACATGAATGTGGCGCATATTTGCCTCTTCTTCAAATTTTAATTATGGAAGTAATCAAAGAGTTAGCATTTTTCAAAAGGCAAATATTCTTCAATGTGGATATAAAGTTAGCTTGAGCTAAACGGTGGACGTTGTTCCAGTCTTCACGAAATTTTGATCTCAACAGTGGACATGAATTTATCTTCTCAACCAAGGGATGTAAGCTAATTCTTTCAAACCCAGCTATTTACATATTCTTACCACTAACAGTTGTTTTAGCTCGTGGCATTTCTCGATGGATCAAGGGCACATGATCGTGGAGTTAACCTTTTTTCAAAGTGGATACGGACATGGTCACCTGTTATCGGTTTAAATTCCCCGACTTTATCATCACTTCATACATATTTATTTATTTCAAGCCGCTAACAAGTTCTTTTTAGAATGTGGTATTTAATGAGATGACAGGATCGAAATCTTGCATCATATGTCAAATCGTGGGGACAATTGTAGATTTAACTTCCGTCACAACGGGACATGGATGTGGAATTATATCTTTTCACGAATGGTTTTGTGGACGTGGGTATAAACGTGGATATACATTTCTACATTACAAATCATATATCTTTCTGCATTATGAGATTGTGGACGTGACATGGATTTATCTTTCTCGCATTATACAATTTGTGAAAGTGGACGTGGATTTAAATTTCCGTGCTATGAATCTTGTGGACATGGACATGAAGTTCTACATTATAAAATTTGTAGAAGTGGATGTGGATTTATATTTCTTACATTATAAAATTTTGTGGAAGTGGACGTGGATTTATTTTCTGCATTGTGGATATTGTGGACGTGGAAGTGGATTTATCTTTTACATTATGAACATTGTGGACGTGGACGTGGACGTGGATTTATCTTTCTTGCATTATAAAAGTAGACGTGGATATATCATTTTTCACACGAATGACTTCGTGGATGTGAACGTGGATGTGGATTTATATTTTTACATTATATAATTTGTGAAAGTGGACGTGGATTTATTTTTCTGCAATGTGGATATTGTGGACGTGGAAGTGGATTTATCTTTTTACATTATGAACATTGTGGACGTGGAAGTGGACGTGGATTTTTTTTTTTTACACCGTGGAAGTGGATGTGAATTTATTTTTATTTTTTACACCGTGGAAGTGGATGTGGATTTATATTGTTTTTTTACACCATGGAAGTGGACGTGGATTTATATTTTTTTTTACACCGTGGAAGTGGATGTGGATTTATATTTCTGTACCGTGGAAGTGGATGTTGATTTATATTTTTGCACCGTGGAAGCGGATGTGGATTTACATTTTTGTACCGTGGAAGTGGACGTGGATTTATATTTTTGTACCGTGGAAGTGGATGTGGATTTATATTTTTTTACACCGTGGAAGTGGATGTGGATATATATTTGTACAGTGGAAGTGGATGTGGATTTATATTTTTGTACCGTGGAAGTGGACGTGGATTTATATTTTTTGTACCGTGGAAGTGGATGTGGATTTATATTTTTGTACAGTGGAAGTGGATGTGGATTTATATTTTTGTACAGTGGAAGTGGATGTGGATTTATATTTTTGTACAGTGGAAGTGGATGTGGATTTACATTTTGTATCGTGGAAGTGGATGTGAATTTATATTTTTTGTACCGTGGAAGTGGATGTGGATTTATATTTTTTCTGTACCCAGGAATGCGGACGTGGAAGTGGATTTTTTTTTTCTCGCTCTTAAAGTCTGTGGAAGTGGATGTGGATTTATATTTTTTGTACCGTGGAAGTGGATGTGGATTTATATTTTTTCTGTACCGCGGAATGCGGACGTGGAAGTGGATTTATTTTTTTCTCGCTCTTAAAGTCTGTGGAAGTGGATGTGGATTTATATATATTTTTTTTTCTCTGTACCGCGGAATGAGGACGTGGAAGTGAATTTATTTTAAAGCCTGTGGAAGTGGATGTGGATTTATATTTTGTACCGTGAAATACGGACGTGGAAGTGGATTTATTTTTTTTCTCTCTTAAAGTCTGTGGAAGTGGATGTGGATTTATATTTTTGCACCGTGGACGTGGACGTGGACGTGAATTTATATTTGTGGATAGTGGATTTTTGTGGATGTGGACGCGAATTCATTTTCTATATCATGAGTTTTATGATGTGGCATGGATTTCGTGGATAAGGACGTGGATTAATATACACGCACAGTGAATTTTGTACATATGGGTTTGAATATGGTAATAAATTAGACTTTCTCAAAAGTGGACGTCATCATGTTTTAGCTTTCCTTAAAAACAGACGTGGATGTGGATTTAGCTTTCGTTAATATAAATGTGGATGTCGACTTAATTTCTTTTTCAAGTGGAAGCCATAAATTCAATACATCTCCAAAGTACGATGTGGATGCAATTTCCGAAACATGGGTTATAAGTATAAATTTCCTCAACCCTGTCTTATTTACATATATATTTCTTTATTGCTAACAATTGTTTTTAGCTTGTGGCTTTTGACAATATTAAAGTTGGCATCACACATCAACTCGTGGAACTATTTCTTCGGCAGCGAACTGGGGCAATTTGTTGGGAAGGTTAATCAGACTTCTCGACAAGGGTCAAGGATCTACCTCGAACACTCGTCTCCAACCTCAAATATTCCGCTTGCATTCCAGCCAATTCAATTTTCAGAATTCCTAAGTTCTATCATAATACCCAGTGTCATCATAATTCGACACCGGGACAATTTTGCAAAGATTCGCACCAATCGGGATTCGTTAGGTGTCGTAGTTATCCCAGAACTACACTCGGCCTGATTCTCATGCAGCCCAAGATATGTAGGCAACTCGAAGACCGGAGTTTGGCCATAATGCTCTCAAATTTCCTTTAGCCGGGACAAAATAGGCTATTGAGTCAACGTCTTTGCCCGACAATTCTTTTCATCATTACCGGGCAAAGAGGGACAAGTTGTTGACACCCAATTTTGTTCTGCCTCTCCTCCGAAATACCTATTTACGCTTCTAATATTTTTTGGAAAATTAAAATATATTTATATTTTACTATAATTATTAGCCTCTTATCAATACCAGCGTTTCGTTATTCTATTACAGTTACTAGCTATTATTATTATTATTATTATTATTATTATTATTATTATTATTATTATTTAATTCACAATTTTTATCTATTTTTGGCATTTTACCAGCTTATGCACACGCATCACATTTATCTTCGCGTAATTTAATAATAGCGTTTACTCACTGTTGAATCTCAAATATATTATTTTCATCTAAATATTAATAAACACATACTCTATATTAGGGGATATTTTAGCACACTCAGTATATGATTAATTTTAAACGGGTCTCTTTAGAACCCGTACTATTTTTCGGATCAATTCATAAAATTCAGCCCAAATAATTACCCAACCGGCCCATATTTTAGCCAACCCAGTCCATTAAATCATTTGGCCCCGATCCGGATCCGTTCAAAATAAAGGAAACCCTTTCATTTTTTTTCCTTTAGGCCGCCCCCCCCCCCCCCCATCGTCTTCTCTCCCTTCCTCTTTCTCTCCTTCCTCTCTCTTCTCCCCTTTTCCCCATCCGCTCCTTTCCTTCATCATCTCTCGTCCCCACCACCGTCGCCTGCACCCCGCTCCCACTTCCCTCTGTTCCCCACTTCGTCTTGTCCCCCCCCCCCCCCCCCCCCGCTCCTCTCTCTCTTCGTCACAAGAAACCCTAGCTCGCAACTATAAATACCAGTCCTTGCATCCATTTAGAGGGAGGTTTTTTTTGGATTGATGAAATCCCCTAAGAATCAAGGCTGAGAATCGCAAGAAATCCCTTAGAAGAGAGATCTTGAACCCGAAATCCCTAAAAAATAAAGGGGTCTGTTTTGAGTCATGAAATTCCCTAAGAACTAGGTCTTCTTTTTTTTTTTTAGTCGCAAAAATCCCCAAAATATTGAGTTCTTCAGTCGCTGAATTAGTTTTTTTTTAGCAGTCACAGTATCGATTAATGTCGATTAAAGTATAAAAAACATTTTTTTTTATTACTGATGCGATTCCGAGTAATACCAAATCAATAGTTTGTGGTGTTTCGAGTATAGATCGAAGGCTTCGCACCCGGAGAAGGTGCGTCAATTCCTGTGTTTATTTTTTTTTATCTTTTGCATTTTTTAGCTTCATAGTTGTTGTGTGTTAGCATTAGATATTGTCTTCATGATTTAGCAATTATTATGTTGATTCAGTTAGTGGTTGGTGAAGTATGTTATATGCTGATAGATTAAATAAATGCCTATGTCTTAATCGTGCTTAGTAGTTGACAGTGTCTATGTGTTTATCTCGGAATCGCGCTGTTTAGTTTCTATATGGTCGGTATATGTCCTGTTTTGGGTATGATGAGGTTATATTAGGTCTGTAATGCTTTTATTGATATAAATTTGATTATGTGAGTTGATTGATGGTGGTGTTACTCCTATTAGGTGTGCATAAATGGAGTGTTTAGTCCTGTCTAGATTATGTATCCTCATTCAATAAATTTAAATCATGTTTAATGGTCACTTATACCTGCAAAATAGTTGATTAGTAGTAGTTTGAGTCATTTGCATCTACATGCAGCTCTTTTGTTGTTAGCTATCCTCCATATTAGTATGATTTCCCTTTAGTTCAGTTAATCATGAGCCAGTTTAGCTGAATATTAATACAAGTACATTCATCTGTTGGCATAGTTAAATGATTTTATGTTAATACAAGTTATATATGGTTAGCTTGCTGGTTTTTAGAATGATGTTTGCTTTAGTTCAAGGTCAGTAAACTTCATATTTTTTCATCTTCCAGTTCTGGTATGTGGTATGTTTCTATGCTTAATTTGTTGTTTAGCTCAGCATGTCGCTAGGGTGTATTTAAATGTGCATAAAATGTAGTTTCACTGTCTCACGTAGTTGTTTGTTGTTAGTTTGCTTGCATTATATGTTAGTTCAGTTTAAGACATGTGTGAATGCCCTTGATTAATGCTTAGTTTACTTTATACTTATAACCAACCTGTTAGTTTAAATATGCACGAAAACATTGTGTAATTTGTCCTTGTTAAGCATTGTCCTAAATTGTTGATTGAAGAGTGTATTAACATGGCTTGATCCTAGTTCAGTTGTGATGTATTTGAAATGTTATGGTCAAGGCTGTATACTTGATATCGATCATTAGTTTTTGTTACTCTGGTCAGTTTAGCTATGCTATGTTAAGGTCATTGTTTGGCTTGATTAACAGTGGTGTTGGCTTCTGTTTGAAATGATGCTAATATACAGTCTAATTTCCTTTCCAGTCTTAATCAAGTATACTATGTATGGTATGTTTAGCATGCTCTTTTGGCTTTATCAAGCACCATTGGGTTAAAATGTTTACCAGGCAGACATTAGAGATCAGTCCCTATCCTAGGATAATTTCCATGCGAATATTAAGCTCAATCCTTGAAAAGTATTTTATTGTAACTAAGGTTTAAGGTTGTTGAAGACATTAATTTTGGCGTTTGTTTTAGTAGATTTTCGCAGTCTTAGAATGAATCTGGGGCAAGAATTTTATTAGCTGCAGTAGGATTAAGTTTGACAGATTTTTTTTAGCTTGGCTAGAAGGAATTTGTAGATGTTTGGCTTAGAACAATTGAAGTTATTGATTCCTTACTAATCTACTGTTCAAGAAGTGATGTTTAATAGTATTTTAAGGTTAATCTCTCTTGGTAATTTGTTGAAAACTTGATCGCCGAGTTGTTCGAATAGAAATGTACGTTCTCTGCTTTGAATATGTGGCTACTTGAAGGTATCTTTCTATATTTGTAAAGTGTTAAATCATTTGTATTTCAAACATAAAAGTATCATTCTCTGTTCAAGTTCTTTATTTTAGCAAGCACGCTCTGTTTTAATTCGCGGGTTGCAATCGGTATTACTTAACCTTAGTTGGTGTTTGAAGAGCGTGATTGGATATATTTCTAAATATTAAAATCTGTTACAAACGCGGGCTGCTCACGTTTTGGTTTAAGAAAATGACGCCATAGTATACTTAGTATAAAAGATTGTATATCTCTAGCCTCTCTTATGGGATCTTGAGCATGCCTAAATATCGTAAGTTTATGTGCAAGAGTCTTTATGCTTCAGTGTGCAAATGTGCTTTTCTGCCTAAACTATATGGTCGGTGCTATTGATTTACTGATTGTGGCAGTGCATAAGCTATATGGTCTGTTTTGAAGTTACATTATATACGTTTAGTCTTATTTATTGACTATCTACTAATTCCTTTCTTTTGTTTTATGCATGACCATCGCATACGAGTCCGAGGGACTCGTCATCCTCCGCATTCGATGTTGGGCTAAAAGCCCAACAAAATCCTCCTCTCGAGTCAGCCCACCCGCAGCAAAAAATTAAAAAGGGAATTCTGGGCCGAGGCCCATAACAGTGGCAGCCCAAAATGGGCTAGGCCCATCTCATTACATTTTTTCTACACCTCTATTTTATGTTGTTGCATTTAACTTGTATTATGTGATTACCTTTTTTATTTTGTTTTTATTTTCTTAATTTAGGTGAACCTTAGCGAATTTAGTGGGTTAACTTTAGTATAATGAGTAGGAAATTTAAGAGAGAAACTCAATTAATATCATAGGTTTCATTTTCTTCTTTTTACATTAAAGTTATTTATAGTATCTTAATATTTACTTTCAGAACAATTGATTTTTAAAATAGTATATTGTGAATCAAAGAAATTATGTTTTATTTATTACTATCTTAGAAAATTAAAACGTCACTAACATACAAATATTAATCTAAGTATATTTTATAAACATTTTAGATTAATTCGATTATACATATTTTGAGCTGAATATAGTTAAATAAAGTTAAAGAAAGAGATAAAGAAAATTCATGCCATTTCCACCACATTTTAAAGAAAATAAGCCTAGGCATTTCTACATCACCCCATTGATATGATGTAAATTCTATCTAAAGTTCACACTTTCTAGAAAGCTATTATTATAGGCAAGTTATTATATATATTTTCAAATCCTATTTCGGATAGCATTATTATATTTTTGTTTAAAGCTTCGGCAACATTTATAAATCTTATTTTAAATAGTATTTAAAAAAAATTATATACAAATTATTATATTTTTCTATAAGTTTTATTAGCATTTTTTATTTAAAGCCTTAGCAATATTCATAAGCTTTGTTTCAAATAGCGTTTTAAAATCTCCTTTTATGCGAATTATTAGTCTCATTTTAGATAGCATTATTATTTGAAGTCTTTTATAAGTCTTATTATAAATAGTATTTAAAATCTCCTTTTACACAGATTATTATATTTTTCTACAAGTCTTATTTTTAAATAGCATTACTCTTCTCATTCAAAGTTTTAACAGCATTCATAAATCTCAGCGTTTCCTTTATGAAATTACTATATTTTTTCTACAAGTTAATTCAAACGACATTATTATATTTTCCTTTGAAACCTTAGTAATATGTACAAGCTATTTTCTTAAAATTAAAACATTATATTTAACATAAATTAATTAACCTAAGTTTGGCCGGACAACCGTAAGTTAACGGATCCTAGAGGATGTCTAACCCCTTCCCTTTAGGATAATAAAGAACCCTTACCTAGAATCACACTGGTTAAGCAGGCTTGACACTGATCCAAAACATGCTTGTATAGTAATTGTGATTAATATGTTGACAGAACATTCTCAACACATCCATGGGCAGCCAAACAACAGATTTAACTAACAACTAAATAGACATGGACAAACATAGAGAAAGTAATCACCAACTGCTCTAGGTATGAGTATGTATCAGACCACACACCTATTTTGAGAAACACAGAATTAGACCCAAAGGGATCAAGATACCTAGACAGGTTGCCAAACTTATACATTAGACAAATACGGGCAATGCTTCAAGGATACACATCAATTTATGTACTATACTACTCATGATGTCAAAGCACAAAGCCGTATAAGATAAGCACTAACCGAGATCAAGTCATACACAAGCGGTTTAAAGCTGGCAGTATAACAGCAATAATTCAGACCCAATGAACACAATCCTTGATTACCATAAATCAGAACATCAACACATAAACATTATTTGACTAACATAGCCAGCAAATAACTTAACAAACATCATCGACTAAACAAAATTACCACTTAACTAATTACTCTGTTCAAACTAGATAAAATTAACTTGGTAAACATAATTAACTACATTAAGCTTAAACTGATACTAAACTTAGCAAAGCATAACTAAAAATCCAATAAAAAAATAAAAGAGATAGGAAGTTTACCTCTTGTTGGCGCAGTGAACAAGGGCGTCGAGGTCTCGGATTTATGCTCGAACCCGAACGAACCCAAACCCGATTAAAGTAACTAAAGTTTCAAAACAAAAAATGAAAAATTGAGTAATTGTTGGTCGTGGCTAAAGTTCACCGGAAAAGAAAAAAAATCAAGTGCGGAAGATGGTATGTGTCCCTCCCAATACTCAATAATTCCCCTGATCTCCTCCCAATTCGGATTATTTATAGGATTGTGATTAGAGTTTAAGAGAAGAGAAAGTGGAGCGTGGGAGCGAGAGGAGCGGGGAACAGAGGGAAGTGGAAGAGATAGGCGTGGGGGACAAGGGGAAGTGGAGAGAAGCGTGAGGAGAGAGAGAGAGAGAGAGAGGTGAGAGAGAGGAGGAGGGAGAAAGGAGGGGCGGCTGAGAAAGGGAAAAAGAAAGAGAAAGAGAAAGAGAAAGGGATTAGGGTAGAAGAAAATAAAGGATGGGTTGGACCGGGTCGGGTCGTGGTGTTTAGGATGTGGGCCGGTCTGTTTAAAATGTTGGGCTGGGTATTAAAATGGTAGTGGGCTGGTGGAATTAAACATATCGGCTGGTCTGAAATATTGGGGTGAATTAATTAGAGTATGGGCTAATAATTTGGCTGAAAATTATTGATCCTTCTATTTAATTATTCTTGGGCTTCTAATTTAATAACTAGTACACTTATTTACTATGATAAATATAAAAAATAAAAAAATATAATCAATTTAACGAACACAACAATCCGAAGATAAAATGATGACGAGCCATTGTGATAAAGTAATGCTTGTAATGTTGATAGTAATAACGAAAGTAAAGATATTAATAGCAATAGAAATAAAAATAATAGTGAAAATAAAGTGTTTAGCTTGTCAAATAATTTAGAAGCTCCAGTAAATAAATTGAAATAAATGAGGGACAAAATTGGGTGTCAACACTATATATACAAGGTCAAAATTTACTTAACTTCTTTATGTACTTTTACATATTGAATCGTGAATACCCTCAAACAGGCGGTAGGTCAAATAATAAGTGGATACTAACGAATGAATCAATTCAAAGAAAGACACTTTTTTGGATTCTCATGTTTAATCCAGGAACATACAATTGCCGACTGTAAATTAATAATCACATGAATTTTAGTAAACATCCTGGCTCTGCCATTCCTTATAGGTGTGCTCTAACAAACTACCTATGTGCCCGTAATGCAAACTATTGTAGTATTTTCTACCATACACTCTTTACAATTGGTATCATCAAATGATGCAGCTGCTTCTGAATGCCTAACCTTTTCTTTCTATAACGACCTGACAGAGCACGCGTACCTGGAAAACTTCATGACTATCTGTTACCTTCCCTAACTAAAGCTGTGTCACGTCAAAACCATCTGGAATCCGGAAAGTGTCAGCTGCACCTAACTTCCTCCTCTCTTATGAGTCATCTTCAAAATATTTTTCATGATTGTTGACTTTCTCTTCATCCTGAAGGTGATGCGATGAAGGAGCGTTAATGTTTCTGGATCGGCTATGTGGACTAGCAAGCATGTTCACTTGACCAAAGTGGGATATTTCTATAACAACTGCGTCGTCATCCATGGGAAGTGGTTGCTTCCATGGTTCCCCATCCATCCTCATAAACGTATGCTCACCAGCGCCCTTGTGAAACTCAAATCGTATTCTGTTGGCCTATGTATATAAAATTGGAGAAGACCATTATACATCCAACATTATAGGTTAAGCTTCAATGTTTCGCAAATTATTTTTAACCAAAGGAACATAACAGATTTGCACCAAAGCAGTATATTAACAGATCAAACATACTTCCATCATAAGAAATTTTTTTAGTCAAACAACCTGTGCAAGGCGTGTTCCGTGCCCTCCAGGAGTAAACAAAATAAGTCCATGCCAAGCATCTCGGAAACCAACAACCTCAAGCAGACCATCATCAACATATGGAGGAGTAAGGTCCCTCTGGTAAAGCAATACAGAAAAAATTTCTATAGAAGGACCCGACCAACTAATCTTGTTACACATGACATTCTTAAATAAAATTTGGGCAGAAGATTATTAAGGAATATAGAAACTGACCTCATGCAGCTTCTTCTTGTTAGGTCGTCCCCAAGGATTAAGTCCACCAGAAAAACTAGGCAAATTAAGGCAGACAATAGACCTGATGCTGCACATCCAACCACAACCATTAATAGTAGTCGATATATAGTTTACATGAACACATCTAAGTGACTAGAACTGCAGTAGACCTGAAACTTCCCCCCTTCTTTCTTATTGATTACCTTTTTGGGCCGCTCTAAAAAAATTATAGCCGGCAAATGTATATGTTTTGTATTTAATATACATATAGTAGTATACATGCCGTATAAAAAATATACATATTATATACATAATCAGTTAGTTTGGCTAGTTCCAGTAATTAATTTCAGCCGACGGGCTAAAAATGAAAAAAATCCCCTGTTATAATAACCCGTGGTTAAATCACTAATGTCATCACAATTCAAAGTTTTAATACCGGGCATATCACATCTTGACCAACTTACGTACATCTATTTGTTAAGTTGTTTCCAATTAGTGCCATTTAATCACCTATGGAGATCCGGAAGTAAAAAAAGAAGAAAGAAAAAACAGGAAATGCAGCAGGTAATAGAGCATCATATTGCTACCTGCTAGGTATGTGGAGGTCTATCCATTCACCTGTCCTTTTCATTATTTTGACATTTGCTAGCTGTGCAATGTTTCTGCAGAAAAAATAAATTTAGTCTATGTTTAGTTTGAAACGAACTGTAGTTATAATAGCGGCACTGTTACATCATCATCACCATCCTCACATACTAATGAAACACAGAACAGATATCGACAAACAATTTGTGTAAATATGCCCAAACATACACTATGAGGTTTCAAAAAGTCTATTTCCTGGCATTATAGCGATATAGTTCATTACATATCTGAGATGTTTCGCTGAGGTCATAAGACATTTCATCGAAAAGCAGAGGCGGATGTAGAGTTGTAGCTCCATAGAAACCCAGTACATTCGACACGGAGCATATATTTTATGTGTAAAAATTCACTAAAATTACAACAAATATTAGAATGAACCCAAAATTTTAAAAGGGCTACAGGTTTAATGCTAAAAACCTTAAAGCTTGAACCCAAAAAGCTTAAATATTAGATCCGCCTCCATCTGAAGGATATTCTCGTGGAAGTAAACTATCACCAAAAATATTTCCTAAGCCATAGTATCATAGAGGCAGGAAAGATATGATACGACCAGCGATATTATATAGAGGTTAACCATTGACTATAAGACTAACCTTGAATATGGATGCTTGAAAGAAGTACAAAACCATCCTTGTTTACATACATGCTTCACATAAGTCCCCTAAGCAAATCGTAGAAAGGACCATCAGATATTTCATATAAAAGTAAATGAACAATGGAAAGACAAAAGGACCAAACAGTACGTAGAAGCATAGATAACAATTAATTGAACAAACATCGACAATAGGAGCCATTATGTAGCCATATTTGACATGTCAACAGACTTTGTAAACCACTTGAAGTACATAAATATAAACCAGAAGTAGGGAAATTAACATTATTAAACCATGTTCCATTTGACAGTAAGGACCTGATTAACTAACTGGTGTTTGAACTTTTCTGGATGGAGCTTCCTCTCGCTGTGAAATGCATATGAAACTTGAGCGTCCATTCCTGCAAGTTAACAGAAAAAGTGAAAAACTTCAACTCATGAATGAAAATAACATTAGACCACATTACACAATAATTAAGCCCTTGATAAAATCATGAAACGCTAGAAAACATTTCACTACTGAACAGATTCAACTATAAAGTGCTTCTATGGAATGTAGACCTCTTATACAGTCAAACCTCTCTATAACAGTATTGTTTGTCCGAATATTTTGGATGTTATAGCAGGATGCAGTTATATAGAATATATTAACATAATATTAAAGTCAGTTCCAAAGAAAACTCGGTCATTATAGTGAAACGTTGTTATTTAGGACGACTGTTATAGTGAGATCTGACAGTGTATAGCTTGTCATAACTCATAACTCATATACCAATCTAGTTTTGGATTGTTCGCTAAAACAGGCTAAATGTATATCACCCAAAAAAGCTCTTCTGGGCTTTAAGTGCCAAAGTGGAGTACTAGAATATCTTAAAACCAGTAAAAGATATATTTCAAACGACGGATTACAAAACTTACCTATGCTGAAGTAGTTCCAAAATCCTCCTCGAAATATATGATCGTGGTCCTAAAAATTAAGTAGAATGCACCTTTAGGTAAAACAATGCACAATAACAGGGAAATAAATATAAGCAGATGAAAAGCGAGCCCATATAATTTTTAACTTATTCATTTCTTCACGAGAGCATCAGACATCCAAGCAAAATTTAGCAAGGTATGCGATCAGAAGTTATTTTTGAACCCAATCAATCAAATATCAGATGTATTCTAAAATACTGTTGAACCTGGAACAATAGTCTAGTAGTATGCATGCATTTACTTAAGCGACAATTAAATACGCAGCATATCCAGATACTCTCTGCTGGAATATATATCTAGCTGCCTAGTACACTTCATAAAAAATGACATGAAAATCCATGATGAAGAAAAAAATGGACTGAACAGTTCGATACCTTGTTAAAAGTATCAGCTTGAGACAGATGGTGAAAAGCATGCAATGAGTGTGGTAGCTCAAGAGGTGCAATAGGATCACGAGAACCTTCTTTAGGAGCCCTCATTCTCATAAGAATATGCCAGCTGCAACACAAGAATCATCATGTCATTTCTGATTTATCAAGGTGGTCTAACGAATCATCATTATGCTGAAAAACTTGTGCGTGCATTGTAGAGAAACATGAAATCTCAGCCTTCCAAGAGGTAACAAAAGAGTCAGATTCATGTTACATATAACGTGTCACAAACTTAAAAGGTTATGACTCATTATTTTTCAAGATTTTGTCAAATATTTTCAAAACTTGCTTACTGCTGGAAAAATAAGAGTCTGTGATATAAGAAGCATAGAAAATTTTCCACTAAATGCTTAAAACTAGGTCTCTTTTTCATACAAGATAAATGCATAATCTAGTCAACAGTACTTGAAAATTCTTATGTGAATGATTAATCACTGTCCGGGTAGTTCACAATAGTTGAAAGTTGAATGCATTTTTATGTCAGAACTTTGCGAAGAGACTACTCTTTTTATGGATTCCTCTCGAGTCTAGCATAGAAATGGCTCAATATTTCCTTCTCATTACACTTCAAAGAACAACTTTCAAGTGTAAGACAACAGGAAATGATAGAGCTTCGAAGAATAAACACACAATGAAAGATACACACGCTGCTTTATTGAACATCTAGAACATACTCTATATAGCACACAGAGTTCGGAAACAAGCTTTTGATATCTATTTGCATTTACATTAATCACATATTTCCTTCAAACAGCTTCCACATCGGTGTCACTCAATGTAGAAAAGGTAAATTCTTGAAACTGTATACCAACTATAAAATACTAAGAGATAAAAAAATCTCTGATCACATATGACTATAGTGGAGTCATGACTTTATTTGCAACACTTCATTTATTGACAAGCAGATATGCAGAGAACTTTCAAATTCACCATTCAAGAAAAACCAACATTACCTGTCAACTTTCATTTCTTTTCCATGTTTCACTTGATTCAGGAACGACTTCACGGACTGGCAGTTAATACCAGGATTCTTTTTCCCCTGCATTTATTATACAGATTCTCAAGCAGACATAAAAATAATTGATACACTACCTACAAGAGTGCTCTATATAGAAAAAGAATTTGACTAACATAGACAATAACAAATTAAGTATTCAAAGGAAGTGTTGCACCAGCTAATATATGTATACATACTTCCAAATTTTTATGCACATGTATATAGTTTGAGGCAGCGGGTACACGTGCACTTATTTAGTTATATGCTAGATCATCCTCTAAACACATGTGCCATAATTCTGTATTTAGACCAAAAGCTTTGTGACTTTGTACTCTCAAAGAGTCTAGAATCACCCCAAAGACAGTACAGTCGGACCTCTCTATAATTGTCATCTTCCATAACAACATTTCACTATATAATGACCAAGTTTTCTTCGGAACCAATTTTCATGTTATGTTATATTGTATGTTCTATATAACAAAATATTTCTATAGCAAAAAATCTAAACAAACGACTCTGTTATAGAAAGGTTTAAAAAAACTTTAAATCAAGGGTGAACTATGGCAATGTGTTCAGTGTTATATATAGAATAAGTTGTTCCTCAAACAAAAGGATAAATGTGATCTTAGTATCTTACCCAACCAAATGCAAAAGGCAGATTATTTCCTGTTCCTAATGGCACAGTCGCAATTGGAGGTGGATGAGCTAATTTAAGATCCGAAACAACACCAAGAATCCACCCTGCTGTTCCATCCCCACCTGCCACCTAGAGGTGAGTCAAGTGAATAAATATATATCAACAATTAATAAAAGATAAGCAATACTTCAACTAATTATTAAACTCACAATGACTCTCAATCTCCTTTCGATCTCATAAGACAAGCTATCTCCATTTTGCTTATGCTTTTCTAAATTTGAGTAGAATTGGTGAAGAACCTTGTCGGGAGCCTTTCCCCCCAAATCAAATACCTGAAAAAACAGTCATTCCACATTTATTTGTTCTGATATTTTTTGGCTGCTATAGCGAAATGTTTCGGAGAATAATATGATATAACAAAACATGAAGCATCAGTTCCACAGAAAACATGGTTTTTATAGTGATATGTTGTTATAAAGGACTCTTGTTATGGACAGGTCTGACTGTATATACATAACAAGAAAAGAAAGTGAAAGAATATACTTCGTCAGAACGCTCTTTTTATATTGAAACGCTTCAAAATATTTGGCACAGTTCCGTTTCTACACAACTTTTCAATAACTGTTAGTATAATATATATAAGTCGAATTAACATCTTAAATCAGTATTCAATTAAATACCGTCATGTACGAGTCTAACAGAAGCTTACCTGATTTTTATTAAGAAGAGTACGGTATGTTAAAAGAAGTTGTCCTCCTAGTTGACCACCACTTTTCGAGTTGATAAATACTAGTACAGGACAAGAAGCTACGTCGTGGCCGTTCTGTATTTCTGTTTCTGGTAGAAGTATGTAATCAGGAATGTAGTAATCCTTCAAGAAGTTATCAGCTTCAGAATCTGTAATAGGTGCTTCATGTCTGCAAAGAAGGGCCATATGGTTTACATATCCACATGTAGATTGCCATGATGCGCATGAAAGAATAACAACTTAATTTGTACAAACTACATAAACGCCAACAAAGATAGTGCGGAAGAAACTCCAAATAGGTACAGAAGCGGATCTAGGATTTAAGCTTTATGGCTTCAACCTTTAAAAGGTTTTTAGTACTGAACGCATTGTATTTTTAATGTTATATGTCCATATCTACTGTTCGTTGTACTTTTCGTGAACTTTTACACATAAATTTATGCTCCGCGTCGAAAGTACTGATTCAGATGAACCCGGTGTCGATGCATAGGTAGTAGACGAGTCCTCACACCAGATATGCAAGAATAGAGTAAAATGTTACATTTGTAGCTGAGACAAAAAGAATATTATGTGATTTCTTCCATTGTGCATTCAAGCTGACTCAGACACCACCATTATAAGAAGAAAAAAAAAATTGATAACAATATCAAGTATATTCCCTCCTTGCCCCTTGGAGCAACATCTTCCAAATTTACAAATTGAAGGGCAAAGCAAACACTAGCAAAAGCAGAGTTTAGTTAATTCCCTCCTCCCAAACGCTTTTTGTTGACAGAGTTAACTAATATTAACTCAACTCTGACTAATATCTTAGAAGTATATCTTCCTTTTTAACTATTTTAATATGGACAACTTTAAACCTTTACTTTAGTATTTATCATTTGCTTTTGAATATTAACTTTTAATATTTAGAAAGATAAATTAGTTATCTACTACGCTTTCACTCTGAAAATTGATCAAACTGAACACTCAGAAAACAAAAAATGCCAAGACGTACGGAAAACTCATACTCCCTCTGCCCCAATTTATGCACTTTTAAGTTTCGAGAGTCAGACTTTTAAATTGTGACTATTAATTCAAATATGAAATCTTCAAATTTTTTGAAATAAAATTTACATATTAAAAATGACGTAAAAAATATTTACTGCAAGTCACAATAATTGACAAATCAAAATATTTAAAGCCTTATGAAAAAATCGCGATAAAAAAATACTCTCAAAATCCGTGCCATATAAATTGGTATAGAGGAGTCAAACGTGCACATGCACTGTTGGGAATTCAGAAAGTAAACTACTTCCTCTTTCCCAATTTATGTTGTATCCTTTATATTTTGAGAGTCAAGTTTTTTCATTTTGGACGTGAATAAGAATATAAAATCTAGGGAAAAGGTGCAAATATAACCCTCAATTTTGCAATTTAGAGCAGATATATCTTCATTATAAAAGTGATATAAATATAATCCCTGCCGTTTTAAAATGATACTAATATATCCTTTTCACTGACGATTTTTTTTAAATCATTTAGTTTATTTTTAATTAAAAAACTACGATGCTTTAAAAAAAGTCTACTCATTTTTTTTAATAGACATATTTTTCTAAAGCAACTGATAATTTTTTTTCCTAGTGGATCGGGTCTGATTCGTTTAAAAAAATGAATAGACTTATTTTTTTTAAAGCCACGGAGATATTTTTTTTTAAACGAATCGATCCACCAGAAAAAATTTATCATGTGGAGTTAGAAAAATATGACTACTCACAAAAAATGAATAGACTTATTTTTAAAGTCACATGACATTTTCTTAATTAAAAGATAAGTTAAATGATTTTTTTTAAAATCCTAGCGAAAGGATATATTTGCACTATTTGTGTAAGAGCATAGGTTATTTTATAACGGTAAAAGTATATATACATCGCTTTTTTAACGGGTGTATATTTACACCTTTGCCCTAGAATCTTTAAACTTTTTGAATTAAAATTTATATATTTAAAAATGACATAAAATAAGTTATCAAAATATTTAAAGCACATATGAAAAAATAGCGTCAAAGAAAAACTCATTTGACTCTTGAAAACTAAACAGTGTCAAAAAAATTAGGACGAAAGGAGTAATAAGGAGAGCACCTTTTCTGGAAGAAATGGCGAACTGTTGATAAGTTTGCATTATTGACCATAGTTTCAATCCTGTAGACAATCTGCTTTAGCAATATAAAATTTGGATTCAGGTTGTGTAGACTTGAAGCAGCAAAGAAGAATATAAAAGAAGACGTAGAATCACAAAAAGTACTGAAGATACTTTACTTGGGTTACAATCAAATATGTTACAAGCAGAGTTTGAGAAGAGAAACTTATAATCAAAGTTATTACTTATTACTGAAATCTTGCAAAGCTCTTCTTACTATTATGAACAAAGTAAGTTCCTAGTTAAGAAAGAGTAGAATGACTAAATTTCGTGTGACATTAAAGATATATATAAAGAGAGGTAAAAAAGAGAAGAAGGTTCAGAAGAAAAGTGGATTAGTTGGAGTGATCAGCACACATGCTGCTTTTCCATTAGTGGTAATATTAGAGAGCGACGCAAGTGAAAAAATGCATCATATTTATGTCAAACGCCTCAAAATTTAGCCCTTAACTATGTGAAATAGAATACATTTTCCCTCCGTTAATAATTGGAGCCAAATATGCGCCCGCTGTTACTAATTGAGGTCAAATTTGTCCTTATGGTGAAACCTTAGTACCCGATGATGTCATGTGTCACGTAATTAAGAATTAATAATTTTAAATGGAGAGAAAATTTAAACCGTTCGCTTAGTTAGGAACAAATTTGATCCTTTCGCATTGTTCAAAGGCAAATTAGGATCAAATTTGCCCCTTCTCCATAATTTTAAATTTTTATTTTTATTTTTTTTTTCCTCCTTAGCTTTCTCTCTTCCCGCACTATCTCTATCACAAATCACCCTTTCTTCCTCTCTCCGTGTCTCTCCCCACCACCATTGTCATCATCACCTCCACCACCTTCTTCTCTTCCCCTTTCCTTTCTCTTTCTCTCTACCTGTCACCCCATCCACCACCTACACTACTAAGAGGGAATACTCTAAACGACCTGAACATGCAATATATATAAAATACTACTTTAATGCATATGTTTAGCTGCACAGGGGTCAAAGGGAAAGAAAGGGTGATTGACAGAGAAAGTCAAAGACGGATAAAAGAGCACAAAAACTTAAAATTAGGGAGAAGGGGAAAGTTTACCCCTTAATTATGCGGAAGGTTCAACTTTGCCCCTTAATTTAGTGAAAGGTTCAAATTTTCCCTTAATCGAAATCTGGTAAACCTCAGTATACCTCTTTGAATGTACCCTCAAACATAAGAGACCTTCTTTGTTATTTTCTCGATTTTTTAATTCATTTACTTCTGAGTGTTTTTTTTTTTTTCTACTCGTTGTCTGATAATCATATTAGAGTCTCAACTAATTCAAATTTGGAGTAAGGTCTTTTTTAGGTGGAAGTACTCTCTAACAGAAAAAAATTTCATACCTAAAACTCGAATCCAAAATATCTAATAAAGGGTGGAGGAATACCATGACTAGTGCTATTCTCTTGAGTTGAATTAATTTGGTAAGTTTGGTAATTTAATTTTCTTTTTTCAAAATGGAGTGGATAGGAGTTTAGTTTTGAATTTGATGTGTCTAGAAATTGACACTAATTGTCCTCTGCTGGTTAAAGTTTTGAATTTGATGTGTCCAGAAAGTGACACTAATTGACACTAGTTTTGAATTTGATGTGTCTAACGTACGACGGAACGAAACCGCGTGGAAAGTATCCTCTGTTAGTTCAAGTTTATCCGACGGATGGTCTAATCATTTAATTAGAATTAGAGTTTGAATTCTAAATATCATAATGATAATATTTACACAAATGGAGTATGTTATTTAGAATGTAATAGCGTGTAAATGTAATGATGATCATAGATTCATATTCGAAAACAATATACATTTAATAATATGTCATTATTAGTTAAATTATGAGCAAATTTACTTTGAACATCACATAAGTACTAATATAAGCTGTGTGAGAGTTGGCTATGTTTGACAAGTGAAATTTGTAAGATACAAAATTTTATATTATCTATAGCTTTGGGTCCACATATTTAAGTTGTCAAACTTAAGCAATTCCCAACCAATTAGCTTATGGGAAATGCAAAGTAAACTTTTCTCGAATTCTGATATAATAAAAATTTACACCATTAATATATATAACTTATATTTAATTTTATTTAAAAAAATAAGCCACTTGTGAACTAAAAACAAGTACAGATTTACAAGAAAATAAGTTAGTAATCTGAGAGAATATAGTTGACAAAAAAAAAAACTGAAAGAACTTAATCTCACCCACTCGCGATTGTAAAATTTTGTAAGCAACAAAAAAAAAAAGGACTGTAAATGTGGCAGATATCTATTTGCACATAGTTTCAACAGAAGGCATTCTTCTTGTCAAAACTAGATGGCCTAGGCCCATGCTGCGCACGGGCCCAACACTTTAGATTATAATGCATTTATGTGTATGTAGTTGTTTTTGAATAGTAATTATATATATATATACACTATATATTATGTTCAAAACACGATTAATATAACATTGTAGTTTGTGCTCCGTATTTAAAACTTTATTATATTAGTGTTTGCTATGAATACAAAGTCTGCACGTTTTTTTTTTACATTGTTTGTTTTTTTAATATGGGATTCACTTTTTTTTATATTGCTTGATTTTGTTAATATGGGATCCACTTTTTTTTTCCCCCGTGAGTTTGGAGATAGTGGGTTCCGCTTTTTTTACTTTTTTTTTTAATGTTCAAACACAATTAATATAACATTATAGTTTGTGCTCCGTATCTAAAACTTTATTAAATTACTGTTTGCTACGAATACAAAGTCTGCACGTTTTTTTTTTTTTGACATTGTTTGTTTTTTTAATATGGGATTCACTTTTTTTTATATTGCTTGATTTTGTTAATATGGGGTCCACTTTTCTTTCCCGGTGAGTTTGGAGATAGTGGGTTCCACTTTTTTTACTTTTTTTTTTTTAATATTGGTTGGTTTGTGTTTAATATGGGGACCACACTTTTTTTTTTAATATTGGTTGGTTTGTGTTTAATATGTGGGCCCACAATTAACATTGTAGTTTGTGCTCCGTATCTAAAACTTTATTATATTAGTGTTTGCTACGAATACAAAGTCTGCACGTTTTATTTTTGACATTGTTTGTTTTTTTAATATGGGATTCACTTTTTTTTATGTTGCTTATTTTGTTAATATGGGGCCCACTTTTTTTTTCCCGTGAGTTTGGAGATGGCGGGTCCACCTTTTTCTACTTTTTTTTTTAATGTTCAAAACACGATTAATATAACATTATAGTTTGTGCTCCGTATTTAAAACTTTATTATATTAGTGTTTGCTACAAATACAAAGTCTGCACGTTTTTTTTTGACATTGTTTGTTTTTTTAATATGAGATTCACTTTTTTTTATATTGCTTGATTTTGTTAATATGGGGTCCACTTTTTTTTTCTCCGTGAATTTGGAGATGGTGGGTTTCACTTTTTTTACTTTTTTTTTTATATTGGTTGGTCTGTGTTTAATATGTGGGCTCACTTTTTTTTTTTTTTTAATATTAGATGGTTTGTGTTTAATATATGGGCCCACAATTTTTTTTGGGCCCACTAAGGACGACGAAAAGTGCACCATCCGGTGCTTCTAATATAGTAGAAAAGTGTCTTCGTATTTTATCATGGATTTTTTGGGGTACAATCGCTTATATTATGCACTGATTGTGAATGTTTTATTAGGTAACTACTACTCGTAAATTTCTTAATACTAGATGGTGTATGCCCGTGCGCTAATAACTACTACTCGTAAATTTCTTAATACTAGATGGTGTATGTCCGTGCTGTGCACGGGCCCTACACTTTGATTTATATAGTGTATCTATGTATATGTAGTTGTGTACAATTGTAAAGATGTATGTATTGGATAGTGATAGTATATATATTTTATATTGCTAACAAACATACCTAAATTTGTACTGTCGATGCATTTATATAGATGAACATTAATACATATACACAAATGTTATTTGCCTATTAAGTGGAATTATGTGAGCGTGATAAAATAGTGAAAAGTAAAAGGAGTGTAAAAGTGACACGTGGCCAAAAACATAATTAATACCTGCTACTTGAAATGACATCATCTGTTGTGATGCAATTTTTATGAGCAGGGGCAAAATAGGGAAAGTACGAATATATTTAATACTAAGCTACAGTAAGATTCTACTTTTAACTAATGGAATTGTTCAATGGCAAGTGCTTTGACCAAATTGCCCTTGGTCGCCCTCGGTCAACGATCCACTTCTTCAACTCATGCTTTTATATAGTTAGTTTTAAAAAAAAGGAATTTTTCTATTACAAATTAAAAACTAAAAAATGGAAGAAATTGCATGAATTGTCCTTCAAATGGGCTGGTATTTAATTTTTGCCTTTAGCAATTAATTTTAGGAATAATTTCAATAATATATAATCCAGCATAAAATATTATATCCACATAGTTATATTTTTAATTTACATCCATATAGCCAACTTTTTTTACAATAGTGTTTATACACACGATATACAACATTATACACTTACTGTAAATAATGTGTTGACCTTATATAAAAGTATATAATAATGTATAAAAGGGTTATTTTGGGTAATATTAAAAATATGAGTCATTTCAGGTAAATATTTTTTCCAAACAGACATAGGCTGTTATTTTTCCTAAATTTTATGCCTAGTGGCCATTAATTTTAAAATGGTGCGGAACATAACTTGTGAGATATCATGATGCAGAAATATAAATTTATACTCCACAGTTTTTTTTTTTTTTAGGGACAAAAATTAAACAGCAACACAAAATAAGGGCATAAGTGACAATGAGCCTAAAAAATGTGGAGAAAGTTTTGGTAGGACCCACAGCACACATATGGATCCCCACCTTATTTTTTTATTATTTTTTATTTTTTACATGAGTAGGAGGTTGACCCACCTTTTTTTTTTTATTATTACACGAGCTGGAGATGGACGACGAAACCACCTCCGTCAATTTTTGTTTGGGGAAGGAAAGAGTTTTGTATTAAGCTAACATCAGAAGATGCAACACATGCTATCCATAAATTTGGAATATCCAATAAAACTGTTACAAAAACAACGCAATAAGAGAAAGTGAATACTTCAATCTACCAACAAAGGGGGCCACTTTTTTTGGACAGTCATTCAAAAATGCTGCAAATGCAGTGCATGGTATAGAAATCCAACTGAATGAATCCACCATTATTGACTAAATGGAGGATATTTTGAGAATTACATGGATATTGCTTGATTTTTTAATATGGAGTCCACATTTTTTTTTATATTGCTTATTTTTTAATATGGAGTCCACCTTTTTTTTTTTTTTTTTTTACATGAGTTGAAGGTAAAAAATAGTACCACATTTTTTTTAGACTGTCTAAAAAAAATGCTAAAATTTTATGTTTAGAAATCATTTAACTTGAAATCTTTCCTTTTACCTTTAATGAAATTATTTAAATTCACACAAATATCTATGACTTGTTTTAGACCACAAGTTTCAAAGATCTTTCCTTTCTTTTTTAAATTTCGTGCCTATTCAAATTATGTCACATAAATTAGGACAACGAGAGTACCTTTTAGTAATATAATTATGGAATTTTTATTACAGAAAGTATTATAATTCAATTAATTGAAAATATCAATAAATTATTTTACTTAGTCCGCTTCTCCCATATATGACTTTCCTGATTTGGTTCTTCAATTGAAAGATTTGAAATACACTTTTTCCTACCGAGTTTCAAGCCATCATCTCTTTCTACTCAACAACATTGAAAAACGCTTTCATGTGTCAGCATCTGCTGTAGTCTTAAATTTTTAAGTATACACCAACTTCATCATTTTAAGAAAATATGTGTATACATTTCTTGACTGTTTATATTTCGTCTTCTCGATGTTATTCCTCATTATTTGTGTGAGACGTATGTGTCTAAACTTTTACCCAAAGATATAAGTTTTAAATCTTTTGGTTTTATGACTTTTTTAGCGGTTTTTATGTTCAATTTAAATTGTTATTTCTTTTTTCCTGAATTTCTCTTCTTTAAATTTTCTCTAAGCGTATCTTTACCATTTTCTGAACTTATTATCATTATTTAAATGTCCTATTTTTTTTCCTTCTTCACGTGGACCCCACCTTATTATTATTTTTTTTTACTTTTTTTTTGCAATTATCTCCTAATTCTTCAGGTGGATCCCACTTTATTTTTTTTATCTCTACTATTATGGAAGAGTGGGCCTCACCTTAAATTTTTTTTTTAATTTGTACTATTATAGAAAAGTGGGCCCTAACTTAAATTTTTTTAATTTTTTCTACTATTATAGAAAAGTGGGTCCCACCTTATTATTTTTTTTAATTTATTATTTATTGGTGTTAGACGTATGTGTGTAAACTTATACCCAAAGATATAAGTTTTAAATCTTTTGGTTTTATGACTTCTTTAGCAGTTTTTGTGTTCAATTTAAATAGTTATTTTTTTTCCGAACTTCTCTTCTTTACATTTTTTCTAAGCATACTTTTACTATTTTCTGAATTTATTATCATTATTTAAATATCCTTTTTTTTTCTGTTGCAATTGTCTCTTACTTTTTTACGTGGACCCCACCTTAATTTTTTATTTTTTTTACAATTGTCTCCTAATTCTCCACGCGGACCCACCTTAATTTTTTTTTAATCTCTACTATTATAGAAAAGTGGGTCCCACCTTAATTTTTTTTAAAATAATTTTTCTACTATTAAAGAAGATTGGGGCCCACCTTTTTTTTTTTTTTTTAGTGACTGACGACGATCCTCCTATATAGAAACTCATGTTTTCTATATAGTAGTAAAGTATTCCTTGTTAATAATAAAAACGATAATTAATTTTTTTATCACATATTAAAATTCATTAGCAGTAAAAAAAAAAAAAAAGGCACTGTGAATGCTTATAACTTAAATAGATTGTGAAATATTAACAATACAAATTTGCACCCACCGCCACCCACATTCATATCAAGATCGGCCGAAGATGGTGTATATTGCCTAAATCCTTCCACTTTCTTTCTTATACTTCCCATGTCTCAATTTATGTGGCACACTTTCCTTTTTAATCTGTTCCAAGAAGAATGTCACATTTCCATAAATAGAAATTAAATAACTTAACTTTAAAATTCTCTTTTTACCCTTAATGAAATGATTATAACACACACATGTCTAAGGTTTTAGACCATAAATTTCAAAAATCTTCGTTTCTTTCTTAAACTTTGTGTTAAATCAAATGGTGTCACATAGATTGAGACGGAGGGAGTAATAAATTTCCACCAGTTCCCCACTGGAGGACTTGTTGAAATTCTGTGACAACCAAAAGTTTGATAGACAATCCTTGAAAGTTTCAAAGGTTTAGAAATTAAGAAGTAAACGCCCATTATCTACAATTTGAATCGGCCCAACTCGTGAGATTTCTTTGTCAACCTTGTTAGTTCAAAAACACACAAGAGGGAAAAAGGAAAATTAAACAAACAAAAACAGATAAACAAACACATTAATATTAAATGGAGAAAAGACTATTATATTGGCCAAGGTTAATTGATTCTCATCCTATCTCTAAATGCACAGGCGAATTCAAGATTTGAAATATACTAAATTCCCACAACGAACTCAATTACGTAATATATAATTATATGAGTTTACAACCAATATTTATAAATATTTAGTAATTTTATTAATACATTTATAAGATTTGACCAAAAACTACTTGATTCATGTGAACCCATAGAAAACACAATAGATCTTCCCAACCTCCAATTTCCTTCTTTTGTTTTATCCGGAGCATGCTCATTCAAGAAAATCAAGAAAAAAAAAAAAGAGGGGGAAAAAAAATAGCAAACGAAAGCATGCATGGACAAGAGTTTGACAAACTTCAAGATGTAGCTTTGACGTACGTACGCGTAAGATAAAATAAATTAGGCTTATCCACCCTCTTAAATTTGTTTCTTTTTATTTTTTATTTTATTTTATTTTGGCACCTCAACTAAGTATTGTTCCTATTCAACTTCTGCACTTGGCCTCAAGTGTGTCTATCAAACATAATCCAACTTACATAGTAACATGTATGGTGAGTTTCATTTTCTTTAGCCTTGCGCGTGAATGTCAATCGCATCCTACATGAAAAATTCAACCAATTAAAACACCACACCCATTTTAATTATAAATATCAGATAGGAAGAAGTGTGTTATTGTGTTATACAAGTGAAGAAGCATCACTTAAACCAATCAAATAACAAAATTGAAAAATAAGAAATCAAAATTGGAAACTAAAATTGAAAAATAAGAAACCAAAACTGGAAAATAAGAAGCCAAAAATATTAAGCAACACCAGATCCTATTATGTTATTCTAGAATCCCAAAAAAGCTTCAAAATCAATCTCAAAAGACTAGTCTTCAATTCATGGTTAGCTGAATTACTTGGTTCTTGAAAAAAGGTCGTTATACACATATTTTAATGATGTGTATAATTAAAATGTGTGGAGGGTATTAATTGGTTAAATTTTTCACGTTGGATGTGATTGACGTTCATGCGCAACGCTAAAGAAAATAAAATTCACCATATGTTATGTAAGTTGATTGTGTTTGATTGACATACTTGAGGCCAAGTTCAGGAGTACAATGGAAACAACACTTAATTGAGATGTCAAAATGAAAAAAAGGAACAAGTTTAGAGAGCTGCATATGCATTAAGCCAATAAATTATTACATGCATCAGTCAAATTGGTGTGTGTGATGGGAAGATGCATGCATCAATTGTAGGATAAATGAATAAACCATAGGTGTTGCTGATATGGTAAGCACCCTCTATCTAAAGTTGTGGGTTCGAGTCATAAAAAAGGGAAGAGCTCTCGGGGAAGGGGAAAAAAAACAAAAAAAAATAAACTATAGTCATTAAACCATCTTTGACCAACTTAACGAGTCACCAACTTTTTCATATTACAATACTCCTTCCGTCCCAATTTATTTGAAGATTGACCAGTTTGGAGGAGTCAAATAACTTTTTCTTTGATTATGATTTTTTTTAAAACTTTTTTCATATATTGTGAATTATTGATTATATAGACTTATAGTACTTTTTATGTAGCTTTCAAATATGTAAATTTTATTATAAAATACTCGAGGAATCTATATCTAAAGTTAAGTTTAAAAAAATGTTGTTTGACTCTCCAAATTGATGAATCTTCAAACAAATTGGGACGAAGGGAATAGTTTTTTTTTTTTTTTTGTTTTTTTTTTTCAAAAAGGAGGAATCTGTAGTTCTGATTTATGGCCATCTCAATTCTCAATTCAACTTAGCTAATTATTACATTCAAATACTTATAGTACTAATGAGCACTAGACACTAGTGGTGTCAGAATATGGACAAAGTGCGTTCGGCTGTTGTTAGTTGAAGATGCTATTTAGCAAAGAATTGTTTCTCTTTAATCTAGAAGCTTAGAAGAATTCCTATGTCTGCCGATTTGTCTGAATTTTACAATCTTTTAAGTTGCTGTCTGCCGTCAAAGTGTTCCTCTTTAGGTAGCAACATATCATTCCCTAGGAATCCCATTTTTTATTAATTCAGATAATTTATTCTTTAAGTAGATACAAATAGCTGAACAGAATTTAGACTGTAATATCACGAGTTGAGATTATGTCCTTAACTACGCTAACATCTTCAACTACCAAACACGCTTTTTACGCGTAAATTTACATTCAATAATATCAGGTTTTCACTTCCACGCGTCTTCGCTCGTAATCGCTTAGAGCCCTCCTTCAATTAATAGGTCACTTAATTATCATTTTTTTCACAAAAATCACTTAACTATATTTTTAATTCAAAAGTCATATTACTATCACTTTCTTTCATCAAAGTCAGTTAACTATGTTTTCTAACACAAAAGTCACATAACTATCATTTTTTTCGCCAAAAGTCACTTAACTACATTTTCTAACACAAAAGTCACAAAATTTTTAGCTTAGTAACACAAAAATCGCACTTACAGAAAAATTCAACTTCCGATGGGTAATATTTTTATATATTTTTTAATTTTTAATCTAATGGATACAAACTCAATTAAAAAGAATCTATCCGATCCAAAACTCATGCAAATATTAAAATATTAAAGAAACAAAATCAATCCTTCATCAAATATATGATCCTTCTCTCTAGGGACTCTCAAGCCAAAAATGTGTGAATTTTATTGGCCTTTTTTCAATATATATTGAAAAGTGTTGCATGTTGTTAGATAGTAGGAAATTGAATTATACGAAGTAATAGTTATTATTATTTGCATCGAAAAAAATAACCTTGTGATAAAAAAAATCAAATTTATTCACACTTTGGTATTTTAATAACTGCATATGAGTTTTGGACCGACTCGATTCTTTTTAATTGAGTTTGTATCTATTAGATTAAAAATAAAAAAGAATATAAACATATTACCCATCGGAGGTTGAATTTTTCAGTAGGTGTGACTTTTGTGTTAGAAAATATAGTTAAGTGACTTTGGTGAAAAAAGTGATAGTTATGTGACTTTTGTGTTAGAAAAGATATTTAAGTGAAATTTTTCAATAGGTGTGATTTTTGTGTTAGAAAAGATATTTAAGTGACTTTAGTGAAATAAAGTGATATAGTTATGTGACTTTTCTTGAACTAATTCTTTTAACACTCAATTTAAATACAACTGAACCTTAAATGCACATTCGAAATTTTCCCGAATGCTATAAATTTATATCAATCGAATCATCCTTGATTCCTTGTTTACCTAATTTTGAGTTAAGCAATAAAGAACTAATCAAAGTATTAACGACGATTACTATACTCAAAGTAAATGCTTAATAGAACCAACGAGACACTCCACGCTCCTCAGCTGATTATTGTCACGAGCAGAGGCGGATCTAGGATTTGAAGGTGACAGACGCTACAATTTTCTTCAATGTACGTCTTGTTAGAAACGTGTATTTGGGTCGGGTCCATCTTTTTTTAGTTTATTCGGGTCAACTTAATAGGCTTTTTTTATTTGCAAATATGAAATTACATCTCAAAAATCAAGAAACGAACATAATTAGCATCTTAAACAAGGAATCACAACACCCATTAACAACATAATTAAAATCAACATTTTCACCAAGAGACTTGTATCTCTTATGTATATTAAAAAATGAATTTGCACAAGTAAAATAACATCTTTAATAAGGGAATTACATCAATCAAAATAAGAAAAATAATAGAAAAACTCTTCAATAGGTAAATACACACCATAAGTAAATGTAGAATTAGATAAACTACAAGTTCTCAAAAATAAATTATAAATTTCATGTTTTTTCTAAGCAGTGCTTACGAAATTGCCATCACAATTTAAGTAGTAAAGTGATTTAAATTGAATTTAACAATTATAGCATAGCATAAATTTTTATAATACACTCCCTCCGTCCATTTTTATTTGTCCATTATACTAAAAATATATGTCCACTTTTACTTGTAAGTCATATAGTTTGAAAAACCAAGACATAATTTACCATTATATACCATTTTACCCTTTTTATTAAGTACTCCAATTCATTTCTCATTTTATTTATTGCTTATTAAGAGTGTCCCAAGTCAAATATAGACAAGTAAATATGGACGGAGGGAGTAATAAACAAAAGAAATTATAAAAAAAAAATGAATTTTGATCTCAATCTAAAATTCCCATTGAAACCCAAATTTTTCGATTTAAATACTCACAGATTTGGGATTAAGAGAAATGCTTAATTTAAGGGATTTTGAAGTTTCTATTTGTGTGTTCTCGCTAGAGATCACAGATAAAATAATAGAAAAGAGGAAAGGCAATATAAATAATAAAAAGATAAATAGAAAATTGGGAGAGCCGAAAAGGGAATTACCGGTACAAAGGAAGTAAAAAGCACAAAGAAAAATGGAAGTCGAAAAATATACAAAAAATATTCAAACTTGTGTCTACTAGCCGTGACACCTTTGTCTAATTTACGACTCGGGGTGGCACGATCAAATATTTAACCTAATTTAAGCAAATTACAATATAAGTATATAAAAAAAAATATTAATCTAGGAGGTGTCATGCCACCCCCACCCTAAGGGTGGATCCGCCCCTGGTCACGAGGTCTATTCTCAAATTAAAAATACTAAAATCCAGTATAAAGCACAGTTTATGTCCCATATTTATAACGTTGATCAAATACTGTATTTATCCATTACACAATATTACCGTAGTTCTATTTTGCTAATGGTGCTTTTAAACTGAATTGGAGTGATAATACACACTAACCTTTGATTAGGATACCATTAGGGGTGGGCACAGTTTGGGCCAACCCGAAATCCGAACTTTTTAAATATTTGGTTTGGATATTTGGATTATGGATTGGTCTTCGGATTTTTATTTTTAAAATTTATGAATTTCGGATTGGATATGGATTTAGTACTATGGATTTATGGATATCCGAAAATCTGAAATTATTATACCTTTATCTAGACCTACCTATATCATATGTGTCCAGTACTAATAAGTCTAGTTTCTAAAGGCCCAATAGATTAGTACCTAAGGCCCTACCCATTAAAATATTAAATCCAATATATAATTCTCTACTAAATCAAATATAATATACGGTTTTTTACTTCTCAAGTCTCAAAAGTCTCACATTAATGTGACCCACGACAGAGTTCTTTGTTATTTTTCCAAATGACTACTTAGATTTTATTTTGTTCATTTCCACTTTTCTAGAATGCTTTTATTTGGTATGGATTTACTATGTTGGACATGACTTGGATTTTTTAATCTTAATTTGAACTGGAAGGCTTTTTTACTGAGCAATTAACATTTAGATTTACCTCTGTGGAACTAACACATGAATTTCGTTCCTAATAAGTTTGTCTTAAGTCTCAAGAGTCCAATCCGAAAATTCAAAATACCCAAATCGAATAATCCGAATCCGAACTTAAAATATCCAATCCAATCCGAACTTATTTGGATTGGATTTGGATTGTAATTTCTTCAATCCAAAAACCGAATATCCAAACAGAAAATTTCATATCCAATCCGATGGCCCGAACGCCCACCCCTAGATACCATACAAGTAAAAAGTAGAACTCCGCCTTATTTAGCCCTATTTGATTGAACAGGGCATTCAAAAGTTAAGGGGAAATCATATGCGGTCCAACATCTAGTTTGCAGTTGAAGTAGTCCAATATACCATTGGTGTATAGATAATGTATCCGTTTTGTACCATCAAATCTCTCTATAATGGCATCCGCATATAACAACACCTCTCTATAACAACCAAGTTTTTTCGGAACCGATTTTTTATATCATATTTTACTTCTTTATAACAGCAACAACCAACTTTATAATAGTACACTCTTTGTAGACTTACCCCCATATAATAGCTATCTTATTTTTTTGATAATATAATAATTAATCATGTTTATAAAAATAGAATATCTATGATTACCAATAATAAGTGTAGAGATTTTGATCAAATATTTGATCCTTTAATACAATATTTATGACCAAAAATATCATATAAATATATAAATATATATATATATATTGTCATCATAAAAGATTTTTCTCCGTTATACAAAGTGTGATTAAGCTTAGAGTTTGGCAATTAAAAATGAAAAATTAAATTTTATGCATCTTTTTTGCCTATAACAGCAAAATATTATTTAAATGTCAATGTTGTTATAGGTGTATAACAACAATTCTCTATAATGGCCAAAAAATTTCGGACCCAACAATGCTGTTATAGAGAGAGACTGTATAATCATAAATAAACATTACATATACTCTCTCTCTCTCTCTCTCTCTCTCTCTCTCTCTCTCTCTCTCTCTCTCTATATATATATATATATATATATATATATATATATATATATATATATATATATATATATATATATATATATGGTGTGTGTAATCATATATAAACACACGATATCAGCTCAAATTGCTGCTGAATATCATCATGCATGATTTTAAATTTGTATGCATTCAACCTGCAAGCAGCAATTCCACCAAGTTACTCCTGGTCCTCGTCATGTATCTCAGAAATCATCTAAACTACCCTGATTTTGATATTTCAACTCTCCAGTCTTTCAAAGAAGTATAGGTATCCGGATGTTGCGAGGCGGTTTTTGTTTTTTAATATACAATGTCGTTTGTTTATGTTACACTCCTCGTGTTCGTAGTGGTAGAACCTATGGTTTCCTAGTCGGGTATGCCCTTGAAATAGAGACTCGAGCCCGAGTTTGGAGGTAGAAAATGTCTTACCCCGTGTACAAGGGTACCAGCAGATATTCCTGGCAATCTATAGAGTTAAAAGTTGAGCGAATCGAATCGACGTGATCTGAACTGAATCAGAAAACCTGCAGGACACCAGTCATCGTCGACGGGTCGTCGACATGTTTGACGGACCGTCGACGTGCGGTGTCGATGGGATCCCGCAGCCATGTAGCTGCAGGCGTAGGTCGACGGGCAAGTCGACGGACCGTCGACACGTCGATAGGCTGTCGACCCGCTCGTCGAACCGGACCGCTGTAGCCTTTTTGGCTTCCAAGTATAAATAGGTGGTCCACGATCCTATTTCATATTTTCCTCCTTTCAAAAATCAGAAAACCCTAATATATTCTCTTTCAATATTTTCCATCATATTAGTGAAGATTTGACAAGACCCGGACCCCGTAAACCCGAGATGGTGAAGAAGAAGGTTGCTTCTAGGGTGTCTTCAAGTCGTGGAGTTTAGGGAGTTAAAGTTGAAGTGATTCATGGGATTCTTGACCCCTCAAGGTATGTAAATGATTTCTACCCTTATATTTAAGTTGGTTATCAAGAGTTTAGTGATGTTAAGTGAAGAGAAGGTAATTGTGAAAGTGTTAAGTTGATGAAGGGCAATGTAGTGATATAGGGTTGTTTTAGGAGATGATTGGAAACGGGTTTACGTATATTTTGATATACATATTTGTTGTCATTGTTGATGTGAGTATTGTAGTTGATGTGGGATCGAATGAGAAGTTGGAGAGTTGTAAGCTTACAAGGAAATTATTGTTTATAGTTCGTTGAGCTTTATACACATTTGAGGATGGCTAGTAAGCGAAATTATTGTTTATAGTTCATTGAGCTTTATATGCATTTGAGGATGGCTAGTAAGCGAAGTAAATAGCCTAATTAAGCCCTATGTTATCTTAATTGTAGACTTGCAAGTTCAAGAGGTAGAAGTTGGGTGATTACGTATACTTCAAGGTATGATAAGACTAACCTTTCCTTCTTTTGGCATGATCCTATGATATGATCCAACAAGTGAGTAAGCGATTTCATACTACTCTACTCTTAGAAGTATTAGGAGTACTTCAGTCTTTGATGTTCATGTACCCCATTTATGAGTGATCCTTCTGTTCATGGGTCCAGTCTTATGTAGCCAGTCCTGTTCATACAGTTTATCCATGCATTACATTCATTATATATTTATGTACATTGACCCGTGACTAGAAGGAGTTATATACGCATTACTACTATGATGATGATATTGATTATGGCCACAGAGGAGCCAATATGATATGATGAGATGCCATAGAGGCTTACAGGCGTTATATACGTACATACATTAGGCGTTATATACGCACACATGTCAGGCGTTATATACACACCCATATAGATGCACGACCATCATTGATAGGTATGAGCATGCATATTATGTGCCCAGAGAGGCATTGTCAGTTACACAGACTTATGCAGATTTAGGCAGATATTTGTTCATACAAGTACATGTAGTCAGTCATTTCAGTTTATGAGTTCAGATCTTATCTATGATTCTTATGTATATATGTTGTTGTTCTTATGCCTTACATACTCAGTACATTATCCGTACTGACTCTCCGTTGCTCGGGGGGCTGCGTTCATGCCCGCAGGTACAGAGAGACAGACAGGTGGTCCAACTCAGTAGGACCTCTAGATCTAGCAGTGGTCAGTACACTCTATTTGATCCGGAGCTACAATCAGTTTTGGTATACCACCCTTTTGAGATGTGTATGTATATGGGTATGACGGAGCCCTGTCCCGTTCTTTCTATAGCTTTCATTCCAGTAGAGGTCTGTAGACAGTTGTATGTGGCAGTCAGATGATGCAGCCTTGTCGGCTTCTATTCTTTTGTGTACAGTTTATGTAGCAGCCTAGCTGGTTTGCACTGTTCTTCCACAGGTTGCGTATGTGTATATTGATTGTACAGAGTTTTGATGTTTCCTTCTTATGAGATTAGTTTATGCCATTTATGGGCCTTGATGTTCAGTATGTCTATGATAAGTATTTAGGGGTGTTTGGTCGCTAGAGGTCAGACTCCCGTCACGGCTCATCGGTTTGGGTCCACAGTTCATGACAAGTAGTGCTATTACTTTGAGTTGAGGTAAGTTGAGAAGATTTATGAAGGAGGCCACTTTCAAGTCTTAATTGGGAATAAGGCCACTGATTTTATTTTTCATTTATTTTTCGGGATTATGGTTTAGAAAAAGGGGCATGGGGTACAATTTCATAATTTTTAATAGTTTGGGTGTTTCAACTTATACACTTAAGTCCCTTACACTTGCATTAAAATATACAAAAAACCCTCGCTCTTTCTCCTAAAATATGCATAGGTACCCTTCTCTCTCTTCAGTGACTGCACATATTCCCACTCTCTTCTCTATCAAGACCTCAATCTCTCCAGTCGATTTTTCTTCTCTCAGAGCCCACGTCGTCCTCAGGTATGTTAATTAATTTTGCATCAGTGGCGAAGCATTTTAAGATCCATATTGCCTATTTTAAAATTTTTGTGTTTTTTTTTTTCAAATTTGATAAACCCTAGTGTTCATAAAGTTCTGGGTTTTTTTCAAATTTTTGGAACTTTAGCCTTTTTTTGTTGAAATATGTGTTATTTCTACTTATTTTGCTTGTTTTGATCGTGCTTTTTTCTATTTTTGTTTTTGCAAATTCATCTTGGTCTATTACTAGACTTGAAACTTTAGCCTATTTTGTTGGTTGAAAAATGTGTTATTTCTACTTATTTTGCTTGTTTCGGTGCTACTTTTATGTTTCTTCAAATTTATCATGGTCAATTACTAGGCTTGTCATCGATTATTATTAATTTTACATAGTGGTTGGTCAACACCACTTTATTGTTTGCATGTAGATCACAAAAAATGGTAAGAAGGAGAGTAGGAAAGTCTTTCAAGATAATGACCAACCATGCCACTCAACAGAAGAAAATGACGAGAAGGATTCAGACTTGATCATGACACAATCAGTACCACCGCCGTCAATGTCTTTCACACGACATACTCCTTTTGAGAAATGATGTGGAGCGTCTCTTCATGGGACTTGGAGATGACATACAGCAGATCATTCCCTGCGTGTAATCTTTGAAAGACTCGGGGAAGAGCCTGATGATCTGACCACCATCTTCCTACCCCCTAATAGACTATTGTTTTTATGTAATATTTTTGTAAGACTTATATTTATGAAAAGAGAATGGAGGAGTTTGATCAAGAAAGATAATGGAGGAGTTTGATCAAGAAAAGAGACAATGGAGGGGTTTGTTCAAGAAAAAAGACAATGGAGGGGCTTGAACTTTGGGTCGGTTTTATATAGGGAAGGATGTATTGCTAAGGTTGTAAATTTAAGAATTTTTTATTTTATTACCGTTGTAAAAAAATCTGTGATCCGTCAGTCGAAATAAAGCCAGGTGTATTGGGTCAATTATAAGTCAAACTGGAAATAAACCACCTTACTTTATAATCACTAACTGCTTAGGACAATTTTAGACCATTTTGGTCGATGATAAACCAGAGAAATAAAGGCGACTGTTGGAATGAAAAGCATGATTAATTTGCACTAGTCTAATGGGGAGAAAAAAATTAAAAAAAATAAAACCCGAACCCCAAACTCGAAATTGCACAAATCTAAGGGATTGTGGATAGGTATACCATAAACCGACCGTCGTCAATAGCTAACCGTTATCATTTAGGCTCAACTTCACGCATAATCAATAATTATCCATATGTTATAGATAGACCAAGGACAATATTTGTCTAAAAATCCATAAATAAATAAAATAAAAGGACATGACACTATTTAAATATTATAATAACACTTTAATACATCATATGAGAGTCCCCATCCATTAAACACATGATCAAAAGAGTTTTAAGACAAGTAATGGTACTTAAAAGGACAATATTTGTCTAAAAAAGCCATAAATAAATAAAAAAAATAAAAAAGGACATTAAACATTATAATAACACTTTAATAAATCATATAAGAGTCCCCATCTATTGAACACATGATCAAAAGAGTTTTAGGACAAGTAATGGTACTTAAAACGCCAATATTTGTCTAAAAAGCCATAAATAAATAAAAAGACTTGATTATATGACACTTTAATAAATCATCATATGAGAGTCCCTATCCATTAGACATATGATCCAAAGAGTTTAAGCACAAGTAATGGTTATCCTTAGAACAAGATTGTGTTTTGAAAACAATAACTTGTTGTCAGACTAATTGGATAGTAGTGTTATGATTACCATTACTTGTCCTAAAAATCTTAATGTGTTAAATGGATGGGAACTCTCATATGATGTATTAAACTGTTATTATAATGTTTAAATAGTATCAAGTCATTTTGTTACATCCGACATTTTTGCTTATTCAAAAATTCGAAATAATTTGACTTGTAATGAATAAGGCCATATTTGGACCCTACTTGGACCTTACTTGGGATGAATGTGTCGGCTATGAATACGTTGGTGTGGAATTACGAAAGGAGGCCAAGGGCAAAAATTGGAATTTTAGAAATTTGCTCCATGAATTACAATTATTTAGCCAACAATTGGGCTAAAAAAAAGAAGAAATAAGGCCCAAAAGGGAAGGCCCAACCGGCCATACAAAGATCCAAGCCCATGGATTAATTAATTTCCATGTGACATTATATAATTGTCCATATCCTTAGAACATTCAAGAACAAACAAGAAAAACCAAGAACAAAAGAAAGAAGAGGAGCATTTCGGGTGAGAGGAGAAAGAGGGAAAGAAAAAGAAAAAAAAATTCTAGCCCTTCAATCTTGAACCCAAAAATTGTAATTTTGGTGTAATACTACTAAGTGCAAGGTCCTCTACAAGGTGGTATAAGTATCTTGGCAAGAAAGTGATTTTTGTAGCAAGTGAAGAACTTGAAGGAAAGGTAAGAATCAATTCATTTTCTTATGTTATGAGGTTTGGTTGATGTTGTGATATGTAGAAATGAGTAGAGTTTACGAAAATATGGAAGTTTGCAAAGTGGGTGTGTTTGTATGAAAGTGGCCGTGTATGTATGTTAATTTATGGATATAATGAGTTGAATTTTTATGTTGTAATCTAGTTGTGGTTATGGTGGAATTTGTATTGGAATTGAAAGTTGAAAGAATTTAGTGGAAGTCGGAAAAGTAAGGTGTGGCCGTGTGGTATTATGTTGATTATGGAATGTGAACTAAATTTTGTTAGTATGTTAATTGTGAAGTGAATGAAAGAGTAATGGTTTTTGTTGTTATGGAAAAATGGTTATTAAGTTGTAGTAGGAAAACATGCAAGTTTATTATAATTATGTAAATGTGGAAGTGAAAGTAGGAAGATGCGAATTATGGTTATCATTGATGAAGTTGGAAGGTAAGAATATGTTATGGATGTTTATACTAAAAGATTGGAAGTTGTGTGTGAAATATGCCCTTGGTAGGAAACTTGTATATTGCGTATATCTTATGTATATCTTGTGAAAATGGTATGATATGCCTCCGAAATATGTTGTAATGATCTTGATAAGTGTTGAATATGAAAATGGTAGGGTTGGTTTGGAAGTGTAAGGTTGAAATGAGAGATGTTTCGTTATGTCGGAAAGATGGCTAGTTATGCCATACTTTGTATTTTGTGATATATGTTGTTGTCATTGATGTTGTTTCTGGGTTGCTGTGTTGATATATTAAGCCGAGCTAAGTCTCGGGGATGATATATATATAGGGGAAATGCTGCCGAAATTTCGGTAGGCAAGTATGTAACAAGTTTGGATTATTGAAAAGTTTGAAATTAACAATTGGTAAACTTGACCATTTCTAGATTTTTGACGAGATTGGAGTGGAAGCCAAGCGAGCGTAAGGCGCAATCGAGGTATGTAAGGCCTTTCCCTTTATTCTTAGGCATGTTCTGGATGTGATAGGCTCGGCCGCGAGCCTTAAGTACGACTCCGTTCCTCGGAATTCGAGACGGAAATCCGCTCCAATTCCTTCAGTACAATTGAAACCCTTTTCTTATAAAATGCCTTCAAAGTGAACTTTTGCACGAAACCTTCCCAAACGGAGTCGGAACACTTCCAGATGATTATGGATGACCTCATAAGGTATACTATCGGTAATTTACATATGTCGCCTCGAGTTGACCCGAGGCGGGCCCACGAGGCCCGATACCTTCTGTATGATCTTAATTACCTTAATTCTGTCCGATTTTCTCAGAAAGCATCTGGACTACTATTTTGATCACATTATGACTGTTTTTATACAAATCTTACAAAATAACTTTTGACATCTGGAAATCTGGTCCTGGTTATAATTTGTCGTGCCTCCCCAAGTGACGTATAGGCGCGTAGTCTGAAAACTATCCGAATACTTTGGTTCGATCGGCCAGTTGGCCTACTTCTGTTCTGTTGATTCTGTATGACGATCTATATGTATGTGGTTTCTCATCAATCAGTTCGTGCACATGCTATGATTCCTTTCACCGGATCCCGGGCCGGAACGTATTTCGTGCGGTGGGCCGCCGAGCCCCATATGTGAATTCCGAAGTATGATGTGTCCGGTTCCGGGGTACTGTGTTATATGTCCGTCCCCGGTTACCGAGGATATATTACGAAGTATGATGTGTCCGGGCTCGGGGTGCTGTGTTATCTGTCCGCCCCCGGGTACCGTGGTTATGTTATGATGTGTGACGGAGGTCGGAGAAGAATTTCTGATATCTGACGTGTTGTGGTGCCAATGGCAGGAGTGGCGACCACGTTCCTGTACCCTATGTGTGATTCTGTCTGTCTGTACTACTTATGCTTCTGTCTGTCCGTCTGGATTATCTGACCGACGGGTTATGCTTCTGTCTGTCCGTCTGGATTATCTGACCGACGGGTTATGCTTCTGTGTGTCCGTCCGGATTATCTGTCCGACTGGTTATGCTTCTGTGTGTCCGTCTGGATTATCTGTCTGACTGGTTATGCTTCTGTGTGTCCGTCCGGATTATCCGTCCGACTGGTTATGCTTCTGTTTGTCCGTCCGGATTATCTGCCCGACTGGTTACGATTCCGTCTGTCCGTCTGGATTATCTGGCCGACGGGTTCCGATTCTGTATGTCCGTATGGATTCTGATTCTGTCTGTCCGGACCATGATTCTGTCCGTCTGTCGGGACTATGACTCCGTCTGTCCGGCTTATGAGCCTGTCTATTATATTTCTGTGCTTCCGGTCCAGATCATGATTATGTTTGATATGTTTCTGCTTTACATACTCGGTACATTTTTGTACTGACCCCCGTTTCTTCGGGGGCTGCGCCACATGCCCGCAGGTACAGACGCACCAGGTGACACGCCGCCAGCGTAGGGCCCTGATCCTGCTGTTGTGAAGAGCTCCTTTGATTCGGAGCGTACACTTTTGGTATATATCTTCTGTTTCTGTATATTCTGTATGTATGGAAACTCTGGGTACGGCGGGGCCCTGCCCCGTCATATGTTTCTGTATGTCTGTAGAGGCCTGTAGATAGATATGTGGGTTACGGGTTACTTCTGTCTGGTAGGTACGTACGATTTTTGTGAATCTGTCTGTATGTTAGCCTTATCGGCTTATCTGTAAATTTCTGTATGTTCAGGTATGTATATGTTCGCGCGCGTGCCGTATCTGTATCAGCCTGATTCTGTAAACATCTATTTAAAGAAAAAAAAATCTGAGTGGTACGAAATTCGGTCAAGTAGGTATGTACGGGTACCCAGTTAGGGTACCAGTCGCGGCCCACGGGGTTGGGTCGTGACACATTTTACTTGTAATTTGTGAATCGATGCTTAAAATAAGTAAGTTATACCATTTAGAATTGATAAAATTCTTTTTTTATATTCTTTATCTATGCATTGAAACAAAAAGAATCTATAAAGACTACAGTTGTATCTTTGAAATGGGCTTTTCATATTTCACTTTAAATTGTTATGATTTAGCCTATATGTAAATATTTTTTGGTGGTTATAATCAGAATAGAATTGTCAATATCAAATGGAGTAGTTCACATTAACAACTTTCTAGATTGTTTATTCATGTAAATAAAAAGTGTCGGCAACTTTCCTATATCTTACGTAGATTGTTTCTTTTTCTTGTGCTTAATTTATAAAATTAAATTGGAATTTCAAAAGAATTTGTGAGGGGACTTAAAACACTTAATTTAATTAATTCTTTTTGTTAGGTGACGCCTCCAAATCATAATATCCATAGCATTTTTACCTTTGTTTGTATTATATATAAAACCAAAAATGATGCTGGTATAGTTTGAAGGGTAAAATTGACTTTTAAAAATATTAGAAGGTAATATAAGTACAGAATTTTTTTTTCAAGAAAAGGTATACAATATATACACGTTTTGTATCAAAGAACATTATGAGCTCGTTTGGATTGGCTTATAAGTTGCTTATAAGCTGTTTTTTAGCTTTTTTGAGTGTTTGACTGGCAAACTTAAAGTCATTTTGTGCTTAAAATAAGCTCAAAAAAAATAATTGAGCTCATTTGACTTAGCTTATCTAAAACAGCTTATAAGTTGAAAATAGCTTATAAGCCAAAAAAATAAGTTAGACTACCCAACTTATTTTTTTTAACAGCTTATAGGCATAAGCCCATCCAAACAGGCTCTATGTACCTTATGCGCTTGGGGATAAATATTAAAGAATTAATCGTCTAAGCTAACCAACTTTTTTAAAATAACATCAATAGGAGTATTATATTATATACGGAAAAGGTCCAAAAATACCCCTAACGTATGGGAAATGGCTCACAAATACCCTCCATCCATCTATTGGTCCAAAAATACCCCTCCATCCACCTATTTGGTCCAAAAATACCCCCAACCTATTTTTTTGGCTCAAAAATACCCCTCAAACTAACACCCTAATTTTGATGGTATTTTTTCAATTTTAAAATGCCACGTGGCTTGTTTTGATTGGACACATATATATTTTTTTTTTGCATTTCGTGAATTAATCAACGAAATATGTTTTTTTGTTTTTTTTTTTGCATTTCGTGTATTAAAAAACGAAATAGGATAATTTTTTTTTTAATTTCGTTCATATAAAAACGAAATTGGAATATATATATATATATATATATATTTATTTTGCATTTCGTTGGTATATCTACGAAATAGTAATTGTTTTTTTGTATTTCGTTTATATAAAAAAATAGGATATAAACGAAATACAAAAAAACAATTACTATTTCGTAGATATACCAACGAAATGCAAATATATATATATATATATATATATATATATATATATATATATATATATATATATTTTTTTTTTTCCAATTTCGTTTTTATATGAACGATTTTTTTTTCATCCTATTTCGTTTTTTAATACACGAAATGCAAAAAATAAAATAAAATATAATATCCTATTTCATTTTTTTATTCACAAAATGCAAAAAAAAATAAAAATATATATATATGTATCCAATCAAAACAAACCACGTGGTATTTTAAAATTGAAAAAATACCATCAAAATTAGGGTGTTAGTTTGAGGGGTATTCTTGAGTAAAAAAAATAGGTTGGGGGTATTTTTGGACCAAATAGGTGGATGGAGGGGTATTTTTGGACCAATAGATGGATGGAGGGTATTTGTGAATCATTTCCCATGCATTAGGGATATTTTTGGTCCTTTTCCGTATTATATATAATTCAAGGACACAAAAGGATCTTTAACTTTCTCCCTAAAGAAGAAAACAGAACCTGCGGCTACATCTCTCTAATCAAATAATATCAAAGTCAGTATGGCGTATGTAGCACCAATGAAGGCGACTAAACCAGGGCTAGAAGAGCCCCTCGAACAGATTTCCAAGATTAGAATCACTCTTTCTTCCAAAAACGTTAAGAATCTTGAAAAAGTGTGTGCTGATTTGGTTCGTGGTGCTAAGGACAAAAGGCTCAGGGTAAAGGGACCTGTGCGAATGCCCACAAAGGTTCTTAACATTACCACCAGGAAGTCTCCCTGTGGAGAAGGCACAAATACATGGGACAGGTTTGAACTACGAGTCCACAAGCGTGTGATTGACCTTTTCAGCTCACCAGATGTTGTCAAGCAGATCACCTCAATCACCATTGAACCTGGTGTTGAAGTTGAGGTCACCATTGCTGATTCTTAGATTCTTCACTCTTTTCATTAGGTTGTTGAATTGCTGTTTAAGTACACTAGTTGTTTGGAATTTCTTTCTTGGCCGTCTTAATGTTTGCAGACCAAATGTACTGGAGGTTTTCTTTATTCCAACTACAGTTTTGCAGTTAAACCGGATACTACTATTGAAGAGAATTTGTGCGTTGTTATTTGACAATTGACTGCAAAAAAAAAAAAAAAAAAAGGATCTTTAAAATTGTATTTGGATACATTAAAATTTTCATTTCATAAATAAGAAATTTATTCCCTAGTATATCTATATAGTTTTCAAAATTCGAAACCCTGCAAGCTCATCATTTTTTACTATAAATATAGAACCTACAAAGCTTCTTGAAGAAGCTATTTGAAGCTCATCCCTTTTCCACTTATTGCTAGGCTATCCATGGTGCAAGCCTGCAAGGAAGCGTAACCTGGTTACACATGAATCAAATTCTCATCCAAAAATGTTCACAACTAAATCGCCATACATCACCACAGTCCACAAACCAGAAACAACTTCCACACATTATAACTCCATAAACCAAGCAAGAGGGAAAACAGAAGGGAAACAACAAACCACCCTTTATGACTCTGATAGTCCAATTCTAGACGAGAAGCTCATCATTTTTTACTCTAAACAGGTTTACCCATTTCTCCCTTTTATTTTTACTTTTTTTCCCCTATGGTTTGCCTTTCAAGTTGCTTCTGAATATGTATGAGCATTAAGCTATGTTCATTTCTTTGGTGTAGAGTTCAAGATTTGCTTGTTTTATTGAAAGGAAATAAAAATACTCAAAGGAATAATATAAGCACAAGCGGAGGACTCAACAATGGCTATATAGAAGAAATTTATCAAACTAGAGAGAGAACGTAGGAGACTTTACTTAATAATTCAAAACTCTTAAATCTCACTACAATTAAAATATGTGACAGATCATCCCTATTTATAATACTAAAAAACCAACATACACTAGGACTAGAAAATCCATTCTAATATAAACTAGACAAATAAATCCGAACTAAGTATGAATTAAATAAATACAAAATACCAATCCTAAACAACTTTGAAGTAGTAATCTTGGCTTAATTTCAACATAGCCTCCCTTAAACCAAGATCTTCAAACTTGAGCGTGCCCTTAACAGTATCATATCTTGTAGAAGTCAACCACCTCAGACTCTCGAACAGTTTCCTGAAGTACGCACATCGACAAACTTGCGAGTGCCATCTTTAGTCAGCTTCAGTTTCTCTTCAACAAGATTCAAAGTTAATTTCACTTTCTCCATCTTCAAAATATCATGAGAATTGTTGTTCTTCTTTTTGTATCCTTCAATAACTCGTCTCGATTTGAAATCATCTATTTCTTCACTTGATTTGTACTTGGTCTTGCGTGGCCATCCGACTCTAGTTGACCTTTCAATAGGTGGTAGAGCAGTATCATCAACAAATAATTTTTCTTCAAGCTCCTCAAAATATACAATCTCAGATAATGGTTCAAAATTGATTGCGTCTTCAATATCCAAAATCATGCACGTCACTTGTGGATCTGGACCCTTAATTATTTCTGATTCAATTTTGGGTAGATCATCAAAAACTTGCTCTTAATGAACTCTTTTGCTTCTTTCATCACTAGATTCATCTTCAATACTTTCAAACAATTTTTCTTGTGTGGTGATGGCGGGTACGTCTATTCCTTTTTCAATAGCCTCACATTGTATAGACCAATCATGTCTATTACATATTTCATTACTTAAAACACTAGTAGCCTCTACCGAAAGAGCATAAGTCCCAATCAAATTGTCCTTTTTAGCTATCCCAGAAATCATTGATAAATCAATTTGAACATTATTGAATTCTGCATTGCAATCAAAGACATCTATACCACAACAAAAATTACCTCTACTTTCTCATCTTTTCTCCATAATTTCTAAATTCTGGCCTTCTTCATTTATTTTTGCCAGATTCGATGACTCTTCTTTATCTTTTGGTTCATCCTTTGTTTGCAATGCCTCATCCACTATCTTATGTGTTTGCTGATTCAATGATATCTCATATGCCACCAATTCATCTTCTAAATCATTAACTCTCAACGTATTAAGATCCTGGGTGGCCTCAATAATTGTTTTCTTAATGTGAAATTTTAATCTTAGAGACTGCAATATCTTCTCAACAACTTTAACATCTTCCAATACTTCTCCATTAGCCTTCATAGCATTAACTATTTTTATAATTCTTGTAAAAAATTCTTTGACAGATTCTGTTGGTTTCTTCTGGGCCAACTTATATTGTCTCCAAAGCTCTTGAAGTTTCTCTCTCTTCACATCTGCAGCACTCCTATATGATTTCACCAATATTGTCCAAGCCTCTTTTGCATGCAAATATTTGTTATATACATGTAATCGGACTTTGCTATTGAGGTAGTAGAATGCCTTATAATTCAATTGCATATTTTTCTCCAATTGTGTAGTTGTTTCACCAGTCAATGTTGTGCCTTCTGGGGGTTCCACGAACCCTTCATCAATAATGGATCATAGTCCAACAACATTGAAGAAATTCTTCATCTGTTGATACCAACTCTCAAAATTATTTTTCCCATCAAACACAAAAACAGGACAATCCGGTAAATATGGAATATTCATATTCTTTTATATATGTCGGATCTCACACGAGGCTTTGATCAGATCTCACACAGGCTCTGATACCAATTTGAAAGGAAATAAAAATATTCAAAGGAATAATATAAGCACAAGCGGAAGACTCAACAATGGCTATATAGAAGAAATATATCAAACTAGAAAGAGAAGGTAGGAGATTTTACTTAATAACTCAAAACTCTTGAATCTCACTACAATTAAAATATGTGACAGATCATCCCTATTTATAATACTAGAAAACCAACATACACTAGGACTAGAAAACTCATTCCAATATAAACTGGACAAATAAATCCTAACTAAGTATGAATTAAATAAATACCAAATACCAATCCTAAACAACTTTGGAGTAGTAATCTTGGTTTAATTCCAACATTTATTTTCATTATGCAAATATTATCACTACAAGAAAGTACAGAAATGACAACAATTCTTTGACAATAAAAATAATATTGTTGGCAAAATTCAACATTTGGCAACGATTTAGTTTTATTGTTGGCATATATGATGAAACTTTTAAGAATGAACTTTTTTTGTTGCCAAACAATTTAATTTTATAGCCATATATTGTTGCAAAAAGTACTTTTGACAACAACAATAAAATTGTTGCACATCGTTGCAGTAACAGCCGATGAGAAAAGTTTATGCAATAACAAAAACTACTGTTATTGCCAAAAATACTTTTTGCAACAATAGTCAATATTATGGCAACAATAAATTTTGTTGGCAAATGTCTTTTTTCTTGTAGTGTGTATTTATCTTCTGCTTTGGCGTAAGAAAAGATGAAACATAATTGTCCTTTAGTTCAGGGCATAAATAAGTAACCCTGTTAGTTAATTAATTCTGCTTGGATAAGTGTGCGGCCTGAAATTTTCGACAACTACCTTAGCTAATATAATTTGGATTAGATTCTGATTTTGAGACTTTGCTTGAAGAAATTTGGTGTAAAACAATTCTGTTGGTGTGTCTAATAAACAGATTTGAGGGTGCAAAGTTATGTTAAGATTGTGTTTAGAAACCATGTTATTAGGATCTCAGTTTATATATCTTCTTAAAAGACATGACTGTAGTAATGAATCTTCTTAACCAAATCAAGATCACTTGTTAATAAACTAAGCTATCAAAATATTAGCTTGATGTATGTCTAAGTTCTTGTTGCGATTCCCTACTTTATCTCAAATCTTTTTTAACTGCCTTTCTTCACATTTTTTATAACAAGAACTAGTTTCTTTCTCTCATCCTACTTTGTTAAGTATCTTCAAGCAGTTAGTTTCTTTTCAAGGCGTTTGGCCGTGGAAACCAAATATCTTTCACTTGTTTTTGGAATTTTGAAGTTGGAGTTCAAGATGAAGTTGTGTTTGGTTATAGTTCTTGTAAAGAATATTTTGGTTTTTGAATGTAATGAAAGTGAAAAAAATGAAATAAAAAAAGTAAAGATTGGGTTTTTAGATGTTTTCCAAGAAGTTGTATTTGGGATTTTCATGGCTAAAGCTGATTCAAATAAAGTGAAAAAAAAATCCGAAAAAAAAAGCAAAAAACTTCTCATGGCCAAACGGGTCCTTAGATGTAGTCTTGAGGTTCAAGTGTGCTCTTCTCCTTTTCCTCTTCTACTTTAATTTATTTCAGTCCTTCCCTTGATTACTATCTTAAGTGGGACTTAGTTAAATATGTAATGTTGAGTTCTCTGTTTTCTTTACTGTCTATGGTTGTTAATGAAGCTAAGACCTGAGTATTTCTTAAGTCCTGGTTCAGTCTCAAATTATTTGTCGTTTTTTTTGTTTTACACGCCCCTTAAGAAATAATAATTATGAGGGGTATTTGACTAACTTTACCTTTATTTATGTTTGAGTGATACTCTCTCTCCATTAAATGTTTAACTTATTTATGTGTCATCTTCATTAATAACAGAATTTTACTATGGGTAAAATGAGAAAAAATAATTAATTGTGTCTTGAACTTCTAAAACGATAAATAATTTGAGACGGAGGGAGTAGTTTTATTCCTAAATTAGAATTCGGGTTCACTCCTTTTCTGAAGCCTGAAATTCTTGAATGATCCTAATAAGTTTAACTCGAGGACTTAACGAGGTATTAGTTTAGTCAATATGACCTCTATTCCCTTTTATTTCTAGATTAAGAAAGAGTTGAAATGAGTCTCAGTTTAGATGATCATGGTACTTTAGCTTTAAATGGTCTTACACTGTTTCTGTTTGATTGGAGTGCGACCTCAACCTGTGAGTTGAGCATCAATTTATCTTGTTATATATCAAGCTATAGAGATGAAATAAATAGGAGGAAGTTAAAGGAAAACATTAGCTCACATAAGAGGCTGAAATAACAAAACAAAACCAAAAAAAAAAAAAAAAAAAACATCTTTGCTTCTGCCACTGTATTGCACACAGCAAGAATTGAATTATTGACACTTGCTAGACTTTTTTTTTTTTCTTCAATTTTTTAATTGCTAAATGGATAGACACACATAAGTAGAGTAGATGTTGGTAATGGCATTTGCTGGTCATAGGTGAAGTTGCAAGGTTTATGTTATGGCAAAGAGAGAATCTTGCACCAGTACAATATAAGTAGTCATTTGGTGCATTGTGTTTTTAAAAGCGCAAAGAAGCGATAAGGTCAATTGAGCTAAAAGCGAAAAGCGAGAAATGAAAAGCACGCTTCTTTAAAGTGAAGCGCACTATTTACAGAAATTAAAAAAATGCCACATACATATGAAAGTAGTGCTATACAAATCAAATTTTGACATTCAATTTATAATAATGCCAATATTAATCCGACTCTTCAAAGTTGAGGTTCAAAGAATCATCCTTTTCTCATAGGGACACTTTTGAGTGTCCCTTTTTGAAGCCCACATTTATCTGAAGCGCATGGCTTCGCTCAAGCGATGGCCCTCGCCTCATCTTGCTTCACCGCTTTAAGCGACGAAGCATTTATATGAAATTTACTGTGTTAGTAATTTAGAGTGCTAAGTTACTAGTATGTTTTAGCATATGTTGTAACTCAACATGCTCTTATCTGCTCAGGAGGTATACCTTACATCGTCCTTTAATTCTAATGCAACATCTGTCCCTGAGATTTCAGACACATTATCAACAAATAATCCTGTACCTCTAAACAAGGTAATTTTTTATGTTTTGCATTTGTGTTAGTTGCATTAATGAACATCAATAGTTTCAAGTTCATAATTTATTGTTGTTGCCTATATTAGAAGCGGAAAAGAATGAGCAACATCACAACAGAACAAGAGGAAAACACGACTAAGTGGTTGATAAAGACGTTATACCACGAAGTTGAAGTAAGGGAAATCTCCTGACACCCCTGAACTGGGACGATATTACTCGTCTATACAATCAGGAGACTACACATAGTTTTACTAGAAAGAAAGTCCTAAGCATCTACGGCGCAATTAAAAAGGATGTGATTGTCTTCTCAAGACTTTTGAACATTGAAGGTTTTGATTGGAACTATGATTCTAACACGGTCAATTGCAGTGAAGCCATATGGCAGTCTAACCGTCATGTAAGTTAGTTTTACAATATTTTTAGTGTTAAGCTTTTACTCTATACATTTTCCTAATTTGTCTTCTTTCACAGCTCCATTGTGGTAAGACAAAATTTCTAAAGAAAGGGCCCAAATCTTATAAAATCTGGAAGGAGATTTTTGCAGTTGAAATTGCCAAGGCTAACATGGGTCCTCCTATATTGGAAGGACCAAACGGGTCAAGTTTTATGTGTTCAAGTTGCCAGTCCACACGTTCAGCGTCAACTTCAAATAGTGGGATGCCGTCTATTACTAGTCCTGAGGGGAAGCCACAGCTGGAGGAGCAGGTTGCGTTTCTTGTAAGTCTTGGGGACCTTATGAATAAACATAAAGTGTCAGCGGAATATTTCCCTGTACTTAGGCAGCATATTTCATTCGATAATCTAGATCTCTTTTGGTTATGGTTCAAGGTGGAGGAACCCTATCGACTTTCGATTGTTCAGGATTTTGTAGAAAAGAACCCTGTTAAGGATAATGTAGGAAAGAACCCTCTCTGAGTATTCTGTATTTTAAGCTCCATTATATTGAGAGGCTTCTGATTAAGTTTGAACTCTTTCCTCACATCCGCGAGTTGTCTTTCTTTTCCTTTAGGAACATTTGTAGTTTTAGTACCTCAAGATCCAGTGCTTGTATTGAATCAAGTAATTCAAAGTATTTAGCAATTTTCTTTCTCACCCTGCTATTCTCTACCTAGTAGTCACGTTTTTTATGTAACACTTATCTGAATGTTTTGTTTCAACTATGTAAAATTAATTTATCACATTGGTCAAAGCACAAATAATGACAGTGAACAATAATTGGGGAATAATTAACACTCTTGCTTCAATAGAGTTCTGCTAATCCTGGTTGAATATATTAAAGCAAGAGTTTTTTAAATTATTCCCAAAAGTATTGCTCACTGTTATTATTTGTGCTTTGACTAATGGGATAATGTATTTTGACTGTACGAGTGTATAGGTCGTAATTTATTATGTGATTACCATGTGTTACTAAACTATTAAAGGCTGCTAATATGGTAAACTCATGTTTTAGTTAACCATACTTCGGCACAAAGTTGTAACTATTTTATTAGCTCAAAACTTGAATATAAGTTACTGTTTATTGAATCATCAGGCCCAATGTCGTAAATTACTCTTCGTAATTACCTGTAATAATACGTAACCACAGAAATTCGTAAATTACTGTTGTAGTAGCTCATTGAGTTAATCAGGACCTAGGTCGTAATTTACTGCGGTAATTGCCATGGGTAGTAATACGTTATTGAAGTCTGCTCACATGTAGTAATTTAATGTTGTAGTTATCATACCTCGATACAAAGTCATAACTATTTTATTAGCTCAAAAGTTGAACATGTTATTGTTTGATGAATTCAACAAGCCCTAGGTCGTAAATTACTGTTTATCTATAGTAATAAGTAACCACAGGATACCAGTGAAGCTCTGGCAACGAAAAGATGGTGGAGGTTTAGAACTAAAAAAACATTATGGGTTGAATTAATCAAATATTCTAGACTTGCACATCCAATAGATGGAGAGCAAGCTTATCCCATGCGTGGCAAAGTATTCTGGAAGTAAAGAATAAAGTGGAGGAGCAAATGCTTTGGAAAATCAACTCAGGTTCATCAAATTTGTGGTGGAACAACTGGACAGGATTGGGGGCTTTAGCCCATGTTATCTCTCATAATGACATTGGCAGAAACCACATGGTGAATGATATCATAGAAGATGGCTTGTGGAACATAGAACAGCTCCATCTGCCAAAATATCTTGCTGAACTTATTCTGGAAATTCCTATTGGAAACATGAATTTACCGGATAATCCTGTTTGGATGCTTTCTCCAAATGGAAAATTCTCAACTTCCTCTGCATGGGGAATCATCAGACAGAGTCAAGACACTGATCAAATTCTCCACAAAATTTGGCACAAATATATCCCTTTCAAATGTCTTTTCTAGTTTGGAAAATGCTTAAAAACAAATTACCTTTTGATAACATTATTAGTAGGATAGGAATTGATGTTGATACTAAATGTTGTTGTTGTTGTTTGCAGGCCAAAGATGAAACTATTCATCATACTTTCCTGGATGGTGAGCTGGCTAGGACTATATGGAATTTGTTTAGAATCCCTCTAGAATTCCAGGGGAACACAATACCTTAAGACTTTGTTGATGAAATGGTGGTCTGTCAAAGCTGAAAATGGTCTACACAAAGATCTTCTCAAAGTAATTCATGTTGTCATTTTCTGGGAAATATGGAAATCAAGGTGCTCAAACAGATATGGCAAATCAAAAGTCTCAAAGGCTATGGTTATTTACCAGGTAAGCTATCATATCAGATGGTTAGTCTCAAAGACTAACAATAACAAACACTGGAAATGGCCTTGGCATGAACTTTGCAAACAAATTATGCATATGTCTCACAAAATTGATTGCATAATTGTAAGGTGGATTAGACCACCTTTGAACTGGATTAAGCTGAACACCGATGGCAGTCACAATTGTGAGGATGATATTGGAGCTGGAGGTATTGTCAGGGACAGTAATGGGAATCTCATCATGACTTTTGCAAAATTCCTAGGAAAGGGAAGTAGTAATCTAGCAGAAGCTAAAGCTGGTTTATATGGAATGAAATGGTGCAACTCTAATGGCTTTCGAAACATAATTCTGGAAAGTGATTCTCTCATCATAATCAACATGCTAGAAGGAAATATCAACATTGCTTGGGAGTTACAAGACTCTATTGATACAATAAAACAATTGCTCTCTCAGACAAACTACATTGCTCAACACTGTTACAGAGAAGCAAATCAAGTCGCAGATGCATTGGCTAAGTGGAGTATGAATGGACAAGAAGAAATAGTCTTTGAAATAAAGAATCTTCCAAAAGAGGCAGTCAGGACTTACATTCTGGAAAAAGACAATGTGGCTTCCATCAGACACAAACAGAGGAAGAACATGTATGTATAATGTAGCTAAAGTATCTGAGAACTTCACCTTTGCATCTGGGAGTTTTACCCCCCTGTTTTAGGTAGCTTAAGTTTCCAGATTTTCTGTAAACGATTGCTGAGGTCTGGTTTTCCCAACCTCAAATCTGTGTACCTCTCCTTGTTGATGAAATAAAAGGATTGCGCCTCCTTAAGGAGTAAATTACATTAAAAAAAAAAAAAAGTAACCACAACAACTCATAAATTACTGTTGTGGTTACATGTATAGTAATAAGTTACTGAATTTAGTAATAAAATGGTAAATTACATATGGCTTCAAAATTGTCATAAATTACTGTTGTTATAGCTCATTGAATTTATCAGGATCTACGTTGTAATTTACTGCAGTAATTCACATGTGTAGTAATACGTTATTGAAAATTGCTAATGTATTGTAATTTAGTGTTGTAGTTACCATACCTCGATACAAAATCGTAACTATTTTATTAGCTCAAAACTTGAACATAAGTTATTGTTTAATTAAATTCAACAGGCCCTACATCGTAAAATACTGTTGTAATTACCTTAGTAATAAGTAAGCCCGGAAATTCATAAATTACCAGTGCTATATCTCATTGAACTTATCATGGCAATGGGGGTTCTAATGCATTTGATTGGAAGTTAGAGGCATAGGTAGAAGCCCAGATACGGGTTCGGCCGAACGCAATAATTTTTGCTCCAACAATGTATATGTATTAAGAAATTCATTAAATATGTACATATATTAAGAGGGTTAGGGTAGGCGGTTAGTAAGTAGTCGAGTGTCTCTCTTTGCAGTGGTGGAGAGAGTTCTAATATGGAGTATCTATTTGTTTCCTTATCAGCATTATTACTATTATGCTAGCATTATCTTTGTTGCGAATTTATATATAAAAATGGGTCACGTGAATCTATGGTCACCCGACTAAACTCGGTATATTATATATATAGTTTTTAAAATATATCTAATATTATCTGAAGGCACCCATAATCAAAAGAGACTGAGTGGTGCACTAGTTTGAGCGCTGGTCCTAATCCCTTAAGGTTGAGATATTGAATCTCACTTGCTGTCATTTTGCGTCTGCTTTTCTTTTTTAATTTCTAAAGCAGAGTTCTTATACGGTTTTTTTTCTAAAGCAGCGTTCTTTTCCTTTCTTTTATTTCTTGATTTCCTTTTGTTTCATCTAAACTTATACATTTTCCTTTTCCTTTTTTATTCTATTTCTAAACTTAAGTTCCTCTTTCCCTCCTTTAACCAATTTCTTATCTCTAAACTTAAATTTTCTCTTTCCCTTTTCTAATATTCCATCTGATTCAATTTGTTTGTCTGATTTTGACTTTGCACAGAGTTAAAGAAGGTAAAGAAAATCATTAAATTTTGTGATCTTAAACTAAAGATATATAAAATGTACCAAAATATCCTTTAATTTTGTGATCTTAAACATGACATGTGGATAGTTGAAATTAAAGAATTGTCAATAAAGGAAAGAGACATTCTTTTTTTAACGGACTAAAAAGAAAAATAAGATAAATAATTTGAAATGGATGGAGTAACAAATACGCGGAACAACAAACACGATTTCTTCTTTTCCTTTGTGTATTCTAAAGTAAAAGCTCTTGTTCCTATAGTTAATAACTTGGAAGTTGGAATACTTTGAGTTTTCTCCACCCTAATATTTACTCTCTGTTATAGTATTATTCTCTAATTTCAATTTATCCCAAACCAAAAAAATCTCAGTTTAATTGGTGTTGGCTTTCTATTTGTCTAAAACCTAAATCGTTAAATCACCATCGCAAAGGCCAAATCGACATCCCATTCCTTCCTCTTCGTTCATGTTTCCTCTTCCTGTTAAGCAAACCAGCAAAATCAAAATGCCCAAAATACAAGGGCCCAAAAGGTCCTGACATTGTGGCTACCCGCCAAGTATTAATTATCTTTTGCTTGTCAAGTTATTGTCACTATAAAAGTTTACATCTTATCTTAAAATTAATGATGCACTAATTCTCTTGAAATTTTGGATTCGTATTTGATTATCTTATTCTACGATTTTTTTACTACCGTTGCTAGGGGGTTACAATCTAGCCTAGTAATAAATTATCTTGAGCCCAACCCATGAAAATATGGAGGTTCATTTATTTTTGGGCTCATTTTGATAGCCTTAGTTCAACTTTTTCCTCAGGAAATGACGCGTGTGTCACCAAAAGTGTCCGGTCTTGAAATTTTATCCCCACTAAACAAAATATTTCAAAAATGACCTTAACTTGAAAAAATTCGTTGGGAAGAACTCTTATTGCCCATTAGTCATAAGTTCTAACTTTTGCCTATAAAGCAGAACTTGTGGTCCGTTTAGCAATTTACTGTTTTGAAATATCCTGAACTCCTGTCTTATAGGCAAGAGCTAGTAGTTATGCCTTATGGACAACAAAAGCTTCCCTTCTAACTTTTGTCTATAAGGGATGACTTGTGGTCAATTGAATAGGTTCATTAAACTAATTTAAGTCCACAACTTTTGCTTGATGGCAATAAAAACTTTGCCTAGCGAATTTTCTGAAGCGGAGGATATTTTTAAAAAATTTATTAAGCAAGACCAAAATATCAGACCAAGACCATTTGTGAACTTAACCCATATCCTTAACATAGGTAATCACTAGGTCGATCCCTATATTGTAACTCAACTTTTAACAATTTGTATATTAGTAATATTATTCATTCTTTTATTATTAATCACCGCATAATAATATTTATATTATCTGATAATATTTTTAAAAGATACCCCATACTTTTGATGCAAAATTAGCTTAATTAAAGGAGTCAAGTTATATACAGGGACAATATAATAAAATCTTTTTACCATTAATGTAATTTAATTTACTATTTGCTTAAGGTTACTAAATAATGATAATTAAACAAATTTACCTGCAAATCCCTTTTAAGTAATCTAATTATGTAAATATGTTTTACAACGTTGTAAAACTTAAATTCCAAAGGTCGTTTGATTATAAAAATAAAAATAAAATAAAAAATTCAAAGATAAAATTGAAATTGTCTTATCCCATATTTGGTAGAATTGTTAATTTTGGAATTATTATATCATATTTATAGTGTTATTTTTATACCATACTTTATGTGTAATAACAATATCGGAATCGTTAATCTTGACATAAACAAACAAAATGATACTTTTGCTCGTCTCTAAAGCTTTTCTCCTAATGTCTTTAAAGAAAGTCAAAGATAAAATTACAACAACAACAACCCAGTGTGATCCCACAAGTGTGGTTTGGGGAGGATAGAGTGTACACGAACTTCACTTCTACCTTGAGAAGGTAAAAAAATTGTTTCTGATAGACCCTCGGCTCAAAGAAAGGTGAAAACAGAAGGCAGTAGCAACAAGCATAAACAACAACAATATAATCATCTAAAACAAAAATCTATGAATATAACAATCGAGGCTAAAAATAAGTAGTAATAAAAATCTAATGTCACACCCCAAATTTGGGGAGGCGTGGCCGACACTGGGTGCCTCAGTAGGCCCGAGTGTACCAATATGTAGCTCGTATACATGTGTCTCAATGAATAGCATAGGCCAATGAACCCGATCTATAAGCGTGGTATTGTAACTTAGGTCAACAAGGTCGTGCACTAAAATGTCTATAAACAATAATTAACATAACCAAAGGGGATCATACCGTCGTATATAAATAAGTATCGCTATGCGGGTCGACAAGACCGCCATACTGACACTATTGGACATACATGATACGTCTACAAGCCTCTAAAGAGTGACAACTGTACTTTGGTCGGGACAGGGCCCGGGCCTACTCATCATCTGTGTATACACAAAACTATAAGCTTACTACACTAGCTGGTACTCGGTAAGTTTACTGATGCGGTCCCTCCGGCTACCTATCTGAACCTGCGGGCATGAACACACAACGTCCCCGACAAAGGAATGTCAGTACGAAATAATGTACTAGTATGTAAGGCAACTGAAACTAGTACTGAACTGAAGTATAAGATAAACTGAAGAGTTAATAAAGAATCTGGCTATACTTACCTGTCTCTGTCATTTAACAGCTAAACAACATAATATCAAAATACTTAGTCTCTTCATGTATGGTATATAGACATGTGTAAATAGCCCCGAAGGCAATCTATATATGTATTGCCCCGAAGGCAAGCACACATTTGTAGCCCCGAAGGCAACTGTATAGTCAATAGCCCCGAAGGCAACATGTGAATAGATATCCTCGTAAGCAAGTGCATACTTTTATGAACTCTACAATCATCTTTATATCTTAGTAACTATGTAAGAAACCATGCTACTCTGAAGGTAAACTCCTGACAAGGGGAACTACTATGAAGCTATCAAGAACAATATAGAGATGAGATCTTTGTGGAGGCACTTCTTTGTCCTCTTATTCAAGACTCGCTCAGTTGAGGATTCATGCCAAAACAAAGAAAGGGAATAGGGAATAGCCTTTACATACCTCTTGTTGTGTACTCAAACAGCACAGCGAATTCGACCTAAATAGCGCTTTAACCTACAATAGTGACAATACGCTTGTCAACGTAGGGAATACTAGTATATGATGTATATCAAGCGTCAAGCTCGTTTCTATAACAATCTAGGCAACATTTCACTTCCCAAATCCCAACAACAAGAACCACAACATCAATAACATAATTAAGCTATTTCTTAAGGATTCCCATCATGAACAACTCAAGAACATGATCAAAATACCCCTTATACACACAATATACCATTATGCTATACAACTTCTCCTTATCCATAAACATGTAGAACATCAATCAACAACTACAACAAAAATATAATCAACTATGTACCAAGAATTATAGCCATAAATAGCTCAAGAACACCTTCAAAACAGTCCACAACTCTACCAAGTTCTTAGCATGTTCCAACCTTTCCTTTCACAATTTATTCACCAAGTAACTAGCAAGAACTCATACAAACTCATTTACTTGGAGATGAATCATATTCTTACCTTATATGCCAAGAACTACTCTTCTTCAACCTTTCTTCACTTCGAAAAAACCTCTGAATTGCTACAACCCGAAAAACAATCGGTGTTAAATTATGTAATCGACATGAGCATAACCTTTACGTTGCTCTTCGTATTTTTATTCCGGCAACACGAGACTGTATATATGTATGTAGTCGCAGCTTAGGACATGAGAAACATTTCCGTATATGTTTTCTTAAGGGAATTAGCTAAATTCCCAAGAAAGGAGAAGTTGTTGAATATGTTTCTATATATATCTACATCATTCTTAAGAGAGTTATGAATCTATCTAATATTTATTATGGTCATAAAACATCCTACAGGTGCATTACCTTTACATAACACATCCTTATCCTAATCCATTAACTTTACATAAAACATCTTTTTCAAAAGGTGACACCTACATATTCATATAGCACTAGTCACTTGTTTCTCCATGCATGATCCCATCTGGACATACTTGTTGTCCACATAATTAATACACAAATTTCTTATTCAAATCTGATAAGAAATGATATGTTTTGATGACATAACAAACCCTAAGGAACCAGATATAATTAGGTTCATCTGTCTGAACTTAGTTAACCTTATGATATCTTATATGCTGCTTGTTCATGGCTCTTGAAGGATCAGATGCCTGCAGGAACTGCTCATATATGAGAGACCAGATATGTTGATTCAGAAGGACTAGATGGGATCAGATCTCCAGCCTGCACAGCCAACAATGCAGCTGCAGAGCTACTGACAGTGTATCCAGTACTTACAACGTGATCGAAGAACAGATGAGGAACCAGGTTCCTCCAGATAAAGGTTCTGGTCACTGAAGCTGGAAGTCTAAGCCCACAGCTGTAAAGTGAGCGGCTGAAAAGTATAATGCAACTGTACAACAGTACCTCATCAAGGCCGACTAATTAACGGTCCAGATCTCATTAGTGGTCATCTCTACTCTCTCTCTCTCTCTCTCCGTGCATATGAAGACATCATCTTTCAAGAGAAGACTCATTCTTGCACAATCTGAAAATTGCTCAATTCAAAGTGCAAGTCTCCACCTTTTAAGGTGTTCCTCAAGAACAGAGCTACAACAACCCGAAGGACTAGGTCCAGAACTGAAGATGTTTAGGTCCTTAGGTTGTTGAGTCTTTGTTCTTTTGTGCTTAAACTGTAAACCTGATCTTCCGTGAAAAGAATCTAGTTGTAGGTGTCCAAAATTCTCAAGGTTGATTCCACAAGCTCTTGAGTGGTACACTAGGCTAAAGTTAGCTTAGTTGTATTAGTGTGTGGCTAGAGTTAGTCACTGTGGTGAAGTCTCAAAGGGTGTCTTTGAGTGGTACACTAGGCTGGGGTAAGTCTAGATGTATTAGTGTACTTGGCTAGGGGTAGTCAAGGGTGAGGGTTGCATAAGCGTTATTGTAAGGGTGAGGGATTATGGGAGTTAATTCCTAGCTTACGATAGAGTTGTAACCTGAGTTGCTCGGTTAGTGGAGTTGAAATCCTATAGGGGTCGGTCGTGGTTTTTAATCCCTTGAGTAAGGAGTTTTCCACGTAAAAATATTGTGTTGATTCTCGTACTGCATTGCATAAGGGAACTGGTACACGACCAGGTCCCTCATATACTGTTTGGTGGACGCACAACCTCTAACAAAATCCTTTGTCTCACACTAACTTTCCGCATTTAATCAATTGCCCGGGTAATTAATTTTTTTTATCTAAATCCACTTAAATAGTAATCATTTTTAATACACTTCATATACTCATTACCATCATGGTCATATGATATAACACTAGTCCATAGCCTCTTTCCACACACACAAAATTATTTTCAGTCATCGTCGTCACACTTTTAAGTCTGAAATCATTTTGGGACTTCATCTTCTTATACAACGAGCTCTTTATTTGCATACTCACATATGACCGAAATTCTCCGGGACTCGAGTCTACTTACACGTCTAGTCGTATAAATCATAGCCCAAAAATTAAACATAGCACAAATACTTATTACCTCAAAAATAATCTTGTCCTTGAACTTATGTCGATTAACTTACCACAAATCCAACGTACAAAAGTAAGGGATGTAACATCTAAAAATGCAAAAATACAAGAATAATACTAATACTTCAGGAATGGAAAAGAAATACGCCCGACTACCTACTAACCTTCTACTCTAATTCTTAACCTCGATGTGACACCTCGTACTCTCATACTAAACCATATCGATAACATCCCGTAAGTTCGAGTTAGGTCCTGATGGGTAATATTGGTGTTATAATGGCACGTTAGTTATATGAATCCCTTCGGGATGATTTCGGGCGATAGATAGTCGTTTTGAAGTCAAGCCAAAAAGTGAAGCCCTTAAGGCCTTCTAAATTCGTTTAAGTCTGAGAAAGTCTGTACTATGGCCAGTTTTTGGGTACTGACATTAGGAATTCGAGAAAACTCAAAACATGGAAGTTGTAGGCCTTTGATATACCTGTCCAACCATATATTATGGAGCTCAAACGGAGTTCTGTGCTAGAAGTTATCCCCGTTTTACTGGACGCTGCGCAGTTTGTGCGAAGTGCCCTTCAGGTGCGTGATCGCGCAACAGAGGCAGTGTTACTGCCTTCGCTGCGTGATCACCTGTGCGAAGTGGGCCTCCAGCTGCGCGACCGCGCACCGACCACGACGTTTTAAGAGCCAAACTTCGTTATATTCATTCCCACTTCGTTTTAAACCAATTTTTCTGAGGTAAAGAACCCTAAAGAAGTCTCTCAAGCCCTAAGGACGAAGCTCTTCTCTCCCAACCTTCAAGACACACCAAGGTAAGCCTATTCTAATCATTCCAAGTCAATTTTAATATATATCCTTGTAATCTAAACAAGAAATCATCATTCCTAACCTAGGGTTTTCAAGAAACCCATCTCAAGGTTCAAGATTCAAGATTTTGGAAATCTTCTTCAAAGTTCAAGTCTTTAATTCAAGTTTTGAAGCATTACCAGGTATGTAGGGTTGCTATCTACGTGTGAGAACATCATTGTTCTTCCCCACGCCTCTTAATCCATAGAGTATGAATCCTTACAAAAACTAGGGTTTCTTCTATACCATGCTCATGATAACCCTAGGTCCATGTCCATGATTATATTATGTGTGAATTGTTATTATTCTATCATTGTGTTCTTAATAACTCCATATGATTATTGAGAATCAGTCCGTAATACATGAAAAACCCATACTTTGTATTACATGGGTTCCTACATGCAAGTTATAAATTATCATGTTATTTTCAAGAAAACACTCTACATGCTTTACACGTTTTCATGCAAGTATATCATGTAACTACATTGTTCAAACCCATGTTTTACAAGCTATTTGATATGAAACCATGTTTATGTTATATCATGTCAGAACATGCCTACAAGTTATTTCATGAAATCATGTTACAAGTTATTTCGTGAAATCATGATTACAAGTTATTTACAAGTTATTTTATGAAAATCATGGGCTTCTTAGCCAACTATATCATGCTCATGTTTTTGGGAGTTGCACAAGTTACCGAGAAGGCTCAGATAGCCTGAAACTACGTAGCCACCGTAGGACAAGAATCGCTCTGCCCAGTTAGGACGATTCCTTAATTTACACTGAATGGATCCATCAGGCACGTTACCACCTTATACCCTGACAAGGTATGGGGGCTCTGCTGGTCCGGCGAGGTACCAGACTCCACGTACTCACGTGGTGATATCATGTTGTCGGTTTATGAAATGCTCTCCCTACTTAAAATGTTTTTACTCATGTTATATCTATATGTATTCATGTTCATAACCAGGTTTCAGTTTCAGTTTCAGCTCTTAGCATGTTATTTCATGTGCCATGTTTATTCCATTCAGTTTCTTTACATACCAGTACATTCAATGTGCTGACATCCCCTTTTATTACCCGGGGGCCTGCATTTCACGATGCAGGTACTGATTTACAGGACGACACATCTGCTCAGTAGGACAACATTCATATCAGCTTATTGGTGAGCCCGTCTCATTCGGGGTTTAGTCAACTTTTTGTTTTATGATTAGTTATGCATCTAAGGTATGCTGGGGGCCTTGTCCCAGTAAGTATGTTTTCCAGTCAGACTCGTGATAGAGGTTTCATAGACTAGACAAGTCAGTTATGTTATGTTAGACATTCGGAGTCGTATAGCCATTTTGGCTCATTCATGTTATTTCTGCACTCATGTTTAAACAAGTATTTTTATTAAGTATTATGACTTACTACGTTTTATAAAGGCTCATCATGCATTCACGTTATATTTCGCTCATGTTATGCCTCATGATGATTCAGCAAGCCATGTGGTTCGCTCGGTCACATGCAGTAAAGCACCGAGTGCCGTGTTTCGCCCAGGCCATGGTTCGGGGCGTGACACTCGACACCCTCATATCAAGGGTCATGTCCTCGTCAAGCTGAAGTTGTATCATGTCTAGCCTAATTACCTCATCCCAAGTCAATGATAAAATAAAAAATAGAAATTTATCTTATTTAAATTAAACACATCCTACTTTTAAATTTAACACACCAAATATTTCAATAAAAATATATCTAATAAATAATTTTATCATTATTTAATTTTCTTATTATAATCACTATGGTGTAATTCAGCATACACCCTCCATCCCAAAAAGACTTTCTGGATTCGAATTACGAGAGTCAAACTAATTAATGTCAATATGAATTCACACATAGAATCTTTAATTTTCTTGAAATAAAAAATACAGATTTAGAAACTACATAAAAAGTACTATAAGTCAGAATAGTTTATAATTCAAAATATTTAGAAAGTATGTTAACAAATTACGGTCAAAGAAAATATTCTTTCAATGTCCATCATACAATCAAACCTCTCTATAATGGTAGCGTTTGCTCGAAGATTTCATGGTTGTTATAGTGAGGTGTTGTTATGTATGTATACTGATGACATTTGATGTTTAGTCATTAAGCTGTTATAAATAAAAGTACGCAAACAACTATGTTTATGTACTTTTTATGTTATAAACAAAAACAATATACTTGTTAATTTTAAAATCTCAATTGATTTTCATGTCTCATTAATTAAAAATTGAAAAGATTAATAAATTACTAATAAATTCATAACTAGTTGTTACCTTACCGATAAAGAATTAAAATCTAAACAACAATATGCATTTAAAATTAATTAAGAAGCTAAATATTTCAAGTTTGACGTACGAATTCTACAATTGTAGGTTGTTTCGTAAATTTTAATCTCTTAGTGATAATATAACGCTTGAATTGACGTAAAAAAAATTTCTAACTTTTAGTAAAAGGAAATTCAATAGCTTTCTCTTGAATGCAGTATAAGAGCTTAACAATTGACTCTTGTATCTAACCTCAAGTAGCAGTAGGATGAGACTCTTTATCAATACTATGAGAAATATATTTGTTTTCTTTTATATATTCGTACTTGAAATTTACTATGGGCGTGACGCTTTTTTTTTTAATTACATAGGGGGTAAGGAAAGGGGAAATAAGGGAGGATTACAATGTGGGGATTCGAATCCTTACCAAAGAAGTAAAAGTTTAGATAACTAACCAATTGAGCTACTATATCCCTACGTGCGTGACATTAATGATGATCAACATAAATATTTTATTTTTATTTTACAAAATATTTGAATATGATTGCTATAAAGAGATAATTTTATAAAAAACATATTGTTATAATAAATTTCACTGCTCTTATTAAAATTTCAAAATATAAGATGGAAAATTAATTCGAAGAGTTTAAGTGGAGCAACTTAAAAATAGTCATTCATTTTGGAGGGAGGGAGTAACTTGTTTGCTGTGGCAGTGTAATCTCTACTACCGGCAACCAAACCGTGTCTCTGTTTATTTATCTTGTCAGCACTGTTAAACTTCAAATAATGGCTCTGTATCCATTACCTTCCACCACAGTACTCAACAAACTCACTTCTTCTCTCCCTTTCACTTGCCGTTTTTTCCCCAAACCTCACTCTTTTTCCATTACAACAACCTGTTATTATTCAACATTAACCCAACAACAACAACACCTTTCTTATGGCCCTTCACTCTACGAAGGCCACAAAAATTCTTCGCAAAATCTACACCCAACCTCCGATACCTTCAATGAAGAAAACTTCACTAGAGTCTTCCATATCACCGCCTTACGTGTCCCTTCAGAACACTCTTTCTCCTTCGAAAGCAAATTACGTGGCCATTTGTTAAATTGGCCACGTATTCGTAACATTGCTAGGGTTCCTGGTGACGATATTGATGACGAATTAAAAGAATTAATTGGAAATGATAATAATCATCCTAATGATGAAACCCTAGAACGAAGAATTTATGGAAAAGCTGAATTAGATGGGCAGAAAATGTGTGGAGTGTTGTATAGAGATAAGGTTGTGAAGAGTTTTAATTCGATGGGGTATGTGAAGTTTGAGAATTTGGCTAAGATATCGCGACCGAAGAAGAAGAAGAAGAAATGGAAGAGAGAGGAAAAAGATGGAAAAAGAGGGTATGGGAGAAGTGATGTGTCGAATGTGGAGGTGGTTGATCAGGGGAATGATGACGACTACGAGGATTTTAGTGGGTTATTAGGAGATGATTTTAGGAGGAGAAGAGGGAAATGGAGGGGGTCGACGAGGTTGTTGTTATTGGATGAGAGGTACGCGAACAAAGGGATAGAGGAAATGCCCCAGGCAATTAAGGTTTATGTTTTGTTTTTAGCACTATATGGTATTTTTATGAGTTGTCATATGTTGTTGTTTATTGTGTTTCGGTTATTGCACTATTTCATTGTTGATAGTATTTTTTTTTTCTTTCTGAATGAATGCTCTGTACTGCGTTCCATATTAGTTGCCATGTTTTCTTTACTGGAATATAGTCAACCTAATATGTGATTTTAGGAGAAGAAGGGAATGGAGTGGATTGAAGAGGTTATTGTTATTAGATGAAAGGTGTGTGGATAAAGGGGTAGAGGAAATGCCGAGGCAATTAAGGTTTCTTGTTTTGTTTTTTTAGCACTACAGTATTTTATGAGTTGTATATGCTTTGAGGGGTCGTTTGGTAGGGTGTATAAGAATATTAGTGAATAGAGTGTATTAGTAATGCTGGATTAGTTATGTTGACATTATTTTTTAATCGACAGTTTTGTTTGTTGCACTATGGTACTTTATGAGTTGCCATATGTTGTTTATTGTGTTTCGGTTATCACACTATTTCGCTATTGTTTGCTATTCTTTTTCTGAATGCTATGTACTGCTTTTCGCATTAGTTGCCATGTTTTCTTTACTGTCGTATTTCCTCTTTCATAACTACTTTGCTTAGCTGCACTCGAGCCGAGGGTATTTCGGAAATAGCCTCTCTATCTCCATGAGGTAGGGGTAAGGTCTGTGTACGCTCTACCCTCCCCAGACCCCACTTTGTGGGATAACACTTGTTATGTTGTTGTTGTTGTTGTTGTTGCTGTATTGTATGAGTTGCATATGCTTTGAGTTTCATGAGTAATGTCTTGTTGATACTTGGAATTGAAATATGGATTTTTTTTTTCTTTTCGTTCTACCTGGAATTATTCCCTTTTAGTGTGTTGAGCCCCTAGAGCTTTTGGTTCCACGGCAAAGGTAGTGCAATAGGATATGTGACAGGCACCTATTTCATTCATGGTTGCAAATTATGAAGTATGTTATGAAATTTGTCGCGAGCTAATGTCTAAGATATAAGAATGGAAGGATTGGGACCTAAAATATAGTCACCCCTCAATTAATTGGTCTGTTGTTGATAACCTTAGAATCTAGCAGTTTAGTTCGGCTAGGTGCATTAGCGGTTAATACATTGTAATTGGCTAAGTTATTAGGAGTATGACAGAACGATAATACATATCAAGACTGTGTCGTAAATCAATATACTTTCTCCCTTTTGTCATTATTGATTCACTCTTTCTGCTATAGTAGTGCATAGAATTAGATAGCTGGTGACTGGTGAGTATGAGTATCATGTAGCTTTTAGCCTATTACCAAGAAGTCTACCAGATGGATTATATGTCTGAAAAAATCTTGAAGAGCATCTGTTTTCAGGGTAATTCATCTTGATCTTAATTTCTAACTCTAAGATGCGCCAACGTGTATTTAAATCATATAAATAAGTAATTTGATAGTGGCCAAGGGGAATGTGGTGGTTATAGAATGCTTGTTACTCATTCAACGTAGAAGTTAAATGCTTAGATTCAACTATTTTGTGTATTTATGTAGGCTAATGGTTCCTTTCTTACAAATTAGGACTATGTTTGCAGGCAGTCCTCAAAGAACACAACGAGGAAAGTACAAGATTAAGTTTTGAAATTGTGAGATGCAAGTTGACATTATTTTACAATTATTGGCAAATGAATGAGGTATGTCCCCTTACATATTGTTGGCCATGTGCCTCATTTTTGCCATTAATTGCCTTTCTAGGATGGATATTTCTCTTAGCCGTTTATGCCAATCACTGTGTAGTATGTGAGGTTCATGGGTCTTGTCATTTACCAAACTTGAATATATCATAACTAGAGCTGCCTGTCATGAATAGTTGGATGGGATATAGAAGGATTTGAATGCATTTGCTTTATTCCTATTTCCTTTTGCATTCATCCATTGTGAGTTATAGTGTGTGGAAAGACTATAATTGGAACTGTCATGAATTTGTACAAGTTGCCGGTGTATCTTGCATAAATAAAGAATTCGTATCTTTCAGGTCTTAGAGGTCTTGCTTCCACAAGGTATGATTGTTCCTTCAGCTTTTGAGACAGTTGGGCATATTGCCCATCTAAACTTGAGAGATCAACATCTCCCCTACAAGAAACTTATTGCACAGGTACCTGCTTTCTACACATCTACTACATATTTTGATTCTATTAAATTTCACCTCATTTCTCAAAAATCCATTGGCAACTATCCCCTTCTTCCCTTCTTTGTATCGTTTTTACCAGGTAGTTCTGGACAAGAACAAGCCGAAGATACAAACAGTTGTCAATAAAATTGATGTCATCCACAATGACTACAGAACAATGCAGCTTGAAGTTTTGGCAGGAAACCATTCTCTTGTTACTACTGTAGTTGAAAATGGACTCTATTTTAATGTTGATTTAGCAGCAGTGTGAGTCTAAGCTAATAAGAATAGAACTAAAGATGAAAATCTACTGAAAATTTACTGTTCGCAGAATCTGATACTCCTTGTTTTTAAAATCTTCTAAATGTCATTTTGTGGTAGATATTGGAGTTCTAGGCTGGCAACTGAAAGACAGAGGCTTCTTAGTTGCTTCACCCACAATGATGTTGTCTGTAAGTTCTACTTAGTACTCTGTTACTTGCATATTTGAGTTCCAGACTTGCCGTCTCCACGATTCCACTTAGATATGTTTTTCTTCGAATTTTTCTCTTGGCCGTTCCGCTAAACTCTCATACTATAAAAGCCCATCATGGTGTCGGTAGTTTCCATTTTAAAAGTCTTAAAAGAATTAGTCTACTTGAATTTTTTTTTTTTACTTAAATTGATACGATTTGAATTGGGGAATAACACCAATTCAACACTAAAACGCGGAATTAAAGGATAATAAGAAATTGGGATGAGAATTGAAGAAAAGGGATGAGAAAAGAGGATAAAAGCAAGACCCAATTAGGGTGAATTTATGGGCAACCTTGGATATATTAAATCCAACACCTCCCAATCTAATTCAATCCTAAAAGAACCTATACTATTTGAAATCAAGGCAAGAGTGATTCAAATGAATCCACAAAGAACAACTCTTCATGAAATCAATGGAATTAAAAGTTCAAAGACCAACAATGGAATCTACCATTATACTAACTAACCCTAAAGCTACTAGGCTAAACAATCTATCTCCAAAGGAGTTTCTCAATTCATCATTCAACATAATCGAAGTAATGAAATGAAGTAATAGACAATTACAATGCTACCCTTAATGAAGTAAGGGCCTTGTTTGGCTAGTCTTCTTAGTGTAGTCTTCAATTCAAGATTTTGCCTTCAATGGCCAAACACGCCCCTCCTTGCATAGATGGCCCTCTAATCAACCTTGCATGCATGGCCTTCAAGCATAACCCTTCTTGCGCAAATTAGCCCTTTGCGCAAATATCCCTCCAAGCTATCTTGCAAGTCTTGCGGGCAAGGAACTCGAGCTCTAAATCTCCCACCCAAGCAATCTCCCAAACCTTGTAGGTTTCCACCTCTATGAAGCTCGTAGAGACTTGGCTCTCATCATTGATCCTCATCAAGTGTGTAGTGTGGAAATACACACTTGAGGCCCTTTGAAACGCTCCGAATGTGGTGAATAAGCTCCAATGAAGATCATAGACTCTAAGTTGAGCTCCACCACGAATCATAGGCTCCAAAAATGCACTCGAGCCCATGAGAATCATATCATAAATTTAGCAATATGCATATGACAGTGGACAATTAAAAATTAATTTAGGTAATATGCACACATGGCCACAATTTCTAGTGTTTATTAGTAGTCGGAATTATGGAATGAAACGAGATCTTTAAATATTTCCTGTCAAATAGGAGTACTATAATTTCCAAAAGTATGCCAGAATGGCTATATGCCTTAGAAGTTGTGCACATTGTCATCAATTTAAGCAAAGAAACTGACATGCTTAAAGAATACCAAACAAACACGACCGAACTGGTCTGCTCCAAATTGGTAAACTTGTCATTTGCTATTATCTATTAATCTCTATGTGGTACCTCTTCTAACTTGCGTATATTCTTGTGTTCTCTCTGTTTATCACAGTTGTTTAAATCTCTATAGGTGATGTTTTTGCTGGGGTTGGTCCCATTGCAATATCTGCTGCGAAGAAGGTCAAATATGTGTACGCTAATGATTTAAACCCTATTGCTGTTGAATATCTGGAAAGAAACTCTGTCCGTAACAAACTTGAGAGGAGGATTGAGGTACATTCTTCCACATGCAAGTTATATTTTCTATTGTATGTCACTAATTTTTGAATAATGCATAAGATTATGGAGGAGTATTATGAAGGGGTGGGAAGACTTCAGTGGTCATATTTCTTTTAAGGCTGGGGATGGAAGCAGGATTAACTTTTGGGCACACGAGTGGTGCGGGGGAAGTCTTCCATAACATATACCGAGTGTCTTGCCAAAGAGGGATGATGGTCCAGCAGATCCGTAGGTCACACGAGGGGGTAATTCACTGGGATTTGAGATTCAGAAGGAACCTTCAGGACTGGGAGATGGAAGAATTTCACAATTTGACTAGATATTATATGGGCTGTGAATCCAGCCAACATCTCAGATGTATGGGAGTTGGCGGGCGAGTGGAAACGGTTTGTTCACTGTCAGATCTTATAACAAGTGTTTATTGGTGAGAGAGGAATGTTCTTTCCCTCATAATTCCATTTGGATACCTAGAGCACTGAGAAAGGTGAGTTTCTTGTGTGGTTGGTAGCCGGGGTGTGATCTTAACAGCGGAAAATCTGCGAAAGAAGCGAATCACCTATGTAAGTTGGTGCTTCATGTGCAATAGTTCGGGCCAAAATGTAGATCATCTTCTATTGCACTGCAAAGTGGCTAATAGGTTATGGAGAGTAGCTCTTAATTTGTTTGGGATGCAACGGGTGATGCCGAGGACAGTGAAGGAGGCTTTAAAAGTTGGACACACAGTAGGGGGGGGGGGGGGGGGGGGGGAAGAGAAGACAAAGGGCATGGAGTGTTGCCCCCTTAGCAATCATGTGAGACAGTGGGTTATTTGGAAAGAGAGAAGTAGGAGGGCTTTTGAAGGGGTGGAACAACATTTTGTAAAAATGCAAAGTAGTATGTTTTCTCTAGTTTCGTTTTGGTGTACTTATGAGGTCTCTATTTGTATAGAGGATTGGGTCTCTTTTGTTGAGAACATATTTTGGTGTAGGTTCTCTTCTTTTGGTATATGTCTTGTCCACGGAATTTCCACAATTGTCAATAAAATTATTTTCCTTATCAAAAAAAAATAAAAAATCTACGTAGTATATAGTAGGAACAGTGATTTTGAGGTACAAATTCACTGAGACTAGTTCACTTATTTTACACTCTTGATCTTGCAGATGTATTAATGATTTATATTTAAGTTTTGGTTTCTTGAATTCATTTGTCCTGTGATATATAGTGTCAGAAAGTTGTGATTTTGTTCATTTTGTAGATTTTTAACATGGATGGGAGGAGGTTCATTGACAGTATTTTTGCCAGTGAAAAAACTAGGCCAATTACTCAAGTAGTCATGAATTTGCCAAACGATGCTGCAGATTTTCTTGGTAAGTAATCTTTCGAAAAGTATTCAACCTTAAAGTTTTGATATGCTATTGGATGTTGTTAGTGATAGTTTTACTTGGCAAATTTTCAATTGCGAGCACCAAGGAAGTGGTGCGATTTAGTTGAGAAAATGTGCCCTCTGCTTCAAGTTTGTCTAATTTATTCTCCAGGTCTAATTCTGAAGTTGCTAGATTGAGAAGATGGCTTCTTGATATTTCAACTGCACTTCTTATTGATTGATCACTTGGATAGACTCCTAGTGGCCCAGTTCTTGACCTCCATGAGTGATTCTATCTCAGTGTCTCTTTTCCTTTCTTCTCATTTAAATTGTGTTGTAGCATTTAAAATATCTCCATATCGCTAATAAAAGATGTCTCAGTTTCTCTTCTTCTTTTGAGAAGTATCCTGCTAGTGGAATCTTATTTTTGACGTCTCCCATTACTGTGGGATTATAGGCTGAGCAGCACTGTTGGTCGTGATTATCTGTTTCTCTTTGTTGAACTATGACTCCAGAAAGCTTTCATTTAAAAGAAGATTTTGTTACTTTTGTCAATGCCAATTTGCATGTGACGGTGTAGTTGGAGTGTATCCGAGGATTGAACAATAATTCTTGCAATGATAATGAAGCATGAGAAGCTTGCGTTTTGAAATTATTGATACCTGGGGCACCAAAAAAGCTCATGGAGAGCACGAGGGAGGGTCGTGATTTTCTTGAACCTATTGATAGAAATATGTTTCATTCTTTTGTATTTCCCTTAATTTTCTCCCATAAATGTCTACTAGGATGCATTTTCAAAAAAAAAAAAAAACATTTTCAAAAAAATGTCTACTAGGATGGTCGTCAGGCAATGGTTTTACGTGGAAAGACTCCCTGTTTTTAGTGTTGAAGTAGATCTACTATGACTTTGCAGGGCATGATGATTGTATGGGTTATCTGATGGATAATTTTTTTTTTTTTTTTTTTTTTTTTTGAGTATGTCAAAAGCATTTTACACCACTAAAATTGTTGCCTTGATTAGTTCTTTCACTCCCATATTTGAAATGTATGATGTGGCATGACAACACTTCGAGATTTCTCTCTGAAGGCAATGTATGATGCATTACATTCCTTTTTTCAGTTCAATGAAGGAGATGAGGTGTCCAAAAATTAAAGCAGACCTTCCATTCCATTTATCTAGAAATATAGCCATGCATAAATGCTTTTTTTATGTTTGCAGATTCATTTAGAGGTATTTTCAGAAATAAGCACACGGATAAGCAATTTACCTTGCCAAGGATCCATATCTATGGGTTTTCGAAAGCTGAGGATCCTGAATTCGACTTTCATGAGGTCTGTTGTTAGTATGTCGCTGTTTCTGTTCATCTGACTAACCTTTTTTAGGTCAGGTATTATTGAGGGTAATGTTGAATTTTTCTTCTTTAAACTTGAACAGAAAATCAGGATTGCACTGTCTGAGGTGGCTTTTGAGGTCCAGATGCACAAGGTTCGCCTTGTTGCACCAGGAAAATGGATGCTGTGTGCATCATTTGTTCTACCTGAGACAGTGGCATTTGCTAAATAAACTCTGTAAGTAATTTTGTTTGGGTAGTTGAACCCTTTGTCAACAGTTACATGTTCAGTCCATCCTATTTTCAGATGTAAATAAATGTATTAAAAGCATATATAGGGGCAAAATTGCAATGAGACAGCGTTGCTAATTTCCCTAGTATCTTGTTCTGTTTGCAGCCTTCTGGTTCTTTACTAGTGGCTGCGTAGTAGTAGTTTACAAGCCTTTAATCTGCAAGACATTTGTTTTGGCTCTTTTTTTTCTTTTGTTTTTTTTGTGTGCTATTGCTTCTTGAGGATGCCTGACTATAAAATAAACTGCTATGAGAATAATAAATTGAAGTTTATGTCGATCGGTACCACAAACGGCAGGGATGCAGGGCAGGAACTTACCCCAAGATATTTTTTTTAGATGTTTTAAAATGAAAACAAAATTTTAAACTTCATCAAAAAAAAATTTAAAAAGTTGAAAAATGATGAGACATTACATTAAAATTATACAGTTGCAAAAGTAAAATTGATCAATCAATCGGTCAATTATGCATTAGTCTCAAACTATTTGAGAGCGGACATATAATTCCTTTAATTTGTACTACATATTGGGGTATAATAGTATTTGTACTTAACTTTATACTAAGTTACCAAATCCTAAATTGTAGAATAAAAACATTTACATAATTTCTAGTCTAATACTTTTTTGTTTTCAATAAAGTAATAAGACCTAGTTAAATTCTGAAAAGAAAATTTAGATAAAATGTTTTGGGATGTATGTGGCGGACATCCGAAGGTGTTCGTTCTAGCATACATGAAGTGATGTGAGATAGACTGTGAATTGCTTCATGCAACTAATGGGGCTAAAGTTCTAGCCCTAGTGTCAGGCTGGATATCGCCTTATGCACACTTAAAACCCTGTGCATGTTGAGTCTCGTCTGTTCCTTGTAAGACATTCATTTTAACACTGGAAGAGAAAGAAAACAAGAAACAAGAAGGTGAAGATGAATGAGGGAGGGAAGTCTGTCAGTCTCCACCAACTTGGTCATTTTATTTTGTTTCCCATATTAGTGCAACTTATGTTTCCCTTACAATTGTGAAAAATGATGGAGCTTGTGTTTTGCAAACTCCTTTTCTTCAGTCCCTTATCTTTCTCTCCGAGTTACATAGACGTCCAAGTGCAGGAGCATTGCAGCACAAATAGGAAAGCAGAATTAGCTGAGAACGAGAAAAGTTTATTTATCTGTGTCATTCAGATAATCTTTGAACACAAGTTTTGATTCTTTGGGCTCTATGATGCAGACGTGGACCATTTCGAAATGGTTATAACGGTGAAGAAGAAAGCTCTAGACATCCAAATTTCGTGAACGTAGGTTGTAGTACTCTATGATCTAATTTTGGTTCCCTAAATATGTGGAACTTTGAGCTTTATTTAAGCGTGTTGCAGTTATGGATGCACCATGTCTTGTAGAGAATGTATATACAACTGCAGCGTGTGGAAATTGTAGCTCTACTGTGGACCATAGCAGTAGTCATCTCACTTGGTTATGAAAAACTCATTTTGAACGGCACACTTCTAGACTCCGAAAGTATACCAATACTTGGAATAAAAACACTGCAATAGCATCCAGTTCTGGAGATGACCTTCTAGACGTATCCCACTTTCGTGGCTGAATTTCTTTTGTTTTCTGTTTCTGTTACAAACACAAGTCCACGTTAGCAGCGTCTCTGTTCCTTTCTTAAGCATGAAAGTGTTGTGCCTTCCATGAAGTCAGTGTAAGAGGTGTGCAAATGCTTTATGTGGTGTCTGTCTTTATCTATTCATAACATTTGTTTGTTTGAAGCCTTATCCATTACCTGCAAATTCTTTTGCAGTTGCCTATATATTTTATTATAATGGATTCAGTGATATGTTGAAGATCACTATTAGCAAATGTTGTCTGTCTGTGTAAGAGAGGCAGAGGGAGTGTGTGTGTGTGTGTGTTAAACTGATTGCTTTAAGAAAGGAGCAGTCACAGTTCATTTTTCTTATTGTGGTTACTGGACCACACATTGATTTTGAGTAAACTATACAACTAGCCAAAAATTGTTTACTTCCAATCATCTGTCTTATTCGTTAAGACATTTATACACGTCTGCTGCTAAGTTTCCATTACCTGCAAATTCTTTTGCAGTTGCCTATATATTTTACTATAATGGATTCAGTGATATGTTGAAGATCACTATTAGCAAATGTTGTCTGTCTGTGTAAGAGAGGCAGAGGGAGTGTGTGTGTGTGTGTGTTAAACTGATTGCTTTAAGAAAGGAGCAGTCACAGTTCATTTTTCCTATTGTGGTTACTGGACCACACATTGATTTTGAGTAAACTATACAACTAGCCAAAAATTGTTTACTTCCAATCATCTGTCTTATTCGTTAAGACATTTATACACGTCTGCTGCTAAGTTTCCCATGCTAGTGTGATTTTTTTGTTAACTTGATATAAAAATGTAGGAAAATCTTAAAATGATACATCTTGGTGTTGATCTCTCTCTTACTTTTCTAAATCATCATATGGCTATTCTAATCCTGTCATTTTTCAGTTGTTAACTATTAGGATTTGGTTTTCGGTCAAAATGTAATTTTGACTTAACTAACTAGTTCGACTTTATTAATCAAATTTGACTTTGTCAACATGTCATGAATTTGGAATTTAATCCAAATTTCATTATGAATTTATTCCAATAAGATTTTGATGTCAACAATGATACCATGTTTCTTTGCTTACATTTCTAACAGAATTTGATAAAAGTACCCCAAAGCGGAAAATATGAGAGTTACAAATGGATCGAGGGCAAGTACGAAAACATTATAGGTGGGGGTGGTCAGATGACAGTATGGACAAACTTCTATTATACTACTCCCTCCGTTTTAATTTATGTGAACTCATTTTGACTGGACACGACATTTAAGAAAGTGTGAAGACTTTTGAAACTTGTGGTTCAAAATAAATCTTGAATATTTGTGTGACTGTAAATCATTCCATAAAGTGAATTTATTTTTAAATCAGGAAAGAGGTCATTCATTTTGGCACGGACTAAAAAGGAAATAGGTTCACATAAATTGAAACAGAAGGAGTATATACTAGTGAATTGGTAGCGGGATCATAATTTTTTTTAATATCTTCTTTTCAAATTCAAAATAGATTACATTTTAAGTTCTAAGCTAATTTATTATTGTCACTTATTTTCCTTTTTCTTTAACTTTTATCAATTACGAATTTTTACTTTTCAATCATTCAGTAATGCTTGAATTTTATATAATAATAATAATCTATATGGATGAATTTTCCTTTTTATTTAATATATTAAGTATTTATCTAACTCTTTTTCTCTATCTTGCATCAACAACAACGTCAACTACTAAAATAATATGGAGGGCGGGGGGGGGGGGGGGGGGGGGGGTAAACACACAAATGAAATCTCTTTTGTTAATTTTTGCTTTATTTTTTCCCTTTCTTCTTCCTTTTTCCCCTTCCCCTTCTGCTGCTGCTTCTTCTTCTTCTTTTGCTTCCTTGCCCATTCATTCTAAGAAAAATTCTCTATTTTTGTGCTCTTTTCTCATTGGAATATCTCATTTTTATAACTGACTACTCCACTCTAAAGTTACTCTTTTTCCTTCCTAAAATATTGATGCTACATTAAAAGTTATAAAATCTAAAAAAGCTGTTCATTTCTTTTTTAAAAAGTTCCTACGAATTCAATACATGACATTGTTAAAAGGGAGAGACAATTCAAAAAGCAATTGAATATTCAAGCTTCAATTTCATTGACAGTACTTCTTTCGACTACTAAGAAATTTATCATTAACTAATTCTTTTTTTAATTGAAAATACGTAAAATTATTTGGTAAAGATTATTTTAAAATAACATCTTCACTTACTGTTGTTAATATCTTGCTTTAGTAGCTGTCCAACAAAGGCATGCTTATACTATTTATAGAATAGAAGAATGAGAAGACAAATTGTTTTTTTTTTTTTTAAAAAAAAGATAGAAAACGATCGACACAAAAAATTTTAGTACCTGGAAATACATGCAAAATCATATTAATTTGCCAACAAAAACATACCAACAACTTACCAAACAAAAATAGGGTAAAATTACATCCACATATAACCCCATTAGTCAATTGACACCAAAAACTATAGTGCCTAGAAAAACCTGCATTCGATTCAAGAAAGTTCATACACATTAGAGATTAAAATAGGAAGCAAAAAAAGAAGAAAGTAACATAAGAAAATTATATCAATTCGCCAATAAAAACAAACTGATAACTTACCAAACAAAAATAGGATAAAATTATATCCACATACAACCCCATTAGTCACCTATCTTCAACTGCAAAAAATCACAAACATTTAAGAAGTAATAGTATGATATTATATAACTATTTCAAAAAGAAAAAAAAAGAAGGCCGAAACACAAAATTTAAAAGAACTAATCACCTGAGATCAAAAGGAATGACCAACACGATTAGTGGGAAAGTAGATAGAATGTGTTACTTATCAGTTATCACATGGTGGATAAAAATAAAATGATGAGAACTTTTGGGTGCTATATATATTTGATGTAAGTCTACAACTATTCTGATGATACAACTATTCTGATGATGGATAACGAAGGTCTTAAAAATAGGATAATAATAATAGGTAACAAAAGGTTTAAAAACTGAAAATTTAAAGTACCCATTTATGGGCTACTATTTAAGAGCAACAATTAGTTGATCGTGGGAGTAATATTAAGAGAGTTAAAGAGATGATTCTTTTAAATTTTGACATTGCATATTTAATTTAATTAAGAGGGTTAAAGGAATGACTTTGAGATTATTTAACATAGCACATAAATGATAAAAAAATAAATAGAGAAACGTCCAAAAAAAGAGAAAAAAGATAATTGTGTTTCTTGGCCAAAGAGAGGTGATACATCACTTTTTCTATTCCTAGGTTTATTATATATACTAGTGAATTTATCCACGCTTCCCGCGGTTCTTAAAAAAAAAAAAAAAAAGATAGAAAAATGTTAAAGAGGATGATAGGTCTGATTTACTACCATTTTATGCATCTCTTTAGACAAACATATGTGATTCACTATTTATGAAGCGATCGATATTCTATTCCATCCCATTAGGATAGATTCTTTAACTTTTTTTTTTTTTTTTTTAATATCAACTTGCCTTTTTCTCTGTTAAGAGACAGAATTGAAAAGAAAAAAAGAAATAAGAATTGAGCAACCTTATATTTAGCAAACTTGAGGTTTTAACAAAGCATAACTATTGGGTAACTCCTCTATTTCTATAAGTACATCTAGATTTGATGCAATGAGTTTTTTGACTATTTTTCTTTATTGCTAATTTTTTTTTTCTTCATTTCTTCCTTAATTTCCCTTTTCTTCTCTTTTCGTTTGTTTGCCAATCTCTTTTTGTACCTTTTTTCCTCACTCATTACCTTTCACATTTTTGCAAATTTAAAGGCCCTTTTTACGTATCTAATTTTCATCCAAATTAACCAAAACAATCTATTCTTTCCTCTAAATTTTCTTACAGTAGTCTCTATAACTGATTCTTTTCTGAAATATATTCTCATACCTTTTCAACATTTTATCACTCTCTCCTGTAAATTTAGGATAAAGGATTACCTTGAAGACTGACGGCATGGACAATTATACAGATAGTATGATTAGTTAAATTCAAAAATCTTTTGACATCAGACTTATAGCAGTAACATTAAGTATGTTCACTGAAACAAATTTCTAAGCCTCCCAAGTAAAAACGTTTACCTTCCAAAAGAATTATTGGAATGGTTCTGTTGATTCCATTGATTAGAATCTTGAAATATAGATGAATGTTGAACATTATACCATCTTGCTTTGAAATAAAAAGAGCCCCACAAAACACAAGTCAAAATTACAAACTGAGATGATTAGAAAGAGACTTTTAGACACATGAAATACCTCAGTCGAAGAATTCATCCATGATCAGAAAGTCATAGTTATCAAGCCTGAAAATTTTATTCTCGAAGAATTCTTCAGTTCAATCAAACTTATATTTCGTCCAATTTCACACCAGTCTCATCCTTCGGAGCTCCGTATTACGCGAACATTAGTAATATTCAATAATTGAAGAAGCACGCAAATGAATTAGCAAAGAAATATTGAAACAAAATACGATCAATCTATATACTTTTCAAATTTGTCCAAGAGAATAAACCAAGGCACGTACGTCCCTTTGTCCATGTAATTGCACCACAACCTTTGTCTGTAATTAAGTTCTTCAAAATTTCATTTATTAATTTTTCTTTAATGGTTAAACTGTATATGACATTATACTCTCATAAGAAGCAGGGGCGGATGCACCAAGAGCCGAGGGTGTTCACCCGAACACCCTCGGCAAAAAATTACAGTGTATATATAGGGTAAATTTTTTGTATTTATGTGCATATATTAACTTTTGAATACCCTCAGCAAAAAATTACAGTGTATATTTAGCTTCTTCTTTTTTCCGAACACCCTGAATGAAAATCCTGGATCCGCTACTGATAAGAAGGTCCTCTTTTCCTCTAACTGTTATAGCAAAGCTAAAAAATTCCCACATCCACGTAAGGATATATAAATTAATAGGATACAGAAGACCATGTACACATAATATGATAACTTAAGAATAATGTAAAGACTTGCTGAACGTACGGTAAATAAATTCATATGGACAACACTGGAAACAAAAAATGTAAGCGACTAAAACTTTAATAGGTACAGTTTTAAATAACCGAACTCTATGTAAATCCTTAAGAGAAAATATAATTAAATAGTTTAATCACCATTAAAAAGAATGTGTGTATAGCCATTTTTGTCTTCTGGCATTGTCTCCGCCCATGGCAAGGAACTTTTTGCTTCTTTCAAGTGCAGAGCCTTTTTAGAGGAACCTTTCATATTTATAGAGCAGAAGTGTAGAACTAAGAAATGGATGGATGGTTAAGTAACTGGAATAAATCAAAAGGCCGTTCATTGTATTAAGTTATTTACGTTACTTTACGTTGTCTCTTTCTCTTTTATTGTCACGGACACCGATCTATCTATATATAATATAAAGTTAGTATAGACAAGGTGATGTGACACCTCTCTATGACCTCCATTGACATTTATTTTTTTTCTCAATTTTTTGACATTTTCCCCCTTATATGATGTCTAGAAAATCTGGAAAAAAATTTAGATACACCTTATTTATTTATTTATTTATTTATTTATTCCTTATTATTAAGATTATCATTGATTTCCTTTATACCCACGTCATTTCTCCACTCCTCATGAGTATTAACTTATTGTCTCCTTTATAATACCCACGTTTCATTCCCTTAATAACATATTCACTGTCTTCTTCTTATTCCTAAACGGTTTGTCCCACTTCTTTAATTAACTAGTGAAATTATCCGCGCTTCGCGCGGTTATTAAAATATTAATGAATTTGTTATATTTGCACTTTATATACATACAAAAACTAATTGTATGGATTGATAGTTTCTTATTATAATTAAGAAGTATGTAACATATATTTACTTCTTTTTAATTACTGACCATTCATATGTACATAGCAGAAGTAATAATAATAATTTAGGGTGGGTGGGTGGTGAAGTCAATGGAATCAGAGGTCATATTTTGAAACAACATTTTATCGTATTAAGTTGCAAATAATTATTTTTTGTTTCAATCCCCTCTTTTTAGTACATTTGTTCACTACAATCTTTTACACATTAATTAATTTTTTAGGAGTTACGAAAATGAAATACATATGAAGTGGATCCCAATTAAGAGTAGAAGTTAGGAAGATGATGAGACGTGAGTTATAAGAAATTTTAATATATAATATTTATTAGTCATTAAATACATTAATCATTACGCATTTGATTTTTTTAATAGAAAAGATAACTCGGTTATAATATCATGCATATGCTTACTCATGATCAACAGAAAGTAGCAAATCTGTACAAGTTCTTTTCAAGAAGAAACATGAAAACATAAAAAAGAGAACAAAAAGTGAAGACCCTTTATATTTTGTTTCTTTTATTTCATCTCTCGGGTTAAAAAATAGATAAAGGGGGGAAATATGGAGAAAAAGGCATAAAAAAAATGTATTTGATGGCAGAGGTGTCACATCACTATTTCAAAGATCACAATTATATAATATATATAAATTTTCTTAGTTATGTAGTTAAATGTATGTAAAAATAACCTGCACTATATAAACAACGAAAAGAAAAGCAACAAAAAAAAAAAGATTGTTAAATACGCAAAAGAGTAGAAAAACAAAATTAAACAATGACATCATAAAATAAATTAGTTCATCTTTTAATTTTCGTTATGAGAATAATAAAACTCTTCATCATATCCTACCAGTTAAACTAAAAAGTTTTAATACAGTTATGAATAAATAAAATAAATTCTCTAATTAAAATAACACAAAACACAAAAAATAAACTAATTTTATTTAATATAAAAATACCAAACCCTTTTTTCCTTCTTCTTTTCTTGAATAAAAAATCTAGACAATTGTTAATATGATACTACTAAACACTATGTATGATATTTACAATATTTCTATTCTAATCATACCTATCAAAGAATAATTATTTCATAAAGAGGAAAGTAATCTAAACTATACAAGTCTCTACAAATCATTTCTTCGGTTGTAACTAACTATCAAAAGTTTCTTGAGATCTATCAAATATTGTAATCAAACTACACCATCTGATTAAAAAGTTAGTGTCCGTCGCAAAATAACTTTTGGAAAAAGCAACCACACAAGTGTCAATCGCAAAATAACAATACTACTAAAAGTACCTCACCGAGAAAATATTTTTGATCATGGTTCGTTGGAGCTTGGAGGATGATAATACATACAAGCGTAAAGAAAATATGCTAAAGAAAGAGCGACCAAGCACATAAAGTTGAACGGAAGACTTGCAAACGAAATTTTTTCTTACCTATATAGTCCTTGCCTTGACACATTAGTTAATCCAAAAGCTAAAATGATAGAGAAGAGAAGAGAAGACAATTTTGGATGAGAGTCTTCATGAAACAAAATATGAATTTATTTAGGCAGAATGGAAGAATACCATAAGGTATCACAAACTTACAAATTAAAATATGGGGGTTATGGGCATGAAAAATTAAAGTATGAGAGTTATGGCTATTACTAAGAGGGATTAAAGAGGTGTGAGTTATGAGTAGTTACTCCTTGTAAAAATATTAAATACAAAAGAGAAAAATACTTAAAGTAATAGGTGATATTCTCATTTAATAATTACAATAAGGCCAAGAGAACAAAATAAAAAATAAGTTTGTTAATTGAACGCAAAGATTTGAGACAATTTTTGGGCATGACAGAAAGGTGATCAACTCTTTAAATAACCAAAAAAAAAAAAAAAAATCAAAGAAACTTAGGAGTTATGAGTCTCAGACGTGGGCAGGGGATGAGTTTTTTTGCTTTTTACTAACATTTAGTATACATTAATTGGAGGAGAAAGAGAAAAGACTTAAAAATACATTTAGAGACTAAAAAATCTCAAAAAAAGGAGAAAAAGTGTCACGACCCAACCCCGTGGGCCGCGACCAGTGCCCAAGCTGGGCACCTATACGTACCCGATACCCCAAATTAGCATATTAACTACAGAATAATAATATAATAATAATATTAGTGGTCGCTACAGAATTTAGCAGAAAAGCAGACTTGGCACACATAGGCCGATAAGGCCATCACAGAACAGAATATCCCAAACATATGTACAGAACCCACACAGATGTATCCACAGACCTCTACAGAACATATCATAATCATAAGACGGGACAGGGCCCCGTCATACCCTGAACAAAGTACATATCCAGATAGCAGTGACAGACTGTACCAAAAGATGGGCTCTGTAGAAGAGCGCGCCCCAGATAGCAGAAATAGGATCCTAAACGTGTGGATCAGCGAACCTGTCGTCAGTACCTGCGCGGCATGAAAACGCAGCCCCCGAAGAAAAGGGGTCAGTACGAATTATGTACTGAATATGTAAAGCGGAATCACAGAAGTCAAATCATAATGGTTACAGAAAATGAGTACAGAATCCAGAGTGTCAAATGCATATTTCCAAAACAGACAGAATGCGTACAGAAACATATGTCATATCATATCATATCATATCATATCATATCATATCATATCCGGTCCCTGACACGGGACTCGGCAGACAGAATGTGGCCACCCTCCCGACGCTGGTGCCACTATACAGAGGAATCAGAAAAAGGGGCGTGGCCCCGTATCATATAATGTCATATCAAAATGGCCATACAGATCAGATCAGAATAGGCGGACATGACACATCATACTCCACAGACCCATGTACGCGTATACCTGCCCCCTCACATCGGGACGCGGCGAACAATGCAGAGAATTTCGCTTGACAACATATCCTGGCCCGGGCTCAGTGTGGGAAACATTGGGACATCCACGAATGGAGTAGTGAGAGACTAATGCAATTTAAAAATATAATAAATGTTTTCAAAGACTCGATGAAGCGTATCAAAGACAAACAAATCCAATGGGGTCGGACGGAATCATAATAAATGTATTTCGGATATCATAATAAATTACAGAAGTATAACTTTCCCGAAGTCATTCCGAGTGTCAAAATAATTTATAATATTTAACAGAATATTTAAAATAATATTCGTTAAGCGATTAGTAGGGTAATTAAAACATTTCTTTCAAAAATCGCTTAAAAAGGAAGCTTTAACACATTAGGGGCAAAACCGTAAATAGCGGGCCCGCCTTGGGACAAACAAGGCGGCGGGCTCAAATTGTGCCCTCTAAGCATATAGTATCACCTAAAAAGGTTATACAAACATTCTATGATTTTCTGAATAATTTAGAGCAAAATTGCATAATTTCAGAAAAAGCGTATCAAAATGGTTCAATTCTACTGAAGGAAAAACTGAAATTTTGTCTTGCGGATTCCGAGGGCCAAGAGGTCCTTCGAGGCCCGGATCCGACCCTAACACACTAGGGGCATGCCAAGGGAAGAATTGGGGTTGCTTTACATACCTTTCGCGCTCCTTAAGCCTTTCCAAACTCACTTCCCGTTTCGTCGAAAAACTGCAATTGGTCAAGTTTACCAATTGTGAATTATTAATGCCATTATTTCAACTTTAATGGCATTATTGAGTCGAGGGTCTCTCGGAAACAGCCATCCTACCTTGGTAGGAGTAAGGTCTGCGTACACTCTACCCTCCCCAGACCCCACGTTGTGGGATTTCACTGGGTTGTTGTTGTTGTATTATTTCAACTTTAAGCATATTTGGCTACCGAAATTTCGGCAGCACTTCCCCTATACATATAACACCCCGAGAATTCAACTCGGCTATAAATCATCAACAACAACCCAAACGACAACAACAATATCAACAATGAACATTAAAAACACAAATATCCTTCAACTAGTCATTTTTCTCACAAGTTGACATAATCTTCAATTCAACCCAACTTTCAACTAAGATCAATAATTTCATATTCAACAACCATCATGATCATCACCATATAGTTCTAGAAACATTTCATATCGTTTTCCTTAAGATATACACTCGATATACATGATATACAATCTTCCGCCAAAATCATAACTTATGCAAAACATCAAATCTTTGGCATACAACTTCATAACAAGTTTCCAACTTTCAAATTCATCAACCATAATCATAATTCACATCTTAACAACTTCATTTCCATAATATCACAAAATTATTCTAAAGTGACATAATCATCTACATTCCAACTTCAACCAAAATTCATTCAACTTTCATTCCCAATATAATTTCCATCATAACCACAACTAGAATGCAACATAAAATTCAACTCATATATGTATACAACATATATACACCCATGGCTACATATATATATACATACCCACTTTGCAAACTTTCTTATTTCCATAATTTCTACTCATTTCCACATACCACAACATAAACAAACCTTCATAACATAAGAAAAAGGAATTGATTCTTACCTTTTTCTACAAACTTCTTCACTTGAACAAGTTGTCAACTTGAAGAAATAAGTGCTCCTTCTTCCAAAACAATTACACCAAGTTGTAAAGGACACTTAATTTAGTAGGAATTCAACAAGAAAATAATTTTAGAGGCAAGATTTTGAGGGGTGATTTTTCTATGGCCAAACCCGAAATGCCCTCTTTTTGTCCTTGTTTTTCTCTTGTTTTTCCTCCTATTCTTTCTCTTGAAAGTTCTATGGAATTTGGATGATTAAGTGGTCTTTTATTCATTGACCACATGACTTAATTCCATGGGCTTGGATCCTTTTTATGGACCATGGCCGAATGGCTCCTCACTTGGGCCTGAATTTTTTTTTTTCATTTTTTTGGGCCAACTCGGTTGGTCCCGAGTTGGGCCTAGCCCACTGACCTTTCGACCTTAAAACGTTCATATCTCCTTGTACCGACGTCACCTGGGAACCCACGACCTATGGATGGAAAGCTAATTAAATTATCTACAACTTCTATTTCAAGGTATTTTCGAAATTCCAAACTTACAATACAGTTTTTGCCCCCCCAAAGTCAGGTCACCCGAAAACGTTTTCTTAAAAATATTCGTTTGGAGGGTTTCCACTTTGATTTGGTCCAAAGGTACTTCATGAGTTGTGTTTAACTTTACATATGTGATTCATATGACTTTTCAGATGTTCCAAAAAAAATCTCGGTATGTGGGCCCCACCCCAGCAGATGCTCCGAGGTTCAAAAATACGGGATATAACATCCTCCCCCCCCTTTAGAACATTCGTCCTCGAATGTTAAATTAATCTCATAGGGTTTGAAAATAATTTGGGGGAGTTCATGTTTACAGACATCACATATGACACACGATTGATATTGGAATAAATTAAAGCAGGGATTTAAGGTTACCTGTGGGTATAGAGAACAAATGAGGATATTTCTTCTTCATTTCCTCTTCGGCCTCCCATGTCATTTCCTCCCTATTATCGTTCCGCCACAGTACCTTAACAGAGGCTACATCTTTATTCTGAAGCCTCCTTACCTGACGATCCAAAATAGATACGGGCTGCTCCTCGTACGATAACTGCTCCGTCACCTGAATATCATCAGCAGGGAATACTCTGGAAGGGTCACCAACGCATTTGCGGAGCATAGACACATGGAATACCGGATGTACCGCTTCCAAATCAGATGGCAAATCTAACTCATAGGCGACATTTCCAACCTTCCGAACAATCTGATAAGGCCCAATATAACGCGGACTGAGCTTACCCTTTCTGCCGAACCGCATCACGCCTTTCATAGGCGATACCTTCAGGAATACCCAATCGCCTACCTGAAACTCCAACGGTCGACGCCGTTTATCCGCGTATGACTTCTGTCGGCTCTAGGCTGCCAACAGTCGCTCCCGAATAAGTTTTACCTTGTCCACGGCCTGCTGGACCATATCTGGGCCAATCAACTCTGACTCGCTAATATCAAACCAGCCAATCGATGATCTGCATTTCCTTCCATATAGAGCCTCGTACGGAGCCATCTGGATGCTGGAATGGTAACTGTTATTATATGCAAACTCAATCAATGGCAAGTGATCATCCCAGCTGCCTCTGAAATCAATAACGCAGGCCCGCAACATATCCCCCAGCGTCTGTATAGTGCGCTCGGCCTGTCCGTCGCTCTGAGGATGAAAGGCTGTGCTCAGACTCACCTGAGTCCCTAGACCCTCCTGAAACGACCTCCAGAAACGCGCCGTAAACTGGGCGCCTCTGTCAGAAATAATAGATATAGGAACTCCGTGAAGCTTCACAATCTCTCTAATATAGAGCCTGGCATAATCCTCGGCGGAATAAGTAGTCCTGACGGGAAGAAAATGGGCTGATTTCGTCAGCCTATCAACAACGACCCAGATGGAATCATACTTCCGTGGAGTGCGAGGCAAACCTGTAATGAAGTCCATATTAATAACCTCCCACTTCCAAGTCGGGATTTCCATCTCCTGCAACAGTCCACCCGGCTTCTGATGCTCAATCTTGACCTGCTGACAATTAGGGCACTGGGCGACGAACTCTGCAATATCCCGCTTCATGCCGTCCCACCAGTATAAGCATCGGAGATCATGGTACATCTTCGTAGACCCAGGATGGACCGAATAGCGAGCATAATGTGCCTCGCTCATAACCTGCTGCCGAAGGCCTGCAATATCAGGTACACACAACCTGCCTCTGTATAATAAAGTACCGTCCGGTGAAAACTCGAACGGAGTCCTCTCCTTATCATAGGCTGTGTCCCTGTACTGAGCTAAGACAGGATCTTCGTATTGACGCCGCTTAATATCGTCCCTGAGGGATGACTCAGAAACCCCTCGAACAGAAATCCGTGTATCTCCAGAATCGGCCAGACGAACCCCGAGACTAGCCAACTGCTGAATATCACGGGCTATCTCTCTCCTGTCTGGCTGTAAATCGGCCAAACTGCCCATAGACTTCCGACTGAGCGCATCGGCAACAACATTAGCCTTACCCGGATGATACAGAATATCCACGTCATAATCTTTCAGAAGCTCCAGCCACCTCCGCTGTCGCAAATTAAGCTCTCTCTGCCTGAAAATATACTGGAGACTCTTATGATCAGTATAGATATCCACATGAACGCCATATAAATAGTGTCTCCATATCTTCAGAGCATGAATTACCGCTGCGAGCTCCAGATCGTGGGTAGGATAATTCTTCTCATGCTGCTTGAGCTGCCGGGAAGAATACTGTCACGACCCAACTAGGGGCCGTGACGAGTACCCGATACTTGTACCGAGCACCCCTTATCTATCTCGTATAAACAGTGCCATATTTTTTTTTTGAAACATAGACTTGCAAACGTCGTTAATACTTTATACAACAACATCATAATGCCCAAACATCGTATATCTACTGAACCTGCCTAACTGTACATATCTGTCTACGAGCCTCTAGACATAGTGTAATTACACATAGAAAGGGCCGAGTACTATCGTGCCCGAATATACATATACAAAATAGTACCGCTGAAGTAAAGCTCCGGAACAACTGGAGCACTGTAGAGTACTGCTGATAAGCTCCTATAGATCACGTCCACCAGCCTGCTGACCTGCGCGGCATGAAACGCAGCGTCCACAAGAAGGGACGTCAGTACGAATAGTGTACCGAGTATGTAAGGCATGGAAAATAATAGAAGCAGTAATATAGAGCATGATTAACAATATCAGGGAATCATAGGATCGATAATGCAGCAAGAAAATAACCTGCACGTAGCGAGGCCCCTTCTCGGGCCGGCTTTCATATGGACTTGTCCCCCTTTTTTTTTTTTTTTTTTTTTTTTTTTTTCCTTCTGCAACGTTTCTTTTTCGTAGACTTAGGAACTAGGGTTAATATCATGTTGCATTTTGTCACATTACGCTCTGCACTATCATAGTATGTCGTATCCGGTCATATCGTAGCTTATCACCTCACGGTATTTTATATTCTAGCGTATCATGCCATAGTGTGGCTTGCCACAATATAGTCTAGCTTATCATATCCTATCTTATCATATCATAGCATTTCGTGTCATAGTATATCATCTTATTACATAGCTTTCCTTTGAAAATCTCTTCTTATACATATATGTAAAAATAAGATGTCTCATATTGCCGAGGCGTCGGCAGCCGATCCATTTAGCCATAAATGTACTTCCCGCGTCCGGGCATCCCGCGTCCGGGACGATATCATGTCATGTAATGCCAACTGATCAGGTGGAAATGCGTGTATAACGCTCTGCCCTTATCCCCATCTTCCCCGTATACGTGTACATACATCATGCTTATATGTCAGCGTCTATAGCGCTCTGAATCTTTGATTATAGACATACTCTGGTATCATGTATGGATGTCGGCGACTATAGCGCTCTAGATCTTTGATTATATACACAGCTTGTACATACATATGTGTTTTACATACATTTACTTACATTATCTACATATACATATAATGTATAAGCGTACAAGGGGGCCAAGCAGAATCATGTATCCATCGGAGTGACGTAAGGTCGGTGACCTCCGATTATCTTATGAAAGGATAGTGATCGTTTTGTCTTACCTCGGAAAGAAAACAAGTATTTAAGATGAGAGTATCAATGGAGGATAATATTATAATGGACGTAAAATAAAATCGGGGTATTATAGATGTCATTTCATAGACTTTGAAATCTTCTAGAAAATAAAATCATGGCTAGGGAATATAAATAAGTTTCAAGAATTAGTTTGTCACTTTCATGTTCGTATAAGATGCTTAGCTTAGTCGTCTTAGTCATAGGGTCATTCCGGTGGTACGTATTATAGGCATTCCCGCTTATCTAACATCATGGTCATCCTTGTCATCACAGAGGCATCCTCGTTAGAGGAATCATAGTACTTATCTCATGGTAACAAGATCGGGATCAAAGGTTCCCTTCGGGTTCACTTGAAGTACATCAACCAATACTATAGGAAAGTCCGGGGGTAGCGGGCCCACCTCGGGCCGGATGAGGTGGCGTATATTATTTACATATACTACAGGTCATGTCATTACTTGTGAGGGTTCTAGGGTGATCGGGTCCCATTTACGCACGTCATAGAGGTCTAGGAGGTCTTTCTATCATTTTGCGCACTTTCTACTTCAATTCAATTGAATGAAAAGTTGAAAACTTTAGGTGCGGATTCCGGGGATTGAGGTCGTCCCCGAGGCTTGTGCCCGACTTCTTACAACCAAGACATGCCATAGAAAGAAGGGTGAAGCCTTACATACCTCTCTCCGCTCCTTTAGCTACTCCAAAATCGCGTCACAATCTCGTCAAAATCTGCAATTTGGTCAAGTTTACCAAAACTTTCATTAGTATACTTTGAGTTAGAATCTTAAGGAAACATTTGGCTACCGAAATTTCGACAGCACTTCCCCTATAAATACTCCATCCCACCAAGTTCAACTTGGCTAATTTCAATCAACAACAATCCCGGGAATTCAACCCGGCCAAAATATCAACCACAATTCCAACAACAACAATACTAACAACTTCCATATTCAATCAACTTACTACTCCTTCCAAAACTTTCTAACTTTTATGAAAACAATGACAACCTCATAATCTATATTCCAACAACATCATACTAAATAAAATTGACTCATTCTCTTCCATTTTTTCCATAACCACACGGCCAACACCAACATACACACTACAACTTCTCAATATTCATTCAACTTCCATTTTTTTTTCCATATATCATTCACAACAATAACAACCAAACATTAATTAAAATAATTGAAGCATGGCTCATACACATATATACATACACACGGCCATGTACTATATTTCTCTCCTTCATAAATTTCATCCATTTTAGCATACTACAACACATATAAACCATGTATAACACATAAAGCAAGGTTAGAATTTTACCTTTATTCTTCAACTTCTCACTTGCTTATCTCTTGGAAACCTATATGATTTTGAATTTTTCTTGCTCCAACAACAACTTCACCTTGTTGTGCACCCTCTACTTGATAGAAAATAATTTTTGGAGAGATTTTTTTCAATTTTTCTTGGAAATTTTGTTCTTGGCCGAAAGGCCTTGGGGTTTCTCCCCTTCTTTCTTTCTTTTGAGTTCTTGAAATTTCTAGACACTTAATGGATGAAGATGACTTAGTCATCCCTTATATTGACTAAGTCTTATTTCATATTGGGCTTGGACCCTCTCCAAGGCCGGTTGGGCCTATAAATTCCCAAAGAAAACCTTCAAGCCCATTTATATTTTGGGCTACTACTTGAAATTCTTGAAGGCAATTTTTCCAACTTCCAATTTTGCCCTTCGTCTTCCTCCGTATTTCCACGAGTCATGTCGTGAACTCCCCTTCATGCTCTTGACCTTTCTCATTATTTCCACTCCTAGACTCTTCATAAACAACTCAAGTGCCAAACACAATAAAATGTAGCCTCGCTTGTCGTTTTCCCGCGATTGTCTTGAATTATCCAATTACATAAAACGCGGGGTATAACATCCTCCCCCCCTTTAGAACATTCGTCCTCGAATGTTAAACTCGCCTCATAGCGTAACACATCATTTCGGGGAGGTCTCCGTTGTAGATGCCTCATGTCCCTTAGCATGTCCATCTTAGAGGCTTAGATTGCCCTTTACGATCTTTACAATAGCGCTTCCTTCTTCGTGGAGTCTGCTGCGTCTATCCCTTCACTAGACATGTCCCTATACATCGCCACCTTAGGAATTCCTTGCCTTAGTCAGTGTGGACTCAATATTGGTCTCACCCTGTGACCTCTGTACTTTCCTCCTTCATTCCCAAAGCTTTCTGTTGTCACGGCTTCCCCTTTTTCCGTTAGTTCCGTCCAGCTCGGCCTATGTGACTCGTGTGGGGTTTCTAACCACTTTCCACACCCCAATTTACTCTGGGCTACCTAATTTTACATTCGTTTCTTATTTCTGCATTTACGAAATTTTCGGCATATTTCCCAGGGGGTCACCCATCATGAAATTACTCCCACCTGAGCACGCTTAACCTTGAAACTCTGATGCATTTCAGCGTAACGGTGTTAGTATTTTTACTTCCGCTTCCCCGTACTACCTATATTATATAATATGGGGTAAGTTGGGGTCTCAGCAATGTTTGAACACCCTCGTAGCGAATATTTCTCTTTTAATGACTATTTTAGCCTTCGCAATCACAAAGATTCACTTTTTACCTGTGCGGGTGACTATTCCTCACTCTAATATCCAAATTCTTAGTATGTTTAGCAATACAAAAGGGCAGGGTTGGATAAAATAGAATCCGAATCAATTAATGCACATATTATAGAAAATACCAACAAAAAAAAGTACCTGTGGCCGCATCAGCGGGAGGCTCAGGGTCCTGTCGTCCTGTCAGTGCATATATACGGTGTGGAGGACCGGCTGCGCTGGGTATCCCTCCTCTGCCTCGGCCACGACCTGCTGGAGCCTGGGAGGCCTGTCCCTGAGGGCGTACGGTCGACGATGAACCAACTGCGGACCCGGTAGGCTGGGCTCGGTCTCCGTCATCTCTCAATGGGCAATCACGCATCAAATGGCCAACCCGCCCACAAGTATAGCAAGCACCCGTACCTGCGCGACACTCTCCCGAGTGTGGCCTGCCGCATCGAGCACATCGTGGCGGGGGTGACATTATCCTGCCAGCATCAGCCCTAAACTGAGATTCTGAGGCTCGGGTACCTTGATCCGGTCTCGAGTGAGTAGAACGGTCAAACCCCCTATCAGCAAATCGAGGAGGTGCACTGGCCGCCGGTTGGTCTGAGTACCCGAATTGCCCCTGTGTCTGTCCCCCTCTGTACTCACTTCTAGTCCTGGAAAACCGGCCTCTCTTTCGGGAACCCCTGTCTGGATAGCGCTCCTCCCTCCGTGGCTGATATTGTTCTTCCAAATTTTGGGCGTGGGCCTGGATACGGGTAATAGTCATCCCGTCCTGGAGTGAAGCCGTCAAGCATTCCTTAACCAAATGTGGCCCTAGCCCACTCACAAATCGGTGTACATGATCTCCCCTATCAGCTATCATGGCTGGGGCATACCTGGCTAATGAGTTAAAACGGAGGCTGTATTCTCGAACGCTCATATTTCCCTGTCTCAGGTTCAAGAACATATCGGCTCGAGCCCGTCGAACCTCTGGCGGTAGGAAGTGTCGTAGGAATGCCTCAGTGAACTCCTGCCAAACCGGAGGGGGTGCATTTGCTCCCCTCGATGATATCCAGTTACCGTACCACAGAACTGCCACATCCCGCAGCCTGTATGAAGCCAACTCCACGGACTCCGTATCCGAAGCATGTATAATTCTCAGAGTCCTCAGCATCTCGTCTATGAAACTCTGCGGGTCCTCCTCTGGTTTTGATCCATAGAACTCTGGCGGCTTCAGGGTAATAAAGTCTCGGGCCCTTGCGCTTACCGCCCTGTCTCCCGTGTCTATATCTTGCCGCTGAGCTTGTGCGGCAACTAACTGGGTCAATAACTGGATGGCCTCTGCCATCTGCTGGCCCGGAGCTACTGGCGGTGGAACTGGGGGTGCGGGGGCTGGAGCTGGAACTCTTCCCTGCTCTGCTGGTGCAGGGGGAGCAGGAACGGTCTGAGGGGGAGCCTCATTATGAGATTCTTCTTCTTCTAGCTCCCGTTCAACTCTGCTGGCCGCCACTCTCTTGGCTTTCTCAGCCATCGTAGCCTTTTTCTTCGGCGGCATTACTGAAACCATAACATAGGATTAGGAAAGGAATGTGGAAGCCTGGTAGCATAGCTCTATCGCACGATCTTAGAATGCAAAGAAGGTCACATTTCCTAAATGCCCAGTAGCCTCCCGTCTATTAGTGTGGCGCGCTACACACCCATAAACAAGACTCTACTGGACACGGCTCGTAGACAAACCCCTAGGACCGAACTGCTCTGATACCACTTCTGTCACGACCCAACTAGGGGCCGTGACGAGTACCCGATACTTGTACCGAGCACCCCTTATCTATCTCGTATAAACAGTGCCATATTTTTTTTTTGAAACATAGACTTGCAAACGTCGTTAATACTTTATACAACAACATCATAATGCCCAAACATCGTATATCTACTGAACCTGCCTAACTGTACATATCTGTCTACGAGCCTCTAGACATAGTGTAATTACACATAGAAAGGGCCGAGTACTATCGTGCCCGAATATACATATACAAAATAGTACCGCTGAAGTAAAGCTCCGGAACAACTGGAGCACTGTAGAGTACTGCTGATAAGCTCCTATAGATCACGTCCACCAGCCTGCTGACCTGCGCGGCATGAAACGCAGCGTCCACAAGAAGGGACGTCAGTACGAATAGTGTACCGAGTATGTAAGGCATGGAAAATAATAGAAGCAGTAATATAGAGCATGATTAACAATATCAGGGAATCATAGGATCGATAATGCAGCAAGAAAATAACCTGCACGTAGCGAGGCCCCTTCTCGGGCCGGCTTTCATATGGACTTGTCCCCCTTTTTTTTTTTTTTTTTTTTTCCTTCTGCAACGTTTCTTTTTCGTAGACTTAGGAACTAGGGTTAATATCATGTTGCATTTTGTCACATTATGCTCTGCACTATCATAGTATGTCGTATCCGGTCATATCGTAGCTTATCACCTCACGGTATTTTATATTCTAGCGTATCATGCCATAGTGTGGCTTGCCACAATATAGTCTAGCTTATCATATCCTATCTTATCATATCATAGCATTTCGTGTCATAGTATATCATCTTATTACATAGCTTTCCTTTGAAAATCTCTTCTTATACATATATGTAAAAATAAGATGTCTCATATTGCCGAGGCGTCGGCAGCCGATCCATTTAGCCATAAATGTACTTCCCGCGTCCGGGCATCCCGCGTCCGGGACGATATCATGTCATGTAATGCCAACTGATCAGGTGGAAATGCGTGTATAACGCTCTGCCCTTATCCCCATCTTCCCCGTATACGTGTACATACATCATGCTTATATGTCAGCGTCTATAGCGCTCTGAATCTTTGATTATAGACATACTCTGGTATCATGTATGGATGTCGGCGACTATAGCGCTCTAGATCTTTGATTATATACACAGCTTGTACATACATATGTGTTTTACATACATTTACTTACATTATCTACATATACATATAGTGTATAAGCGTACAAGGGGGCCAAGGAGAATCATGTATCCATCGGAGTGACGTAAGGTCGGTGACCTCCGATTATCTTATGAAAGGATAGTGATCGTTTTGTCTTACCTCGGAAAGAAAACAAGTATTTAAGATGAGAGTATCAATGGAGGATAATATTATAATGGACGTAAAATAAAATCGGGGTATTATAGATGTCATTTCATAGACTTTGAAATCTTCTAGAAAATAAAATCATGGCTAGGGAATATAAATAAGTTTCAAGAATTAGTTTGTCACTTTCATGTTCGTATAAGATGCTTAGCTTAGTCGTCTTAGTCATAGGGTCATTCCGGTGGTACGTATTATAGGCATTCCCGCTTATCTAACATCATGGTCATCCTTGTCATCACAGAGGCATCCTCGTTAGAGGAATCATAGTACTTATCTCATGGTAACAAGATCGGGATCAAAGGTTCCCTTCGGGTTCACTTGAAGTACATCAACCAATACTATAGGAAAGTCCGGGGGTAGCGGGCCCACCTCGGGCCGGATGAGGTGGCGTATATTATTTACATATACTACAGGTCATGTCATTACTTGTGAGGGTTCTAGGGTGATCGGGTCCCATTTACGCACGTCATAGAGGTCTAGGAGGTCTTTCTATCATTTTGCGCACTTTCTACTTCAATTCAATTGAATGAAAAGTTGAAAACTTTAGGTGCGGATTCCGGGGATTGAGGTCGTCCCCGAGGCTTGTGCCCGACTTCTTACAACCAAGACATGCCATAGAAAGAAGGGTGAAGCCTTACATACCTCTCTCCGCTCCTTTAGCTACTCCAAAATCGCGTCACAATCTCGTCAAAATCTGCAATTTGGTCAAGTTTACCAAAACTTTCATTAGTATACTTTGAGTTAGAATCTTAAGGAAACATTTGGCTACCGAAATTTCGACAGCACTTCCCCTATAAATACTCCATCCCACCAAGTTCAACTTGGCTAATTTCAATCAACAACAATCCCGGGAATTCAACCCGGCCAAAATATCAACCACAATTCCAACAACAACAATACTAACAACTTCCATATTCAATCAACTTACTACTCCTTCCAAAACTTTCTAACTTTTATGAAAACAATGACAACCTCATAATCTATATTCCAACAACATCATACTAAATAAAATTGACTCATTCTCTTCCATTTTTTCCATAACCACACGGCCAACACCAACATACACACTACAACTTCTCAATATTCATTCAACTTCCATTTTTTTTTCCATATATCATTCACAACAATAACAACCAAACATTAATTAAAATAATTGAAGCATGGCTCATACACATATATACATACACACGGCCATGTACTATATTTCTCTCCTTCATAAATTTCATCCATTTTAGCATACTACAACACATATAAACCATGTATAACACATAAAGCAAGGTTAGAATTTTACCTTTATTCTTCAACTTCTCACTTGCTTATCTCTTGGAAACCTATATGATTTTGAATTTTTCTTGCTCCAACAACAACTTCACCTTGTTGTGCACCCTCTACTTGATAGAAAATAATTTTTGGAGAGATTTTTTTCAATTTTTCTTGGAAATTTTGTTCTTGGCCGAAAGGCCTTGGGGTTTCTCCCCTTCTTTCTTTCTTTTGAGTTCTTGAAATTTCTAGACACTTAATGGATGAAGATGACTTAGTCATCCCTTATATTGACTAAGTCTTATTTCATATTGGGCTTGGACCCTCTCCAAGGCCGGTTGGGCCTATAAATTCCCAAAGAAAACCTTCAAGCCCATTTATATTTTGGGCTACTACTTGAAATTCTTGAAGGCAATTTTTCCAACTTCCAATTTTGCCCTTCGTCTTCCTCCGTATTTCCACGAGTCATGTCGTGAACTCCCCTTCATGCTCTTGACCTTTCTCATTATTTCCACTCCTAGACTCTTCATAAACAACTCAAGTGCCAAACACAATAAAATGTAGCCTCGCTTGTCGTTTTCCCGCGATTGTCTTGAATTATCCAATTACATAAAACGCGGGGTATAACACATACGCTACAACTCTGCCATGCTGCATCAATACACAGCCCAACCCCATGCCAGAAGCGTCACAATAAATAACATACCCGTCCGGTCCCTCTGGAAGAGTCAGAACTGGGGCTGTAGTCAGCTTCTCCTTCAGCAACTGGAAGCTCCGTTCACAAGCGTCAGACCACAGGAACTTAGCTCCCTTCTGAGTCAGCCTTGTCAAAGGCGCTGAAATCGAAGCAAACTTCTCCACAAATCTCCTGTAATAGCCTGCTAACCCCAGGAAACTGCGTACCTCTGTGGGCGTCGTAGGTCTGGGCCAATTCTTCACGGCCTCAATCTTCTGTGTGTCCACCCGGACACCATCAGCTGCAATAACATGCCCCAAGAAAGCCACTGAAGACAGCCAGAATTCACACTTAGAAAATTTCGCATATAATTTTTGATGCCGGAGTACCCCTAATACCGATCTCAGATGATCTGCGTGCTCCGCCTCAGACCGAGAATAAACCAGGATATCATCAATGAATACAATTACAAACATATCCAAGAATGGCCTGAATACCCGGTTCATCAAATCCATGAATACTGCGGGGGCATTAGTAAGCCCAAAAGACATAACCCTGAACTCGTAATGCCCATATCGGGTCCGGAAAGCTGTCTTAGGGATATCGGCCTCTCGTACTCGCACCTGGTGGTAACCGGATCGAAGATCTATCTTCGAAAAACACTTAGCGCCCTGCAGCTGATCAAACAAATCATCAATCCTGGGGAGGGGGTATTTATTCTTTATAGTTACCTTATTCAGCTGCCGATAATCAATACACATACGCAGCGACCCGTCTTTCTTACGCACAAATAATACCGGGGCTCCCCAAGGCGAAGTACTGGGTCTGATGAAGCCCTTATCCAACAAATCTTTCAGCTGCTCCTTCAACTCCTTTAATTCTGCAGGCGCCATTCTATACGGAGGAATAGAGATAGGCTGAGTGTCTGGGAGTAAATCAATAGAGAAATCTATCTCCCGCTCTGGAGGAAGACCTGGAAGCTCGTCGGGGAAAACATCTAGAAACTCATTAACCACGGGGACTGACTGAAGTGTCGGCGTCTCTGCGTCCAAGTCTTGCACCCGTACCAGATGATAGATATAACCCTTTCTAATCATTTTCTTTGCCTTAAGGTATGAAATAAACTTACCTTTCGGCGATGCTGTATTTCCAGCCCAATCTAAAACTGGCTCCCCGGGAAACTGGAAGCGAACTACCTTATTCTGGCAGTCAACATTAGCGTAACAGGAAGCTAGCCAATCCATACCCATAATAACATCAAATTCAGTCATATCTAACTCTACCAGATCTGCCTTAGTGTCACGGTCACAAACGATCACAGAACAGTCTTTATAAACCTGTTTCGCTACAACAAAATCCCCTATCGGTGTGGCTACCTCAAATGACTCTATAGGTTCAGACATAATACCAATTTTACCGGCAACAAGGGGTGAAATATATGATAAAGTCGAACCTGGATCAATTAGTGCATACACAGATCGAGAGAAGACCAATAAAGTACCTGTGACGACATTAGGAGATGCCTCCTGATCCTGGCGGCTGGCCAAAGCATAAATGCGGTTCGAAGGACCGCTAATACCAGAAGCTCCACCACGGCCTCTGCCGCGACCCGCTGGTGCCGAAATACCCTGCCCCGTAGGGCGTATAGCCACTGACGAAGATGAAGACCCAGCGGCTGATCCGGTAGGCTGCGCTGCACCACCCGAACTACCCTTATACGGGCAATCTCTCACAGAATGGCCCTGACGGCCACAAGAAAAGCATGCACCGGTGGCTCTGTAGCACTCTCCCGTATGGTATCTGCCGCAAAAAGAACACTGAACCCTGGGTGGCCTCATCTGACCAGAACCCCTATCTGTCCGCGAACCTGAAGCCCTGGAGCTCTGGCCTGCTCCTGAATACCCTGGGCTATCGAATCTGCGACCTGCAGGCTGGGGAGGCGCGCTCTGCGCCGGCTGAGATGAAAATCTGCTAGGCTGCTGCGGCTGTTGGGGCTGTCTGCCCCGAAAGTCTCCAGATGACCTGGCCCTCTTGGGCTGTCTCCGATCCTGGCCCCTGTCAGGCTGGTGTCCTCCTCTGCCCCGATCCTCCATGCCCTGGGCATGGGCCTGGATACGGGCAATGTCCATACCGGGCTGAGCAGCCAATACTAAGCAGCTATCAACAAAATACCGATCCAGCCCCATAATATATCTATGCATCCGGTCCGCCATAGTAGCCACCACAGTAGGTGCATATCGGGCCAAGGAATCAAACTCCAAACTATAGTCCCGAATACTGCGGCCCTTCTGCCTCAATAATAAGAATCTATCAGATCTGGCTCGTCGCAACTCTGGGGGCAGAAAGTGTCCAAGAAATGCCTGAGAAAAATCGCCCCAAACTGCTGGAGGAGCGCCGTCCCCCCTGGATAGCCCCCATGACTCGTACCAGTTTGCCGCCACATCATATAACCGGTACGAAGCTAACGCGACTGACTCTGTCTCGGAAGCATTAATCAAATCTAGAGTGCGTCACATCTTCCTAATAAACTCCTCAGGATCCTCCTCGGGCTTTGTTCCGAAGAACTCTGGAGGGTTACAAGTCAAAAACTCACGGGCTCTCGAACTATCACGCCTGACTGCCCGGTCACCTCCCAGTCCATGCCCCTGAACCTGCCCTGCCACAAGTCTAGTCAGCAACTAGACTGCCTCCCTCATATACTGATCCTCAGTGCCTGGCCGTGGAGCTGGAGGCTCAGGTACTGGAACTGCGGGAGCTGGCAGTGGAGCCGTCCCCCGATCTGCAGCTACGGCTGCCCCAATCTCCTCCACGAGTGGCGGTGTAGAAAAACCCTCTGTCTGGGGCAAAGTCTCCGGAGCAATATATACCTGGGCCCTGGTAGTCCTCTGGACCCGGCTAGTCTCTCCTACGGCAACTGACTTGGCCTTTTGGGCCGCTGTCGCCTTTTTTGGAGGCATATCTGCAAATATAGCCACTCGTTAGGAAGGGGTCATCCTGATAACACAGCTCTATCGCACGATCTAAGACAGAAAGAAGGGTAGTATCCTAAATGCCCTGTAGCCTCATGTTTATAGGTGTGGTGCACAACACACCGATAAACAAGACTCTACTAGACACGGTCTGTGGACATTCCGAGGACGAACCGCTCTGATACCACTTTTGTCACGACCCAACCCCGTGGGCCGCGACCAGTGCCCGAGCTGGGCACCTATACGTACCCGATACCCCAAATTAGCATATTAACTACAGAATAATAATATAATAATAATATTAGTGGTCGCTACAGAATTTAGCAGAAAAGCAGACTTGGCACACATAGGCCGATAAGGCCATCACAGAACAGAATATCCCAAACATATGTACAGAACCCACACAGATGTATCCACAGACCTCTACAGAACATATCATAATCATAAGACGGGACAGGGCCCCGTCATACCCTGAACAAAGTACATATCCAGATAGCAGTGACAGACTGTACCAAAAGATGGGCTCTGTAGAAGAGCGCGCCCCAGATAGCAGAAATAGGATCCTAAACGTGTGGATCAGCGAACCTGTCGTCAGTACCTGCGCGGCATGAAAACGCAGCCCCCGAAGAAAGGGGGTCAGTACGAATTATGTACTGAATATGTAAAGCGGAATCACAGAAGTCAAATCATAATGGTTACAGAAAATGAGTACAGAATCCAGAGTGTCAAATGCATATTTCCAAAACAGACAGAATGCGTACAGAAACATATGTCATATCATATCATATCATATCATATCATATCATATCCGGTCCCTGACACGGGACTCGGCAGACAGAATGTGGCCACCCTCCCGACGCTGGTGCCACTATACAGAGGAATCAGAAAAAGGGGCGTGGCCCCGTATCATATAATGTCATATCAAAATGGCCATACAGATCAGATCAGAATAGGCGGACATGGCACATCATACTCCACAGACCCATGTACGCGTATACCTGCCCCCTCACATCGGGACGCGGCGAACAATGCAGAGAATTTCGCTTGACAACATATCCTGGCCCGGGCTCAGTGTGGGAAACATTGGGACATCCACGAATGGAGTAGTGAGAGACTAATGCAATTTAAAAATATAATAAATGTTTTCAAAGACTCGATGAAGCGTATCAAAGACAAACAAATCCAATGGGGTCGGACGGAATCATAATAAATGTATTTCGGATATCATAATAAATTACAGAAGTATAACTTTCCCGAAGTCATTCCGAGTGTCAAAATAATTTATAATATTTAACAGAATATTTAAAATAATATTCGTTAAGCGATTAGTAGGGTAATTAAAACATTTCTTTCAAAAATCGCTTAAAAAGGAAGCTTTAACACATTAGGGGCAAAACCGTAAATAGCGGGCCCGCCTTGGGACAAACAAGGCGGCGGGCTCAAATTGTGCCCTCTAAGCATATAGTATCACCTAAAAAGGTTATACAAACATTCTATGATTTTCTGAATAATTTAGAGCAAAATTGCATAATTTCAGAAAAAGCGTATCAAAATGGTTCAATTCTACTGAAGGAAAAACTGAAATTTTGTCTTGCGGATTCCGAGGGCCAAGAGGTCCTTCGAGGCCCGGATCCGACCCTAACACACTAGGGGCATGCCAAGGGAAGAATTGGGGTTGCTTTACATACCTTTCGCGCTCCTTAAGCCTTTCCAAACTCACTTCCCGTTTCGTCGAAAAACTGCAATTGGTCAAGTTTACCAATTGTGAATTATTAATGCCATTATTTCAACTTTAAGCATATTTGGCTACCGAAATTTCGGCAGCACTTCCCCTATACATATGACACCCCGAGAATTCAACTCGGCTATAAATCATCATCAACAACCCAAACGACAACAACAATATCAACAATGAACATTAAAAACACAAATATCCTTCAACTAGTCATTTTTCTCACAAGTTGACATAATCTTCAATTCAACCCAACTTTCAACTAAGATCAATAATTTCATAGTCAACAACCATCATGATCATCACCATATAGTTCTAGAAACATTTCATATCGTTTTCCTTAAGATATACACTCGATATACATGATATACAATCTTCCGCCAAAATCATAACTTATGCAAAACATCAAATCTTTGGCATACAACTTCATAACAAGTTTCCAACTTCCAAATTCATCAACCATAATCATAATTCACATCTTAACAACTTCATTTCCATAATATCACAAAATTATTCTAAAGTGACATAATCATCTACATTCCAACTTCAACCAAAATTCATTCAACTTTCATTCCCAATATAATTTCCATCATAACCACAACTAGAATGCAACATAAAATTCAACTCATATATGTATACAACATATATACACCCATGGCTACATATATATATACATACCCACTTTGCAAACTTCCTTATTTCCATAATTTCTACTCATTTCCACATACCACAACATAAACAAACCTTCATAACATAAGAAAAAAGAATTGATTCTTACCTTTTTCTACAAACTTCTTCACTTGAACAAGTTGTCAACTTGAAGAAATAAGTGCTCCTTCTTCCAAAACAATTACACCAAGTTGTAGAGGACACTTAATTTAGTAGGAATTCAACAAGAAAATAATTTTAGAGGCAAGATTTTGAGGGGTGATTTTTCTATGGCCAAACCCGAAATGCCCTCTTTTTGTTCTTGTTTTTCTCTTGTTTTTCCTCCTATTCTTTCTCTTGAAAGTTCTATGGAATTTGGATGATTAAGTGGTCTTTTATTCATTGACCACATGACTTAATTCCATGGGCGTGGATCCTTTTTATGGACCATGGCCGAATGGCTCCTCACTTGGGCCTGAATTTTTTTTTTTTTCATTTTTTTGGGCCAACTCGGTTGGTCCCGAGTTGGGCCTAGCCCACTGACCTTTCGACCTTAAAACGTTCATATCTCCTTGTACCGACGTCACCTGGGAACCCACGACCTATGGATGGAAAGCTAATTCAATTATCTACAACTTCTATTTCAAGGTATTTTCGAAATTCCAAACTTACAATACAGGTTTTGCCCCCCCAAAGTCAGGTCACCCGAAAACGTTTTCTTAAAAATATTCGTTTGGAGGGTTTCCACTTTGATTTGGTCCAAAGGTACTTCATGAGTTGTGTTTAACTTTACATATGTGATTCATATGACTTTTCAGATGTTCCAAAAAAAATCTCGGTATGTGGGCCCCACCCCAGCAGATGCTCCGAGGTTCAAAAATACGGGATATAACATCCCCCCCCCCCTTTAGAACATTCGTCCTCGAATGTTAAATTAATTTCATAGGGTTTGAAAATACTTTGGGGGAGTTCATGTTTACAGACATCACATATGACACACGATTGATATTGGAATAAATTAAAGCAGGGATTTAAGGTTACCTGTGGGTATAGAGAACAAATGAGGATATTTCTTCTTCATTTCCTCTTCGGCCTCCTTTGTCATTTCCTCCCTATTATCGTTCCGCCACAGTACCTTAACAGAGGCTACATCTTTATTCCGAAGCCTCCTTACCTGACGATCCAAAATAGATACGGGCTGCTCCTCGTACGATAACTGCTCCGTCACCTGAATATCATCAGCAGGGAATACTCTGGAAGGGTCACCAACGCATTTGCGGAGCATAGACACATGGAATACCGGATGTACCGCTTCCAAATCAGATGGCAAATCTAACTCATAGGCGACATTTCCAACCTTCCGAACAATCTGATAAGGCCCAATATAACGCGGATTGAGCTTACCCTTTCTGCCGAACCGCATCACGCCTTTCATAGGCGATACCTTCAGTGTGTCTGAAATCTCACTGATTACCTATCTCTATTATTTTTCAATTTATCTGAAAAATGAATGAGTAAAAATAAGGAAGAAAACGAAAAAGAAAAGAAAAATAGAAAATATAAAACCAAGTGTTAATTAGTAATAAAATAGACTAAAATTTGAAATTTAATCACTTTGGACTTGAAGAACATATTTTTTTTTTCTTTTAAGAAATATTATTGATGTTTTTTCTCCACAAATTTAATTGAGGTTTTTTACGACCGCGCGAAGCGCGGACAAACTAACTAGTTATAATTAAAAGTAAATGTTGGGAGATGAAGAGAATATAAAGCATGACTTTTTATTTTTAAAAAAAGGGAACGGTTAAGCAAGATAATGGATAATTAATGTAGCACATAAGTGAAAGAATTAAAAAGAGGAAAAATTGAAAAGATGATGGAAAAATTCAAAAAAGGAGAAAAAAGATAAATAGGATCCTTCGCTAAAGAGACGTGCCACGTCATCTGTTTATTGCCTATCATTATATTATATATAGATTTAGTAGTAATCCATAAAGGAATAGTAGTTTAAATTAGTCACGTCACCTTAGACGTCAATAAGGAAATTCAAGAAATTTTGTTTTCTTATCCCATGTGCTCATTTCCATCTGTTCTCTTGTTTGTATTCAGTACAGTTACTTCCTTCTTTGTTTTTCCTGTGAATTGGACATCACCAAATAAGTATGACCTACAAAAGTTGTAAAGAAATTGTAAGTATCACTTCATTTTTAATTATATGTTTTGGGTTTGACCTTGTTGAGTGCAAAATTACCTTTGTTAGGAGTACTTTACAACAATGTAAGACTTCCGGACACAAATCCAAATTTAATCAATTCCAATATGAATGTGAAACATTGGAGGTACTCCAATTATATATTAACGTTCAAAGGTAACTGAAAAGAGTCAAATAACAGAACTAAACCAACTCGATCAATTCATTTATTATTTGGTCCGGTTTTCTATGTTAAATTAAAAAATGTAAAAGGTTTAATTTGATTGGATATTAAACATGCCTGAGTATAGAGTCCGATAGTCACAACGGAGCCTTGTCTTTCCGTAGAGCTTCCGATCGATCCCAATCTGTTCAAATACGGTATCTAAGTAAGAATGCGAGACTAACGGTATTCATAATGCTATACTTCAATTCCAAACCCAAAAGCCACCCAAAATAGGATTTCGAGCCTCGAAGGGCAAATAGGAAATTCAATCCAAAATTAGTTTATCCATGACTTATAGAGTCTATATACAAAAAATCAATCAAATCCATCCACAATTTCATACTCAATTGAAGAATTTCATAGTTCAAGCCTAGGGTTCACAATCCCCAATTTTCTACTCTTAAATCATGAATCCTAACATGAAAATCCTTATTAATCCATGGGATAATCATAAAAAGAGGGTTAGAAACTTACCCAATAGGTGAACTTTGCAAAATCTGCCAAAATCACATCTAATTGAGCTCCCAAAAGATAATTTTGTGACTGAGGAGTCAAATCACGAAAATGGGGTTTTCTAGGATCTGCCCAGGTACCTCTTCTTCGCGATCGCGGAACCCATCCACGTGATTGCGAGGACACGGAAAATAAACTGTCGCAATCGCAGTAAGAGCCTCACTATCGTGATGACCAGACTGTCAGCAACTCGCAATCGCGCTATGTGGCATCGCGATCGCGCTACGTGGCATCGTGATCACGATTAACAACACTAGCAAACCAGATTTTCTAGTTTTGACTCCTTCCCCCCAAAATCCCGACTCATCCGGAATTTCCCGAATACAAACTAGATATGCATCTTAGCTAAAAAGCACGCTACGAACTTACTCATGCACTCAGAATTTCCAAATGAGGTAATTTTGACCCTATCAACCCCAAATGCCCTAAAACTAATTTTCCAACCAAATAACCAAAATACCACCGAGCCCCTCGGAACCCGAACCAACAACTCAACCAAGTGTTGAGTTGGTTATAATCGACATTCCGGAAGTAATGGAATCGTGAAACTTCCAAAAAGACCTGTTTACCCCTGGTGTTGACTTTGGTCAACTCAACACTTAAGAATTTCAAAATTTTCATTTTCTCACTCAAATCACACCCAATTGTCTCGGAAATCGTGTCACCCCAAGGTAAACAAATCATGATGAAGCTAGGGGAAGTGTCAAATTGGGGTAAGACAATCAAAATAGCCAAAACGATCTAATGAGTCGTTACATTTGATTTGGTCAACATGTCATGAATTTAAAATTTAATCCAAATTTCATTATGAATTTATTCCAATAAAATTTTGTTGTCTACAATGCTACCATCTTTCTTTGCTTACTTTTCTAACAGAATTTGATTAAAGTACCCCAAAGAGATAAATACTCCATGAAAGTTACAAATGGACCGAGGGCACGTAAGAAAACATTATTTGGGTTAAATTAAAAAATGTAAAAAGTTTAATTTGATTTGATATTAAATCCACTAAACCACGCCGAAGCTTTGCTAATCACAAACCTTCCGGTTGTTCACGCTCACCAGGATGGTTTTGTACTTTGTGGGCTTGTGGCTTTGTTAATTACCTAGTTGTAAATAGAAAATATGAAAATATTTCAATGTAGAGGCTCGTGGCTTTAAGCTATTATGATTAAGTACTTTAATAAAGTAGAAATATACACTGTTAACTATCCATGATCAAGTTATATATATAAATAATTTGTTAATATGATATAAATATTTAATGCGGATAAGTTTTTTCTTAGAATATATAATAGAGCAAGTAGTGGGTAGAACTAAGCACCTCATTAAGATCTTTCGAACAGTACAGCATATTATTCTAAATAATCAGACAAGAACCAAGTAGCCGGTTTGATTTGTTTAATAAATCAAAAATTGAGTCAAAAGTCGTGCTTTTGACTAGAGCAGAGTGAAAATTACTTTTATAAATACAAAAATAAACAGATCCGTTATTAAATGTTTGTCAAATTTCACCATTTAAATTTAAAGAAAAATCATGAAAGAAGTGTGATGAAACATCATTTAACGACTGAACGTCTGCGACTATGTATGACTTTTCTTGAGATGAGCGATTTGCCTGACTCCGCCATTCGTCCTAATTTGCATACTCTTCTGTATCATGACCCAATTGAAATTTTAAGATTCAAAATTTTAAATTTTGACTGTGAAAGTTTTTAAAATAAAATTTATATATTTAAAAATTACGTCAAAAGTATTACAAATTACAATAATTAATAACTTTAAATATTTAAAGATATATAAAAAAATCGGTCAAAGAAATAAAATTTGATTAACTCTCGAAATTCGAAAGATGTCACGTGAATTGAGACAAAGGAAGTAACAATTTTTTGAATTTTGAGAACTAAAATTTTCATTTTAGTTTAAAATTCAAATATGGAATCTTTATATTTTGTTAAAATAAAATTTACAATTTGAAAAATATGTAAAAAATATTTTATGACAGAATAATTAAAAATTCAAATATTTATAGTATGATATTTCAAAAAATTAAAGATATAGTTTGACTTTCAAAATTCAACAATATCTTATAAATGAGACCGGGGAGTAATAAACATAGAAGACTTTATTGTGCTGCTGCCAGCTGCCAAAGAACTCTAAAAATGGAAGACTTCCAAATTTGCAAAGCACCATGAAGGTCGGTTTTCATTTTCAACTCTTCTTCCTTATCTCCTTATTTTCCATCCACCAAATTCTAAGTGCTGCATCAGATACCATAACAACAACTCAGTTTCTCAAAGATGGTGAACTCAATATCACTTCATCTGGTGGAACTTTCCAAATGGGATTCTTTAGTCCAGGTAACTCCAAGAACCGTTATCTTGGTATATGGTACAAGAACATTCCTGTTACTACAGTTGTTTGGGTTGCCAACAGAGAATCTCCACTGACAACTAATTCAGGTACCTTAAAAGTTATCAAACCAGGAAGACTTGTCATAATGAATGATACTGACCACATCATATGGTCTACAAATACTTCAAGATCCGTGCTAAATCCTGTTGCAAAGTTGTTGGATTCGGGGAATCTTGTCGTTAAAGATGCTGGTGATGATGAAATAAGGAGTTTTCTTTGGCAGAGTTTTGATTATCCTACTGATACACTTTTACCTGGTATGAAAATGGGGTGGAATTTTGTGACTGGTAAAGAAGTTTACTTGTCGCCGTGGAAGAATGAGGAGGATCCAGCTCCAGGTGATTATACATACCATTGTGATCCTTCTGGTTATCCACAGAACATACTGAAGAAAGGGAAAAAAGTGATATACAGGTCTGGACCATGGAATGGATTAAGGTTTAGTGGTGCAGCAAGTTCAAGAGAAAGTCCATTTTATACATTTGGTGTGTTTTCAACTAAAACAGAAGTGTATTTTAGTTATCGGCTTTTAGCTTCGGTTATTACTAGGTTTGTTTTGAATCAGAATGGTGTGTTACAACGATGGACTTGGGGCGATAGGAATAAGGGTTGGGCACTTTACCTCTCGTTGCCAACGGATAATTGTGATACTTATAAGTTATGTGGGGGATATGGTAGTTGTAATAGTTTGAATTCACCAGTATGTGGATGTTTAGACAAGTTTGTGCCTAAACACGCGGAAGATTGGAGGAAAGCAGATTGGTCAAGTGGTTGTGTTAGGAGAACTGAACTGAATTGCGTTAAGGGTGATGTGTTTTTGAAGTATTCGAGACTTAAATTACCAGACACGCGAAATTCATGGTTCAATGTAACTATGGACCTTGAAGAATGTAAGAGAATTTGCTTGAGAAATTGCTCTTGTATGGCTTACTCAAATCTTGACTTACGCAATGGAGGAAGCGGTTGCTTATTGTGGTTTGAAGATCTGCTTGATATTCGACAGCTACCCAACGAAGGGCAAGATATCTACATTAGAATGGCTGCCTCTGAATTAGGTAAGGTTATTTGCTGAAAAAAGAAAATTAATAGTTTGTGATTGATTTCTTAAAGAGAGTAAATTTTATGAGTTGCAGGAGCCCTGAATAGAGAAAATCTGAATTTACTTATACAGTCAAACCTCTTCATAACTGCGTCGTCTGTCTGAATATTTTTTGGTTGCTATAGCGAAATGTTGTTATAACATGAAACCTTGGTTCCGCAGAAAACATGATTGTTATAGTGAAATGTTATTGTAGAGGATGGCTGTTATAGAGAAGTCTCATACAGTGCCAATGGTTATAAACATGTTGTTCTTTAAAAAACAAAGTAAAAACTCACAGTTTTAACAGAAAGAAATATTATGATATTAGCACAGCTTTGGTTTAATAAAAAAATGAGTTAGAGTGGAGTTATGCTGAACCTGTAACCATGATGTCTAGACAAAAAATTAGTATATTCCTGTCTAACCAGCTGATGGGAAAAGTCGAACTGATTACCTATATTTGGATTGAATACTTGCAGCTAGTCAGGATAAATCAAATGGACACAAAGGAAAACTACTTTCCTGGATTATCCCATTATCAGCTGGAGTGATTTTGGTAATCCTAAGCCTAGTGATCTGCATTAGAAGAAGGAAAAGAGCTTCAGAGAAAAAGAAAGGTAACCTCGACAAGTCATTTTGTTCGGAATTAAGTAGTAGAGGAATTCAAATTCAATTAGAAGTCAAAAGATTTATCTTCCTTGTCTAGTATTTGCCAAACTGAATTTAGTACATCGGTCTTTTGGCAGGATGTGGGGGGTGCAATGGCAATCACAAGATGGATTATCACAACGTAAACCACAGTGAAGAATTTGAGTTACCACTATTTGATTTATCTACAATAGCTAAATCTACGAATAACTTTTCAGTGGCAAGCAAAATTGGAGAAGGTGGCTATGGACCTGTTTACAAGGTAACCACTTATAGCTTTGCAGTTTTGTACACCAAATAAGCAATTAACGGCCCACATAATTGAGCATAGATTGATTCTGGAAGACTGACAGTAACTTCAGATTTGTTCGATAAATGGTGACTGAAAACAAAAGCTTTGTTCTACCAAATGGGACATTCGGACAGAAAAGAGAACACTTTATGCATAATTCATTAAGAAATGGAGGGCAGGGGATTGAGGGGAATGAACTTTTGGTGCATGAATTTCAAAATATTCAAAATGTTTCAGAGTCGATCCAAAAGTTTCTGGAAACTTGTCTTTCGAATGGGCTCATTAATATCTAATCAGAGGAATGGCTTAATGAATTTATGGTTTTGGAGGATATAATTTGCTTAATCCGTCCAAATTAAACCTAATTTGGTAAGAACAATATAGTGAGTTAAGATGTGGTGGAGGAGTTCTATAAACTACAGCTAAACTTAATCGAACTTATTAGAATTGCTCTATTCTTCAAATTTTGTGCTTCTACCTTTTAGTTGGAACTTGGAAGTATAGAACTGTCTTGCATGGTTTGGACTTTCATCTTAGCTATTAAAATAATTTAACGTGCATACATTTGATGTTTAGGGGGTGCTTGAACAAGGACAGGAAATAGCTGTGAAGCGGCTATCTAGGACTTCGACACAAGGACAAGATGAGTTCAAGAATGAAGTGATGTATATTGTGAAACTTCAGCATAGAAATCTGGTGAAGATTCTTGGATGCTGCATTGAAGGAGAAGAAAAAATGTTGATCTATGAGTACATGCCAAATGGAAGTCTTGATTCATTCATATTTGGTAAGAATTCTCGAACAAATATTGTGCTTAATATTTGCATTTCATTTGAATGATGCCTTATAGGAATACCTAAATAATTTTCCTCCCATTTGAACCCACATCAAGCAGGACAAACAGAGTGAAAGAACTGGGAATAAGATTTATGAGCCTAAAAAAATGTACGAGGCCCAAAGTTATGTTTTTATATTTTTTTCCTTCTTAAGGATTTTTTATTTTATTTAATTCGATGTTCTAGTCCCATTCTTGATTCTACCTGATTGGTGTGCATTAATGATCCAACTGTGAAACTTTTGGCAGATGACACACAAAGCTGGGTATTAGACTGGCCTAAGCGCTTTCACATCATCAACGGGATAGCACGGGGACTAATGTATCTGCATCAAGATTCTCAGTTGAGGATCATTCACAGGGACCTGAAAGCTAACAATATTTTACTAGACAATGACATGAATCCAAAGATATCAGATTTTGGCCTAGCAAGAAGTTGTGAAGACGACGAGTTTGGAGCCAAGACACACCGAGTAGTTGGAACATAGTAAGACTCTTAAGATGATCTTTTACTGAGTAGTTGGAAACTGGAATAGAAGAAGAACCTTGAGATTATCATAGTATGTTTTCCATCATTAGTAATGCTAACTTCTTCATACATTGTACGCAGTGGCTACCTCTCACCGGAATATGCTGTACATGGGGTCTACTCGGTGAAGTCAGATGTATTTAGCTATGGTGTCTTAGTGCTGGAAATTGTGAGCGGTAAAAGCAACAGAAGATTCTCTCATCCAGACCATAGCCTTAACCTCCTTGGACATGTAAGGGTTGCAATTTTTTGTTTTCCATCAAGAAATATCTCACAAAGCAGGTCCTGCTAACAAGATTTTCTTTAAATCTACAGGCATGGAAACTCTATAAAGAAGGTAGATCAATGGAATCACTTGGGGAATTCCCCGTTGATGTTCGTTCTACACCTGAAGTGATACGATCAATCCATGTTGGTCTATTGTGCGTGCAACATTGTCCAGAAGATCGTCCAAGTATGTCTTCAGTGGTTATGATGTTAAACAACGAGGGTGTACTGCCACCTGCTAAACAGCCAGGTTTCTACGTAGAAGCAAATGCACCGGATAAAGAATTCTCTTCTAGTCAATATGCACATGGTACAAATGAGATCACCATCACAACATTAGATGCAAGATAGAAAATAACAATTTTTTATACCCTTAATTCTTTTGTTCTTTTTAGCAATGTAGCTAACCATGCATAGTGAAAGTTCCTATTTCGAGCTGCTCAAGAAGAGTGCAGTCATCTTCTTGTAACTCGGTGCAAAAACTGCCAAATGTGTACATTGTTTATATCTCCTGAGCATTCTGTCATTTGGTGGAACAAAAAAAAAAAAAAAAACTTACCTCTACATGACTGGTTATCTTGGCTTTTGTGAGACTCAGATGAAACCCGAAATTGGTTTGTAGTCCACTGGCCATGAGCCAAGTAGTATCGACCGGAGATCAAAGTTTGAGTAGTGGAGAAGGAAGCTGGAAGTGAAAAGACCTTTAAAATTTTTGAAAATTTATATAAACAACTTCTGAAACTTTGGACCAAGAATTTCAGATAATGCAAAGCCGGGGCAAGATATCCCCCAAGGACTAGAAGCAACTCTCTAGTCTCCAGTGATTCATTTTAAAATGTTAAAAGACTTTGTCTGAGTACAAATCATTGACACTTTGTTAGTAATAATAGATTAGTTTAGTTTAAGACAAATCATTGACACTTTGTTAGTAATAATAGATTAGTTTAGTTTAAGTTAAATATAGTCCTCAATAATCTGATTTTAGCTCTCAATTAAGTTTATAATGCGATTGCATTGAGTCATTTTCCAGCCTAACATATTTCTAGCTGAAACAAACATGTTTTCGGTCAGATCACTCCATTGTGTGTGAATTGACATTGTCTTCAAAATACCTAGCTTATTTGTTTGTTCAGCTTACCCGCTTGAATGGTTCATTGCCATGGAAAGGACCGAAAAAGGTTGTAACGACTAAAGTATACCAGCACCAAAACATAAAGTCAGAAAGGATTTTATTGCAGTAAAACTGCTTTTAGTGCTTGAACTAGTAATGGTATTGGTCATCCTAGACAATATCCACATATTCTGCATAAGGTGAGGAAGACAAAAACAATTAGAAAGTAAAACCTCAAGCTTAATTCGATATGAGTCATTGAACCTGAAACAGGAGCTTACTTCAATGAATCGACAAAAATATAATCTTCAATGGTCCCTATGTACTTAGGTTGGACAAAAGTACTTCCACTATGAATTTGTAAGAGAATATTTGCCGTGCTTATTCTCATTCCTTGAATAGGTTAATATACAACATTTACAACATAATTGTAGGCTACAAATTAGGAACTAATTTGACTAATTAATTCTAACATACGCTATCCTAAAATAGAAGATTACAAAATATATTTGACTAAATATTTACATAATCTAACACACCCCCGCAGTCGAAGCGGGAGGTTTACGAACGGTTAGACTGTCCTGAAAATCATCAAATAGTACGCGTGGAAGACCTTTGGTGAAGATGTCGGCAATCTGATAACGGGAAGGAACATGTAGGACACGAACCTCTCCACGTCTAACCTTTTCACGAACAAAGTGAATGTCCATTTCAATATGCTTGGTACGTTGATGTTGTACCGGATTTCCAGACAAGTAAATGGCACTCACATTGTCACAATAGACCAAAGTTGCTTTACGAATAGGACAATTGAGTTCAAGCAACAGATTACGAATCCAACAAGATTCAGAGACAACATTAGCAACCCCTCTGTACTTAGCTTCAGCACTAGACTTAGATAGAGTAGGTTGGCGCTTGGAAGACCAAGAAATCAAGTTATCCCCAAAATATACACAATAACCCGATGTGGAGCGTCGAGTGTCTGGACATCCACCCCAATCAGCATCTGTATATGAAAGTAGTGACTGTAGAGAGGTTTTGTATAAGTGTGTACCAAAGTCAATCGTACCTCGAATGTAACGCAAAATGCGTTTTAATGCTTCCATATGCTCAAATTTGGGATCATGCATAAACAGGCAAACCTGTTGGACCGCGTATGATATGTCTGGACGAGTAAATGTCAAGTATTGCAAAGCACCTGCCAGACGACAATATTTCGTAGGATCCTCATACGGGGCGCTCGAAGTAGCACTGAGTTTGCCTTTTGTATCAACTGGAGTGGGGCAAGACTTACATTGTGACATGCCTGCCCTGTCAAGAATATCCTCTGCATAAGAACTCTGAGGCATGAATAGGCTATTTTTGTCCCGGGAGACGACAATCCCCAAAAAATAGCTCAACGGGCCCAAGTCTTTCATTGCAAATTCCGTAGCTAACTTGGACATAATAGCTAGTCTGAGAGAGTCTGAAGATGCAGTTAGAATAATATCATCCACATATAACAAAATGTAAGCAGTATCCTTTCCACGACAATAAGTGAAGAGAGAGTTGTCAGATGTACTATGCGAGAAACCAATGGTTGCCACATATTCAGCAAAACGCTGATACCATGCCCGTGGTGCCTGTTTCAAGCCATAAAGAGACTTACGCAAGAGACAAACATGATCAGGACGAGCCGAATCTCGAAATCCCAGAGGCTGATACATATAGACGGTCTCATTCAAATTGCCATGTAAGAAAGCATTCTTTACATCAAGTTGGTGAATGGGCCAAGAGTGAGATAAAGCAATAGTAAGAACCACACGGATAGTTGCCGGCTTGACCACCAGACTGAAAGTCTCGTCACAATCAACACCTTCCCGTTGAGACCTGCCATCACCTACAAGATGGGCTTTATGCCTCTCAAAAGAACCATAAGATTTCTTTTTATGCCGAAAAATCCATAAAGACCGAATTATATTAGCATTTGGAGGACGAGGGACCAACTCCCAAGTCTTACTATCAATAAGAGCATTATATTCATCTTGCATAGAATTTTTCCAATTCGGGTCATTAAGTGCACCGATGGGATTCCGGGGAATAGGGGAGATGGAATTGTTGGTGGCACTTAAGGCTTGATTATGGTATTTCAAGTTCGGCTTAAATATCTCATGTTGACTACGTGTAGTCATGAGAGGAACAGGTGGGGGGCTGGCTGAGAGGGGGCTGCTGCTGTCGTGGGGGGCTGGCAGCGAGGAAGGCGGAGGGGCTGGCAGCGAAGGGGGGGGGGGGGGGGGCTGGCAGCGAGGGGGGGCTGGCAGCGAGGGAGATGGAGGGGCTGGCAGTGGCGGGACTGCCGGCTGGACAGACGACGAGGGAGGAGAGGAGATGGGTGAGCTCGGGTGTTGGGTTGCAGGAGGTGGAGCAGCGGCCTGGTCATGCAACAAATGTATTCTCAATGGGGAATTATCATCACCCAAAAACTCATATGAGGTAGAAGATGGACTATGTATTTGTGAAAATGGAAAGAAGTTTTCATCAAACCACACATACCGAGCTATGATTATTTTTCGGCTTGATAAATCATAGCATTTGTACCACCGATGATTAGAAGGATACCCCAGGAAAACACACGGAGTGGACCTAGATTGTAGCTTATGAATTTGTGTGGGCGGAAAGAGAGGAAATCATAGACAACCAAAAACTCGGAGATGAGAGTAGGATGAATTCTTTTGATAAAAAATCTGAGTGGGTGTCTTATATGCTAAAATTTTAGAAAGGAGAATATTGTGTAGGTACGTTGCCATGGCCAAGGCGTGATGCCAATAGGAGGGGGGCATAGATGCATGGGCAAGGAGTGTACGAACAATATTATTTATGGATTTAATTTTCCTTTCCGCTTTACCATTTTGGGGTGAGGTGTGCGGGCAAGAAAATCGGAAAAGCATCCCGTTTTGTTCACAAAATTTATGAAAAGGACCATTATCAAATTCACGCCAGTTGTCACATTGAAAGGTTTTGATTTCTTTTTCAAACTGAGTGCGAATGAAAATCCGGAAAGACAAGAAACAATCATAAACTTGGGACTTTGTTTTGATGGGAAAAGTCCAAAGAAAATTAGTATAATTGTCAAGAAACAAAACATAATATCTGTGACCAGAAGAGCTAAGAACAGGTGAAGTCCATAAATCACTGTGAACAATGTCAAAAGGCATAGTAGTAGTTGAAAGAGAGTCATAAAAAGACATTTTAATTAATTTCCCCAAAGGACAAGAATGACAAACATTGTTTTGAGCCTTATTACATTCAATCAAATTACTACTACGTAAAGAACTAAGAATCACATCCCCGGGATGACCTAAACGGGAGTGCCAAATATGAGGAGAGATGGCGGTAAAAGCAGATGGTGCCGAAGGCGAGATGGCTCGATAATTTTTGAAGAATGGATAAAGATCACCTGAACTCTCACATCTCATGAGTTTGCTCCCCGTCTATAAATCCTTCACAGAAAAGCCAAAAGGATCAAATTCAACAGAAACCATATTATCGATAGTAAATTTACGAACGAAAATAAGGTTTTTGAAGAGTTTAGGTGCATGTAAAACATTTTTCAGGTTTAAGGAGGGATTTACTTGAAGGGATGTATGACCATAACCACGAATCGGAATCATGTTACCATTACCAACAACAATGCCATTATTTTTGATCAAGTGATAGTAAGACGAGAGAGTACCTTGGGAGTTGGTCATGTGAGATGTGGCTCCGGTGTCCATGTACCAATTGTTGTCATCGGGCGGATTCAAAGACATTGTGTGCATAGCCTGCTCAATATCCGTGGGCGCATACCCACCATGTGATGATGGGGCTGCCGAGTAGAACGACTGTGGAGGACGACCACCAAGGACTCCCTGCTGCGTTGGGGCTGGGCGTGACTGCTGCCAACCCGCGGTGGGGTACGGGCATGGTGGGGTGGCCCACGGCTGTGGCCCCCAAGCAGCCCATGGTGGAAAATACCACGACGGGGCAGTGGCTCCCTGGCGAGGCAACGCGGCGGGCTGGTTTGCCTGGGCATTGTTTCGGCTGCCCCCGCCGCTGCTTTGCCCATTCCCGGCGCCACCGCGGTTGTTGTTGCGGTTGCCGCTACTGCGACCGCGGTTGTTCCTCTTTCCACTATTGTGAGAATTTCCTCGATTGTTGAAAGTATTTTTCAGAATTGTTAGGCTGCCCATTACCAGAGAAATTATGAGGATTAATATTTTGGGAAACGAGAGCAGCATTCGACCCGGAGTCGTGAATGGCGTCCTCGCCATGGCTGTCTTCCTCAAGTTCGAGCATCGACCGGACAACGTCAAAAGATGGGAGAGGAGTACGGTGCTGCACCGTTGTTCGAAAAGTTTTATATTCTTCCGATAACCCTAGCAGAAGACGAAGCACAAGTCGTTCGTCGGAAACTTTGTGGCCGACGTTGGCGAGATTGTCTGCAAGAACTTTCAGCCTGGTGCAGTATGCTTTCACATTCGGAAAATCCACCAATTTGGTGTTGGTGAATTTTGCATCAAGAGCAAGAGCCCTAGCCGATTTGTTGTCCTGAAAGAGATGGACAAGGCGATTCCAAGCCTCGGCTGCGGTGTCCTCTTGATGAATGATCGTGTTGAGAAGATCATTCGATATCGTACCATATATCCATTGCCTAACAATGTCATCTAGCCATTCCCATAGAGCCTTTGTAGCAATTTTTTCGGCTGCAGTTGCCGGTGGTGTCTCGGTGGGGGAGGCAGGATGGAGGATGTGGTCGATCACCAAGTTTGTTCGGCAATGGAGCTTGAAGAGGGTAGCCCAGTTATTGTATTGGCTTCCTTCATAGTCAAGAACAATATGAATGCATGATTTGATATTGGTGACTGTAGTCGCAGGATGCAACTTGGATGCGTCAGCCATTGAGAAGAGGAGGAAGAATGGCCGAAGAGGAGGAGAACGAAAAGGAGGGTTGGCGGCTAGGGTTTAGGATGCTAGGGTTTTAGGAGAGACCTAATCTGATACCATGTAAGAGAATATTTGCCGTGCTTATTCTCATTCCTTGAATAGGTTAATATACAACATTTACAACATAATTGTAGGCTACAAATTAGGAACTAATTTGACTAATTAATTCTAACATACGCTATCCTAAAATAGAAGATTACAAAATATATTTGACTAAATATTTACATAATCTAACAGAATTCTCAGTTAGATGTTGTACAATGAGATGTTCTTGAAATCAATTTCCAACCCCAAATCTCTCTGAATGGCAATCACCATTATTGTGAATGCTAGTAGTAGGAGCTGATGGTTCAGCAGTAGCATGAGAGGCAGCCAGGCAGAGACCACACTTTCCCCAGTGCCTCGAATCAATCTTCCCTTCTTAAGAGGAGAGTCCTGTTTTGATGTCTTTTTGGACTTCCTCCTTTGTCTGTGCACAATTATAAGAGGCACCTCATCATCATCATCTTCTTCATCAGTCAACCATGCATTACAGGAGCAATAGGATCCTCCTGGTAATACCTAATGATGATAGCTAATGATTATGAGGAGGTGATTGGTGATTTATATGGCAGTGACTAATGCTGTAGAAGTGGTGATTGGTGGTCATTCTAGTAATAGTGGTTATTGGTAATGATTGTGGATGATGGCTAGTTATGGTGACGGCTGACTATGGTGATCTGCAGTGATGGTAGTTGTAGTTGAGGATGATGGTTGTGAGTGATGGCCGGTAGGGGTTCAATTGAACCTCCTTCGTTAAAATTATACTGTGTAAGTAGGGTAAAAATGATTTTTTCTGTATATGTATAGGTTGAATCCCCTTGGCATAATTTTTTTTTGAAACATTTTATTTGAATTTCTAGCTCTGCAAATGGTGGCCGGTGGGCGATGACAAATAGTAGTAAAAGTGGTTATGGTAGTGGACTAGTGGTGAAATATCCTCTTTTAGAAAATTCTTGAATGAATAATATCTTAATTATATTAAAACGTTAATACATATTTTAATCAGTCAGATATATTTATATTTAATAAGTAATTGCAAAAGAAAAAGATGCACTTAACGATTAAAGGTCAGATCTAAAAGCAAATACTTGATGATTGCTATCTAAATGATTAAGATTCGAACTTTTATTAATTACAAACAAATACAATCTAAATGTACTCATAAATTTCAAAAGATAAAAATTATAACTATGTGAATATATTTTCTTTCTAAAAAGAAGTTATCAAAGACTCATAAAAGTCTAAACTAAAGTCAACATGAAAACCTCCGGTAGGAAGCATTTTTTCTCTAATTATTTTATGATATACAAATTTAGATTAATCGGGTCAATACACTTCTTATACTTGGTATTATCAAAAAATGGAAACAAAGAAGCACGGAAGTCCCAAGTATGAAGGTTCACATTTATTGTATGAACAGAATAAATTTATCCCTATGCATATTGCAGCTAAAAGAGGACTACCATCGAAATAGGCAGGCAATTTCTTCATCAACTGCTAGGCCAAGTAAAGGCAATTTCGTGTTAATGCAATCTGTATCTTAGTTGTATATATCAAATGGCTTTTTCCTATGCCACCTTCTACGAAGCCCCTCAAAAAAATCCAATCGTTCTATACATAGTATTATCCACCAATCTTTTTTTCCAAAACACCATTGCCTTCTCTTAGAATCAATTTAATTTTTAATCCCCATACAATACAAAAAAATTGAAATTAGTTACAAATGCGTCGTTGAATTGCTCGTAGCTAACAGTTTTTTTTTTTATGATTTGTTGCTCATTCATCTTTAAATAAGAGTAACAACGGAGTTTTCTATATAGCTACAAAATTTGTCCTTCACTAATTACTGTTATTTTTGTAGTGTCCTATTTCCAATGGAAACCGCAAGGCTGAAATTTTATGATTTTTTGCCTCTTATGGCTGAAAAATTAGGTGGAGATGGTTTGATAAATGAGATGTGTAATGGTTTTCAATTATTAATGAACAAAGATAAAGGGGTCATCACATTTGAGAGCCTTAAGAAGAATTCTGCTTTGATGGGGCTTCAAGATTTGAAAGATGATGATCTTTGGAGTATGATTAAAGAAGGTGATTTTGATGGAGATGGAGTTCTCAATCAGATGGAATTTTGTGTGTTGATGTTTAGATTGAGTCCTAAGTTAATGGATCAGTTCAACTTTTTATTAGAAGAGGCTCTACAAAATGACTTCAAAGATTGTGACTTTGCATTGTAATTTTTTCTTTTCTTTTTACCTATTTTTCTAATGAGACCTTTACATTGTTGGCCCACATTTTTAAATTTTGTTCTATTTAGCCCATTTTGATATAATTTGGAATACTTAGGGAAAATACAATACTTTTTTCGTCTGTGATTATGATTTCCATTCTTTTAATGCTTAGAAACTGATTGAGAGTGATATTCATGTTTATCACCACAAATTTAACTATTAAAAGACAAATTAAAGTGAAAAAATTTAAAACTCCATGGTTGGTATTCTTCAAAGCTTGAATACTCACAAATGTGTTTGTGATTTGTTGAAGTTCGTTGGGATGTCATTTTGAAGTTGTGGTTCAAATATGAAGCTATTCGATGAAGAGTTGAGCTATTTGGTGATAGTTTCTTGGGTTGAAGTTTGTAGGAAGCGAATTGTTGATTGTTTCAGAAAGACCCTTATGTCCATGGCCCAATCGTCCCAACGAAACTCAATTTTTGCATAAGTTTGTATTATTTTGTATAATAGTATAAAAGTATGTATACATCTCCTATACACTATTATACATTTTTATATAAGGTTGATACATTGTTAAAGTAAATGTATAATATTATATAATTTTGTATATCAAGTATATAAATACTATTGCGAAGAAAAAGTTTACTGTACTGGAGAAACTAAAAATTGGATACGTGGTGTAATATGTTATGTTTGGCTATATATTCTTAAAAAATTCCCTTTTTTTTTTTGGTCTGATGTAACACGGCGTCCTTTCCTATTTCATCTAACATTTAAAAAATAATATACAGACAGGTGCAGCAAATATGAACAAGATTTGATGTGTACACACTCTTGTTCAGCAATTTTTATTGTCTATTGACTTATGGCTAGTTCTAGTTGTACCATCAAGTGCCCGAGGGTGGTTGCGGTGGTGATGATAGCAGCTCAGATGGAGAGGACGAGGCCCAGAGTTCAGCTCGACTTAAGGAAAATACAATACTTTTTTTTGCTGTGATTATGATTTCCATTCTTTTAATGCTTAGAAACTGATTGAGAGTGATATCCATGTTTATCATTACAAATTTAAATATTAATAGGCAAATTAAAGTGAAAATTTTTACATCCCATGGTTGGTATTCTTAAAAGCTTGAATACTCACAAATGAGTTTGTGATTTGTTGAAGTTCGTCGGGATGCCATTTGAAGTTGTGGTTCAAATATGAAGCTATTCGATGAAGATTTGAGTTATTTGGTGATATTTTACTGGGTTGAAGTTTGTAGGAAGCACGCCCAATTTTTATATAAGTTTGTATATTATTGTATAATTTTGTATAACTATATAAAAACGTGTATACATGTCCTATACACAATTATACAATTTTAGATAAGATTGATACATTATATAAATTAAGTGTATAATATTGTATAATCTTGTACATCGGATCTCTAATAAGTGTATAATATTGTATAATCTTGTACATCGGATATATAAACACTGTTGCGGAAAAAAAAAGTTTATTATACAATTGTCAACTTAAAATATGGCCTACCAGGCGTAATATGTTATGTTTGGCCGTATATTTTTAAAAAGTTCCCCTTTTATTTTGTATGACGTAAAGTTGTAAACAGGTCGTCCTTTCCTATTTCATCTAACATTTAAAAATAATATACAGAAAGAAGCAGCAGATGTGAACAAAATTGATGTGTCCACACTCTTGTAGTCTTGTTCAGCAATTTTTTTATGGTCTATGGACTTATAGCTAGCTCTAATTGTACCATCAAGTGAAGACTACCACGGATTTACAACGAAAAAAATATCTTATACTATAAGCTCGTGTTATAGATTAGGGAGTTGTTTAGTAGCACTATTGTATCATGTTTGACTTCGTTGTTCGACTGAGAAAACATCTACAGCGACTAACAGTATTGTTTAATTTCGGTAAATGTGTATTTGGTGTTTACATCTATCCAATAAATATATAACACGTCTTTGCAAACATGGCTATAATTGAATCATAATTAAGTAATTCGCATTCTCACCTTAATTTACTTCCTAATCATGATAAATTAACATAATTTGATATAAACATCCGATGCAGATAAATTTTTAACGTTCAATTTCTATGGACGGTGATTGGTGAGAGCTAGTTTTTATACACACATCCATTACTTTATCTCATGGTTAATTAATACTATATATTTTTTCTAATTTATTATTTAATTATAATAAATTTATTCATCCGATATAAACATCGAACGTGAATAAGGTTTTCTTTTAAAACAAACTATCAATCACGAAAAAATCTATCATTTCAAGGTCACTGTTAATTAATACTAGTACTTTACAACAATGTATGTGTGCATTGAAGCTTTAAAATCGTGGAGGGTATATTCATCACCTCTACTCAAGGTTTACAGTAACTCAATGAACGCATAAAATCTATTTTTACGAATATCCTAATACTGTCAGCTAAAAACGTCCGAACAACTTGCTACAAAACTGCCGAGCAAGGATAAAGATACGATAAGTGAATACATAATTTCGAGTGTAAATCTGCAAGGACCAAAAATCAGAAAATGACAGATCGTCATACGGAAAAAAGAGAGCAAGAAATAGAAACGACGCAACGAAAAAGAAACTATACGACATCTGATTAATATGAATTCCCATTTTAGTTTTATTATATAACTATGATAAATTGATAGTATCATTTAATGTAAATATTGATTGTCGAGTTTTTTTCCGCTCAGGAGTGTTAGGATAATAAGGTTTGTTAATGCTTGAAAGGATTTAAACCAAAATCTCTAGAATGCTATACTTGAATGGAGTCATACTCATAGACATGGTAAATGGCCAAGTCCGGTCTGATTTGGACGGGTAATTGGAACTTTTGACCCTATTTTGTGTTGGTCTTTAATTTTTGTCTCTCATAACAAACAATTTTTTTGTGAGGCATAAAATTTATACTTTTTCACATCATAATATTCCAGAAGTCATGTTCTGCATGACTTTTCCCCTAAGAGAACTTATGTTCTGCTAGGCATAAGTTCGTTGCTAAAGAGCAAAAATGAAAGACCGGCTCATTTGATGAACAAAAATTAGAGACCAATAATTTGAAGGACAAAACGTGCAATTTCTTCGTATTGGACCAGGAACAAGATCGATACTGGGCCGTTGTGGAGCTGGTTACCAAATGGTTGGATAGAAAAGGAAAAGAGGCTGAATTTGGAAATGCTCTCGACAAAATTTGAGATTCTATCTCACTTTGGGGGTATATGTATTGAAAGGAAAGGAAGAGCTGTTTTTTTTTCTTTTCAATAGCAAAGAGGATCCCTCTTACTAAAGTTACCTAAATTCAGAGAAGAAAACCTGAGTAAAACAAAAAATAAAAGAATAGTATTTGGTTGCGAGGAAAAGTATTTTCTAATTGTTTCATATTTGATTGATAATTTTTTTTTGGAAAATATTTTCTTTCGGAGAACAAGTTTTTTAAAATGAGAATATTGACTTCCCTAGTGCGTCCGAAAACAAGTTTCACACATTCCACCGTGATGGCGTCCTCCCCACCCTCCAACACACCCACCTCCACCCCCATCCCCCAACTCCATCCCATGATGTTTGCCTAAATTATAATCAAAATTTCTTGGGACAAGATTTTTGTCTTACTAATCAAAAACAAGAAAATAAGTAAGAAAATCACTATTTTCTAGGAAAATTAAAAAAAATGTTTTCCTTCCCACCAAACGCAAGCCATAGTTATGTTTGTTTAAAGTATTAATCTTTAGTACCCAATAATTAGCCTATCTTCGCATAAAGTTAATAAAAATGACTTAATGCATCAAGGTCGAAAAATACCTTTCAACGAGGGTCAATTTTTTTTGTGATGGCCTCATTCAGATCTTTCATTTGGACTCTTTTTTCTGAAAAGGCTGCTTGAAGAAAAAAGGAAATTATGTCTGGTAAGTTGTTAGCTTCTACTTTAAAGTAGACAGGATCCAAACCCACGAAAATTGAGGGGAAGTGTTAGTTTGTATTTAGGATCCTATTGAAAGAATATTTGAAGTCCATAAAAGATTTTTATTATGTTCCAAACGAGTTCACTTGGTATGGATCATTGGTTTAGATTAGCGTTTTCTTGGAAGAAATTCACAAATAGGCGGTCAACCCACAACAAAGTTTTTAGTGATCCGCTCCCACTAATAGTTAACATTTGTGCCAAACCAGCTAGTAGTTAATGCTCATACTTGACTTGCTGATATTTCAGCAATGAGATACATGTTCAATCACCTCTTTCTTCATCCTTTTCCTCCTACACAACTCCCGAATGTCTTGATACATCTTTGTAGTGTTAAAGCTAGCTAATGAATAAGCTAGCTAAGTGGGTGTGAATGAGAAATGGAGGGAAAATGAAATTTAAGGAAAGTTCTTTTTGGAAAGAAGCTTTGTACCACATTGGTAGTAGAAAGAAAGAGTTGTGTGATTATATATGAAAACACTTCTTTTAGCTCTTAAAGAGTTGAGAAGAGGGACTCCCCTCGCGTCATCGTTGTCATTCGACTCGGCTTCAGATTTGGTCAAATGATCTAATTGATTGATTTTTAGACCAAATTTATTTTAAATTAAAATTCACAGAATGTTTTTTCTTTCCCAACCCTTTTCCGAACAGACACCACACCTGTTTTGAACAGGTATTTCGTGGCTATAAATACATAGGCAATGCCTCATTTTTCTGCATTCTGAAATTCTGAAAATACTCTCTGCATACTTTCTGCATTCTGCATACTTGTACAAACAAAAAACTAAGTCAGTGTCGTGTGTGATTTGTTGCCATCTTTGGGTTCGCATGAAGTCAAAGGCGTTTGAGGTACCGTTACATCTTTGACGGGTTTATCCGTTTTATCCTGGGAGGAAGTAATCCTTAACCTCGGGTACTTGAGGGGATTAAATTCCTTAAGGACACACGGTGAATTCTGTGGACTCTGATATTTATTTTCTGAATAGTTTTATCGTTTTTAGTTTCTGGTTTACTATTTTCGTCACTTTCTTTTCTCAGTTTATTGAGATATTATTTTCTGCTTTCAACATTATTTTACTAACAACGTTTATTATTTTGAGCACAGATTGGACAACAATCTTAAGGAATTTACTATATATATATATATATTTTTTTTTTCTGTGTTCATTTCTACTTCTAAGTTGCTACTCAATTTAAAGAATATAAAAACTTTATTGAGTTAGTAAATTCGGTTTAAAGAATGTCAAAACTTTGCCGAAGTTAGTAAATGGAGTTGGTTTGAACAAATAAAATCTTCGATGATTTTCATTGTTTCTAAGAAATAAAAGTGTTTTTATAGAAATAAAAGTACTCTTTCCAGAAATAAAAAAGTTACTCTTTTCTGAAATAAAAGGTACTTTTCAAGAAAAAAAATCACTTTTTTGGAGACTAAAATCTTCAGATTTTCTACTCCAGTTTGAGACTAAAGTTTTCGTAACTTTCTACTCATTTGGAGACTAAAGTCTTTGGATTTTCTACTCTGGTATTGAGATTAAAGTTTTCATAACTTTCTACTCAATTGTTTACTCAATTTGAAGATATAAAAACTTCATCGAGTATATATAAGTTTGTGCATTCGGTTCGAAGATATAAAAACTTCACCGATTTTTAATCCTGTTTATGTTTTTCCAAACAGAAATGGGAGACCAAACTGCAAATGTGACTGCTACTGGTACTGGAACAACAACCCCTGTCATTGGCTTTACGAGCAATGTTGCTAGTTCTAGTCGTTCTGCTCCGGCACCGCAACCGGCGAAGAAACCCGAAAAATTTGCTAGAATTAATTTTAAAGGATGGCAACAGAGAATTTTTTTTCTATTTGACCACCCTGAGTTTGCAAAGGTTCATAAGGGAAGATGCTCCAGTTCCTGAAGAAGGAGTACCGGACAATGAGCGCTTCGTGGTTATCGAGGCTTGGAAGCATTCAGAATTTTTGTGCAAGAACTACATCCTTAGTGGTAGAGGATGATTTGTACAATGTCTACAGTACTGCAAAGACTTCAAAAGAGTTATGGGATGCTCTCGAGAAGAAGTATAAAACTGAAGACGCGTGTTTGAAAAAGTTTGTAGTTGCAAAATTTTTGGACTATAAAATGATGGACAATAAATCTGTCGGAACTCAAGTCCAAGAGCTTCAAGTCCTTATCCATGATCTCCTTGCTGAAGGTATAATTCGTGTTAATACGTTTATTGCAAGTATTAATTATACCATTACTTACAAGTTTAATATTGTAGGAATGATAATTAATGAGGCGTTTCAAGTGGTTGCTATGATTGAAAAATTGCCTCCTTCGTGGAGAGATTTTAAAAAACTACCTGAAACACAAATGCAAGGAAATGACGCTCGAAGATCTTGTGATTCGTCAAAGATCGAGGAAGATAACAAAGCTGCAGAGAGGAAGGTTCGCAGTAATTCAACAATATCAGGTGCAAATATCGTTGAGACTGCTCAACCGAAGTCCAGCAAGAGGAAGAAATCATCCGGGCCGGCGAACAATTCTAAGAAGAAAAAGTTCAAAGGAGAAAATTTCAAAGGAGACTGGTACAATTGTGGCAAGACTGGACATAAATCTGTAGATTGTCGTGCCCACAAGAACCAGAAGAAGAAAAATCAAGCAAACATAATTGAGAAGAATGAAGAAGAGGAGGAATTGTGTGCAATGTTCTCCGAATGCAGTTTGGTTGGAAATCCAACAGATTGGTGGATTGATTCTGGCGCTACACGCGATGTCTGCTCCAATAAAGAGATGTTTATCTCATATGCTCCTGCAGGGCCCGAAGAAACAATCTTTATGGGAAATTCCGCAACAGCTAAGGTTGAAGGCGCTGGGAATATTACTCTCAAAATGACTTTGGGCAAGACATTGACTTTGAAGAATGTTCTCCATGTTCCAGAAATCAGAAAGAACTTAGTTTCTACCGGACTTCTAGTGAAGAACAGTTTTAAGTGTGTTTATGTATCCGACAAAGTTGTTATAAGTAAGAACGATATGTACATGGGAAAAGGTTACCTCACCGAGGGCCTTCTCAAACTTAATGTAATTGCTATCAATAATAATAAAGTTGAGGTTTCGTCTTACTTGCTTGAGTCAGATTCTTTATGGCATGAACGTTTGGGACATGTTAATTATAAAAATTTGCGGAAAATGATCAACTTGGAAGTATTGCCTAAGTTTGAATGCAACAAATAAAAATGTCAAATTTGTGTTGAGTCTAAATAGTCTAAGCATCCTTACAACTCCGTTGAAAGGAAAACTAATCCGTCAGACTTAATTCATACGGACATTTGTGATATGAAGTCAATACCATCTCGCGGTGGAAAGAAATATTTCATAACTTTTATTGACGATTGTACGCGATATTGCTATGTTTACTTACTTAATAGTAAAGATGAAGCAATAGATGCATTTAAGCAATATAAAAACGAGGTTGAAACACAACTCGACAAGAAGATCAAAATGATACGAAGTGATAGGGGCGGTGAATATGAATCTCCTTTCGAAGAAGTGTGTTTGGAATATGGCATTATTCATCAAACAATTGTCCCCTACATGCCACAATCCAATGGGATTGCGGAAAGAAAGAATCGAACTTTAAAGGAGATGATGAATGCTTTATTGATAAGTTCTGGACATCTACATCCTTTGGATCAGATTTTCTGACATTTTTGTTAGAAAATGAGCCTCAAAATTTTAAAGAAGCTATAACGTCTTCGGAAGCTCAATATTGGAAAGAGGCAGTCAATGGTGAAATTGAATCCATATTAAACAACCATACATGGGAGTTGGTTGATCTTCCACCCGAGAACAAACCTTTAGGTTCCAAATGGATATTCAAAAGGAAGATGAAAGATGATGGTACTATTGACAAATATAAGGTAAGACTTGTTGTCAAAGGATTCAGACAATGAGAAGGTCTTGATTATTTTGACACATACTCACCGGTAACAAGAATAACATCTATTCGAGTGTTAATATCTTTAGCCGCTGTGTATGGACTTGAAATCCATCAAATGGACGTTAAGACAACTTTCTTAAATGGAGATTTAGATGAAGAAATCTACATGGAACAACCCGAAGGATTTGAAGTTCCCGGGAAAGAAAAGAAAGTATGTCGACTTGTTAAGTCTCTGTATGGACTAAAACAAGCACCCAAACAATGGCATGCAAAATTTGATCAAACGATGTTGGCCAATGGATTCAAGATTAATGAGTGTGATAAATGTGTTTACATCAAGAAGACTCTGATCATATAGTCATTGTTTGTTTGTATGTTGATGACATGTTGATAATGAGTAAAGACATTGTCGACATAAATGCTGCCAAGCGTATGTTAGCTAGCAAATTTGATATGAAAGACTTAGGAGTTTCCGATTTAATTTTAGGAATTAAGATCCACAAGACTCCTCAAGGTCTAGCTCAGTCTCAGTCGCATTACATTGAAAGATTACTTGAGAAGTTCAAGTATTTAGATTTCAAAACTGCAAAAACTCCAATTGACGTAAACCTTGCTCTTGTAAAGAACAAAGGTGAAAGTGAGTGTCAATTGGGCTATGCTAGGGTATTGGGAAGTTTAATGTACATCATGAATTGTACGCGACCAGATATAGCTTGTGCTATAAGCAAACTAAGTCGGTACACGAGTAATCCTAACCAAACGCATTGGATGGCAATGAAACGAGTTCTTGGATATTTATAACATACCCACAACTTTGCCTTGCATTACAATAAATATCCCGCAGTTATTGAAGGATATAGTGATGCTAATTGGATCATCGGATCAACAGAATTCAAATCCATGAGTGGATATGTATTCACGATTGGTGGAGGAGCGGTGTCTTGGAAGTCGTCCAAACAGACATGTATTGCTCGCTCAACAATGGAGTCTGAGTTCATAGCTTTAGACAAAGCCGGTGAATAAGCTAAATGGCTCCGGAATTTCTTAGAAGATATTCCTTTCTGGCCCAAACCTGTGGCACCTATTGTTGACACCTGATTTTTAACCTCCCGTGATTTATTTTATTTACTCAAGGTCCTTGGATAATAAATAAGATAATTTTGCACACTCGTAAAAAATTCTGAATAATTTTAACATTTTTTACTTCCATAAATTAATTGGGGCTCCTTCAAAGCTTTATTAATTATTCAGAAATTTATCAGCATTTTACAATATTTTCTATAATTCACCAGTAGCAGAACAAATACCAAAGTAAGACTACACTTACTTTGGTTAAATTAAATACCAAAGTAAGGCTACACTTGCAAATAGTTAATTGCGAGGATATTTATGCAATTAATTACAAAGATTGGCCATAATTGCAGTCTTTATTTAATTGAGGGTCAATTTGAGGCTATTTTTGCAAAATAGGTTTTGAAACTCTTTTAATTTTATTATGTCTTCATTCGACCTCGTTTTAATTATTTCTTTTTATGATTACGTGCCTTAAACAACGACCTATTTTACTAAAATTCCTGTGTTACCCCTACGAGCCCATGTTCACTATATATGCGCATATATACACCTTTGATATACAAATAGAATTTTTCTAATTAAAAAAAAATGGGGGCTAGGTCCAGCCCATTAAGGGCTGACCCGGCCCAACCGAGTTATAATACTCCTTCGGCATAACACAAAAATAAAGAAGGGGTCATTTGTTATTTTCAAAACAGCCCCTATAAGGTACAATCCATGTATTTGTGTTTATTTTACTCTGTTTTACAGTTGTAGGAAATGATTACAGCCATTGATTGTCGTATGCCTTGAATCTGAGCCCTTCATCCGTGGATCTAGACTTAAACTTGTAAAAATAGGAGAGTCCCACATCGTTGGTTGTAGTCTCAAGAGCATTTTTGGGGTTTCTATAAACAGAAAACCCCATTCACGAAGAAAAGAGGTCGGAATATTAAGAAATTAGGGATTTAAAATATTAGTCCTTAAAAGTTGGATTTTTTCTCAAAAGTTTTAAGGTTCTTTCGATTTTGCTCGAAAACCTAGTCTCTAAATTTTAGTTCTTTGTTATTTTTCGTTGCTGGGCTTGTGTTTGGAGAGAGGATCTTCCCAAATTCACGTTTGGTCTTGGCCGTGTCCAAAAAAGGTAAACTTTGCTCTTATTATTTCCTTTTTTTAGTTTCAGTTGTTTTCCATGTATGTTCCTGTTATTTTTAGTAATATGTGCTTTTGTTATTTTTAGTAATTTGTGGTTTGGTTCTTGTTACGTTGTGAACTCAGTGTTTCTTCATTTGGTTATTTGTGCTTTTTTTTCTAGTTTAATTTCTTTAGTTTCTGTTATTGCTATTCCAAATAGTTTATGGATCTTGGGTTTGTTAGTTGGGGATTTAGTTTTTTTTTTCTTTTTACTTTCTGTAACCTATGTTCCCCCGTAGTGTGCTATTATTTAGTATGAATTGTTGGCTCACGAATTGATCACTTGCACCAGCTTTTCCTAGTTCAGATTAAGTATCACTTAGTCACTTAATTCATAGGTTTAACTGTCTAAGATGGTTTTGAAGTAAAAAAGAAGAGGGTGCCTTACTTGTAAACTGTTTGCAAACTATTTGATCATGTGATTCCAGTGTGAAATTTAGTCATGTTGTGACTTGTTTTGATGAAGTTGATTGTTTAGAAACTTGCATTAGTTGTCTGAGATTGGCTAGTAGTCAAAGGGTGATCACTGGGATTGAATTTGTCATTTCAGAGGCATTGGATGTTTTCAGGACTTTGTCTCTTGCCTGTACAACTTTAAAAAAATAAATATAGAACTGGAACTTGCATCACTTTGTGATAGTTTATTGGGCAGGATTTCACTAGTAGATGGTTAAGTAAATGGATTGCATTCTTTTCAAAAGGGTCAACATGGTTCTTTGAAACTGTTTGGATAACCTTTGGTTCTGTTAACTTGTACTGCATTACATTTGATTGTTTTCCTGTAAAAAGGGAGTTTTCAAAGTAAAGGATGAGGCTAGGAAAAGGGCTAAGTTCAAAAGGTTCTGCTGTTTGATTTTCTCTGTCTGGTTTAGTCTGCTTAGTCCTAGTTTGCTCTCTCTTATTATCTTTTGAAAATTTGCTCTGTAGTCAAGTGTTAGTTTCTATCACTAAATCCCCTTTTGCAGTTTCTGTTTCTTTCAAACTTTAGTTAAGGGCCTTCTTTGTATAAGTCTGGTATTGATGGAATAGTGTTAAATGATTGAAAAGGTTCTTGTGGTTTGTTTTGGTCTAAAAAGGACATAGTCAATTCCTTTTATGCTATCATGCCTCACTTAGCTTAAGTGGTATTAAAAGAATAGAAAGCTGATAGAAATTTAGTAAGTTTGAATGTCTGTGGAGGGTAAAGTTAAATTCTGGGTTCTCTTTTTTATTTGAGTACTATTAATTGGCATAAGTTCACTGCCTGGGTGTCTGCACTTGGTTGTTTGTTGTCACTTCATTCAAAAGACAAGATGAGAAGTCCTGGGATTGACTAAGTACTTCATTTTCATTTTTTTTTTTATCAAAATAGTTGACATGAACTGGCCCATGCTTTGTTTTCTCCAAAAATATATAACTTTCTCATCTGTACTTGCCCAGTCTTTATGGATTGGTTCAAAAAGGGAAATTTAGCTCACAAACTAGTGTGATTTTTCCTGTCTTTGTCTTATACACTCAATATGCTTATATGAAATCTCTCTCTCTCTCTCTCTCTCTCTCTCTCTCTCTCTGTGAAGAACCCGGATGAACCTATCTTTGTTAAAACTTGTAGCTATTTTGGAAGAATCAGTGTAGTATTTTGTCATATTCAGTTTTCAAAAGGAGTTGTTTGGGACTGATTTCTCACCTAAGGTCATGAACTTACTAGTGAGATTGGATTCTTCTAAAATGGATTTTCTGTTTCTTTTTTTTTTCATCAAATACAGAACACTAGTATTTGACATATTTTCACTTGTCTTTCAGAAGCAGAACCTGATGTCCTTGGTTGATTGATTATATTAGTTATCTCTTTAAAAGGAATTTGTCACTTCAAACTTATTTTGTAATAAGCCTAGCAAACAGGAAGCTAGTTCTAGCTTCTCTCTTTGTTTGGTAAAGATGAATAAAGATCAGGGACCTCTTTAAGTCCATTAGGTTGAATGTTATTTTTTTTTTCATTCTGCTCCTATGTGACTTGTTGCTATAGCTTTGGTGCTTTGCTTAGCCTTATAAGAATGTAAGTTTTTTTTTTGTTATTTCCTATCTCCATGTGATGGTTGTAATCTCTGTGTGCCCCTACTTTATCTGAAGTTCAGACTTATATTGAGAAATATTTTTCCCTAAAAAATGATGGTAATGTGATTTATAAAATAGTGATATGTGCCTAGTCTAGACATGTGTGAGTATTTGTTTCTTTTAGAGCTAAAATTGGGATTGGTTGACCTTTTCAAAGACCATGGTTGTGATTTATTGGAAAAAACTAAATCTGTATGGGGAACGCTCACTCCCTTAAAAAACCAAATATAGGATGTCTGTTTTCTCAAGACTGTTGGGTTGATTGACCTGTTCTTTTCAAAGTTAAGCTGTAAAGTGTTCATTTTCCTCAAAACTGTTTGTATTGGATTGTTTGATCTCTTTCAAAAAAACCAGGTAGGCCAAGTTGTTTGGTCCCTTTTGGAATTTAACTTGTCACTAACTATTTCTTTTGGAAGCCAAGAGTGTGTGTTTGTCTGTTCTTTCCTAAAAAATAAAAACTGGTTTGAGGGGAGTGTGCTTTTTCTTTCCCAGGTTATATGTGAAGATTGTTCCTTTTTTTAACTCTCTGTGGTTGTGTGCCCCCTTCTCGTTTTCTTCTCTTCCTCTAAACTGATTTTGCTAATAGTTAACTGGGATACCCTGATTTGTTCAAATCAGTGTACACTTAACCGGGCTATCCTGTTTACTCTGTTGTTTCCAAAATTGAATCCATCAAGAGCCTTTCTCATAATAAAAAAATCTTACTCACTTTGTCAAACCTATGGACTTGATGTCTCAAAGATGTTGCTTATTGTTTGGCTGTATAGTTCCTGATGATGTGAATTTGTAATACTTCTAATTATGTGTTGAACTAGTGTGTCACTCATTTCACCCTAAGTCATGTCTAAGCTACTTTGTTCAGGATTATTTGTCCATGTTTGCTTCTATTTTATGAATCTGGTTTCTTCCTCTAGAAAAATTCTATTAAGTTGAAAGTTGCTCCCTTAACTTTCTTTTCTGTGCAATGCTTTAAAACCTCTTAACTGTATTAACTAACCTCATCTTTCATATAGAGTAGGGTATGGTTCTAATCACACCTTACATGAAATGATGTCTTTTAAAACCCAGTCCAATTCTAATAGCTGGATGATTTGTCTCATGTCTGGAGTTTTAGACAGACTTTATCTTGTCTCCTATATTTACTCCTATCCATTCAGCCTTGCTATCTCCCCCTAAAAGTTGTATAGTCCTTTATTTCTCTTAAGCGGGGCAGGACTATAATGTTTTGCCATTGTTGTGCATAAGTGTGGATTGTCCTGAATAGAAGTAGAATTTGGGCATCATGATAGAGTAGTTATTTGGACCTGTTAATTGAGTTGGGCTTTTCCTTCAAAACTATTTTATGAAAGAATGTCTTAGTTGGCTTCTATTTATAAAATACTGTGTTTGGGCATTGTTTGGATCCTAGGATGAGTAGAACTGCCTCAGTAGTGGACTTATCTTTTCTTTTTTGGGCCTAATAAAATAGATGATAGTTGTATTTAGCGAGGACTGTCCCTCTATCTTTTTTTCTTTTTACCATGTAATTCATTTCCTCCTATGTAAAGTTATAAATAGCTATAAGTATTGTTCTTTCTTTACTTATTACTGTCCAGTACCCAGCTATTATATAAATGTGTGATTTGTATACTCTCCATGGATATTAGACTGTTGGGGATGTGTATTAGGACCTGGTTTGGTAATTCGGGGTAGTTTTAGTCTCTCCGGTGTTAGCCATGCTTGGGGTTCTTAGAAACCCCTTGGAACTTGTGCGACATCGAGAACACGGGGCTAAAACCCAGTCCCCATGCCATACTAAGCCTTAAAATAAATCCCTATAGGTAGTCTCGTTACATATGGGGGCAAGTATATGATCCTTTATATGGTGCATGCGTTTATATATACATATGTGTGTGTTTGATTATCCCAGTTATAAGAGCAGTTAATTATAAACTAACCAATTCCCCTTTTTCCTTTTTCTCCTCTACTCGCATGACCGCTCGGGTACGAACCAGCCCCTGTTAGGCCAAAGGCCCAATAGGATTTCTCATTCGCATTAAAATCGAGTCTATGGAAAGAGATGATAACGAGGCACGCAGAAGGCCCAGCCATGGGTGAAAATGGCCACTAGGGGCTTGGTACGCCCCTAGTTCAAAATTTGTTCCTTATATGTATGATCCTATGTATGTAATTATGTGTATTCAACTCATATTATAGTGAGAAAATACTTATGATTGGAACTAGACGTCTTAAGGCAACGGTTCTTATGCCGTTTAGTCAACTTTAAGTCCCCTTACGCATTTTCAAAAACCACGAACTTGAATAACGTTTTTTTTTATATAAATGACTAAGTATGTAAATGGGATAACTCAAAACCATTTTTCATATATGCAAATTAAGGATAAAGTTTTCTCTAAACTTAAAACAAGGATATCGACTTTTTGACTAAAAGAATTTTTGAGAAGCAAGGTTCTTTTTTAAACTCAGTCAAATACGAACGGGCTTCCTTTTTAAGTGGTAATTTTGGATAAAAATGGGCTCACACAGGAAAATGGCCTCTAACCTTACAAACTTTCTTTTTTACAAAATGACAATACTTTCCTTTTGACAAAATAGGCACAAAAACGATTTGGATAAAAGGCAGATTTTTTCAAGTTATAACATTCTTTTTCCTTAAAAGGTTTTTAAACAAATAAAAGGATTTTATTCATGATGCTGTCTCGACTCAGAAGGGGCCTAAGTTGAAGCGTATTTTCAGGTGAGATACACTCGTTCAAATATAAAAAGTATCTTTATAAACGAGTAAAGAACTTAACTGTAATATAAAGTTCCGGATAAGCCTGAAACATATCAATACGAGTCAAACCAGACCCAGTGTATGAGTATAAAAAACAACTTATAAACAACGTTTACTTCACAACTTATACTTATTACTTATACATAAAAGGAAGCTATTTATATTCGGACAATAAATCCGAAATTATGATACCTCTATAAATAAAGGGGATATATTCTTCCAAAGAATACATGATATGCACGACAGTTCTTTTTAAGGAAAAATAAACACGAAATAAGCAGTTTAAACAAATACTCATACATTGAAATTCGAAGGTCAACCGTATAGTACGGATCCTTAGTACTGGGGTGCCTAACACCTTCCCCAGGGGATTATCAGAACCCTTACCTAGAACTCTGGATTACGAAGGTTTTTTCACTGCATTTGAATAAACCCTTCAAAAACCGATTTTCCTAATTTCCTAAAAAGTAGATGGCGACTCTTTTCAAATAAGTCTGAAAGAGCACCAACGAGTTTGTAATAGCCTTCTTGCGCCCTAAACCCGCGCAAAAAAGCGAACCGTTACACCTATATGCATACACTGTGATAGCCAAGCAGCAATAGGAAGGGTAGGGAGCGTTATGTATAACGGTAAATCTCGTCACATACGACGGAGACACAATATCGTTCGACAACTACTCTCTAGTGGAGTTATCACAATTGACTATGTAAAGTCAAGAGATAACGTGTCGGATCCACTTACAAAAGGCCTAACTAGAGAGGTGGTTGAAAGAACATCTAGGGGAATAGGTTTAAGGCTTAGGACAAGTCACCATGGCGGTAACTCTACCTAGTAGACTGGAGATCCCAAGAGCTAGGTTCAAAGAGATCAGAGAAAATTATGAATGACAATTCAACATTGTCAAATAACTCAACCTATTCTCATGATGAAGACAATCTTCAGAAACAAGGATAAAACATTAAGGCTTTTTAACAAGTTAATAAAGCTTAAGTTTTTTAATGGTTTCTAAGTTTGGCAAGTATGACCACATAGTGTATCTATGAGATAACACATTTAGGAATCACTATGTGGTTGTGAAGTGTAAGCCGCGTCAAGGAGTATGTTAGGTAAAGGCCCATACTCTATGCACTCATGAATCCAGGCGGTGCTCATGGCTGAAACGAACACAACAGTGAGAACCAAAGACGGTTAAAGGATTAATTGTGTGACATGTGGTTGTCTAGGTATACACCAAAGTTCGACGGTTCAAAGATATAGAATCTACCGATTGATCGAGTATATCCGACATATGTTCACTACGGAAAGTTCAAAGGGAAACCTACTTATCCGGCTGCAATTAATCCTTACTTATGGATCACACAGTTTTTCATGCTTGCATATTTTTCGTCATATTGCCATTCCCCATTCATGTGGGGGATTGTTAAAGCTAGCTAATGAATAAGCTAGCTAAGTGGGTATGAATGAGAAATGGTGGGAAAATGAAATTTAAGGAAAGTTCTTTTTGGAAAGAAGCTTTGTACCATATTGGTGGTAGAAACAAAGAGTTGTGTGCTTATATATGAAAGCACTTCTTCTAGCTCTTAAAGAGTTGAGAAGAGGACTCCCCTCGTGTTGTCGTCGTCGCTCGGCTCGGCTTCGGATTATTTGGATTTGGTCAAATGATCTGATTGATTGATAATATTTTTAGACCAAATTTATTTTATTCATTTTTCCATTTCTGATATTTTCCTCGCTAAAATTAGTTTAAAAAATTAAAAATCGCGGGTGTTTTTTTTTTCAACAGACAAAGGTATGGACTTTTCTGAAAATTCGTCACTTTCTTTTCTCAGTTTATTGAGTTATTATTTTCTGCTTTCAACATTGTTTTACGAACAACGTTTATTTTTTTGAGCATAGATTAGACAACATGTAGAACTAGAATATATCGAGTACCTCGGGTTATGTGTCTCTTCAAGTAACAAGCACCTCAAACAATATACATCATGAACACCAAGCCTACCACCACTAGCCTGAGACTTTCCTAAAGGGGAGATTGCGGACCAATAGAGCGACAACACTAGTCTGTAATTCTTTGGCTACAACACAAAAACAACAACAACAACATCAACATCATCATACCCATTGGAATCCCTAAAGTGGGGTTTGGGGAGGGTAGGATGTACGCAGACCTTACCCCTACCCTTTGAGGGGTAGAGAGGTTGTTTCTAATAGACGCTCGGCTACACTGGATATCAATTTTTTTTTAGCTTATGTTTTAGAAGTTCAACTTATCCGAAATCATATCCGAGTCCTCGAGTCACAACACGAACCATTCTCATAAATCATAAATAGAATTACGAACTTATACACATATTTCCACAACTCAATTTGAAACACAGATACTAAAATGAAGGGTTGGATTGTTACACTCTTACCATAACTCAAAATTAAGTAAAAATAAGGTCACAAATTAGCGGTACTTCTTCAAGGAGAATAATAGAGTAGACTTTCCAATAAGACACGCATCAGAATTGTAGTGTCCTTTTTTATTTTTCGTGTGTAGATGCATCGTATAAGTTGGCACTTCACTAGAACCATCATGACGATGATTGCAGGATGCTATGTTTTTGTATTCATTTGGTCTTCTAGTAAAGGAAGTGTATGGGGTAAAAATGGGCTTGGCAAATGGACAAATCAAGAAGCGACCCGTGGCAAGAAGGATAGGTCGGACAGGACTCACCAGGGATGTACCAGGTGTTGTTGGTAGAGTGAGGTTAGCGAGGATGACTGTATTCACAGAGGATCTAGAGACAAGATAGTTCAGGCCGGAGTAACATTGATAGAGCTTGCCTAGCTCCGAAAATACATGATCGGATACTAGTCTGTGATTGGTCAAGATAAGATCAAAGGCCCAATCGTAACAGAGAAGTCCAAGATCTCCACCAGCCATTACATAATCGAAATAACGTATAAGTAATAGACTTAGAATGGGGATCCATTCTGAGTCATTCACTAATCTTTACAAGTACATTTTGCAACTCAAAAGGTTATTATTTGTTCATAATCTTCATTGCGACGTTGCTTATTCCAATTTAGGGGTTTGTTTCAACGACATTACCAGCCATCAATGCCGGAATTCAGGTCATATTCATTTGTTTATCAAAGTATTCTATTCCTGTTATTTTCTTTGCAATCATATAATTGAGCTACACTTCTAATTCATTTAAGCTAGTCATCTCAATCCACGTGTCTGTAAACCACGTATACAAATTCAACTATACTGTTTTACAAGCAAACAGTTTGGTCCCATCGTGGGGCTTGGACAATTGCGATGTTGTTTTGACCTACTGATTTTTTCTAACTTCCTAAGGTTTATTTCACTTAGATAATTCATCACAGTGATGGCCAACAACGGAGGCAACGAGCAAATCAATAATGACAAGGGCAATGGCGTTTTGCCCTTTAACGGCGATAAGGTGCCACCTGATTTTGAACGTAGAACTTTCAACCAAGGAAACTCGGCATGAGGAGGAGAATAGGAGTCCCATCCATAGAGGAGGGTATAACCAATGGACTGCAAGGAGCCGAACTCCTGATGACATGGAAGATTATGAGGAAAACAACGATAGCAATGAAAGTCGCGATAATAGCATAGGTTTGGAGGAGATTGTGAGAATTCTGGCGGCTCCATGTAGGGATATAATGGCGCACCTTCACAACAAGATCAGAGAATGGTGGAGCTACAGAAAGCGGTAACGGAAGTTTTTGGCAACGTGAACTTGGAATCCCAACACAACCTAGAATGGGTTTTGGAATTTGCTCCGGGAATGGGAAGGTTCCGGAAGATCCTTTCAGGGTCATGTTCATGAAATGTGTAAAAGAGATCCACTCTCGAATGTGGAGTATAAATTTAAATGTAAAGATTCATTAAAATTATAATAACTGATAAGTTTGAGCCCATAATTAGCACAATGAGTTGAATGTTAATAACCTTAAAGATTGAACCCATAAAATTTAAATCTTGAATCCGCTCTGCCTAGCTTCTCGCTGTATTTTAGCTTATGAATTTTCCATACCTCCAATATTCCAACAATATGAAAATAACCTAGCAAAACCTAATGAAATATATAAATAATTAAGCATATAACTTTCTTATTTTTTTGCTTTCACAAAATTTTATTAGGGGTGTTAAATTGACCGGTCGGACTTAATATGAGCGGGTCAAAATGGATTGTGTTGATTGACCCATCCAAAATGTACTTGGGTTCAAATGAGCTGGAATGAAACAGACTAAGAAATAGATCATAACCCATCCGCCCAATTATTACTAAATTTTAATTTCTTTTTTTGGTAACTGAATTTTTGTATTACCATGGAAAATATGTACAATATTCTTTACAAACCAAACCAAAAATGGCCAAAAAACCCACCTATGTTCATAACCTCCACTTAACAAAGTAACTATGTGGACAATTGTGTAACTACTAGCTGCTACAAATTCAGAATAAGCTCAAACTAAAATGATTTATGGATAATAATTCAATTGTTTCAGCTGTCCAGCAATTCTGGCCTGTCTTTCGCCTTTAGCTATTTCCTGAGCAATCAACCTCAGTACTCTTTCACAAGTGTTAGGCTTCTCCTGAAAAATTGTCTGATTTCTGTCAATTCAAATGTGGTATATGCAGCAAGTCAAAGCCATCCTATACAATTCCATTTTAGGAAATTTCCCTTTCCCATGTTGGATAGCCTATTTAAGTTTATCAGACCAGCCCTAGACTCCCTTGTACACACCCAACCAAGCAAAAAATTTCTTCCATATCATACCGGGGAACCAGCAACAGAAAAAAAGATGCTCCAAGGTTTCATCAACATTCTGGCATAGCAGATACTCAGGTTCAGAAGTCATGGACCATTTGATCAACCAGTCTCAAGTTGTGAGTCTAGAGTGAATAGCTAATCACAAAATGAATATCCATTTAGGACACCCCAAGTTATTACATATCAGCTTCCTCCAAGGGACTTTAGCAAACTCACCTCTAAGCTTCAAATACATGTTCCTGATAGAGAAGTTCTCCAAAGACACTACATCACAATTGACATTCCAACATCTATGAAGCTCTCTTTACCTTTCAGGATATTCCTAATAATCCAAAAGCATAGCTTAGGACATACATCCCACAGAGACTATCCTTTGATATAGTAAAAACGAGTCCATTGGATCCACACTCTTATCTTTTTTCTGGCACAAGTTCTAGTGGAGCTTACATATTGCTACTTTGTTCCACACTTCCATATCAGTTATGTTCCTGCTACATTGTGTAGACAAACAGTTTACCAAGATAGTAAAACTTTCCTAGATTGGTCAAGGCCTCCAGTCCATACGAACTTTCTGTAGATTGCCTCAACATATTTGATGATCTGCTTAGGCAACACAAATATTTGAGACCAAAAAGTTTCGATTGAGAACATGATGCTCTTAATAAGTTGTTCCCTGCCAACATAGGACAGAAACTTTGCGGTCCATGAAGTCACTCTCTCTATCATTTTATCAAGTAAGGTTTAACATTGCACTACTGTCAACCTCTTAGTGCTAAGAGGTACTCCAAGGTATTTAGCAGGTAACTCACCTTTTGGGAACTCCAGAAGTTGCATAATCTCCTCTTGACAGTTCTCAGGCACCCCTCCAAAGTAGATAGTGCTTATATTGTTGTTCACCTTCAGGCCAGATACTGCGGAGACATGCTGAAAGCGTGTGTACATCAACTGAACATAACACACATTTTTTATAATTTTTTAAATACCTAATATATTTTTCTTTATTTTGACTATATATAATATAACATATTGAACAAAAAAAAGGTCATTTTGAAAATATTTTGGCAAGGTTATTCATGGGTCCATTTGGGCTCTTTATCAGCCTAGATTTTAGATTGGCTGAATTGGGCGGCTCAAAATATACTAAGTTAATAAATAAACGGGTTAATGACCCGCTCAATTTTGAATGGGTTGAACAAGTCATGGGCTAATTTTGCTACCCCTAAAATTTTCATCGGTGATCATATATCTCTCTATCATTGTATGGTCCTGCATTTTCCCAGCTACTATTTTTTTCTTTAGAAGGTGTCTTCTCAATTACTTAAATCAAAAGCAAGTACATTAGAAATAAAAGATTGTGAGACAGAGCATCATTCCATTGAACCAAACATAGAATCAACCGTCCTAGCTGAAGCGTGAGCAGCTTGATTCGCTGAATATTTAACTAGAGAAACATGCACTAATCAATTACCGTTTGTTAAAAATATTAGGAAGAGGGAAAGTTGCGATTAATTTAACCTACATTATCCGGTTGATGGACCCAAAGGTTCTTCCACCCAAAATATACATTTCTATTTTGGGCACTTGTTGTGTTAATATATATCCAATTTTATGGAAGTTTTCTAATAGGCCTTTTAAGTGTTTGGCTCCTGAAAATGTTATCATCAAGCATTTTGGTCTTAGCAGAAGTCAAAGTCAACGCAATTGACAAATCATCAAGTGCCGAAAGTTCAGATTTTACTCTCGAGTTTTGAGTCCTTATTCAATTAATATTTTAGTCTTTTTTCTCGTTTGTAAATCTCTCACTTAAAATTTCTTGATTATCATTCATTTGAAATTATGTTTACTCCTATTTGAATTAAACTCTTTCGGCTTTTCTTCAAATAATAATAACTCAAGAAAATATTAGTGAAAACTAACTTCTTATATTAATAGAAAAATAAATTAAGCCAACAAATACATTGCAAAATCTTAATCTTTTTTTTTTTACACCAAATTCTAATTATGATATATTTTAATATTCCTACGGGAAGAGTGAGGAATTCTAAAATAAAAGTGCTATGGGGCCATTCCTGGCTTTAGAAATTGAATCAAATATGAAAAAACTAGTGGATATCTTGAGCTAATTTAAGAGAGCGAAATCTAAAGTTAAACAAAAGCACTTTAATATGACCAAATGATAAAAAAATCATAAAAGCATGAATGATAGCTCCTTCACCTACATCCCTCCATTACCAATTCAAGAATATTATATACTCATTTCGTATGTGAATTTGTTTAATTGAATATAAAACTTACTACTTCCTCCGTCCCATTTTATGTTACTGCTTGAAAGGTCAATTATTTTCTTTTTTATTGTAATTTTCTCAAACTTTTTATAAATATTTTGAATCATCAGATATATTAACTTGTAGTTCTTTTCACATAGTTTTTAAATAGGTAATTTTTACTTTTGAAAATTTTAAAGAATTTACACTCGAATTCATAGTCATAGTAAAAAATTTGACCCACATAATTTGAACTCCTTCAGATAAATCGGGATAGACGGAGTAAAGAAAGAAAGAATTTTTAAAATAAACATATCATGATGTTTTTATGATTATTAATTTTTTTTCACTAAAAGTAAAATATAAATTTTAAAATTTCATTATTTTCTAAATAAAAATATGTATCCTTTTTTTTTTTTTCTAAAACAAAAAGAAGAAGAGGAGGAGGGGATGAGAAGGGAAGGATGGCATGGGGCCTAGGCCACCTTTTGACTTCCACTAACATATTTATTCCAAATATATAAACAAATGAAAAAGTTAGATATCAAATCAAATGGTCTCCTCCACAATCACACATATTCTGGAAATTCAATTATTCCTTCATTTCTTTTCTTTAAAATTTGAAAGGTAGTGCCAGCAATATACGCACAAATCAGTAGATACATCATCTAGCTAAAAGCTCATTTACCCCTTCATTTCAATTATTTATCAAAAACGACAAATGCTTTACTAAACTAGCAAATCAATAATCAATATTTTGCTCCTTGCTACTTTCTAGTTAATTGATTACGAAGATTATAAATAATGATTATTTTGCTTGGAGCTTATCCAAAAATGCCTACCATTTAAAGGATTAGTTCTTTTCTTTCCCTTTCAACATCCTTTTTATCCTTTTTCATCATGATCATCAGCCGCAGCCAGGTACAGGGGCGGAGCGAACATTTGATAAGGGGTTCAAGAAAAAAAGACTGAATGAAAAAGGGTTAAAAAAAATGTCATTACAGAGAATTGAACATGTAACCACGGGCTCAATAGTAGGCACCTCAGCCATTGAACTGAGTTCTCCATTATGTTAAAGGTAATATTTATACATGAATAAAAAATTTGACCCCTTATATATAGTGCAATTTTCCGATGAAGAGGATTCGATTGACACTCCTTGCACCCCTGGCCAGGTATATATAGTAGAGTACTATTTTTGGTTCCAATTTTGTGCCCTTTTCTTTTCATCCTCCACTTGTGTGGGAGTTGAATGAGATCGTAGGAATGACTAGTGGAACAATATAATGCGTATATAAATTCTACCCCTCCGTTTCAATTTATGTAAAGTTATTTTTACCGAGCATGAGCTTAGCTTAAAAATTTGTTTTAAAACTTGTGATCTTATACATGCCATAATATTTTTAAGGCTATAATTAAAATTAAATTTATGTTAAATATGTCATAACACTTGTTTGCTTTAAAAGCTTCTTAATAAAGGTAAAATGAGAAATTAGTTTAAATTATTTTTAAATCTCTAAAAAAGGATTAACTTTTTAAGCAAACTAAAAAAATTCACATAAATTAAAACGGAGGAAATATAAATTATTAGCGTAAAAGATTTTTACATTATCAGTATAACTGATGACTATATGATGTTGCATGCATGCCTTCTTCTTGGGCCCTTGTGATTATCTGAATGCTCCTCCAAATGAATTAGGAGTCCAAAAATCTATTGTTGTTTCATTAGTTACAGGAAACGTGCTAGAAACTGGTACCAAACATAGTCCTCGACTTCTAAGATCTTGCTTTCTATCGTTGGATTTATCAAAATTCTGCACAATATGGAAATACTCTTTAACTTCTCGAGCTAAGCAGCAAATTAAAGAAGTTAACGAGTATTTTGGGTACCTGTGGATGCTGCATTGAAGCTCCACTTTTGATGTATGGGTTGCTTAGCATCTGTTATTTGATATTGAAGAATAAAATGAATAAGTGGTCATTTTTACTATATAGATTCTAAATTATACATAATGACAGTGCAAACAAGTTGAATTTTTACTAGTAGTATATATTGTACATATGTTTCAATTTATGTGATAGCTAGTGTTTGACGGAACACAAATTTTAAGAAAAAATATTTTTAAACTTTTTGTCTAAAATTGTCTCATTGAGTGTAAAAAAATAGAAAATTTAAGTTAAATTGTTTCTAAATAAAAAAGTATGACATTTTTTTAGGATAAACTGAAAAGAGAAGTATGTCACATAAATTAGGACGAAGAAAGTAATAGGGTTAATTTCACAAAATAAGACATTCAATCTATGGTATAATTATAGGAAAATCATCAAACTACTTTCCTAACCATAAAATAATTCAACTTTCACTATATATCTGTGTAATTGACCTATATAATTTCAAGTACTTTTCATTTCAAGATCCTTCTCCGATTTAATTTGCTTAACAGCCCTTACGAAACTTACACTCACGAAAAGAAAATGAATGTGGAGAATAGAAAGCAAAATGAATAAGATTATAAAGGATGGTATGAAACTTACAGTAGCTTGCTCGTGGAGGAATTTTATATACTCGATTACTTCAGAGAGCACAGAAGCTGTATCAGTCTGAAATGGTAAAGAAAAATAAAATAAAATAAATGCAAGTTTTAATCAAGGGAAGTGCACTAGCTAGTGACAAGGGCGGATTTAGAGGTCCGGATATAGATTTACGTGAATCTAACTAGCTTTTTCGCATACTTTATTGATATAAAGGACCATACTACCTATCTATAAATATTTAACCGGGAACTCAAATGTTATTGTAATATTAACTTGAAATCATTGTTGTGAATTATAAATATCATATTCTAGATCCATCTCTCACTAATTATAGTAGGAATATACTAAAGATTACAGGCGCGGCTTTAAATTGCAATTGATTACCTTTCCAAAAGGTGAGACTAACTGTTGAAGTGCAGTGATTCTGTCTCCCATCTTCTCTTTCCTCACCTGAAAATCACGAACAAAGCTATATCTTGATTATTTAAAGCATAACTATAGGTAACTATTCATTAAATCTGTATCATGAAAACTCTATCACGCACACACCTTAAAAGCTGGCACAGGAGATGGCGTTTCGTTCCGCGGTCTTTTACTTGAAGTATCACTTGTAGTTTTCTTTGCTATACTATTTGCATCCCTAACTTCTGTTGTAACCTGTTGCATTGAACGCACAAATATCACAAGTATGGATTGAATGTATCAAACGAAATCAAAAACCCTAGACGTGACTTATGTTGAATAGTTGCTACGACAATATCATCCGATTTTCAGTTAGTATCTAATTAAAATGAGTTTAACTTTTTAACAAATTACCTAAAAGATAATTACAGATAACCTTTCATCAAAAGTGACTATTAGTAACCTAAAAAATAAGTCAGATTACTTGCTATAACATGCGCACTTATCTCTCTAAATATTCCGTACGTACCTTTGGTTTCTCATCAGCCGTTTGGTTAGGAAGTTGTACAGGTAAAGAAGGGAAAAAACTTGAGCGGACATCGTTCATGGCATCTGCAGTGCCATTCCAGAGTGGAGTATTATTCGAGAAATGTAACTGCGGCTGCTGATTCGGAGGGGATGATCGGAGAAACTGATGATAATTTGATTGATTATAGGGAGGATAAACTCCTTGCATCATATTTGAATGGCTGCTTCCATAAGCGGCGTTTTCAAGATTTGAACTGTATAATGATTGATGATGTAAAGATAAGCCCTTATTATAATCATTAACAGAAGAATCCTCAGAATTCCCAGAATATATTGTTTGTCTCCAATGATGATCTTGATGTTCAGATGATGCTTCTTGGTGATGATTTGTAGTACCCTTGCTGAAAGTAACCAAAAAAAAAAAAAAACCTAATAAGGTACTATAAATTTCAATTAATAAAACTTGGTCATATTAGCTGGCCGTATATCTGTTACTTACAATAAAGTTTGGTTGCGATTAAGGCCTAAGCCCATCATTTGTAAGTTGGGATCAGATGAAACGTCTCGCCTTACGTCTTCAGATACCGACTCAGAATCCAAGGAAGACCTATTCTTGATGTCCACAATATTTGTCGGCCAATTACCAAAGTTGCTTGCCATATTGCTACTTAGTGCGGTGGATGTGGAAGGAGTAGTAGTAGATGATGATAATGATATTATTCCACTATCAAAAAACCTATTCCTAGTTGTTGATGAAGAAGATTCCCACCAGTTTCCACTTCCTATCTGAAATTCTTCTGCCATGGTTGCCTTTTCAAGATATAAATTGACAAAAAGAAAATTGAAATAAAGAAAAAAGAGAAGGAATTAATTCTTTTTCTTTGGTCTTCCAAGTTGAGCTAATAAGTTGTGATGTCCTTGTTTTCCCACTTTTTTCTGTGGTGTTGAAAGCAAGAATCTTATTGTAAAATTCTCTCTTTGCTTTATTCTTGGTCTTTGGTTTTTGGCTCTTGTTCTTTCGAAAAGAAAAAATGAAATGAATTCGTTACGCTGCATCTAACAATTTATATTATTCCGTTCGTCTCAATTTATGTGACATCTTTCAGATTAATTGAAAAGTCAAATGAGTTTTTCATTATGCTTTTAAAAAGATTTAATTATCAATTATTGTGACTTAGAGTATTTTTTACGTAATCAAATATATATAAAAAAATTATATTCACATTCAAAATCAAAATTAAAATATACTCTAAAAAATGATATCACATAAATTAAAATGGAGGGAGTTTGTCGAGTAGAAATTCATTTGGTACTACTATTTGAGTCAGTGAGACCGGAGAAATGTCCACAATTGGGTTGACTTTTGAGGAGTAATTTGACAAATGAAAGGATCTCCTTTATTAGGAGAATAAATTCTCTGCTTAGCCAAACAGATTAATTAGCTCTTTTTTCATTTTAAGAAATAAAATAACAACAAAATTTGTGTTCCTTTTAATGAGTCTTATCTTAATAGCAAGCAGCAGCATTATCTCTTTTTGTTTCAGCTTAATTGACTTTTTATAAATGCCACGTTAGAAAGGATTTAAGTCAGAGAGTTTATGTTAAGTATGAGACTAACGTGGAAGTGAAGCTTGATGCACCGGTCATTCTCAAGAGAGGAAGTTTCAAGTACTTTGGGTTTATAATTCAAAGAAATGAGGAAATTGACGATGATGTCACATACCATATTAGTGCGGGGTGGATAAAATGGAGGCTCGCATCCGGAGTCTTGTGTGATAAGAATGTGCCACCAAAACTTAAAGGTAAGTTCTATAAAGTTGTGGTTAGACCAACTATGTAGTATGGGGCGGAGTGTTGGTCAGTCGAAAACTCTCATATTCAGAAGATGAAAGTTGCGAAAATGAGAACGATGAGATGGATGTGCGGACATACTAGGAGAGATAGGATTAGAGATGAAGTTATACGGGACAAAGTGGGAGTGGCCCCATGGTGTACAAGATGAGGGAAGCGAGACTGAGATGGTTCATGCAAGTGAAGAGGAGATCAGATGCCACATTGAGTAGGTGTGAGAGGTTGGCGATGATGCGGTTAAGGGGAGGTCGAGGGAGACTAAAGAATTAATGGGGAGAGGTTATTAGCTATGACATAACGCATCTTCAACTTACCGAGGACATGCCTTAGAGAGGGGGATATGGAGGTCGTGGATTAGGGTAGACGGTTAGTTTGTAGTTGAGTGTTGTTGTTGCACCTCGAAATTTTTTCGGGCCGTTTGCGTCGTAAGTAAACTAACGTAAGCTCGAAGAGGTTATGGAACCCGTATAAGGTTAAGGAATACTTTTAACAAGTGCCAAGAAAGTGGCTAAAGGTTCCGAGATCAAGCGAATTGAAGGAATTAAGTTTGTTGAAATTTTGGAAAAAATTGGCAGAATTTTGGACAGGAAATTCTGGTCCAACTTGAAAGAGGAATATCTCCTAGAATATGAGGAGTTATGGAATGAATAGCCTATGCAAATTGAATTTCATAGAGTTTTCTTTCCAATACAACTGACATATCGCAAATCCAAGACGTACAGTTGAAGATATGACTTGTACAAAATTGTGCAATTCGACGGTTGCAGTTCGACGGACCGTCGAATAACAACGGTACCGTCGATGCTGCCGTCAAATTAAGGCGGTGGAGGCTTGTTTCTTGATTATAAATAAGAGGGGCACGACCTTGGGCATGATTCCATTGCTTCGAGCTTACACAAAGTATGTCCATAATGATTCCTCTCTTAGAAATATTAGAAGCATATGTTCTTGATGTTCTTATGATATTGTTGATCCTTATCTTATGATTATTGGTTATTGATCTCATATTATGGTTATTGATCTTATTATTGATGTTGATCTCATCTTATGATTATTGTTCCTTCAAGGTGACATATGTCCATGATAGTAGTTCCATAATGAAAATCGGAGGTTTACCGACCTTATGTCACTCCGATAGAGTCATAGCTTTTCTTTGGGCTCTCATGCATGCTTTATATATATATATATATATATATATATATATATATATATGTATTTTCTCACACTGAGCCGCGCTATAGTCGGCCGGGCAGGCACGTAGATGTGCACACCGCTGCAGTGGGCATGTTATGATATTACCCCGAATGCAGGATGATGATGATATCATGATAACACCGAGCCTATATTGCCGGGTACGGTATTATATATATATATATATATATATATATTTGAAAAAAATATTTTTTTTAAAGGCAAGCATGCATGACATCCGCCTTAAGAGACATTCAGAGGTACAGATTGATCTCTCTTATATTATGGTATCTCTAAATTTTTCATTATGTTGTTATTCATGCCTTACATACTCAGTACATTATTTGTATTGACGTCTTTTTTTCATGGACGCTGCGTTCATGCCCGCAGGTAGACAAGGAGACGGTTCAGACTCATAGACTGATTTCTCAGCAGTTGTACAGGAGCACTCCACTTGTTCCGGAGTTGCAATCTAGTTGGTATGTTCCTTTTGTGTACAGATGGATACGGCGGGGTCTTGTCCCGTCCTTATTATGTTATGCACTCCAGTAGAGACTCGTAGACCGCTATGCATAGTCAGATTTTTCGTGACCTTCTCGGTCTATGTTTTATTGTATCATCATTTTGATAACCTTACCGGCATGTGTACTTGGATCAGTTTGATGATGTATGTATATTATCTTTCGAGCCTATGTCCCATACAGTTTATAATATTTATGAGTTAGCATGATGGCCCATTCAGGTATGGATATGAGATGCATGTACGTGTTGTGGTGCTCGGTAGGTTAGCTCCGGGTGCCGATCATGGCCCTCCAGTTGGGTCGTGACAAAGTGGTATCAGAGCAGTTCTGTCTAAGGATTGTCTACGAGCCGTGTCCAGTAGAGTCTTGTTTATGGGTGTGAAGTGCACCACACTTATAAATAAGAGGCTTCAGGGCATTTAGGATGGCTACCCTTCTTTATATTCTAGATCGTGCCATAGAGTTGAGTCATAGGGTGTAAATCTTCAACCCAGACTTCTGTTGTTATACAGTTTGATGATGACTTCTTCAGAAAGAATTATGGATAATTTGAGGATTGTAATGATGACAGGGGGAGAATTAAGTTACACTTTGGATGAAGACCCAATTGAGGACATACCCTCCATTGAGACGGATCCATCTGAAATCACGTCTTCTTTAAAAACAGACCCCTCGGAGATTCAGGATGAATCAGCGCTGCAGGTATCATCGACTTTGATAAAAGTAAAGGAGCCAGGAAAAGCTCTGATGTTGCCCGTTTTCACCCTTGGCCATAGTAGGACACGTAAGACAAAGGCCAATGCTGGGAGTTGAACCTCAAGCTTCAGATTATGGTAGACCAGTGGAGAGTGCAGGGCATTTCGAGAAACCGAGGAGTTTACAACCTAAGGACCCTATTAACCAAGACTTGACGGTATCTTCAGGGCAAGGCTTAAATGAAGGCGGTGGTCAGACCTAACAGGTTAGTATAGTTGGTATATTTGTGGAAGTTTCAGGTGGCGGTGAACAACCAATAGAGGGACAGCAGGAAGAAGAATTTTTCCAGCCCATGTTAGAGCGATTCGTGCCAAATCAGGGTTCTAGAGTAGGGCCATGGAGAGGCTCACATCCGTCGGAATTTCAAGACCAGAGCAACCAATTATGGAAGGTATATTTGTCGTTTTTATATAGTGTGAAAATTAAGCAAGTATGAATTGAAATATTTTATTTTATGCAAGAACGGTAAGTTATAATGCCCCAAATGATTATATTAAGAAAGGGAAAGGAGTAATATTAAAGAGGAGCCTCTAGTGGAATCTTTGGTCAGACAAAGGGTTAAAATGTTGAATATATTGATAGAATGGTGGAAAAAGATATGTTGTGGTAATAAGGCAAAGAGATAATTAAGCAGGAAAGGGATGTGTGGGAAACATAGTTCGATAAAGAGATTATGTTTACAACATTACGAATGATGGATGTCAAGATGAATTCGTAAGATATGAATGTCTTGCAAGTAAGGGGAGATAGTACAGTATGAGGGGATGAGTAATGACACTAGGTATAATTAGTGTTGTATTAATGTTTATACATACTTGAGGGTGGCATCGATCTATCATATACAATTTTGTTAAGATAACTTTTGAAGTATTACCGATGGGACTTAAAAAGAGAGAGAAGTTTGAGGGGATTTTTAGCCAGACGATAGTAAAAGACTGTGTTATATTTTGAGTGGATAGTAGCCTTAGAAGTGTTTTATTAACGATACATCGATATGATTAGATGGGAATTGTAACTTTCCCTCGAGGTAAGACGTGAAAAGGATACGTATGTATTTAAATATAACCCTTGAGTATGAATATGCCAATGATTTATGAGTAAAAAGGGGTAAAAGCAGGAATTACGAAAATAGAAAAGAGTATCAGTTATAAGGATGATGCTGCTTAAATATCTAAAAAGGGATAGGATACGGAATGCAAGATTCGTGTTTAAAATCATCTAAAAGGTTGTATGTGAGACCTACGGAGTGTTTTAGAGTTATGTAAATTGTTATACATGTTGGGAAAAGAGTATAAGAGTTGGAAGGATTAGAGATTAAACGAATTGAATCGAATCGAATTAAGTTTAGGGGCTGTGCAACTCTACGGGTAGAAGGACGGACCGTCGAGCAGAACGACGGCCAGTTGAGTCACCACCTTAGCCTCTAACCAAGGCTACACAATAATGGTGCAACAGGACGAACCGTCGAGTGGAACGACGGCCCGTCGAAGTGAAGCAATGCAACTTATGTCATTATATAATTTTGATCCATGGTTTATTTTCATTCATTCCTCACATCATCTAGAACTCAAAAATTCTCTCCAAAAGTTTTATTACCACATGATTATTGAGTTAGTAGTACAAGGCTGAATAGCTAATGAACGAAGTGAGTGATGTTTTTAAATGGATTATTTATGTAAGGGGCATTAGAAGAGTTTGAAGTCGCAAATTGATATAAATACGCCCTTCATTAATGAGATGAACGTATAGTCTGAAAGAGACCTGCCTAAAGAACGAGTGTTTATGTAACGAGGAAAGGAGAAGTAGTACCAATCAGGGTAGATTTTTGGAAATAGAATACTATACTAAACACCATTGCAGTGATGAAATGGGGAAGCGAGTAATAGAAGAAAGGTGATTCCTGGAAGGACGGTAATGAGAATTATGAATGTCACAACCCAACCCCGTAGGCCGCGACTAGTGCCCGTGCTGGACACCTAGACGTACCCGATACCCTAAACCAGCATACTATTAGAACATATTAATAAGAGGGTTAGTTGACGCTACTGAATATCACAGATGAACAGGTTTGGCACGTGGAGGCCGATAAGGCCATCGCAGATCAAAACAACCCAAAATATATATACAGAACCTACATAGATACATCTACAGACCTCTACAGAGCATAGCAAAATCATAAGACGGGACAGGGCCCCGTCATACCCCTGAATAACGTACATATATATACCATAGTGACAGACTGTACCAAAAGATGGGCTCTGGATAAAAGAGCGCTCCAAATGGCAGAAAAGATCTCCTAGACGGACGGGTCAGCAAACCTGTCGCTAGTACCTGCGCGGCATGAAAACGCAGCCCCCGAAGAAAGGAGGTCAGTACGAAATATGTACTGAATATGCAAAGCCTGAATTGCAGAAACAAAATCATAACTGGTGCAGAACGTACAGAAAAAGTGAGTAGAAAATCCAAAGTATCAAATGCATATTTTCAAAACATACAGATTGCGTATAGAAAACATATGTCATATCAAATCCGGCCCCTGCCAAGGGACTCGGCAGACAGAACGTGGTCACCCTCCCGACACTGGTGCCACCACAGAAGAATCAGAATAGGGGCATAGCCCCGTAACATAATATGTCAGATCAGATGGCCATAGCAAATCATATCAGAACGAGCGTACATGGCACAACATACCCCACAAACCCATGTACGCGTATACCTGCCCCCTCACATCGAGGCACGGCGAACAATGCAGAGGATCACGCTTGACAACATATCCTGGCCCGGGCTCAGTGTGGGAAACATTGGGGCATCCACGAATAGAGTAGTGAGAAACTAAATGCAATTAAAACATTATAAATATTTTCAAAGACTCAATGAGGCATATCAATGGCAAACCAATCCAATGAAGTCGGACGGGCTCATAATAAGTGAGTTTCGGATGTCATAATGAATTACAGAAGCGTAATCTTTTCTGAAATCGTTCCGAGTGTCAAAACATTTTATAAAACTTGATGGAATATTTAAAACAATTTTTGTTTAGTAATTAAAAGAGTAGTCAGAACATTTCTTTCAAAAAAAAAACTGCTCGAAAACAAGTCTTAAGTACAATAAGGGCAAAACCGGGAATAATGGGCCCACTTCGAGACAAGCAAGGCGGTGGGCTCAAATTACGCATTTTTAAGCTTATGGGGTCACCTACGAAGGTTCTACGAACATTCTATCACTTTCCAAGTAATTTGGGGAAGGTTCGCATAACTCACAAGAAAACATACAAAAAGGGTTCAGTCTTACTGAAGGAAAAAGTGACATTTTCAATTGTGGATTCCGATGGGCAAAAAGTCTTTCGAGGCCCGAATCCGATCCTAGTATACTTAGGGCATGCCAAAAGAAGAATCGGGGTAGCTTCACATACCTTTTGGGCCCCTCACTCTTTTCCAAGCTCACTTCCCGTTTCGTCAAAAATCTGCAAATGGTCACATTTACCAATTGTGAGTTATAGATTCTACGAATTCAACTTCACTCATATTTGTCTACCGAAATTTCGGCAGCACCTCCCCTATACATATAGCACCCCCGAGAATTTAACTTGGCCAAAATAATCAACAACAACCCAACAACAACTTCAACAACAACAACAATCACTACATAACATAATATAGCACAACTAGTATCTTTCCAACATAATATCGCAACCTTCATTCCAACTTCGCATTTCCAAACCAAGTTCAATGTTTTCATATTCATCATTAATCAAGATCATCACCATATAATTTAGAAGCATTTCGTATCATTTTCACAAAATATTCATACAATATACATAATATACAAACTTTCCGCTAAAGTCATAATTCATCCAAAGCTTCTAATCTTTGGCATACATATTCATAACATGTTTTCATCTTCCAAATCTATCAATGATCATCACAATTTGCAACCTAACAACTTCGTTTTTCATAATGTCATAAAATCGTACTAAAACGACATAAGCTTCTACCTTCCATTTCAATGCAAACTTATATCATTTTATCTTCCTTTACATTGCAAGCATCACAACAACACAACTACCACATTAAACAAAATTAATTCGTTGGCATCCTACCAACACCATACCACACGGCCAAACACCTATATTTCAACTTCAACCAACTTTATTCAACTTTCATTTCCAATGTGCATTCCACCATAACCATAGCTAAAATACAACATAAAAATTCAACACACTATAGGTATACATATACATATACACACGGCTACATGCATATATATGTGTCCACTTGGTAAACCTCCATATTTCCATACAATCAACTTATTCCCACATACTACAACACAAACAAGACTTCATAACACAAATAAAAGGGATGAATTCTTACCTTTTTCCTTAGTCTTCTTTACTTGGATATGTGATCACTTCGAGGAACCAAGTGCTCCTTCCTCCAAAACAACTATACCAAGTTGAAAAGGGCACTCAACTTAGTAGAAATTCAACAAGAGAAAAAATTTTGAAGCAAGATTTTTGGTGGTCAATTTTCTATGGCCAAACCCGAAACCCCTCTTTTTTTTGCTCTTGCTTTGCTTGGTTTTCTTGCCTTCTAATTTCTTGAACTTTCTAATGTATATAATACGAAGACTTGGTCTTCTTATATTAATTTGTCACATGACCAAGCACATGACTAAGTGAATGGACTTGGGCCAAGGCCATGTTGGCCGGCCATGCCCCTTGATTTGGGCCTCAATTTCATTAATTTTTTTTTTTAGCCCAATGATTCATAGTCTACGTTTTGTAATTCCCGAAGCTAATTTCCAAAATTCCAAATTTACCCTTAGCCTTATTCCATACTTTCACAGCAATATTCTTTCACGCATAACTCCTACGTTAAAAAAAATCAATTTTGACCTTATTTCTTACAAGTCAAGGATATTTCCAATTCTTTCCAAACGTGTGAAAACACGGGATGTAACAATGAAGACCTCTTTAATGAAAGATTAGGCCATTCAAGGCCAGTATGTCTATGAGGATATGTGACCCTTTACAGGTATGTATGACTGACCAGATAGACTCAGACGACGAACAGTTACAACTAAGATTAGTAGCGGAAATTACTGGGAGTAAGTACTTGCAGGAAAGAGGAGAGCTAAATGGGATGTTGTCAAATACAGAGTAGTGAGTTAGCACCTTAAGGGGGAAGACAAGACAACAAGTATTGGATCAGGAGTATGCTTTGTTAGAAGATGGAAAGATAATGATGAAGGAATTGGAAGCTACCTCAAAGGGATATAACACTAGCAGGCCGATAAGTTGTAAGGACTATTTGAAGATAAACATAACCAATTAATTAGTTATATGCATGACTAAGTAAAGACTGAAAGATAGTACACCAAGGAGGAAATTACTCACAATTTCAAGATAAGGGTGTAATAGGAAGTTCAGAAATAGAGAAACAGAGCAGGATTGAGTATGATGGTACTCGAAGTAAATAGTGGACTAAGATAAAAGTTAAGTGAAATAGCCATCGCGAGCTAATTTCATGGATACGAAGTCTAGCATCATATATCGGTTGGGAAAGCATTGTACAGGAAAGCCTTATAGGGAAAAGCATTCGAGTCAGAATCTAGTAACGTCTTGGTTGAGAGAAGGATGCGGAGTTAACGATAGAAGAAGGTTGAAATGAAAATGAACTATTCGAAAGAAACACGATTATATGACGGTAACAGCATATGATGAAAAGAATAAATGTGTATGATTATATGGAAGTGAAAGCTTATGATGATACAAGAATTCCAGGCATAGAATATTCAAGACGTAAAGGAATTATAGTCGCGTTGTAAGTAAACGAAATAAAATGGGCTTAAATGAGGAACTAAAGGCTAGTGGCGATAGTGAAGAGGATAATGGGAAGTAAGTTCATGTAAGACAAATTCATGGCATTAAGATGAATAAGGATAGATCTAGTACCGAAATGGACATGTTTAGTCTAGAAGGTAGCAGAAAGATGTAGAATTACATACCACATAGATAATATAAGTATATGAGAGGCTTTCTAAGATCCCTATAGAGGTTCAACTAGTGAAGCGTAACGTAGCCGAGGATAGCAATAGCAATATATGGTATATGTTGGCAAACCTGAGTAAAGATATAGTATCCTAGAAATGGTATATCTCTTAAACCAAAGCTCGAAAGAGGATTCAGGGAAAGAGTATCTCAGTAAAATGGATTCCTAAGATATCAAACCGACTTTATGCTAAATATAGCGAGGGTAGATGGCCTATTCAGAGGCAACAAAGATGTATCATGACCTTGGTGAATCAATAAAAGGAAGATATTACAGAGTTCGTGGTCCATTAATAAGTAAACAGAAGTCTGAGAGACTGAAGTATCATATGAATATGTCATCGAGGAATGAGGGAATGATCAGTATGGATTTTGTAATTGTAAGGAATCAGGCAAGCTATATATGAAATTATTCGGTTATCTAGTAACTTTGGTTACCCAGTTAAGATGTCCAGTTCTCTATTAGCGTTTGAGGATTATTACATTCAGAGAAACCTGAAGAATATAGAGTACCCCAGTATTGCTTTACACCTTGAGATAAGTGGGTAGGTAGAGCACATTTTTCTGATGTCCAAGGATATGTCATGAGCATGTATATTAGAACTTTGAAGAGAATTGGGACGATCAGTTAGTGTGGATTGAATTTGCATATGGTATTAGTCATCATTCTAATATCCAGATGGGCCCGTATGAAGCTCTATAAGAATGGGAGAATGTTAGATTCTTTGAAATTTTGAATCTCGCCCCCGAAAAGATTTATGAGAGGTAATAACGAGGATAAGTTGACCTTGGATACCTTAGATTTCACAAGATGATAGTCGAAGGATCTACGGAATTTACCCTCAGAATCGGAATCTGTATATTCAGTCTTTTACATGTCTATGCTTCGCAAGTGTATTGAGATCCCCCACATTTGTACCAATTGATGATATTTGGAGTACAGAACAATTATCGTATGAGGAATTTCCTACTACCCTCTTAGATCTCTAAAGTTCTAGGGTTATGGATTGAGAACCAGAGATGTAGCCTCGGTAATAGTACTATGAAAGAATGTGAAGGTAGAAGAGATGACTTGAGAAGCTAAGAAATATATGAGATCCAGATATCCGCATTTGTTTCCATTATCAAAGGAGATTCAGACCGAGACATCATAACCTTCAGGTATGCGTATGTTGTTAGTTACTATCATTGGTGTGCGGGGCCATTGTTATTCCTGATTGTTGTAGCTCTAGGTGGCATTGTGTTGTTCGGTTGCTGGGTGGCAGGTTGGTAGTGGTACAGTTACAGGGGAGGCTCGGCCGAAATTTTTATACCCCTAAGAGTCTAACATTCGAGGACGAATGTTCCTAAGGGGGGGAAGAAAGTTACACCTTGAAAATTCTCGCGCCGTTTGCATCGTAAGTAAACTAACGTAAGATCGGAGAGGTCATGGAACCCTTATAAGGTTAAGGAATACTTTTAACAAGTGTCAAGCAAGTGTCTAAAGGTTCCGGGATCAAGCGAATCGAAGGAATTAAGTTTGTCGAAATTTTGGAAAAACTTGGCAGAATTTTGGACAGGAAATTCTTGTCCAACTTGAGAGAGACATATCTCCTAGAATATGAGGAGTTATGGAATGCATAGCCTATGCAAATTGAAGTTCATAGAGTTTTCTTTCCAATAAAACTAACAGATCAAAAATCCGAGACGTACAGTGGAAGATATGCCTGTACAAAATTGTGAGATTCTTCTGTGCAATTCGACGGGCCGTCGAATAACGACGGTACCATCGATGCTGCCGTCGAATTGAGGCGGTGGAGAGTTATTTCTTGATTATAAATAAGAGAGGCACGACCTTGGGTTCATATTTTCACAAAATCAGATCCTTCTAGACTCCTCAAGATCTCTCAACTATCCTAAACCTTCCATTAACATCCCAAACTATTTGAAGAAAGGATCAAGCTTCAAATCTGCAAATAGTTCATGAAAAGTGATTGTTCTTGCTTATACTTGGAGTTGTGATGAACTTGGTCTTGAAACAAGTTGTGTGAGTTGAATATCTTCAAGTATAAGGTATGTATAAGTGAAATTCCATTTTACCCCTTTAATGATCGGTCAACTAATCTATAGTTACCGGTCAATGGTTGGAAGTTGAGATAAGAGGATGAAAATATCGATTGTTCAATGTTGGGGGAGGTATTTGATTTTCAGAGTAAAGTTAGAGGACTAAAATGATTTTCACCCAAAACTCAATCTAGATTTTATTCGTTCTCAGGCATTACGAGGACCTATCAACCAACAATCAAAATGTAGTCGGACAACTACAGAAGAAGAGAATGGCTCAATTATACTTAACACTATAAAAATTCCTCCCAAGTAGTGTGTTCCCCTTCAAAAGACATTTCTTGGGGTACATATATGACCTAGCATGTTTAGGAGGTGCGGAATGAAAAGCTAAAAACACACGCCTTTAGGCTCGCGAAGTGAGAGGTTGACGAGCACCTCTTCGCCAAGATTCAACAGCTGCACGCTATGGCGCCTGTAGCCTTCACAGGACTTATGACTGTTTTGCAACGCTGCCAACATCCTTGGCTGGCTAGACTGGTCGCAATGCGAGCATGTGGACGTCCACGAGCTTCAGCTGATCATCGTGTATTTCAACTCCATTTTGCATCATCTTTTTCTATTTTCATCCATATCACTCCTACACATCATAAACATATGATTAGCTCGAAAACACCCAAGATAACGATGTAATTACAACACAATTATTAGTAAGATATGAGGTGATAACGTAATTTATACGTTTAGCCCAACATCATATATTCTTAAGAAAATCATTTAATAGCATTAATCATATATAAACATCAGTCTAAATTACAATTAGAAAAAAATTGTGCCTTTTTGGTTTAATAAACTGACAATTAATTTGGACGATGCTTTTTTTTTTTTTTTGCCTAAAGTGACAAATAAAAGAACTGGAGGCACGGGAACAGTTGACTGAAATATAACTTTGTTGATTCAACATAGAAGGAATTAAATCTTCAAGTGGGAGGAATTTATAATATTAGGTACGAGTATGGATGTACCAGTAATATAATTTTTGCTTAGACGTCTCTGTATTATATTAGGAAGTTTATTAATTATATAAATAAATATTTAATTGCGAACCCAATAACTAAAACGAGCTATGATTTTAATTACAAATTCAAATCTCATAAACTTCAAATCCTGACTCCGTCTTTGATCTTCAAATGCAGCTATAAATGGGAGAAGGGCAAGTAGATGTATACTAGTAACATATCATGCCTTACACTGGACGAAAATTTGAAATAATGAGGCAGATTATGTATACTCTCCTTTCTACTCTCTGAAATGGAGAAATCACATTAACATACTGCATTTTAATTTGCTCTATAACACACTAGCTTCAACAATATCCTAAATCTTCCACAAGACTAATACTTAATTATTCAAGAAGAAAAAAATCCCAAGGAGGGGAAAACACTAGCTTAATGATGTGAAATGATTACCGATTGTATATTTTGTCATTTGTTTTTTGTGCGTGCGTGTGGATGAAAACTTATTTACCATTAGATTATTGACACACGAGCTCTGAGAATGTGCTTTACTACTACCAGTTTAGATCATTGACCTAAATTAGTATTTCTTCGCATGTTGAGGTCTCTCCTATGTTAGTTTATTTATTATAATTAAATAATATATATGATGACTAACAAAAAACAAAACCATGCAAAAGCAAAGAAGGAGTATAAATTATAATTATATCTCTGGATAAAAGTTTCTAAGAGTAGGATAGAAGCAACGAATTGAAAAGGCCGGCTACAATTAGGGCTGTTCACAGTTTTGGTTAAAACCAAAACCAAACCGAAAATTTAACCAAACCGAATAAAAAAACCGACATTTGATTTGGTTTGGTTTGGTTTGGTTTTAAATTTGAAAAACCGATAATATTTGGTTTGGTTATGGTTATAGTAAAAAATAACCGAATAAATAACCGAACCGAACCGATAATTATATACATAAAAATTTATAATTATTTATATGTACAATATTAGTTTTTTATAATTAATTAATAATATTGTATACCTTTTAATTATTAATTTAGTTTTAGTCTACATATTTTTAAAGCCCATGTTTTAAAACAATATGCCCAAGCCCAACAATCCGAGCCCAAGTCTTAACCTGTGAACACTGAACAGCCCTTTAACTGTAAGGATAAAATGTAAAAACCCTACAATCTCTTTTCATTTCACATTTCTGATTTCTGAATTCAGATTTCTGTTCCAACCTAAGAACAAGACAAGCAGAGGCTCATGTTTCTTACATAGTCACGGTCATAGACTCACAGTAAAGGCTCAAGAGCAACCTCAACTCTTCAAGAACAAGGCTGTCAAATTTTGAGAAGGTTTGTAAGAATTTGTTTCAAATTTTAAGTTGATTTTAAGTTGTTTCCTTTTTTGTTTCGAATTTTTAAGTTGATTTTAAGTTATTTCCTTTTCGGTTTTGAATGTTTAAGTTGATTTCAAGTTGTTTCCTTTGTTAGCTACTTGATTTTAATTTGTTTCCTTTTCTGTTTCGAATTTTTACCTTTATAGTGGGATTATACTGGGCTTGTTGTTGTTGTTATTTTTTCTTGTCCGAATAGGTCCTAAACTTCTAATATTTTTCAGATGAAAAGGGCAGAGGTTGAAGATTTGGAGGTTGAAGATTTGGAGGTTGAACATTTGGAGGTTGAAGATTTGGAGGTTGAACATTTGGAGGTTCCTAAAGATAGTTCAGTAACAACAACATCTGCTGTAACTGGTAATGCTCCTAATACTTCTTCCGTGCGTAAACCACCTAAAAAAAAGAAAAGAACTACTCCTTGTAGTCGAGACCCTAGCCCTAGGGATAATGGTAGAAAAACATCTGAAATTTGGGATCATTACACACAGTTTACTAATAAAATGGGGGAATTGAGGGCAAAATGCAAGTACTGCCCCAAAGACTTCGCTTGCCCTTCTAATTATGGGACTTCTAATCTTTGGGGACATTTGCTTAACAAGTGTGAGAAATACCCTTTTAAGACTATTGATAGGAAGCAGACAACACTCAATATTAAACCTATTAAAGGAGGGGGACAAGGAGGTTTGGAAAAGGTTGTTTATAATGTTGTCGAAGTTAGAAGGGCCATTGCCGAGTTTGTTATAATAGATGAACAACCGTTTAAAGTCGTTGAGGGGGAAGGCTTTAAGAGGCTAATGGCGGTTGTTTTGCCTAATTTTGAGTTACCTTCTCGCATTACTGTTGCTAGACAATGTTTAAAAATTTATGAAGAAGAGAAACAAAAGCTTAAAAGGCTTGTTAAAGATCAACGTGTTTGTCTTACTAGCGACACATGGACGTCAATCCAAAATTTGACTTATATGGTCATTACTGCTCACTGGATTGATGATCAGTGGAATTTGCAAAAAAAAATTCTTAACTTTTTTCAAACTCCAGATCATAAGGGTGAGACAATTGCAAAAGGAATTGAAGCTTGTTTGTTAGATTGGGAGATCGAGAACATATTCACGGTAACACTAGATAATGCATCAGCTAATGATGCTGCAATCAGGTACTTGAAAGGGAGAATTAATGATTAGAATGGTGTCATATTGGGAAATGATTTTTTACACGTTCGGTGTAATGCTCATATCTTGAATTTGATTGTAAAAGAAGGATTGAGTGAACAAAATGAGTCCATTTCTCGGGTAAGGCGTGCTGTGAAATATGTTAAGTCTTCTCCTGCAAGAACTGCTTCCTTTAAGTCATATGTTGAGAAGGTAAAACTAGACACCCATGGCCTTTTGAGTTTGGATGTTGAGACGAGGTGGAACTCTACATACTTGATGTTAAATACAGCTGTACAATTTGAAAAAGCCTTTTCAAGAATGTATATTGATGATCATAAGTACTTTAACTATTGTCTTGAATTGAGTGGAACAACAGTGCATCCATCTTCGGAAGATTGGAAGAATGTGAAAGTCTTTCTCAAATTTCTTGAGATTTTCTATAAAACCACTTTGAAGTTTTCGAGTACTTTGCATGTTACTTCAAATTGTTTCTTCCATGAGCTTTTTAATCTTCAAAGCATAATTGTCCAGTATTCAAATTGTAGCGATTCAATTTTGACTGATATGGCTAGGAAGATGAAAATTAAGTTTGATAAATATTGGGGTGATTTTGAGGATATGAACATGTTGTTATTTGTTGCCGTTGTGTTGGATCCTCGCTATAAAATGAAGTATGTGAAGTTCCTTTTTAACAATTTTTATGATCCTTTGGATGGAAATGGAAAGTCTACTAAAGTGGTGAACACTTTAACTCGCTTGTATAATCATTATAAGAATTCTATTTCTGGGCCTTCTAGTGAAAATATTGGAGATCAAACTAGTGTGATGAGTCAAATTGGTGCAATAAATAGTTCTGATGTGTGGCAATCGCAATGGGAGAAATTTCTTGAAGATAAGAATGATGTTGATAATAAGTCTGATCTTGAAAATTATTTGATGGATGATCTGGAGAAGGTTAAGGATTTCAATATCTTGACTTGGTGGAAATCTTCATCTGACAGATATCCTATTGTCTCTAGGATTGCAAGAGATGTGCTTGCTATTCCTACATCTACTGTTGCCTCGGAATCAGCTTTTAGCACCGGTGGTCGGATACTTGATTGTTATCGAAGTTCTCTATCGACAAAGACAGCTGAAGCTCTTGTTTGTTGTCAACAATGGTTGCGGTCAACATCTAAAGAATGCAAGCTTGAAGACCTTTTAGAAGAAATTCAAAATCTTGAGATCGCTGAAAAAGGTAATTTTACATAATTAACTATATGAATATTTGTTTCACTTACTGCTGCTGCTGGAAACTGAGCTACTGCTGAACTATGCTGCTGCCACAGTTTCAGCAGTTGGTAAAAATTCGAAACAGACTGTCAAAATTCGAAGTTGTTTCCTTTTCTATTTTGAATTTTTACCTCAAGTACAAGACTGTCAAACTCCTAATTGTCATCATGCTTAAAACATGCAGAAAAATGTGATTGGTTTAAACCTTGTTTGGTCCATTTTTGCGTCTTATAATATTGGGATTTATCATTCATGAATGGACTTGTATTGCTGGATATTCTCTGAGTTTGATGTTACTAGTCTTTTTTTTTTTTAAACAATGAAGTCTGCTCAAAATATTACTAAAAGCAAAAACTGAACCATGCAGCACATGTAGCATCTTTTAAAAACAGATAAGCTGAAATCTCAATCTCCAACGCACTACTGAAAGGTTAGTTATAAAGTGTATTGTTTGTGTGGAAGTTAAGTTTTGTGCTACTTTTATATTTAAAAATTTCATGTTGACGTCTTGACGATGCAAATTAAGGAAACTGTGAGTCTTATAAAGTGTATTGTTTGTGTGGAGTCTTATCATTTGAATTGTTAAAAATACACTGCTTTTATAAAGTGTATTGTTTGTGTGGAGTCTTAATTAGCAACTTTATAACATGGATCAGCCTTATGCTTGATTGTCTTCCAATATGTCATCTTTCTTTACTTTAGAATCAAAAGGAGACTTCTAAATCTGTCTGTCAACACCTTTTCTTATAACTATATTCTTAACTCTTGAAAGGACCAGTTCCACCAAAAAGGTGTAATGTCAATAAAGCAGTCATAAGATAACCTTTTGGCACTTGAAAACATTCAAAGCTAGTGCTAGTAATACTAGTACAAAATAATGTACTTTGTTTACGAACTGATGCCTTCCTTTATCAGAGGCAGATGCAGCCTTATTTACTGGTTGGTTCAACTCAAATGCGCAATGGATTCAACGGCGAAAATTAAAAGATTGAACTCATTAAATCTAAATTCTGGATCTGACCCTACTTCCTTTCCTATACAGATGATTCTTGGAAATGCGATTCTTGAATCAATATAGTAACTACTAGTAAAGCAATCAAACAGTAAACACCCAACGCAAAGTATGTAGTTATCATTTGAATTGTTGATTGCTGATTTGGATTCTTAAAATCAATAATGGAATTAACAACTGTTTTGTGTGAGGCAAATTAAGGAAATTGTGGTGCTGCTGTTACACTTTAAGTTTTGGGGCAAAGTTGCTGCTATATTTGTTGGCTAAGCTGCTATACCTTTATGTTTTTAGGCATTTAATGCCTAATATCGTGATTTTTTTTGCAGATTCTCTGGGCACTGTTTTGAGCATTGATTAGTTTGGAGCTTAAGCTAAGGAAGATGGTAGAAGTACTTTTGATTATATTATGGATTCTCTAGTTAGTTTAGTTTTAATATGTAATTTTTTCATTTTTATGGATAAAGTTGTTTGTATTTTAGAACCTCTGTTTGACTTGTTCTTTTGAATCTAAACTGCTTTGCAAGTTTGGTTCACCTGAGTTGCCATCAGCTTGTGGGCAGTGAGGAAAAAAGAGCTTCATAAGAAATTTGAAGAATGTAGAGATAGAATATTTGAATTGTCGCGGCTAGTCATAAACCGAAAAACCGAACCAAACCGAACCAAACCGACAATAACCAAACCGGTGGTTATTATTTTACTTGGTTTGGTTATGGTTTTAAACATTTAAAAACCGACTAAATTGGTTTGGTTATGGTTTTGACCAATAACCGACCCAAACCGAACCATGAACACCCCTAGCTACAATCAATGAATTATTTGCTTTCCACCAACAACAGATTTTCTTGTGATACTTAAAAAGCTATAAAGTGTTTACACCATTTAACTTCTATTCAGTTTTTATAGGTCGAAATTAATGGCCCCTTAAACTTGTAAGTAAATTTCACTTAGATACTCAAATTAAGGACTGTTTTAATTAAGCACTTGAACACATAATAACGTGCTTCTATTAGATTCCGACTCAGATTTTAGAAAGGTTATTGTGCGTGTTAACAAGCGAATTACGTAAATAAGTTAATCACAGAAAATATTTCTCCCCCTTCAATTAAACACATCAACATTAATTGAATATATATGACGTTTTACAGCTTATTGAGGTTAACACATATAATTAAAGGAGGTGACATATTCTAAGTAGTTAATTTATTTGGGTAATGGACGCTTGAGAACACGTAATTTAAAAAAAAAAAAAAAGAGTTAACAGTATCTAATATTTCATAGTTTGAGTGTCTTGATGGAATTTTCTATCTTCGATGTTCAACTACTTTATAACTTTAAATAAATTTTTTATTTAAACAAACCTTTTAGTCCTATAAAACAGAGAAGGCAGAAAGCGGCACGGACCAAAGATGGAGTAATTTAAATACAAGTTCTACACATAAGTGAATAAAGGTCCGAAACAGGCAGGCAGGTAGTGGAAAACAGTGTTTTGACTCTTATGTGTTTTGAGACAATATAAAGGTCAACGTATTTGGGCCCACACGCTTGGGGAGACAGTGGGACCCGCTCAACACCTAAGAATCAGAGCCTGAGTGCGATACTAACGCTCTTCAAACGAATAACACAAAAGCTGAATTGACCGGAAGAAACTTAAAAGTCGACACAATCTTATACATAAACGCATGATGTTTCTATTGAATACTTACATTATAAATTTATTTCAATCAGACACTTTTTGTATAATTAGTCAAATATATAAAGTGAGTGTAACACACTCGCTAATGATATATCAAAGTGGTGAATTAAATGAAGATTGGTGGTGAATTATTAAGAAAATAATATGTGAGTAAAAAAATGTATCTTAAATACCTAGTGATACATTAAAGGGATAAGACATAAAAACACACTTGACAATTGTAAACTTGTCAATTACACATTGAAACTATGCGGGAGTCCTATTATCCCTTGAACTTAATTTTTCATATTATTTAACCCCCCCCCCCCCCCCCAAAAAAAAACGAACTTATGCTTTCGTATTTTTCGTTTTCAGGATCTCTTTCGTATTTTTCGTTTTCAGCATAAGTGTTCTGCATGGAACATACTGAAACAAGTGAAAAAGTCCAGGCCCTCGTGTATATATTAGATGCAAAGAACAATTTCAGCTATAAAAATGACCGGAAAACTTATGCTTTAAAATATATACTATAGATAATAAAGTGAAAATCCAACCACCCATAAAGGGGTTGAGACTTGAGAGATGATGAAGTCCAGTCGATTTGGAAATGAAAGAATTGATCAAATGAAAATTTAAAAGACACTAAGAATTTTTTCCAGTATAACCGCCTATTTGTAAATGGTATGTTTAACTTATTTTCTTTGTTAAGCAATCAGTGAAGGGTAAATAATACGAAAAAATAAGTTAGTGGGGCAATAGGACCTCCGTATAGTTTAGGTGTGTAATTGGTAATTTCACCATAGTTTAGGTGTGTTTCTATGTCTTATGCTTAAATAAAATGTAATATTTTTTACATAAACACTATTTGTTAAACACTAACGCTTCACCTGAAAAATAAAATTAATTTAGTTCTTGGTGATCAACTTTTTTCTTTAAAATTTTAAAACTATGTAAATACATTTGTGCGACCAAACATTACATTTATAATTAAACTATAATTACGTTACCTCGAATAATTAGATCGTTGTAATTATTAAACTTTATAATTACTATGTTGTGTAATTACTACCCTAATAATTATACCATAATTACAAGGTGTCCTTCCAAACATGCTCTTAAAGATTTTGTCTTCTTCTTTAGTACATATATACTAGCCGCCAATGTCTCCATATCACAGCCCCTTCACTACCGCGACTGCTCTGCCGCTGCACTACACCGTAAAAGAGAACAACAACAACAATAATAACGTATCCAATGTAATCTCATAAGTGGAGTCTGGGATAGGTAAAGCGTAAGTAGACCTACCTCTACCTTGGAAGGTAGAGAGATTGTTTGCGTAAAAGAGAAAAAACAAAAACAAAAAAATAGTTACAACTGCAAGATTAGAAATTTAGAACCTCATGATACAAATAAAGAAAAATCAATCGCATTAATTTAGTAGTTTCTGATCCAGTACAGCCGTGATGGCGTAAATTTACAATGAGGATTGAGCTAGCTACACCAAAGCAGTTCAAATTTTTTATTTATTTTTAAATGATAAGGAATGTTGATTCGCTTCTTCATAGTTGCATTACTCAAAACATTTGGTTAGTCACCTTTCCCATTGCTCCTTATTTTTTTCCTTTTTAAAAGTTTAAACATGTCATAAAATAATATACATTGACCCAGAGATACTGCACTCATACAAAACGTACATAACATATTCATAATATACAATGTATGTCATTGCATGTATTTTGTATATCGTGTGTGCAATATATATCCAATGACACATAGAATAGTAACATACACTCGACATACACTAAACATATACCAAAACAAACCAAACATACCCCATACATACTATGAGATATGCAACATACATCCCATTTTTCACATTCAAACCACCATCACCACAAACCACCATAAGCAGTAGCACCACCTATTCCACTATTAGAGTAAAATTCTCTTCTTCTAATCCTTTTTTGGCCACTTTTCCTATCAATACTCTGCTAGACATCTCAAATACTTCGCCTGTTTCAGTTAATGTGTTAATATAAAACTTTTTAAAACGAAGGATACTATTCATATTTGATAATAAGTTAACTCAATTACATTTCTTATTTTACTCTTAATGATAGGATTTTGTAGGTATAACATATGTTATATTATGTTTAAGGTCATATTTTAGTAATTTTGTTATTATATTTGTATGTCTATAAAAAAATATTATTTAGGACAAAATAAGAAGTTTAAATTAAAGAGACCCCAACCTAACTGATTCATTTTTTTTAACGGGCTCATTCTTTTGGAGCAGAGGGAGTATTACTTTACTTACTTAGAGATGTAAAAAGATGTAAGTTTGTAGACCGGCTAGGTTATTAGTTATTACCCGTTGGATATACTATTAATCATGCGGTTTGATTATAGTATTATGATTTATTTTTTATGGAACAATTGTTTATTTATTTATTCAATTCAATAAAGTCTTATTTTAAATATATCATTTGTTCATATGTGTGTCATTTACTTATATAGTAGATGATTTGGTGTATGGAGTTTTAGGTCATGCGTAGAAGATTAAATTATTGGTTCTTATAAATTATAAAATTAATGTTCACAATCAAAGATGAAACTGGACAAAGTATCTTGATAATTGTATACAAGAAATTTGGGTTTTGACGACCACTCCTTAACGTAGGGACCTGAATCCGGTCGTTATAAATATATCTACAGCGACCAAATTATATTCCGGTCGTGAAAATCATATTTTAACTCGTCAATAGCGAGGGGAGACGATCCCGTCTTCAAAAAGCATCATATCCCGTCGTTAAAACTAGATTAGAAAAGAAAAAAGCGCCAACTCTTTCCCTCAAATTTTCCCAACCAAAGTCTGACTCCCTAGACACAAACAAAACTGACCCAGGGACGCAAATCACCATCGCCCAAGATGCCATCTCTATCTCTAACTTCCGCCTTTCTTTCGAAAATTTGGGTCTTTTGTTTGATTTTCAAAGATGACATGAGGTTTGATGAAATACTTGTTGTCTCTCTTCTAATTTATCACTTGCGTTCTCGGACTGTCGTCTGCATCCAACATCACTGTCTTCCCCAAATGCCTTCTCAAAATTTCCATTGATTATTAAAGATACTAACTCATCTTCTTTTTTCATTCCTATGTGTTTTAATTCAGTTTATTGTTTCAGAGGGGAATAATAAGACTACCAAAGGTAAGCGCTTCAATCTCTAGTTTTGCAATGAGGGTTTCTATTACGGTAGCTTTTTACTTTCAAATTTTCAATTTCTTATTTAGTATAGCTGTTTATTTTATTTGATCTCTACTAAGCATTGGTATTATGAATGAATTGCTATTTACAAATTGATATGTATAAACCCTTATTAAAATGATTGATATATGTAAACAATTAGGCCATTCATATTGAGATTGACAAGTCCTTGATTTTTGTACCTTTATCTTTAGCTTTTCTGTCGGAATATTGGGGCTTTTTTAGAAAAATAAGTTATGAAATGGCACACATAACTTGTTTGATGAAATGCATGTGTTGTGACAATTAGACAAATTTTGAATTATTAGGAATTGAGTGTTAAGGATTGTGCTGGACGGTTATGAGGGAATCACATAAGTATATGAACATCACGGGTTTTTCTAGTTTCGAGGTCCTTATAATAACTAGTGGGCTAAGTGTTTATAAGAATTGATGTAAGAAAAAAAAAAACCCGTCCTATTTACTTCTCAGTCAATCATTTTCTGTTTAATGTAATGATGCTCAAAGGAGTGTAAAATTCCTTTTTGAAGAGTGACTATATATTGAATATGCTGAAGCAGAGGAGTCTAGAAAACAAAGTTAGCTTGTAACTGTGCGAATCGTCACCTTTCATAAGTAGAGAAAAACGAGGATGAAAGATAGAGAATGTACAATAATTCAAGTGTCGTTGGAGGGGGAGAAAGACAGGGGAGAAGAAACATGTTTTCTTATATAGTGAAGAGTTGAGAAGTAGACTTCATCGCTAATCGTAGATTTTAAACAAGCTAAATTTTAGAAGATGTATACAAAATTTTCACTAGTCACTTGTACATGATTATAGTAAACACAAAGTTAATCTCAGTTAAGTCAACATAGTTTGTACAGGGACCAAATATTGAGTGAAGTGTAAAAGCCAATTATAAGAAGAAAAGCATAGTATAGACTTATGATCGAATTAACTACGCTTCAAAGCCGAACTAGTCGGGGTTAGTTATATAAATCATAGCGCATATATTACGTATTAACTACTGACTGAACTATACACAGGGACTAGTTAATCATGGTACTACAGTGAGTCAGTGACTATCATCACGAGCTTAGAATAAAAAGTCATGTCCCTAGTTTCTTTTTTATTTAGCATTTGTTGGTTTCTCCACTAGTTTAGATTTGTAACATCTCTACATTATATTAGAGTTGTCATAGTCTAAACCCTTGAGAAGCCCTTTCAGCAGCATGAATATGATGTATGACAATAATACTCATATTTTTTTCTTATATCAATTTATATTCAGGGTGTTCAGCACTGAGTTCTCCAAATACATTTTAGCAATTCCTTTGTCCTTTTTCATTTTTGTTCTTGGTTAGGTTATTTATAGAAATATGAGCTTATATTTGATGATTCTTTTAGTTACGAGGAGGAGGAGGATTTGAATGTGTTTTTCTCAGTTGATGGATGGGATAAATGCCTATATTGCTTTATAATGTTATTGTTATGTTGATGTTATATTAATGCCACTTTGGAAAGGTCTACTTCATTTTGACTTTATTACTTTGCTAAAGACCTTCAGTAGCTTGAACATTTATGTTCTCCATTTTCAATTTTAGCAAAATCCATAAGTTTTTTATTCATGTAAAAAGTTCAACAAAAGAGTTGCTTTACTCATGCTTTCGGAAATGCCATTTAGAAGCATGTCAGTATCAATATATTTGCGATTCTGAAATACTAGTCTGAGGATGGTTTTACGTGTAACTAGATGTGCTTATATTTTATATTAGCCAGAGAACTTTGACCTAGATCATTTTGTACTAAATACTTTCTTGGTAATTGCAAGGTTTGAGTAACTTTAGTTTGATATGGGTCTTTCATGTATTTGCTGCTAGTACTTTGTTAAAAGTCTTACCATGGAACGTCATCTTCAAAGATTTTCTTGCTTTGCTGGTAGTGTCCTTTTATTGTTAGTGTTGTGATTTTATATGCTTAAGAACATGTGCACATTTGATACACATGCTGGTTAATAGTTTTTTGTTTTAAATGTATTAGTATATTTGAGGAAAACCATTTTAAAAATGTTTGGTGTAATTTCGAAACTAAAGTGGACATTTTGAAGATACTTTAATTTTTACCAGGGAAAAGGCTTATATACTTCAATACATTCGAGAAAACTATAGGGTGACACGCCCTAATCATTTATGAGGTCCTTAGCTTTAGATTATAATTTTAGAACTCTACTAACTTTGTAGCTACAGGAAGATGAATGGAAAAAAAGATTTTAGAATTATGTTTTGATAATCTACATTTGGGGAGGATTCATGACATGTTTCTTTTCCAACTACTCAAAAATGTATTGCTGATACTTTCAGTTTTCACTATCTAATCACTACCAAAATCTTTCTCTACTTTCTATCCAATAAACTTGTTGTCTCTTTCTTTATTTTATCCTTCTCCAGCTAGATGATGTATGTGTATTCAAATTTCACATGACAAGTGACTATGCTGGTTGTAAACCTGCCAACGTATTTGCTATGATATAAACTCAGTAAATATTTCATATGTACACCTTTAATTTGATTGGTTAGTTTATGATGAAAAGATTGAAGTACAAAATAAGAAAAGCACTAGTGAAGATTACATTTCGTGACTTGTCAAATATGCATGTTCTACTTTGAGCTGCAGAACTGGGATAAATTTAAGTCCTCAATTGGTGCATATATGGCTCCTACAGGCTGGTATAGGTTAGAGCAGTGGCAGAGCCACATAGAGTCGAGGGTGTTCATCCAAACTCTCTCGGCGGAAAAAAATACTGTTTTTACAAAGTTAAAATTATTTTTTATGTATATATATATATTAGATCTTAAACCCCCTTAGGCTTCTTCGTCTCTTTACTTTTTTATATTTTGAACCCCCTCGGCGGAAATTCTAGCTCCGCCACTGGGTTAGAGTCTAAGCTGGTGTAAAGATGATCCTCGTTTTGTGCCAAATGTGAGTAAATTGATGTTTTTAGATAGATTTTCTTGGACTTTTTTGGTTGCACTGACAGGTTACAAAAGGTTTATTGAAAGGCAGGAATGTGCACGTGGTAGCAGTAATGTGGCTCAACTACAAGTTAGTTAGAAGGAGGGAGAAAGTTAGTTAGGAGGATAGTGGGGGCTTAAGTACAGCTGTACACATGTCAGTGGAGCAAGTATAAGTTGTATAAAAAGATCTACTAGATCACATGGATTGGATGATGGAATAATTGAACCTCCACCACTGCTTCTAGCTATTGCTGTGATCAGCATAAGCTCATCATGTAAATTCATCATGATAAGAAACTGATAAGCAATATCGATCATAAGTTTCTGGTGTATATTTTGTGTATACGATCCACTATTTTTCATGGTATCAGAGCAGCGAGATTGGGACGATTGGCATTGAAGATTCTGTCACCACTTTGCATGTCGAAGAAGCTGAAAATCACCATTAATAGGTGAAATTGAAGAATAAAAAGTTTTCGAAACAAATAGATCAAAGCAAACTGTAAATTCAGCTGTGCAATGGCACCACCAACAGTTGAAGGTACACCAGAAATGATTACAAAAGCAGCACCAAAAACAGTTGCTGAACTCGAACACAATCACCCTCTATACATGCAAGCCTCAGATACACCAGGTGTGGCATTGATAGGATTTAAACTCACAGGACCAGAGAATTATGCTCTCTGGAGTAGATCAATGAAACTAGCTTTGTTGGTGAAAAACAAACTTGGCTTAGTAGATGGAACATGTGTAAAAAGAGCTTACAAAGGTGAATTAGCAGATCAATGGGAAAGATGCAATGCTGTAGTATTGTCATGGATAAGTAGCACTGTTGTCACGACCCGACTAGGGGGCCGCGACGAGCACCCGGTGCTAGCCCACCCGGGCACCCTCTTAGCTCTCTTATGCTTACATCTAGGTGAGCCACATAATTAGACATGCATTTCCATTCATTCATCAAACTAGTCCCATTGGACGACATTACCATTATATCATAATTGGCATTTATGCCACATCAATGTACATGGGCCAACGTGGCCAACAAAATGATATACAACATATAGGCCGACAAGGCCAGACATAACTAACCACATACACGTGACTACGAGCCTCTAAGAATAGTATGATATATCACATGAGCGGGACAGGACCCCGCTATGCCCATAATTATATACACAAAAGAATAGGTACCCCAAAAAGGTATGGCTCCGAAGGAAGTGGAGCTCTCTATGCAATCTCAGAATAAACAGCTATGGATCAAGTCTGTCTCCCTGTGCACCTGCGGGCATGACGCGGCGTCCACAAACAAAAGGACGTCAGTACGAAGAATGTACTGAGTATGTAAAGCATGATCAACATCGATATAGAAACATAATAAACAACATATGAAGTAGCATAGGAGGGAAGACAATAATATCATCGTCATAGCACTTACTTGCCTTTCATAGGGACTTCCCATTTCTCACACATACTCGTGCCATATTTGTGCTCGTATTCGTATCCATATATATGTCCTTATCCGTATTCTTATACATAGTCTTATCACATTCATATTCATATTATAAACATAGTCATTTTATATACATAACATTTACATAGCATACCCGACCTCATAGGATCGGTGTTTTATACATGCTTGGCCAACCAAGGCTCAAGGTCATACATACCTGGCCCTACCAAGGCATCAGGGTTATCCGTACCATCTGCAGAGGTGTGCGCGCGTTACGTAATCGTATACATACTTTATACATAATCATATACATATATCCTACCCGGCGTTATAAGCTCGGGGTATCACTATAGCCCTTCATAGGCACATATAAGTATAATAGCCCGTAGGCACCTTTGGCATTATTATTATTAATATTATTATCGTCATCACTATCATCATCATTATTGCTACATTTGTATCTTAGGCTTACTCGTCATATGAGGGGCGTAGTACAATCGTAGTACGTATCAAGGATCGTGAGCTTATGAGCTCGGAATATCAATCATTTGGAAACAACATACTCATATAGAGGAATTAGGAATTTGGCCAAGAAACCATGCCTTATGAAAGAAGGGTTAGCCTTACATACCTTTTTGTCGGACTATTCTACACTTGCACGCTTCCTTCCAATGCTAGCGTTTATACCTTCATTAATATCATAACAATGGCCATTAGTCATTCACATTATTTAGATTCCTTAATTTGCCTCTAATTCACCCATATTCATGGTCATATCACCCAACTTCGTCCATTCGTCTAAAGTGTTTAGCTCATGATCTTAGTACCATTTATAATACATTTATATCACAACACAACAACATCCATGATTCAATTCAAACTATTCCTCAAAATGTTACTATTCATCATTCATGACCTACTTGACCATATTTTATACAATCCATGTATTTCAACTTTTCAATACCTTAAACATCGTGTAAAAATCATGAATCTTACCTTAGAAGTTGTAGGAACAAGCTTTGGTTGATAATACTCCACTTTGAGCAAAACCCTAGTTTTTCTCCATTTGGATTTCTTGACTTGAATGGTATTTAATGGCTTGCTTACACTTGATTCACTTGTTTATGTTATTGATCCTCAAATATCCTTGAAAACTTGTGTAATAATTGTAGAGAGAGGTTTTAGAGAGAAGTGGTGTAATGTTGTAATTAAATAAAACAAGTGTTGGTCCCCTTATTTAATGACTTGGAAAATCTGTGCTGGGTGAACAGTGGTCGTCCATGGAGGTTTACGGTCTGTATTCCACTTTACGGACCGTCCCTCGTGGTCGTCTTTAACCATTTCCAGAACCAGAAACTTTGGCTGCATGCATGGTGATTTACAACCATGGTTTACGGGCCGTAAATCACTTTACGGTCCGTCCTCCAGGTCGTATTTTACCATTCCTCGGCTGGCAGAAAGTTGAAGCCTTGCATGGCAGTTTACGACCTGCTAGTTTACGGGACCGTATACCAATTTACGGTCCGTCCTAGCACTTTACGACCACTGTGCAGTTGCAAATCTGCAACTTCTCATATTTCTTAGACATCTCATTTTAATTATCCCCATCCATTTGCATGCATCACTAGCTCATTTACTTGCGTTCCAACGGGAAATTTTCCGAGGTGTAACAACTGTTGATCCACGATTGGTAACAACCATTGTCTATGCATCTAATGCTAAACGTGTTTGGGAAAAATTCAAGGAGAGGTTTGATAAGTCTAACCTTACTAGAATATATCAATTGTGGACAAAAGTGGCTACTCTTAGACAAGGAACAGATTCAGTAACAGATTACTTTTCAAAGATGTGTGACCTATGGGAAGAACTAGATGTCTTGGTAGCATCACCACTATGTGAGTGTGAGGAATCTAAGGCCTATGTTGAGAATTTACAACAGCAGAGGCTATTAATGTTCCTAATGGGGTTGAATGAGACTTTTGCTCATGTGAGAAGTGACATCCTGCTCAAAACAAGTACACCAACTGTGCATTAAGCATATTCTATAGTGGTTCAAAAGGAAAGTCAAAGGAAATTGGGAGTAGTTGAACTGAACAATGAGGGATTAACCTTATTGGCAAGTAGAGGGCAACAATACAAAGGAGGACGGAATTTTAAAGGAAGAAAAGGAGGACAGTCTAACCAAACAGGTCCATCTTGTGAGGAATGTGGCTGCAAGGGACATCTGACAAAGGACTGTTATAGGCTCATTGGATATCCAGTTGACTTCAAGAGTAAAAAGAAGACAAGCCAGACAAGTTCAAACACATACAATCAAGGAGGAGGAAGTAGTTTCAGACCATACTTCAATAATCAGAACCATCACTCAGGAGGGGGAAGCAACTTCAGGTCATATGCTAATAATGTAGCTGCAGGTGATCATGGACAAGGAAACTACCTTACTGATGAGGAGCATGCTCAGATGAAGCAACTGCTGCACAATTCAAAGGGAGGAAATGAATGCATGGCAAACATGGCAGGTAGCATATCACTAATGTCTAAGGCTAATGATTATGAGTGGATTGTAGATTCAGGAGCTACACATCATGTAACCTCTTGCAAGGAGTTATTACATGACCTAAAAGGTTTAAAGAATCAAATTAACAACACAATTCAATTGCCAACTGGAAAAAGGACACACATAGCAAATATAGGAAATTGTTTGCTAATGGGAACTCATCAAGTGACAAATATACTTCATGTACCTGATTTCAAATTTAACTTGCTGTCAGTATACAAATTAACCAGGGAACTACTGTGCAGCATTAGTTTCTTCCCTGATTTCTTTGTGATGCAGGGTCTTTACAATGGCAAGGTGTTGGGGATTGGTAGAGCATCCAATGGTTTGTACCTGTTGAAGAATGCAGTTCAGGCAACTGTTGGTGCAGCCATAAAAGATGTAGATTTTGTTGACCTGTGGCATCTCAGACTTGGTCATCCATCAGAAAAGGCAATGCATCATATTCATTCACTAAGAAATCAAGTAAATTTTGGCACTCCACATTACTGTCAAATTTGCCCTTTAGCTAAGCAGACTAGACTGCAGTTCCCCAGTAGCATAACTACATCAGATCATGCTTTCCAATTGCTTCATTTAGATGTCTGGGGTCCATACAGGACACAAACTTATGATAAAAAACAGTATTTTGTTACAATTGTGAATGACTATAGTAGATACACTTGGGTCTGTTTGATTCAATATAAAACAGAATTGTTAGTTGTGTTGAAAAATTTCCTTATTATGATTCATACACAGTTTAATACCAAGGTTCAAACCATGAGAACTGATAATGGAACAGAATTCCTTAACTCTCAATGCAAGGAATTGTTCACTTCTCTTGGTACATTCATCAGAGAAGCTGTGCATACACACCCCAACAGAATGGGGTGGTAGAAAGGAAACATAGACACATTCTAGAGATAGCTAGGGCCTTAAAGTTTCAAGCATCCATACCTATTAGATTTTGGGGAGAATGTGTCAGGACTGCTGTCTATCTCATTAACAAACTACCAACTGCTGTCTTGAAGGGTAAATCACCATATGAACTACTCTATAACAAAGTAGCAAACATAGATCATTTGAGAGTTTTTGGTTGCTTGGCATTTGCATCAGAGTTACCTAGATCAGACAAATTTGCCCCAAGAGCCAAACAGGTTGTTTTCATGGGATATTCAGAGACACAAAAGGGCTATAGGTTATTTGATCTTCATACCAACTCCTTTTTCATCAGCAGAGATGTTACATTTAGAGAATCAGTGTTCCCTTTCAACACTGACCATAAGGAGCCTGGTGATGATATGTTTCTTCCTGTCATACCTGTGACATCTTCACCTGTTTCCTCACCAGCATATGTGCACCTTGATCCTTCTACTCCTGCACCCTCTACTACTGATGACATACCTCCTGTTACAGACTCATCTCCTACTCCTCTTCCTTCAGATATCTCACTTCCAAGTGTTGACCTGCCCACTCCTATACCATCAGGGACTGATCCCAGCCCCACTCTTCCTATCCCACCACAACCACCTTCTCCACCAACTCTTCAAGAATCCTTACCAAATCCAAGAAAGACATCCAGAGTCATCAAGCCACCAGTGTGGCATAGTGACTATATCACTCCCACATCCCACAACTGTTCCTACCCTATGGCATCTAGTCTATCCTATTCAGGTCTGTCACATGCTTGCCAAGCCTTCTTATATGTTGTTTCTTCAATCATAGAACCAACAACTTTCAAGGAAGCTTCTCAACATCAACATTGGATTGATGACATGCAGGCTGAGGTGGATGCATTAGAACAGAATCACACTTGGGAGGTAGTGCCTCTTCCACCAGGTAAGAAGGCTATAGGCTCTAAATGGGTTTATAAGATTAAATACAAGGCCAATGGTGATGTTGAAAGGTATAAGGCAAGATTGGTTGCCAAAGGGTACAACCAACAGGAGGGTCTTGACTATCATGACACCTTTTCCCCAGTGGACAAGATGGTCACTGTCAGGTCTGTCATTGTTGTGGTTGTTTCTCACTCTTGGCCCTTGTTTCAAATGGATGTCAATAATGCCTTTCTCCAAGGAGATTTGGAAGAAGAGGTCTATATGGACTTACCTCAGGGTTTCCAGAGGCAGGGGGAGTATGTCTGCAAGCTGACCAAGTCCCTCTATGGTTTGAAACAAGCATCAAGACAATGGAACCTTAAACTCACAGAGGCACTACTTCATGCTGGATACTCTCAGAGTGCTTATGATCACTCATTATTTACCAAGAAATAAGGGGCAGACATTGCAATCATCCTAGTATATGTAGATGATTTACTCATCACTGGAAACAGCAACAGACTATTAAAGGAGGCAAAGGCTTCATTGAATCAAAACTTTAAAATGAAGGATCTTGGAGACCTCAAGCTCTTTCTTGGCATTAAGGTGCTCAGATCCAAACAAGGGATCCTGCTAAATCAAAGGAAGTATGCACTTGAACTAATTTCAGATGCTGGACTAAGTGGTTCTAAACCAGCCAACACCCCTCTAGAAGTCAATGTGAAGCTGACAACAGTTGCCTATGATGAACATGAGGGCAAGACTGATGACCCTTTGTACCCAGACACTACTGCATACCAAAGGCTTATTGGAAGGCTGTTATATCTGACCATTACAAGGCCTGACATTAGCTTTGCAGTCCAGGTATTGAGCCAATTCATTCAACAACCAAAGTTGTCACACTGGGAAGCAGCCTTGAGGCTGGTTAGATACATCAAAGGCTCACCAGGACTAGGAATTCTGTTGTCAAGCAATTCAACCACACAACTTATAGCTTACTGTGATTCAGATTGGGCATCCTGCCCTAACACAAGAAGATCAGTCACAGGATATGTGATCAAGCTAGGAGAGTCATTAATCTCTTAGAAATCCAAAAAACAGCAAACAGTCAGCAGAAGCTAAATATAGAAGCATGGGTGGGGCAGTTTCAGAAGTCATCTGGATTATAGGGGTATTGAGGGAATTAAATGAGGCAGTAGTGACACCTGTGTTACTACACTGTGACAGCAAAGCAGCAATTCAAATTGCATCTAATCCCATATTTCATGAGAGGACCAAGCATATATACATAGATTGTCACTTTGTGAGGGAAAAAATCAAAAGTGGCCTCATTCAGCCTACCTATGTCAACACAAAAGTTCAACTTGCTGACTTGCTTACAAAAGGACTTGGGACAACTCAACATTGCTCACTCTTATCCAAGCTTGGTGTGTTAGATGTTTTCTCACCCTCCAGCTTGAGGGGGAGTATTGAAAGGCAGGAATGTGCATGTGGTAGTAGTAATGTGGCTCAACTACAAGTTAGTTAGAAGGAAGGAGAAAGTTAGTTAGTTAGTTAGGAGGATAGTGGAGGCTTAAGTACAGCTGTATACAGCTGTACACATGTGAGTGGAGCAAGTATAAGTTGTATAAAAAGATCTACTAGATCACATGGATTGGATGATGGAATAATTGAACCTCCACCACTGCTTCTAACTACTGTTGTGATCAGCATAAGCTCATCATGTAAATTCATCGTGATAAGAAACTGATAAGCAATATCGATCATAAGTTTCTGGTGTATATTTTGTGTATACGATCCACTATTTTTCAGGTTACAAAAAGTTGGACTTTTGCAAGGTATGTACTCTAGTTTTTGTCACACGGTGTTTCTTTCTTCCTTTCAAAGTCTTTTTCTAGTTTTGTGTTTGTTGTCATGTGATGATGCCATTGAAATCTGACTATATTTTTTCCTACTATACCTTGCAATTGGTTAGTTTTGAGATCTTTTGAATTCTAATTGTAATGGGAACTTCAAAGATTGTGTAGACTATTGAATGAACTCTAGATTTGTTCTAAGGATTGATACATTTTCTATTATTTCCAATTACCTGAATGAAATCAAGGGCTGAATGGAGACATCTTTTGAACTATTTGCTCATTTAATACTGCCTAGAAGGTTTAATTTTTTGGAGCGATTTGGTTATTGAAATCTATGATAATCCTGCTTCTAATTCTGAATTTCGCATGCCTAAATATCTTGTTTTATTCTTGCAGTGATACATTAACTGGTGCTACAAATGATTATTTCTGTTGTGTTCTTCAGCGAGATAGGTGTTGTCAAACATATGCATAGAGCTGTATTTGTTGACTTTTGGAGCCTATTACTATAGATGAAGTGAGAACTGTAAGATACATACAACTATTCCGTCCTAAGCAATATATTTCTTGCAATGAGTAACCTAATCTCTAGGGGTTGTTTAAAAGATATTCTCAAATGTGCATGTTACAATTCTATTTGTTTTCTTACTATTAGGTGTTGACAAATATAATGCAGTACAATTTGGATGAGTACTTTTTTCTCTCAATGAAATGCTTTAATTCTTTGTAATTAACCATTTGGCTAAAGCTGCTGTCTTGGCTGGGTGTATCCAGGCAATGCTTGAATTGCAAGAACTTAACTGGGCTCTAATGCATATGAAGGGCAAAACCTGTGTTGCTTAAGTTTTCAGAATGACGTTAGCAGCCAGTTTTTACTACATTGGGCAAGAGAGGAATAAAAGAATCTTCCAAGTAGAGAAATTCTGAAATTCTTAGCAAATAGATCGGATGTTCATGGTAGAGGTGTTTTGTTTCCTAGACAAGCCAATAAATTGGAAGAAATTAACATATATCCTTATAATCTGTTTAGTCCTTTGAAATAGAGAGATAACTTTTGTAACTAGGAGACTGTGAACTTGGGGCTATTTGTCCAAGTTACTTGGTCATGCTTTGTAAATACACTATGTACTTACCAAACAATACATGAAGAATTATGAATGACTGGATCATTTTGTATACTTTTCAGATGAGCGTGTTTGAATGCATTTGAAAGGATTATTACTTTTTTTTTTTTGGTTGTTAAGTTAGGAAACAGTTAGAGAAGGTAAAATCTGGTTGGCAAAAGTAGTTGATGACTGGATTTGTTGTTGTCGCCAGAGATATTTACGACCGGAATTTCAATTAGCGAAGGGAAAAGTTGATCGGTAAAAGGAGGTATAGCGACTGGATTTTCAGCTGTCGTTAAAATTTTTTAACAACTGGATTTGAAATCCGGTCGTTAAATTTTAACGACAGAGCTTTTAGTGACCCGCGACGACCAACTTTTTTCCCATCGCTATTGACTAATAGTGACCGGATTAAGGCTTTTAACGACCAAATTTCCCTTCGCTAAAGGTGTATTTTCTTGTAGTGACCTTGATTATGGGAATGGTTTTATTCTAACTTCTTATGCTAATACATTTTGTATGTATTGAATGGACCAAGTAGAGATAAGTGTTTTTGTACTAAATATATAAAATAACCTCTCTAGCTCAGTAAATGTACTTATACTTTTAATCTTGATATGATTGCTATGATCAATGTGCTTTGTTCATTATTTTGATTTATTAAAAGGTACGACTCAATTGCGAACAATGTATTCCTGGTAAATTGGATAATGGCAAAGTGCATTTATGAAATAACAAATAGTTGATAGAATCCATGTCTCGACCTTGAGATTGATGATACCCCTTTATGGATGCTTATAAGTTTTCATGTGAAAACTCTGTAGGTGAATTTTGTATCCGTCACATGAAATAAGTTAAGCGGAAGTATAAAGGATTAAATTAGTCGATGAATTAAATTGTCAGTAATTTAATTTATTTGATTGGTATCTATAATCTTAACATGGGGAGTTAAATAAGTTTTTAATGAAAGATTTTGAAATTAAACTGAGGAGTGCAATTACAGTTTTTTAGTGGAATAAATTGTAATTTATTGTGGTATGATTAATTCACTCATATTCTGAATTAATAACATAATAGGAAGCCTCGTTATTAAATCTGTGGTCCCTATTGTGCCTGAATATTCTAGAACAAGAAAAATAAAAATAAAAATAATATTCTTAGTGAGTAAGGAAAGGGCCACACGTTTTTTGCTAGGGTTTTATCCTAGCTAAAAACGTGTATATATAAACAAGGTCATTCAACCCTAAGTGATATTGATACTCCAGCCACAATACTTGCCACAAAAGTATTTCAAACATAGAAATTCAGGATACACAGCAGAAGATCGCAAACCTGGAGAGCACGGCTGCTGTTGAAGATTTGTGTAACAGCTTCAAAGGTTAGTATTACAATCTCGTGTTTGATTATGTTTCTCTAGTTTACATGTAAGAATTTGATCTTGATTGTTTGCTACCGCTGCACATATATGCGGATTATCCATCAATTACCATCCTATGACAACGATAATAATGATAGTAAACGAACAATGCTTTGCTTTTCTATATTTATCATGCCGTTGTCCTTTTTCATGCGTCCATATCTTAATTAGAGATCTTAGGAGTAAATTCCATTTTATTTAATTTTCATGGCCAGAAAATGAAAAGTACTCTAAGGGAATCTTCATGGTTCTGAACTAAAGACCAAACATTTTTTTTATGGAAAAAGTTATACAAGCTTTTAGAGTAAGGGAATTTATGGGCGCGGGGTGGGGGAGGGGGGCGGCGCTATGTGGAAAGCTAGAGAAAGAACTACTAAACATGCTTGCTGCATAGTGTAATCTTGCAACTTGTTGGAAATTACTAATGGCCCAATTCACAACATATTTTTGCGTGGAACTGATCTTCGCCTAAAAACTCATGGGTTTCGAAGTTGAACCCCCGCTCAGATAAAAATTAAAAAAAAATGCGCAGGACAGAGTTTTGGATTAAGGTAGAGTTTGAACCTTATAAGGTAAACTTTTGCCCAACCTTTTTCTTAAGGCCTAACTTTTACCCGAATAGGCCTAATTTTAGGTAAAAGTTTGCTTTCAGGCAAACCTCTGCCTTAAGGTTTAACTTTTGTCCAAATAGATTTAATTTTGCTCCAAACTTCTGTACTTAATTTTGCTACAAACTTCTGTCTTGCGAAATTCTTATTTTTTTTTTACTGAGTCAGGGTTCGAAGCCTGAATCTTGAGGGAAACTAAAGAAGGCCAAAATTTAAAGACCAACAATTTGATGGACAAAATTTAAAGACCAGTGCCTTTGAAGGAAATCGTGCAAATGACCCAACTGACAATGCAGACGAAGGCCCAACATGAAAAATTTGTATAGGATAGTTTTATTTTAGGGGATTTTACATTTCTTGATGTGATAGGGCCTATAATTACCAACTTTAATAGACACTTTTAAATACTTATCCTATATAAACAATAGTTTCTAAAACATAGCAATTTATGGGAATAAGTATTCCTTGATTTTGAGCTCCAACTTTAGTAAATCTTATTTCTCCCAATCTTTGTTACTTCTCTCTCCTTCTTTTTCTATTTCTCACGTCTATTAACAGTTGAATATACTAATATCTTGGCCTTATAACTTTCAAATTTTCGTCGTCATACATATACATGAGGTTCAACTTTTATTTATAAAAAATGAGATTTGTGGGCAAAAATGTGTTGGGGCAAAAATATTTGTGTGATTCGACCCGAAATCCAGAATGAAACTTGGACTAACACCAGAAAGTTAAAATAAAAAATAAAAAAGCCAATTTTTGACTTTCAAAGCTTCTAAATTAGCTCCCAAGTCTAAAATATATTGTTGGAGTGATCTGGTCGAATTCTTCTTCTTTTTTCGATCAATTTCGCCAATAACAATTCTAAGATATACTTGGTCGAATAATTGATAGAGAAGTCCTCCTTTAGCGTAGTTGAAAAAGTTAATTTTCAGAGAATCTCCTTAAGTGTAACGCTAGAATCTTAACAAATTCGTTTCAAATAAACAAATGAAAAGTAAATTAATTTTGGAACAGTTGGGTCTGTGGAAAAATGGAGAAAGTATTATGTAAATTAAAATATTGATATGCTTTTCAGAAAAAAATCCTTGGGACTTACGGCAGCGTGAGTCTAAATTAATGTAGTCTCAATTCGGGTACTAACCGAGTGAAAAGTAAAAAGGGAAAATGTGCAAATACACCCGTCAAGTTTACGATTTAGAGCAGATACCCTCATTAAAAAAGTGGTGTATATATACTCCTGCCGTTATATAAATGGTGCAAATATACCCTTTTCGCTGACAGATTTTTTATTAAAAAAAATCATTTAGCTTATTTTTTAAGTTAAAAAAAATACCACGTCGCTTTTAAAAAAAATAAGTGTACCCATTTTTTAGTAAACTTAAATTTTTAAAGTCACGTGGTATGTTTTTTTTTTGTGGTAGGTCGGGGCTAGTTTGTTTATAAAATATCTCTATGGCTTAAAAAAAAAAAAAGACTACCCATTTTCTAAATGAACCAGACCCGACCCACCAGGAAAAAAATTACTACGTGACTTTAAAAATTAATTCTACTAAAGAAAATGGATAGATTTATTTTTTTAAGGCCACGTGGACTTTTATTTAATTAAAAAACAAGCTAAATAATTTTAAAAAAAATATTATCCACCATTTGTATAAAAGCAGGGATATATATGCACCACTTTTTTTAACAAGGGGTATATCTACTCTAAATCATAAAGTTAAGAGATATATTTGTACCTTTTGTTAAATAAAAAAAAATTAGGAGATGAAGCCGTGGATTTCTAACAAATTTTTGTTTGGACTGGTTGGTAGTTATGAAGTGGTGGAAAGAGAAGAACGCATTTGTTTAGAATTAAAATGGTGTTTGTCTAGTATAGTGGTGGTTTTCAGGAAGAGTGGGGTTTCAGGCAAGGGTCTAAAATATGAAAATTTCGTATTATTATGATTTATGATGGAATAGCTGGTGGTTATGATAGCTTTCTAGTGGTGATACAGTGGCGAAGCCAATATTTTCACTGAGAGAATTCAAAATATAAAGAAATAAACATACATAGAAGCCAAAAGGGGTTCACCATCTTTTATACATACATAAAAAATAATTCTAAATATGTATAAACATCGTAATTTTTTGTCAAAGGGGTTCGGATAAACATCCTTAGGACTACCTGGCTTCGCCTAGTGCAGCAAAAGGTGTGCAAAAATCAGGGAAAACAGGTTTTTGTGGCAGTAGAGTGTGGTGTCTTCTACTTATGTACATACTATGTATATCGTAATATATCACTGTATAACATTTTATATAATGTTTGTATATCTTGTGTGTATTAATGTACCACTATTATATACACGATATACAAGTGATATACAGTGCAACAACTATATGTTTTTCACCGATTTCAACTTTGATTCTTTGAATTTTAACTCCAAATCACCTCTAATCTTCCTCAAATTCTGTATATAGCCTCAACTAGGTGTGTCCAACAAATTCAACCAGACACACGCAAAAACAACTACTAGGAAATTTTAGATTTCAAATTCAAGTATCTAATGAGTCTTTAATGATGACTTATAAAACTTTCAGCAACTAATTACCAAGTCAGAGGGTATTAAAGTTAGAAAGCTTAAATCAAAGACACGTGAAAGAAGAAGACAACATTCACTTCATACTTTTTTTTTTTAATATCTCTCTAACATTATGTAGAGAAGACCTGTGGTGTAAAAGAAAGGAAACGTAGAGAAAAAGTTGAGGAAGCCATAAAAGTTGTGAGTGAAAAATCAGGAGGAGGAGGATGAATAGAGTAAAGGAAAAGAGAAAACTTATGGTCGGAGATGGAGGAAGGCGCTGGTGATGTTGTTTTTGTGTGAGACGACGAGTTTGAGAGAAGATTGGGTGTTAATTCATGGTGATGCCCGTTAAAACCTTGAAAGTTTGGTGATCAAGTGCAACTTGGCAAAAAAGATTTACGTTTGTGTAGGTTCCTTCGGTAAATGTATGACACGTGCTTATCATAAGCTTATAATAAACTTTATCACTTAATCATGATTATTGCTTCATTTTACTACTTGACTACGGTAAGTAAATATTGTATGGTGCAAACACTAAATACGAGTAAGTATTTTTCTGGCGGAGTGTCTTATTTCGAAAAAACATTCATAGGCCGATCATATATCACATCTGAATCTCCCAATGGGCCACCAGATAGTTGTTGGTAGGGCTGTCAAAATTGGATCATTTGCACTTTTGGCCGTATTTTATGTTGGTCTTTAATTTTTTTTCCCTTCAAATGGACTGGTCTTTAATTTTTGTCCTCCAAAATCAAACTTATGCCTATATAGGCATAAGTTCTTTAAAGGAGCTAGCATAACTAGTGTATATTATGATATGTAACTTATGCATATATAGGCATTAGTTCGATTTTGAAGACAAAAATTTAAGACTAGCTCATTTGAAGGGAGCAACCCATTTGATGGGAAAAAATTAAAGGCCAGTCCATTTGATGGTTAAACCGTGCAATTATTTGGTCAAAATTAGCCAAAAACTTACATAACCAACCCAAAATTTAAGGGAAAGTTACTCATACGCACCATGTTTGCACTTTCTATAGCGCCATTTAAATTTATTTATTTTTGTGCGGATTACCCTTCATTTGGGGTAGTCTTTAAGTTTTGTCCCTCAAATTGGTGATCTTTCATTTTTGTCCTCTGCCTTTGCAAATTTTGCCTTAGGTAGAATTTTGCAAATCTGTCCATTAAGGCAGAATTTGAGCCTAGAATTCGATGGACAGTTTTGCAAATTCTGTCCCAGCGAAGGCCGATCCTGCAAATTACCCATTTAAATTTGCACCTTACATAAGCTCATAAGACTTAATCAAATGTCCAAACGTCTATCCCCTCTCTAATATTCACTCTTTCTGTCCACCAGCTCATCCCTCTCTCACACCTTTATTTTCCTTTCTCTCAAATCCTAATCCTTTTTCATTTTTATTTTGGATAATAATTTAATTAACAAATGTCAATAAACGCACAAGCACAATAATACTGATGCAGTATATTTTTCAAGCATTATTTTCAAATATTGTATAACTTTGTTCTTCTCGAAGCATTACTAGTCTCTGATTTTATCAAAAAAAAAAAAAAAAAAAAGGAAGAAAAAGTACAAGGGAGTAAAATAGAGTAGCCTATCACCATTCACCACTACACGTTTACAGCAATCTTCTTTTCCATCACCATGTAAGAAAAATAAAGATCTACACATAAACCAACAGAAAATACCAAAACTTTCATCTCCACTACTCTTTACAATAATCATAGCAGAGAATTTAGAACAATTCGAAAAGAAAGAAAAAAAGGATAAATATGTATATACCCACTTATACATTGTTATATAATGTATTTAAATTATCTTATACGTTTATTATACAATGTATGATAGTGCACACATATGTATAAGTAGTGTATATATACTGTATAACAATGTATAAGGGTGTATATACGCCTCTAATACATTTTTATACAATGTATATACACCCCTAAGAGGACTCATAAAATCCACTCAAACACCATCGTATTTTCACTGGTACACCATCGCCCATAAATTTTATTTTCTCTTAATCTTCACCTCCATAAACGAAAAAATTAAGAACTTCACTAAAACCCTCCCTCGGAATTGCTTTCTTCATTGCGAAAATATTAAAAGCTCACAGGGAAGAGATATCACACCTTCAAAGGATTTCACCAAAGTAATCACTAAGCGGTGAATAAAATCATGGCTTTGAGTGTCACGAAATCTGAATTAGGGATTACATAAATTAATTTTAAGTTGAAGCAAATACATACAGAACAATATAGGAGAAAATATAAGATAAAAAATTGCCCTTTTTTTTTTTTCTTGACGTGGTTATTGAAGGTGTTGGGATAGGGTTGTTTTTTCTGCAGCAGAAGAACAACTTTTTTTTGCTTCTTCGTCTTCTTTTTCTACTATATTAGAAGCACCGCATGGTGCACTTTTCGTCGTCCGTTTGTGGGCCCAAAAAAATTGTGGGCCCACATATTAAACACAAACCATCCAATATTACAAAAAAAAAAAAATTGTCCCATATTAAACACAAACCAATCAATATTAAAAAAAAAAAGTAAAAAAAGTGGAACCCACCATCTCTAAATTCACAGAGAAAAAAAAAGTGGACCCCATATTAACAAAATCAAGCAATATAAAAAAAAGTGAATCCCATATTAAAAAAACAAACAATGTAAAAAAAAAAACGTGCAGACTTTGTATTCGTATCAAACACTAATAAAATAAAGTTTTAGATACGGAGCACAAACTATAATGTTATATTAATCGTGTTTTGAACATTAAAAAAACAAAGTAAAAAAAGGTGGAACCCGCCATCTCCAAACTCACGGGGAAAAAAAGTGGGCCCCATATTAACAAAATCAAGCAATATAAAAAAAAAAGTGAATCCCATATTAAAAAAACAAACAATGTAAAAAAAAAAACGTGCAGACTTTGTATTCGTAGCAAACACTAATATAATAAAGTTTTAGATACGGAGCACAAACTACAATGTTATATTAATTGTGTTTTGAACATTAAAAAAAAAGAAAAAAAAGCGGAACCCACTATCTCCAAACTCACGGAGAAAAAAAAAGTAGACTCCACCATCTCCAAACTCACGGAGAAAAAAAACGTAGACCCCATATTAACAAAATCAAGCAATATAAAAAAAAAGTGAATCCCATATTAAAAAAAACAAATAATGCCAAAAAAAAAACATGCAGACTTTGTATTCGTAGCAAACACTAATATAATAAAGTTTTAGATACGGAGCACAAACTATAATGTTAATTGTAGGCCCACATATTAAACACAAACCAACCAATATTAAAAAAAAAAAAAAAAAAAAAAAAAAAAGTATGGTCCCCATATTAAACACAAACCAACCAATATTAAAAAAAAAAAAGTAAAAAAAGTGAAACCCATCACCTCCAAACTCACTGGAAAAAAAAAGTGGACCCCATATTAACAAAATCAAGCAATGTAAAAAAAAAGTGAATCCCATATTAAAAAAAAAATAATGTAAAAAAAAAACGTGCAGATTTTGTATTCGTAGAAACACTAATATAATAAAGTTTTAGATACGGAGCACAAACTACAATGTTATATTAATTGTGTTTTGAACATTAAAAAAAAAAAGAAAAAAAAGCGGAACCCACTATCTCCAAACTCACGGAGAAAAAAAAAGTAGACCCCACCATCTCCAAACTCACGGAGAAAAAAAAAGTAGACCCCACCATCTCCAAACTCACGGAGAAAAAAAAAGTAGACCCCATATTAACAAAATCAAGCAATATAAAAAAAAAAGTGAATCCCATATTAAAAAAACAAATAATGCCAAAAAAAAAACGTGCAGACTTTGTATTCGTGGCAAACACTAATATAATAAAGTTTTAGGTACGGAGCACAAACTATAATGTTAATTGTAGGCCCACATATTAAACACAAACCAACCAATATTAAAAAAAAAAAAAAAAAAGTATGGTCCCCATATTAAACACAAACCAACCAATATTAAAAAAAAAAAAAGTTAAAATAGTGGAACCCACCACCTCCAAACTCATTGGAAAAAAAAAGTGGACCCCATATTAACAAAATCAAGCAATGTAAAAAAAAGTGAATCCCATATTAAAAAAAAAACAATGTAAAAAAAAAACGTGCAGATTTTGTATTCGTAGCAAACACTAATATAATAAAGTTTTAGATACGGAGCACAAACTACAATGTTATATTAATTGTGTTTTGAACATTAAAAAAAGAGTAAAAAAAGCGGAACCCACTATCTCCAAACTCACGGGGAAAAAAAAAGTGGACCTCATATTAACAAAATCAAGCAATATAAAAAAAAGTGAATCCCATATTAAAAAAACAAACAATGTAAAAAAAAAAACGTGCAGACTTTGTATTCGTAGCAAACACTAATATAATAAAGTTTTAGATACGGAGCACAAACTACAATGTTATATTAATTGTGTTTTGAACATTAAAAAAAAAGAAAAAAAAACGGAACCCACTATCTCCAAACTCACGGAGAAAAAAAAAGTAGACTCCACCATCTCCAAACTCACGGAGAAAAAAAAAGTAGACCCCATATTAACAAAATCAAGCAATATAAAAAAAAAGTGAATCCCATATTAAAAAAACAAATAATGCCAAAAAAAAACATGCAGACTTTGTATTCGTAGCAAACACTAATATAATAAAGTTTTAGATACGGAGCACAAACTATAATGTTAATTGTAGGCCCACATATTAAACACAAACCAACCAATATTAAAAAAAAAAAAAAAAAAAAAAAAAGTATGGTCCCCATATTAAACACAAACCAACCAATATTAAAAAAAAAAAAAGTAAAAAAAGTGAAACCCATCACCTCCAAACTCACTGGAAAAAAAAAGTGGACCCCATATTAACAAAATCAAGCAATGTAAAAAAAAAGTGAATCCCATATTAAAAAAAAATAATGTAAAAAAAAAACGTGCAGATTTTGTATTCGTAGAAACACTAATATAATAAAGTTTTAGATACGGAGCACAAACTACAATGTTATATTAATTGTGTTTTGAACATTAAAAAAAAAAGAAAAAAAAGCGGAACCAACTATCTCCAAACTCACGGAGAAAAAAAAAGTAGACCCCACCATCTCCAAACTCACGGAGAAAAAAAAAGTAGACCCCACCATCTCCAAACTCACGGAGAAAAAAAAAGTAGACCCCATATTAACAAAATCAAGCAATATAAAAAAAAAAGTGAATCCCATATTAAAAAAACAAATAATGCCAAAAAAAAAACGTGCAGACTTTGTATTCGTGGCAAACACTAATATAATAAAGTTTTAGGTACGGAGCACAAACTATAATGTTAATTGTAGGCCCACATATTAAACACAAACCAACCAATATTAAAAAAAAAAAAAAAAAAAGTATGGTCCCCATATTAAACACAAACCAATCAATATTAAAAAAAAAAAAGTTAAAATAGTGGAACCCACCACCTCCAAACTCATTGGAAAAAAAAAGTGGACCCCATATTAACAAAATCAAGCAATGTAAAAAAAATTGAATCCCATATTAAAAAAAAAACAATGTAAAAAAAAAACGTGCAGATTTTGTATTCGTAGCAAACACTAATATAATAAAGTTTTAGATACGGAGCACAAACTACAATGTTATATTAATTGTGTTTTGAACATTAAAAAAAGAGTAAAAAAAGCGGAACCCACTATCTCCAAACTCACGGGGAAAAAAAAAGTGGACCTCATATTAACAAAATCAAGCAATATAAAAAAAAGTGAATCCCATATTAAAAAAACAAATAATGTAAAAAAAAAACGTGCACACTTTGTATTTGTAGCAAACACTAATATAATAAAGTTTTTGATACGGAGCACAAATTACAATGTTATATTAATCATGTTTTGAACATAATATATAGTGTATATATATAATCACTATTCAAAGACAACTACATACACATAGATGCACTATAATCTAAAGTGTTGGGCTCGTGCGCAGCACGGGCCTAGGCCATCTAGTCTTATATAGAAATGGGAGTTTGTCATGGTCAAACAAGGGCAAAAGTGGAATTAAGCATTTTCTTATGCTTAACAATGTTGTACTCTTTGCTTTACATTTCTTTTAATTCCTGTTTTATCCCTCTTAGTGTGAGACCAACTTTCCTTGCTAAAAGTGACACGTGCTTTCTTCCATTTTCTCCTTATTTTGGGACCTTCCCTTCTTTTAGGATTTTTAAGTCTTTTTTTTTTTTTTAATCTTTTTAAAAGGAATCTAGTTATGTGATACAATTTTTTAGGAAGTAGTATGCATATACTCTTATCACTAAATTTTACATGTAATTGTATATTTCAATTACTTTTTAAATTACAAGTATCTAAAAAAGAGAATAATTTAATTAAAAATAAAATCTTTGTTTAATGATAATTATTCTTCAAAATAAAGTTGATTTCCAATTTAGAATAAAACAGGAGAACTAGATTAAAATATTTAATTAGGTGGAAAGACTTTTGCGGATTAAAATTTGATCGCAATAATTGTAATTTACTATTTCATTCTCACATAGTCAGAGACTCAACAATGATACTTACCATATCAAGTGCAAATTCTATAATTAATCCTTTTTAAAATGTATTCTTTAGAATATAATAAGTTAATGATGATAAAATGAACTTAAAAGTCCATACTAGAAAGAATAAACTATTTGAAAGTATCTTACAAGAAAATTAATACTCCCTCCGATTCAAAAAGGGTATCCACTTAGCCTTTATGTTTTTGTTAAAAAAGAGTGTCTTCTTACCAAATCAAGAAAGAATTAATCTTATTTTTTCAAATTTGTCCTTATTAAGTGTTAAGTGACTAAATCTCAATACCAGTTTAATTAGGAATAATTTAGTCAGATTACCTATTTTGTCTAGGTATTAGTATTTTCCCAAAGGTGTGCATATGGTGGCTATGTGAACACTCTTTTTGAACCGGAGCGATTAATGTAAACAGAGCGAAAAAAAAATATTTCTTTCTATTTTACAACATATTGCATTAATTTTGAATATAAATTATGTGCATGAAATAGACGAAAAAAATATGACTACATATATATGTACTTTATATATAAGCATGAAACAGAAATTCATGTGTATGTATTTATTAAGCAAGTGAAAGAATATTGATGATGATGATGTATATAAATAGCAAGAATAAATATGAGGGGATTGCAATATGCAATATGCATGTGCATATGTGTTGTCAAAGAGATTGAATAATTTTTTATTATTTTTTTTATTACAAAGTGGTGGTTAGACCGACTATGTTGTATGGGGCGGAGTGTTGGCCAGTTAAGGTTTCTCACGTTCAAAAGATGAAAGTTGCTGAGATGAGAATGTTGAGATGGATGTGTGGCCACACCAGGAGTGACAGGATTAGGAATGAGGATATTCGGGACAAGGTGGGAGTGGCCTCGGTGGAAGACAAGATGCGAGAAGCGAGATTGAGATGGTTTGGGCATGTGAAGAGGAGAGACACGGATGCCCCAGTGCGGAGGTGTGAGAGGTTGGCCGTGGATGGTTTCAGACGAGGTAGGGGTAGGCCAAAGAAGTATTGGGGAGAGGTAATTAGACACGACATGGCGCAGTTACAGCTTACCGAGGACATGACCTTAGATAGGAGGGTTTGGAGGACCCATATTAGGGTAGAAGGCTAGTAGATAGTCTCATTACCCTGCCTTATTAATAGTCGCATTATCGTAGTATAATTTCTTGTGCTCTAATTTATGCTATTATGCTATTATCTGTTATTTCCTGTGCTTTGATTATTCTATGTTATCTGTGTCGCTTGCGTTACTTCATTTCCATATCGCTTTGAATCTCTTAGCCGTATCTGACCTCTTTTTATGTTTTTATTGAGTCGAGGGTCTCTCGGAAACAGCCATCCTACCTTGGTAGGAGTAAGGTCTGCGTACACTCTACCCTCCCCAGACCCCACGTTGTGGGATTTCACTGGGTTGTTGTTGTTGTTGTTGTTGTATTTTTTTTATTACATTGGGGGTAGGGGAGAGGGAAATGGGGAGGGGATTACAATGTGAGGATTCAAATTCTCACCAATAAGGTGAAAATTCAGGTAGCCAACCAATTGAAGTATTTGATAATGAGGAACTCAGAAAGATAGAAAAGATACGTGTTATTTGATAATTTAATTCTAACAGTATAAGAAGTCAACATACTAATTAAGTTTCCCCATTGTATTACATATTTACGTTACAATTGTACGGTTTATGTTAGAATATCTTCACATGTGAAAAAACACGAGCTAATAGGAGTAGTATAGAAGAAGCAAGGCTTAGATTACCGCATCCTACACTACTTTGCATTTTTCATTTATCGTCTACGCATTTTCTAACTCTTTGTATCCTAAAGGCTTTCCAGTGGCATATTGATTTGACAGTCAAGACTGAATTATGGTATGAAATACTTGAAGATGGGTTGCATCAACATTTTAAGAATCTACTTACTTTTATAGCTCTCAATCTTAGTAAAATAGAAAATAGAATAGTTGTATTAGCTGCATCATGTTGTTTATGTTGTTATACATTCGTGACATTCGGTTATGATGCTTAAGCATATTATTGTTACTTTAAGAGTCACCAGCTTGCTGAAAATACTAGAATCAAATTGTCTAATTGAAATTTTTCTCATGTTGGGCTCTGTGCGCAGCACGGGCATACCATACTAGTTGGTAGGAATAAAAGAGAGTTGGGATGAACAGAATTAACTTGGCTAAAATCTATCTATATATATAATAAAGCTAGACATAGATAAGGTGATGTGACACCTCTCTTTGGCCACAATTCCTATTTATCTATTTTCTCCTTTTTTGACTTATTCTTTGTCACGACCCGAATAGGGTCGCGACGGGCACCCGGGGCTAACCACCGAGCACCGCTCGTTCTAATACTCATCTTACTCATTTAATGCCCTTTTACCAATTTTATACACGAATTGTAGGAAAATCATATTTTATATAGAAACATAAATACTTATATACATTTGCCTCTCGGCCATCAAAATAATATATACATAATAATAACATCTTGTGAGACCATCTAACCCACACTGCGCGTCTACGAGCCTCTACTGACATATTATACATATAGACGGAACAAGACTCCGTCGTGCGCGAAATACATAAAGGAACCAAAGGAATAAACATAAGCACCTCCGAACAATGGAGTGCTCTCAATCAACTGACAGCTACTAAGAATCTGGATCAAGCTCACCTCCCTGTCTACCTGTGGGCATGAACACAGCGTCCGAAGAAAACGGACGTCAGTACGAACATTGTACTGAGTATGAGAGGCATAAACAATAAAGAAAGACAGTGATAATATAATGTGAGCATCAATATGAAACATCTGAATCTGAATGATAATCATAAAAGAAGTAATGCATGTTGTCTTACTAATCATACTCATCATAATCTCATATATGCATAATATGCAAGCTGCCCGTCCATATCGGAACGGTGTGATAATCAATAACATTAGCCCGCGTCCAGGCCTCCCGCGTCCGGGGTACCATCTCATGCCGCCCACTAGTGGTGTCTGCCCATGCCAAAAGGTCATGGTGTATCCGTATAGCTGCCCGCCTTGGCGATGACTGCCCGGCCAACTAGGCGCGGTATAATATGATCATGACATGCTCATAAAAAAAATACATGTAATAATATGCTTATCATAATATGCTTATCATAGTACATGCATAAGACTCAAGATCAACTATACTCTGTCGGGGTGGCGTAAGGTCGTGATCCCCCGATTTCATTATGGAGCAATTATTGACATTCTGCCTCACCTTGAAGGAATTAGTACATAAGGTGAGTGTAAGCAATAAATAGCATCATTATCAATATGGCATCATCATATCATATCTCTTATCTTATATAGACATTTATGGACTTAGGCTTCTAGCTTTCCGGAAAATAGGAACTCATGAAGAGGAAAATAACTCATGCTATAGGATTCATGCCATTAGAAAGAAAGGACTAACCTCACATACCTTTGTCGTTTAGCTATGTTATCGTTCACTTGTCCTCCCCCAATGTCACGTCGTTACCTTCACGGGATAATTTGTATTAACATTAGTTAATCGACTATAAGAACGCGTCGTAAATTCTAGAGAAAATTGGGCAGCATTTCCCCTGTAAACTTAACAATCCTCGAAATTCCAACTTAGCCAAACATCAATCAAAATACCAACAACAACAATACCAACAATTTCATATCAAACTAGGATTAAATCCATTCTTAAATTACTCCCAAAACAGCCCAACATGCATTCGGATGCCAATGCTTGTATACACTTCTTTATTTTCGTATATCCATAATATAACAACAACAACAACTACCGCCAATCCCCCGATATTCCAGCCCACAAAATAGTCCATAACGACCATAAAACAGTCCCCAAAATATCATCGCAATACAACCACAAATATTATACCAAATAGCTCCAAAATACAGTCATAAAATAGCCACGAAAATTACATAAAACAGCCCCAAAATATTATCACAAAACAGCCACGAAAATTACATAAAACAACCCCAAATATCGGCACAAAACAGCCCGGTATACGCTTTGTATACAATATCTTTATACACTTTATTCTCTCAAATTCAAGAACAACAACATCAACAACAATATCAACAACCTCATATAGCAATATAAGCACCTAGAAATCTCTCAAAGTTCCAATCAAAAACAACCCTCAAGGCAACCATATCAACCAACTAATCTATGACTTCATAACATAATTCCCTTCACTTTAAACTAGGGAATTCTCCCATGAATAACTTAATTAACAAGAATAAAGTTTATTACATACCTTATTGCCCAGAAAACTCAACTAAAATCCTAGCTCCAAGCTTCAATAATCAGCCACACATCAAGCACCAAATACTATAATCCTTTCCTAACTAGTTTCCAATTTCCTAAGATGAAATCTTGCTTTGATTTGGAGGAATTCAACTTGAAAGATTTAGAGAGCTTTTAGGAGGGTTTGGGAGGGTTTAGAGAGAGCTTAGAGTGAGAGAGAGAGGTAGAAAATGAAAAAAATCATATTTTTTTTCGGTTTTTAATTTCTGATTTTTACTGTTCACCGGATACTGTTCATCCACGTCTACTATTCATCCGTGTCTACTGTTCACCCGCAGAATTATTTCATGGACTCTATTTTTTTTTTCTGAGGTGTAACATTCTTCATTTTTTCTCAATTATTTTATTTGAAAAAGTCATCTTCATAACTCACACATTTATTTTCATAACTTCTATCCTAATAATATCTATTAATCTTATGCCTTTAACTGACACATATTCATCTACATAACTCCTACTCTTAATAACCTCAACTACTCCTATGTCTTTTCAAGTCCATAACCCCCAAATAATATATTATAAAGGATACACCTTATCTTGATATTTTCCTCATAAACTATTATTGGTCACACAATGGAAAACGGCAATGCATATTGGGATGAGGAAAGCAAGTTCATATATGATGTCTGGTCACTTTAGTTATTACGAGTCATCAAATCTTTCTATGAGAAGGCTTACATGCCATATATGCATCCCTTAAAAAATAACCAAGAGATGCCACAAGTATTGCATTGATGCTTCTCATGCCAACAATGAGCTGTTTAAGCTTACAAGATATGCAAAAGGTGAAACAACAATACTCACAATCCACTGCACATTGTATGCTGAGAAGAGTCGAAATGGGCAAAATCCTTCATACGTTTTCAATAGGTTCCAAAGAATTGAATTTTTGAAGTACTGGTCATGCATTTATAGTACTCTTTTTCGTCATCTCAACGCCAGAATCTCTTTCAATTTGTTAATGATAGGAAATCTGCACCACGGGGTAGTGTTCCTTTTTTAAGCTACTTTTATTTTGGTTTACACTTCAATATCTTAATTTGTGCATACCATTTGTACGGTGGAAGTAAACTTTTAATGGCTCAGAATTGATTTCTCTGTGACCTTTTTTCTAATCTTGGAAACGTTGTGCGAAACAATAAAATATTTCTTCTTTTAGAGATGTATTTGGACAAAATTGAAAAGAAAAGTAAGAAAATTATTTGGGATAGTTTCCCATACACATTATATTCAAAACCAGTATATAACTAGAAATTAAACATGGAAATTGCATGCCAAACATACTAAAAATTATTTAAATCTCACTTCTCCAATGCGTGGTTAATTTCATTGTACATCCAATGTCTATGTTTAATTGATATTTTTTTCTTATTTCCCATTTCATTTTTTCCAACTCTTTTTTTTGGTTTCCATTCCTTTTTATAATCTTTTTCTTTTATTTTTATTTGATAGGAATGAGAGAATGTCAACTTTATCAAATATAAGTACTGTTAACAATTTATACTAAGAAGAAAAAAAGGGGCATATCTCAGTACTGTTCATTCCTCCTCGGATTTTTACGTCATGATCTTTTTTTATTCTTTGCGTCTAAGTTCACATAAACTGATTTAATTAAGTCGTTTTATATTTAACCTGGAACGTTTTTAACATAATGTTATAAAGAATCATGAAAGATGATAGTGATGGAAATCAGGCATACGCAGCGGAAGCAAATAACCAGGATCAACTTGCATGTAATATACACAACACATAATCAAAGATTTTAATCAAACATAAAATCGATACTTATCTCTTGGAGCGTGACTGCGGCTGCAAATCGAACCTTCAAGCACGAGCAAAAGTTGTCCACGTGTTCATCCTTCAGTTCCACAGTCTTCTGCTGTGTAACCCGAATAATACCAGAATTTGCGAAATTCGTGTGGGCGAATTTCTATAGAAAAGTTGAAGAAACTTCTAAAACCCTTGCCTCCTTGTGGAATAAGACCCCTGTATTATAACTACAGGTTTTAGGGTTTTCACCCTTTTCCAAAACCTGCTGGGTCTTTATTTTCCACCAAGAAATAATATTTCATTTAATTCTTTATTATTTGAGCATAGCAGGGACCACAGAATTTAATTAACGAGGCTTCCTATTATGGAATTAATTCGAAATATCTGAATTAATCCTACCATAATAAATTACGAATTATTCCACTAAAAAATCATAACTGCACTCCTCAGTTCAATTTCGAAATCTTTCATTAAATCTTATTTAACTCCCCATGTTAAGATTACAGATACCAATCAATTAAATTAAATTACTGACAATTTAATTCATTGACTAATTGAATCCTTTATATTTCTGCTTAACTTACTTAATGTGACGGATACAAAATCCACCTGCAGGGTTTTCACATGAGACTTATAAGCATCCATAAAGGGGTATCATCAATCTCAAAATCGAGATATGGATTCTATCAACTAATTATTATTTCACAAATGTAATTTTCCATTATCCAATTTACCAGGAATACATAGACCCGCAATTGAGTCGTACCTTTTAATAAATCAAAATAATGAACAAATCACATTGATCATAATAATTACATTAAGATTAAGAGTATAAGTACATCTAATGAACTAGAGAATTTGTTTTATATATTCAGTATAAAAACACTTATCTCTACTTGGTCCGTTCAATACATATAAAATGTACTAGCACAAGAAGACGGAACTATACCGTTCCCATAATGAAGATACATTATATTAATCTTGGGCTACAATCATACCGATGGCTTTGTCCAATTTCCATCTTAGATTGTGAACATAAATTTTATACTTATAAGAACCGACGATTTAATCCTCTGTGTATAAGCTAAACTCTATACACTAAACCATCTACTATATAAGTAAAGGACACACATACTAGTACATGATCTATTTAATTCTTTATTAAACAATGAATAAATAATTGTTCTATAATCACTACAACAAATTTCATTATTTGTGACGAATTATTGTCACTTAAAGGTCATATTTCGTCAAAAAAAATCTTTCGTGACAAAAAAATATTCGTCAACCTTTCGTTCCTAAAAGTGGGTCGCTAAAAGTATATAAAGACAACTTAGTGTTTCATCGCTGAATAAAGTTATATTAACTACAAAATAAAATTTCGTCCCCAAATGTGTAGTATTTATGACAAACCTATTTGTCATGAACAACGTAAAAGTTTTGTAGCTAAAATCATTGTAACGTCGCCAAAAGGTGGTTATTACTGACAAATCTAATTTGTCACTAAATATAATTTTAATTAGTGACGATATAGATTGTCTTTAAAGCTTTGCATAATTTGTAGTTAAAGAATGTGATTACGTCACTAAAAAGTATATGTTTTATGTACGAAAGGCAATTTTCGTCTCTAAATAATTAAATTAGTTACAGATTGGTTTGTCTAGGAAAGGCAACAATTTCGTAGTTGATTTTTTATTTTTATTTTTGACAAGACTAATTCGTCACTATACGTTATCTTAATTAGTGAAAATTTCAATTGTCATCAAATATTAAGTTAATTTGTAGTTAAACATATAATTATTTTATTAATATGAAGGCCATTTTGGGTTAAATTACCTTTTTTACTGAATTTAATCAATTAGAGACTATTGAAAATGTGCAATACAATTTACTTTCTATAAATAGATACTCTTGTGACCAAATGTGGTTGTCTTAAAATGTATAAATCTTCAAGGATAAAATTATTTTATAACAAATTGTATATATTTAATGCTTCGTGATCGTACTACGGAGTATTTAAATCTATAAATAAAAGGTATCACAAAAATTTGTACAAAATCAACTACTACTGGTTACATCTATAATTATTCTGAGATAACATCTGGGTCCAAACATTGAACAAAGAAAGTGAAATCACTCAATCATAAAAAGTCTAATTGAAATACATGAATAATGGTAAATTGAAAAAGACAAAATATGTTGCTTCCTCATGTGCTAATGCAACGTCCGTAATCTATAAACTTCACTCTTGAAACATTTTTTACACCTTCATGTACCTGTGTGAAAAGAAAAATATACTAATAACGTTAGTATATAATTTTTGTATACAGGATTTAAGCAAAATGTGTCTTCAAACTTTAATCATAAAACTAACATTTATTAGTGAAGCAAATAATAGAATGAAAAAGAAGTAATAACATCTATACAAAATGGGTAACAATTCAATTGTCAAGATCGACGTTGATTATTAAAAACATACCTCCTTATTAAAAGAACAATTGACAAACTCGGTGAAATAATATTCAACTCCTGCAAAGAGACTAATAAAGTGACGAGAGGGAGGGGAGAGTTGATTTACCTGCAAATGCTAATGACCATCTGTTAAAGAAATAGAAAAAAAATTGACAGGAAAAAAAAGAAATCAAAGAGCAGAAAATAAACGTAGGGAATTCTTCTTTCTTGGAAGGGTATGTATTTGCATTTGAGGTGGACACTTCATATTTATCTTAGTGGGTAGTTGTTAGCAGTTTATAGGGAGGGAATGGGTGAGTTGAATTCTACACGAAAATATTGGAGGGAAGGTGAAATAATTGAAAGTCAACTTTTGTTATTTTACTTTCCCTCCAATATTTTCGTGTAAAATTCTCATACTTATGACTTCTTCACTTAAACGACTTCCCGTTAAATATTAAAATTATATTACCATCTTTGATTTTTATATTATGAATGATTTCTACACTTTTTACCTCACAAATTTTATTTGGACAAGATATGATAACTTTGAAAACAATTTTGTATATAATCGATATTATGTATGCACATTAGCATGCTTAATGTTAGGATAATTGTATGTATTAATTATAAGCCCCCACAAAGTTTTATATTTAAATTAGACTAGTTACAAGTTTAATAATGCAATTAAAGTAATTCCGGGTGTGTGTGACCCATACATTTATAAAAAAAAAAAATTGGAATATGTTACCATGAATATGGGGTAAGTTTAAGGTGTCGGGTGTTGGTTGCATCCCTCCAAATGAGGGACGTGACGTTAATACTGAAGATTCTCCAACAAATGAAATAAAAAACGATTAAGAAATTGTTTCTTGAGGTAATTATTATCAGTACAGTGACAGAATCATGGCCAAATTATTTGAAAAATAATAATGCAAAATAATGTGACAGAGCTACGACAAAAGAAATTATGGTAAAAAAAAATATCATATAATAAATATATTATCTATTGTAATGGATTAGCGATTAGGCCTGTGCACAAATCGGTTAAATCCGAATTTCCGAACCGATTCGAAACAATTCGGATAATTCAATTTGCATAATACAATTCGATTTCGATTTACAAATGCAATTGTAAAATATTATAGTTTAATGGTTCGGATACGGTTGGCTTCAATTATCAACCGAACCGACCGAACAAACCAAATTTATATGCCACTAACGACTAATACGACTAATACTCTAATAGTCTAATTATATATACGCTTAATACTTAATAGTGAAGTAATAGTTATTTAACTTCAGAAGTGATGCAAATAAATGTCTGCATGCACACCTTGCACTGGATATTCAGGGCCTTCTTGCTAGCCTCAAGCTGACTTCCCTTTTGGTCTTTCATCTTTTCAGCATTCTTCTCACAAGCCATCTTTGCCTTTTGGCCATTGCCTCCACCCATGGCTTTGTTTGTTCTTTGATCTTAGCCTGTACAAACTAGAGCTTTTCCTTTGATTTTTCTGAGGATGCAAACTGAGTTATTATCCTTGTCTGCTTACAAGTTGCAAGATGCTGGATTATTAATTTAGTATATGTAATGTGGTGTTGGCGGATTTGTATGCTTGCACAAGGTGTCAAGCTCTTGTTTTGCTATTTATATGCTATTATGCTTGCAAGTTTATGGTTTTTTCTTGGTTAATGTCTTGGTTATAAGGCTGCAAATTTAGGATCTCATTATTTTTGGTTATGTTTACTCTAAAATTGAAATGGAAATAGTTGCTTGTTTAAATTTCAATTAAACCGAACAAATCGATTTGTGTAACCGAACCGAAATAATGAAAATCAAATCGAATTGAACCTAGAATGGATCGAGTTTAGTTGAGAATTTTAGAAAGTCGAAATTCGAAATTTCAACTCGATGATGGCCAAAACAGAACCGAACCAATTCGTGCACAGGCCTATTAGCGATAGATTTACTATCCCAATTTTAATGCAACTGGTCATTAGAGATGTGCAGTGTGCCAATCATTACAAAACTTGTATTATATATATATATATGAATAATTTTTTGAGTTATAAAGTAGCTATTAAAACATATAAAAACCTATGACATAAAATATTTCTCAAAATGTTTTATTGAACGTAAAAGTATTTATGCAAATATGTGTTGATATCCAATTTTGACTCTCCACACTTGAGTTAACTTATTAAGTAGGCATTTGGCCATAGAAACTAAATATTTTTTATTTTATTTGAAACTTTTGAAGCTGGAGTTGTGTTTGGTTATAGTTTTTGCAAAAACTATTTGGTTGATTGAATGTAGTGAAAGTGAAAAAGGTGAAAAGAGGGTTTTAGGTGTTTTTCAAATACATCTTTAAGTTGTATTTAAAATTTTCATTGCCAAATGGTGATTTTCAAATAAAGTGAAAAATATCTGGAAAAAAATGAATATTCTCATGGCCAATTGGGCACTTAAGCTTCGTGAATTTTTAATAGAGTAGAAATATCTATTTATCATTATTATAAAAGTTAGAAAATATTTATATTATTTTGGTGGTATTTTACCATTTCATTTGACAAAATACCTTAAAACATATTATGTATATATTTTATATAATTTAAGTATCACTTTTGATTATGTAAATTAATTACATGTTAATTCCTAAAGTACAAATGCATTTGATGTTTTGAAAATTACAAATCATTTCAAAATATAGAATTATTAATTACAAACATATTTAAAATTACTACTAACTTATAACTATTTACGGCTTATTACTATATATTTATTCTATTTATTTATCTTTGTTTAGTCGAGAAGTTTGATTAAATCTGATACGTAACTCAATCTCAAGTTTACTCCAATCTGGTCATTTTTAAAAATTATACTTGAATTTAGTTTAATTGTGCAAGAAATTGATTTTAATTTCAAACGAATTGACTATTATGGCAACTAATGGCTATGATCGAAATAATTTTGATTACTAGTTAAATAGATCTTGATTACAATTGCAAGGTTCACATAAACGAAATAAAAAATGGTTGAGATAAATTATGTCTTGCAGTTATTCTTACTGATATAGTGACAAAATCTTGGCCAAATTATTTGAAAAATAATAATGATGCAAAATTATGTGATAGAGCTACAACAAAAAACCTATCGTAGAAACTTTTCATATATTAAAATATACTGTAATGGATTAGCGATAGATTTACTATCCCAATTTTAATATAACTGGTCATTAGAGATATGCAGTACGCCAACCATTACAAAAATTGTGTGTGTGTGTGTATAAAAATCTACGATGTAAATTATTTTTCAAAATATTTTATTGAACATAAAATTAATTATGCATATCCGTGTTGAAATCCATTTTTAGCTCTCCACATTTTAAGCTAGTTTATTAAGCTTCATGAATTTTAAACAGAGTAGACATATCTATTTATTATTATAAAAGTCAAAACAAAAAATCATTCTATTTTGGTGTTATTTAACCATTTCATTTGACAAAGTACCTTAACATATACTCTTATGTATATATTTTATATAAGTTGAGTATTAATTATGTTTATGTAAATTAATTACCTATTATTTACTAAAGTACAAAATGTAATTGATGTTTTGAGAATTACAAATCATTTCAAAATAAGAATTTTCTAAATACATATATATTTGAAATTACTAACTTATAACTATTTATGGCTTATTACTGCATATTTAGTCTATTTACGGTATTTATTTTTATATTTGTTTAGTCCAAGAAGTTTGATTAATTAATTTGATACATTAATCAATCTCAATTTTACTCCAATTTGGTGAATTTTTAAAACTATATTCGAATTTTCTATGCAAGAAATTGATGTCTTAAAACAAATTGACTATTTTGGCAACTAATGGCTATGATTGAAATAATTTTGGCTACGAGTCAAATAGAATTTGCTACAATTGCAAGGTTCAAATAAATGAAATAAAAAATGGTTGAGATAAATTGTTTCTCGCAATAATTCTTACCAATAAATTGGCAGAATCATGGCCAAATAATTTGAAAAATAATAATAATGCAAAATTATGTGATAGAGCTACAACACATAAAAAAAAATTATCGTAAAACTTTTCATATAATAAATATATTATCTATTGTAATTCATTAGCGATAGATTTACTATCACAATTTTAATATAACTTGTAATTAGAGATGTGCAGTGCACTAATCATTACAAAATTGGTACTGAATATATATATATATATATATATATATATATATATATATATATATATATATATATATATATATATATATATATAAATATATTATCTATTGTAATTCATTAGCGATAGATTTACTATAACAATTTTAATATAACTTGTAATTAGAGATGTGCAGTGCACTAATCATTACAAAATTGGTACTGATATATATATATATATATATATATATATATATATATATATATATATATATATATATATATATATATATATATATATATATATATTAGAATGATTTTTTGAGATATGGTAGAAATTAGAACATATAAAACATCTATATAACGTAAGAAAAATTCAAAATATTTTTATTGAACATAAACTTAATTATGTATATATGTGTTGACATCCAATTTTGGCTCTCCACATTTTAAGTTAATTTATTAAGTTTCGTGAATTTTAAACGGAGTTGAAATATCTATTTATTATTAGTAGTATAAAAGTCCAAAATATTTTTTCATATTATTTTGTGCTATTTTGCCATTTCACACTGCAAAATACCCTAGTATATATTATGTATATAATTTAAGTACTAATTTTATTTATGTAAATTAATTACATATCGTTTCCTCAAGTACAAAATGTATTTGATGTTTTAGAAATTACAAATCAGTTCAAAAAACAATTGTCTAATTACATACATATTTAAAATTACTCACTTATAACTATTTACGGTTTATTACTATAGATTTAGTCTATTTACCGTATTTATTTTTATCTTTGTTTAGTCCAAAAGGTTTAATGAACTAATTAATTTAATACATGATTTAATCCCAATTTTACTCCAATTTGGTCAATTTTCAAAATTATATTTGAATTATGTTTAATTGTGCAAGAAATTGATTTTAATTTAAAGCAAATTAACAATTCTGGCAACTAATTGCTATAATTGAAATAATTTTGGTTTGTGAGTTAAATAGACTTTGGCTAAAATTGCAAGTGGACCAATCCGCTTGTGTGTTGAATGTTTATTGACAGATAAAACTCTAATTTTTATTATATCAGATCAAAGATATGTCTATCATTGATGTCTTTTAATTTATAACTACGAATGTTTTCGTAGCCAATAATTGCACTATTTAACTAAGAAATTTAAGTCGTAGCCGTTTGAAGATTGTATTTTCTGTGAGAAAATTTAGTTGTGACTAAATTATAGATTAAATAGAGACAATAATACAATCGTCACTAATTATTTCAACTATTAGTGACAAAAATGTAGGTCACAATTAAATATAAAATTTTTTGTCTAAAGTTTACAATGATTAACTACAAATACTATTTCGTCACTATTGTATCAATATATATTTTGTGACGAAAGTTTTTCGTGTCCAAAATTTAACTAATTTTAGGACAAATTTGATTTGTCACGAATTGGGTACATCATCAGTGACAAAATAATGTGCCATTGATAAATTTAAATTTGTGGCTAATAGTACTCAATAAATGGCGTCAACTCATTATTTAGTAGGATATTTTAATGGATAAAACTTTGCTACGACTTTTTGTATTTCGTCACTAAAAGTATGTGCCTCATGTATTTAAAGACGAAATATAATTTTCGACACGAAAAATGGACAATTGGTGACGAATTTCGTGTCGTAGCTAGTAATTTCGTAGCTAAAAATCACATTTGTTTAATAAATACTATATCCAAACGCATGGTTAATAGTATATATCTCAACAGATAGAATCACAAAAGACAAGTGAAAAATTGATTTCTTAAAGTAAAAGTATTAATATTTATCTATTTTAATATTTGTATAATCGCGCGAAGCGCGGACAAGTTGACTAGTGTAAGACTACGGCTAAACAAAGGTAACAAATAAGAAGTTGGGCCAAAATAAGTATACTAGATGACCGAATGGATTTGGGTCGTAATTTTGCCAAAATTTAAAGACTTTTGGGCTATGCCCAAGTAAATCCATCATCTTTTAACAGCCAATTTTGACCGTGAGATTGCCCAACAACACCGTATAGCTCACACAAAATCAAAGAGACCCTGCTGAAGAACAAGTAATCAGATTCGGGTCACTGACACTTATTTTGCCCCTCTTTTATGATGGACTTTAAATCCCTGCATAAATTACATATTATAATATCCCCCAGCTATGCTAGCGCCCTTAAAGAACTTATGTCCATGTAGACATAAGTTCGATTTTAAAGAGCAAAAATTAAAGACTAGTCCATTTGAAGGATAAAAATTAAAAACCAGCCCATTTGAAGGACAAAATTAAAGACTGGTCCATTTGATGAGAAAAAGTGCAAGTACTTGCTTATTTTGTGTTGTTCTTTAATTGTTACCCCTTATAATAAATAACTTTTTTGCTGAGCATGAGTTTATGATTTCGCATCCTAATATCGACACAAGGGAGGTTATTAGGGCCCAAAAGTTTAGTTGAACAATGAACAAAATTATGCAATTTCTTTTCCAAGTCTTAATGGCATTTTTTAGACAAGGAGACATGACACTTCCTTTTTTTGTGTTTGCTGTTGTAAAGTTGGTAATAAGTGGATCCGTAATTCGTTTATTTTTCAACCAACAGTTCTTACCTGCCAAATCATGCAAGGAGCTGTCTAGAGCTTGAATTATTTCCAACTACATATATACCTCTAGATTCTTATTTAACTATCCAGACAAATAGTTAGAAAGAAGGGTGAGATATATTTTGGTTGTTATCTTCGTACCTTGAATTCCACTTAATCCAGACATTCCAAATACTTTTTGGTGTAAATATTCAGTGCAGATAAATTTTTATTTTTAAGTATTAGTCCAGAACCACTTTTGTAATACCGCGGCATACGCTGAAAGTCTATTATCATATATATAAATATGTATCATTTATATGTATATTTTTAATGAGTTTTTTTGGTAAAGCGGTGTTAAATGACATTCCTTTATGAAAAGGTATTTTGGCACGAAATATGGCAAACCATTGAGCCAACACAAAAGAAACACACGGTGTGATGAGACATATCTGGCTATTTTTGTCTAACATTTAATTGGCAGCTTCTTTTTCTTAGTTTCAAGTTCAACTTCTGCATGAATGTGTTCCCCACATTGCGCGGTCCATTCCCTATTTCCAAATATCCATCTCTTTCCTACACTAATTTTTCTAGAACAAATTGAAACTTAATATTCCCTTCATTTCAATTTATATGAATTCATTTAATTGAGCACGACATTTAAATATGAAAGAAGATTTTTAAAACTTGTGATTTAAAATAAGCTTTGAAAATTTATGTGGCTGTAAATCATTCATAAAGTAAATTAATTTTCTAATTAGGAAAAAAATCATTTATTTTAATACGGATTAAAAAAAATTGATTCAAATAAATTGAAACAAAGGAAGTATTACATTGCCCCATGCAGAACATTATAAAATTATTTTTAAAAAAGTTAGCACAAGTATTTGCCCCCGTTTACTTTCTTTTTGTTCGGTCTTCTCTTGCTACTTCAATCATCCTGTGCAAATTTAAAGGTACCTTTTAGAGTACTTTGGTGGTCTAGAGGGTGTTTGTTCTCCCAATGGACCCACTAGCCCTCCTAAGGGGGGACATGAAAAGATGGGCTAAAAGGTGTTATCTTCATGACCAATTAATTTGGATTGGTCTTAACTCTATGGTCTACATCTTTTAGCGTACAATTCATGTTGGATTAGGGAGCACAAATAAGATTTTACATGAAAAGACCCAGGGAATCTAAGCTTAGAAGATGTGATTAAGAATGGACACTAGGATGATTTGTGATGCTATAAAATTCCAAGTGTCTCTTCTTTATCTTCTATTATTATAATCGTTGTAATCTATATTACTCCAAAAAGATTAGAAAAGACAGACGAAAAATTATTCCAGCTTTATTTGATCTATCTTGTCAAGTTTTCTCTTTTTAGATTAATGTTTATCCTCTCCTACATGCTACCTAGGTCATAATAATTAAATATAGGTAGCACTATTTTGGCACTTGCAATTTCAACCTCCATATATACTACTCCCTCCGTGAAGTGGATGTCTGTAAAATGAAATGGAACAATAATTTTCTTACTTTACATGGGCTCCCAAGGGTAAATACTAGTGTTTGCATCCATTATTTACACCAATTTAATAAATATATCTTCCTGTATATATTCTCTTATTATTATAATAAATTAGTATACTTTTGTGTAAATATTGGATGCTGGTAAATTTTCATCGTTCCAGAGTTGGCAAACAAAAAGAAGAAAAGGAAAATTAGGAGTACAATTTTTTTTTCGTCCGATGATATCTCATTTTCTGAGCTCGAACTACAAATAAATCTTGACTGCTTTCTATCACATCATAACCTTTGATGGGTAGTGGTTACAGTATGGTAGTAGTAGTGACAGGCTTGTTCACTGCATGCACAAATTTACTTTTAATTTCTCCAAATGTGTAGAACGTTTTTCTTTGGGGCGAGTGGAAGCTTTGTAAGCTCAATAGCTGTAAATACTACCTAGTGACAGAATAATTGAACAAAAGTACTTCTATTTGTAAGTCATCGTAGTAAAGCATGAACAGTGTCTCTAATATTTGGAGCACTTAACCGACAATTCTACAGTAACAGGATAAAAGAACAGACCCAACCCCTCATAAATAGAGAACAAAATAAAAGAGAATCCCACCCTAGAAGTAGCCACCAATGAAAAAGGATGTACTTAGAGGTATAGATAGGATTTCTAATTTATGAGTTTTGGTCACAAGTTTCTTTGTTTACTTTATTTTGAATTAATTATTTATATATATATATATATATATATATATATATATATATATATATATATATATATATATATAAAGGATAGTTTAATGCACAAAATAAACATCCCATGTTAATTATTTATATATATATATATTAAATAATTTTTAAAAATATAAATACAAAATTTGAGTCAAAATTATTGCGTTCTGCCAAACACTAATTACATACACCGGCTCCAACCCCGAGTATAATCACCATTATCCATGGAAGCAAATGGCAAAACAGAAAAGAAACAAAGGTGAGGATAATTGATTAATTGAGCGAATGTCACACTTTCGATTAGCGATTAGGTTCAATGGTTTACACTGTTTATTTAGTTATTCTCTTTTTCGTCATTTTCTTTTCAATATTTTGATCAAAACAAATCATCTGATCTAATGGTTTAAAGGTCTCAATAATCCAGTTATGGCAAAGTCTCTTTGGACATATGATACACATATAAGACATAACACAGTACACGTGGGCACATATTCGACTAATATTATGAATGTAAGCAATTCTCAAGGATATATCCGATCCGGATATTGGTCACATACATCAACTTTTTTGGAAGAAAAAACCATAGAAATGATAGTAACATATATTTTCTCACCTTAAGTCAACTCAACAATATTCTACCTAGAAAAGTAGTAAACAAATTTCTGTACTCCTCTTCGTTTTCACGGAAAAAAAGGAAAATATATTGATCCTAACTTGAAATTTATATGAGTTATTTACCAATGTTGTGATAATAACCACAAAGTTTTTTCGTCGTGAGCCAACTAAATCGTTGTGTAATTTAGGAGTTTATATGAATTTATTTATCAAATATATTATGAGCCAAATTAACCATGGCGAATTTAGTGGAAGGAAGCACGTGTGATGTGAGCGGATGAGAGGTCATTTGTAGTTCACATAAAGCTAATTTATTAGATTAGCAAGTAGTACTACTAGCTTAAGTATAAACTATATGAAGTTGATGAGTAGTTCTATAGGCACAAGTACCAAGCAACGAAATTCCGGCAGCCAGACAACTCAGTCATTCCATGTCAACAGCACAAATTGTGCTATATCGTACAATGTTTTGTAATTAGATTATCGGCAGACTTTATTTATTAACCACTCGAATTACGATCTGTTCCGATTAAATAATTTAATACATAATAAAGGGTTTTTTTAAACACACTTTAAGCTCAATATTAAAAAAGATTATGCGCGTATTCTCAAACTCCCATTATATTAAGGACATAAAATATATTACTTCCTTTAATTATATGAATTATCCTAATTAAACTGTGAAACTCCAAACATGCTCTAATTTAGGTTGATTTATATAATTAAATGAAATGATATATTTATGTTATTAACTTAATTACGAAATAGATGCACTCAACATTCCCTTGCAAATTAAAAGGAAAAGTAGCGTTGGCTGCCGGACACAATCAACAAATGTGTCACTTTCACAGCCTCCGCCAAAAGAACATTTCTCTTCTTTTTAACATGGTTTAATCTTAGGTGAAGAATCACACAGGCTGCAACTGCCCAAATACAGTACGGGGGCTGCTGAAATGACTATAATTGAGTCAATAAAGCTATAATACCTTTTTCCAAAATTTTGTTATGAGAATATATGGAAAGAGAAAAAGTTCCTACAATTTTTGAGTACTCATACGAGGCGAAAGGTATAATGATGTGGGGTGGGTGACAAAGAAAAGATGTATACGGCAAAATTTTGCATAAACGTAGCTTTTATTCCTCGAACATATTACTAACTCCCAAAAAAAGAGAGGATTTTCAAATAGTGTCAATAATCGTGAAATCTTGAGCCGGGAGTATGTCGGAAAGACGAAAACCGTCTATCTACCCACAAAGATAGAGGTAAGGTCAGCGTACATCTCATCCTACCCAGATCTTATGTGTGGGACTATACTGGATATGTTGTTATTAATAGTAAAGACTCTAGCACAACCAGTGACAGATTCAGAATTTTCACTCAGAAGGTTAGGAAAAACAACAAAAACTAAATATAAAAAATAATGTTATCCGTGGGAATCGAGTCTAGGACACTAGAAACAATTTTGAACACCTTGAACCACGTGAGCTAACCTTTTGCATTTGTTCAGGGTATTCAAAAGTTAATACATGTTTTAACACAAAAAATCTACGCTATATATACAATGTAATTTTTTGTCAAAGACGTTCGGGTAAACACCCTCCCCACCCTCTAAATCCGCCCCAACTGTTCTTTATAGACGAAGCACATAACACCAAAGAGTTTAGCATGTAAATAAGATTTTACGTAGATCTGAATCTACAAAAGTTAATAAAAGTGAAGGCTTACCGATGTACTAAATCTTGGATAATCATGGTTTAACGAAAAGAATGTCACAATATTTAAGCAGGATCCTGACTTGACGATACAGCATTTACTACTTTAAGGACTAAAGGTAAGTTGTACAGTTGATTTGTACGACTTTTGTTAATCCATGCTATTGCGTAATGGAAACATAAATTTAGGGACCACATAATTGGTCTATTAAGTAAGAATTAAGTGATAAGAGTACTAGGTTCGCTCCATTTTAAATCTTGTATTGTTTTGCACATCTAGTAATTTTTTTTAATTAACATCAATTATAAAATAATATTTAACGTTATTACCTTTGATCTCACAGGAAAATGATAATAATATTGTTAAGATATTTATTAGAAAATTGTATACATCATTTATAAAAAAGATATAGATTTTAAAAATAATTAACTTTTTTTTAAGACCTATGCTTATTTTAGATCAAGTTTATTGGACTAAAACATACATTAAAATTGTAGGGGTAATTGATGTGTTCATTTGCTCGTGTGGCAACAAGATCTTCATCATGTGCTTCCCTATTGTCATGTCGTTATTGTTATTACTTGCTAATTCTTTTTCAGGTTCTCATTTAATGTTTATTATAAAGAGTTATTTTTATAATTACTTTGAAAAAGATATAGTTGAGTAATTTTTATATCATCGGTATGTAGAAAGTTAAATTTCTTTTATAAAATATTGTGTTAATCGTATTTAATTCATTGGCTCGTGGTAGTGGACAATGTTTTTAGAGGCATTTTAGGGGTGCCCATGGACGGGGCGTGGTAAAAACGCATCTAGGTGTTTTCGAAAGGCAAAGATCCCATGGGCGTACGCCCTAAACGGCGAGGCGAACGCCGGCATTAACTCGCCCCAAGACTAAGGCTTACGCCCACTGAAATTAAACTAATTAAGGTTAAAATTGACAATTTATCTTTTTTATTTTAATGCCCTTAGCCGGTTACCCACTTACCCTAAACTCTCTTTCTTTATTTCACTAAGTTTTTGTCTTTTTAACATGGCATATGAATCTTGCAGATAAGGGACATCAAATAGCAACAGTTTCTTTGGCTCCAACCAAATCTAGTTGTGAAGTATTGTTCATGAGAGCTCAAGAAAACACTTGAGAAATGATATGATTTTTGTCGATGTTTACTTTTGTGGAAGATGACTCTCATTTGAGCTATTATGATGATATATCTGTATCTCTGACTAAATTTTTTGTATGCACCAATTATGTTTTAATATTTAATAGTGGATGAAGTTTTATTCTCTCATGTTTTTAAGTATTGTAGAATTGGTCTTACAAATGACTATTTTTAGCTTATCTTGTCTAGATTATGATATCACTAAGAACGTTACTGTTAAGATGTATTTGGTTAGTTTAAAATGTCATATTTTTTTGTGTTGTTAGTTCACTCGTGTAATAAGTATAATAATGTTTCCAATAATGGGGACTCCGCCTCTGGTAGTTCATTTTATGCTTATTAATTAGCTGATTAATAAGCATAAAATGGCCAAATCCCCCGCCTCAGGTAGTTCACTACTCGTCCCGTGTTTATGTAACAATCAAAGAAGCATCAATTTCTAAGTTTAAATATTGTAAATAGTTTAGCTTAAGTTAGTATTGTTCTTTTACATACTAACGATGTTTATAATATATCGATGAAACGAATATTATATTTTCAGTGATGAAAATTATATTTTATAAATATATTTTGTTCTTCAATTTTCTGAGTTTTTTACTATCGATTCACGTATTCTCTGCTCCATATTTCATCACGTTACTTGAAAAAGAAAAGAAATTTATCTTGCATTAAAAGACTGTAATGTCTATCTTCTAGATTTGATTTTCTCTGAGGAAAGCCACAGTCATAAATAACCAGTCGGTTGGAAGGGGGCTGTAAATTAATCTTTTAACTTTGATTAAACCTGAGAAAATCGTTTTTTATTTGCTTTTAATTGTTTATCCCCAACTTTTACTGTAATCGGCCCCTGCACCTTCATAATCAATTGTGTTAACCCCCATCCTTTTTCTCTTAAAAAACCCCTTTTCTTAAATAAAGACTTGGGATCTTCGCGTCCAATTCTTTCCAAAAAAAAGTCACATAAATTTTAAAGGGGTGAAGTATTTGTCAAGCTTCTTATATATGATCCAATTAAAAGCGTTGTGAAACATAGATATCGAGAAATTAATAACCTAAACCACAAGACACTAGTAACACCCTTTTGATTAAAACATGAAGCAGCCTCCCCTTTAGAAGTTTCAACTCAACAATTAAATATCCACTTGCCATGACTCCCCATATAGTGGAAGAGTCAACAAGATAGTATATAACATGTAGCAATTGCCTGTGGGAGCTAGCTTCCAACTTAAAAAAACATACACATTCACGTCTTTTGATTTCATATTCCATTACAAATCATAATAACAGTTACTAGAAGATAAATACTAATTATAATTGACAATATCTCAAGAGTTGAGACAAAAGTCAACGGTCAAAGATTTGCATCACTGTCTCTGTCTCCCTCTTATACCTACAAAAAAATTCTATCATGTGGGAAATATAATAATAATTGAAATATTGTACGTATTTCTCTACACTTTCTTCTGTTTGTATGTAAAACATTCCCACAAAATCCTCAACTTCATACTCACATTGTCACCAACACCAAGCACTAAGCTCCCCACTTGTGTGTGGTCCTTACCTGCCTTGGTGCACCCCGCGACCCTCCTCCCTCCTGCCCCTTCTGTTTGACTTTCAATTTTCTTATAATTCCCTCACCACTGCCCTTGCCAATTGTTTAATCTTAAAACAGAGAACAATTAACTTTATGCGTGATGTCAAAGATATGTGGCTAAATTCAATTCAAGATTAAATAGCGAGATATGCCAATAAATAAACAGAGAAGCAGATCTGACCAACTGTTAAGTACGTCTGGCCTCGGGTATAGAAACCGAGGTTGATACCTTCTGTTAAGAACTTACACGAAGTATAATAAAAATGAACTTAAGAACATATGAGAATGGTTTTAAAAAGATTCTTATGATTGTTGATGTAAACTGTTTCTGTCCTTGCTATTGCCAACCCCCTTTCATGAATGATAACCTCCTCTTTATATAGTAGAGGAGTTTCAACCGTAGTACAATTCTAAATAAAGAAAATAAATCTGGTGACAGCTGTTTTGCCAAGATCGACGCCGAATTATCCGGTTGAGGACGGATATTTCGGTCTTGTGCTTATGGCAGTCAATCGCCCTTCCTTTATCGCCTTATCCTGGCCCGAACTCGAAGCCTCGTTTCCGGAGAGACGGTCGTATCGTGACCGAGCATAACCATAACAACGGGAAACCGAGCGTGCCCGTCTCCTCAGTTTTACCCGTATACAGATAGCCCCCCCATTTCCCGAGGTATAATTACTGATGGCGGGGAATTGACCCAAATAAGCTGAACAACCACCTCCAATTACCTAGGACGGGACCTTTAGGTAAAATCTCACTCTGCCCGATGCTAGGTCATTATTACCCAGCCGCCAAATTTTTTTGGGCAATCCTCCTTGTATCAGAATCCTTGATACGCTACAGGATCTCTTGAATCTCTTTCTATATAAAGCCCATGTCTTTTTTCTTTTCCATGCATCTGCACTTCTTCAAATCTCACTTTGCTCCACCTCAAAACCTATTGATATTCCTGTACTGAGCCCATAATACTCTTCGGATCTTCAATCTTCTTGTTCCAGGGTGTGAGTACTTATCGTTAAGGAGGGCCTTGCACGATCATGGCTTACGTACCGTTATTGACTCAGGGTGAAGATCAGCATTCGTTCATGCCATCAACTGGAGTTGCTGGCTCTGATAGGGAGTTAGAATCTATCGCTGCTGGTATTGTTCCGTCGGGTTTTATTTATACGAACAACTGTAAAGTTCTTCGTCATCTTGACCCGATGGAGAATTTTGAATCTTGTATCGGTGATAACGCCATTACTACGGTCAGGGAAGATTTCCATCTAGGCGCAGACGTCGACATCCTCCCCGTTGGGGATGGTGTGAAAATAAATCATCATGTTGTCGGTTACTCGTTATCATACACTTATCCCTTTTCCATAGGCTTCACCCTCCCTTTTCATAGAATAATCGAAGACTTCTGTCGCCGATATCGAATATGTATCGGGCAGATCGCCCCCCAAATTTGGAGGCTCGTGTTCTGCATTGAGAAGTTGGCCAATGCGGCCGGAGTCACTTTTACCCTCGATCATTTGCTTCATTTATATGTACCTCGGATGATCCGAGGGGGAATTGTTCAGATGCTTCCCAGGGGAAGCCGAATCCTAATCGACCCTAAAGACGATTATGATCGAGGATGGCTTTACCGGTTCGTGATGATACACACGGTTCAACTTCACTGTCCATTGTCTGTCGATTTTCCCGAAGTGTGGAACCCTTCACCGGATCCGGTTGAGCCCACGCTCGAAACTGCTATTTTTGAATGGGTGATTGCCCTTCTCCGGGCTTCTCGTAGCTTAGGCCGTTCTTGGAGTAGAATGGCACCTGAAGGGTGGAAAGGCAAAGACCATGGTAACTCTTTAATCTGATCGTTTCGACCCTCATTTCCCTGTATTATATCCTAACTCAATACCTTTGGTTTCCAGGACTTCGGACGAAGAGGGCTTCCAAGGGAAAGTCAGTAGCAGAGGACGTAGTTTGGGGAAGAAGAACACCTGCTCCATCGAGGCCACCTAGACGCAGGGAGTCTGGAAGTTTTCCCGTTGTGCATTCGGGGGTTGGATCTCGAGTTCGAACTCGCCATATTATGGTGACCCGTCGGGAAATGCCTTCGGGCGAAACTCCACCAATGATTGTGCTCGATGAGGAAGATTTAGCGGGATTGGATATCCCCGGGTCATCCGCCTCTGGTGCAAGTCACGGGGATATTTAATCGGTATCACCCATCATTGATGCATCCCGTGGATAGACTCGGAGATCTCATCCTCCGACTCGTTAGGTTGGGTAAGGGTGTGGCTGCTTTACTTTTGTTTTCCAATTACTGGTCGTAGAGTAGGGTTTCTTCTATTTTTTTTTGATGTACTGATGTATCCGAGATAGTCGGAATTTTGTGAAATGGAAAATTGGTTGTTATTGGACTTCATTGAGCATTCTATGTGTATTATTTGTACCTAAACCTTTGTATATGCCCTAGTTTATATTCGATCAGCAATCACTTACTCCATAATTCGTAAAAACCCGACATGTTTTACTACCGGCCACCATAGTCGAGCATCTTGTTATTAAACTCGACCACGATTGGTTCGAAACCTTATCCTTTGCGACCTATTCGGAAGCTTTACTCGATCATAGAGATGTTCGCACGAGGTTCCAATCTAGGTCTCTTCGGAAGGTCGTTTAAGCACGATCTGTTGGTTGAGTGGACGCCCCGGTTCCTTCTCGCATACGCTTCCCATGACTAGATAGGATCAAGGTCACATCCGTAACATCCGTCTGACATCGACATGTGTCGAAGCCCTGTTGGCTCTGAAGACGGTTGCGGAAGGTAGAGCGTCTCGGTCCCACTCTATAAAAGCAAGTTTTCCCCTTCTCTTTTCACTTTTCGACTTTTACCAAAGGGAATTTTACCTTCGTGTGCCTTGGATACGTTGATCTTCATATCTTCAAACCTTCATACCTTCATATCTTCTTATTAGTTTCCTATTCAATCTCCAAACCTTCATTCAAAACCTTCTTATCTTTATAATTTCGAAATGACGAGCAAATCTTCAAAGGCTAAAGCTGGTGAGACCTCTTCGGCTCTTAAACCAGAGCCACTGCTGACTAACTTTGTTCCTCAAGACTGTTCGACCATTCGGGACTTCAAAGTCAAGAAACATTCTCAACAGGGGGATCGAGGTGTCGAAATATCAGCCTATTTGTGCACGATACTCCCGAATAAACTCGAGCAAGTCAAAGAAGATTGTGGGTGGAAAGGTAAGGAGGTCGTTATCCCTGACCAGGATGAAGCCATAACGACCTACGTGGAAGGGTGTTTAAGTGTTTACACCTACCCTTTCACATTCAGCACACTCGACCCTGTGGTAGTTGATTGCTGCAAACGGTACGAGATTACGCTCGGCCAAATTCACCCGTCATTTTGGTGGATCGTTGTACTCCTCTGTTATTTTACTACGAACGTGAACATTCCGTTCACGGTGCACTACCTACTCCGGCTATATAGCCCCCGTGTCTTCAGAGGGGGAATGATAAAACTCTCAAAACGAGCTGGAAAAACGCCCTTCTATGGTCTGGACGAAGATAGAGATCGAGGCTGGCAGGGCAGGTTTGTCCGAATCAAGACAGCAGATCTGATTCCCGCTGACAAATTTCCGTTTCCCGAGAAATGGAACCCAAACCGTAAGTAACTTTATGTTGATACGATTCGGGCACGTGCCTGCACCTATACTGAACCTTTGATTTGTTCGTGTGTATACAACGCTTATCCGAACCCTTAGTGCGGTTCCTAACCTCGACCAGTGGATTGGGAAAATCTGTTCCCAACTTACTTATGTCGAACGTACCTGGAGATGTTTGTCCCAGTCCCGTTGGGAGGCCGAAACCCACGGTAAGTCTTTCCCTTAGAGCGTCGTCCTTTCTACTCTACGCTATATGCCACGTTAGTTAGGTATTGAGTGTTCTTCCTTTTGCTTCACAGGTTTGTCAAAGACCACCAGAATTCGGGGCCAGGAAACTGTCGAGGCCTCAGCTGATGAACAGGATATTGAAGCTCCTAATCAGGGAGACGTAGTTGAAAGGAGGAAAAAATAATCCTCCGAATTATCTCGAGCTCCTTCCCAGGCCAGGAAATGATCGAGGGTAGTTTATTGGAGAGACCTAATCGTAAGATATCTCGGCCTGTGTTTTGGACGCTGAGGTTGTTGGTCAATTATTGGACCATTCTGACGACGATAATCAGGCGTTGGGTGGGCATCGTCTTATTGACGAGCTCCTTGAGCATGATCTGACCGGTTCCGTTGCAATCACTCCACTATTGGTGGAAAGCTCAAGTCAAATTTCGGCTGGGTCGAGCGGCATCTCAAGGCCGACAGACGCAGGGATTATCGGGTTGAAGGTCGGGGCCTCCGATCACACTTCTACTCGAAGTGTTGAAAAACTGCCAGCCGCAGCCGCTGGATCGAAGGCAACTTCATCGGTATCAGGATCTAAGGTACCTAATATTCCACCTTTGTACGGTATTGGTTCCGTCCTTCCGATACAAGCTGTGGCCTCATCTGAAACGATAGTTTGCATACAGGATTTTCCGCCGCCATTGGTGGATATTCCCGCCGATGACGAAAAGGCCAAAGGTAAGATGACCGAGCAAATGGCAGCCGGTTATGAGGGTTATGAGATACCCGCTCTGGGTATATCAGGTTTTGAGCATTTGTCCATCCCCGTGGCCGATCGTTTCAGGGTTAATCCAGCCCTAGGTTGGAGAAGTTGTTTCCTGCCCGTAGTACCGACCCGAATCAGAAGAGGCTAATAACCTTCAAGATGCCGGCTGACATGAACATGCTGTCGGGGCCAGTCGGGGTTGCCAGCTATTTATACCCTCTGGTGTCCCAGGAAGACCGTAAAAAAATGGATGAAGTCAACGAATCATGCCTTTTTAATGAGGCCTAGTAGGCATTGAACCGGGTAAGTTTTATTCGTGTGCTTCTTTCATTTAGTTTTAACTTCACGTCTCATTTTACAATCGTTCCTCTTTCTTTTATAGGCCTCCGTGCTTCATCATGCCTGCTTTCACCGGCTCAGGCATGAAGTGGGCCGGCTCAAGGAGGAGCTTAAAAGCAAAAATGAGGAGGTGGATGAGCTCATGGATCTGTACGAGCAGAAATCGCAATACATCTCGTTTCTCCCTGACCTTTCTATCCTGAAGTCGGACTTAACAAAGGCTCGAAACGAAGCTGCTGAGGCTAAGCGGGAGCGCGATCAGCTGGCAGAGAAGGTAAGGGCTTTCGTAGTTTTCAATAAATGTTTAAAGGCCGATGCTAACGCCCTTCCTTATCAGGCCCGGGCTTATGTTAGCCAGATCGATCAACTTCAGGCAGAGCTGGATGGGATCAAGCCTGAGTTTAATGTCCTCCACGAAACGACCATCGGTGTTGTGGCTGAACGTGATGTTCTCCGGGAGCAACTTCGGGCGTCGGTGGAACTAATGAATGGCCTTAGCTCATCACTTGCTGCGGTCGAAGCTGAACGAGATCGATTGAACCGGGTCATCGTCGATTTGCAAGCTGAGCATGGAAAGACTCTTGACCAGATCTCGGTTTATGACGATATGTTAGAGTAGTACAAGGACGATGTGACTGCTGCCGAAAGGCCAATAATCTTCGAGCTGAGTACAAACGGTGCTTATCCCGAAGGAAAACCCTCGAAAAAGTTCAAGCCACTGGTGTGGACTTATCAGATCTGATCGAGGAAGCCAAAAAGCTTGAAGTAGAAGCAAAGGCTGCGTTCGACCCTGAGGATTCGGATATCGACCTCGAGTTAGTCGATGAAGAGGCCGAGAGGTCGGGTGAAGATTAGGTTCGGGGCCTTGTGTCCCTTCTTTTATTTTTACTTGTTTTGAGGCCACTAGTCCGAGCCTTTGTAAATCTAATTTATGTATATATGAATCAAAATTTGTATTTGATATTTGCAGAGTACTTCTCGGTTCAATGTTTGTTCGGTTTATGCCATCATTATAATTTGCCATATGTTTTCGGCCAAGATAAAATTCAAATGGTAACGACTCGTGATTGGGGTTTAGTCCGTGTTGACGTTAGTCGTTGCTTTGTTTATAATTTGCAAGACAGACCCGATCACGACATTTTTGCGTTTTTAGACCGTGGTCTTTAACCGTTTTAGGTCGCAGCTTTCGAGCTTGCATATGTTTTTTAGACCCTAGTCTTTAACTGTTTATGCCATTGTTTAGACCAGTCTTTAACTGTTTACGCCATAGTTTAGACCGTAGTCTTTGGCAACATTGGATCCTTTTGATCGAAGTAAGTTTTTTATTGAAAAACCGGGCAGAGATGCATTCGCAATTGTTGCCGCGGCAAGAACAAACTAAGTGGACACAATTCAATCGATCGTTTGGTCCTTACATCTGATCCTATCGTTCAGGCCTTGTCTTTTACATAGTTATCACTTAACTCATGGTATAATAGTCCCCTAGTATTCAAGTCCGAAGTATGAGGGCTCAGGTACTATTAGCCTGTTATGTTCAGTCCCCAGTCTCCGGTCTTTGATCGGTATGCTCTATATGTGTAGCACGCTTTTCAGCGCTGCCTCATTAAAAACCTTGCCGTAAACCCACTTCGGGACAAAACGGTCAAAGGAAAAAAGAGTGCAGCACTTGCTTTCAGTCCTAAGTCTATGACTTCCGAGTATCCGCTGTGCTGTTTCGTTGTCCCTCGGGCTATATCCCTGCGTGTTTAGATCGAGAGAGAAGAAAGCAAAAGAAAAGTTATTTGTACCTTTAACAGTAATATCTTTTTAGGTGTGCTACATTCCAGTTGTTTTTCAGCTGTTGTTCGTCTTCGTTCTCGAGCTGATAAGAGCCTTTTTCGATTATTCGAGTGACTCGGTACGGTCCTTCCTAATTCGGGGATAATTTCCCTTCGTGAGGGTTCTTCGTATGAAGTGTGACCTTCCTCAGTACCAAGTCCCCAATCTGAAAATGTCTGAGGTTTGTCCTCTGGTTATAATACCTTTGCATCCTTTGTTTTTGTGCGGCTATCCGGATATGAGCAGCTTCCCTTCTTTCGTCCACGAGATTCAGATTGACAAACATTGCTTTATGGTTTGAGTCCTCAGTGGCATAACGTAATCTTAAGCTTGGCCCACCAACCTCGACGGGTATTAGGGCCTCGACTCCGTATACAAGGGAAAATGGAGTATCCTGGTGCTTGATCTTACCATTGTGCGGTAGGCCCATAAATCCTCGGGAAGAACCTCTTTCCATCGGTGCTTAGAGCCGGCCAGTCTTTTCTTTAAATTCTGCAGTATGGTTTTATTGGTAGACTCGACGGTTTTATTGGTAGACTCGGCCTGGCCATTCGCGCTCGGATGATACGGGGTTGATAAGATTTTTTTGATTTTGTATTCTTCGAATAACTTACTGACCTTGCTACCTATGAACTGCTTCCCGTTATCACACGCAATTTTTGCCGATACCCGAATCGACAGATTGTATGATCATAAATGAAATCAATGACCTCTTTTTCCCTGACTTTCTCGAGTGACTGTGCTTCAATCCATTTAGAGAAATAATCAGTCATAAGTAAAATAAATTACGTCTTACCTGGGGCCCATGGCAAAGGTCCTACTATATCCATGCCCCATTTCATGAATGTCCATGAGGAGAGGACCGAATGGAGCTCTTTCCCGGGTTGATATATTGATGGGGCGTGCCTTTGGCATTCGTTACATTTTCAAACGAAGTTTTTGGCATCTTCCTCCATCTCGTTCCAGTAGTATCCTGCTCTGATCAGCTTGCGGACCAATGAATCGATTTCCACAAGTCCCCTCGTGAACTTCCCTCAGAACATAGTCGGTTTCCCCTGGTCCTAGGAATCTCGCCAAGGGGCCGTGGAATGACCTTCGGTACAACTGGCCATCGACCAAACAAAATCTAGCTGCTTTGGTTCGGAGGGCCCTTGATTCCTTGGCATCGGATGGTATCTTTCCTGTTTGGAGATAGTCTAAGTATTTGTTCCGCCAATCCCAAGTGAGGCTGGTCGAGTTTATCTCGGCGTGGCCGGTCTCTATGACTGATTTTGTCAACTGCACCGCAGCTCCGGAGGCAAACCCTTCTGATTCGACCGAGGATCCGAAATTTGCACTGCATTTGCCTCATTATTTTGATCCCGGGGTACGTGTTCCAACGTCCACTCCTTGAACCGGCGAAGGACAACCTGCAATTTTTCCTGATATCTCCGCATTCTATCATTCTTGATTTCGAAGGTTCCGTTCGTTTGGCTGACCACCAGGAGATAATCGCACTTGGCCTTTACGATCTCGGCCCCCAAGCTTTTCGCCAGTTCTAAACCTGCAATCATAGCCTCATACTCGGCTTCGTTGTTAGTTAAATCAGCCGATCTAATAGATTGTCTTATTATGTCACCTAAGGGAGGTTTGAGAACGATCCCTAACCCGGACCCTTTTACATTAGACGTACCATCCGTGTAAAGGGTCCAGTCTCTCGCATTAGTCCCCGAGGCAAGAAGCATCTCCTTGTCGACTTCGGGGATCATGGCCGGTGCAAAATCGGCCACGAAATCCGCCAGTATTTGGGATTTGATTGCAGTTCGGGGTTTGTATTCAATATTATACCCACTAATCTCCACAACCCAGTTTGCTAGCCAGCCTAAGAGTTCGGGTTTATGCATGACGTTCCTTAGGGGGTACGATGTTACGACGCATATGGGATGACACTGAAAATAAGGTTTTAATTTTCTAGATGCACTTAATAAAGCCAAAACGACTTTTTCCAAATGTGGGTACTTGGTTTCGGCGTCACTGAAGGTTCTACTAACATAGTAAACCGGGTATTGCGTACCTTTCTCTTCACGAACCAGGACACCGCTCACCGCTATTTCGTACACCGCCAAGCATAGATACAACTGCTCGTTCGCTTTTGGTGTGTGGAGTAGAGGTGGGCTTGATAAGTATCTTTTGAGTTCTGCCAAGGACATCTGACGTTCGGGGGTCCATGCAAAGTCAGTCTTTTTCTTGAGCAATGAGAAGAAACGGTGATTCTTGTCCGAGGATCTAGAGATGAATCGGCTTAGGGCAGCTATCTGTCCCGTTAATCTTTGTACCCCTTTGATGTCGTTTATCACGGTGATATCTTCGATTTCCTTTATCTTATTCGGGTTGATTTTGATTCCCCGATTTGATACCATGAATCCGAGAAACTTTCTCGATCCGACTCGGAAGGCACATTTTTCCGGGTTCAACTTCAAGTTGTACTTTCTTAATATTCTGAAAGTTTCCTGCAAAAATTTCAAATGGTCCTCTGCTCACAGGGACTTAACGATCATGTCATCTATATAAACTTCCATGGATCTCCCTATTTGGTGCTCAAACATTCGGTTGACTAAACGTTGATAGGTGGCGCCGGCATTTTTTTAAGCCGAAGGGCATTACATTATAACAATATGTGCCAAACCTAGTTATAAAGAAGGTCTTTTCTCGATCCTCTGGGTCGATTTGTATTTGGTTGTACCCGGAATAGGCATCGAGAAAACTCAGCGTGTCGTGACCCGCGGTAGCGACGATCATGCGATCGATGCTAGGCAAAGGAAATGAATCCTTCGGGCAGGCTTTTTTTAAATCTTTATAATCTACGAACATTCTAAACTTATTCCCTTTTTTAGGCACTACTACAACGTTAGCTAACCAATCTGGGTGTTTTACCTCTCGAATGGATCCTATATTAAGGAGCTTGGTTACCTCGTCCTTGATGAATGCATGTTTTACCTCGCGTTGTGGCCTCTACTTTTGTTTGATTGAGGGAAAACTTAGATCCAAGCTCAACTTGTGTGTCGTCACGTCCGGTGGAATACCATCATGTCTAAATGGGACCAAGCAAAACAATCTGAGTTAATTTTAAGAAGCTCAATAAATTCTTTCCTGAGCTCGAGGGTTAACCCCGTGCCCAGGTATACCTTCTTTTCTGGTAGATGGACGAAGAGTATGACTCGCTCTAGTTCTTCAACTGTGGACTTAGTGGCATCAGAATCATCGGGCACCATAAAGGTTCTGGGTACTCCGAATTTTAACTCTTCGTCTAGTGTGTCTCCGTTCCGATCTTCCGAAGATTCCGGGATCGAGATTTGTGATTGCTATTTGGCATTCTTCCCTTCGCTCCGATCTGGCGCCTTTACAGTCTTAACAGATTCTTCAACCGCGAACATTTCTTTTGCGGCCTGCTGTTCACCACAGACGGTTTTAATACCTTATGGAGTCGGGAATTTCAATACCTGATGCATAGTCGAGACTGCTCTTACGAGGTGAATCCACGGTCTTCGCAGCAATGCATTGTATCCCATGTCTCCTTCTATCACATAAAATTTTGTCTGCTGCGTAGTTCCTGCCATACTGATCGGTAAAGTGATCTCACCCTTCGTCATTTCGCATGCCATGTTGAATCCGTTGAGGACCCGTATTGCCGGCACGATCTGATCTAGTAGTCCCAACTATTCGATGCCTCTCCATTGGATGATATTAGCCGAGCTACCTGGATCAATCAGCACACGTTTAATTCTAAACTTATTGACAAGGACAGATATTACCAGTGCGTCATTATGCGGCTGGGCGATGCCTTCCATGTCCTCGTCATTGAATGTGATGGGGCCATCGGGGTTATCGTTCCGGATACGTTTTTCCCTCGTTATGAAAATTTTTGTGCGCTTTATAGCCGGCCCAATGGGAATGTCAGTTCCTCCCAGGATCATGTGTATCACCTGTTGAGACTCTTCCGGCCTATCCTACTTGTTGGAGTCCAGGTTTTTAAAATGGGTTTTTGCTCGTTCACTTAGGAATTCTCGAAGATGTCCCAAATTGAACAGACGGGCGACCTCCTCTCTCAGCTATCGTCAATCCTCGGTTCGATGGCCGTGAGTATAATAATACTTACAAATAAGACTTTTATCCCGCTTCTCCGGGTCAGATTGGATTGGCCTCGGATGCCTTGTTTCTTTGTTTCGGATAACGGCTGCCGCTATGGTTGCTACATCGACGCAAAATTTATACTCGGATAACCTTGGAGTTTCTCTGTTTCCCAGAGCTCTATCGACAACATTTCTGTTTACCAAACCACGACTATTTTGGCCTCGATCATTCCTTCGATCGTTTTTTCTATCATTCTTGCCCGATTCCCTGTTACGCCTGTTCCCCTTTCGATCGAGCGGGTAAGGCTGGTACCTGTCATATGACTATTTGGAATCTCAATCTATCACTCTCCTCGAGCGATCACTCCCTTTTTCCGAAATACCATGATACTGAAACAACCCTCAGAATCTTATCATCTTCGACCCTGATCTTCGACTGATACCTATTGTGTACATCAGCCCAGGCGATCGCCGGGTATTCTATCAGGTTTTGTTTTAGCTCCATAGATATGATCGAGCTCCTCGAGTTGAGCCCTTGGGTGAAATCCTGAACGGCCCAATCATCAGTAACTGGAGGTAAGTCCATGCGCTCCATTTGAAATCGAGCCACAAACTCGCGAAGGGTCTCGTCATCTCGTTGCTTAACGTTGAATAAGTCTGATTTTCGAGTTTCGACCTTGATGGCCCCGACATGGGCCTTAACGAAAACATCAGCGAGCATGGCAAATGAATCAATCGAGTGCTCGGGCAAGTTATGATACCAAACCATAGCCCCATTTGATAGAGTTTCCCCAAATTTCTTAAGTAGCACTGATTCCCTTTCGTCATCGGCGAGATCATTGCCCTTAATAGCGCACGTATACGCAGTCACATGCTTATTTGGGTCCGTTGTCCCATTGTACTTCGGGATATCGGGCATGCGAAATCTCTTGGTGATTTTCATCAGTGCCGCATTCGGCGAAAATGGCATTTGAATAAACTTTTTCGAATCCGGTCCCTTCAACACTGGTGGAACCATCGGAATATGATCGACCCTCGAGTTGTAGTTCTCCACCTTCTTGTCGTTCGCCTCTATCTTCTTTTCACCGGACTTGACATGTTTGGTCAATTCTTCGAGCATTCTTATCAATTCGCTGCTTTGTCCGGGGTGGTTCTCGTTACCCCGTGGGATGTGTCTTTCCTCCGTATCCTGGGTTTGTTCTGATGGGGCAATATCGGGTGCCTGATCCTGATTTTGTAATTGTGCTATGATCTCTTGTTGGGCCTGCAACTGAGCCATAGCCATGTCTAACTGGTTTTGGAGCTGTTGCAGCATGACCCCGTTATTCTCACCAACCGGTACGTTGCCCACCGATGATCCGACTTAAACAGGATTAACGGGGGGGGGGGGGGGGGGGGGGGCGTTGTTGTTTGGTACGTTCCCGTCGTCATGCTCGTGATGGCTCGGTTCCACTTGGAAGTTGACAGAATGTGAATCCGACATTTCCGGTACACCTGAAATCAAACCTTAAAAAATAAGTGTAAAATATCGAGCGTAACTAGAATGTTATATTGAACCGCCGTTACTATCTAAGGCTCCACGGTGGGCGCCAAATTGTTTAACCTTAAAACGGAGAACAATTAAATTTATGCGTGACGCCAACGATATGTGGCTAAATTCAATTCAAGATTAAATAGCGAGATATGCCAATAAATGAACAGAGAAGCAGATTTGACCAACTGTTAAGTACATCTGGCCTTGGGTATAGAAACCGAGGTCGATACCTTCTGTTAAGAACTTACACGAAGTATAATAAAAATGAACTTAAGAACAGATGGGAATGGTTTTAAAAAGATTCTTACGATTGTTGACGTAAATTGTTTCTGTCCTTGCTATTGCCAACCCCCTTCATGAATGATAACCTCCTCTTTATATAGTAGAGGAGTTTCAACCCTAGTGCAATTCTGAATAAAGAAAATAAATCTGGTGACAACTGTTTTGCCGAGATCGAGAATTATCCGGTTGAGGACGGATATTTCGGTCTTCTGCTTATGGTAGTCAATCGCCCTTCCTTTATCGCCTCATCCCGGCCCGAACTCGAAGCCTCGTTCCCGGTGAGATGGTCGTATCGTGACCGAGTATAATCATAACAACGGGAAACCGAGCGTGCCTGTCTCCTCGGTTTTACCCGTATACACCAATAAAAAATGAATTTTCATTCGTAAACATTAATGCTCCTAGCCATATTTCATAAATTGTTCATGTAAGCTTGTCTGCGTGCCCAACAGGTTAGTTGACTTGTATGAACAACTGGGGAAGGGGATGTTTTGGCAAGGACATATTGACATGGGAAAAATAATTCTAATTTCCCGACCACGATAAGAAAGGTGAGAATATTAATGTAAAACAATCTGAACATTATATTTTGATTTGTCATGAGATATTTGGGTTCTAACATGGCGTACACATTTTTTTTTTATGTAATTACCATCGGCAGCATTCAAAGAAGCAAATAAATGGATAAACTAAAAACAAAATTACATATTGATAAATAAAGTTCAAATATATTATTACAATAGTTTTGAACGAATTTTCATTTTTCAAAATGTATTCATGATAACATGATTAGAAATATATTTCTAAAGAGATCATGAAAATTTATTTTATTCTAACGTTTTATTCATATATAGTTAATTTTCCAATCAAACAGTATCTCCGGATCGGACAATGCTTAGCTTAATGTGGCTACTTTCCTATAACCAAAAGGTAGTCAGTTGAACACCTTTCATTCGAAAATTATATTGTATATATAAGTGAAATATTATTTTCTATTAAGACAACACATGATCTTGTGCCTATACCTGGTACTCCCTCCCTGTATTTGATTTAATCGACTCAACACAAAGTTGCGTTTCTTTTTTCTTTTCAAATTGTTCTTTCTTTTGATTATCTTCCCATATAATCTTATCCCATCTTACGCAAGTCCTTTCTGAAATAACTACCTTATACAAATTAAAACGAAAGGAGCACCTACTAAATCCAAAAATTAAGTAGGCCATCCTATCTAATTTTTTATTAATATAGTCTCTTTCATTATCATGCATAGTCAAATAAGGCTAGGATCTAAGTATCAATCCCCGACATTGCTTGCTTTCGTTTCTTCTAACCGTGAAGTATTTTTATTTATATCATTTAACTTACATGGAAATGGCACACTAAACATGCTTCATATGTATACTCTTCTACCAGTGACTATTTCAAAGGAAATAAATAACACCATTACTATCATGCTATTATAAGTTTTATATACAGATTGCAGAAGAGTAGTAACCCTGTTGAAAATAATAAACTTAAATGTTTAAGTGTATAGATTCAAATGTATTTTAGTTATCCTAGGTGCATGGTCTTTTGTATTACGGAAAAGGGCCAAATATCCCCTGTACTATTAGAAAAAGGGTCAAATATACCTTTCGTTATACTTTGGGCTATATATACCCCGATTGTTATACTTTGAAACAAATATACTCTTATACTTAACGGACTGACACGTGACAAGCTTAGAACAATAAACCCATCCCCAATTTAAAATACTCATATCTAATTATAACCCGCCCCACCCAATTAACCTAGCCCGACCCAATCCCCTCAAACTTAAGCAACAGACATAACTCGTACTGAAGAACAACCTTGTTTGGATTCATTCGTCTACTTCTGAGTATTTATGCTCCTTTCATCCTCAAATTTATCTTATCTTTTAGTTTCATAACAAGGTTGTATTGGGTCCAAAAAGTGGAGTATAATGTCCGAAGATAGTTGTTCATCAAAAGAGGAATTGTCACTGCGCTGAAATTGCCAATTTCTTTACTTCAAAAACTGCTTCAAACCCCGGAAGGAGATTTTATTAAGTGTCCTAAACCTGAGGAATTTTCTTTTATTTTTCTGAATTGTCAGTTACCCTCTTTATATAATGGTTGATAATTTGAAGTTATTTTGATTGTGATGAACAGAAAAATTCATGAGGTTACTGCAAGTGCCATGACAAATTATTTCCGGATAGAGGTGTGATCGTAATAAATAATTTAAAGCTCAATGGATGTGGCTATGATTAAAATTGATGCTTTGAACGCTGTTGGATGCGGTTCATATTGAAAGAGATAACTTGAAGGAAAAAGTGGATGCAATGAAGGTTTTAACCATTTTTGAAGGAAATTAGAAGAGGAGGTGATGAAGATGAACAAATCGCTCTGTCGGCTCTTTTTCCAGTTGGTATATGTTGTTGTCGGCTGTTTAAGTTCAAGCGGATTGGGTCAGGTTAGATTAATTGGGGCGAGGCGGGGCGGGTTATAACTAGAACTGTGTATTTTAAATTGGGAATGGTTTTTTTTTGTTCTACGCGTGCCACGTGGCGGTCTGTTAAGTATAAAGGTATTTTGTTTCAAAGTATAACAGCAGGGGTATCTATAGCCCCAAAGTATAACGAAGGGTATATTTGACCCTTTTTCAATAGTACAGGGGTATATTTGGCCCTTTTCCGTTTGTATTATCTAGATGACTCTTATGTTATCAATGTGGTTAGGTTCAAATGTGTGTGTGAAAATATTTAATTGACGTGACCAGAATATTCTATAGGCACCTATATAAACCCCTAGAGTGGAGTTCTTTATAATGATACGAAATGAGCGTAATGTCTCTCTCCCTTTTTCATCCTCTTTGTACCATATGATATCATCAAGGACCCGCCTCATAGTTCCAACAAGTGGTATCAGAGCGTTGGTTCGATCCTGGAAGGTGTAAAGCTGAAATTTTGACAACCTCCATTGAAGGTGTGTCTCCAAGTTTGATGATCTATTGAGAGGCCGACTGTTTGCAAAAGAAGAGTGAATTCTTCGGATTTGTGAAGAAGAACAACTCATCGAAAAGGTGTGAGTCTTGAAGGACTTCATAAGATAGGAAGAGAAGACAAGAGAAGTCTTCCGTGAGTTTGTGTTTGGTACAGCCAAAAGTTAGAATCTAATGAAGAATGAATGGCCTATAGTTGTGGATGCGTATACAAAGAGGATGTTGAAAATGAAGTTGAAATTGTCAAGAAAGATAGAAGAATATGAAAAGACATTTAAGTTTAAGAAGGGATGTTGAAAATGATAAACTTAAATGTTTAAGTATCTAGATTCGAATGTATTTTAGTTATTCTAGGTGCATGATCTTTTGTATTATCTAGGTGATTCTTATGTTATCAATGTGGTTAGGTTCAAATGTGTGTGTGAAAATATTTAATTGGTGATCTTGTTATGCAAGAGTGGAGTTTTAATATATAATGAAGTGAGCTTAATGTCTTTCTCCCTCTTCCATCCTCTTTGTGCCCTATGATATTATTAAGGCACCGCCTTATATTTCCAACACCCTATATTATGTTCAACTAGAGCCTTCCTAATTCTTTGAAATCGGGCAATATAAATAATTTTTATGCTATTAAGTAGGCCATATTTGCGGTCTATTCTAGCTGGTAATATGTGTTATACTCAAGATTACCAATCTCATCTCTTGTGGATATTTCGTTTATGAAATTTCCTTTACAATATCAATGTATATAAGTTTAGATATTTATTAACACATATTATGCGGTAATGAGTTATGGCAAAATAAAAAGAAAATACAGTGGGTTACGTATACTACAAGTAGTTAGCAACGTGAAGCAACAAGAGAGAAGTGTTTGTGTTAGAAACTAGTACCCCACAAAACCACGTTCTCTCTGTAACACGTGTACGCTGTCCCTTTTTGTAGCCAACTGTCAGCTCCAACATTTACTTAAGGCTCTTTCTTAAAAAAAAAAAAAAGAATTAGTTGCTAGTCAAAATGCATTACATAATCACTAATGATAGAGCAATAAATAAATTTATTAAGGAATACAATGAAAAGCCCCGTTTTGTGTTACCGGGAGGTGAAACCGGGGACGAGCTGCTGGTATAGACAGGAACAGCAGCGGTACAAGCACATAATGATAATTACTGAGAAATTTACATCTACCAAAAGGCTTGGAGATGCTATACTATTAACTAGGGTGTACCAAAAAAATCAATAAACTGCGTCAAACTGACAAATTGAGAAAAATTCGGATTAAAATCTGACAATAATAGGTTTAATTTGCTTTGGTTTTAACTAACTAAGGTCAAACCGGGATCAAGTTGACCAGTGCTGACCAGATTACATATACAATTTTTAATTACTTATACATATATAATTTATGAATATTAACTTTATCAAAGTTTTAGTTTCATAATATTTTAACATCAAGTTTAGACGTCCAAAAATTACAAAAAGCCCAAGCCAAAACTAAATTTACACCGCCTTAATTGTTAACAACAGATGAACATTGTATCAGCAGCGGAGCTAAAAATTTTTGTCAAGAGTGTTCAAATTCATATAATCTATATATTAAGGGTGTTCAATATGTAATATATGTCTGTAATACATAATAATTGATATGTTTACACGGTATAATTTTTCAGCGAAGGGTATTCGGTTGAACACCCTCGCCGGGCTGTGGCTCCGCCACTGCATTGTATCAATTTACTGCTATCACTGGAAGCTAGAAACCTTCCAGCGACAGTGCACTCGTTAATTAGTTCAGTTCTAGTCACTTGTTTATAAGAAGCCACGTTCTCTTTTAAACTTACATAGAGATGACTAAACGTGTCAACCGGTCCGGTTTAACCGGTTCAAACCGGTAACCGGACCGGTAAAATCGGAACCGGTAGAACAGGTTATTTCTTACCGGCCGGTTCCGATTTTTTTGAAACCGGAACCGGACCGGTTAAACCGCTGAATTTTTTTATTTTTTTTTTTAAATTTAGCCGTTGCGGTGCTGGGCTTATGGATGTTATTGGACCGTTGGCAACGGTCCATTTGTAAAAATGGCCGTTGCCAAACGGCCATAAATTAATTCCCCCTCCAACCCCCCAAACTTTTTTTTTTAACACTTTAACCCATTCCCCAACCCTATATAAACCCTTCTTCATTTTCATTTTAATCCACACCAATTCACTCTTCTCTTTCTCTCAAATCTCAATCTCTCAATTATAGTTACTTTGCAATAATTAGCCACTTTAAATTTCTCTCAAATAAATATTATAGTCTTATTCTAGTTTCAATTATTAATTTTACAATTATAATATTGTTGGTGGAGTTGGTGATTTTGCAACAATCCGAAGTAGCTTTGGTTGATTTGCAATTCTAGCCGCCTTCACTTTGTTGGAAATTAATCCGGCAATTTGGTACCTTCGTTTCAACTCTATCTTTATTTTTTGCAATTTAATTTACGCAATTTAATTTGTTGCAATTTATTTTCTTGTGATTTATTTAATTGTGATTTAAATTAATTCTATTTAATAATGGCAAAGAGATTTAGACGTGGTGCCGATAGTAGTAGTGGTATTGTTAGGGGTGGGCTTAATGAGGAAACATTTGTGGAAGAAACACCTAATTTAGGTATTGATGTTGGTGGAAATAATCCACTTTTAGGTCATGAGGCAATGCAACAACATTTTACCGACACTTTTAATGAAATTAATGAAGATGATGATGATGATGAAACACAACCCCCCGAAAATCCCATAGGAGATACATGTCCTGCACAATCACATACACAAGACAAACCGCCTAGAACTCGTAAGCCAACAACTAAAGTTTGGAAATTTATGACTAAGAATAGGGAAAACCAATCAGCTACATGTACCCTATGTGGACAAGTATTTAATTTTAAGCAAGGAACTGGTAAGGATGATGGAACGGGTACACTAAATGGTCATATGAGAAGCAAACATATGGATGTTTGGGGAGAGCAAACGGGTTCAAATGTGGGGGGTATTCAAATGACGATAGACCCACGAACCGGTAGAAATTTTAAGTATGACAAGAAAAAAGAGCGTGTAGAAATAGCTAAAATGGTAGCTTATGATTGTTTACCATTTTCCTTTCCCTCGGGTTTGGGGTTTGTTACTTACATTCAACATTGTTATAATCCGTTATTTGAGCATATTCCTAGAAGTACTTCTAGAGCCGATGTTATAGAGTTGTTTAAAAAATATAGATTTTATTTGCGCCATGTATTTAATTCTTTAAATTGTAATGTTTGTCTTACCGCTGATTTGGGTCTTAGTCTTAACAAGTTAGATTTTTTTGCTATTACATGTCATTGGGTTGATGACAACTGGGTTATGTAAAAAAGAATTATAACTTTTTTATATGATGAAGGAAAATGTCGTCACGATGGAAAATATTTAGCGGATTCAATGTCTACTATTATGAGATTTTTTAACATTTATAGAAAAACACTTTGTATTGCTTTAGTTAATGCTTCTAATAATACAAAGGCGATAGGTCTTATAAAAAGAGAACTAAACCCTCCGCTAAGAAATATTTTTCATGTAAGATGTAGTTGTCACATTTTAAACTTAATTGTTAAAGATGGTCTTGTGCATTTTGAAGATTCTGTTCAAAAAGTTAGAGATGCGGTTGCGTTTCTTTTTTGTAATGCTAATAGGGGAAGAATTAGAGATTTTAAGAATGCTTGTGTGGAAAATAACCTTAGACCTAGGAAAATTCAAGTAGAAATGAGACTAGATGGAACTACACTTACATTATGCTACAACAAGCATATGAGTATAGGATTCCCATACAACAAGTTCACAACAAATATAATACTGATAGTGATGATTGGTTAAATTTTTCGTATTGGGAAGAGTTAAAGAATGTGTTGAACTCTTAGAATTTTTTTATAATGCAACTCTTGCTTTTTCTAGACTATTCTATCCCACGGTAACCGGAATTTTAGCCTACTTAGCGGAAATAGCTAGAGTTTTACAAGAGTATAAATATAAACCCGGTTATCAAGTGGTTATTTTTGAAATGATAATCAAATTTAAGAAGTATTTTTTCCCATCCCGACTTTATTTATATTGATTTCTCTTTTAAATCCTTGTTTAAAAGTGTCGTATACTAAAAATTTGGTTAGTCAAATTTATACATTTTTAGAAATTGAAGAGGGAGTTCAACCATCTTTAGCTGAAGTCGAACTCGCTATTGATGATGAGTTTAGAAAAGTTTTTACTCATTATTCTAGTTTGGAAGAATGTGCTACACCCGTTGCTCCACGCTCTACTACTTCTCAGAGTAGCAAAAAGGGCTTGTCGGGTTTAAAAGTTTTACATTCACAGCCAACTTCTTCCTGTACTGCAAACTTTGATGAAATTTCATGCTTTTATTTGATGCAGCCAAATGTGGATATCAAGGAACTGGATGACTTGAACGTCCTAGCATGGTGGAAGAAGTACAAGGCAAGTTATCCGGTACTTTCAAGAATGGCTCGAGATATCCTTACGGTTCAAGTATCAATCGTGGCTTCGGAGAGCGCATTTAGCCAAGGAAGACAGCAAATTGGAGACCATAGACATTCATTATCCGGCTTTAGCTTGCAAGTACTAGTGTGCATTCGCGATTGGATAAGATCGAAGCGACGCAACCAAAACTTAGAAGCGGAGGAAGGCGAAGAGGAAGAAATTGAAGATTTGATAGCTAGTGGACCGGACCAAATGAAAGACTTTGAAGATATTTCCATGACCGAATATGATGTGGGGGAAATTAACGAAATGGTTCAAAATTAGTGATTTTATTATTCTACTATTTCTGTACAACTCATGTAATATTTGCAAGTTAAAAAAAACTACAACTTGCAAATAAATGTTATCCAAGAATGAATAAAATATATGACTCATTGAGCTTTCTTCTATTTACTTGTGTTCATATTAAAAATAAAAACTAGAAAGTTATATACTTGAAAAATAACTAAAATATATTAAGAATATACTTATAATGTATAGTATACTATAAGTATAACTTAAACATATATATATATATATATATATATATATATATATATATATAAGTTATATAACCTAAGTATATTGATATATATATATATATACGTATATTCTTACTATATTTTAGGTATATGTAGTATAACACTATAACTTAAACATATAACTTAATATATATATGTATACACGTATATTCTGTATTGCTGACTTGCTGTTAGCCTGTTAGTCAGTAAATATTTAAACTTTACTTATAAACTTGTATAACATATGTAAATATACCTACAATATACTAATAAATACTATAATATATATATATATATATATATATATATATATATATATATATATATATATATATATATATATATATATATAATACAAAAAACAAACAAAAAAAAGATTTTGGAGACTTTGAACCGGACCGGTTCCGGTTTGAGGTTTCAAACCGGTAAACCGGAACCGGTTAAACGGTTCCGATTTTTTAACCATAGATTAATCATGCTTTGGGATCCCGAAACTTCAATATTTTATATAGAACCCTACTTATTTTTGTGCGATTACTAAAGTAGGCTCAATATATCAAGGATAAGAAAATCTTCGGATTGCCGTTTTAGTAGTTGAAAAGTGCTCGAACGCCATTTTTGTTTGAAGGCTTGGTGTCATTAGCTTTAAGTTCTTTACGAATACTTGGGTTTAGATTTAAGTTCACTATTTTTTAGTCAAAATTGCAGCATTCATACAAATCTCAAAATAATTTAAATTGCATCATTCATAACAATATGAAAATACTTAAACTTATTCATTAATAAGAAACCCAAACTTTTTAAAATAGAATCATCAAAGAAAAAAAAACTTTTAAAAAAAACATTCATCAGTTAATGCCCTTGAGTTGATCTTCCGCCACCACCGCGAGATGTGCTACCACCGCGAGATGTGCCACCACCACTAGATGTGCCACCACCGCTAGATCTACCACCACGAAAGTTTCTTCCACCACGAGAGGTTCTTCCACCGCGAGATGTAGTTTGACCACCATGCCGTAAGGGACACTTTCCCTTATCATGACCAACATAATTGCAAAATGAGCATTTTCGAGTGTATCTCCCCGGTGGAACATCCATTTCGTTATGAATAAGGAAGTATGCTTTCTTTTTGAATTTACGAATGAATGCTTTATTTGCAACTATTGAAAATGGATCCGGTGACCAATAACTCTCAATACCAAGTGGGTAGAACCTTCCAGCATACGTTCTTGCATAATTTTCAACTGTATATTCCTCAGCCATGTACGGGGAGGCGATCTTTCCCATTGCGATAAAACACTTGAAGGCATGAGAACATGGCATGTGATATGATTGCCACTTGTCGCATGTGCATGTTCTTGGAATCTCACAAATTGTGTGGACGTTACCTCCTTTATCTTGGTGCACACTTGTTGTGAGTTCAAATATGCGCTCTGCAGAGTTGTACTCCATTCGGTCATGTTTTTGAGCCTTATATTTGTGGCACTCGAACAGTGGTGACGGTTTTGACATCTATCTTAGACCTACTGCTGCATGTGCTTTGGTCTCTTTTTAGCTATTGACAAACCGCTGATGTGCCGCGGATTTGTGGCACATTCGACGCCTTTTTACTATGAATTTTTGTTGTTTTCAAGTAAGTCTGGTTCTTGTTAATATGTTTCTGTTGTGTTTTAGGAAGATGATGGCCCAAAAGAAAAAACAAAGAACAAAGAAAATATTGGCCAGAAATGAATAATTGACATCCCGTCGATCAGTCGACGGACCGTCCTTCGAAGCGTCGATAAGCTCGATTTTCTAGTGATGGCCTGAGTTGAAGACAACAAAGGACGGTGCCATCGATGAAGCGTTGAAATGATCAACGCTTCGTCGTTTGTGTCATCAATCAAGATCTGCCAACACGAAGAGAGAAAGACAGAATACTCGACGGAGCGTAGAACTGGTCGACGGCACCGTCGAATGGATTACATCGCTGAAGAAATAAAAGACGGAGGAATCGACGGATCGTCGAACGATCGACGGTCCGTCGATCTTGCTATCAGGGGCAATTTTGTTAGTCGCTGCTGTGCGTTTTTTGAGCCTATTTAAAGAACATTTTAGGTTATTTTTAGTGTCCAGATTTTATTGTGCACGTGAACAAAGTTCCATTGGTGGGTGAGCATTGAATACTACACTTTTGGAGCTTAGTGAAGACACTAAGATTTTATTTTTCATCATCTTTATCACACTTTGTAAGCTTTATGTCTCATTTATTGCTTACTCCTTTTGAGACCATTATGTGTGAGTAGTTTCTTTAAACAAAGTTGTGGACTCAAATGATGGGTGTTATGTAATGGGTGTCTAACATTGTATATATATATATATAATGGGTTGTGATGTGTTTTATTATTTCGCATATTCATTGTTAGTTAGTGGTTGCAAACACTTGCTTATGCACAAACCCTAGTTTGTTTGGAAAGATGAACTAGGGTGTGAGTTGAAATAATATAACAAGGACTTTGTAAGCTTTATGTCGTTTAATGAACTCACTTAGGGATAAGCTAAGTTGTACTTGGCATATTTAATCGATCTTACTTGCAACTTTTCTACATTGGGAAAAATCATGAAAAGAAATACTTTCTACCTATTGGAAAATATTAGGAAGTGCATTAGAGATTAGTGCATACACAACCTCGACCCATTAGAAATATATCATATTGATACCCATAGCATAACATCTAATAAAAGCGGGGACACAACTTTGGTTCTTTCAATCCAAACAAATTCCAAACACTTCAAAATAGCAAATACAAGCCAAACCTCTCTTCTATACTATTCAGAATAAAATTAAAGTTTCTAGAGATTAGTTACATATATAATTAGTATATTTTTCTCTCCATATTCCCTGTGGATTCGACCCCAACCTTATTTGGGTTATTATATTTGACAACGTCCGCTTTACGCCAATAATAGGTGTAATTTAAGCGTATCAACCGCTCCACAATCTGCTTAAAAGTCATTCTCACTATTGTGGTGACGGGTAGTCCCCGTGCAGATTTCAACAAGCCATTAAATAACTCAGAGTTTTTTGTTGTCAGCATACCCCATCGCCTACCTTCATCCTGGTGTAATGTCCATTTGTCTTTATCAATTGCATTCAACTACTGGAAGGCTTCCTCATTCGCCCGCCTAATAATGTCTATCTGCAGGTTAAGCTTCTTCTCCTGATGCTCTGTTGCAGCCGCCCACATCCAATTGCAAAGTGCTGGGCTTCGATATGCCTTTTGGAAGTTTGCCTTCAGATGCCTTAAACAATAACGATGATAGGCAAAGGGTGGCTGTCACCCCTGCAAATTGAACATATTATGCAATATGCCAGCATTTCCGTCTGAGATCACACATATTCCCATGCGATCCTTAATAACGTGTTGCCTTAAGTAGTCCAAAAACATACCCCACGTACTAATGCTCTCATTAGCTGCAATTGTAAAGGCTAGAGGGAATATAGTTCCATTTGCATCCATTCCAACTGCAATTAGCAGCTTTATGTCGTATACCCCGTACACATGTGTTCCATCTATTGGTATTACAGGCCAACAATGAGCACAACCATCAATATGTGGTTTGAATGCCCAAAACACAGACTCAAAAATATTACCGGGCACACCAGGCTTCGATTTGAGCTTTCATTCAACAACAGTACCATGATTGAAGTGTTTTAGAGCCGCCATGTATCTCAGAAACTTCTTGAAAGAGCCCTCCCAATTGCCGTAGACTATCTCATGTGCACGCCTACGCCCAAGATACGCCTTCCTCTTACTAATAGTTTTGTTATGTACTTTCAGGACGACTGTAAAACAAGTTTTAATAGAAAACCCGAATAAGTTGAAATATCAGCATATAGCAACGAGGAACATTATATTAACACCAAAAATAAAATAAACTTAGGCGAAGGGGATATCTTGGGTTTTTTCCAATGTCGTCAACTAACACACGAGCAATCATATTGGTATCTGGATTGCAATGATCATCTGGGAGGTCACCTATATCACAAGTGTGTTTTGTGTAGAACTTTGAAATAGTTCACATCTTTTAAGCAGTTTCCTTACCACGGAGTATCCATTCGCAGCCTTGATATTTTCGTTTGCAGACCAATCGGCAAAGTTTTCATGTGGAATCGTCAACTTTAAACTCCCTCATCCCTTGGATGCAATACATCTTAACAACCCTTTGCAATGATTTTTTTCGAGCTGAAAATCATGCATTTTTAATTATGAGCCTTTTGTTTTAAAAGATCCACTGGCTCTTTCCACAAACTTCGCCGAATATGATCATCATCCCTAGTAAAGACAAAGACATCTGGGAGATCTTGAAGATGATCAAGATACGGGATCTCATCGAAATGCCACTGAATCGGGGTCGACTCTTGCTGTTCAAATGGTTGCTGTGAATTCAGTTCCTCCTGGTGTGCCGGACTGTTCATCATGTCTTGCAACAGTTCTACTTGATATTGAGGATTAGTTCCAACCTCAACCTCATCCTCAATTTGCTCATTGTCACTTTCCTCTGCATTAGGTATTTCCTCGCTATCGCTCGATGATGTCACTATATAATTCGGACCATCCATAGCAGGTCTTTGCCTATAATTTGGTGCCACATTCTCCCTACATAAGAAAGTAGAGTATTTGAACTACAACATATCAAATAATACTATTGATGTTAAAAAAAAATAGACATACCGATATTAATCAACTGCACCGAAGCTTGAGAGAGGACTATCGTTTTTAGTAGTTGGATAGGCTTAGGATGTTCCAACCTGATTCATCCATCCAGATTGAGGGGACCGTCCGATATGATCCATATCAGGTGTATAGGCCCTAAATAATATAATCGACATCATTAGTAGCATTCAAGTGCCACTACACATAATAATAATAATAATAATAATAATAATAATAATAATAATGTAAAAAAATGAATATTTACCACTGTCCACCAAATTGCTGACTTAAACTATCCAGAAGCATGTGGCTCGTCAAAATACTTTCATAAGTACTCATGTCAGGGTAAATATGTTCATAAGTAGGTTCCGCTTGAGTGACTTCGGCCTGAATTCTAGACGGGGCTTCCCGACGAGGTCTATTTCGGGCTTCCCGAGGAGCCCTAGCCATGAATTCAAGTCGATTAATAGGAATCTTCTTTATGTACATTTTAAGGACGTTTAAAGTTATGCATTCCTTATAATCCTAAGACGCCTTCAAATAATTCGTCAAAGAACCATCGTCATGAATGTACCACTATCCATAACTAGTTACACCTTGCGGCGTAAATGACATTGGATATTTTCCAATTATATTTAAATCAAAAGCACTCCTACTAACTTGTAGTCTATTATACAAGGCTTGGAGTAGTTTTGAGAATTTTAAGTCAAGTGAAAACTTAACATGGTATTTTGGGGGAGAATCATAGCGCAAATTATTTTCCTCGAATATAATTTGTCCGTTCCAGAATAAAGAAACTCTAATTTTTGGAACATCTTCCATTTTTTAACTAATTTAGGAGGAATACAAAATGCAAAAACTGGATGAAAGTTAGAATTTGTGTTAAAAATTGGATGAAGCTTAGAATTGTTTCTCTCATTTGAAATCTGTATTAATAAGATTTGAAGTTTGAATATTGAACCAACGCATGCATGCAATTAGTGTGTCTTGCAGTGTTATGTCAAATCAAATTAAGTACGGAGTATTGCATAACGCATGAATTAACCGCGCTATGTCAGTCCCTGGCAGTATAGTGCAGTAAAGTACTGCGTTATGTCAGGAAAACACAGTAAATTGCTGCGTTATATATGTATAACGCAGTAAATTACTGCGTTATTCTGTCATAACGCATTATTTTACTACGCTATATCGCTGCAATATGTTGTCACCTCAACTATCATACAGAAAAACGTTACAATTCGAATCACACTTTAAGTGTTATATAACGTAATTTGATGAATAGTTACCAACCACACAAAATTCCATACAAAATTGAGTTACTATGTCATTTTTTGACCAATTTAGAGATATTAGTTGTGTTATATCGTTCACTCCAGAAAACATATTCGACGCAATGGGTAGGACATGGAAATTGGGTGAAGATTTTGAATACTCAAACAACCCGAACGAGAGATACAACCAACGTTACAACAATATGATGATAGAGGAGTGGAATTGGCATGATAGGGAGGCTGCAGCACTGGAGCAAAAGTTAGCGTCAGTAGGGTTTAAACGCCCCAAAGAACGTGCTATGTCAATGCCTCGTGAAACTCCACAAGAGTTTAATTTTGTTCTTAACCGTTTTCGCGAAGAGAACAATCAGATGCAAATACGTTACCTTAGGGTAGAATATGGTGTACATGGTAGCACAAGATTTAGATCCAAGCGGGTTTCGGACTGTGAGATGTCCGATGAAGATTAATATTTTTTATATAAAGTAAGTAGGTAGGGTCATAAAGACCAACCCCCTCCCCTCCCCAGCTAGGAGTACATGGGGGTTTGCAACTATGTAAGTAGCACTTTCTTTTGTTATTAGACTACAACGTATTCAATGTCGAGTAGTAGAAACTCAGCTTGGTCTTCACTCCTTCCAAAAGAACCAAATAGCAGTGATGATGAGAGTTCAAATTATAGCAGTTTTTCGAGCGATACTAGTGATTTCAAACTAGATGAGCTAAATCCCCACTTTCTTATAGAGCGTAATGATGATTTCTGCAGTGTGAAATATTTAGATCAGCGAGAATATTATTGCGGTTTACGCCGAGAATGGTCACATCGGCTTGCCGAATCAGAACGTCTTGTTCGTGACTTGAAAAATCTCAATGCTCCAATCCCAACAAGGTACTCCACAACCATGCCTCGAGTAGGTCCATAAACTTGCGAGCTTGCCGTGCAAAGGATTAGAAAAGAAAACAACAGAATTCTAGCAAGACGATGTAAATTTTACATGCTAAAGTTGGCCGAAGAACAAGCATCATCAACCGGTATAGAACTAACATCTACTGAAAAGGATGTGTCTTAAGAAACCGCCAATATTTTTCTGAGGACTATATTGAGGACTTCTATTCTGATGATGATTAAGAATGTTGTGATTTTAGTTTTACGTTTAATTTATGATGATGTTGTTATTTTGAAGAACATTAGTATGTTTAGTTTTTCATCGACTCAAGGGCATGAATGGATGAATGTATTTTAAGTTTTTTTTTTTATGATAATATTTTTACTACTTTTGGATTATTATTAATGAACAAGTTTAAGTATTCGTAAAGAACTTAAAGCTAATGACACCAAACATTCAAACAAAAATGACATTCAAGCACTTTTCAACCACTAAAATAGCAATCCGAAGATTTTCTTATCCTTGATGTATTGAGCCTACCTTATTAATCGTACAAAAATAAGTAGGGTTCTATATAAAGTGTTGAAGTTTCGGGGTCCCAAAGCATGATTAATGTATGGTCAAAGTACATTAAAAAGTGTAATGAAGAGGGGTTAACCAAAAGGACAAAAAAAAAAAAAAAAAGGAACCCTTTAGCGCAGTAAATTACTGCGCTAAAGCACTTGATGGTCGTCCCAGTTAAGTGCTTTAGCGTAGTATTTTACTGCGCTAAAGACAGTTTTGTAACTTTTTTTTTTTTGGGGTATTTTAGTTCAAAAGGTTTTTTTTTGGGTCATTTTGGTTCCGGACTCTTTTTCTATTAAGGATGTTGTTAAGAAGAAAATACTTTCTTGAAAAATAAATCGATTTCTTACTCTTTTTTTTCTTTTTTAGTATCTAATAAGTAAGTAAAATAATATTATCTGCAGAGCATTTATATGTAATTTAACAAAATACTACGAGGGTGTGATGAGTTGGGGAGTGGAGGTGGCAGGGATGGGATGGTCAATACGTGGGGGTTGGAGGTATTGGATGAGTCCGGAACCAAAATAACCCAAAACAAAACCTTTTGAACCAAAATACCCCAACAAAAAAAAAGTTACAAAACTGCTTTTAGCGCAGTAAATTACTGCGCTAAAGGGTTCCTTATTTTATTTTTTTGCCCTTTTGGTTAACCCCTCTTTCATTACACTTTCTAACGTACTTTGACCATAGATTAATCATGCTTCGGGATCCTGAAACTTCAATATTTTATATAGAACCCTACTTATTTTTGTGCGATTACTAAGGTAGGCTCAATACATCAAGGATAAGAAAATCTTCGGATTGCCGTTTTAGTGGTTGAAAAGTGCTCGAACGCCATTTTTATTTGAAGGCTTGGTGTCATTAGCTTTAAGTTCTTTACGAATACTTAGGTTTAGATTTAAGTGTACTATTTTTTAGTCAAAATTGTAGCATTCATACAAATCTCAAAATAATTAAATTGCATCATTCATAACAATATGAAAATACTTAAACTTGTTCATTTATAAGAAACCCAAACTTTTTAAAATACAATCATCAAAGAAAGAAAAAAACTTAAAAAACATTCATCAGTTAATGCCCTTAAGTTGATTTTCCGCCACCACCACGAGATGTGCCACCATTGCTAGATCTACCACCACGAAAGTTTCTTCCACCACAAGACGTACTTCCAACGCGAGATGTAGTTTGACCACCATGTCGTAAGGGACCCTTGCGCTTATCATGACCAACATAATTGCAAAATGAGCATTTTCGAGTGTATCTCCCCGGTGGAACATCCATTTCATTATGAATACGGGAGTATGCTTTCTTTTTGAATTTACGGATAAATGCTTTATTTGCAAGCATTGAAAATGGATTCGGTGGCCAATAACTCTCACTACCAAGTGGGTAGAACCTTCCAGCATACGTTCTTGTATAATTTTCAACTGTACATTCGTCAGCCATGTACGGGGAGGCGTTCTTTCCTATTGCGATAAAACACTTGAAGGCATGAGAACATAGCATGTGATATAATTGTCACTTGCCGCATGTGCATGTTCTTGGAATCTCACAAATTGTGTGGATGTTACCTCCTTTGTCTTGGTGCACACTTGTTGTGAGTTCAAATTTCGCTCTGCAGAGTTGTATTCCATCCGGTCATGTTTCTGAGCCTTATATTTGTGGTACTCGAACAATTGTGACGGTTTTGACATCCATCTTAGACCTGCTGCTGCATGTGCTTTAGCCTCTTTTCACCAGTACGGTGACGGGTAGTCCCCGTGCAGATTTCAACAAGCCATTGAATGACTCAGAGCTGTTTGTTGTCAGCATAACCCATCGCCTACCTTCATCCTGGTGTAATGTCCATTTGTCTTTATCAATTGCATTCAACCAGTGGAAGGCTTCCTCATTCGCCCGCCTAATAATGTCCATCTGTAGGTTAAACTTCTTCTCCTGATGCTCTATTGCAGCTGCCCACATCCAATTGCAAATTGCTGGGCTTCGATATGCCTTTTGGAAGTTTGCCTTCAAATGCCTTAAACAATAACTATGGTAGGCAAAGGGTGGCTGCCACCCCTTCAAATTGAACATATTGTGCAATATGCCAGCATTTCTGTCTGAGATCACACATATTCCCATGCGATCCTTAATAACGTGTTGCCTTAAGTAATCCAAAAACATACCCCACATACTAATGCTCTCATTAGCTGCAATTGCAAAAGCTAGAGGGAATATAGCTCCATTTGCATCCATTACAACTGCAATTAGCAGCTTTATGTCGTATACCCCGTACACATGTGTTCCATCTATTGATATTACAGGCCGACAATGAGCAAAACCATCAATGCATGGTTTGAATGCCCAAAACACAAACTCAAAAATATTACCGGGCACACCAAGCTTCGATTTGAGCTTCCATTCAACAACAGTACCATGATTGAGGTGTTGTAGAGCCGCCATGTATCTCGGCAACTTCTTGAAAGAGCCCTCCCAATTGCCGTAGACTATCTCATGTGCACACCTACGCCCATTATACACATTCCTCTTGCTAACAGTTTTGCTATATACTTTCAGGACGGCTGTAATACAATCTTTAATAGGGAACCTGAATAGTTGAAATATCAGCATATAGCAATGAGGAACATTATATTAACACCAAAAATAAAGGATAAGTGTATTTAAGAGGTTTAATTGTAATACAATAAATGTGAGTAATTGAAGAGTCTAAACGTGTATGAATAGTTACACAATTCATCATGATTTAAAGAGTATAATAAAGTTCTGGATAACCAAAAGACTCAATGCATTATTTAGCTAATTTAAATAATACTATTTAATTAGGATTTGACTCAATGTTGATGAAAATTAATTACTGCTCTTGAACGTGTATGAACCTTCATAAAATTAAAATATAGTACTATTTCATATTTAATATATTAGATGTTTTTATTATAGTATGATTTATTGCAGGGGCAAAATTTTAATCCACCTTTAAAGGTTGGAGCTTCCCACTTTTATTATAGTATGATTTAATCTATTTTAGTCCGCTCAAATTCAATTTAACCCATCCATTTGATACTCCTAAATAGCACCATGTTTATGCTTGGAAAAGATTATGACAGAGACAAATTAGAAATGGATAAAACAACTTATCTGTACATTACATGTGTGTGAATATTGATTGGATAATTTCGTGGAGATGATAGAGAGGAATTTTACAGATACACGACACAATTATACAGTGCAGGCAGGATGACTCTTATTATTAAAAGGAAATGTTAATGTAGTAGATGGTTGAGAACCAACAGGTTGCTATTCACTTTTTAACTTGCCAAAAAAAATTGGGACACAGATAAAAAAAATTGGGACACAGATAACGAATCCATTTGTAGACCCATACATAATAAGTATGAGTTCAATTATCAACATCGCAACTTCCCTAATCACCTATTGTGATTAAAAAAAAAAAAGATTTAAACCATAAAAAATTATGGTTGGATGGATATAATACCTTCACCCTTTTATAAGAGATTTTAGATATAAAAAAAATTATTACAAGGGGTATAACCCCATATTCTCCTTTAATAAATTTTATGCGACTCTGAATTAATCGGAGATCTAATGCGGGATATCGAATAAAGAACAAGAAAGAAAGATTGTATTCTTTTTAAACGCTATAGTAAGTTGGAATGGAGCCACAGCTATCCAAAACTTTTCACTATATAAAGCCCCTTTTTACTTGATCTACCCACACACCCAAAAATCAGTTTCCTTCTGATAACAACTCTTGCCTAAACCATCCTATATACTGTCTTTGACAATTGCACCTTTTCTCTGCCTCATTATATACATATAACAGGTTTTTACTTGCAACCTTAACAATGCCTGAGGCACCAAAGACTTTTAGTGTTACAGAAGAAAACAAGAAAACTCTTCATTTCATTGAAGAGGTGACAACCAAAGCTGATGAAGTCCAAAAGAGAGTACTTTCTGAAATTCTCTCTCGAAATGCCAACGTTGAGTACTTGCAGCGCCATGGTCTTAAAAATGGCTATTGTACCGACAGAGACACCTTCAAGAAAGTCATGCCTGTTATTACCTATGAAGATATTCAGCCTGAAATCAACCGTATTGCTAATGGCGATACATCTCCCATCTTCTGCTCCCAACCCGTCTCCGAGTTCTTGACAAGGTCTGTCTAATTATTTTTTTTCCGAAACTCAGGGTGACTAAACAGAATTGGTTGCCAAAAGCCAAATTATAATAACAGGCCCTAAATATAGTGCATAAAATTCATATTACTAATGACTAATGAGACACAAAAAACTTTTTTTATGATCTATGGACCAATCAAATGAGATAAACTTGCTTTATGATCTTCTGCTCCCAACCCATCTCTAAGTTCTTAACAAGGTAGCTTTAATTTCTTTTTTCCTCCCATCTAAACTAACGTACTACAGTCACTCAGTCAACCTCTCTATAATAGGCTACCTTTATAATAACATTTCACTGACAAAGTTTTTTTTTTTTTTTGGACCGATTTTCATATTACGTTATATTATATATTTCCTATAATGATATTTCATTATAGCAGTCAAAAAGTATACAACTTTGTTACAGAGAGGTTTGAATACTACTATAATACAATAACAAGAAGGGAAATATTTATCGTCGAAAGGTGTGGTAGAATGGTAAAAGGAATATTAAAACTCCTCATAATGAGCTTTTATTCAGACAGTGGTTTCAGACACCGGACACTTAAAGAGAAAAAAATCCTTATGTTTTCATTTTTTTTTTATAATTCTGTTGGAATTTGTCATTCTTGCATAGTTCTTGTTTTGTAGCAAGTCTTTAACTAAATGACATTTTTCTATATGTAGTTCTGGCACATCAGGAGGGGAAAGAAAATTGATGCCAACGACAGAGGAAGAGCTAGGGAGAAGATCACTTCTCTATAGCCTTTTAATGCCTGTGATGAGCCAATTTGTTCCAGATTTGGAGAAAGGAAAAGGAATGTACTTTCTGTTCATAAAATCTGAAGCTAAAACCCCAGGTGGACTATTAGCTCGCCCTGTTTTAACAAGTTATTACAAAAGCCCTCATTTCAAGAACAGACGACCCGACCCTTATACAAACTACACTAGCCCGAATGAAACAATTCTCTGCCCTGATTCTTACCAGAGCATGTATTCCCAAATGCTTTGCGGACTCTGCCAAAATGCAGAAGTCCTAAGGGTTGGCGCGGTTTTCGCCTCTGGCTTCATCCGCGCCATCCGCTTCCTCGATAAACACTGGCCTCTTCTTTGTGATGATATTCGATCTGGTACCATAAACGCCGAATTGATTACCGATCCTTCAGTGAGGGAAGTTGTGATGAAAATTCTTAAACCTGATCCGGACTTGGCTGATTTTATTGGGGCGGAATGTAGCAAGAAATCATGGCAAGGGATTATTACTAGGCTGTGGCCTAATACAAAGTATGTTGATGTTATTGTGACTGGAACAATGTCACAGTATATACCAATTCTTGATTATTATAGCAATGGTCTCCCTCTTGTGTGTACCATGTATGCTTCCTCTGAATGCTACTTTGGTGTCAACCTTAACCCCCTTTGCAAGCCTGCAGATGTCTCGTACACACTTATTCCGACCATGTGCTACTTCGAGTTCTTGCCAATTCATAGAAACAATGGTGTCATGGATTCTATCTCCGCGCCAAAATCGCTCAATGAGAAAGGACAGCAAAAGTTAGTTGATTTAGTTGATGTCAAGATTGGCCAGGAGTACGAGCTTGTTGTCACCACATATGCTGGTAAATTTAGACACATTTCTAATACTTCTTATGTTTCAATTTGTTTGACTTACGTTCTTTTTTAGTCTTTTTTTTTTAAAGTTATTTTTTTTTTATAATTTGACAACTCTTTAGTTTCAACATCCCGCGAGACATGTTTGAGACCACAAAATTAAAGAGCGTTTTGGTATATTATACATCTATTTAGATTAAGACTACAAGATTAAAAAGTCAAAAAAAATAAATTCCTTAAATTTTTGTCAAGTCAAATATGACAAATTGAAACAGAGAGAAAAATTGTTAGCGGTACTTTATCTTGCCACACACTTTAGTCTAAGCTTAGTTTAATCGATTTTATGTCGATTTCAGGACTCTATCGGTACAGGGTTGGTGATGTGCTTAGAGTTGCTGGCTTCAAAAACAACGCCCCTCAATTCAACTTCATTTGCAGGAAAAATGTAGTCTTGAGCATTGATTCAGACAAGACTGATGAAGTTGAGCTGCAAAACGCCATGAAAAATGCAGTGAGCCACTTGATGCCATTCGATGCACACGTGACCGAGTACACCAGCTACGCGGACACAACCACCACAATTCCAGGCCACTACGTCTTATTCTGGGAAATTAACGTGAATGGCTCAACCCCAGTTCCTCCATCGGTCTTTGAAGACTGTTGCCTCACAGTTGAAGAGTCGTTAAACAGCGTCTACCGCCAAGGCCGTGTGTCGGACAAATCCATAGGCCCTCTTGAAATCAGGATTGTGGAAGTTGGGACATTTGATAAGCTAATGGACTATGCTATAAGCTTAGGTGCTTCAATAAACCAGTACAAGACACCACGGTGTGTGAAATTTGCACCTATTATTGAACTTTTGAATTCAAAAGTCATGTCCAATTGCTTCAGCCCAAAGTGTCCAAAATGGATTCCAGGCCACAAGCAATGGAACAACATGAACTGATGATTAATCTCATGTCCCTACAAAGAACAAGTGAACAATTGGGATTCAATTTAGTATTAGTGATTATTAAGAACATCCTACATAGGCTAATTAACCCTGTTCTCTTCCTCAAAACCACTACAAATTTTGTGGGTGTTATTACTTTTCCTTCATTAAAAATCTGTTCTTACGAGTTTCTTAGGAGCCACACTTTGTCCATGAGAATTGTTTACTTTTTTAGGAATAATTTTTTACTTTATTTCAACATCAGTGTTTGGTTATAAAATTTTAAATTTAACTTGGAGTTGGATTCCAGATTTGGAAAAGTGCTCCCAACCGGCTTTCCAACTCTATATTCATAAATTCTAAATAAAATGCTCTTTTCTCTCCTTTGCAAAAGGTATAACCAAACACAACTCTATCCTCCAATTTCAAATATTCCAAATAAAGTAAAAAATATTTGAAATTTATGGCCAAACCCCTACTTAGTATTTGCAACTGCTTTTTTCTTTATGTTAGAAGCTTTAAATTAGCCACGTACATAAATTCAGTTCCTATTTCAAGAAAGGCTTTTGTGGGAAATGTTTTCTTTTTTCCGGGCAAGAAATCTTGCCCACTGAACTATCTTGAACCACTTGCCAAAGTGGTGGTACCCTTTAAGCTGTTTTTGTTATCTAATAAGGGCAGACGTGGAGTCAAAATTAAAATTTATGGGTCGGGATTCTAATCTTTTTAAATTACCGCATTCTAAATTAGATAATTTGTATTTGGGCAAATATAGTATTTAGACTAAAGCTTCTGAATTCAGTCAAACCTGTAACACAGATTCTAGCTCCAGTAGTGTTCGCGATTTGGTTAAAAATCGATCCAAACTGAAAACTGAACCAAACAGATTAAATAAACTGATGTTTATTTAGGTTAGGTTTGATTGGTTTTATATTTTTAAAAACCTCTAATATTTGGTTTGGTTTTGGTTTTACTAAAAGCAAACCGAAGAAAAAATCGAACCGATAAATCTTATACAAAATATTTATAATTATATATATGCAATATTTTAAATTTTACAAATACTTTTAAATAATTTGTATTCTCTTTAAGCACAATGTTATTTATCTTTAATAGGCTAATGAACTTTATACCTTAAGCCCGTTATTAGAAAGAAATCCATGAATTCAAACTCATTTATTCAAAGAAACAATTAGGGGTGTTCATGGGTCGGTTTGGGTCGGTTTTGAGTTAAAACCAAAACCAAACCAATCTAGTCGATTTTTAGAATTATTAAAATCAAACCAAACCAACTATAATACATATCCATCGGTTTGATTGTAGTCGGTTTGAGTCGATTTTTCAATTCTTAAGAAAACTAATGGTATTTCTCTCTTTCATGTTTTTCCTTACAATTAGGAGAGAATTTTCTATGCTTTTTCAACTTATAATTCATTATTACCCTTTTATTGTGAGTAGCTATAGTTGTCTTGGATTATAGAGAAATTCTCTTAGGATTTATAAGTTTTAATTAAGTGAATAAAGTTTATAAGAATATAAAAATTAAATCTTGGAAAATTTCATAATTGTTTCTTTGAATGAATGAGTTTGAATTCATGGATTTCTTTTTAAAAATGGGCTTATGGTATAAAGTTCATTAGCCTATTAGAGATATTTGCTTAAAAAGTATACAAATTATTTAAAAGTATTTATAAAAATTAATAGATTGTACATATATAATTATAAAAATCATGTATAAAATTTATCGGTTCGGTTCGATTTTTGCTTTTAAAAAAATCAATACCAAATTAAATATTATCGATTTTTAAGAATTTAAAACCAAACCAAATCCGGTCTAAGCAAATATTGATTTATTTAATCGATTTGGTAGCATTATTTTTTGGGGGAAAGTGGGCGTTCCGATTTAAGCAAATGTTAATTATCCTCGTGGAACTTAACTAAAAGACCTGAATCTATACAAAACGTGGACACAGCTTCAGTCGATTTCTCCCGTAAAGTAGATTGGTCCACAAAAAGCTCACACTTAACAGTGAGATTGTTGACTAATTGAAAAACTTTTACCCCATCACAAAAAGCTACTTTTGAACTACTATTATGTTTGAATCTCTAAATAAGATGATTACTCAAACTAACCTGATTAATTGTCTTCGGTAAAGCAAACTGAGTCAATAGTAGTACTATATCATTTCTGATTTTTTGCATTTTAGTATAAGGGACAACAAAAACGATAATAATTTTAATCCACCGTTAACGTAATATATTTGATTGTTATTTGTAATTACTAAGGACAGTTTTTGTAATTATCTTTCAAATAATGTGCATGTATTAAATAAAAATTAGACGTTGATTGTGTGCCAAAGTTAACGGGTCGTTTAGTATACGGGATAGGATAAATAAGAATATCTCATGAAATAAGTTATTCCACCTTCTATATATATCAGCTAGCTAATCTCATCATTTTCGTACAAGTAGTAGAATAAAGTAAGAGATAATTACAGGGCAATTAGGATTGGCCTTTGCTAGAGGTGGTCTTTAATTTTTGCCCTTCAAAATGGTGTTCTTTAATTTTTTTTTCCTTCAGGCAGAATTTGCATATGGACAGAATTTGCAAATTTCTGTCTTGCGATTTTTTTTTACTGAGCTGGGGTTCGAACCCACAACCTCGGGGTATTAAGCGAAGGAAAAAACTTAAAGACCACCAATTTGAAGGGCAAAAATTAACTGCGCATAAAAAAAGAAGAAGATAATTACACTGTATATCAGTTGGATTGAGCCCATATTTGAGGTTCTTGCTCGAATTGGCCGATTTTCTATGTAAATATAGTTTGCATTTGTTAACCCATTAAATTTAAACGTATCTTTTCTCTTCATACCGATTTTAACTTCTAAAGGTATATTCCATTGTTGGAGCTCAAGTTTCGTAGATCTTGAATTTGATTGGTTAAAGAAAACTCTATTGAAGCTTCAACTATATTTGAGATTTTGAGTTTGAAACCCAAACTTAGGTCTGAGAAATTTCTTTACCTAATAATGAATTACAATTGAAATTTTGAGGTTGTAACTGGAAGATAACCTTGGCAGCCATTGAAGCTTCAAAACTTCAATTTCGGGGTTTCGAAATAGCATTTTATTTGGATTGGGTGTTGCTCTAAAAGTTCGGGTATATTCTAGAGAGCTTAAATCTTAAATTTGAGGGAGTTTGGAGGAAATTCAACGTGTGTTTTGTTTGAGTTTAAAGGTGCTAAATAGAATGTAGCAGTTTGTATCAACACTGTATAATAATGTTTAATTGTGTAAATGGATGTATAAATATCTCTTAAACACTATTATACATGTTTATACAAGTTAATACATTATTTATAGTAGTGGACAGAAGGTGATTTTTAGTACAGATATTGCATAACAGCTATTTATACGCACATATACAATATTGTGTAATTATGTATAATTGTGTATAAATGCGTATATTTTTGTATAACGCTGTGTAATTATATTTTTTGTTCCAGTTTATAGGGGATATAAATTGTCAGCGTATAAGAGGTCTCCATGGAAGTTTTACTATTTCTTCTTCTCTTCTTTTTCTTATTTTACATTCTACTTAAAAGGATTGAAGGAGGTCATCAAGATGATGCTTTGATTTAATTGATGGAAAAGAAACTGTATATGCCGGAAGAATTCTAAATTCTCTTATCAAATTTTATTTTTTCTTCTATTTTGTTGGATTAGCCTGTTGATTATCAAAGATTGTCCCTATTGTTTTAATTTGGCCAAAACTTTGCAAAGTAAGTTGTGGGATATATTTTTGCAATGTAAGTTGGCGAATTGTACTTTCTTGAAATTACCCCTATTTTACATAGCTTTAGTTTAAGACCACAAGACTCAAAAGTCTTCTTTAATTTTTTAAACTTCATGTTAAGTCAAAACCAGACAAATAAATTGAAAAAGAGGGAGTATATAATAAAGTGAAGGTTGAGTGGTACGATGAAGGGTACTTTCGTATTATCCTGACTGCTAGCTTCTTTACTGTTTCTCTGTTCTCTCAAAATGTGACTGCTAGCTTCACTTCCTTCTTCGCCGCCTTAGACCTCTACTTATTTCTCTTCTTATCCTCCTTGTCCACACTTTCTACTAGTGCCATATAAGCCACCTTTTTGGCCTTAACTTTTCCTTGGGCCTCTCCATTCCACCACGAATCCCCTTTATGCCCACCTCCCTTACCCGTCAAGACCCCTAACACTTCCCTAGTTGTGTTCCTGATGCAGTCGGCTATCCCAGCCCACATTCTATCTACGTCCCCACTACTTTCCCAAGCCCCTATAGCCACCAACTTCTCCTCAATCTCCTGAGCTTTGGCAGCAGTTAGGCCTCCCTATCTAATTCTTGGCTGGTCATAAGCCACCCTCTTCTTCTTTCTCCTAGCCACTAAATCCATAACCACAAGCTTGTGTTGAGTTGTAAGATTCTAGCTTGGGATAATCTTGCAGTCCTTACAAGTACCTATGTCACCCTTCCTAAGGAGTAAGTAATCTATCTATTTGAGTCCTAGCCACTGCACTACTACAGGTCACCAAGTGCTCCTCCCTCTTCAGGAAGCTTGAGTTTTCTATGACCAACTCAAAAGCTTTCCCAAAGTGTAAGAGTAAAACTCCTCTTTCATTTCTATCCCCAAAGTCGAAACAACCATGTAGATCAACATATCCTTTTGAAGTGTTCCTTATGTGACCATTAAAATTGCCTCCTATCAATATTTTCTCGATCTACAGGATACCCGTCACAACCTCGTCCAGCTCCTCCCAGAAGCGCCTCTTGTGCTCCTCGCCCAAATCCACCTACAGCGAATAGGCACTAATGATGTTAAAAGTTAACCCTCCCAAAACAAGCTTAATGGTCATCATCCTATCTTTCCCCCTGTTAATCCCTATCATGAGATCTCTAAGGTCCCTGCTAAAATGCCTACTTCACTCTTACTCCTCGATTCTCCTGAGTACCACAAATTAAATCTGTCCACATTTTTAGCTTTAGTACTTACCCATTTGGTTTTCTGGACACATGCTACATTGATCTTCCTCTTCTTAAGAATCTTCACTAACTCAATCGACTTCCCCGTCAGTTTCCCTATGTTTCAAGACCCGACTCTCAACCTAGAAGCCCCTCGGAATCCTTACCACCCCTGCCCCCACCCCCAACCGAAGACACGACCTTAAAGTACCATCATGCCCCGAAGCCACTAATGCAAATTAGAAATAAACTGTAAAATAGTCAAGCGTAAGATAACAAGTGTAGCTAACAAGCAGACAATATGAACAGCAATAGTGCACGTAAAAGCAAGCAAACAACACAAATAGTAGTGCTTCACTAGGCCAAATACAACAGCAAATACAAAGCACGAAATGGTAGCTAAGAAATCCTACTAAACAATTCACTATGCCTAACAAAACAACAAATACAGAGCAAAAATGGCAACTAACAAAGCATAGTAACACGGACAGAACAAACATTACCTTCCTACAGGGCAGCTAATAAGATCAGTGGTCTAAAACCAACTTTAACAGGAGGTCTTATTTTTTCTTCTCAATATTTTTTAAAAGAAAAATTAACCAATAAATCTATTGTAGGTATAGGCCTCATCCTCCCTTAATTAGAGGCCTTGGGTTCAAGCCTCAAAACAAAACATTTTTGCTAGGGAGTGCTTCCGTCTTTAATTGGCCTTGCGTGTCTCAAAATCGAATTAATCGAAAAATTCAATACAGATACCGAACAACGGATGAAAAAAAAATGGAGCCCCCAAAATTTTGGGCCCTAAAGCCCCCGCTTTAGTGGCTCGGTCCTCTAGCTGGCCTTGCGTTTCTATGACCAAGAAGCACATTTTTTTTTTTGCCGTTTCTTTATTTTCTCTCTCATTTAAGTGCTATACCAAAAAGTTCAAAAGTTACTTATTAATTATATTTTTTTAGTTACACCTCCCTCTTAACTCTTATTTATCCACCTTTTTTTTCCCCATAATTTATTTTTTACCCAGAATCTTTGGATATCAAACAGGGTGAAGCGTATATTTTGTACAAGTCAAAATGATTTTATAAAATTTATTTAGATAATATTTTGCTATATCTTTTGGCAAAGTTACTTCTATAATATTATAAATCATTTGGAAATTAATCTACATATTTTTATAATTAATATGGAAATTCACTAAAATCAATCAAGGGAATAATTTAAAAAAATTATTTATTTAAATGCTAAAATTATCAGAAAAATCAATTAGCTAGCATTTTACTCTGTTTAATTCAAGAAATTTGATTAATTAAATGAATTAATCATTTTAACCGTCAATTATTAATTTTTCATATTCAACTTGTTAGAATTTATCATAATTAATTGAGTGTTTAATTGCGATTAATTTCATAAAATTATTTATTATGTAATTAATAGTGGCTACAATTGAAACAATCAATTATTATTTAATTATGGCCCTAATTGAAAAGCCAATTCTGTGGTTTAAGTTTAACTAAGGTCATTTTTGCAAATTAACTCTTAATTGGTCTGTTATTTATAATCTGGTTATAATTGAAATGTTCAATTAATTGACATTTTTGCAAATATGGCTACCTATTAAGTGTTGCATATTTACCCCTCCCTATATACATATATACATGGATATACACTGGTGTATACATATACACATGTATATCACATGTATACATCTATATATAATGGACTACTGATAACGTCCAAATCCACTTCTCAAGGAAAAAGTGTACACGGTCGTATACAATATAATTTACACAACTATGAGTCGGGGTCGATCCCACAGGGAACAATATACTAGGCGATTCAGAAAGTAATGAACTTTCACTTACTAAGCTAAGCCAAACGATAGATAATATTTTGGTTTTTTGAAGAAAATTATAACTAATGCGGAAATGTAAACTAACCTAGAAAACAAGTAAAATGATCAATGACCACAAGAATGGATACAAAGGAAACTACGCTCAAGTAACGATCCAATGTATTTCATGATTTACAAATAATGGTGATTTTATATTACTTAGCCTCGGATAATGACTCTAAATTAGCTTCTTCCGAAGACTAACTAGACTACCTAATTGAATATCCTTAAAGCAATTAGGAGCATTAAGAACACCCGAATATGACTGCAAGTGGTGTCGCTTATCCCTAGGTCAATTTCCATTAGATGAGGGTTAACGCCCCAAATTCTTGTTAATTATTCTTTTCCAATCTCGAGTTTGCCTCTTCCAAGTTTAAACCGAAATAGATGGGCGAGTCCTAGGGTTAGCAATTCCCTTAAGAAACATTAAAGAACAAGAATAATTAAAACAACATTAACTCACTTCTATTGATTATAAAATCATTCAACACATAAGCAAAACAAGAGATTCAATCCAAACTTAAACAATGTATACTTCTATAAACAAGGTTCAAGTATTGAAATGAAATACTACACATATAAATATTCAATAAATAACAAGAGATGAAGAAATGGGTAAATAATTTCTCATTGGGTGCCTCCAAATCTTCTCTTCCAAAGTGTGAGGATGGAACCCTAGCTCTCCAAGACTTGTGTTGAAATGCCAAAGATGATAAATAATTTCACCAAGTCTTGCTTTTATAGTTGCCTAATTTTTCCAAGTCCAAAAAATGACAAAATATGCCCCAGATTTCAGTTTTTGCAGTTCTGCCCGTTTTTGCAAATCTGTCCCCGTTTTGCAAAACTATCCAGTTTTGACAGTTTTGCAAATCTGTCCAATTTGGCCTCTTTTTTACTTTATTTTCACTTGGTTTCTTCCGATCACTTCTAAATCACATAAAACCTGTAAAATAGATGTAAATGATATTAAATACACTATTTTCTCAATCAAACATAGCAAAAATATAAGAAGAGATAAGTTGGTAAAATACCAACTTATCAACTACCCGTTGTATCTTTTAATTAGCCTGGCCTGGTCCATTAAGACCGCAGCCTGGCCCACGAACACGTTTAAGGGGAGTAATATCCCTTTCATTCTCATTTCAAAGGACCAAACATGTCCCTCTCATTCCTCAAGCGTTTGAGGAAAACCTTAGCGCCACCTTGATTTCCTTTTTCTCTCTCTTCGTCATCCATGCCTGAATTGGCAAAAACTCAGAGAAGGACAGAGTTTTCTAGTCCTTGCAAGGCCGATTTGAGCGAAGCATTAGATGCTTCCGCCACTTTTCACCTAATGCAATCCCAAACGCGGTATAATCACCCCCATCTCTCTATTTTTTTTTTTGCTTTTCTGTGTATCAAACGGTCAAAACTTTGTAAATGTTTAATTATTTTTGTTTGCACTTGAATTCAAATTCTCGTCTCCAATTGGTTCATGAAGAATCGGTCGGTCAAGTTCATTTGGTCAAGATCTGACCCTTTATTTATTTGATTACTCGATTCTCAGCCATTGGATGTGGTTTTAGACATGTAATTCTCAAATTACAAAACTCCCACATCGAAAATGAGCTAGGGTTTCTGAGATTTTGGGGTTTTGTAAATAAAACCCCCAATTTGCACTATTGGAAATCTGGCAACTGAAATATCACTTGCATACTCAAAATACTTAAGTTTTTGAGCTTTCGCTTTTAAGAATTTAATAGTTTGAGTTAGTCTAAATTTTAAAATATTTTTCGATTCTTGTGTGAGTTTGTGGCTGAGTGTTAGGGACTAAGGAGGCGACAAGTTTTTCCAAGTTCAAATCTCGACCTAGCCTGCATTCAAAACAGGTAATCCTTTTCCATTTTTAATTTCTTGTAATTTTTTTGCTAGATATGAATCATCTGTTAATTGTGTGTTTGGATTAGTTCAATTATGTATTTAGCATTATTAGTTAAAGTTTTAGTAAATATGTGTTTGTTTGTGTGTTAGCTTAGCATCATGTACTGTGATTAATCTTGTTTGTTTTGAACTCTGGCTATATAGTTTAGATATGATTAGTGTATGGTTGTAGTAGTCTCTCACGTATGATTTGTAATTCTGCTACTTAAATTATGTAGGATTAGTCGCATGTTTGATTAACCTAGTAATGCTAATGGGTCAGATTCAGTATGCATATGTTAGATATTAGCTTTGTTTGAAACTGTGCATTCTTACGAGTTAGAGATGCATAAAAAAACCTATTGTCCCTGTTTCCTATGTGGTGCTGTCAATCTGAGGCTTGTTTAAGCATGTGAGTATGTGGTTTGATGGATATTGTGTCAACTTTAGCATGCTGTTTGGTCAAAACTATTATTAAAAATACTTAGTTTAGTCTATTTGTTTGGTTTGGTTGGTCTGCATATGGTTTCATTGTTTGTTTCCTAATAGTATAGAATAGCTTCTGAGCATATATGAGACTGGTTTTGGTTAAATGCAGCTGGCAACTAAAAAATGGTCGTTTTAAAGGATTTGAGTTTTGTCTGCATGACATTGTTGATAAATCTTGATGTTGATTTGCATACAAACCTGTCTAAGTCTGCCTAGACCTAAAACCATGTTCATTGAGATTAAGTGACATTTGACCTGATTTATTAAGTGAACCAGGTGTTGACACCTAATTTTTGACCTCCCATAATTTATTTTAATTACCCAGAGTCCTTGAATATTAAACAGAGCGAAATATGTATTTAGAAGTCAAAATGATTTTATAAAATTATTCAGATAATATTTTACCATTCTCATTTGGTAAAATAATTTCTATAATGCTATAAATCATCTGGAAATTAATTTTCAACAATTATGATATATTTGCTAAATTTAATCAAGGAAATAATTTAAAACAATTGTTTATTTTATTGTTGAAATTATCAGAAATCAATTAGCAAGCATTTTGCTTCGTTTAATTCAAGAAATTGATTAATTGAATGAATTAATCATTTACCCTCAACTCTTAAATCTTTTCATATGCATTTGTACAATTTGTTAGAATTAATCATAATTAATTAATTGTTTGATTTTGGTTAAATTCCATAAATTGTTTGTTGCATGGATAATAGTGGCTATGATTGAAATAATCAATTGATAGTCTGGCCTTAATTGAAATAGGCAAATTCATTGGTTCAAATCAATTTAGGTCATCGTTGCAAAATTAGCCTTTAATTATTTGATTAGTTTGAGTCCAACCTTAATTGAAATAGCCAAACTCATTGGTTTAAATCAATTAGGGTCATTATTGCAAAATTGGTTTTATTTGGTCAATTGGGCCAAGTGTGGCCCTAATTAAAATGACTTATCCAATGGATTAAATTCCATTAAAGCTATGTTGGCAATTTGAGTCTATTTGCATAATTAACTGTGCTTATTAACTGTTTATTTGGTTAATTAATCTTAAGTTGACTATGATTAAGGGGTTAAATTAATTAATCTTTTCTTAGTTGTGTTTAGTTATTAAAATAAGTGTTAGGCCCTCGTGCATATACACATATATACACGGATATACATGTATAACACATGTATATACATATGTATTAAGGGCCCATTTTTCCTATCTCTTTAAAGCTAGCCAAGCCCGGTCTAATAAAGACCACGACCCAACCCAAACCAAGTCTTAAAGGGGTAGTACCCCCTTTATTCCTTCAGCAACCAAATGAACCTTTACGCATAAAAGAGGGTTTCCTTAGCTGCTCTCGTTCTCTTCCTTTCTCATACGCCATTTGTTGCCAAATATGGCATCGGAACAGTGTACTATCGCTTGTTTCAGAGATTGGTCATCCGCTTTGGGTAGAACAATTAATGTTCTACCCTCTCTCTTACCAAACGCCATCGCTGAATCACCAAAGAGGTGAGGTTGCCCCTTTTTTATGATTTTGCTGCATTTTTCAATGTTCATAGACTGCTTTCTCTTAATTATTTTTGTTGTATTGTGATTTGAATCTACGATTCCTATTGGTTCTTGAAAAATCTCGCAGATTGACTATGCTTAAGCCAAATCTGGCCATTAATTTGCTTATATGTTTGATTTTTGGCCGTAGGATGTGGTTTGGAGAGAAGTTATTTTAAAAATTGCTATACTCCCACATCGGTCATGAATTAGGGTTTTTGAGAATTAGGGGTTCTATATAAAGAACCCCATTTCTACCATTTGAAGAGAAAGCAACTGAAAATATCACTTGCACACAAAAAGACTCGAAATACCTAGGGTTTCAAGCAATTTGAGACCTTTAATTTTTCTGAATCAAGTTAAGTTTTTATATCTTTGTTTTTCTTTGTTTTGTGGCTGAGTTCTGAGCTTGGGTGGAGTAGCTAGGGGTCTCCAAGTCCATTCTCAACAAAAAGGTTGCACAAAAAAGAGGTAAATTCCCTTTCTTTAGTTATTTCTGTTCATTTTAATTATTTGTTATTTATGTTGGTTTTGCTATTTAAGTTATGTGTTTAATTTTGTGTTAGTAGCAAGCATGTTTAGGATGATTCTGTGGTTTTAATTATAGTAGTAAACGTGATTAAAGGTTGAAGTTATGACCTTTATTTAAGGTGATTAGTAGATAATTAGTATGTCTATACTATTTAAGTTAGAATCATTCTTTTAGATATTGTAAGCATGATTAGGGTAAAAATATGGCCGGTCTTGAGGCCATCTTTGATGTCTTCTCCAGCGGTGACTAAATCTGCAAATGAGCTCTCTTTCATAGTTATCATTTTGTCAAAACAATTAGCTTCTTCGTGTCGTATAAATGCAGCTACCAACTCAGCTTCAGTCATAGGTGGTTTCACATGTGTCGCCTCGTCTCTCCAGCCACTGCATATTCTCTATAGGTTTCGATCGATTTCTGACGAATTTTCTCCAATGACGAATTTCCCATTGTGGGAAATGGTCAGGGATTGGTAAGTCCAGATTTGGGAAAATAGGTGCAGGCCATCTAGCCTCAGTATTAGTAGCATTTTCCTTTTCGGCCCTTAGGCGGGCTGCCTGTTCTCTAGCTTTAGCTAATTACCTCATTAGCAGGTTAACAACCTCTTCCAAAGGCATTCCAGCTATGTCAGCTGTTGGGATACCCTCGGCTAAGGCAATTCTATTCTGGTTGTTGATTGGTGGCAGAGTCTCAGGCAAGTTTTCTTCTTGAGGGTTTAAGGACGCTGCAACAACTTTTGATTGATTAATTGGTGCTAGTGAATCGACCCGTGTCTATAAGAGAAAATAACTCAAAGTCTCCCAACTTAGTGTTAGTTTAGGTACAAAATAAAAAATATCACATTGTTTGCAGTTTATAGCATATAGATTCATATATCTTATTTCAACTCTTGATTAATTTACATTGTGAGGGTACTTCTGTCTTTTTGTGTTCTTAGGAATATTGACTTTTGGTAAATGGTCTTCCTAGTTAATTTTCTTCTACCCATCCTGTACTAAGGGAAATTTTAATTTTTATTATAAAAGGACCGAGTCTTAAATAGACTGCCTACGTATCCCGCCAAAGGGAAATCAGGTCCATCCATAGTTCAAGAATGCACAGAAAAAGGTTTTTTCCTATGCTACCCGAAACTTAGTTTTTTACCCTAACCAAGCCTTACGTAGGCTTTCCACGTATCCCCAATGGGACATCAAGTCAGCGTGGTTCCATTTACATATAAAAGGGAAAGGGATATTCTATTTTATTGAAAATAGTAAAGGGATATTTATGTTTTTCTACCCAACCATATTAAGCAGGTATACGTTGTCTTCTTCATCTCCATCTTCTGTCCTTATCTTCCTACGACAATCCAAATATGGCCTTCATTCACGAGGCGTTCCAATTCAAGCTTGAAATCCACATATTCCTCAATGTCGTGGCCAGGGCGACCATGATGAAATATGCAAACCCTTTCTCTTGGAGGTCCTGGGATACCTTGACAGGTTTGAGGCACTACTCTTATCTTCTTCACACTACACAGTAGGGAGTGAATCCTGGCATATGACTCCTCGAATTTGGAGAATCCGCTCCTCCAAAACCTAACCCTCGGTATCTTTTCTAGATGATTTTTCCCTTGGTCATGGGTCAGGAAAGAGTGGGCCCCCCATAGTTGGCTAATTCTGTCTTGGTTAATCCATTAGATCAACTTCCTTTCCAGCGCTCCACACTTATTGGCTGTATACCCCGACTGACTTCGGTGGTAGAGGCATTTTTTGTAGATTATGGAAGGAGCACACGGCGGCAACAGATTTGGGCTTTGCGCGTACACTCCAAAACTCCTCAAAGTCTCTAAGAGTTCTTGTTTGGACATTTCTACTGGCGTACTCTAATTGTACGATCTTGTGCCCTTGAGAACAATTGTGCATGAAATCGGAGGTTCCTCAAGCTAAGATTCGGGCGGGTCTCCCTAGACTTTCGATTAGGGATAAGTAGTTCGTCATCCCCGTAAGGTACGGGGCCTAGTCCTTCTTGTTGACTGAGTGAGACATAACTCCCAAGTAGCACTTCAGGCGCCTTTCCCCATTTTACCCGATTGGCAGGGTGTTGCTTAGTTAGCTACTCAACATAAGTTAGGAGAGTTTTAGCTTCTTTCATATTCTCATTGGCTGCCTTAGTGGTTTGGATAGCCTCTTTCATTCTAGCAGTAGCCGGGGCCATACTATCGTCCCACTGTTGATTTTTCTTACTTGTTGCTTCCAAGTTCTCATCGTCACTGACTAGGTTGACGTAGGGAGAAATCGCACTCATGCTGTCTGGAGTCTCCATTTCCTATTAGCAAACCAACCTTTTAAAATTGGGGCTAAATTTAGTTTCAGGGGTTGTTTTCTTGGTTTTTCTTTTCGGTAGTGTCTGGAATGTGGACCAATCAAGAGTTTTAATAACATATGATTTTCACACAAAAGGTATATGAAATAAGCATTTAGGCAATATATGATTCATTTATGTATACCCCTTTACTCCAAGGCTACTAACACATGAAGCAAAATTGTGCCATATGTAAAACAAATTTATTTTTTCCTAAAAAATAAAAATCCCAATGGTTTTCATTAATAATATCTTCCCAAGTGGTATTACAAGGCTTTAAAGTAAATAATTGTAAAACATTAAAAAAAAAAATCAACTCCTCGGATCGAAATCTGCTCTCTCTCAGCCCGTGCTTTCTTGGCCGTTCAAAGGGAGGTCTGAATGGCTACATGGGTCAGCATCAATGCTGTCCCAATCCACTGACCCCTTTGATTGTCAGTCAACGACGTCTCTGTATCTATGGCTCTCTTAACAAAAGTGTCAAGCCATTCTAAGCTATTCAATGAGGCATCCGCCTCATTTGTTAAACTCTTAATTATCTCTTGGTCATACTCTATTTTTGAATGATCATCCGTCGTTTCATTCTTCTAAATTGAATTGTATTCGCGGCTTCCCTATCTACAGAAAACTTGTGCAGATATGGTTCTGGGGTAGTACTACCAGCTGGCTCAGCCCTGAGCCACTCGTAGTAATCTTTATCATTACTTGGGTTGTTTGGATCCTCATCCAACTTATCTTCCCTTATCACATTGTTCTAATCTTTCTGGGTATCCTTTATACGCTCGATATGACCTTCTCCGTAATCTCGTACAAACTCTCTCATATTTCCTAAATTTGGAATGACCTGCCTCATACCAAACTGTCTAAGCACTCTCAATGGTGCATAGAGTCTGATCCCCTTAATGCCCATAAGCGATAAATAGGGACGCCTACGGCTCTTAACACAAGCGGTCTTAGAATGAAAATCAGGAACTCTCCACATGATATGTTCTTCTCTTAGTTTGGAAATGATGTGCGCACCTATCCTCTTTAATCTTGAACCCCACAAGGTACAACAGTGACTCCCAAATCAACCTCTCTCAGGGCTGGATCTAGGTGGGCAGATAAATTGCTTCTATCTAAATGCTTAAGTATGCACCATTGGACTAAGCGGTTGCAACCCTGGAAGTAATAATAATGGTTACGACACTTTCCTAATGCTCGTTGTATATCTGATAGGATGATAGGGATAATGTCAAAATATTTGGTAAGCCCATTTGTTGTGACTCCTCTAAGAACAGTATGGGCAACAAAAATGACCCGGGCGTCGATGCCTAGGGAGGCATTTAATGGAAATACCATGGTTCCCAATAGGCAGGTGATAAAGGCTAGCGTTTGGTTAGCTTCCCAGGACTGGAGTGAAGAAAACTCAAGAATGTGATTTTCGTACCCCTGTTTGGATGAATACCTCCCATATAACTCTCTAAAGGCTATAGTAGGTCCCTGTGCTTAATCGGCTTTGTTGATAGCAAACATGTCTTTAATTTCTTTTGTGGTGGATTTGTGAGGGACGAGGATATTTTCAGCTAACTTCTTTTTGGACCTATTAGCACTTCCCACGCTTTCCAAGACATCTCTAATTTCTTCTAAAGTGGGGGTCATCTCTATTTCTCTAAATCTGAACACCATTCTGTCATTATCCCAATAACTAGTAATAATTTCTAACAAAACCCGAATCCCCAGTCATTTTCATCAACGAAGGTAGATGCCCTATGCAACCCTTTATCTATTTATTCTGATCATTAGTCAAACCTTCCCACCATCTCACTAAACCTGGTGGTGGACCCACAATCATATCAAATTGCACATCAGGAAACATCTGCAAGACAGAACACTATTAGTTCCCCACCCCCAGGAATAATAATTTATTTCACACGAGGCATAATAATGCTTCTAAATAGCAAGTAATGGGATGCAATGTCTTTAGGTTTTTTACACCGTCTGAACACAGTAAGGTGTCTACCCTATTCGATTCAGGTAGGCCTGAGATACACAAACATGTCTGTGGTCAGCATGCGCTATATCAATGAGGATTTGGTTCCGCTCTACACTAGTTATTCTAGAGTGATTTTTCAAGAAAATGACACTGGTTATCCAAGCGGACAAGCTGGGGGTGGGCTCTCTAAGGCTGTGAGTTGACCGCATGCCCATTTGACCTTAGAGACCTCCAAGAATATAGCAAAGGGTTTCTTAGTGAAGGAATGACCGCAGCTCATCCCGCGTCGTCACTCTTGAAAAAATGTAAAATAAATGCCAGGTGTGGCGTAGTATGCATGCATGAATGATGGTTATTTTGCGGGAATTTAAACACATAAACAGTTTATAGACTTAGACAATTTATATCATACAAAGTAAACAAATTATTGGAACCTTTATGGTTAGAACCTTAAATTGTCCCCAGCAGAGTCGCCATCTGTAGCGGTTCTATTTTTTTCGATTCGTATTTGCACTTGCCTTATTTAAAAAGAAAAATGTGCCAGGGAATTACGGTTGTCAATCGTACCGGGAAAAGGATAAAATATACTTCTACGTGGATGCTCTAAATGGATATTGTTTAGAGTCACCACCTAATTTTTAGAAAATTAGAAAAATCGATTCGAAAAGGGTTCATTTAAAACGGTTAAATTTTTAAAAGAATCCTAATCTATCCAAAGAATGGGTAAGGGCTGTTTAAGGGTGCTTGGTTGTTGGTGTTTGAAGTTTGAAGACTCAATCCCCATTTTGATCTTTAGGTTTCCCTACAAAAAGGTAATACTACTATTTTAAGCCTATTTTTTTTTTTTTTTTTAGTTTATATGGCCATTTATATTGTTTGAATCATGTTGTGCTTTTTGACTTTTGAAATTATTTAGGTGTGTTAAATGAGATAATGGGATTGTTTGAATGCTTTTAGTGTTGTTTAATAGAGTTCAGAATTAAAAAATGTCTATTTGATTTGATTTAAAAATAAGTTTCATCGAAATTCGAAATTTATTAGAATGAAACACGGCCCATTCCAAATAATTCTTTTTAAATAACTCTTTTTAAATCAAATAGCCATTTTTTTTATTCGAATGGACCATGTTTCATTCGAATAAATTTCGAATCTCGACGAAACTTATTTTCTTCGATTTGTTTAACTTCTAATCCTTACGACACATCTGTACCATCACTCTAACAACCTATAAGCTTGGGGATAACCTCGTTTTTGTTCAAATATCATTTAACTCGCACGCTTTCCAATGCATTAAAACATGAGATGTAACATCCTTCTCCCCTTTAGAACATTCGTCCTCAAATGTTGGATTCACAGAACGTCAAGATAGCCTTGCTTATAACTATGGTAGTATCCATTCATCTTGTAGCAAGCCAACAATACTTTGCTATACAGGGCCATATCAAACAACTATAACAGAGCCTCAAATTATCAATTGTCACTACTACTAACATCTGACGTATTTGGGAATGGTGATATCTTAATCTGGTTCCCTTCAGAGAGTGAAGACGAGTGTGGATGCCTGAATGTCATATATCCTAGTCATCTTTCCTAATCATCCCTTTGACTCTCTTTATTCCTTCTAACACACGTAACAACCTCCATATGTCGTTGTTACACTCATTCTAGATGCAAGAACAGACTATCTTTCTGCTTCACCCTTTAATGACTATTAAACATAGTTCTCTAAGGTTAACTTGATCACCCTAATAAGCTACTCTTAAAAGTCGTGGTGTCACCTTTTCTATTTACATATAGGTTGGGACTCACAATCAATTCTAAGATAGCATGACACTTATTGATGCCTCTAGTTTTATAGATTTACTAGGTCAGATGCCTCTAGTTCTATAGATCTACTAGGTCACAATACTCCTTCACATAATCCTTAAATACCTTGCCAACTATTACGAAATCATATATGAGGGGTAACTACCTCTAAGAGTTTATTTACTAACTCGGTTTCCTACCAAACTTATGGTCAATAAAAGTAATTTAGCATCTGATCTCACCAATATATATATATATATATATATATATATATATATATATATATATATATATATATATCTCATCAGGACCTAAGCGGACAATGTACCTGTGGCTACATTGGGTGACGACTCTAGATCTGGCCTCCTTGCTAAAGCATAGATACGGTTCAGACCAATGCCAGAGCTAGATGCTTCACCCTTGCCTCTACCCTAACTAGAAGATGTCTGAATTCCTCGCTCTGGGGCACGCACCGAAGGTGATGATGCGTCGACCGATCCCTTTGCTTGTGTCATACTGTCCCTAACACTCATCAGAAACTCCCTCGCAAAATGACCAAGATCTCCATAAGTATAACATGCACCCAACGACATGGTCCTGGGTAGTTCTTACCATAAATAGCATACCGCAGAGAAGGTAGCATTTTGTTATAGCCCGTATATTGTACGTTTGGAAAATTCTAAAGTCGTCGTGGAAAGTTAAGGGAGAAACCATTTTCAAAAGTTATATTAATGCACAAGTTGTCATGAATATTATTTGTGACTATTATTAGTATGGAAATATGGTAAGAGGCTAAGGGCAAGAAGAAAAATTCGCAAAATGACTTATGGAAATATTGCGGAAAGAATAGGGGCAAAACGGGAATTTCACCAAAAGGTTCATGAGCATTTAAAAAGGGCCATATTGTCCATGTGACAAAAAAAAATATATATGAAATGAAAAAGAAAAAGAATTAAAAAGGATGACAAATTAGTCTTCTTTTTATGGAATTTCAAGAAAACTCTAGAGAGGGGCATGTGCCCCTCACATGCCACAAAAACTATATGTATATATAGGGCCAAAGTCTTGAAAAAGAAGAAAAAAATCCATCACTTTCACTCTAGACAATTCAAGAAAAAGAGAGAGGGAGAAAAAAATTGGAGGGGGGTTCGGCCAAGGGAGGGGCTGGCCGAAACTTGCCCCTCAAGATTGATCAAGAAAAATTTGTTTCTTCAAGCTTCCCTACTAATTGGAAGGTCCTCTACGACGTGGAGTAGTTGTTGGAGCAAGAAAATCGTTCGTTGTGGTTATGAACAAGTCTACCCGATTAGAAAGGTTGAAGGAAAAAGGTGAGGTTTGATTTTCTTTATGTGTTTTATGGATGGTTTGCACATGTTGTGGTATGTGGAAATGAAAGCAATTAATGAAATTATGCATGTGGAAGTGTTGGCCGTATGTATGTAGTAGTGTGTAGGAATGAAGAATGAATTGTATTTAGTATGTTTGAATGTGTTGTAGTGTGAAGGAATGAATGAACAACCATGGGAATTGTGTGTTGAAGGGCTGGCCGAAAATGGACTGTTTTGTGTGTCAAGGAATGAATTAATTTTATTTAGTATGTTTGGGTTGTTGTGTTGTAGATTCTATGTTATAAAATGAAGGCTTAATGGTTCAAAGTGAGGTTGAAATCATGTGGGCTGTTTTGGTACTTGATGTAATCTTAATATGGTTTCTTGTATTTGTAAGGCTAATGTTGTTAAATTATGGATTGTTAGTGTAGTTGATGAATTTGGAAGAAAAGAAATGTATTGTTGATGTTTTCTTGGACTTGGAAGATTTCGGATTTGCTTGTGTATTGGATAGGCTGATTTGAACATTTTGTGGGATTGTCCGAAGTGTTTTTTTTTTTAATCTTGTTTAAGTGTTTTGGATTAGTACTTGAGTGTACGAATATTGATGTTGGTTCGATCGTATGCGGTTGATTTGAATGAAAACGGAATATTGTCGAATTGTATATAAAACAGCTACTAATGTTAGAATGTGTTTTGAACCTCTTATTGATGTTGTTGGTTTGGCCGGGTTGAATTCCCGGATTGTTGTTGTTGAATTGGGCCGAGCCATATTCTCGTGGTTGGTACATTTACAGGGGAGATGCTGCCGAAATTCCGACAGAATATAAATGAATGTGTTTGAAAGATTAGGGCAAGTATGTGACAACGAATCTAATGAATGGATGAATCCTCTTGAATGTAGATTAACAAGTTAGAGGCACAAACGTGATTAGTTGGTCGCGGCGCAGGTATGTAAGGCTTACCCTTTCTTTCTTTGGCATGTCCTAGAGCCAAGTAAGGTATAATGTGATATGCTGCCTTGGGGTAACTCTGTTATGTGATGCTGAGTCTGATTATGATTCTAATTCACTTCTTGACCTGAGTTTGTGATCCAAGTTCATCCCTTGATATAAGTATTTGATATAAGTATTTTGATATAAGTATTTTGGTACAAGTATTCTGATATACGTATTTTGATATAGGTATTCTGATATAAGTATTTTGATATAAGTGTCTCGATATAAGCATTTTGATATCAGTCTTCTGATATAAGTGTGTCGATATGAGTATTTTGATATAAGTATTCTGATGTAAGTATGCTGATATAAGTATTCCGAAGTAAGTATCCTGATATGAGAATTCCGAAATCAGTATCCTGATAAGAGCATTCTGATATGTTTATTCTGGTTCGAGAACTTCTTAAGATTTAATGTCCCTAACTTCCGTATACGATCTCGGATTGCTCTGAAATGTTCGAAGAGGTTTCTGTATCAAGACGTCTATAATTTTCTTATACGTAAGTATCGTTCCAAAATCTCTATTTGATCTGATTCGTAAGGACATCTGAAGGTGTCTGATATGACTATGATTCTGATTCCCCGAAGAAGGCTTCTGAAACGCTTATAAAGCGTTCTGTATTTCGAACGCTCGTAACTTTCTCATACTACGCCGGATTGACCTGAAATCTGTTCCGAGCCTCCAGGTATCGGTAAGTACACTGGTCCGTCGCGTCTTGATTTCTATGCATGTGGTTTCTCACTATTCTGCTCGTGCATATGTTATGATTTCCTTCACCGAGTCCCCGGCCGGTATGTATCGTGCGGATGGTTCGCCGAGTCCTCTGTTGAGGGCCGGGTTCCATATATGAATTCCGAAGCATGATGTGTCCGGTTCCGGGGTACTGTGTTATACGTCCGTCCCCGGTTACCGAGGATATATTATGAAGTATGATGTGTCCGGGCTTGGGGTGCCGTGTTATCTGTCCGCCCCGGGTACCGTGGTTATGTTATGATGTGTGACGGAGATCGGAGCAAATTTCCTGAAATATGATGTGTTGGGGCGCCAAAGGTAGGAGTGGCGACCACGTTCCTATGTTATCGCGCGCATCCCTTGGCATTGTTCACCGGTTCCTCGGCGTGTTACCTGTCCCCGAGGTTACCGTGTATATGATAGGATGTGACCGGTCCCTCGGCGTGTTATTTGTCCCCGAGGTTACCATATGTATGATATGGTATTTGTCCCGGCGTGGTATATGTCCCCGGGGTTACCGCGTATGTGATATGATATCCGATCCCGATATGTATGACTTATGTTGGAGAGTAAGCATTCTGACCTTCCGTATATTCTGTATTCCGTCTGATATACGACATCCTCTGAGTAATCTGTACGTTCTGTATTCCGTCCGATATGTGACATCATCGGAGCAATCGGTATGTTCTGTACTCCGTCTGACGTACGACATTATCTGTGCGTTCTGTACGTGCCACACTCCTTCTGATATCCGATAACGGTATGCACGATCTGTGTCTGGAAAGTGAGTATGTCAGCATTCCATATGCTCTGTATGATTTGTACGGTCTGTATGATCCGTATTGGTCTGTACGATCTGTGTCGGTCTGTATGATCCGTATTGGTCTGTACGATCTGTGTCCGTCTGTATGATCCGTATTGGTCTGTACGATCTGTGTCGGTCTGTATGATCCGTATTGGTCTGTACGATCTGTGTCGGCCTGTATGATCTGTATTGGTCTGTATGATCTGTGTCTGAGAAGTAAGTAATTTGGCAATCTGAATAATATGCTTACCCTTTGTACTATTTGTTTCGATTAAGGTTCTGCTTTCTGTATTTCATGCCTTACATACTCAATACATATTCCGTACTGACCCCCTGTTCTTCGGGGGCTGCGTTTCATGCCGCGCAGGTACTCCCAGATGAGTGGAAGATATTATAGAAGATGTTCCAGCGAAGATGGAAAACTCCATTTGCTCCTGGAGTGCTGCCGAGTCAGAGTATGTGTGCTGTGATGTCTGATATATGTTAGAGACTTTGCAGACAGTGTCGTGGGTATAGTATTTCAGTCTGTAAGCGGCTCCGTCAGCCGATATGTCGGTCTGTGTTATGTATTGAATTTTGTATGACTATAGATTTGTTCGTCTGGAAGCTTCGAGAAAGAACATTTCTGAAAGAAAGAAAAAAAAATTTACTATATATTTTATCTGATCTAATTTAAAAGTTTGGCGTAATTTTATGTGCGGCAGGAGTCTGAGGGTTCGCTCGACCCTAATTAAGGGTCGGGGGCCCATCACACCCTAGAAAGGTCGGGGGTGTGACACATTTCCTGTCTTAAGCCTATTTGCTGCTGAGAACATGTCGTACAGGAATTCGGCCCTTGCCCAAAATAAGTACCTCTATCATACAGAGATCCCCGAAACTGTGGAGGTGCACTGGCTGCTGAATAGGCTGAATATCTAGAATACTGTTGCCTCTAGCCTTCTCTGAACTCACTGGCAGCATTTGAAGATCTGGCCCTCTTGCCGTGGCCCTGGTCATGCTCATGCTCCGCCTTCCGCAGTTGCTTAAGCTTCTCAAGGTTTTGAGCATACGCCTGAAAACGGAAAATATCCATACCTAGATAAAGCGAAGCTTTTATACAATCATTAATAAAATGTGGCCCTAAACCAACTACAAACCGGTAAACTCAGTCCTCTATATCAACCACCACAGCTGGGGCATATCTAGCCAAGGAATCAAAAAGTAAACTGTACTCTCAGACACTCATGCTTCGCTGCCTAATATTCAAGAACCTATCTCCATGAGCCCGTCGAATCTCTGGCGGCACGTAATGGTGTATAAAAGCCTCTGAAAACTCTCGTCAAATAGCTGAAGGAGCATCCTCCCCTATAGATAACTCCCAAGTCTCATATCACTGTATCTCAACATCACGAAGTCTATAAGAATCCAAATCCATTGACTCAGTCTCACTAGCATGCATTACCCTCAACGTCCTCTGCATCTTATCGATAAACTCCTGGGGGTCCCCATTCTGCTTTGAACTAAAGAACTCTGGAGGGTCCAAATTAAGGAAATCCTTGACCCCGGCAGTAACTGCTCGGGCTGTATAGTCAACACTAACCCCCTGACATCGAGCTTAAGTGGCTACCAACCTAGTTAACAACTGAATGACATCTCGTATTTCCTGACCTGGGGCATCTGGCTGAGGAACTGGTGCCCCTCTGGAGAGGGTGGGGTATGTGAAGTTTGTGACGGAGACTCACTCTGAAACTCACCCTTAGCCCTCATAGCCCGTAGAGTACGGCTAGTCGCCCCATCTATCCGTGACTTTCCCTTCTGGGCAGCTGTAGCTTTCTTCGGAGGCATCACTGAAATCATAACATATTAGTAAGAAGCGAGTCCTTATAACACAACTCTATCGCACGATCTGAGATAAGAAAGAACGACAACATCCTGAATGTCCTGTAGCCTCCTGTCTATAAGTGTGGTGCACAACACACCCATAAATAAGACTCTATCAGAAACGGTCTGTAGACAACCCTACACATACATCCAAGACACAAATATGAAATATAGATGGGTCGTATATAACTTCTGACAATATCCTGCTATCTCATGTGCATAATAAGCGTAATGAACTAAAACTCCAAAAGATATATATATATATATATATATATATATATATATATATATATATATATATATATATATATATATATATATATATGTGTGTGCTGAATGACTGTGTAAGCTAACAAGGCTGCCATAGTTAAATGTACATAAAACAATAGAGGCTGACAAGGCCACATAACGTCCCACCATAACCGACATGTCTACAGACCTCTAATGGAATACAACTGTATAAAGGAAGGGACAGGGCCCCGTCGTACCTATGAATATATGAAAAATATCGTACCAAAATACTAGATTGCATCTCCGAGACGATGGAGTGCACCAACAGCCCCTGAACAGGAGCCCTAAGAATCTGGACCGCTAACCTGTCTATCCGAACCTGCAATGCATGAATGCAGCACCCCCAAGAAAAGGGGTGTCAGTACAGAAAATGTACTGAATATGTAAGGCAGCAAGAAGACATAATAAATATGATGTGAATCATAAGGGATACGAGAATCAGCCTGAACTGTAACCTGTCACTAAGAGCCATGAGTATGCATGATAATCTCTTAAAAATATTTATATCATATGTGCATATATACCTTCACCCATTCGCTGCCCCGTAGGACATCATAATCATCGTATACCAGCTGATCATGTGATTTGCGTAAATAACACCGTAGCCATTCCCCTTCCCCATAAAATCATGATATATAAGTATGTATATGTGTGTGTGTGTGTGTGTGTGTGCGCGCGCATATGATGTATGCAATACATGACAAAACTTATAAGGCCTGGAACTCCCTTCGGAGGAACTTTCAAGCTGAACTCCTTCGAGTTGCATTATACGGATCATTATTATTAACAGGTGCCCCCTTCGGGACGTTAGAATCAATCATGAAAGTGTATTTTAAAGATGATAACTTTATGTATGTCCCTTCGGGACTTCGGAACTCAAGGAACAACATACTTTAAAGCTCAACTAATGAATGAAAAAGGATAGGCCACTCTAATGTTCTAAGAGTAGAGTCGTTATCGAGTGACGTTCAATTACGTTTCATTTCATCTCATATGGGTCATGCCAAAAGAAAGAAAGGATAGCCTTAACATACCTGATCTTAGCTCAATGGCTCAAGCCCTCAACTCGTATCTGTTCCTCGACCTATATGATAACATTAATGACATTATCGTTAACCATACAAACGATTCTCTTAATTGTATAATGAAAATTTAACTTATCCTAAAACAAAATGGGCAGCATCTCCCCCGTTATTCTCATTTCACCTAACTCCATATACCAACAACAATAACCAGAACAATCCAATAAGTATATATATCATTAACAAGATACCATGTAGTAACAACAAGTCATAAACATTTCACGTCGACCGACAAACCCGGATACGATTAAAAAACACACTTCTCCAATATTTTCTTTCCTTCAAAATACATAGCAATGAAAACAAAAACAATATACTCAAGTTACTCCAATAATTTCCAGCCACAACACAACCCAAAAATATACCTAAAATCAGCCCATACAACAACAATAACTTATCCGATTTCTTGCAATAAATTTCATAGTTCCCATCTCACAATTTAGCTATGATCGGGATGGACTTTCCTATATCAAGAATAGGAGAATTCTTACCTTATATGCCAAGAACTACTCGTCTTCAATCTTACTTTACTTTGAAGAAATCACCATCCGTAGGAAATTGACGTAATGATTCACGTAACCGACATGGCGATAACTTCTAAGTCGTTATTATTCTCCTCTATTTGTCATCTATAACTTGGTCTTTCTTTTGCTTTCATAAGAATACGTTCTTGGAACTAACTGAAACCGAATATGGGGCCTTGCCTTACACTTTGAGATTATGAGCCCGTTTGGATTGGCTTATAAGTTGCTTATAAGCCGTTTTCAGCTTTTTAGTGTTTAGCTGGCCAGCTTAAAGTCATTTTGTGCTTAAAATAAGCTTAAAAAAATAATTGAGCCCGTTTGACTTAGCTTATCTAAAGTAGCTTATAAGCTGTATAAGCCAAAAAAAAAAAAATTGAGCTACCCCAACTTATTTTTTTTAGCTTATAAGCTGCTTAAAATAAGTCCATCTAAACAGACTCTATATCTACTATATGGATGTTATATAATATTTAATCATACGTGTGGGGTCCATAACCTTGTTCCTTACTTTAGATAAGGACACCTCATCATTTCATGCAACAATAAAATATATAACAAGATAATAGTCACCTTACTTCCTCTTTAAAGGCTACCACGTTGATGGCTATGAAACAATTATCCAACTAATCATTTTAATTAATTACCATAATTAATTCCTATCTCTCCCACTTTCCAACATTTAACCAATTACCCACATAATTAATTCTTTGATCTCAATCCACTTAAATAGTACTTATATACTCATTGTTATACTCATGTGATGTAGCACTAGTCCATAACCTCATTTGCCACACATAAAATATTATTTGCCATCATCATTGTCACAATTTTTCATCTTAAATCATTTGGGGAATTCATTCCTTGTATACACTGAGTTCTTGATTTTCATGCTTGAATCTGACCAAATCCTTCAGGCTCGGGCAAATTTGCTCATGTTGTACGGTTCAATTTCCTAGTCCAAAAATACGGGATATTAGAGCTTGGACCGTATTTCATTCGAATAAATTTCGAACCTCGATGAAATTTATTTTCTTCGATTTGTTTAACTTCTAATCCTTACGACACATATGTTCCATCACTTTAACCACCTATAAGCTTGGGGGATAACCTAGTTTTCAGTTACTTATGTCATTTAACTCGCACGCTTTCCAATGCATGAAAACACGAGATGTAACATCCTAGTCTGACAATAGAGTGAATTGAGCACTAATGCGGATTGTTTAAACCCAAACCCCCCTTTTTAGGGGGACTTTTCACTAGTTTTTTTTTTTTTTTTTTGTCGAGTTTATGATAAAAACGAATCACTTTTTTGTGGAAAACTAAACACTTTTTAGCAAATAAATACATTAATCATACATTGAAGCTCGTAAGTCAACCGTATTCTACGGATCTTTAATACTAGGTTGCGTTAAACCTTCCTTAGGGGATCACTAGAACCCTTACCCCGAACTTTGATACCAAAAAAATTTCTCTCTTGCTTGAAAAATCTTTTACCCTATTTTCCTTTAATAAATTAGGTGGCGACACTAAAATACTAAAATCCAATTAGAGCACCAGCAACCTCGTAGTAACTTTTATACTTTAACCCGCGTAAAAGTGAATCGTAACACCAGGCCTTTGTATGCTCCCTCCTAATGACTTGATTTAAACTGTAAGGCCTGTTCAAGTAGCTTGTTGATTAATTTTGGTGTTGTAAATGTCAGAATATGATCAATAAGGTTAGAAAGTACCTTAAACTCACTTTCAGTATCTTGGGGTATGTATTGGTACTCTGTTTGAACCCTGGAGAATGTTTGAAATTCCTTAGTGATAAAACTTGCTAACTGTATGGTGTATGATCACTCCATGCTAAATCTGAACTTGTTTACTGTCATTGAACTCACTCAAAAGTATGACATGAATTTGTTTAGGTGTACATCTCTATGTGATATTTATTTAAACTTGCAGAAGTTATAATGTTGTCATATTTTACTGAGAAGAACCCTGTCTCACTTAAGTCTCATAGATAATTATCTCAAAATGAAAAAAGGAACCAAGCATGTTTGTGCACATGACTTAAAGGTTCTGTTGCTTTGTTTGCATGCCTATGTTAAAGTACCTTCAGTCTGATATTTGGGACACTATGTATTTGCTTCTATATGAGTCTGTATAAGCAAGAACCTATGTATATCATGTATACTATTAGATAAATGTATCACTCTTTCTTCTCCGGTTCTGTCTGTTTGAGTCTAAATGAACATCAAGTGTAGAAAGTTCAAATATGTCTTCTTGTTGTTTTTCCTTTTGTATGGTGATTCTTTTCATGGAGATACCCAAGTATACAAAGATATATACTCAATTCTGTATACATATCAATGTATAAAGGTTGGTATATTCAGTATACAGAGGTATATCACTCATATAAACTCATTAATTTTGGCTGCTGATAAGTCTTTTATGACCTTTGGGCCTCTCCCTTTACATCTTGTTGTTGGACCATGATTTTTATGCTGTTTTGATTATCCTGTTTGAGCCTGTTTGTTTGACTTTGCTGAAACAACTCATCTTGGCCTTGAATTCTCTTTGATGCTATTTGATTTGGGCCTGAATTTCTTCCCAAAGCGTTCTACTTCATTTGCTTGATTTGTCCATTTAACATGTTTAAGTATGAAATTACCTATGCCTTAGTTTAACTTCATAGATTTAGGCATTTACTAATTTTTATTCCTTTTATGTCCTATGTGATTCAACCTAGGCCATTCGGGCCTCTTCTTGCATTAAACCTGTTGGGCCAGAGGCCCAACCATATTACCTGATCGAGTCTGTTGTAAAAATCGAAAGGGAACCAAATATATTGAAGGCCCAACCATGGGTGAAAATGGTAAAGGCACAACTATGAGTGAAAATAGTAATTAGTGGGCTTAGGTAGGCCCACCAGCCTAAACTTTTCTTCTTTTATTTCAAATTATATGCAAATGTATTGTAAATACTTGAAATTATTGACACCTTTATGTATTCTAGAACTTAAGGAAAAACGCCTAGTATTTTAGGTAAGTTGACCCAAAACGGTTTTTTCAAACACGGCTAACTTTCCACTTTGCATATAGTTGAATTTACTAAATTTTCTAAGTCTAAAACTGTTTAGTGCTTTGCTAAGGTAAGTGATTCTCAAAATTTTTAAGTATAAATGTCGGGCCCTTTTGCCCCTTTGGAAATTAAATGAGTAAGAACAACAGAAATGGGCTTTGAAACTTTGAGGAAATTTTGAGACTTAATGGGTTGAAAGCCCAGAACCCGCGGACTGCAAAAATAAAAGAAAAAATATGCATTTGAGCCAGTTTGAGGAATGACGGATCTGAGACTCGGAATAATGACTTGACCATATGGTCTTCAATGAAATTAATTGGATCTAAATAAAATATCTTCATTTTCCTTATATAAAAACCGGATATACTCCATATTTTCTTATAGTATACGCATCAAACCCATAGGTAGTATTAGGATTAAAATAGTAGTGACTCTACTTGGGAGAGATCCCGGGTGTGTTTTAGTCTGGAAATAAAGTGAGTTGAACACTTATGCGGATTTTTAAAACCAAAAATCCCTTTTCTAAGCACTTTTGCCAAAAAAAAAAAAAATCTTGAGTTTATGATAAAAAATGAATGACATTTTTGTTGAACGTTAAAATTTTTAGCAAATAAATACATTCATCAAACATTGAACCTCGTAGGTCGATCGTATTCTACTGATCTTTAATACTAGGTGCGTAAAACCTTCCCTAAGGGATCACCAGAACCGTTACGTCGAACTTTGGTACCAAAGGATTTTTCTCTTGCTTGAAAAAAATCCTTTTACCCCATTTTCCTTAATAAATTAGGTGAAGACTCTAAAAAATTAAAATCCAATTTAAAGCACCAACAACCTCGTAGTTTAGTAACTTTTATGCACGCGCATAAAAGTGAACCGTAACAATATATACTAACTATATAAATTAAACCTCAATGGAAGGAGGTTATATATCTTAATATTTTATAATCACAAGCATCTTCATTTATGCATGGTGAGATGAGATTTCTCTTTACCTTTCTCTACACGCTTAGTTATTTAAAAGAGGTTGTTTTCTCTTATAAAAGTATGACATTACCGAACAATTAGAAAAAGATATAACATGAAGTGTTAATAAAAAAGACATCAATGCTTAAAACCTAATCTATATGAATTTGTAGGTTAAAGAATAATTTTTGAAATATTTTTAAAATTTAGATATTAAAAAAATATTTGAGGTTTCTCCAACAGCGCAAAGCGCGGGCAAATTCCAGTGTATATAAAAGTTTTTGATTAGACGAAACACAAAATGCCAACAAACATCACAAGTGAATAAATTACTTTAGACGAAACACAAAATGTCAAACAAACATCACAAGTAAATAAATTACTTTAGCTTTTTAACCTATGCAATTAAATATCTTTCCAAAAAAGAATGTTGGACAATAAAATGACTTTACTCTTTTGTTCCCTTCCGTGGCAAGCGGTTTGGTAGTACTATATTTCAAGATTACTTAGCAATAATATGCTGACCCTTCTGCACACTTTATCATCCATAAAAGCATTTAAATTTTAATTTGAATCCGTCTTCGCCGCAAATATTTCAAAAAAAAAAAATGTAAAAGTTTAATCAATTAATAATTACCTCATTTTCTTTTTAGGTAATTTTTTTAATTTTTACTTTTCATTTTTAGTATATTTTGTATATCTTTAGTTTAAGATCGATAAGATTCAAAACTCTTTTTTATATTTTAAAATTTCGTAGCAAATCAAAATCAGACGAAACAAATTGAAATGGAGGCAGTATGTTGAGTTGTACGACATGAGTATTTTCGTATTATCATTATTCCTTAGGGGCATTTTAATACTTCGATTTCAACTCTTTTATCTCCCTTCAAGCTGACACGTATAATATTTGTGGGATACAACTGGATACACGTACTCCTTCCTGCTTTCTTACCATTTATTCACAAAAAATTAGTTTTCTGTAACAAAGAAGCCGAGCTTTCTTCCTTGTGTAAAAAAGAAAAAATGCATGTTAGCTTCAATTATTTTGCTTACTTAGCCAGCAATCTGTACCCATTTCAGTTATCTTTGTTTAATACCCACTGTCCCCCAGAATTAACAGTTATGGTGTATTTGCCTCTATTTATTTGCAGGCAAGAGGTGTCATTATGCATGAATTGGAACGTCCCTAATTCCACACCCCAAAAAGCTAAGGTAAGTAGTAATTCATATTGTCCTCCTACTTGATCCCTTTCTCTATCGTTTAATTATCCTTTGGTTTTCTCCTTATTAGTAGTGTTGGTTAGTAATCGGTGTAATTTAATTTTTCCATGTGCATTATACTATTTGTTGCACCATTTGTTTTTTTGATATTTTGTTGTCGTATTTTTCTTGATATTATATTTCAAATTTTTTTTCTTTTGAGTCAAGGGTCGGCCAGAAACGTCTGAGAGTGTAAGTTCTGCCCTACGCTCCTTAGACCTCACTTATATGACTACACTGAGTGTGTTGTTGTATACACTCTCCAAAATACATATGCATCACGATCGGCTAGATAAAATCAAAAAGCTAAAATAGAGGAAGAAAATACTTCTTAGTTCTGCTAAATTTTCCTCTATTCTAGCTTGGTTAAAATGAAAACCTTTGATTCTATGCTATTCACTTGCCAATAAAGTTCTTTTTGCGTTTGTGCTTTTGTTTTCTTTTAATTCGATGAATAGTGGAGTTTGGTTTATAAGAATATGTATTTTCATCTTCTTCTTCTTTTTTTTTTTTTTTTTGCTTGGGTGCTTCTAGCACTAGGCACATTGAGTTGCCATCTTGACAAAAAAATCTTATTAAAAGGAAAGAACTTTATGAAGTTAAGGTGTTTAACTATTTTTCTAAAACAACCGAGTAGTTTTATTTTCCCATAAGTGATTTTATCATAAATATCTGTCCTTGTTAGTTAAACTTGACCTCGACCCTGATCCTGATGTAGTGGATGACCACCTATTGCAAATTGCGATGGTGTCCAGGTTATCACGATCACGATCTACTATTTAAGTTTTACTTCTCTAAGAGTGCAAACTTGTGACCGCTTTCGCAGTGCACTAGTTGACAACAAAAAACTGCAATGTTCTAATGGGTTTCAGGTGATTCGAAACTCACCTGAGCTTCTAAAATCTCAACCCGAACCACCCAACAAGTTTCAAACGGTAAAATCAACTTGTAAAACGGGCTAAAATTTTACATTGGGACATAAATACTAAAAACGAGAGATTGAATTACTATACCAATATACTCAAATGTCGACTTTATCCCTAAATAACAACAAGTACACATGACCACCCCAAGCAAGATGTTTTCCCGCTTCTATGGTGGTAAATTAGACAACAACAGCTCAGATAATCACCATGCATAGACATACGTTGCCTAAACGCTCCATTTAACTGCCTCAACCGATTAAGTTGGCTGACCTTACAAATCTTTAGGTCTCAAGAAAAATAAAATTTGAGAATATTTTGACAAGTGTATGATTCTAATGTTGTGGTTTTCTATTCTAAGGCCTAATTTCCCGCTGCTCCAACTTATATCGTTGGTCATCCACCTATATATAGATCGTCCTGCAATTCATTAATCAGGGTCAATATATCTTTTGCAACATATATATTTTACCAAGTACACCTTCAGAATATTTTTTTTTTCTCTATCCATTTGCATTCTTTTTATGTTATAATCAAAATCTCACCCATTCTTTAATTTTATGTTTTACAGGATGATGATGGTTACGAGATCTCTTCAACTTTGTATCTTACTTGTTTGCTCTTTGACCATCGTCACAATTAAATGTGCAAAAGCAACCCAAACCCCAGATTTATATAATGTCACAACAACAATAGTTCATAGTGCCGTGTCAAAAGGAGCAGGTTAATTAATATTATCACTTATGTACAAGTATAAACTTTTAATTAGAAAATTAAGTAGCTTAATTTGAAGAGTTCTGTTAACATTATTTACTTGGCAGTGTGCTTGGATGGATCACCTCCAGCATACTATTTTGAACCAGGATTTGGAGAAGGAGTTGAAAACTGGATTGTACAACTTCCTGTAAGTCGTGTATAACACATGTTTAATTCTACTAAACCCCACTTATTTGGAGTAGTTTTCTTTACTATGTGAGACGAGCATTATAAATGTACGTATTTATCCTCTAGCTAGATATAGTGCTGTTTCAAAAGTTTATTAAATCTTCGAAAACATTGACTTTGTTCATAGGGAGGAGGATGGTGTGTAAACGCTACAAACTGCGCAAAACGTGCCAATGGCAGGCTTGGTTCATCAAAACATATGAATCCAATGGAATTTCAAGGAATTCACAGTAAGAATAAGATTGCAAATCCAGGTACTCTTGGGTCAATATGTCCTCCTGAAATTTCAATGAATTTCTTTTCTTAAAAATGAAGATAATCAAACATTTCAAGAATCCCAACATAATTATGTTGCAGTGGTGCATTATTGTTCACATAGCATATGAAAATTTTATGTAAAATATGCAGATTTTTACAATTGGAACAAAGTCATTGTTGCATACTGCGATGGTGGATCGTTCATAGGAAATGCTGAACATGTTGATCCAGTATGTTTTATTCAAAGCTATAATTCTGAATTCCAATTTATAATATTTATTTTTGTTGCTCGATTTTTTTTTATCATTCCATACATTTTGCTCTGTTTAGGCTACCAATATGCATTATAGAGGGGCAAGGATTTATACTGCAGTAATGGAGGAGCTGCTTGCAAAAGGATTAAAGAATGCCAAAAATGTATGTAAATTCTATTACAATTGAAATAATTGACTGCGTAATTATGCTGCTACTTATTATCATTTCAGCTCTTTTATATAAATACATAAATTTTGTTTATAGAACTAATTTCAACACTTAAAAAACTTATTGATACTTAATGCTTATCATCGATTTACAATCTGCTAACCTAGACGGGCTCTACACATCCCCTATAACATGATTTAGTTATATACACATACTATATTTCAAAGCCAAACACCAAATACCCGTACAAAAAGTAAAAGAATCTACCCAAAAGCTATCTTTATAACCCTATTAGTCTTTTTTTAATCAGTCATATATATGCTAGCAAATATATGGATAATATTGCATTTTTTGCATAATTTATTGTGACGGCTTGCTTTCAATAGGAAAAATGGAATCTATATATATAGCGCGGCTTTGTTTCGATAAACAAAAGATACAGAACCAGATGGAGATCTAATTGTTCTAATATATACAGAACCAGGATTAGTCATTTTCTGACAAAACTATTAATAGGGTAATGTAATTTAGGATCTATTTTATATAGGAGTATTAACCGTCTGACTTTAAAATGTAAGGATTATGTCTAAGACTGAGTCATATTATTGGGGTGTTTAATTTTTATGCAGTTTTGCTCTAATTGATTTAGTATATTAAGTTTTTAACTCATATTTTCATTAGTAACACAGTTTTGTTTAAGAAAAATTCTTCTGTGATCTCAATATTTTATTTTGCTATTGCAGGCCATCCTAGCTGGTAGTTCTGCTGGCTCATATGCAGCAATATTATACTGTGATCGCTTCCGCAGTTCATTGCCAAAAACCTCTAGAGTGAAATGTTTGGTTGATTCTGGCTATTTTGTTCATTTGTAAGATTGTTAATGACTTTACATGCATATGACCATTTCTTAGCAAATTATTCTTATACTCCCTCCGTTTCAATTTATGTGAACCCATTTGACTGGACACGGAGTTTAAGAAAGTAGAGAAGACTTTTAAACTTGTGGTGTAAAATGAGTCACATATATTTTGTGTGGCTATGAATCATTACATAAAGGTAAATTGTTTCCAAATATAGAAAGAGATCATTCTTTTTTACACGGACTAATAAGAAAATGAGTTCACATAAATTGAAACAGAGGGAGTATGATTTATTAGAACTATCATCTAACTTTGAATATCCATCTTTCTCATAATAGCAAGGATCCTGTGCTCGCAAAACCTTGGGAAACCTATCACCTTAAAGGACTCGCCACTGTACAAGTAAAATCTTCTCCCCTTCTTATAAGTGCTGACAAAGAATTATGTGTTATTCCTGTTTATGTGACTATTTTCTTTATGTGAGTTACAGGAACCTTTCAAAACGTTACCGAAAGCATGCACTTCAAAAATGAAACCAGAATTGGTACAAATTGTTCCCTTGATTGATCAGTTGTTTTCTTGTGTCTTTTGCAAATAAATTAATGTCCATAAAAATCTTCCAATTTGCCGCAGTGCCTCTTCGCAGAGAACATTCAACAATATACCAAGACACCGATTTTTATTTTCATGTCAGCATTTGATAATATCGTGGTACGTAATTGATTTTATTAGTTTGTCGTCCATTTTATTTACTCGGGTGCAAAAGAAGAAAAATCTTTTATGATATTTCAAAAGGTTTTTCCATAAACAAAGTTTACTTAATTAGATTATCATTTAACTGACATTTATTATTCTAGCGTCTTCTCATAAATGAGCTGTGTTTTGCAGATAGCATATACTTTAACAGGAAGTACAACATATGCGTGCATTAAAAACGGGACATGCACAAGAAGTGAGAACAATACCATACAAGGTTAGTTCACATGAGTAAACAAAAATAACTTTAGTTCCTCAACAAAATTTTAACGTACATTCGAAACGTATATTGAAAGAATTAAAGAGAATCAAAACTAGAGGTGAAGAATACACCTTCCAAAAAGAGAAGTACACAACTACAGTTATATTTCTAATATTTTTGTTATATATTTCAGGAATGAGGTCCGATTTCTTAAATGCATTACCAAAAGGAAATCCTAAACTAAGAGGAGTTTTCATTGACGCAGTCCCTCATCATACCAACATTTTAACAAGGTGGACTCTTCAAAATTCCACCGTGATTCATAATGTGGTAAGATATTATTTATTTATTTATATTTGGAAATGCAATTTTAAAATGATGCTGGCTGACTATACTATTTGCACCATTTGGTTGTTTGTGCAGTCTGCCCCAAAGGCATTTGCTGATTGGTACTTTGATCGGAATTACACATATTTGATAGATGAACATAACTTGCCAGTCCCAGATATAGTCCCAAAGTAGCTCATTGATGGGCAGCCCAATAAGGAGGATAATCTTTTATAAGCTTGTGTTTATTTATTCCAAGAAAAGATGTTCAAAATTCATCAATTGCTGACAATGAAACTTTTTGATGTATATGTAAACTGTTTCCCATATATACCAAATCCGATGACAAGGAGATCCCTTTGACAAAAGTAATCAAAAACTTCTTGCCTCCAATATTTTGACTTAAGTCTTACTTATTAATTCATCTAATCTTTTACTTATTTACTTATTATTTTATGTATTGTGCATCTGCTACACATAATTCAACTATTGTTGAATCTGTATATTTCTCGTGTATCATTCGGAGGAACAGTCCTCAATATAAAGAAGTATGAAGGGCTAAGGTTTTGAAGAGTTTGAATAAGATGAGTTCTTTGCATTTTGCACCCTCAACGTGTGCATTATTTTTGTATTTTTTGACTTGCACTGCCTGTCCTCTTATTTTATGCTTTGCTCTCTAATCTATTTATTTTCTTGCAAAAGCATAAAAATGTTCAGTTTGGAAAGGGTAATTTAAGAATAGTTAAAAACTATAGGATATGCAGAAATTACTATGGTTCATAATCGATAACCCAACCGCAAAATTGACTTATTGACTTTGAGTTATTGGATCATCGGTTGCTGAACGGATTTTTTTCTTATTGGGTAAACCGTTAACCCGTTAAGAATTTCTTATTGGGTAAACCGTTAACCCGTTAAGAATTATTATAGTTATAGTTTTACTTCTAGGTAGAAAGTATTCATTGAGAGTTGCGTTGGTGATCTGTATTGGAAATTTGGAACATTATCTATCTGGTGTGTGAATATTCATTTTGCCCTCCATAATTATTATTTATGGATTGAGACAGTGAGTTGTCTTCAGAAAGTTGTGATTCTTGAAATGCAGACGAAGTTGGAAATTTGTATTGAAAATGAAATTAGTACTATTAGTTATTTGCAATTGATCATCCATTTTGTATTTTCTGTTAGTTACTATATATCTTTTAATCAAAGCAATTTGCAATTTGGTACAAATTACAACATCTGCTTGCACAATGCATAAGCAAAATAATTGGGAAGTTCTGATTTTAATTTCATTGGTGGACTACATGTTGTGATTTTAATTTTCATTATCTCTTAGATTTACAGATACATCGCCCGATAATTGCTAACCCGACACAACACCAACCGATATCTTATCGGTTGGCTAGCGGATTAGTAAATTTAGAAGTTGATAACCAATAAGCCGAACCGTTAAACATAATTATCCGCCTCATAAGCAACCCTAGAAATTAATACAACAAGGTTGATGTTCGGTCAAAGATGCATATAATTTGCCATTGTTGCCTCACATTTTAATACATTTAATCGTCTTTTGAGTACAATTATAATGAGTTGTGCTTAATATTATATCTTTACTATGTAGGAATAAAGCGGTGTTAAGATGAAGAGATTCGGATCAAAATTGAATAAAAAGTGGAAAAGAAAATAAAAGGAGACAAGAGGGGAGACATCAATTATTGGGCTAATGATTGGATTTGAAGGAAAATATTTTATTGATAAACTTTATGAATCTCTAAAATATCTCTTGTTCTTTCTTGTTCTCTCTCTCTTTTTTTTTTTTTTTTTTTTTTAAATAGCTAGTAGCACCCCTATTTATAATAGTATGAAACCTAGTTTAACTCAAAACAGAAAATCCTATTCATATACTATTTTGACTATAAATCCTAACCAGTCATGAATAAAAATATCAAATCCTAATCAAATTTGGTTTCCTACAACTTTGAATTATTATTTCCAACATTCTCCCGTAATTCAAAGTTGTATATCTAACTCTTGATCCACTTGTCACCATCTTCAAATTGCTGAGGCACTTGTTTCCAACTCATCAATTGTTGAAGCACTTTCTCTTCAACCATCACTCACCATCTTCCAATTTTATTGAAGCACTTGTCTTCAATCCTGTTGATGCACTTGTCACCAACACCAAATTTTGTTGAATCACTTGTCTCCAACCCCGTTGATGCACTTGTCACCAATACCGTTGATGCACTTGTCACCAACCTTCAATTTTTGTTGAAGCACTTGTTTCCAACCCCCTTGATGCACTTGTCACCAACACCAAATTTTGTAGAGCACTTGTCTCCAACCCCGCTGATGCACTCTGTCACCAACACTCAATTTTGTTGAAGCACTTATCTCCAACCCCGCTGATGCACTTTGTCATCAACACTCAATTTTTTTGAAGCACTTATCTCCAACCCCGTTGATGCACTTTGTCACCAACCTCGTTGGTGCACTTGTCACCAATTTTTTTTTTTTTTTTAAATCCAATTTCTAGAGAAGATTGGTCTTTGCTTTGCACCTCTTGAAACCTGCAATATTTTTTTTAATCATTCTCAGCATAATTATTTTTCATGCCTATAATATTGGCCCGACATTTGCCTACATAATTCTTGGCCACGACGGGTGACACACATTGGCTAGTGCCGCCCACCAGCAGCACAAGCTATTTGATTTCTATAAGGATTGTAGAAGATCTAATACCAATTTAAAGGAAAATATTTTATTGATAAACTTTATGATTCTCTAAAATATCTCTTGTTTTTTTTTTTTTTTTTTTAAATAGCTAGTAGCACCCCATTTATAATAGTATGAAACTTACTTTAACTCAAAACAGGAATTTGTATTCCTATACTAACTTGACTTTAAATCTTAACTAGACATGAATTAAAATATCAAATTCAAATCAAAGTTGGTTTCCTACAACTTTAAATTATTATTTCCAATAGGATTTGATCATGAGGTCATGATTGAATGAAGTAAATATTGCAAAGGGACTCAAGGAAGTGGCAATTAGAATTGAAAGATGTCACGACCAAACTAGTGGATCGAGCGGGCACCCACACTAACCCAATGGTGGGCGAACCCTTCTCCTATTCAACATTCAGTTCAAACATATGACAAGTTATTAGAATGAATTAAGCAGTCTCAAAACTTAAATAAACTACTAAGTGTGAAATACTAATACATCATCCCCGGACTATGGTCTGAATCAGTACAAGAGCCATTAAATACGATAAGTCTAAAGACTACAAGTTTGACATATAAATATTGTCTCAGAATGCAAAGGAAAGACAAGTAAAGATAGAAGAATCTCCAGGATGCGGAATCCATTAAGTGCTCACCCTGGAAACTCTAAAAGGGAGCCTCGGGATCACTTACGAGGTGCGGAAGAAGAACCTGCTACAAACTCTGCACTCAGAAAAAGAGTACAAAAAGGTAGTATCAGTACAAACACCATGTACCAGTAGTTATCATAGGCTGAAAACAATTAGTTCACATATATATGAAAAAAGAAATTGAAAAGTAGACACACAAGCAGTAGAACAAAAATTACAACACAATCCCAGATTAGGAACAATACACATGATATAAATGCCATAGCAGAATCAATGATATGTGATAAGTCCAAGTGCATTTGTGTTTTGATGATTGTCAAACTATTTCAGAACCAGATAGAGACCTGGTCTACAACCTGCTCTCTGTGCACCTTGCACCATTAGTAGGGAACAACTTTAAAGCTAAGCCACTTACTGCACACAAGTACAGCTGTGAGTTGGCCCATGCTTTAGGTCAAAGTGAATGAGTGGTCTTTATCTATCCCACATGTTCCCACTATATATATAACATGTTGGCAACATTTTGAGTAGACTTAAAAAACCTGATCAAAATTGTGCAAAATCTGCCGACGCAAGTTTCTCGAGATCTCTCAAGAACAACATCATCTATAGGCTGAAAAACCAAATCCAAACACAAGATATTTTCTATGTTTTTAGGTTGTTTTAGGTCTTTGTTTACTTGTGCTTAAACTGTCAACCTACTCTTCCAAAAAAGAAAGTTGTTTGTAGGCATTGTAAATTCTCAAGGTTGTTTCCACAAGCTCTTAAGTGGTACACTAGGCTAGAGTGAGTCTAAGTGTATTAGTTTCCTTGGCTAGAGGTAGTAAAATGGAGGTGCTTACAATCAGTGTATTGTAAGGGTGGAGGGACTATGAGAGTTAGTTCCTAGATTACATAAGTGTTATTGTAAGGGCGAGGGATTATGGGAGTTAATTCCTAACTTATGATAGAGTTGTAACTTGAAGTTGCTCGCGTAGTGAAATTGAAATCCTACTGGTGTAGGTCGTGGTTTTTAATCCCTTGAGCAAGGAGTTTTCCACGGTAAAATCTTGCCTTATGTACTTACTGCATTGCATAAGGGAACTGGTACTCAACTAGGTCCCTCATACATTATTTGGTGGATGCATAACCAATAACAATTGGTCTCAGAGCAGGTGATTTCTAAAAGGTTAACACCTAGAAAGAATCTGTAAAATGAAAGCCCCACCAAATATGGAAGAAGGACAGTCTTTCACCAGGCCACCCAGATTTAACGGAAAATATTATGAGTGGTGGAAGGCAAGAATGCACGACTTCATCATGGCCGAAGATTTAGAGCTGTGGGATATCATCTGTGATGGCCCCTATATTCCAGTACACACAAGTGAAGATAGTGTAAAACCACTGCCAAAACAAGGAAAGAATACAATGATGCTGACAGGAAGGCAGTAGAGAAAACTTATAAAGCCAAGAAGATCCTTGTGTGTGGAATAGGACCTGAGGAATACAATCGAGTCTCAGCGTGCACAACTGCTAAAAAGATTTAGGAAGCTCTTCAAACTGCCCATGAAGGAACAACACAGGTGAAGAACTCCAAGATCGACATGCTTACAACAGAGTTTGAAATATTCAAAATGAAAGAGGGAGAATCTATTCATGATATGCATATTAGATTCATCTCTATCATCAACGAGTTTCATTCTCTAGAAGAGGATATCACAACTACTAAACTGGTGAAGAAGCTCCTTGGTGTTTTGCTGAATTCTTGGGATAGCAAGGTAAATGTTATTTTTGAAGCCCAAGACCTCACCAAGATGACAGTCGATGAACTCATTGGAAACCTTAAAACCTGTGAGATGAAGATGACCTTGAAAAAGGATGAAAAGAATGAAGTAAAAAGAGAAAAGAGTCTTGCTCTTAAAGCTGCCAGAGAAGACTCAAGTGATGATGAATCTGAGCTGGCATATCTCACACAAATATTTATTAAACTGATCTGAAGAAGTGGTGGAATCCCAAAGGCAGGAAGCTCCAGCAGAAACTCCAGAGAAAATGACTTTCTCTGCCATAGGTGCGGTAGACCTGGTCACTTCGCTAAAGTGTGTTATCTAAATAAACAGGATAATTATGACAGCACTGCAAAGAGAAACCAGCTTCCTGACAAAAGGTTCAGAAGAAAGGAAGCTGTTGATGAAATAGTAAAGCAGGCAGCTACTGCATTAAGGGACTCCTCCAATGAGTCTGAAGATGAGGACGACAGAGGGGATACATCCATGGTGGTCATTCTGCCCTCATGTCAAAGTCAGATTCAGATGATAGTGATGAAGTAGAAGAGGTAAATTTCTTGGAGGTAAAGAAAAACCTGAAAGCCTAGTCTCTAAATAAACTCATGTCATTGTCAGGTGTGTTAATTGATGCCTATCATGCCCTTATTGCTGAAAAGGATGCACTAACTCTTGAAATCAGTAATTTTGAACTTGAAAGAGATAATTTGTTGGTGTCGATTAGAGAGATGAGAGAGCAGGTTGATGAGATCAATCAGCTGAATATTATCCTGGAAGGTCAAATAATAGGGGATACAGGAGCTTCTCTTAAAGGGAAGGGTGAAGCTAGTAAAATTTACTTGGAGCTTGCAGATGAGATCAAAGGGCAAAACTAAGTCTTACTACTGAAGTCGAGAGGAGCAAGCAATTGAAGGAAGACTTGAACAGAATTAAGCTTGATCTTGATAAAACTCTCAACTGGACCTGGTCCTCTGACGTAATTACCTCCATGTACAAGAGTAAAGGAAGAGGTAGGGAAGGTATTGGTTATAAGAAGACACCTTACAATCCCCACAACAAGTATGTCTCCACCACTGAGAATTGGATTTGCACTCATTGTGGGCAAGCAGGTCACTACAAGGAGTCTTGCAAAGCAAGAATTGAATCTTTTTTCAGAGGAACAGAGACTTCATCAAAAGGAAAGCAAGTTTAGGCGCAAAAGGAACTGGCTCTCAAAAGAAAGGACCTCAGAAGAAGAAAGGGAATGTGCTGCCTATTTGGGCGAAGAGGAACTTGATCCATCCCTTCTTTAACTATAAGGGACCCAAGCTGGTTTGGGTTCCCAAATCCAAACACTGACATCATGTGCAGGTTGAGGAGAGAAAAGAGGAAGGTGGATGTGACAGAAGAAGGGGTATGCACACATGGGAGGTGTACGACAACATATGAACAAAGTACAAAACTGCTGCTCAGCACGGTCAAAACTATCTACAGACCCGGTCTCTCTGTGACTCAGGTTAGTAGTTCTTTCAATACCATCATATGTTCTTCACTATTTAAGTGCTAAGTTGGTCAAGCGTCTTCTAATTATGATTTCAAACCTTAAGTCTTCCAATCGATTCTTCACTTCTGACCCAATCTGTCTCGCCTCTCACACCTGTCCTAAAATATCATCCCGGACACCTTAAATACATCTCTCTTGTCCTTCTATCTCTTTACTTACCAAAATCGTCAGACCGTCGAACTTTCGTTCTCTCTTCTGTCCTATATAAGGCTGTCTGAACTATCTTCTATCTCATCACTCTTACTAAGTACAAATATCTCAAAACCCTCTTTCAAGCCAAATCAAAATGAACTCCTAATCGTCATCCTTAGAGCACTCAATGTTGACACTCAATTTTGTCCCGCCTCTCCTCCGAAATACCTATTTACGCTTCTAATATTTTTTTTGGCAAATTAAAAAATATATTTTATACTTTACTATATTTATTAGCCTCTTATCAATACCGGCGTTTCATTATTCTATTACAGTTACTATCTATTATTATTATTAGTTCAAATCCGAGCCCAATCAACTCATACTATTTTGGACCAGTCCATTAATGACCAACCCATATTTTAATTCATCAACCCAATTTTCGGATCAGTCCACATTTTAATTACCAGCCCAAACCAGCCATACCCAGTCCAAATTTTAACCCAACCCGCCCTTTCGTTTAACAAGAAACCATTAGGGTTCCTTGTTCATTTCTTTCATCATCCGCCTCCCACCTTCTCTCTTTTCTCTCCCTTCCTCTCTTCTCCCTCTCTTTCATCGTCATCGTCATCTCGCCTCCACCTCTTCCTGTCCCCCACGCCACTGCCACTTCCACCTTCCCCACGCTCACTACCACCCCCATTCCCTCTTGTCCCCCGCTCCTCTCTCTCTTCGTCACAAACGAAACCCTAGCTGTTTCTACCCCCTATAAATATTTTCTTCAAATCCATTCTAGGGGGAGGTTTTTTTTTTTGGATCATCGAAAACCCTCTGAAAAAATACAAGTCCTCAACCGCATAGAATTTCCCAAAATATAAATTTACCGTTCGTGGTGATAGTTCAAAATATCGAGTCAAAAGATACGCCAAACATTTTTTTTTCTGCTCTGTTGTTGCTGCGAATCCGAGCATCGGAAGCTCGGATTTGGTAGTGTTGCGAGTGTAGATCGAAGATTCGTGCCCACTTCGCTGCACCCGAAGAAGTTAATTCTCTAGTCTTTATTTTTCTTGCATTCTCTGTTTGCTCTGTATTGTTTTAGTTTTTCATTCTGTGATTACAATATGTTAGTTTAGATAAATTAGTTTGGTTGATAGATAAGTCCGTTCACACGTTTCTGTGTTAATCTGTTTGAGTTGTTAACTATGTTTATGTATGATGATTAGTCCAGGTTTAAGCTAATAAGGTTTGTTTGTGGTCGTTTACATTGTTTAGTTTCAATCTGGATGATTTAAGTTGGCGTAGGAAGTTGTAATTTGAATTTCAAACTTTATAATAATACAAGGTCTTTAGGGACAACCGACAGAAGTGACCTAACGATAATCTCTTTCATGTGATCCTTAATTTGAGATAGAGTATGTGTTAGCTTTGACGAATCTGTTTCAATATGATTAAGATGTTGTTTTAAACATCGACAGTCATCAAGATTTTCCTTCTAAAATGCTTGAGTGCTTGACAGCCTTGATGATACATATATGTTTAGTTCAAATTTGTTGAGTATAATCTAGTAACTAATCCTTGCACACTGTTAGTAGGCCTTAGTTGTTGTAGTTAATGATTTTGTTGGTTTGATACAATGTACTATGGGTTTATTTGTTGTTTTAGCTGGGGTATGTTGCTAGCCTGATAAGAGATGTGCTATTTAAATCATGTTATTAATAAATACTAAGCCCAATATAGTATGTGCAGCTATTTAAATCATATTATCAGTTTGGCATGCTAGCTCATAAGATTTGGTATATTTTAAATTAGATTAGTTGCACCTAGACATGTTTCATGCCCAGTTTGCTAGCATATTTGATATTAACCTGCCTTCCATCATGTTTAGCTCACTGCTTGACTCAATCATCATATTAGTATTGTGTCACTTTCCAATGTAATTTCAGCCTTGCTTTAAGATTTGCTGTCTTGCGTTTAAATAATCTCACACTCTTGGCATGGTTTGTTTCAATTTAAACTTGCCCATGACTGCTTTCAAGTTTTGGGTTTATCTTCTTTGAATATGGTTGGATATGATTTAATCAAAGAAATATGAATCAGTAGGCTAACTATGTGGTCAAGCATAGGATGATTTGCTTATTAATCATGTGTGTTGGTTAACTCCATGAACCTAAAAGATAAATCTGCCTGCTATATATTTGAAAAGACTAGTATTAAAGGCTTGTTTTACTACTGGACCAGTTGGCTGGTCGAAATGTGTTATATCTCTGTATAATTTGAGTTTTAAAACTGAAAGTTATCAAGTGGTAGTGGCATATGATATGCTAAACTATAATCTGATCCTTCTTTTCTTTCTCTCCCATGTTTGAGTCACTATCCTTCAGGTAGTTTAAAGGATTCGTTTCTGTTACATTACTTTGTCAAATTCATGTCTGTGCTTCCTGCTTTAGTATTCAGCCACGAGTGAATTGTTAGTTTGACAAAGATCAAAGGATGCTGTCTGTTTGGTAGCTAACTACGAATAGCTGCCTACCTATGTTGTTGTGTGATGTTGTACCAGATTTGCTGAACTTAATTTTTTAGCTATGATTTTCTGGTTGCCCATCTAATGGAACTCTAAAACATGTCTAATATGATGAATATCAAAATTGTGTGTCTCTGCCATCACAATGGATACCCGTTGTGCTAGTTTGTTTTAATGTTACCATATTGTCAATTTGCTGAACACTGAATCTATGTCCTACCTGGAGTCTATTAAATTCACCTATTGCAAATGTATTTTAACTAAGCCTTAATTGTGCAATAAGATTATCAAGAAATATTTATTTGAGGTCCTCCGTATATGTGTAAAGCCCAATAGGAAGTCTATAGATCTCAACACATGCCTGTTTCCTCTCATTGTGATTCTGTGCAAAGGTGGTTGGTATAAGTCGTTATGTGCTAGAGTCCTTGTGCCTCTATGTGCAGTCATTCCTTTTCTGTCCAAGTTTAAAGGGTATATGCTTATATATTGTATGTATACATGAGATATATTTAAAACATACACAATATATATAATCTAATGATCTGTTTTAAGTTTACATTATATATGTTTAGTCTTATTCGTTGATTATATACTAATCCTTTTCCTTTCGTTTTATGCATGACCATCACATACGAGTCCGAGGGACTCGTTCTTCTCCTGCATTCTGTGTTAGGCTAAAAGCCCAACGACGTCTCCTCCGTGTCCAGTTCTGTCCGCAGCCAAGGGAATAAAAATGGAGTTCTGGGTTAAAGCCCAAATAAAAAGAAAAACAGCATCAGCAGTCCTTAAAATGGGTTGAGCCCATTTAGCTTATTTCCTCTTCTATTTTATTTTTGCGCACTTAGTTTTGTATTGCATGATTAGCTCTTTATTTTGCTTTATCTTCTTAATTTAGATGAACCATAGCTGAATTCGTAGGTTTAGTTTTAGTAATGGGTAGTTAAACTGATAATTAATGCCATAAGCTTCTCTCTCTGTCATTTTACGTTAAAATTATTTATAATGCTTGTAGTATTTGTCTTCATTAGAATAATTGATTTTCAAAAGAGCATGACTACATTTTTTAGCTAAAAGGATTTATCCTCACTACTTTAAAATTTCAAACGTCATTAATATGCAAATATAAACTCTAGTATATTTTATAAATAACTCTTCAAGTTTGAATCAATCACACATATTTTTAGCTAAGCATATCTAATAAGAAATAATAAAAGGGATAGAGAAAACTCATATTAGCTATTTTTATATACTCCTAAAACGCAAAAATCAATTAATATCTCATCGTTTGGGTTGTTCCAGATATTTATTAAAATATTGCACAAACTTGCATTTTTTTCTGCTTATATACAAATTATCATATTTTGCAAATCTCATTTTATATAGTATTATTATATATTCTCATTTAAAGCCTTAACAATCTTTCTAAATCTTATTTTAAATAGTATTTAAAGACATCTTTTATGAAAACTATTATCTTCTGTTAGTCCTGTTTTTAAACAACATTATTACATTTTCTTTCAAAACTTTTCATATTTACAAGCCATTTTCTTAAATTTTAAATATTATATTTGCGTCTTTAGTCTTAATTAATTAACCTAAGTTTGGCCGGATAACCGTAAGTTAACGGATCTTAAAGGATGCCTAACCCCTTCCCTTTAGGATAATATAGAACCCTTATCTAGAATCACACTGGTTAAGCAGACCATTAACGGAGGTTTAGTTAGCTTTACCTTAGTTAATATTTAGGTGCCCTAATTCACCTTAAAATCAATTAGGTGGCGACTCCTTAAAAACAAAATAGGAATCACTAATATGTTGTACTCCTACTTTAACCCGTTTAAAATGGGGTGTAACACTCAATCTCCTCTAACCAAAGTATATCTACATCTCTATCTTGTCTTCGAACTAAGAGGACCCTTGAGTCTTGAGGAAATATCGTCAGACTCCTCTTCAAAAGAATCGAACGTAATAAGTGGAAAGGTTTAAATGGGAAGAGGTAACATCGACAACTCTGAAGGACAACAAGTCAGAAATCTTAACAAGAAAGAAAAGGCTGCAGATGTCATACCCGTCTCTCACCCTGAGAAGAAAACTTGGTGTCCCATCTGTGCTAAAGCACCTGGTGCCTCAAAAGAAAACTCAGGATAAAATGTTGACTCTGATGGTGATATCTTACTTGGCTCAGTGCGCAATCAAATCTCTAGGGGTATGAAGGAAAACAAGAAAAAGGAAATCAAAGGGAATGACGGGAGGAGAGAAGGAGATAGGAGGAGAAGAAAGTGATACTCAATCTACCTATAAAAAAAATGAAGGACAAGTGCTGTTGATAGACATGAAATTGAACTGAGAAAGGAGCATCTCCAAATGCAAAAGGTTCGCTTTGGGATGATGATTGATGTAAACCTGGAAGAGGAGACTGGGATGAAAGAACTATGGGAGATGGTGAAATTTCAAAAGTGGACTCATCTTTTTTACTCCATCGGCTCCTTGTGTGTATGAATCTAAAGTAATGGAATTTTATACGAATCTACTTCATCATGATGACAGTGCTCTGGCCCTAACAGTGAATATGACAGATTTTGTGCTGACTAAAGTAGTACTAGCCGAATCTTGGGAGTACTAACCGAAGGGCTGAAGGATGTGACTAGAAGGGCTTCCACCTCCTTCAAAAATGTGATTGTTAAGGAAGGCAGGTCAGTCTTTCCTGGAAATCTCCTCAAACAGGATCTCGAGCCCACTTGTGAACTGGTTTTCGAGTTTGTGGACAAGGTGCTCATACCAAGAAGTGGAAGGGACAGCAGTGTCACTTCATAACATATGGTACTCATGGAATCTTTGTGAACTCTTGAACCGATCAATCTGCCAAAAATCATGATCAATCACATGATCAATGTAGTGAGCACTAGTGAAAATGATCTTGGTCTTCCTTATGGCTTTTTCTTGAAAGGTCCTTGGGCATTTTAATGTGAGGACTGGCATAGCCACCTTGGGATCAGAAGATAATGTGATATCCATGGCTACTCTGGAAGATTATGAGTGTGCGCCTAAAGGATCAGGCTCCACAATCTATGTTTTCACCAAAGCCCTAAAGGCAGCACATGCATAAATTAATCAGATGAAAGGTAAGAATGTTTTTCTGAGTGATCAGTTGAAGATCAAAGTGGAATATCTCAGGAATCAAATGCTCCAAGATCAGGGCACTTATATTGAGAAAATTGACAATGTTCTTCAAGCCTTGGATCACCCCCAGTAATCAGCTCCTAGCATTTTCCTTCAGTCTCTGCTCCCTTCCATTTTCCTCCTTTAGCTGATGTCTTAAACTCCATGTTCTCTACCTTTCTTGTCTGACTGGCACATTAGTAGTTTACTTTGACACATGCTTGTACTGTTTGTACTACTTCCTAATCTTGGGCTTTTATAATATTTTTTATGCACTATTGCCTGCTTGCTCGTGTTGATTCTGCTTGTATAATTCTCTGCTTGTACCTTTACTGGCTGCACTGTGGTTGCTTTTCTGATGATGCCAAAAGGGGGAAGAATATGATGAATATTGTGCATATGTAGTGAAAGTGTGGCGATGGGATCATTGTGTTGAGAGAAAGAATGTAGTGGATGTGTTGGAAGACATGCTACTGAACTAAGGGGGAAGACATGTTGTAGAAATATGTTGCGTTGTTGCTAACATGCTGCAGGTGCTCTAAAATAATGGTCTGCTTCACAGGGAGAACACGTAAGAAGCTGGTTTTCATGGCGAACATCATCCATGAGTTTGTCATCATCAAAAAGATGGAAATTGATAAGTCGAAGTGCATTTGTGTTTTGATGATTGTCAAACTATTTCAGAACCAGATAGAGACTTGGTCTGCAACCTGCTCTTTGTGTACCTTGCACCGTCAGTAGGGAGCAACTGTAAAGCCAAGACACTTACTGCACACAAATGCAGCTGTGAGTTGGCCTATGATTTAGGTCAAAGTGATTGAGTGGTCTCTATCCATCCCACATGCTCCAACTATATATAACATTTTGGAAACATATTGAGTAGACTTGAAAAACCTAATCCAAATTGTGTAAAATCTGCCGACGCAAGTTTCTCAAGATCTCTCAAGAGCAAAGCCATCTACAGGCTGAAGAACCTGATCCAAACACAAAATATTGTCTATTTTCTTTAGGTTGTTATAAGTCTTTGTTTACTTGTGCTTAAACTGTAAACCTACTCTTCCCAAAAAGGAAGTTGTTTGTAGGTATTCTAAATTCTCAAGGTTGCTTTCATAAGCTCTTGAGTGGTACACTAGGCTAGAGTGAGTCTAGGTGTATTAGTTTCCTTGGCTAGAGGTAGTCAAGTGGAGGTGCTTAGAATCAGTGTATTGTAAGGGTGGAGGGACTATGAGAGTTAGTTCTTAGGTTGCATAAGTGTTATTGTAAGGGTGGGGGATTATGAGTGTTAATTCCTAACTTACGGTAGAGTTGTAACTTGAAGTTGCTCGTGTAGTGGGATTCAAATCCTACTAGTGTTGGTCGTGATTTTTAATTCCTTGAGCAAGGAGTTTTCTACGGTAAAATCTTGTCTTCTGTACTTACTGCATTGCATAAGGGAACTGGTACTCAACCAGGTCCCTCATACATTATTTGGTTGACGCATAGCTAATAACAATATGGATGAATGAAGTAAATGAGTGCATATGTAATGCAATGAATTGCACTAGCCAACTGTCTATCACCGTACACACATTCTACAAACGGAAATCCTCCACATCTCGGTAGTCATGACCCATGGGGGACCTGCGAAGTCCATGTATCAGTCATTTCGTACACAACCCAGAGATGACTTTCACAATACTAGCCATCCGCACATAACCCAGAGATGACTTTCATATCAACTTGTACACAATCTTCCACTTTGGTCGCAATCTCGGATGTTTCCTTTCTCACTTATCATCACCAGTACCAAGTCACAGTTCATATCTATGTTTCATGTAATATTTGTATGAATGCTATGCATGATATCAATATCAAGTGTAAATCATAATCGAAATCACATTCGTGCCTTTACATAAGCACACATCATAGTACCAATCCTAAACCATTATCCTTTCCTTTTCCGATGATAAGTGATAGATGAATGCATCACAAACATAGCATAGTAGAGCGGCGACAAGCCTAACACATCACACAAGGCGACAAACCAAATCACGATAACAAGGCGACAAACCCACATAGTCAACAACAGTACCAACCTAAAAGTATACATCCTAACTTCATACCAAAAGGCTTAACATGCTTTCGTCGTCAATAACTAACTCCTACATATGCTTCTATAATTGGAGTCTAATCAAAAGGTAAGCCGTAACCTACCTTGATGCTAAGCTGGTGCCACGAACCATCAAACGAGAGCCTTGCCCTTCCAGAGATCCTTCGAATGCATAAAGTCTAGTTATTATCGAAATCTAAGTTAGAAACGGAGATTAACTATACCCATCTTGCTATACATTTTTTCAAATCGAAAATCAAACTATAGAAAAAAGGGAAACATGACCACTAGGGTAAAACGGGAATTGGAATTTCAAGATTGGAAATGGTAATTCAACGTTCTAGAAGTTCAATTCTACTCTCCAATTGCTAACTAAACTCAATTAGTGATCAATTTCATCATTTAAGAGAAAACCCTCAAATTAGGAATAAACCCTAATTATCCAAAATCAATCCCTCAATCCAAGTTAGAGATTCAAGCTTATTATCTACTAATTTACAAATTCCATGTTTAGACTAGCCAAATTCGTCAATTAAACTCATATTCATAGCCTAAGATTCAAGTATCAAAGCTAAGGTTGAAAACTCATCTTCTCCAACTAGTCTCACGAGTTTCCACAATAGATTCTAGCTTAGGAAGGCAGATAAACATAACACAAGGTGAAAGAAACTTACCCGAAGATGAAACTACTAAAAAAACTCTTCAAATTTCCCTTAAGTCACTTAGAGATTTTTTTTATGGGAATGGGAAAGGAGTGGTTCGAAATGGAACATTTAACACTTTATGATTAAGTGATGTTCGCTCCTGCGACACCATATCCACTCCAGTGATCTCATCTCAGCGGAGAATCATCCGCTAGGGCGGACCTTATTAAAATTTTAAACCTCGCGCCTATGAGCCAAGACCCTCTTAAGCGAACCCGCAGAGGCGCAACTAGTCTCACTGGGGCGAGACACTAGAAATCAGAAAAAATTAGTTTTCACCAAGTTTCACCCCAAATTCCGACATCCATTTGAGGCCTCTCGGATACAAACTAGATATGTAAACATATGTAAAAACGCGCTACGAACTCATTCGTGGCCTCGGAATCCCCAATAGAGGTCTTTTTGACTAGGTGAACCTCCAAAAGGCCAAAACCAACTTTTCAACTAATGGTACAATATGCTCCCGAATGCCTAGGGAATAGAACTAAATACCCACCAAGTCACAATCGACCCTCTGGACCTCATGGAATCGATGAAATTCTAAAAAGGGACCGTTTATCCAAAAGCCAACTATTGGTCAAACCTTTTTCACTCAAAAGCTCAGATTATTCTAAACTCACCCGATGACCTCGGGAATCATGTCGCCCATCCCCGTGGGTCAAAATCATACCAACAGGGCTTGGGAAAGGGTCAACAGGAGCAAAGGGGTCAAAAGTGCAATAACAGCCAAACTGGTCATTACATCATACACCAATTTAACAATCGTTCGTCCTCGAATGACAAAGGAAAGGAACGGAGGAAAAGTACCTGAGTCGGTAAACAACTGGGGATATTTGGTACGCATATTGGACTCGATCCCTCATGTGGCCTCCTCAAATGGACGGTGCTTCCATTGCACCTTAACTGAAGCTATCTCTTTCAACCCCAACTTTCTCACTTACCTATCCAAAATCACTATAGGCTCTTTCTTATAAGACAGATTCTAATCGAGCAAAATCGAGTCCCAATGAATGATATAAAAACCGTCTGAATGGTACTTCTTCAGCATGAAAACATGAAATACCGGATGAACAGCTGATAAATCTATTTGTAAAGCTAACTCATAAGCCACTGCGCCAAGACGGATAATCTCAAATAGGCCAATGTACCTCGGGCTCAATTTGCCTTTCTTCCCAAATACATGACACCCTTCATGGATGAATCATTCAGTAGAACCTGCTCACCTTCCATAAACTCCAAGTCCCGAACCCTCCGGTCCGCGTACTCTCTTTTCCTGCTCTGGGCTGCCAAAAGCTTTTCTTGAATCAACTTCACTTTGTCCAAGGACTCCCTCAGCAAATCTGTAGCTCAAGGTCTCACCTCAAAAGTATCAAACCACCCAACCAGAAAACGATACCTCCTACCATATAAAGCCTTGAATGGCGCGATATCAATACTCGAGTGGTAGTTGTTGTAGTACGCGAAGTCTGCCAATGGTAAGAATTGGTCCCTGTTGACACCTAGTTTTTGACCTCCCATAATTTATTTTAATTACCCAGAGTCCTTGAATAATAAATAGAGTGAAATATTTATTTTTAGAAGTCAAAATGATTTTATTAAATTATTTTGATAATATTTTACCATTCTTATTTGGTAAAATAATTTCTATAAAATTTAACCAAGAAAGAAAATGATTTACAACAATTATTTAAATTATTAAATTGTCAATTAGTAAGTATTTCACTCTGTTTAATTCAAGAAATTTGATTAATTAAATGAATTAATCATTTGAATACTGCAACTCTTAAATTTTTGCGTTTGTGCAATTTCTTGAATTGATCATCTCGAGTACTTAATTGTGGTTAATTTCATAAATATCTCACTAAATGGTTAATTGGGCCCACAATTGAAATAATCAATTGTTAGTTAATTTTGTCCTTAATTGAAATAGCTAAATTCATGACTTAAGTTAATTAAGGACATTTTTGCAAAATTAGTCTTTTAATTGTTTGATGGGTCAAATTATGACCAGAATTGAAATAACCAATTTCATGGTTTAAAGTCAAGGCTATATTTACAACTTGAGTCCATTTGCATAATTAGCCGTGTTTGTTAGTTTGTTTAGATGGTTAATTAATTGTGTTTGACCATAATTAAGGGGGTTTAAATTAATTGACTCACTTAATTGTGGCAATTTTTTTAAAACTGTGTCAAGTCCTTGCACATATATACATGCATATACATGAATATACATATGTATACATGTATATGCAAGTGTATATATGCCACCCCCCCCCCCCCCCCCCCCTTTCTTTGATTTTCAGCTTGGCTCAGTCCATTAAGGGACTGACCCGACCCAAGTTCGCAATTAAAGGGGTAAAATCCATTTACCCTTTTCATTTTCTTTCACAAGGCCAAATGACCCCTTAGAGAATAAGGAAGGGTTTCTCTTTGGACAAACCCTAGCCACCTCCCCTTCCCTTCTCTCTCTCATGACGTCATATGCCGAATTTGGTAAAAACTTAGGCGTATCAGCCTTATGCAGTACTGTGTGGCCGTTTTGAGTGAGAACATTAATTGTTCTCAACCTTTCTCCTCCACACCACAATGCTACCACCACCAAAGAGGTAAAACTCTTCCTCTCTCTTACTTTTTCAGTGTTTTAAGGTCAAACAAGGACGAATCCCTTAATGGGGTTTGTCTTGATCCATTTTTGAATCGAGGTTTCTCATTGGTTCGATCAGTGATCAATGGATAGATCTGATTTGGGTCTGAATCTGACCCTTTGTTTGATTTTCACAATTAATCTGCACCGCACGTTGATAATTGTGAGGAAACAAGTCCAAAAAATAGACTTGTCCCACATCGATGCGCTTAGGGTTTGAAGGATTTGGGGATTTCTATATAAATGGATCCCAAGTTACATTGTTAGACACCTTTTGACCGAGTATTCACATATATTCAATCATATACTTGAAATACCTAAGTTTTAAGGCTTTCAGCTTTAAAATTTTAAGAGTTTGAGTTAGTAAAATTTTAAAGTTTTATCCTCTGTTTTGTTGTGTGTGTTATGTGTCCTTGAGCATTTGGAGTGGAGTATTGAAGCTTCCAGGTCCAACTCTCTTCACGGTTGCGCACAAAAGAGGTAATTCCCCTTTTCCCTTTTGTTTCTGCCTTCTTTAGTTATTTTTGTATAATTTTCTTCCTGTTTTGCTTAAGTGTTAGCTGATGTTCCTTGTTTAGCTCAGTTTAATATCTTAGCCTTTTTTAGATGCTTGTTTAGCTCAATTAAATGTGCTTCTATAGTTTTGCTTCTGTAGATAAATATGATTATTAACTTAGTCTAGTTGGTTAAGCATGTTGTAATTATATGTTGTTTAAATTCAATATGTTTATGTATGCTAGTTTGTTATTCTTATGATTAAAGCATACTAACTAGTATGGATTAGTTCATTTTAATAAATAAATTTGCTGATATGATAGTACTAGTTAAAGTTATGTAGTTTTAGATGTTATTTCAGTATGGTTATATAATTATTCCATTCAATTTAAACATGGTTATGTGTAAGTTGGCAGTTTGTTTAGAAGTGCTTATATGTTAACTTGTTCAGCCTGCTTAGCCTGCTCATATTGATGGACTAGATTAATTTTATTGCATGTTTAAGCATGATTTATGTTTAACTTAGTTGTAGGCACAATATGACTTATTTAGCTTCCTATCATATTTCTAGCATGAATCTAGCTTAACATGTGTTTGTTTTTAGGACATAGCCCTATTTATGATACTGATAGTCCCTATTATGTCAAATGGTAATCCTATTTATATGATAAAATGTGTAAATGATATCAAAAGATTTAGGTCAAGTGTTTAGTTTGTTTGTTGGGTCATGTGGTCTATTTACCATGCCTAGGGTGTCAAACTATGATCTTATGTCTTGATGCAAAGTAAAGACCAGTGCAATGTCTATTTGTGTCCTTTTCTGTGCATTAAGGGTCTTGTAGCTTCACATGTTGTTTAAGTATGGCCTGTGGGGAATCATTACCCTGTTCTATGTACTAGTATGACCATGAACCCTTTATTTATGACAGCAACATGATTAACGCCTTTAAATTCCTTACTTAATCTATGATTGATTGTATAAAGATTGGTGTAATGTTCATGATATGTTTTGTATCTTGGTATTTAAGGTTGTTCATAGCCCCTATTTGGGATACACCATGCTTGCTTTCCCCTATGATGACTTGTTTGAAACTTGGTACTGGACCTACAAATGTTATAGCAAAGACATGATAAAAATAGAACCTTTGTGTTATTAAACCTAAAAACTGCTCCTTTAAAGTTAAAAAGGCTCCTGTTTTGAAATCAAGACTTCTGTATGATCCTATCTCAAGTTGTGAAGCCTACAATATGAATTTTGTTAACTGGTCTGGAATTCTAGGCCTTAGAATATATGCAAAAAGGTTAAAGGATTTATAAAAAATGTAGTTTATGGCATCTGTAAACCTGTTTGGTGATTTGTGAAGTTTGTGATGACCGTTTAGGGTCTTATATTGATAATCATGTTAATTGCATATTATGTGATCGCTTTCATGACAAACCTAAGTCTGTTTGTGCCCTTAAGGACATTGTGTAAATTTCAGTGATATGGCATGATCCCTTGCTTGACTTATGTGAAAGGATCTGATGTATATGGTTTCCATACTCATGTTGGAAATACTCTGTATGTTGTTTGCTTATGTTTGCATATTAAAAACAAACCTTAGAATTTAAGTAGTATTACAAACTATAAAGTACATGGATTAGTAGGAGGTTGGCATATGAGGATGGATGCAAATGAGTGTGACTTACCTAGGACTCAGAGAAAGGGATGAGGACTTGGAGTTTCAAGCTAACTCAGTCTAAATTCCCAATCCTAGGTTGCTAGGGTTCCCTCATTGAAATTCAAGCCTCATGGGACCCTCCCAAATAACTTAAGGGATCCCTTGAAGAAATTATGGACTTAAATGGATAAAAATCTAGTTTAGGGTGTTCTGTTTTGAGCTGATGAACATGTTAAGAAGATCTGCTTGTATATTCTGTCTACTTGGTTTATATTCATGTCTTGAAATGATCATATTTTTGCTTATTTAAGTAGGTCTGTGTATACTATGTATATCCTGAAATCTGTTTGGTATGTTGCCCATTTTCTGAACTTGTTTGACCCTATTTAATTGATAAATGTGAAGCATGCATAGTCTTAGCATATTTTCCTTTAAATTTACCGTTGCATAATTGATTTTTTCTGGTATATTGAGTGAATATGCTTGTGTATACAAGCTATATTTAGTCTCATATACACTTCAGTGTATATGATTTGATATATCTAATGTATACATAGTGTATCACTCTTTATTATGGGTCGCTGTTAAAATTAGTTCTTGTTTAATTTTGGGCTTCATTTCTTCTCTTCCCTGATTAGGCCTTTGTTTGATTTGCTTCGGTCCGTTCTGCCTATTTTCTACTTGATGGTTTACTTGGGTTTTGAACTTACTTGCCTGGGCTGATCCATGACTCGATTCTCTTATCTGTTTTATATGATGGCCTTGTTTGCTCATTTAAACCTTCTTTAAATTATAAAACTTTGCGTTATTAAGCATTTAGATCAGTTATTAATCCTTATATTTGGCTTGTTCTATGTGACTCTATCTTGGGCCATTCGGGCCACGTCCTGTATAAACCTGTTGGGCCTGAGACCCAACTAATTTACTTCATCGAGTCTGATTGAGAAAATATAAAGGGAAGCAAATATATTGAAGACCCAACCATGGGTGAAAATGGTGAAGGCCCAACTATGAGTGAAAATAGTAACTGGTGGGCTTAGGTAGGCCCACCAGCCTAAACTCCTCTTTATTTTTTTATTCCTGTATGTAAAATTATATTTGTAAAAGAATGCTTGAAATTATTGGAACCCATATGTATGTTAGGACCTAGGAAACACCTAGTAAGTTAGGAAAATTTCCCCAACTAGTTAATTTTCTAAAAAAATGGCCACTAACAAGTTAATTGTATTTTTAACTTAAATGGTTTAAAACTGAACTTTTCAAAAAGGGTCAGGGTTTAATGAATATAAAGAAGTGAAATTTGCCTAAGTTCAAATGGTTTTTTCCTAGGTCTAAAATTGATCCATTTTTAACTACTGGCAACCGTGTTCATGCTAACAAAAATGGACTTCAAAAATACACTATGAGATTGGTCTAAAAATGATTTTATAAAACTGGGCTAAGGATCAAGACACAAATTCACACATTTGGGCCTTAAAGAATGATGTTGAATCAAAGAGAAAATCTGGACTGTCTTGAGACCTGGACTCTGGTACCATTTTCTGAAAAAGACTTTTGGCCTGGAAGCCCAACATTAAAATTGGACTGAAATCAGAAGGACTTGCTGGACGGATGTTTGAGACTTAGTTGGATTCTGGATTTAGAATGGGATTGACCTCATGAGCTTCAAAATGGATGATATTGGACTTGAACAAATTTTCATTTTTCCGATATATATGTATAAAAAGGAGATATACTCCATATTTTCCTATATATGTATAATAAAATTCATAAGAACTAAACCCATTTTATTAGGACTAGAATAGTAGCGACTTTAACCGGGAGTCCCGTTTGTGTCCTAGTCTGACAATAAAGTGAGTTGAACACTTATGTGGATTTTTAATATCCAAAAACCCTTTTTCTAAAGAGGGGACCTTTTTGTCAATTTTTTTCTTGAGTTTATGATAAGAATGAATGACATTTTTGCGGAAAGTTAACTATTTTAGAAAATAAATACATTAATCACACATTCAAGCTCGTAGGTCAATCGTATTCTACGGATCCTTAATACTAGGATGCGTAAAACCTTCCCTAGGGGATCACCAGAACCCTTACCTTGAACTTTGGTACCAAAAGATTTTTCTCTTGCTTGAATAAATCTTTTACCCGGTTTTCCTAATTTCCCTTAGTAAATTAGGTGGCGACTCTAAAATACTAAAATCCAATTAGAGCACCAACAACCTCGTAGTAACATTTATGCTTTAACCCGCGTAAACGTGAACCGTAACAATCCCAATGACCACCAAAATCAATAACATAGGCTCTCAACATGTCCTCAAGTACCTGAATAGTCCTCTCGGATTGACCATCGGTCTGCGGCTGAAATGCGGTGCTAAGATCCAACTGAGTACCCAACTCTTACTGCAAAGTCTTCCAGAAATGGGAGGTAAACTGAGTACATCGATCTGAAACAATGGAAATAGGAACCACATGCAATCTCACAATCTCTCGGATGTAGATCTGGCCAACTTCTCTGCATTATTAGTAACCTGAACAAGAATGAAGTGCACAAACTTAGTCAACTTATCCACAGTGATTCAAATCAAATCAAATCTGCCCAAGGTCTTCGAAAGAGCCACAACAAAATCCATGGCTATCCTTTCTTACTTTCACTCGGGAATGGGCATCCTCTAAAGCATAATGTCAGGTCTCTGGTGCTCACACTTAACATGCTAGCAATTCAAACACGAGCAATGAAATCCACGATGTCTCTCTTCATCCTACCCCACCAGTAGTGTTATCTCAAATCACGATACATCTTAGTAGCACCTAGATGAATGGAATATCTGGAATTATGAGCCTCTTTCAATATCAAATGAATCATACTACCCACACGAGGAATGCACACTGATGTGACGTGAAATTATGGTACATCTAATGCTTTTTAACTCTAAGTTTTACTTGTTTTCGAGTAAGTTTGTGTTAGTTTGATGTGTTTTGTGTATTGTGCAGGTATTTCTAAGTTAAAATGCAAGCCAAGTGAAAACGAGGGATTTTAGATGTTCCGTACTGGTTTTGCACATATTGACGGACCGTTGTCATGTCAACGGTCCATCTTCTTGGTTGTCGATATGCAAAGAGAAATACTGCAGCTAAGGAAGGTTGATAAAAAATAGTGATATCATAATCCTTAAGTAGCTCCATCTATCTATGTTGTCTAGAATTGAGATTCCTCTTATTGAACACATGCTACAGGCTGCGATGATCGGTGAACACCTCACAATGGACCCCATATAAGTAATGCCTCCAAATCTTCAAAGTGAAGACTACCGCTGCCAACTCCAAATCATGAGTAGGTAGTTCTTCTCATGAATCTTCAACTGCCTAGAATCATAAGCAATAACTTTGCCCTCTTGCATCAACATATTTCCCAAACCAATACGCGATGCATAACAATAAACAGAAATATCCTTACCCTCCACAAGTAATGCCAGAATCGGGGTTGTAGTCAACAAGGTCTTGAGCTTTTGAAAGCTCTCTTCACATTCATCGGACCAGTAAAAAGGCACCTTCTTTTGAGTCAAACGAGTCAAGTCAATAGCAATCGAAGCAAAACCTTTCACGAACCGAAGGTAGTAACTCGCCAAACCCACAAAGCTACAAATCTCAGTCACTGAGGTGGGCCTTGTCCATTCTCTAATAGCTCAATCTTCTTGGGATCGACTATAACCTCATCCTTTGATACCACATGGCCTAAGAATGCCACAGAATTAAGCCAAAACTCACATTTCAAAAACTTAGCATAATGCTTCTTTTCCTTCAACAATCCAAGTATAATTCTCAAATGACGCTCATGATCTTCCTTTATTCGCGAATACACCAAAATATCATCAACGAAGACTATGACAAAGGAATCTAAGAATGGCTTGAAGATGTCATTCATCATATCCATAAAGGTTGTTGGGGCATTCATAAGCCCGAAAGACATGACAAAGAACTCGTAATGAACATAACGAGTCCTAAGGCCTTCTTCGGAATATCCTCAGCCCGAATCGTCAGTTGGTGATAACCCGACCTCAAATCAATCTTGAAGAACACTGAAACACCTTGAAGTTGGTCAAATAGGTCATCGATGCGTTGGATAAGATACTTGTTTCGAATGGTGACCTTGTTCAACTGGCGGTAATCAATACACATCCACATCGACCTATCTTTGTTCTTAACAAAAATCACGGAAGCGCCCTAAGAGAAGATGCTAGGTATAATAAAATCCTTACTCAGAAGATCTTGCAATTGTTCCTTGAACTCTCTCATCTCGAAAGGTGTCATCATATACGGTGAAATGGAAATAAGGTGAGTGCCCGGCTCTAGATCAATGCAGAAGTCAATATCACAGTGGGGTGGCATACCAGGGGAATCTGTAGGGAATACCTCTGTGAACTCGCACACAACAGGCAGAGACTCAAGTGACGGGGTTTCAACAGTGGTATCACAAATATGGGCCAAGTAGGCTAAAGATCCTTTATCAATTAACTTCTTGGATTGGGGGAGGAAATAATATTTTTTGGGGAGGGGGAGGGAGGATTAGGAGTACCCCTCCTCTCAAGCTAGGAACCCTAGACATGGCTAGCATAACTGTCTGGACGTGATAGTCCAAGATTGTATGACAAGGGGATAGCCAGCTCATGCCCAATATGACGTCGAAATATACCATATCCAAAATCACCAAGTCTACCCACATGTCATAGCCTATAAAGGTAACTGAACAAGATCGATATACTCGATCAACTACTACCGAATCTCCAACTAGAGTAGATACATGAATAGGTACGTCAAACCAGTCACAAACCATATCCCAACCCACAGAATGGTAAGTAGACACATAACATAAAGTAGATACTGGATCAAATAAGACTGAAGCTTCCCGGTGATAAACATAAATGGTACCTGTGATAACAACATCTAATGCCTCAGCCTTTGGCCAGCCTGAAAAAGCATAACAATGGGCACCAGCACGGCCACTCTGGCCTGACTAAACTCCTCCTCTGGAAGCCTAAGAACCACCCCTACCTGACTGTTATCCAACCTTAGAAGACTGAGAACCACCGCGTCCTGTCTGAGCATCGCCTTTACAGGAAGAACCACCCCGACTACCTAAAGATGTCGGACTCCTAGGGGCCTGAAATTTGGAACCCTGTTAAGCCCTACTCTATCTCGACCTAGGGAACTCTCTAGTAATATGCTCAGTATCACCACATGCATAACAAACTCTAGATGGCGGGGACTGAAATACTGAAGCTGAAAAACCGGTATAACCACCTCGACCGGCTGGCCGAGAATAAGTGCCTCCAGAAACCTGCCCCGAACTATACCTACTCTGCCTCGTAGGGTCGCAAAAAGAAGTCTGGAGCACTGACTATGTAGAAGGGCTGGAATGCAGTTGATAAATCCTAAGTGATTGGCCCCCACCTCTAGAAGTCGACCCACTGTAACTAACGTACTGAAGGGGAATCTTATCACTACACCCACTATGGGCTCAAACCCTAGCTGACTTAACACTCGCAGCATGGACTACCACTGACTGAAAGGAAGGACCTATGGCGACACGCTGAAGACACGCCACATGTAACTGAAGTACCAGTCCACCCACGAATCTCCTGACCCTCTCGGTCTCAAAAGGAATCAACTGTGTAGACTAATGTGCCAAGAAAAGGAATCAAGCCTCGTACTCTGCTATGGACATGCCTCTCTGCGGCAGATGGATAAACTCATCCCTTCTCTGGTCCCTCGGAGTACGGGGAACGTACTTCTCCAAAAAGGCCTGATGAAACTGAACCTAAGACAGTGGAGGTGAGCCAGCTGGCCGACAATTGATGAAGGACCACCACTAAGTCTTCGCGTCCCCACGCAACTGATAAGACACGTAGTCAACTCTATGGGACTCAATAATTCACATCTTATACAATCTGTCATTCGTGTCCGCAATAAACTCATAAGCATTTTCACTCGATATACCAGAGAACCTCGACGGATCCATATTTAGAAATCTCCCAATAACCTCCTGATCTCTAACGGTCATAACTGGTCCAGCAATGGGCCTAGGAGCACCAACAGGTGTTGAGATCTCATCAATCTAAGGGGCCATAGTTGCAGCAGGCTACATCCCTTGAGTTTGGCCCTGCTTAAGAGTCTGTGCTCCTGCTCTAGTCCTTGACCCTCCTATCAAGATAGTGAAACCATGGTTTCCTGAAGCACCAGAGTAGAAATCACCTTGGGCTGAGTGTGGGTTGGTCCCAGCTCCCCCTCAACTACAGTTTCATGCACAGGCTGATACTCTGGCTCTAGTGATATGGATCTAGAATATCTCTGACCAACCACAGAGGCCCCGCCCTGACTGGTGCTGCACCACGGCCTCTGGCACGGCCATAGCCTCTCGTACGACCTCGTCCTCGTGCGCTGACCTCAGCAGCTGGCTCGAGCACCTGATCCCTCGCGATAGTAGTGCGTGTACTCACCATCTATGAGAGAATTGAAGTGACATCAGATACTAATTTGAACATCCTAGATACTAATTTGAATAAAGTAGCAAAAAAGAATGAAAGAATTTGAAGTTTCCTAAATGTCCTATAGCCTCTCGGAGATAAGTACGGAGCTCATCGTACTGATCCGCAAGACTCTACTACATATGCTCTTGTACTTATATGACCGGGTAACCTAGGGCTCTGATACCAACTTGTCACGACCTAACTAGTGGATCGAGCGGGCACCCACACTAACCCCCCTGGTGGGCAAACCCTTCCCCTATTCAACATTCAGTTCAAACATATGAAACGTAATTAGAATGAATCAAACAGTCTCAAAATATAAATAAAACACTAAGTGAGGACTACTAATACATCATCCTCGAAATCTGGTTTGAATTAGTGCAAGAGCCACTAAATACAATAAGCCTGAAGATTACGAGTCTGACATATAAATATTGTCTCATAATGCAAAGAAAAGACAAGTAAAGATAGAAGAATCTCTGCGCTGCGGAATCCATCAAGTGCTCACCCTGGAAATTCTTAAAGGGAGCCTCGGGATCACTCACGAGGTGCAGAAGAGGAACCTGTTATGAACTCTGCACTCATAAAAAGAGTACAACAAGGTATAATGAATACAAACACCATGTACCAGTAGTTATCATAGGCCGACAATAATTTGTTCACATATATACGAAGAGAGAAATTGAAAGGTAGACACGCAAGCAGTAGAGTGAAAATCACAACACAATCCAAGATAAGGAACAATACACATGATGTAAATGCCATAGAAGAATCCAGGATATGGATGAATGAAGTAAATGAGTGCATATTCAATGTAATGAAATGCACTGGCCAACTGTCTGTCACTGTACACACATGCTATGAACGAAAATCCTCCGCATCCCGGTAGTCATGACCCATGGAGGACTTGCGAAGTTCATGTACCAGTCACTTCGCACACAGCTCAGAGATGACTTCCACAATACTAGCCACTCCGCACATAGCCTAGAGATGACTTTCATATCAACCTGTACATAATCTTCCACTCCGGTCAGAATCTCTGATATTTCCTTTCTCACTTATCATCAGCGTACCAAGTCACAGTTCATATCAATGTATCATGTAAGATGTGTATGAATGCTATGCATGATATCAATATCAAGTGTAAAGCATAATCGAAATTGCATTCGTGCCTTTACATAAGCACACGTCACAACACCAATCCTAAATCATTATTCTTTCCTTTTACGATGATAAGTGATAAGTGATAAATGAATGCATCACAAACACAATATTGTGAACGGACGAAGAGACCGACACATCAAACATGGCAACAAACCAAATCACGATAACGAGGCAACAAGCCCACATAGTCAACAACAATACCAACCTAAGAGTATCCATCTCAGCTTCATACCCAAAGGCTTAACATGTTTTCAACGTCAATAATTAGCTCCTACATATGCTTCGCTAATTAGAGTCTAGCCGAAAGGTAAGTCATAACCTACCTCAATGCTGAGCAGGTGCCACGAACCGTCAAACACAAGCCTTGCCCTTTAGGAGAGCCTCTGAATACTCAAAGTCTAGTCATTATCGAAATCTAAGTTAGAAACGGAGATTAACGATACACATATTGCTATACATTCGTTCAAATCAAAAATCAAACTATAGAAAAGAGGGAAACAGGACCCATGAGGGTAAAATGAGAATTTCAAGATTGGAAATGGTAATCCAATCAATTCTACTCTCCAACTGCTAATTAAACCCAATTACTGATCAATTTCATCATTTAAGAGAAAGCCCCAAAATTAGGAATAAACCTTAATTATCCAAAATCAATCCCTCAATCCAAATTAGAGATTCAAGATTATTATTCACTAATTTACGAAATTCCATGTTTAGACTAGCCAAACTCATCAATTAAATTCATATTCATAGCCTAATATCCAAGTTTAAAGTTAAGGTTGAAAACTCATCTTCTCCAACTAGTCTCACTAGTATCTAAAATAGATTCTAGCTTAGGAAGGCAGATAAACATAATACAAGGTGAAAGAAACTTACCCCAAGATGAAACAACTCTGAAAGCTCTTCAAACGGCCCTTAAGTCATTTAGAGATTTAATTTTGGGAATGGAAAAAGAGTGGATCGAAATGGGAAATTTAACACTTTCTGATTCAGCAACATTCGCTCCTGTGGCACCACATCCGCTCCAGTGATCTCGCCTAAGTGAAGATTCATCCACTAGGGATGACTTTATTAAAAATCTAAACCTCACGCCTGCAGGATAGTCCCCACTGAGGCGGGCTAACTAAAGGTGCAACTAGTCTCTCTAGGGCGAGACACCAGAAACCAGAAAAATCTGGTTTTCACCAAGTTTCACCCTAAATCCCAACATCCATCTGAGGCCTCCCCGATCCAAACATATGTAAAAACACGCTACGAACTCATTTGTGGCCTCGGAATCCCCAACGGAGGTCTATTTGACCAGGTCAACCCCCAAACGGCCAAAACCAACTATCCAACCAATGGTACAAAACGCTCTCGAATGCCTTGGGAATCAAATTGAATACCTCACCAAGTCACAATCGAACCTCCGGACCTCATGAAATCTAATGTCTGTTTACCTAAAATTCAACTAATGGTCAAACCATTTTCACTCAAAATCTCTAACTTCCTCAAATCATTATAAAACTCACCCGATGACCACAAGAACCGTCTCGCCCATCTCCGCGTGTCAAAATCATACCAACAGGGCTCGAGAAAGGGTTAACAAGGGAAAAGGGGTCAAAAGTGCAACAACAACCCGTTCGTTACAAAAGAGTATATTTGACAGCGAGGAAATTTGTGGATGTATACTGTGCGACGTAACTGAGCAATATTCCACCAGAACTTTTCCCTATTTATCTTGGACTCAGTTATTTTGTTGGGCTTTTTCTTACACCTATAAATACTCCATAAGATAGGGTTTTACATAACTTTGGATAACTTGAAACTCGGTGTTCACAACTTTGAACCTAGAGAGAGCTTGGAGCCACCGTGGAGGCCGTAGTTACAGGGTTTTACCTTCTCTTCTTTGTAATACTTGTTTTTACATTTATATTCGGGTGATTTGTTTTTTTTTTCCTCCATGTCTATGTGGAGCTAAACTCTTTAGTTCTAGGGTTTTTACTCAAACATGAAAGTTGACGTTTGATTATATTTATATCTATTGGTTTTCCATCTTTGGGGTTATTTATTTATTCTTGGTCTTAATTGTTTGATTATTTGACGAAATAGCTGAACACTATCTGTGGCGTGTGAATTGAACTTGGGAAAGGGAGTTTGCATGCGTAATAAGAATAAATTGAGCTTGTTCAAATAATCGGTTTTCCTTGCTTAGTTGAATACCGAGCTATAAATGCGTTCTTGTTATTTGCTTATGACCATAGGAATATAGTCGTTAAAGTAACATCTACCGGCTTGTGAGCAACTCGAAAGATACTCATAAAGCAATAAGTAACTCGTCAACTAGTAACCCAAGAAATAAAATAGATGTACGATAAGAAGACTCAATTGGATTGTTAGTGGTCGTAACCCTAGATTTATCTCTTCTCTGAAAAAAATCTGCTCTTTCTTGGTTAAAGTTCATTATTTGACTTCTTTTATTTTTAGTTAGTTTATAAATATAACTTTAGATTTATTTCTTTTTTAGACAATTAGCATTAGTTTAATTTAGTAAATAGTTAATCATAAATCCCTATGGGTACGATATCTGGACTTTAATCATATATTACTTGTACGACCGTGTATATTTGCGTGTGCGTTTGCGGGCAACAAAGGTTGACAAGAAAGCTATATAGGCTTACCTTGATGCACAAAATACTCTTCATCTTTTAAAATTTGGCAAATCATCAGAAACAATATAAAATCTAAAGGCACAAATGATAGTTCATTAGCAAAGTGTGGTGCCCCCGTATTATTTACAAACTGCAAACACTTCTAACAATATTATATCCATAGGTTACCTTATTTCCTTTTACATTGTTAGTGTTACTTTGCAAATAGAACATATCAATTCATCATTGATTTGAAGAGACAATTTATTATTTATTATGAACACATAGATCTCTACATTAACGTGCTCCCATAGTGCAAAAAAATGACTTCATCATACGATAGATTGCCTTTCACCGAACAAAAATTTGTTGTCCAAACTTGTGAAACAAATGTAGAAATGCACAGCATGGAGGACGAGAGAATAGAAGTCTTATTGATGATTGATTATAGATACAAAAGTGATGCATTTATACATATATGAGCCGTATATATCATGTGTACAACTAGACTCTTAATACAAGAATAAGACTTACAACTTATCACTAATCATCCTTATCACTAACTAATCCTATCATGATCTTTGACCTAATAATGATCACTGGACTAATCATTATCCTCAACACTTCCCCTCAAGCTAGTGAGATGTGAGACATCCACTCCTAGCTTGCTCCTGAATCCTACAAATTGCTGCTTGGTGAGTGCTTTGGTGTGAATATCAGCTAGCTAATCTTTTGATCTAACAAATTGAGTAACAAGTTTTCCTCTGGCCACCTTTTCTCTAGCAAAGTGATAGTCCATTTCTACATGTTTAGTTCTAGCATATAGAACTGGATTTAGTGTCATGTACAATGCAATAAGGTTATCACAGAATAGAGTAGGAGTTGTCTTCAAACACACACCAATTTCTTTCAAGATATAAGTTATCTAAGTAATCTCAGCTACAGTTGAAGCTAGTGCCTTATACTCAGCTTCAGCACTAGACCTTATAATTGTGTGTTGTTTCCTTGAGGCCTAAGATATGAAATTTGCACCTAAGTAGACTGTATAACTTGTAGTTGATCTTCTTGTCTTGGTAAAACAACCCTAATATGCATCAGAGAATCCATAAAGTCTAAAAGGTGACCTTGAAAGCAACCTGACCCCATACCGTATAGTCCCTTTAATATATCTGAGTATTTTCTTTGTTGCATGAAAGTGCTCACTATGTGGTGCTTGCATGAAATGGATTGCCAAGTTAACTGCATGTGAGATATCTTGCCTAGTAAATAAGAGATACTGAAGACTCCCTACTATACTTCTGTATGATGAAGCATCAATTGTATTCCCTACAGCTTCCTGTAGTCCATGTGTTTTGTGCTAGTGGAGTACTTACAAGTTCCATATATGTCTTGTCAAGCAAATATACAACATAATTATATTGATTAAGGTGTATACCACTATTGAAATACTTGACTTCAATTCCCAAGAAGAAATGGAGTGGTCCAAGGTCCTTCATTACAAACTCTCTCCCCAAATTTGTGATGATTTCCACGATAAAGTTATAGGAATTTCCTGTATTATGATATCATCCACATATAAGAGCAGTAAAACTGTACCTCTTTTATAATGCAGTGTAAACAAGGATAGATCTGTCTTACTACACTTGAAACCAAGAGACAAACATGATTGGATATTTAAAGTCTATAAAACTAGGAGGTTGACTCATATAGACTTTTTCTTAAAGATGTCCATACAGAAATGCATTCTTGATATCTAATTGTCTCATAGGCCATTGTAGACTCACTTCTACTGATAATATTACTCTTATGGTAGTAGCTTTAACCATATGACTGAAGGTTTCTTCAAAATCTACTCCTTCAAGTTAAAAGTATCCTTTAGCTACTAGCCTGTCCTTGTATCTGTCTATTGTTCCAACTGACTTTGGTTTGGTTTTAAACACCCACCTTGAGCCAACTACATTCATATTCTTAGTCTTAGGAACTAAGATCTAAGTCTGGTTTGTGTGAAATGCATTTACCTCATCTTGTATTGCTTCATGCCAGCGTGGGATTCACAGTGCCACCTGGACATTTCTTAGTTCCATAACTATTGATTCTCTTGCTACTACTAGAGAGGTATGAGTTATGGAAAGCTTCTGTGCCTTATGTCTAATCACCATATGATGACCTTCTTCCTGTTCAGAGGACTCAGAAGACTCATTTCTACTTGTAGATGATAGTTGTAGATGAGTGTGTAGTAACATGATTTTGCCCATTATTGAACTAGCTTGATAAGTGAACTTCTAATTGTATGCCTTGTGGATCATGTACTGAGACTATGTTATGTTCCTACGCTTCATTGATATCTTCCTCATTAGAGTTAGTTGATTTATGATCATCACCACTGTATTCAGACTGATCATGAGTATTAGCGGCATGAACATCAACTACAGCAGCATCAGGAATAACATCAACATCAAGAACAACATCAACAATATCATTATTAGGAACAGAATCAGGAATACTATCAAGAACGACACCATTATCCACCAACACTTCCTCTAAAATGGTACAGGTAGTACCATTTTGTGCATCATTCTTGGCCTGCATGTTAGAGAAAAACTCAAGAAAGGTAGCCAAGTGAGTAGAGGTGTTTTTGGTAGGACGATCAGGTTGCACATAAGGCAATGTGAGTTCATCAAATATCCCATGTCTTGATATGAAAAATCTCCAAGTCAAAGGGATAAGAAATGATATGTTCGATGACATGACAAACCCTAAGGAACAGATACAATTAGTTTCACCCGTCTAAACTTGGTTAACCTTCTGATATATCGTATGTTCCTATTCTAACATGCTCCTTGAATGATCAGATGCCTGCAGGATTTTCTCATAGATGAGAGACCATATATGTTGATTTAGAAGGACCAGATGGGATCAGGTCTCCAGCCTGATCAGCTAACGGTGCAGCTGTAGAGCTACGGATAGGGTAGCCAGTACTTACAACTTGTTCGAAGCACAGATGAGGGACCAGGTTCCTCCAGCTAAAGGTCCTGGTCACTGAAGAATTGAAAGTCCAAATTTAATGCTATAAAGTGTACTATTGAAAAGTACAATCCAGCTGTACAGCAGCACCTCAGTAAGGCCGATTGATTAACGGTCCAGATTTTATGAGTGGTCACCTCTGCTCTCTCTCTCTCTCTCTCTCTCTCTCTATCTCTCCCTCTCTCTCTTTCTCTCTCTCTCCTTGTATATAAAGAAAACATCCTCCAAGAGAAGACATAGTCTTGCACAATCCGGAAATTGCTCCAACCTAAGTGCAAGTCTCCACCTTTCAAGGTGTTCCCTAAAGAAAAGAGCCTCAGCAACCTGAAGAACCAGATCCACAACTGAAGATGCTTTAGGTCCTTAGATTGTTGAGTCTTTATTCCTTTGTGCTTAAACTGTAAACCTACTCTTCCAAAAAAAAAAGTTGACTGTAGGTGTTTTGAAGTCTCAAAGGTTGCTTGTTGGAAGTGTGTTTCCTCAAGCCTTTGAGTGGTACACTAGGCTAGAGTTAGCTTAGTTGTATTAGTGTATGGGTGGCTAGTGTTAGACACTGTGGTAAATTCTCAGAGGGTGCCTTTGAGCGGTATGCTAGGCTAGATTTAGTCTAGGAGTATTAGTTGAATTCTCAAAGGTTGCTTGTTGGAAGAGTGTCTTCACAAGAATTTTGAGTGGTACACTAGGATAGATTTAGTCTAGGTGTATTAGTGTGCTTGGCTAGGGGTAGTCAAGTGTGAGGGTTGCATAAGCGTTATTGTAAGGGTGAGGGGTTATAGGAGTTAACTTCTAGCTTGAAATAGAGTTGTAACCTGAGTTTGCTCGGTTAGTGGAGTTGAAATCCTACTAGGGTAAGTCGTGATTTTTAATCCCTTGAGCAAGAAGTTTCTCACGTAAAAATCTTGTGTTGATTCTTGTACTGAACTGCATAAGAGAACTGGTACACAAGCTGGTCTCTCCATATACATTATTTAGTGGATACATAACCTGCATCAATTGGTATCAGAAAAGGTTCTTTCTAAACGGTTAACACCTAGAAAAAATATCCATCACGGCTAGTTCACCAAACCTAGAGAAAAGAGAATCTATCACAAGACCACCAAGATCCAATAGAGAATATTATGGATGGTGGAAGGGAAGAAGGCATAACTCTATCATGGCTTAGGATCTAAGTTGTGGGGCATCATTTTTAATGGCCCTTATGTTCCTATGAAGAATTGTGAAGCTGGTTCTGTGGCAGGTCCAAAGATTAAGAAGAAATCCCGAGTTGAGTGACTTGGTCCCCTAAAAAGGAAGAAGGCTGGAGTGAGAGGAGGCAGTCAAAAAAACTATTTAATAATGTTTACTTGGATAGTGATTGCTCAAGGCATATAACTGAAAGAGTGGATGATTTCCTCTCACTCAAGGCCTACCAAGGAGGGAGTGTGTCTTTTGAAATAGCAAGAAAGGACACATTGTTAGCCGTGGAAAAAATTGGTAAGACACCCTCCCATGAATTAAAAATGTGGCACAGAGAAACCTGGTCCCTGTAATACAGAAGAGGCAGCAGAATCTCCAGAAGGCATAAAGGAACCTGGTACCTCTATCACTCTATTTACTGAAAGCTGATTCTGCAAGACTGAGGAATAGGTAGTAGACATCTTCACCAAAGCACTAAACAGGGAGCGCCTTTAAAGAAATCTATAGGAGATGGGTTTGATCGAGCTCAACTTGTTGCCTTTCCTCAAATTTCCTTATGCTTGGCTATGTTAAGAGGAAAGGTACAATGTTAAAAGGTATTTTTCAGTGGTATCTAACTCATTCTTGTACCGTTACAGGTACACACGTGGCAGGGTCAGGACAACACAAGCATAAGTGACATTGCACATCTCAAAGCTCTTGCCTCATCTTCAAAATTGTCAAGGGACCTGGTCCTTATGACTCAGGTTACTAGTCTCTTCAGTGCTTAATATGTCTCGAACTGTCTAGAATGCTAAGTCATTAAGACTCTTCCGCTTCCTATTCTAATTTAAGCCCTTTAAATGCATGTCCATCCTGAACCTCTTCGTACCCCAAAAGAAAACCTTTCCTTCTTCAAATCTTGTCAAAAAAATCACCATATCTAAAATCCAAATCATCTTTCCTCACTCGCCAGAATCTAAACCCTGTCATATCACTACCAGATCCTAAAAATAATCTTACTCTGGTAAGCCCCACTTCTAACGACCATTCTAGAACATTTAAAGGACTCTATTAGATCTGTGTAGACCTTCTCCTTGATAACTCTAAAGGAGGGGGAGAGAAACAGATCTAATATCATGGAAAGTGGAACTAAAATTGTTAAGGGGTTTGTAGAGGCCTTGAAGGCAAAAGAAAGTAGTGAAGGAACTTAGAAGGATCTGATGACTAAACTGATGAAGGGGGAGGAACCTATTAGGGAAGAAATGGAGGCAATCCGAAAGACATGAAATCCATTGGAAGATGGGAACCTGTCATGAGTAACCCTTGTGGTAGTGCAGAAGAGACATCATACACAACTACTCCCTGCAAATCACAATGATCCTAACATGACAGACAATGGTTGAAACATTGTGCCAGGTACTGTGATAGATACCAAGATGTGCCACCTTATGGAGCCTGATGTTTATTGGTATAGCTATGCTAAAATTTAAGGTACTAGCCGTCAGCTCATTACCATGTACTAGTTAATGAGAACGGACCCGGCGCAGCTACAAACTGGCTATGCTATATATGCAAGGTGCACACGTTCAGTCTCCAAGGTTCCACCAGCCTATTATGCACATTTGGTTGCCCGTTGTGCATGATATTACATTAAGGATGATGTGGTAATCATGGAGAAATGAAAATGCTCAAGAAGGCAAGGGGACCAAGTCTCAGTAGTGCTGAAAGGAAGCTGACGCTTAGAAACGAGATAGCAGAATCCTTTGTCTAGCCCCACTTTTCTTTAGTTCTTGAGCCCCTACTAGTCCCCTTGAATATCAGTCCCTTTGTATTTCATCACTTAATGACTATGGCACTCATGACAGTTTAAGCATCATATTTTGTATTGACTAATACTACTATGTTTTTGATATGCTTAATCTAATCTGGGCAATTACTCTAATTTATGCAATGATCTTAAAACTTGTTGTTACTGTTGTTGCTTGTGTTTTGTTTCCGTAGTGGCCATGAGTTAATGGTACTGAACTTCTTTTTGGCTTGTGCTACTTTTATTACTCTTTTCAATAATGCCAAAAGGGGGAAGAAAACAAAGGGGTGGAAAAGGGAGACTATAGAAAGGGAGGAAGAATGAGGGAAAGCAGTATATAAATAGAGTCTCTAAGTTTGTCATCATCAAAAAGGGAGAAAATGACTATATATTTTGATAATTGTCAAACTTGGTAAAACAAGAGAGAGAAACTCGGTCCTCAATATGGCCTCTCCATACATCTCATAGTCTCAAAAAACTAATCGATATATGTGGGAGAGACATGTGCGGAAGATAGGAGGAACAATAGAAAAAGAAAATAGGACTTCAAGCTGGGCAAGTGAAGGCTTGATAGGGGGAACAGGTGGGGATCTATTTCTCAGGGAGAACTTTGTCTATAAGTTTATCATCATCAAAAAGAGGGAAATTGATATGTCATGACATGTTTCGATGATTTGACAAACCTTACACAAAGAATCAGAATACTACTATGTATCTTGAGGTCTGAGTCTTGAGGGAACAAATAAGGTATCTGGGTAAGGGATATAGTCCTTAGGGGGAATACAAAGAATGTCGGTTTGTCATCATTAAAAAGGAGGAAATTGATAAGAAATGATATGTTTTGATGACATGACAAACCCTAATGAACCAGATACAATTAGGTTCACCCGTATGAACTTGGTTAACCTTATGATATCTCATATGCTGCTATTCTAACATGCTCCTTGAAGGATTAGATGCCTGCAGGATTTTCTCATATATGAGAGACCAGATATGTTGATTCAGAAGGACCAGATGGGATCAGGTCTCCAGCCTGCTCAGCTAACGACGCAGCTGTAGAGTTACTGACAGGGTAGCAAGTACTTACAACTTGTTCAAAAAACAGATGAGGGAGCAGGTTCCTCCAGATAAAGGTCTTGGTCACTGAAGCATTGAAAGTCCGAATCCACAGCTGTAAAGTGTACTGCTGAAAAGTACAATGCAGTTGTACAGCAGTACCTCAGCAAGCCCGATTGATTAATGGTCCAGATTTTATGAGTGGTCACCTCTGCTCTCTCTCTCTCTCTCTCTCTCTCTCTCCCCTTTTATATAGAGACATCATCCTCCAAGAGAAGACTTAGTCTTGCACAATCTGAAAATTGGTCCATCTTAACTACAAGTCTTCACCTTTCAAGGTGTTCCTCAAGAAAAGAGCCTCAGCAACTTGAAGAACCAGATTCACAACTGGAGATACTTTAGGTCCTTAGGTTGTTGAGTCTTTGTTCTTTTGTGCCTAAACTGTAAACCTACTTTTCCATAAAAAGAAGTTGATTGTAGGTGTTTTGAAGTCTCAAAGTTTGCTTGTTAGAAGTTTGTTTCCTCAAGCCTTTGAGTGGTACACTAGGCTAGAGTTAGCTTAGTTGTATTAGTGTATAGGTGGCTAGTGTTAGACATTGTGGTAAATTCTCAAAGGGTGACTTTGAGTGGTACGCTAGGCTAGATTTAGTCTAGGAGTATTAGTTGAATTCTCAAAGGTTGCTTGTTAGAAGATTGTCTTCACAAGAACTTTGAGTAGTACATTAAGCTAGATTTAGTCTAGGTGTATTAGTGTGCTTGGCTCGGGATAATCAAGTGTGAGGGTTGCATAAGCGTTATTGTAAGAGTGAGGGGTTATGGGAGTTAACTTCTAGCTTTCAATAGAGTTATAACCTGAGTTTGCTCGATTAGTGGAGTTGAAATCCTACTAGGGTAGGTCATGATATTTAATCGCTTGAGCAAGGAGTTTTTCACGTAAAAATCTTATGTTGATTCTTGTACTGAACTGTATAAGGGAACTGGCACACAACCAGGTCCCTCCATATACATTATTTAGTGGATGCATAGCCTGCATCAGAAAGGATGGTAACATCTATATCCCTTATGTAAACTGTTGCATCCAATAACACTACAAAAAAAGGGTAATTTGTGGAGGTTGAAAGTTGCAATTCTCAGAGATTTTAGCCTCCTTTAGAAAACAGTGGGGGTTAAAACCGCGCAAATTGCTAATTTCAACCTCCGCAAATTACACATTTTTTTGTAGTGTAAAGACACATGGATATGTCTTAGGTGAAAACTTATTCTTGCCTTTTAAGTCTGGAAAGTATCTAATACCAAATACCTTTAAACTGTTATAGTCAGGAGATCTCTAATAAAGGTTCACGAAAGGAGCTTCATTCTTCAGAACTGAAGATGGAAGCCTTTTGATATGGAATACAACAGTTTGAAAGGCTTCTACCCATAAGAAAAGAGGCAGTTTGGCATGAAACAATAATGTCAAACCAGTTTCCACTATGTGTCTGTGCTGTCTTTCAGATATGACATTCTGTTGAGGAATGTGAAGACATGAGATGTGTCAAATGATCCCACATCCTTCCAAATGATTAATGAATTCAGTTTTAATGAATTCACTAACTCCATTACTCTGAAAAACTTTTATAACCTTGGAAATTGCCTTTGTAACATCTGTTGGAATTTGAGGAAGACCTCAAAGAATTCTGATTTTTCCTTTAGTGCATAAAGCCAAGTATATCTTGTACTATCATCTACAAACACCACATAGTAGTTCATGTGTTGAGATGACTCAGTAGGAGTTGGTCCCCAGAGATCACAATGAATCTTCTGTAAAATTTCTTGTTCAATTTTATTCCTTACTCCAAATGGAGGCTTACAAACTTTCCCTAACTGATAGCTAGTACAAACAGCTGGCAACTTATTTTAACTACTAACATCAATAAATTTATTGCTACTCAAAACTTTTAAAGACTTTAAACCAGGATGTCCTAATCTAGTATGTCCAATACTCTCTGACTTCTTCCGGTCCCGAGTTGCAGTCAATGCATAAAGATTGTTATATTTTGGTACTTAAAGCCCTCTCCTCTTAGATCCCTTGGCCAGTGGTATCAGGACCCAACCCACCATGACTGGCACCCACACTAATTCCTAGTGGGCGAACCAATACGTCTAGCCATATACTCGTTCAAGTCTATTTTTATATTAACCAATTCAATCAGTTTATAACCATTCAAGCACAAGATAAATAAAAAATTAGTCATGCCATAAAATAAGGAAGTAAATGCGGAAGTCCTAATTATTACAACCCCAAAATCCGAAATTCACCATACAAGGACTCTAATCCAAACCATGTCTAAGGAATGTATACTGTCTGAAATAAACAACCATCAATGTCTGGAATGGAAATAGACATTAGGAAAAGAAGATATTCGGGCGGCCTGGCATGGATAAAAGCTTACCTTAAATCTATCAGCAAATGGCCTCAACGCTAAATGTGAGGTCGGGTAGCAATCTCTGGATCACAATCTGCACTCAAAAGAATGCAACAAGGTAGTGTCAGTACAAACATTGTGTACCGGTAGATATCATAGGCCGACTAAGATTAGTCGACAGAATTGAATTTACCAACAATGACCAATTACACATTGTACACACATGCTAACTAATGTCACTGCTCAATAGTCATGACCTGCAGGGGACCCATGGTGTCCATGTACCACTCGTTCCGGATTCACTCCTCGGACCTGAGCTCACATCTAGGCCACATCCTCACCCCCGATCAAATGTGTCTGTTCATATCTAGGTCTCATCCTCACCCCCCATCAAATGAGCCTTTTCATATGTATTCATATTTATTGTCACATCGCTTTCAATAATCGATTTATCAATTTGTACCTCAATATCACCAAGAAGATCATATTAACTTCTTACAACATCATCATCAACTAGTAGGTTCCAACGTATCGAATAGTGGCACGAAGCCCACATGATCACTCCATCAATAACATATAGGAATTTCAACCACACATATTATGCTTGAAGACTAGACATGTTTTCTCCTATCAATTTCACAACACATACAATCGACTAATCAAAGTCTAACTCAAGTAGACCGTAACCTACCTCAACTGTAGAGTTGGAACAATGCAGATTACTCCGCTATAGCCTTTACCTTCCGTAAAGCCTCAAAACGCTCAAAGTTTAGCAATTTAAGATGCTAAATAAGTCACAATCACTGTAGTCACAAAATCAATTCAAAGAGTACCCTTCCCTTTTTCCCCATTCCAATGGGTGAATGGTTTTTAGGTGTAAATCAGCCTAACATTGGCCTTAGCAACCACCAACTATCAATTTACAAGGCTATTTAATCAAAACATCTATTACAAGGAGTTTCCATGGTCAAGCTACCATTTTTATGAAACCCTTAGACTCACTTCACTTAGTTCAATCTCTAATGGTTCAATTCTTGTTTAAAAAGTGATAACCCAAGCTATTAGATGATAGATACACAATAACAATTATAACCCACCAACTATTCAAAGTCTATTATGTTCTAGGGTTACTATTCCCAATTCACCATTGTAGATCCATAAAAGGGACGATAATCTATGAAAGAGTAATGATGGAAGGAATGGTTAAGACTTACCTCTCAAGGATATTCTTTCCCTAGCTTAGAATTTCGCCCTAGGTGATTGCGGGAGACTGTTTTGAACTTTTATGAATAAAGAATTTGGAACTAAGTGTTTAAAAATCGAGAGTTTATCCCCGTCGACCATTGCGACAGTCCACCTGTCGCTGCAGCAGTCCTGCTATAGCGTTCCAGTGCCCACCATAGCGGACAACCCAATTCCCAAATGACCGCGGCGGCGAGAGGCCGGCCGCTCCAACGGTCCCACTGCAGTGGTAATCCTTCTGCTGCAGTAATATCACTAAACCAGTGAGCTCGCTAATTTTGCATCTTTTCAACTCTACCACCCAACATTTCATCTGAGGCCTCACAAACACATCATGCACATAGATATAAAAACACCATACGAACTCACCCGTGGCCTCCAAATTCCCAATGGAGTTCTAATTTCCTACGTCGCCCCCAAATGGACTAAACACAAACAAACAATAATCACATACAAGCCAAGTTTTCAGTTCTTAGACTTATACACTCGAGTTTCTATTAGCTCGTTCTACCCTTGGAAAGGTTCTATTTGGTAGGGTGATCCTATATTTTCATAACGACCGAGAAGGTCGTTACAAGTGGTTTCCCTGACTTATTGTCCGTAACAACAAAATCAGATTCATCAAACTTAAGACTACAAGCATTGTCCTTTGCTAATTTACTAACAGAAGGTAGATTCTTTTTTATATCAGAAACTACAAGCATTTAATTTATCTTTAGTCATGATCTTGTGGTGTTCCCAATATCTGTAATTTTCAGTGGTGATCCATTACAACAATTATTTTATCTATCCCATTATATGTTTTATGTTACACATCCGAAAAAATTCATGTCATTGCACAGTGAATAGATTAACGCAGGGAAAGGAGTATAGGATGTTTCCAAGTGTAAGAAGTAGTACTTAATGGTTTCCATTAAGATTCCAAAGACGTTTGAAGCACGAGAAGAAAGTTCATTATTAAGTATGAGCCGTGTTTTAAAAAGGGGTTTGCAAAGCACCGAGTTAACGTGAACTTATTGATGCCTTAAGAGAAGAGTTATAATGCCTCTTAGATTGTTAATGAAGTGCTAAACAAGTGTTAAGAAGGTTCCATGAGGATTAGAGATCAAACGAGTCGTCGAGGACAAGTTTCGGAGAACTGAGAATCATACGGCCCTTTATACGGACCGAATAAAAGATACTGGCCGTATATCAGACCGTATAAGTTGTCTAGAATTGGAGCCTCCACTGGAACAAATGTACGATCACACATACGGACCGTATAAATTGTACGGACCTTATGTGTGTCCGTATAATTGTGTCGGGACAGAATTTTAAGTTTTAAATAAGGGACCCAAGTTCATTATTTTCATTTCCCATCTTCTCATTTTCTCTGTACACCTCAAGAACCCTCTAGAACTCTCTCCACACTTCATCTACAAGAACCCAAGAGAAATTAAGGATCAACTTCATCAAACCAAGGGAATCAAGAACATGAATGCTCACTAGGGTTATACAAGACAAGAAATCTCTTTGAAAGTGGAACTAGGATTTTGCTCAAGTGAAGTGTTTCCACCTAAAGCTCATTCCCACACTATCAAAGGTAAGTTTTATGATTCTTTCATGTTAGTTAGACCATTGAGGGGTTGAAAGACTTGGACTATGGAAAGAAATAGAAAATGGGTTACAAACATGAGAATAGTGACTTGAGTAGTAGCTTAATATAAATCATGATTCTTGATATGTTGTGGTTATAATTATGTTATAAACGACATTAAGAACATGGGAGAAATGCCATATGAGGATGAATGTAATGTTGTATTATGACCATGGTTATGGATGATTTGAAATGGAATTGGGAGACTTGAATAATGTAGGGTGGATGAAGATTGTTAATTATGATATGATGAATGTTATTATTGATGTTTGGCAGTTGATATATGATATGGAGAAAGTTGTATAAACAAAGGAGATGCTGCCCAATTTTCTCTAGCTTTAGTTCAAGCATTCTTATGTTATCGATTATCTAATATTAGTACGAACTCTCTTGAAGGTAAAAACGTGAATATTAGAGGGGAACGTTCAAGCGATAAAGTAGCTAAACGAAAAGGTATGTAAAGCTAGCCCCTTTTTTCTGAGGCATGATTCTTACGACATGATTTTCCCTATCTCTCCATGACTTTGTTACATTCCGGAAATTGTGAGTCTATGATTATAAAGAGCTTCACATGAGGTAAAGAAAAGAGATATGTTATGAATACGATAATGGTAATGATGAGTCTAAGTCTAGAATTCCCAAGCTCATGAAACGATTCTTATGAAGTAAATGATTTTCTTGATATCACTCATTGTTGCTACACTCACCTTATAATCCTAGTTCCTTCAAGGTGAGGCAGAATGCTTATGAATACTCCATAATAGAATCGGGGGCTAACGACCTTATGTCACCCCGATAGAGTGTAGTTGTCTTTGAGTTCCTATGCATGCATTATGATGAACATATGATGATGAGATTACACCGCGCTTATATGGCCGGGCAGACACCATTAAGGCAGGCAGCGTATACACCATGTCTAGATGGCATGGGCAGACACCACTAGTGGGCGGCATGAGATGGTTACCCCGGACGCGGGAGGCCTGGACGCGGGCTAATAATGATCACACCGTACCTATATGGTCAGGCAGCTTATATATATGCATACATGATATGATAATGTTTATGAAGTAAGTTAGCATGCATTATTTCAGTTTTAAGTAACAGTCAGTTACAGGTTGTTCCTCACTTGATGTCTACCTGTTTCATTGATATATTATTGTTGTTTATGCCTTACATACTTAGTACAATGTTCGTACTGACGTCCTTTTCTTTGGACATTGTGTTCATGCCCACAGGTAGACAGGGAGGTGGCCCAGATTCATAGGAGCTATCAGCAGGTTTACAGAGCACTCCATTACTCTGAAGGTGCTATTTTGAGATATTATTTTGTGTACATATTTGGGCACGACGGGGTCCTGTCCCGCCCTTATGTCTAGCACTCTAGTAGAGGCTCGTAGATACGTATGTGTGGGTAGTATGGTCTCATGATTTCCTTATTATATATATTATTTTGATAGCCCGAGAGGCTCATGTACATAAAGGTAGATATGTTTGAAAGTGAAAATGGTTTTCCCTATGGGTAGAAGTGTGACAATGATAAGTGAATGCAGGATAAGTATGATGAGTAGTAAAATGAGTGGTGCTCAGTAGTTAGCTCCGGGTACCCGTCATGGCCCTAGTCGGGTCGTGACATTTTAAGATCAGATAAATTACCTGTTAAGTTTGTCAGATGATTGGTTGCACCAGAATCCACATACATTGCCTCATCTTCTGCACCGTTTCCTTGCAGATTCATAGCAGCCAAGGCCTGAGGTAGATCTTCAGAAGCTTGATAGGAGTAGTCCTATCTATAGAAGCACTTCATGGTCGTATGGTTGTTTCTCCCACATATTTGGCATGCATTAGTCGAACCTTTGCCCTTGCTTTGGTTTGCAATGCTCACATTTTGACTTTCCTGATTTGTGTTACTTTGTCCATTGTTTCCTCGTCCAACTGGTCTAAAACCTCTTTATCTGGAGTTAAAGTTTCCTCTTCTTCCATTGAAGTTCCCTCGACCTCTACCTCTCTGTGCAGTAAAGGCCACATCATAGTTGTGCTGAGTTGAGTCTTCTTCTTCCTCTCTTATGTCAAAACCTCTAAGAGCATGGAAAAACTAGTTTAGAGTAGGATAAGGTGCTTTCCCTAGCATCACAGTTCTAAAAGTCCTATATTTAAGACCTAATCCTCTAGCAAAGTTGATCACCTTGATATCTTCATTAAAAGGTTTGTGTATGGCTGAAAGACCATCACAATTTCCTTTAAACTCCTTTTGATATTCATCAAGCTTCTTGGTGCTCAACTTAATGTTTTGCAGTTGTTGCTTAAGTTGGAACTCTTTGTTTTTTGTAGCCTGCCGATATGCTTCCTCTCAGTATTGTCACATTTCTTTTGCTGTTATGCAGCCTACAACAAGATACATGTTTTTTTCAGTCATGGTTTCTGAGATCCAAGTTCTTAACAATACATCCTTCTCTTCCCAATCATCATCAGAGTCCACAGTTTTTCCTGTGTCCTTTGATACAAAATTATCCACAGAGTTTGCACCTTTGTCAAGTCTGTCCTCCTTGATCAGTTTCATTACTTTCGTGACTTGCATTAGTTGCATTATTTGTGTCCTCCAGAGAGATAGTTTGTGGGCTTAAGTTTGATAGGACAAGAAGCAATAAGGTGGTGCAAAGAAGCTGCAGTCAGTGACAAGGGAGATGGTTGGGAAGCAGTGTTTGGAGCCATTGTTTTTTTTACAAGAGATCTGAATAGATTTTGATGTGCAGCGTAAGGCTTAGTAATGCTCTGATGCCATGTAGAAATGCACAGTACAGAGGACGAGAGAATAGAAGTATTATTGATGATTGATTACCGATACAGAAGTGGTGTATTTATACATATATCATGTATATCAGATGTATACAACTAGACTCGTAATACAAGAATAAGACTTACAACTTATCACTAATCATCCTTATCACTAACTAGTCCTATCATGATCTTTGACCTGATAATGATCACTAGACTGATCATTATCCTCAAAAACAAAAATGGACAAAGTTTTGTAGGAGATAGAATAAGACAATTTAAGGCAAACCTTGGTCATTTTAAAACCAAATTTGTTTAGCAGTAGCAGAGCTATCTATTATGAGAGGAATTCAATTGAATCTCCTTCATTGAAAAATTATATTGTAAAATGTTGCATTCAATCATTTTTTGAATCTCCTTAGTAGAATTCCTGGATTTGCCAATGTGTTTAACTATGCCTTCTTTGATTAATAGAGTTATGAAATATTAATTAAGCAAGTGGAGCAATGCATGACTGGTAAATCTTTTTCGTTTTCCGTAAAGACTAGCATTGGTGTGGAGCTTGAAAATCTTTTATCAAAGGTCTGAGAAACATTAATAAAGCCTAGCGTGTGCATGTGCGTATTGAGTTATTCTGACCTCTGGGAAAGTTTTAATCGTATCTTTGTCCCTAAAATTCTGATAATGTAATTCCTAATTTACCCTTTACAAGCTGATCTTTTTATTCTTCTTCAAGAAAATAAATAGATTAGGGAGTAAATCATAAAAGATAAAAAAAAAAAAAGACAAGGTGCAAGTCAAAAAATGGTGCATATGTTGACGGCGCAACCTGCAAAGAACTCGAATAAGATAGTACTAGATAACACAAAATACTTATTCCTATCTTATGTCAACAATACATATATACTTAAATTTGAATTTAAGTATTACAACGTATTATTTAGAATATTCTTAGCATCCACCCCGCAAGTGCAATTGTGATGTAAGCACGGTAAGCTTGTCTCATAGAAAAACGTTTTGCAGATAGACTTTTGGTCAAGATACCTGCAACTTGATTCGTGGACACTGCTAAAAACAGGTCAAAATCAAGGGTCAAAACTGATGGACGTCCGTCGATTGTAGGGAAAAATCGAGGAAAAAAAGGACGAAGTTGAACTTGACAATGTTTTGACACTACAAAAAAAAAAGGTAATTTGCAGAGGTTGAAAGTTACAATTCGCAGAGGTTTTAACCTGCACTAATTGCTTGAGGAGGCTAAAACCCCCACAAATTGAAACTTTTAACCTCCGCAAATTACTCTTTTTTTTTTGTAGTGAAACAGTGGCAGAAGAAAAAAGTTACAGTCTGTCTTGGTTAAAACTGAGGGAGACCATCAGTTATCAAAATATACAAATCTCTGTTTGTATAGTCAAATGATAAATAAAATGGCAGACCATCTCGATTTATTTAAATAAATATATTTTAATTTAATTAATCTATAATTTTATTTCTTATTAAAACTGATATGGTGTCGGTTTTTTGGGATTTGTTTCTGGTACGTTTTTGAATAACTTGATGGATTGTCTCAGTTAGTCCGCCGATTTTTTAAGTAAATGGCATTAGCGGACTACTTTATAGCGGCCCTACCGGCAAAAAATTGGCAATTATGTTTGTGATAGTTGGGCTATACCCGTCGACGGAATTAATGCCTAGGTGAAATGGAAACAATAAAGAGGCTCCTTTTTGGGAGAATAAAAAGAAAAATACTCCTTCAGTTTCAATTTTTTTGTCTTATTTTTCTTTTTAGTCCGTTTAAAAAAGAATGTCTCTTTCCTTTTTTGGCAACTCTTTAATTTCAAGTTTTCATATGGCATGTTTAAGACCACAAGATTAAAGGACATTTGGTACATTCTACATATCATTAATTTAAGACCATAAGATTCAAAAGTCTTCTTTAATTTTTTAAACTTTGTATCAAGTCACAACCAGACAAAAGGACATTTGGTACATTCTACATATCATTAATTTAAGACCATAAGATTCAAAAGTCTTTTTTAATTTCTTAAACTCCGTATCAAGTCACAACCAGACAAACAAATTGAAACAGAGGGCGAGTATGTTTTTATAAAATATCTTGTCATATATAGCTCCACTTATCGGCGACCGACATTATTTTCGTCAAATGATGTATCATATGTAATTTAAATTCATCTCCGTATCTACTCACTATGAAGGTTGGTTCGTTGTGTCAAGTTAAATGTTTATACGTCTTTCAAATGGTCATTGTATACGGGTAAAACCGAGGATATGGACACACTCGGTTTCCCGATGTTAAAGTTATGCTCGACAGTATATGACCGGTTTATCAGGGATCAGGCATCAAGCACGATCTGGAATGAGGCATTAAGGCAGGATGAAGAGGTGGTTAACTACCATGAGACCGAGGCTGGCAAAAGAGATTTGTCCGAGTCAAAACAAGAGATTTGATTCCTGCTGAAGAGTTGCCATTGCCCGAGAAATAGAACCCAACCCGTAAGTAACTTTACTTTGGTATGGTATGGTCATATGTCTGAATCTACACTGACCCTTTGATTTTATTTGTATGTACATAGCACTTGTTCGAACCCTCAGTGCGGTTCAAAACATTGATGAATGGATCAGGAAGATCTGTTCCCAACTTACCTATGCCGACCGCAACTGGCGACATTTGTCTCGGTCCTGGTGGGAGGCCGGAAATCACGGTAAGTCCTTCCACCAGAGCGCTGCTCCGTCTTCCTTATATGCCATACTGTGCTTGATAAGTTTAAACGGTTCTTCTTTCCTTTACAGGTCTTTCAAAGGCCACCAAAATCCGGGGACAAGAGGTTGCTGAGGCCTCAGCCGATGAACAAAACATCGAAGCTCCTGACCAAGGAGATAAGGCAGAGAGGAGGAAAAGACGGTCCTCCGAGTCTTCTCGAGCTCCTTCCGAGGCCAGGAAAAGATCAAGGCTCACAACTAGAGAGACCTCTTCGGAAGATGTCTCGGCCCGGGCCCTGGACGTCGATGTTGTTGGTCAATTAACGGATTATTCCGATGATGAAGACCAGGAATTGGGTAAGCACTGGCTTACCGATGAGAGCCTCAATCAAGAGTTGACCGGCTTTACAGAGATTACTCCGCCCTTGGTGGAAAGTTCAAGTCTGATGCCGATGGGCTCGAGGGATACCCCGAGATCGACGGACGTGGGGAGCGTCAGGTTGAAGATCGGGACGTCCAAAGATGTTACCGCTGACCCTGAACTCACTCGAGGCTCAGGACGGCTCCCAATTACAGCCGCTGGCTCGAAAATAGCTCTCTCTGTACCGGACTCAAGAAGTACTTATCAAGCCCGCCTTTGCTCCACACGCCAAAAGCGAACGACTAGTTATATCTGTACTTGGCGATGTCTGAGATAGCGGTAAGTGGTGTCCTGGTTCGAGAGGAGAAAGGTACGCAATACCCGATTTATTATGTAAGTAGAACGCTAGGTGTCGCTGAAACCAGGTACCCGCATTTAGAAAAACTTGCTTTGGCTTTATTGAGCGCATCTAGAAAATTAAAACCTTACTTTCAATTTCATCCCATATGCGTCGTAACATCATGCCCATGTCATGCATAAACCTGAACTCTCAGGCCGATTAGCAAAATGGCCTGTGGAGATTAGCGGATATGGTATTGAATATAAACCTCGAACTGCTATCAAATCCCAAAATACTGGTGGACTTCGTAGCCGATTTTGCACCGGCCATGATCCCCGATGTTGATAAAGAAATGCTTCTTACCTCAGGGACTAGTTTGGGAATCTGGACCCTTTACACAGGCGGTGCTTCTAATGTAAAAGGGTTCGGGTTAAGGATCGTTCTCAAACCTCCCTCGGGTGACATAATAAGACAATCTATTAGATCTACTGATTTAACTAACAACGAAGCCGAGTATGAGGATATGATTGCAGGTTTAGAACTGGCTAAAGGCTTGAGAGCCGAGATAATAGAGGCCAAATGCGATTCTCTCCTGGTGGTCAACCAAGTGAATGGAACATTCGAAGTCAAAGACAACTGAATGCGGAGATACCGAGAAAAACTCCAAGTTGTCCTTCGCCGATTCAAGGAATGGACATTGGAACACCCGCCTCGGGATCAAACTATTGAGGCGGATGCCCTTGCAAATCTGGGATCATCGGTAGAATCGGATGGGTTCAATTCTGGAGTTGTAGTACAGTTGATGAGATCAATCATAGAGACCGGTCACGCTGAGATAAACTCGACCAGCCTCACTTGGGATTGGAGGAACAAATACATAGACTATCTTCAAACAGGAAAGCTACCGTCCGATCCCAACGAATCAAGGGCCCTCCGAACCAAAGCAGCTAGATTTTCTTTGGTCGATGGCCAGTTATATCGAAGGTCATTCCACGGCCCCTTGGCGAGATGTCTAGGGCCTAGAGAAACCGACTACGTTTGAGGTAAATTCATGAGGGGACTTGCGGAAACCATTCGAGAGCCGACTCACTGGTCCGTAAGATGATCAGAGCGGGTTACTATTGGAACAAGATAGAGGAAGACGCCAAAACCTTCGCTCGAAAATGCAACGAATACCAAAGGCACGCTCCGTCAATACTCCAACACGGGGAAGAACTTCATCCGGACCTTTCTCCATGGCCATTCATGAAATGGGGTATGGACATAGTGGGGCCTTTGCCATAGGCCCCAGGTAAGACGCAATTTATTTTACTTATGATTGATTATTTATCTAAATGGGTTGAAGCACAGGAACTCGAGAAAGTCAGGGAGAAAGAAGTTATTGACTTCATTTATGACCATCTAATCTATCGATTCGGGGTACCCGCGGAAATCGCATGCTATAACGAGAAGCAGTTCATAGGCAGCAAGGTAAGCAAGTTTTTCGAAGAATACAAGATCAAGAAGATCTTGTCCACCCCATATCACCCAAGCGCAAACGGCCAGGCTGAATCTACCAATAAAATTATTCTGCCTGAGGTTTTATGGGCCTACTGCATGACGGTAAAATCAAGCACCAGGGAAACTCCGTTCTCCCTGGTATATGGATTCGCGGCCCTAATACCCGTCGAAGTTGGTGAACCAACCTTAAGATTCCAATATGCCACTGAGGACTCGAATCGTAAAGCAATGTCTGCCAGTCTGAATCTCATGGACGAAAAGAGGGAAGCTGCTCATATCCGGATAGCTGCACAAAAACAAAGGATGCAAAGATATTATAACCGAAGGGCTAACTTCAGGCACTTTCAGATTGAGGACTTGGTACTGAGGAAAGTCACACTTCACACCAAGAACCCCCATGAAGGAAAACTAGCCCCGAATTAGGAAGGGACATATCGAGTCATCGGAATAACCGAGAAAGGTTCCTATCAGCTCAAGAACGAAGACGACAAACAGTTGAAAAATAACTGGAACGTGGCACACCTAAAGAGGTATTATTGTTAAAGGTATGAATAACTTTTCTTTTTGGATTTTCTTCTCTCTCAATCTAACCACGCAGGGATACAACCCAAGGGGCATCGGGAGCAGCATAGTAGAAACTGGAGAGTCATAGACTTGAGACTGAAAGCACGTGCTGCACTCTTTTTCCCTTCGACCGTTTTGTCCCGAAGTGGGTTTTCGCCAAGGTTTTTAATGAGGCAGTGCCAAACAGCATGCTACGCGAATAGAGCGAACGATCAAAGATCGGGGACTGGGTATTGCACATATTGGACCAATAGTACACGACCCCTCACATTTCGAACTCGAATACTAGGGGACTACTGTACCCTGGACCAAGTGATAACTATGTAAAGCTAAGGCTTGAACAATAGGACAAGACGTAACGACCAAACGATCGATTGAATCGTGTCCAATTAGTTTGTTCTTGCCACGGCAATAACTGTAGTTACATCTCCGGTCGGTTCATCAATAAAAATCTTAATCTTGTCTCGATCAAGATAATCTAGTATTGCCAATATTGCATGTCGCAGGACCAGACTCCTGAGTATGCGAACTACGTAAACTTAAATGACTATGGTCCAAACGGTTAAAAGACTACGGTCTAAAAAAATTACGCAAACTTAAAAGACTATGGTCTAAACAGATAAAGACTACGGTCTACAGTTAAAGACTACGGTCTAAAAACACAAAAAATATTGTGATCCGGTCTATCTTGCTGTTTATAAATAAAACAATGATCAAAGTCAACATGGACTAAAAACCCGATCCCGAATCATTACCACTTGAATTTTATTCTGGCTGAAACAATAATGCAAGCCAAAATAATGGCATGAATCGGACAAACGACAAACCGAGGAACACTTTATAAAAGGCAACGAAAAGCGATGAATAGGCCGAATGAAAATCTTTTCTTTTTATATATATACTCATAGAGGATTTACAAAGGCTCAAACAAACGACCTTAAAACAAAAAGAAACATAAGGCCCCTAAGCCTAGTCTTCACCCGAGCCTTCGATCTCTTCCTCGGCTGACTCGACGTCAATATCCGAATCCTCAGGATCGAATACATCCTTTGCCTCTACCTCGAGCCTCTTGCCTCCTTAATAAGATCTGAAATCCACTCCGGTGGCTTAAATTTCTTCGAGGGCCTCTCTTCGAGATAAACACCGCACATACTCGGCTCGAAAATTACTAGCCTTCTCGGCAGCGATCACGTCGGCTTTATACTAGTCTAACATATCGTCATAGCTCGAGATTTAACCCAGGGCGCTTTTATGTTCAGCCCGCAGATCGGTGATATCCTGGCCCAGTCTATCCTGCTCTGCCTCGCCCACAGCAAGTGACGACCCAAGTTCGTTAACTTGCTCCACCATCACCCGAAGCTGCTCTTTAAGAACGTCCCGCTTGCAACAACACCAATTGTCGTTTCTTGGAGGGTATTGAGCTCGGGTTTGATCCCATCAAGCTCCACCCGAAGTTGATCAATCTAGCTAACGTAAGTTCGGGCCTGAGAGGGAGGGGCATTAGCATCGGCTATTAAAGGTTTATTGTAAACTTCGAAAGCCCTTACCTTCTCTGCCAGCTGGTTATGTTCCCACTTGGCCTCGGTAGCCTCATTTCGAGCCGCTGCCAAATCTGATTTAAGGGTAGAAAGATCAGGGAGAGTTGAGATGTATTCCAATTTCTGCCCATAGAGATCTGTGAGCTCATCCACCTTCTGAGTTTTCCTTTTGAGCTCCTGCTTGAGTCGAGCCACTTCTAACCTAAATTGGTGGAAGCTTGCATGATGAAGCACGGAGGCCTGTAAGGAAAAGAGGAGAAATTATTGAGATGGGGCAAGAAAATAAAGCTAAGTAAAAAAAAACAAGGAACAGGACATACTTGATTCAAAGTCTGCTGAGACTCGTTGAAAAGGCAGGATTCGCTGACTTCAACAATCTTCTTCCGGTCCTCTTGGGACACCAGAGGGTACAAATAGCTGACCACCCTGACCGGCCCTGACAATATGTTCATATCGGCCGGCACCATAAAAGAGATAACCTCTTCCGATTCGGGTCGGCACTGGGGGTAGAAAAGATTTTCTTCAATCTGGGACCGGAATTAACCTCGAAATGGTTGTCTACGGGGATTGATAAATGTTTGAAGCCCCACATGCCAGGTGCGGGTATCTCATAACTCCCATAACTGGTTGTCTCTTCTGGCCCTGTTAACACCTCGATCATTTTGTTTTTGGCTTTAGCATCGTCGAGGGAAATATCCACCAATCGAGGGGGTGAGTCCTGTATACAAATAATTGTCTCAGACGAGGCCACAACTTGTATCCGGAGGACAGAACTAATACCATACAAAGGCAGAATGTTAAGTACCTTTGAACTCGGTACGGAGGGAGTTATTTTCGATCCAGCGACTGCAGTTGGGAGTAGTCCCGAGCTTCGAGTAAGTGCAGGCTCGGCGGTAACATCTTTGGATGTCCCGATAATCAACCTGACGCTCCCTACGTCCATCGGCCTCGGGATATCCCTCGAGCCTGCCGGCATCAGACTTGAACTTTCTACCAAGGGTGGAGTAATCTCTGTAAAGCCGGTCAGCTCTTGATTGAGGCCCTCATCAGTAAGTCGGTGCTTACCTAACGCCTAGTATTCATCATCAGAATGATCCGTTAATTGACCAACATCATCGACGTCCAGGGCCCAAGACGAGACATCTTCCAAAGAGGTCTCTCTGATTGTGAGCCTCGATCTGTTCCTGGCCTAGGAAGGAGCTCGAGAAGACTAGGAGGACCATCGTTTCATCATCTCTGCCTTATCTCCTTCGTTAGGAGCTTCGATGTTTTGTTCATCATCTTAGGCCTCAGCAACCTCTTGTCCCTAGATTTTGGTGGCCTTTGAAAGACCTGTAAAGGAAAGAAGAACCATTTAAACTTATCAAGCACAGTATAGCATATAAGGAAGACGGAGCAGTGCTCTGGTGGAAGGACTTACCGTGATTTCTGGCCTCCCACTCGGACCGAGAAAAATGTCGCCAGTTGCGGTCGGCATAGGTAAGTTGGGAACAGATCTTCCCGATCCATTCATCAGTGTTTGGAACCGCACTGAGGGTTCGAACAAGTGCTATATACATACGAATAAAATCAAAGGGTCAGTGTAGATTTAGACATATGACCATACCATACCAAAGTAAAGTTACTTACGGGTTGGGTTCCACTTCTCGGGGAATGGCAACTGTTCAGCAGGAATCAGATCCCTTGTTTTGACTCGGACAAATCTGTCCTGCCAGCCTCGGTCTCTATCTTCATCAAGACTAAAAAAGGAGCATTTTTGGATCGTTTAGTGAGTTTAATCATACCCCATCGAAAAATACGAGGATTGTACAGTCAGAGTAGATGGTTCATGATGAAGGGAATATTCACGTTCGTAGTAAAGTAACGGAGGAGTACAACGATCCTCCAAAATGACGGATGAATCTGGCCAAGGCAGATATAATACTGTTTGTAAAACTCCACTACCACGGGATCGAGTGTGCTAAACGTAAAAGGGTAGATATAAACGCTTAAATCCCTTCCACATAGGTCGTTACAGCTTTAGTCTGATCGGGAATAACGACCTCCATACCCTTCCACTCACAGTCGTCTTTGACCTGTTTAAGTTTACTCGGGGGTATCGTGCATAAATAGTCTAATATATCGACACCTCGATCCCCTTGTTGAGAAGGTTTCCCAACCTTGAAATCCCTGATGGTCGCATAATCTTGTGGAATGAAATCTGTTAATACAGGCTCCGATTTTGGGACCGAGGAGGTCGCGCCGGTTTTAGCTTTTGAAGATTTGCTCATCGTTACAGAAATATAAAGGTATGAAGGCTTGTATGAAGGTTTGAAGATTAGATAAAGAACATATAAGAAGGTGTGAAGATATGAAGGTATGAAGGTATGAAGATATGAAGGTTTGCATATCCAAGCACACGAAGGTAAAAGTTTCTTTGGTAAAAATCAGAAAAGTGAAAAAGTGAAAGGGGGAATTTTGCTTTTATAGAGTGGGGCCGAGACGATTCACATTCTGTAACCGTCTTCGCGACCAACCAGGTCTCAACACATGCCAATGTCAGAACAATGTGACAGATGTGACCTTGATCTTATCTACCCATGGGAAGCGTACATGAGAAGGAACCGGATCGCCCCTCTAGATCATCGGGGCATACATAAGCAAACTGGTCTCCCGACGAGACCTAGGTCGATCCTTAGCACCGATACTACTACGACCAGGTAAAACTGCCATATCGACCACAAAGGATACGATTCCGAACCTGTTATGGTCGAGTACAAAGAGTAAAACATGCAAACGTGGCGGCCGGTAGCAAGACATTTCAAATTTAGGTGTACTACAGAACGAAATGACAATTTATCAAATATTGCAAAGACATGTACAAGAGTGCAGGTTCAAACAACGCAAATAGAGTACTCAACAAAGTCCAATAAAAAATCGATCCACAAAATTCTATAAAAATTGTTCCACTTCGTAAAATCCCGACTTTCTCAGATACATCAGTCCATCAGAAAAACTGAAAAGGCCTTACTGTACGGCCATAAGCTAAAAAAGAAAAGAAAGAAAAATAGCAAACACCCTTAACTAGCGTAGTAAGCCGAAGGTTGAGAACTCCAGCCTATCCTGTGGGATGCTGCGATGGTACCTGACACCGTCTAGGTATCCCCAGAACCTTCACCGGAAGTGGATGAACCGGGGATACTCGGCTCCGGCAGATCTTCTTCATCAAGTACTATTGTCAACGGGTTTCGCCAAAAGGCATTTCTTGACGGTTCTCCATGATATGACGAGTTCGGACCGAAGATCCAACCCCCGAATATCTAACTGGAAGCTTCCAATCCCTCCGCATCTAGGTACCCTCGGCGGCCCAGACGTTTTTCTTCCCCGAATGACATCCTCGACTACGATCTTTCCCTTAGATGTTTTTCTCGTCGGAAGTCCTGAAAATCAAATACATTGGGTTGAGATACAATACAGAGAAATGAAGGTCAAGTGATCGGATTAAGAAATTACCATGGCTTTTGCCTTTCCACCCTTCGGGTGCCATTTTCCTCCAGGAACGGCCTGTGTTACGGAGAGCTCGGAGAAGGGTAACCACCCATTAAAAGATAGGTGTATCGAGCTCAGGTTCAATCGGATTTGGTGATGGGCTCCACGTCTCAGGAAAATCGGTAGATAATGGACGATGAAGTTGAGTTGTACGTATCATCACAAACCGATGAAGCCACCCCCGGTCATAATCATCCTCGGGGTCAATTGGGCTTCGGTTTCCCCTAGGAAGCAGGTGAAAAATTCCCCCTCGGATCACCCAAGGTATGTATATATGAAGTAAATGGTCAAGGGTGAAGGAAATCCCGGCCGTATTAGCCAACTTCTCGATGCAGTACATAAGTTTCCAAATCTGTGGGGCGATCTGGCCGATACATACCCGATACCGACGACGAAAGTCATCGATCACTCGAGGAATAGGGAGAGTAAACCCAATGGCAAAAGGATAAGTGTATGACAACGAGCAACCGACAACATGGTGATTTATTTTTACCCCATTCCCAACAGGGCGAACGTCAACATCTGCGCCTAAGTTGCAGTCTTCCCTGACTACGCTAATGGTGCCATCGTCGATACAAGATTCGAAATTCTTCACCGAATCAAGATGGTAAGAGATTTTGCAGTCCTTCGCATATTTAAATCCTGATAGAAGGATATTAGCAGTAAGAGATTCTAACTCTTTATCAGAACCGGCGGCCCCCGTTGGCGACAGAAACGAAGACTGATCTTCACCTTAGGTTAATAATGGAACATAAGCCACCCTAACAATGGATGATCACTCCTTGATGGAAGAAGGTTCAAAGATCGAGGAGGGCTATGGGCTTGGTGTGGAAATCGCAGCAAGGTTTTGGGGAGAAGCAAGGTTTGGATTTGAAGAGTGCAAATGCATGGAAAAAAAAAACGAATACATGGGCTTTATATAGAAGAGAAATCAAAGGGTCCTGTAGCGTATCAAGGACTCTAACAAAGGGAGGTTTCCCAAGAAAGATTTGGCGGCTAAGTAATAATGACCTAGCGTCGAGCAGAGTGAACTGTTGACTAGAAGGTCTTGTCTTAGGTAAATGGGTGCAGCTGCTCAACTCTATTTGGGTCCATTTCCCGCAGTAAAAATTTCACATCGGGAAATGTAGGGACTATCTGTATATGGGTAAAACCGAGGATATGGAGTCACTCGGTTTCCCGATGTTAAAGTTATGCTCGGCCAGTATATGACCGATTTATCAGGGATCAGGCATCAAGCTCGATCTGGAACGAGGCATTAAGGCAGGATGAATAGGCGGTTAACTACCATGAGGAAAATACCGGAATATCCGCCCTCGACCGGATATTTTGGCACCAATCTCGGCAACAGCTGTCAACAGATTCCTTTCCTTACTTAGAATTGTACTAGGGTTAGGACTCCTCTACTATATAAAGAGGAGGCCCCCATTCATTGAGGGGTTATGGCTCCACACAGAAAAAGAGAGATTAAACAAGGCAATACAATCATCTGAGTTCATCCATCTTTTCTAAGGTTCTCTTTATTGTTCATTGTTCAAACGTCCGGTCATAAGGAGTCGACCTCGGTTCACAGTACCCGAGGCCAGTCACTATTCATCTTTGGTCAGATCTATATATTATAATGTAATTTACGTATTCCTTTATCATGTAATCTAATCTCGTATTGAATTAAACCACATATCTTTAGCACCGTGCATAAATTCAATTGTTCTCTGTTTTAAGGTAGTCATGTATATGGAAATCCTGTACGTCCATATATGACTTTTTTTGTAGTAATGTTGGCACCCTCATGTATGTTCAAACTTGTAAAAATGGCTCAATTGTTCATTGGGACGTAAATACTGAAAACAAGGTCTCAAAATACTCAAATGTCGACTTTATCCCTAAACAAGTAGGAATGCTGACCCCAGATCTCATTCCCACTTATATGATGATGGTAATTTAGACAACAACGATTCAAATATTCTCATGTAATTAATTGCATGTAAATTAATCACCACATAGAGACATGTGTTGCCTATACGCTCCATTTAACTACCTCAGCCGATTAAGTTGGATGACCTTACAAATCTTTAGGTCTCAAGAAAATAAAATTTGAGAATATTCATACATGTGTATGGTTCTAGTATTGTGGTTTTCTATTCTAAGGCCTAATTTCCTGCTACTCCAACTCATAGCTTTGGCCATCTTCCTATATATAGATCGTTCTGAAATTCATTAATTAGGGTCAATATATCTTTTGCAACATATATATTTTTACCAAGTATACCTTCAGCGAATTCTGTTTCTTTCTCTATTTGCATTATTTTCATGTTATAATATAAATCTCATCCATTCTTCAATTTATGTTTTGCAGGATGATGATGGTTACAAGATCTCTTCAACTTTTTGTTTTACTTGTTTGCTCTTTGACCATCGTCACAATTGAATGTGCAAAAATAACCCAAAACCCAAATATATATAATGTAACGAAAACAATAGTTCATAGTGCCGTGTCAAAAGGGGCAGGTTAATTAATATCTTCATTTATATGTACAAGTATAAACTTTGAATTGGAAAATTAAGTAGTGTATATTGAAGAGTTATGTTAACAGTACTTCTTTTGCAGTGTGCTTGGATGGATCACCTCCAGCATACTATTTTGTGCCGGGATTTGGAGAAGGAGCTAAAAACTGGATTATACAACTTTCTGTAAGTCGTATATAAGACGTGTTTAATTCTTCTAATCCCCACTTATTTGAGTAATTTTTTACTATGTCAGACGACGAGCATTATGGGTGTGTTCCGTATGGAGAAAAACATTTTTCAGAAAATGTATTTCAATTTTTTCATCTTCGGTTGGTGAAACATTTTTAAAAAACATATTCTCTAGGAAAATAAGTTTCCAAAAAATAAAAAAAATGACTTCTCTGACATTCCACATTGATTGTCTCCTCCCCACCCTCGAACGCACTTCATCTTCAGTACCCCTGCCCTCTCAACCCCATCCACCCCCATCACCCCAACCCCCATATTATTTGTCTAGATTATATACAAATGTTTTTTGAATAATATTCTTGCGTGCGGACGAACACAAGAAAATAAATAAGAAATCTACTTATTTTCATGAAAAACATTTTCCTTCGTACCGAACACACCTTACAAGTGTGTGTTTTTTTTCCTCTAGCTAGATATAGCATTGTTTGAAAAGTTTATTAATCTTCGAAATTATTGACTTTGTTCATATAGGGAGGAGCATGGTGCAAAAACGTCTCAGACTGCCAAGATCGTTCCAGGGGCGCTAATGGTTCATCAAAATATATGGGTCTACAAAAATTTGAAGGAATTCACAGCAAGAATAAGACTGCAAATCCAGGTGCTCTTGGATTAATATCTCATGAAATTTGAATGAATTGTTTTCTTGAAAAACGAAGATAATGAAACATTTCAAAAATCTAGACATAATTAATGTTGCAGTGGTGCATTATTGTTCACATATCATATGATTATTTTATGTAAAATATGCAGATTTTTACAATTGGAACAAAGTCATTATTGCATACTGTGATGGTGGATCGTTCACAGGAGATGTTGAACACGTTGATCCAGTATGTTTTATTCAAATCTATAATTCTGAATTCCAATTTAAAATATTTATTTTTTGTTGAAAATCGTCTCGAATTATTTTTATCATTCCATACATTTTGCTTTGTTTAGGCTACCAAACTTCATTTTAGAGGGGCAAGGATTTTTACTGCGGTGATGGAGGAGCTGCTAGCAAAAGGATTAAAGAGTGCCAAAAATGTAAGTAAATTTTATTACAATTAAAATAATTGTTTGCGTAATTTCCCTAATGTTTATTATCGCTTTCAACTCTTTTATCTAGATACATGACTTTTTTTTATATAAAATTGATTTCAACACCTAAAGAGTTTAGCAATACTTAATGCTTATCATCGATTTACAATCAGCTAACCTGGATGAGCTCTAGCATCCTTATAATATAACTTTGTTATGGACACGCCCTATATATTTCAAAGTAAAACGCCTAATACTCATACAAAAACAAAGTTCAACCAAAAAGTTAATATCTTTATCGCTGTGTTTGTCTTTTTTTAAATCAGTCCTATGCTAGCAAATATATGGAACAAAAAAGAATAAAGTGCAGATTAATTTCTGGAAAAAGAAATATAGAATCAGATAGAGATCTAATTGTTCTAATATATATAGAACTAGGTTTAGTCTTTTTTCTTACAAAACTATTAATAGCGTTATGTAGTGGGATCTATTTTATATAGATGTATTAATCGTGACTTTAGAATGTAAGGAGTATGTCTAAGACTGAATTATATTATTGGGGTATTTAGTACAGTTTTTTTCTAATTAATTAGTATGTTAAGTTTGTAACTCATAGTTTCATTATTAAAGCAGTTTATAAAAATGTTCTGTATTTCAATATTTATTTTGCTATTGCAGGCTATCCTAGCTGGTAGTTCTGCTGGAGGATATCCAGCAATATTATATTGTGATCGCTTCAGCAGTTTATTGCCAAAGACCTCTAGAGTAAAATGTTTGGTTGATTGTGGCTATTTTGTTCATTTGTAAGATTGTTAACGACTTTACATTGCAAATGACCATTTATTAGCAAATGATATTAAATGATTTATAAGAACTATCATCTAACTTTAATTTGAATATCTAATTTTCTTATAATAGCAAGAATCCTGTGCTCGCAAAACCTTGGCAATCCATATATGGAGGAGTCGCCACTTTACAAGTAAAATCTTGTCCCCTTCTTATAAGTGCTGACAAAGAATTATGTTTCTTTTCAAAAATTCATACGTAGCTTATTTCAGCCGTTTAAATTTATGTGATTCTGTCTTTTCTTTAATTTATTCTAAAATAATCATCTTTTTTTAGATTAGAAAATAATCTAACTTAAATTTTCTATGTTACTCTTAGTGACAAACTTTTATATGTAGCTACACGGATGTTATGATTTAGAAACACAAGGCACACATATGTTTTGACTTTTTAAGACTATAAATTCCAAAGTCATAATTTCCTTCTTAAACTCTATTTCCATTCAAATAAATTCACATAAAAAAGTATCAATGGTTAGTTTTTATCGTGTACACTAATTAGAGGTTATTGTTTCCTAAAACCTCTTTATGTGAGTTGCAGGAATCTGCCAAAACGCTGCCAAAATCATGCACTTCAAAAATGAAACCAGAATTGGTACAAACGGTTCCTTTGATTGATCAGTTGTTTGTTTGAGTCTTTTGCAAATAAATTAATGACCATGAAAATCTTCCAAATTGCTGCAGTGCCTCTATGCAGAGAACATCCAACAATATATCAAGACACCGATCTTTATTTTCATGTCAGCATTTGATAATATCGAGGTAGGTAACTGATAGAATTAATTGCCATCCTTTTTTATTTACTTCAAAAGAGGAAAAACCTTTTGTGATATTTCAAATGCTTTTTTCGCAATCAAAGTCTACTTAATTAGACTAAAGTAACATTTATTATTTAGTGTCTTCTCATAAATGAACTGTACTTTGCAGACACAATATACTTTAAAAGGAAATATATATGATTGCATTGACAAGGGGACATGCACAACAAGTCAGAACAATTACCTGAAAGGTTAGTACACATCGGCTAAACAAAAATAACTTTAGTTCCTCGACAAGATTTTAATATATTTCGAAACATAGATTGAAAGAGAAGTACAAAACATAGATTCTAATATTGTTTAATTTGTTATATATTTCAGAAATGAGGTCCGATTTCCTAAATGCATTACCCAAAGGAAATAATCCTAAACATAGAGGAGTTTTCATAGATGTTGTCCATCATCATACCTGCATTATAAAGAGGTGGACTCCTGAAAGTGGCATCGTGGTTCATAACGTGGTAAGATATTATTTATTTATGTTTGGAAATGCAATTTTAAAATGATGCTTGTTGACTATATTGTTTTAACCATTTGTTTGTTTGTGCAGTCTGCCCCAAAGGCATTTGCTGATTGGTACTTTGATCGGAATTACACCTATTTGATAGATGAACGTGACTTGCCGCTCCGAAATAAACTCTAAAACGTAACTTATCCATCATAGGCTGCCCGATAAGAAGGATAATCTTTTATAGACTTGGGTTTATGTATTCCAAGAAAAAATTATCAAAATTCATTTATGTAAAACTTTCATTCACCGCGATGCTAGCACATCAATTTGACAACTTTCTGATGTATATGTAACTATTGCCATATATACCAAATCCGGTGACAAGGAGGTCCTTTTGACAAAAGTAATAAAAACGTGTCATTTTATAAGCTCCTAATTATATATGGCTATAAGTTTGCAATTTACAAACCATAGCTAACTCTTTATGTTTTCGGTTGTATTTACATACTTTTAAATACAGAGGAATACATGTATCCTAAAAACAGAGTGGAGTAAAAAATAGGCTTTATATTTGGAACAAAACATTTTAAAAAATGGCAAGTCAAATTAAATCAACCATAAATCAAGCATAACGGTTGTTCTTCCAGAATATTTCACGACTCTCTCCCCTATTATTCCATTCGAAACTTTTTGAATTCAAAAATCACAAAACAAAAACTTGCAAACACAGAATAGTGACATTCATTATCAGATTCGAACTTTGCAAAATCTAGAACAAATTCACTCAATAATACAAGAACGAGTGTATTTACAGCGTTTTAGTGAAGATCAGCTGTGAATTTCGATTTTCAATTAGGTATGTTTGAATTTTTGAATGATTTATTTGGTATTAGTTTTCGAATATAAATACTCTGTTTGATACGATCAAAAATTTCGACTGGGGGTGTTATTTAGATCGTTTCACTGTATTTTGAAACGTAAAAAACGGCCAGCATAACAGCTGTTATATGACACTCAGGGATTTAGAACGACCAGAATTGCTTTGTAAATTTCAAAATAGACACAATTGTCTTCAAAGATTATTGTTCATTCGCTAATTTGGTTGCAACAATTGCGAATCAGTTGCGAGTACATACTTGCATAAAAAACATATCAATCAAATATGAAGTTGATGGACACCCTATGCCCATGGAAATACACAACGATATGGGAGTTAGGGTGTATGTTGAGGTTAAGATAGAAAACAAGGGATTCGGGTTGTATCTCATGTGCGATAGTATAACCGATAAGGAAATTGAGGGTTGTGTATCTAGAGAAACTGTCGTTAGAAACAATATGCTTCAACTTGAATACAATGATAATATGTAGGCTATGGATGTAGTTGATTCAAGTGATTTGTCGGGGTCAAACTGTAGTAAGGCTATTGTATTATTCAAAACAACAACTTGATAGTTTCCAACAAGAATAAAAAAGAAGTTGTTGTAGATCAAATTTACAAGGATACGGATACACTAAAGGCCGTTATGGCGAATTATGTAATTCGCAAAAGATTCAATTTTAGGACTGACAGGTCAAATGTCATAAGGTAAGTTTGTTTGTATTTAGTGATATATTTTACAATAGCTGTTTTTTTTTATTCTTTATAATGTCATTGTATTGTATTTGTGAATTTACATTGAAATACACTGTATCTCTGAGATTTTATTGTGTAGATTCATCTGTATTTCTATATACTATATTTAAAATACACAATACATATGGATATCAAATAAATTTTAGATTTGAAAAAGCAATGTATTTAGCATTAGACATGTGTGTGAACATTCATATTGGGGAAATGGATCTTATTGATACAGCAAAATATGTGTGTTTTTGAGATGTACTATATGCATATCTTATTATATTATACATGATCAATAACTTCAACTAAATGTACATGTATTTTTATTTTTATTTTTATTTTTGGTATTTGTAGCCAACCATAAGAGGAAATACACCCCAGGGGATATAGCAGACAATGTTAGAAATGAATTTGGCATTGATGTTTCTTATATGCTGGCCTGGAGGGTTAGAAAAAAGGCTATGAATAAGTTAAGAGGGGAACCAGTAGATTCGTACAAGAAATTACCGGGATACGTGTACATCTTGGATAAAACATATCCCGGATCACTCGTGAGAATGCATAAATCACGTGAAAATGAGTTCTTGTATATGTCTTAGCACTTCAAGCATTCATAAAAGATTTTGAGTGTTGCAGACCAATAGTAGTAGTAGATGGTTCCTACCTTAAAACCACATATAATGGAACATTTGTATCAGCCAGCGTGATAGATGTTGCAGGTAGGTGAAAATATATACTATAACAACCTGCTAGGTCGTTATGGGGAATTTGGCCATTATACCCTTGCTGGTACCTTCCCGAGAATAGAAATGAGCTTAATGGAACTCAAAAAGTTAGAAAACTAAAAATTGAACCTTGTGTTGATTGTGTTGTGCATTGTCTGAAACTTGTCTTCATTTTTGTAGGGGGTGACTTAGTAAATTAAACCTCCGTTGGAAATTCCGAGGTCAAGGGTGAGTCAGTAGCGTGTTTTTATGTAGATGTGCATGTTTATTTTGCATCTGTAGGACCTCGGATTGGTGTTGGGATTTTTGGGTAAATAACTAGTGGAAAAACCAGAGCTACTGGTCAATATGGACCGCTGCAGCGGTGGTGGTACAGCTGTAGCGAGTCCGCCGTAAAGGGGAAGTTGTCGCCACTGCGAGAAGCGGGAAAATTAAATGAGGTCCGCCATAGCAGGATCATTCCGCCATAGCAGGACCATTCCCGTTATAGCGGGACCACCGTAGCGAAACGTCTACCGCTGCAGCTATCGACGGGGGGCAAAATAGTATTTTATATTCCATACTTCTAACCCATTCCCCTCGTAACACCAAAACGGTTCCCAAGAACAATAAGTGGCGATTTTCAAAGGCTAGGGCATTACTCCTCATTGAAGGTAAATTCTAATCTCTACCTAGTTCATTTCCTATTCTTCCTCAAGTTTCATGACTAGCTTAAGGTCCTTGAATAAAAGATTAGAACCCTAGAAATAGTAAACCCTTGGATAACGAATGGGTCGCTGATTTTATTATTGTTTATTCATCTAGGAGTGTAGAGTATCACTTTCTAGGATGATAATTGATTACTTATGGTGAAAATTTCTTATTGAGACTAAGGGTTCTAATAAAAATGGGAACGTTAGCCTAAAAGCTACTCCCTCCATCCCAAAAAGATTGTCCTCTTTTGACTTGGCATAAAGTTTAAGAAATAAAGGAAGATTTTTGAAATGTGTGGTCCAAAATAAGCCTTAGATATTTTTGTGGCTATAATTCATCTAACAAAGTTAAACTGTTTCTAAATATAGAAAAGGGACAATCTTTTTGGGACAGACTAAAAAGGAAAGGAAGGCAATCTTTTTGGGACAGAGAGAGTATTTGAAAGAAGGTGAAATGATTAGAAAACTCATGAATTGGAATAGTATGATGGTTGGGATCTCTTTTCTCAATTGTTTTTTTGTTGAGTAGCTAATCCGACACTCACTTAACATTATGATTTCTAGATTTTGAATGTTCCGAAGCTTTGCGAAAGGGGAAAGTTTACAGAATAATTGCATTGTTCCAGTTTGGTTTTGAGGTAGGTTACGATTTACTTGAGTTAGACTTTGGTTAATTGATTGTATACATAATGAAGTTGATAGGAGAAAGTATGATTTGGTTGGCATGAATTCTAATTATGTGGGCTTGTTTCCATTTCTTCAAATGCCGAAACTTGCGATGGAATTGTTGTGTTTTAAAAAGGAAGGAGTCAATATATACTCTTTTTGTTGATTGAGATGGTTTCACATTCATGTTGTGTTAGGTGAATTTATCTGAGTCTTGTTGTGACTTGTGGCCTAGTGCCTTGTATTCATTAATAATGAAGTTATTGACTGATCGTGTTCCATATTGATTTTTGGACCGGAAATACGTTGAGATTCATGCTGTGATCAGATATAGAGATATAAATATATAAAGGCACATTTGACAGAGGGTGAGGATGTGGCCTAGTTACAGGCTTGTGATCTGAGGTCCGGGGTGAGTGGTACATGGACACCATGGGTCCCTTGCAGGTCATGACTATTTGGAGAAACAATACCATTTAGCATGTGTGTACACGGTTGAGATACTTTCATTATTTTATTGCATTGCAATCGGACTCATGTTACTTCTGTTGTTGGCTGATGACTGAACTTATATCAAATCGGTGATTGATTGATAGTTGGATTTATCTTATTCCTATGTGGGTTGATTCCTATTGATGACATTATTTGATTATATGTTGTTGTGCCTATCTGCCTATCTTATTGATTTTATGAACATATGCGTGATACTAATATTAGTGGGCCTATGATATCTACCGATACATAGTGTTTGTACTGATACTATCTTGCTGCACTTTTTATTTGAGTGTAGATTATGTTCCAGAGACATCTTCCAGACATCATCTCTAGTGTGAGGCCAATCCCCGATTAGATCCAAGGGTGAGCTCTTATCCATGCCATGTCGTCTGAAGATCTCTCTTTGTTGATGTCTATTTTCATTCCAGACATTATTTACGCTTATAGACAATTATCTATTCTTTAGACAATTATGTTTTAGAGTCCTTTTACAATAACATTCGGATCTTTGGGGTGGCAATAGTTAGATTTCCGCACTTTTATTTATTGATGGAATGACTAGATAGTTTTATGATTTAATTCTGGTTATCGATTTATAATTGTTTAAAACGGTTTGATAATTGGGTAAGGGGATGGTTCGCCCACTAGGGGATTTGTGTGGGTGTCACTCATGGCTACTTGGGTCGCGACATATACATACACTTTATACATATGTGTGTGTGTGTGTGTGTGTATGTACACTGTAAATACACACTGCATTATATCTAAATGGAAAATGTTTGAGATGAAGTTTTATTTTTCTAAAATAATGCAACTGTATATGCAGGTAATATACTACCACTGGCGTTTGGTGTGATAGATTCAGAGAATGATCAGTCTTGGATATGGTTCTTTGAGCATTTCAGGGAAGCTTATGGGGTTAGGGAGAACAAGTGTGTTGTATCCGACAGACATGAGAGCATAATAAAGGTTGTGTCCAGAGTGTATCCCACTGTTCCACATTTGCCGTGCATATGGCATCTATGGAAAATGTGACAAAGAGATACAAGTCGAGTGATGTAGTATTGAGTCCTGTGTTCTATGCGATGGCAAAAGCATACACATGGGATGAGTTTGATAAGCTAATGGAGAAGGTTGAGAAGGCTAATATTCGGGTAAAAGAATACTTGGAATTAGCTGTAAGGGAAAAGTGGGCTAGGCTGTATTCACCAGTTAACAGAGGATGGACAATGACATCAAACATAGCCAAATGTATTAATGAAAAACTATTAGTAGCAAGAGTCACGATCCAAACTACCAATCGTGCGGGCACCGACTTTATTATCATTAGTGGGTGAATCCTTACCCATTAACCCTTTAATCACTAGCCAATTTTAACTTCTTTAATCATTTATACTTAAACAGTCACTGAACATGTGAATGAATATATAGTCTACCAAGTCATAAATAATAAATGATACAAGTGCGGAAGTCTAACTATTACATCCCCAGAATCTGAAAGTCATCCTACAAGGACTCTAACCAACAATCTCTAAAGAATGAAGTATATCTCAAATATAATAACTAATAATGTCTGGAATAAAAGTAGACATTTGGAAAGAGAGATCTTCATGTGGCATGGCATGGATAGAAGTTCACCCTTGGATCCGATCAAGCTAACTAGCTTCAAATTAGAGATGTGGTCTGAATGAAATCTCTGGAACAATATCTGCACTCAAAAGGGTGCAGCAAGGTAGTATCAGTACAAACACTATGTACCGGAAAGCGTCATAGGCCGACTAAGATTAGTTCACTCATATAAGTATGAAATCAACAAGATAAACAGATAGGCACTTAAAACTCAAATCCAACTCACAGAATATCTCATAACAGAGTCACAACCTAAGATGAAGCTTCTAAACCACAAGGCTGTCAAGTTTCAATAATCTCACCTAATAATCACGAGTCCAAGTTCCGTCCCTAAGTAGAGTCACTAATCCACAATTTACTCAATCAATGGTCATATTTATATCATAATAGGCATTCAACATTCATACCAAAATCAAAACCAAATGAGCATATCATAATGCAGAATAAAATGTAATGATGTACAATGCAAAATATGATGAAGTGCATGCAATGCACTAGCCAAATACATATTGCACAGACATACTCACTGGTGTCATTGTCCATAAGTCATGACCTGCAGGGGACCCATGGTGTCCATGCACCACTTGTTCCAGATACCTATCGGACCCGAGCCATAAATCCTCCTCTCTTAAAAGAACCTCGGACACGAATCCACATAATGTACCACTGGTTTTCGGAATGAACCTCGTACCACGAGCTCACAAAAAGCATCAAATAGTATTACAAGTTCAATAAGAAAATTATATTAGCTTCTTCACTAATTTCACATCACAATGTATGTCTCCACATATTCCAGTTCATCAATATGTATGGACTATGAACAATTAGCAATATCAATGTCAAACACAAGGCATCATGCCACAAGTCTTACATGAATCCTCACCGAACCATTTCCATCATGTATGTGTGTATGAATGCATAAATGAGTGTAAATAGGGTAAAACAATGCAACAAAATAACAATGAAGGTTCAAGTCACAAAGCCACAAATCATGTCAAGACTTAAATAAATCAGCTCAACCATGAAATGGATCATACCAGCCATCTCAATCAACAAAAGGGTCTATGTTCCCCTTTACTTCCCAACAAAACACGTAAACCTCCCAACTAAGTTTGTATCACCAAGGTGCTACATTTTTCTATATATTATCATCAACAGTAAATCATACATCAAGTTTTCATCTACGTACTGTCATAAGTTTATTTCATAATTCAGGCCTAAACTCATTATCCTTCCTTTTTCTGATAATATGTGTCACAATAAGGGAGAACTAAGTACAACACGACAATTTAGGCAATAAGTCTCATCACAATAACAGGGCAACTAGCCACCATCAAAAAAAATAAATCTAATAGAAATCCATCCTGAATCGCCACAGTATGAGTAAAACTACACCTCATATTTCAGTACATAAAGTAATGGCGATGAGCCCACAAAATTAGAAGTCATACCGTCCTAGCTAATATCCAACCAAAACACCGTGTCCGAAGACTGAATCATGCTTTCTCCCGTCAATGCTACACATCGCTAATCAAAGTCTAACTAAAGAAAACTGTAACCTACGTCGAATGTAGAACAGGAGCCACGAACTACTCCACACGAGCCTTCTATTTTTGAAGCATCTCATAACGGTCAAAGTCTAACAATATGATGCTAAGTAAGCAACAAACCATGTATTTAAACAAGAAAAACAATTGGGTAAGAAGACCCACTTACTTCTACCCTTTTCAATGGATGAAACCATCCTTTAATGGTGAATTTATCACAACTTCTATCTCTACAATCATTAACCTTCAATTCATGTGTTTCTAATCATTTTACCCCTTTCAAATAGATTTTAGGACAAAATTTTCATTTTTATTAGAAACCTAAGTCTCAACATTTTTCAACCGTAAGAAATCAAATTTCCTTCCTAGAAAGTGATAATCTATACTCCTAGATGATTAGTCAACAACAAAATCAACAACCCACCAATTATTTAAGCGTTTACTAATTCTAGGTTTCTAGGATTTTCACCCACCATTGATGGACCTTAAAATAATCATGAAACTTGAAGAAGAAAGGGAAAGGAACAAACAAAGTTGGGGACTTACCCTCCAAGATGCTTTCACCAAAGAATGGAATGAAGTTTGCCTCTTTCTCTCTTGAAAACTGACTTTGGGGTCTTGTAGGTAATGGTTCGGAGTTGAGGTATAAAAATAGGGCTTTCTGCCCCCGTCGGTCACTGCACCGGTCAGTGGGTCACTACAGCGGACCTGCTATAGAAGCCATGGGTCCGCTACAGCGGACCTACTGGAACAGCCCGAACGAAAAAGATCATAACTCCCTCATACGGAGGCGAAACGCGACGATTCTTTTTGCTATAGCTTTGTAATTATGATACGGAACCTCATACAAAAAAAAGGTCATTTGATCAATCTGGACCCCTTTCTATCCAAAGACCTACGGCGAAAACATCGAATGCAAGCGCGACAAACCCAAACCCACTTGAAACTCTTCGGAACCTCACCAAAACTTGTGGACAAGTTAAAAATCATCATATTAACTTGTTGGAACTTCCAAAACATTGACACGGGGTCATCCTAACCCGACGTTGACTGTGGTCAACTCTAACTCGTTAACTTAACTTGCAGGACATATCATAGGGAAGTCTTCAAGGCCAGTGGACGGCCATTCTCACCTTGGAAACTCGAGAGAAAACTAAAGCGTCGATCAGCCACAGGTCATGGAAGTGGATCTGACCAGATACTCTACATTCGTAAAAGAGTACAGTAAGTGCAGGTCAGTACAAACAACAGTACTGGTAGGCATCATCGGCCAACTGAGCATAGCTAACACAATTCATATAATAAAGAGGATAAGCTAATAAACCAGCAAGAATAAGACAATGCAATCAATTCCAAATATCCGTCATCACCTATGTAAAACATCTAATCCTAAATGTGCCAAGTCCGAATATACCCAATCCAATTCCAAATCACAATACAATACCAAAACATCTCAAATCAAATCACAATGTAATGCAATGCAATAATGGTATGAATGCGATGCAATGCCATGCAAATTCGGTGTACATATGTACTACGGACGGAAATATCGACGTGTCGGTAGCACAACCCAACCTGACTCGCGAAGTCTAAATGCCACCCATCCCGGATCTTTTCCCAATAGACAGATGGGACCCCGGATCTTTGCCCACTAGGAGTTCTCACCAGCACCACCTGGGGGGACCCGCGGCATCCATGCACTAACAACGATTCAGGAACTAACATCGGATATCGACCATGCAACAACGATTTCGGAATTGATCATCGGCCATCTTACGTCACTCAAGTAAAAGAGTTTATCAAATATCAATTTCACTCAATCAACGATTCCGGGATGAACATCGACCATCTCATATAACTCAAGTAAAATTGAGTCTAACTCATCAGGTATTCATCAAATATCATCAATATCTCAACAGTGTATCATGAAAATGAGAATGCGTGTAATGCATGAATCACATCAATAATTATGCTCAATATCACAAGTACTAACAGTGGGTACGCCAATAATATATCTGAATCATAAATACCAACAGTGGGTATGCCAATAATATAACCGAATCACAAGTACCAATAGTGGGATGCCAATAATATAACCAAATCACAAATACCAACAGTGGGTATGCCAATAATATAATCGAAGCACAAGTACCAACAGTGGGTATGCTAATAATATAACTGAATCACAAGTACCAACAAAGGGTACGCCAACAACATATCCAAGTACAAATACTAACAGCGGCATGTCAATTATATCACAATCAAGATGATAAAACAAAATCCAATATCTACCAACTACTCATGGTATCAAGCCGACACAACGGAACAATCAAAGCACACGTAACGGGGTGGCTAGTCCCAACACACAACAGGTCCCAACCTAAGGTAATATCCAACCCGACTTCATACCTGAAGGTCCATATGTTTGTCTCCAACAATATAATCTAAATATGTGCTTCTCTATACAAAGTCTCGCCAAGAGTATGCCATAACCTACCTGGATGGCTAAACCGCAACACCAACAACTCACTCATTTGCCTTGCTTTTCCGCTGAACCTCAGAACCAAAGTAGTCTAAGCATAATCGAATTCTAGATTAGAAATCATAAAGAATGATACTAATATTGCTACTACTCAAATTAGGTCAATTCTATCCCTAAAAATTGGGGAAACAGGCCCAAAGGGCAAAACAAAAAATTCGGAAGCAAAATACCAAATTAACTACTGGGTGATCATAACCCAACCACTAATTGCTGATTTCACTCAAAGATTAGCCTAATTACTAATTTCAAGCAAAACCCCCCAAATTAGGTATAAACCCTAAGTCTCTGATTCTGAAATTCAACGCTAAAAGTGGAAGATATATGGTTAATAAGCTTAGATTAGTCAAAATTTAACATAAACATCATCAATTTCCTCATACATGAGCCTAAGGAAAAATTCATCAAAACCCTCCTTCAAATTCCATCACTAAGGGAATGTTAAAGGGAAGGGGAAGATCTAAGATGATTGTGATTAAGGAAGAGTAAAGGATTAGAAAAGATTTACCTCCAAGAATGTCTCCAAAATATCTCCAAGAACTGTTCCCCAAAGCTCTAATTTCGAAATGGGAAATAATGAGGGTCAAACGCTTATTTAAATCACACTTAATGAAATTACCTGACCCGTCACAGCCATGACGATAACAGTGCCGCTACAGCGGCGCCGCTACAGCGGCGCCGCTACAGTGCCTGGGATGCCGCCATAGCGGTATGGCCAACACTACACATGGCCGCCCCAGCGGCCGGGCACCAGGTACTAGAATCCCTCTAATTTTTCTAAGTCTTAAATGTAAATGTCGGGCCATTCCCGAGGCCATCTGCTCATAAACCATACACATATACCCATACAAAAATAAGCTACGAACGCGCTCGCGGCCTCGGAATTCCCACGGAGGTCTCATTGACCGAGTTAATGTCTGATGCCTTGATTCCAATTTCCCAACCCAAGTCTCGAAATACATCCGAGTGCATTGGGAACTAAACCAAATAAACACACAAGTTCTAAACGACCATCCGGATCACTCGAAATCGGTGGAATTATGAAAAAGATTCATTTACCCAAAAGTCAACTTTGGGTCAATCATTTTTCGCTTTAAGTCTATATTTCACAAAAGTTGCCCAAATTCAATCTAGACACCTCGGGAAGCGTGCCAACGATCCCCCGGGGTCAAAAGTTAGCTCATCAATGCTCGCGAACGGGTAGCTCATCAATGCTCAGGAAAGGGCGAAAATGTTGAAAAGACTATAATGACCAAACAAGTCGTTACATCAGATACCAATTGAACCGTCGCTCCTCCTCGAGCAAAGAAAAGAAGGAAGGCAGAGAAGTACCTGGATCAGTGAACAACTGGGGGTATCAGCTATGCATGTCGGACTCGATCTCCCAGGTAGCCTCCTCAACAGGACGATGTTTCCATTCACCTTCAGAGAAGAAATTTCCTTTGACCTCAACTTTTGAACTTGTCTATTCAATATCGCGATAGGCTCCTCCTTATAAGTCAAATTCTCATCAAGCAATATAGAATCCTAACAGACAATGTAGGTACTATCGGCATGGTACTTCTTCAGCATTGAGACATGAAAAATCGGGTGAACTCCCCCCAAGCCTGGCGGTAATGCCAACTCATGAGCTACATCACTGATACAGTCCACAATCCCAGATGGACCAATATACCTAGGGCTCAACTTGCCCCTCTTACCAAACCTCATAACACCCTTTATGGGTGAAACCTTCAACAGAACCTTGTCACCAATAGGAAATTTCAAATCCTGGACCTTCTGGTCCACATACATCTTTTGCCGACTCTGAGCTGCCAAAAGCTTGGCCCAAATAACTCTCACTCTATCAAGGGACTCTCTCAATAGATCCGTGCTCCAAGGTCGAGTCTCGAACCCATCAAACCAACCAATCGGAGATCTACATCTCCTGTCATATAAGGCCTCAAAAGGCGCCATGCCAATACTCGAATGATAATTGTTGTTGTACGCAAACTCTACCAATGGTAAGTGTTGATCCCAATGACCACCAAAATCAATAACACATGCTCTCAACATGTCCTCGAGCACCTGAATATTCCGCTCAAACTGGCCATCGGTCTGGGGATGAAAAGCTGTACTAAGGTCCATCAGGTACCCAACTCCTCATAAAATGCCCTCCAGAATTGGGAAGTGAAGATAGTACCCGGATCAGATACCACAGAAATAGGGACCCCATGTAATCTCACAATATCCCGAATGTACATCTTAGTTAACTTCTCCATGGTATAGAAAACCTAAACTGGAACGAAGTGAGCGGCCTTAGTCAACTGATCCACTATCACCCAAATAGAATCAAACTTGCCAAGGGTCTTTAGAAGACCCGAGATGAAATTCATGGTAATCCTCTCCCACTTCCACTTGGGAATAGGCATCCTCTGAAGCACCCCACCAAGTCCCCAGTGCTCATACTTTACCTGCTGACAATTTCCACACTTAGCCACAAAATTAACTATATCTCTCTTCATACGACACCAGACAATAGTGTTGTCTCAAATCGCGGTACATTTTAGTCACCCCTGGATGAATGGAATAGCGTGAGCTATGGGCCTCAGATAAGATCAACTGAATCAGATCACCAACACGAGGAACACACGCGTGTCCTTTAATCCTCAGATTCACGGCCTCCTTAGCCTCAACTCTCAAAACCCTATCTCGGATCTTGCTCAACAAATCATTCTAAACAAAGCATTCTCAAACTGATGAGCCCTGATCCGATCCAATAAAGATGACCTCGCCTCTATGCACGCCAAAATCCTGCCCGGGGTGAGATATCAAGATGGACGAAACTGTTGGCCAGAGTCTAAACCTCCATGGCCAATGAACGCTCGAAAATAATTAATCGAGCTAAGCTCCCCATACTCACTACCTTGCGACTCAAGGCATCAGCCACCATATTGGCTTTCCCGAGATGATACATAACAAAAATGTCATAGTCTTTCAGGAGCTCCATCCATCAGCACTGCCTGGAATTAAGATCTCTCTGAGTAAACACATGTTGAAGACTACGGTGAGCGGTGAAAACCTCACAATGAACATCATACAAATAGTGCCTCCAAAGCTTCAAAGCGAAGACTACGACTAACAACTCCAAATCATGGGTAGCGTAATTCTTTTCATGAACCTTTAACTGACGGGAAGCATAAGCTATCACTCTACCCTCTTGCATCAATACTGCACCCAAACCCATACGAGAAGCATCACAATATACAGCAAAATCCTTACCTTCCACCGGTAAGGCGAGGATCGGGATTGTAGTAAAAAAAAAGCTTGAGCTTTTGAAAGCTCTCCTCACAATCATCCGTCCACTGAAAGGGAACATCCTTCTAAGTCAATCTGGTCAAGGATGAAGCAATGGCAACAAAACCCTTCACAAAGCGATGGTAATAACTGGCCAAACTCACGAAACTATGAATCTCAGTAACCATAGTAGGCCTCGTCCAACCCCTCATAGCCTTAATCTTCTGTTGATCAACCATAATCCCCTCCTTGGACACCACATGGCCCAAGAATGCTACAGATTCCAATCAGAACGCACACTTAGAAAATTTAGCAAACAAGCTATGTTTCTTCAACAACCCAAGAACGGTACAAAGATGGCTCTCATGCTTCTCTCTACTTTTGGAATACACCAAGATGTCATCGACAAACACAATCACAAAGGAATCAAGAAATGGTCTAAAGATGTCGTTCATCAAGGTCATAAATGCAGCTGGGGCATTGGTAAGCCAAAAAGACATCACTAGAAACTCATAGTGGCCATATCTCATCTGAAATGCTGTATTCGGAATATCCTCCGCCCTGATCTTCAACTAATATAGCCAGAACGCAAATCAATCTTTGAAAACACCGAAGCACCCTGAAGCTGGTCAAACAGGTCATCAATACGAGGCATAAGGCAATTGTTCCTAATAGTGACCTCGTTCAACTATCGGTAATTAATACACATCCTCAAGGTCCCATCTTTCTTCTTCACGAACAACACAGGACCACCTCAAGGGGAGATGCTAGGTCTAATGAGCGCCTTGCTCAATAAATCTTGTAACTGTTCCTTAAGCTCCCTCAACTCGGCAGGTGCCATCCGATATAGTGGAATGGAAATGGGACGAGTGCCTGGGTCTACATCGATACAGAAATCAATGTCCCGATAGGGTGGCATACCCAACAGATTCAATGGGAATACCTCCTCGAACTCGCTCACAATAGGGATAGACTCAAGAGGTGGAGATGTAACAGTGGTATCCCGAACATGCGCCAAATACGCTAAACACCCCCTACTTGCTAACTTTTTCACCCAAAGAAAGGAAATGATCTTCTTCGGAGCGAGTCTCGGAGGACCTCTCCACTAAGGCCAAGTAATGCCCGGCATGGATAAGGTGACTATCTTGGAGTGACAGTCCAAGATCGCATGCTAAGGAGAAAAACAGGACATACCCAATATTATATCAAAGTCCACCATATCAAGGATCATCAAATCTACCAAAGTGTCATACCCCATAAAAGTAACCAAACAAGATCGTTAGACTCGATCAACAACCATAAAATCTCCGACCGGAGTAGACACATGAACAGGTATATCTATGCTATCACAAGGCAAATCCCAACCAACAGCATGAAATGCAGATACGTACGAATAAATAGATCCAGGATCAAATAACATAGACGCTGCTCTATGACGGACAGAAATGGTACTTGAGATCACAACATCTGAGGCCTCTGTCTCGGGCCTACCAGGAAATGAGTAACAATAGGATCCACCACGCCCATTCTGAGATCCCCTCAAGTACTCTGAGTACCACCTCTAGTTGGCTGGGACCCACCTCTAGAACCATGGAAAGTACCGCGGCCTGACTGAGCACCACCTCTCTGAGAAGTCCCACCTCGACCACTAGATGATACAGGAGTCCTCGGCGGCTGATAATCCCACCTAGGTCGGAGACATCTCCTGGAAACATGCCCAACCTCTCCACAAGAATAACAGGTAAGAGGAGTCGAGTGCTGAAACACGAAAGCTGAAGACCCGAATGAAACAGCCCTATCCACTGGTCTGGAGACCGAACTCTCCGGAGCTCTCTGCCCAGGTGGCTCACTAGAGGAAGCTGGAAACGCTGAATGCACAGGACGATCGGAATAGGGCTGAGGTTGCCTCGAAAACTGAACGGCGCCCCTCGAACCAGAACCGCCAAAACTGCTAGTCTGGCATAGCCGCTTGTCACCACCACCAAAAGGACGGGCCTTAGCGCCCTCAACCATAGAAGCATGCTCAATAATGGACTGGAAAGAAGCCCCCATAGACTATATCTGAAGACAAGAAATCTGTAGAGAGCCCACCAGTCCTCCAGCGAAGCGCCTGAACCTATCGGCCTCAGTAGGGATCAACGGAGTAGAATAACGAGCCAGTTAAAGAAAACGGGTCACATAGGACTCCAAAGACATGCCCCTCTGCTCAAGGTGTAAAATCTTCTCCCTACTTGCCTCTCTCAAAGACTGGGATACATATTTCTCAAGGAAGGCCCGGTAGAACTGAATCCAAGTCAATGGAGGAGAACCCTCTGGTTTGCACGTCACGAAATACCTCCTCCACGTTTTTGCGTCGCCGTGAAACTGGTAGGATACATAATCAATGTCGTGGGTCTCCACTATCCCCATACGATACAGTAACTCACGCATATCAAGAATAAACTCATAGGCATCCTCAGACGAAGTGCTAGAGAACCTCGGTGGCTCTAACTTCTTGAACCTCCCAATCAGGTCCTGATCAGCAGCAGTCATAACAGCACCCTCTATGAGCCTAATATCCTTGCCAGGGGCGGGTATCGCATCAATGCGAGGAGCCATAGCTGCTGCGGGATGTGCTGCCCGCGTAGGCCCCTGCTCAGGGATCTGCGCCCCAACCCTAGTCTGTGAACTCCCGCCGGGAGTAGTAATACTGGCGGACGCCTGCTGGGTATCAAGCTAAAGTAGAATCCTGGCCATAGTGTCATGCATAGCCTGGTCAGAAGTAACCTCACGCTGTATCCGTGTAGGGGCCACGCCATTCTCTGCGGGCTGGTCTCTACCTGGCCAATACTCGAGCTCGGGAGATGGAGACCTCTCTCGTCGCTAGCCCATCGTAGGAGTTTTGCCCCTAGCTGGGGTGGCCCCACGACCTCTCGCTCTGCCGCGTCCCCTGACTGTAGCGCGCCCTCTGGTGATAACCATAGCTGCGGACTTTGGCACCTGACCTCGGGCCATCATTGCTCGAGTCCTCACCCTCTGTGAGAGAAGAGAATAGAGTTAGATGCCAATTTGATCTTTCTAGATACCAAATTGAACGAGTAGTACGAACAATGAAAAGAAAGTGAGATTTCCTAAATGCCCAGTAGCCTCTTGTAGATAAGTACAAAGCTCATCGTACCGATCCATGAGACTCTACTAGACACACTCTTATATTAAAGACCGGGTAACCTAGGGCTCTGATACCAATTTTGTCACGACCTATTTTGCCTAAGTGGTGCAGGCACTTACCTTCCTACCTCGGTAAGCAAACCCTCAACCCAACAATGAATAAATACATAAAAGAATAAAATTAAGTAGCGGAATAGAACAAATATGTAAGTCTCACGATATATATATATATATATAAGAGTAGTAGAAAGGGCGGAATGACAATAAACACTCCCAGGGTCTATTCTGAATAATACAAGAGAATCTAAGGGAACTAATACAATCTCGAATATTAATACATAAAATATCTATGTCGCTGAAATAAAATAGGACATATGATAGAGAAGTCTTCAAGGTCAGCGGACGACCATGCTCACCCTAGAAACTCTAGAGAAAGCTGAAGCGTCGATCAGCCACGGGTCACGGAAGTGGATCCGACTTGATACTCTGCATTCATAAAAGAATACAGCAAGTGCAGGTCAGTACAAACAACAGTACTGGTAGGCATCATCGTCCGACTAAGCATAGCTAACACAATTCAGATAATAAAGCGGATAAGCTAATAAACCAACAAGAATAAGAAAAAGCAATCAATTCTAAATATTCGTTATCACCTATGTAAAGCATTTAATCCCAAATATGCCAAGTCCGAATATACCCAATTCAATTTCAAATCACAATACAACACCAAAACATCTCAAATCAACTCACAATGCAATAATGGTATGAATGTGATGCAATGTCATGCAAATGCGGTGTACACATGTACTCCGGACGAAAATATCGACGTCTCGGTAGCACAACCCAGCGTGACTCGTAAAATCAAAGTGCCACCCATCTCAGATCTTTGTCCAACAGACAGACGAAACCCCTGATCTTTACCCACGAGGGGTTCTCACCGGCACCACCCTGAGGGGGACCCGCAGCGTCCATGCACTAACAACGATTCTGGAACTAACATCAAATATCGGCCATGCAACAATGATTCTGAAATTTATCATTGGACATCGCCCATATCACATCACTCAAGTAAAAGAGTTTATCAAATATCAACTTCACTCAATCAACAATTCCAGGGTGAACATCGGACATCGGCCAGCTCGCGTCGCTCCAGTAAAATTGAGTCCAACTCATCAAGTATTCATCAAATATCATCAATATCTTAATAGTGTATCACGAAAATGAGAGTGCGTGCAATGCATGAATCACATCAATAATTATGCTCAATATCACAAGTACCAACAGTGGGTACGTCAACAATATATCCAAATCACAAATACCAATAGTGGGTATGCCAATAATATGACCGAATCACAAGTACCAATAGTGGATATGCCAATAATATAACCGAATCACAAATACCAAAAGTGGGTATGCCAATAATATAACCGAATCACAAGTACCAACAGTGGGTATGCCAATAATATAACTGAATCACAAGTACCAACAAAGGGTATGCCAACAACATATCCAAGTACAAATACCAACAGTGGTATGTCAGTTGATTCAAGTACCAACAAATGGTACGCCAACAACATATCCAAGTACAAATACCAACAGTGTTATGTCAGTTATATCACAATCAAGATGATAAAATAGAATCCAATATCTACCAACTACACATGGCATCAAACTTGCACAATGGAACAATCAAAGCACATGTAAAGGGGTGGCTAGTCCCAACACACAACATGACCTAACCTAAGATAATATCTAACCCGACTTCATACCCGAAGGTCTGCAAGCTGTCTCCGACAATATAATCTAAATATGTACTTCTCTATACGAAGTCTCACCAAGAGTAAGCCATAACCTACTTGGATGGCCGAACCGCAGCACCAACAACTCACTCATTTGCCTTGCCTTTCCGCTGAACCTCAGAACCAAAGTAGTCTAAGCATAATCGAATTCTAGATTAGAAATCATGAAGAATGATACTAATATTGCTACTACTCAAATTAGGTCAATTCTATCCCTAAAAATTGGGGAAACAGGCCCAAAGGGCAAAACAAAAAATTCGGAAGCAAAATACCAAATTAAGTACTGGGTGATCATAACCCAACCACTAATTGCTGATTTCACTCAAAGATTAGCCTAATTACTGATTTCAAGCAAAACCCCCCAAATTAGGTATAAGTGGAAGATATATGGTTAATAAGCTTAGATTAGTCAAAATTTAACATAAACATCATCAATTTCCTCATACATGAGCCTAAGGAAAAATTCATCAAAACCCTCCTTCAAATTCCATCACCAACGGAGTATTAAAGGGAAGGGACAAATCTAAGATTATTGTGATTAAGGAAGAGTAAAGGATTAGCAAAGATTTACCTCTAAGAATGTCTCCAAAATATCTCCAAGAATTGTTCCCCAAAGCTCTAATTTCGAAATGGGAAATAATGAGGGTCTAAGGCTTATTCAAATCACACTTAATGAAATTACCTGACCTGTCACCGCCACGACATTAACGGTGGCGCTATAGCAATGTCGCTAGGGCGCCTGGGATGCCGCAACAGCGGTATGTACAACACTACACATGGCAGCCCTAGCGGCCAACACACCGCAACAGCGGTGCCTCCGTATCGAGCACCAGGTACTAGAATCCCTCTAATTTTTCTAAGTCTTAAACCAAAATCCCGTGCCATTCTTGACGCCATCTGCTCATAAACCATACACACAGACCCACACAAAAATATGCTACGAACGCGCCCGTGGCCTCATAATTCCCAACAAATGTCTCATTGACCGAGTCAATGTCCGATACCTCGATTCTAATTTCCCAACCCAAGTCTGTCACGACCCGACTCGGGGCCGCGACGAGCACCCGGTGTTAACCCACCCGAGCACCCTCTTAGCTTACTCTTATACTTACATCTAGGTAAGCCACATAATTATATATGCATTTCCATTCATTCGTCAACTAGTCCCATCTGGACAACAACCCATTTATATCATCGTAGGCATTTATGCCACATCAATGTACATGGTCCCACGTGGCTGACAAAATGACATACAAAATATAGGCTGACAAGGTCGGACATATCTAACCATATACACGTGACTACGAGCCTCTAAGAAGAGTATAACATATCACATGAGCGAGACAGGACCCCGTTATGCCTATAATTACATACACAAAAGAATAAGTACCCAAAAGCTACGGCTCTGAAAGAAATAGAGCTCTGCTATACAATCTCTGAATAAGCAGCTATGGATCAAGTCTGTCTCCCTGTGCACCTGCGGGCATGACGCAGCGTCCACAATAAAAGGACGTCAGTGCGAAGAATGTACTGAGTATGTAAAGCATGATCAACATCGATATATAAGCATAATGAACAACATATGAAATAGCATAGGAGGGGAGACAATAATATCATCGTCATAGTACTTACCTGCCTTTCGTAGGACTTTCCATTTTTCATACGTATTAGTACACCTACGTCATCATCCGTAATCCATATTATTACTCGTACCATACTTGTGCTCATATTCGTATACATGTCCTTATTCGTATTCTTATACATAGTCTTATCACATTCATATTCATATTATATACATAGTCATTTCATATACATAGCATTTACATAGCATACCCGACCTCATAGGATCGGTGTTTCATACATACTTGGCCAACCAAGGCTCAAGGTTACTCATACCTGGCCCTACTAAGGCTTCAGGGTTATCCGTACCATCTGCAGAGGTGTGCGCGCGTTTCGTAATCGTATACATACTTTATACATATATCCTACCCAGCGTTATAAGCTCGGGGTGTCATTATAGCCTTTCATAGGCACATATAAGTATAATAGCCGGTAGGCACCTTTAACATCATTATTATTATTATCGTCATCACTATCTTCGTCATTATTGCTACATCCATATCTTAGTCTTACTCGTCATATGAGGGGCGTAGTACAATCGTAGTACATGTTAAGGATCGTGAGCTTATGAGCTCGGAGTGTCAATCACTTGAATACAACATACTCGTATAGAGGAATTAGAAATCTGTCCAAGAACCATGCCTTATGAAAGAAGGGTTAGCCTTACATACCTTTTCGTCGGACTATTCTACACTTGCACGTTCCCTTCCAATGCTAGCGTCTATACCTTCATTAATATCATAACAATGGCCATTAGTCATTCGCATCATCCACATTATCTAGATTTCTCAATTTGCTTCTAATTCTCCCATATTTATGGTCATGACCTCCAACTTCGTCCATTCGTCTAAAGTGTCTAGTTCATGATCTTAGTACCATTTATAATACATTCATATCGTAACACAACAACATTCATAATTCAATTCAAACTATTCCTCAAAATGTCACTATTCACCATTCATGACCTAGTTGACCACATTTTCTACAATCCATGTATTTTAATTCTCCAATACCTTAAACATCATGTAAAAATCATGAATCTTACCTTAGAAGTTGTAGGAACAAGCTTTGGTTGATAATACTCCTCTTTGAGCAAAACCCTAGTTTTTCTCCATTTGGATTTCTTGACTTGGATGATCCTTGATGATTCCCTTATTCTTGGTTCACTTGTCTTAATGTTATTGATGGCTTATAATCCTTGAAAACTCATATAATAAATGTAGAGAGATGATTCTAGAGAGAAGTGGTGTAATGTGGAAATGAAATAAAACAAGTCTTGATCCTCATATTTAATGAATTGACAAATCTGTGCTGGGTGAACAGTGGTCGTCCATGGAGGTTTACGGCCCGTATTCCACTATACGGCTCGTCCTCCATGGGCATATTTAACCATTTCCAGAACCAGAAGCTGGGCTGCCTGCATGGTGGTTTACGACCATGGTTTACGGGCCGTAAATCACTTTACGGTCCGTCCACCAGGTCGTATTTAACCATTTCCTCGGCTGGCAGAAAGTTGAAACCTTGCATGGCAGTTTACGACTGCCAGTTTACGGACCGTATTGCACTTTACGGTCCGTATTTTGCAATTTACGACCACTGGGCAGTTGCAATTCTGCAACTTCCCATATTTCTTAGACTTCTCATTTTAATCACCCCCGTCCATTTACGCACATTGCTCATGAAACATTATACACTCGCACTCCTCGCACACATCACTAGTTCATTCTCTTGCGTACCAACGGAAAATTTTCCGAGGTGTAACATTCTCCCCCCCTTAAGAACATTCGTCCTCGAATGTTAAAGTCTTCGGGGATACTAAAAAAATTTCGCCAGAGTTTCCCCTACATTATGGCACTGCCATCCTGCCATAACAGCCCATAATATCGATGCCACACAGGGCCACTACATAATAACATAAAAATTGGCCACACACGACCCAAAAGCATAAAAGGAAAACATGCATACCTTATGATCTCGACGTCTCATTTTGTACTTCTTCCAAGGGCTGAAATAGATGTTGGTATTTGGATCGCATACTCTCTTCTGCTTCCCACGTCATTTCCTCTCGATTGTTGTTCCTCCATAAGACCTTAACTGAGGCCACTTCTTTGTTTCTAAGTCTCCGTACTTGCCTATCTAGTATGGCAATGGGTATCTCTTCATAAGTCAATTCCTCTGTCACTTGCACATCATTCACTGGGACGATCCTAGTAGGATCTCCAATACATTTCCGAAGCATCAAAACATGAAATACTGGATGAACTGACTCCAAGTCCGGAGGTAGATTTAACTCATAGGGCACTTTGCCTATCTTGCGTACGATTTCGTATGGCCCAATATACCGGGGACTGAGCTTCCCCTTTTTGCCAAATCTCATTACGCCCTTCATCGGCGACACTTTCAAGAATACCCAATCCTTCACTTCGAACTCTAAGTCTCTTCGACGATTATCCGCATAGGACTTTTGACGACTTTGAGTCGCTAGCAACCGATCTTGTATGAGCTTAACTTTCTCTATTGCTTGCTGGACCAAGTCTGGCCCTATCAACTTAGTTTCTCCGGTTTCAAACCACCCAATTAGGGATCTACACTTTCGCCCATATAGAGCTTCATACGGTGCCATTTGAATGCTAGAATGATAATTGTTATTGTAAGCAAACTCAATGAGTGGCAAATGATCATCCCAATTTCCTCCAAAATCTAACATACATGCTCGGAACATATCTTCAAGAGTCTGAATGGTACGTTCGGCCTGCCCATCGGTCTGTGGGTGAAATGCCATGCTAAGGCGCACTTGGGTCCCTAGACCCTCTTAGAACGATCTCCAAAACTTGGCTATAAACTGGGTCCCTCTATCGGAGATAATAGATACTGGAACGCCATGGAGTTTCACTATCTCTTTAAGATAAAGCTTTGCATAATCTTCTGCCACATAGGTCGTCCTGACCGGTAAGAAATGAGCTGACTTTGTGAGTCTATCCACAATCACCCATATGGAATCATACTTACGTCGAGAACGGGGTAACCCTGTAATGAAATCCATATTAATCACTTCCCACTTCCAAGTTGGGATTTCTATAGCTTGCAATAATCCACCCGGCTTTTGGTGTTCAATCTTCACTTGTTGGCAATTAGGACACTGAGCTACGAATTCCGCTATATCTTTCTTCATTCCATTCCACCAGTATATAGACTTAAGATCATGATACATTTTCATCGCTCTGGGGTGAACGGAGTAACGGGAACAATGAGCTTCCCTCAATATTTGGTGACGTATACCTACCACATCGGGAACCCATAACCTGCCTCGACATCGGAGAACTCCGTCTTCCGAAATATCAAATGATGACTCCTCCTTCTGAGGGAGTGTATCTCTGTACTGCATTAGCATGGGATCCTCATATTGTCGCTCTTTTACTTCCGCTACTAGCGATGAAACTGCTGAATTCTGAATAGTAGCTCCGCTGCTACCCGAGTCCACTACTCGGACTCCTAGGCTCGCTAACTGTTGAAGCTCACGGGCCATCTCTTTCTTTTCTGGTCGTACATCACTTAGACATCCCACGGATCTGCAGCTAAGAGCGTCAGCCACAACGTTAGCCTTTCCGGGGTAATACAAGATATCAACATCGTAATCCTTTAGCAACTCCAACCATCGTCGTTGTCACAAATTCAACTCTTTCTGCTTGAAGATATACTGAAGGCTCTTATGATCTGTATAAACATCCACATGGACACCATATAAATAATGTCGCCATATCTTTAAAGCATGGACCACTGCGGCCAATTCTAAATCGTGGGTTGAATAGTTCTGTTCATGTTTCTGTAATTGTCTAGAAGCATACGCAATCACCTTACCATTTTGCATCAATACACAGCCTAGCCCGACGCCTGAAGCATCACAATAAATAACATATCCTTCCAATCCCTCTGGAAGTGTCAAGACGGGGGTTGAAGTCAATCGGTCTTTCAACTCTTGGAAACTACGCTCGCAAGCATCTGTCCATTGAAACTTAGCTGACTTCTGAGTCAACTTGGTGAGTGGCGCAGAAATAGAAGAAAAACCCTCAACAAATCTTCTGTAATAACCTGCTAAGCCCAAAAAGCTACGAACCTCTTTAGGAGTCGTGGGCCTTGGCCAAGTCTTCACGGCTTCGATCTTTTGTCTATCCACTCGAATACCATCGGCTACAACGATATGGCCCAGAAATGATACTAAGTTCAACCAAAACTCACACTTGGAGAATTTTGCAAACAACTCTCGAGCTCGAAGAACTCCAAGGACAATTCGCAAATGATCCGCATGCTCGTCCTCGGATCTAGAATACACTAAGATGTCGTCGATGAATACAATTACAAATAGATCCAGAAAATGTCTGAATACATTGTTCATTAGGTCCATAAACACTGCCGGGGCATTAGTTAACCCAAACGACATCACTCGAAACTCGAAGTGACCGTATCTTGTTCTGAAGGCCGTCTTAGGGATATCTCTTTCCCTGACTCTCACTTGATGATACCCAGACCTCAAATCAATCTTCAAAACCACTTGGCACCTTGCAATTGATCAAATAAGTCATCGATCCTCGGGAGAGGATACTTGTTCTTAATCGTCACTTTATTTAACCATTTCCTCGGCTGGCAGAAAGTGGAAACCTTGCATGGCAGTTTACGACTGCCAGTTTACGGACCGTATTGCACTTTACGGTCCGTATTTTGCAATTTACGACCACTGGGCAGTTGCAATTCTGTAACTTCCCATATTTCTTAGACTTCTCATTTTAATCACCCCCGTCCATTTACGCACATTGCTCATGAAACATTATACACTCACACTCCTCGCACACATCACTAGTTCATTCTCTTGCGTACCAACGAAAAAATTTCGAGGTGTAACAAAGTCCCAAAATGGACCCGAGTGCTTTGCGAACCGAACCAAATACACACACAAGTTCTAAATGACCATTTGGACCTCTTGAAATTGACGAAATTCCGAAAAAGGTTCGTTTACCCAAAAGTCAACTTTGGGTCAACTATTTTTCGCTTTAAGTCTATACTTCACAAAAGTTGCCCGAATCCGATCTAGACACCTCAGGAAGCATGCCAACGGTTCCTTCGGATCAAAAGTGAACTAATCAATGCTCGGGAATGGGCAAAAATTGCCAAAAACACTATAACGACCAAACGGGTCATTACACCCAATGGCTTCATTATGTCATAGAGCATACTAATGGGACTCCGAAAAAAGGTCAATAAGGTTAAATGGGTCAAAACACTATAAGACCAAATTGGTCGTTATAGAGAATTGCCTTTTTTTGATTTTCTGGAAGAAGTAAGAAGATGTTTGGGAGGTGAAATTGCACTAATTGAAGAAATGGTACATACACATTCAAAATGCTTGGAAAGCATTCTGGGAACTATTATTGTAATGACTCATTCGGTCATTATTGCATTTTTTACCATTTTGCCTCGTCAACCCATCCCCAAGCCTTATTAATACCAATTTGGCCCATGAGCACAAGTGGCATGGTTCCTTAGGCATTGGAGTGAGTTTTGATGTGACTTTTAAAAAATTTGTCTTTTAAGTGAAAATTGTTTGACTCATAGTTGACTTTTCGGTAAATAGACTTTTTTTGGATATCCGTCAATTTCGAGAGATCCGGATAGTCGTTTAGAACTTATGTGTATATTCAGTTCAGTTCCCAATACACTCGGATGCCTTTTGGGACTTGGGTTGGAAAGTTAGTTTGAGGTATTGGGGGTTGACTTGGTCAACGAGACCTTCGATGGGCATTTCGAGGCCAAAAGTGCGTTTATAGTGCATTTTTATATATATCTGCATATTTGGTTTGTGTCGGGAGGTTTTGGGATGGTTCCGAGTGTTAATTCCAAGTTTAGAAGACACCAGAAAAATTCTGGTGTCTGGTGACTGCAAAAGCGATCGGGTGGCCACAAAAGCGGTCGGGTGACCGCCAAAGTGGTCGGCTGTAAAAGAGGCTAACGGGAAGTGACTGAGGTATTTAATGATATAAAACCCCAAGTCTTTTCATTCATTTATTATTCCAAAAGTGGTTCATCTTGGGAGCTTTTCTAGAGGTTTCTTGGGGCAAACTCTTAGAGGTAAACTCATTCATATTTTCTACCTAATCTTGATTCATTATCTCGCCTAGTTATCATTAATCCATGCTAGAATCTTCCTAAAGTTATGAGAACTAAGTGGATTTTGGATTATCTTCCTCTAATGAACTTGTGAGTATAAAACCTTATTTTGTTAAAGAATTTAGCATGGGTTAGCATGGAATTGATGGGTAATGACTATAGTAACTTGAATCTTCCATTTCTAAGGCTTAATTTGTGAATTAAAGGCTAGGGTTTATACCTCAAATTGGGAGTTTTCTATATAATCCGAATTTTGAGTAATTGTTAGCTAAATTAGTTGATTATTGATGGGAATTGAACATCTAGAACACTAATTCAATGGTGAGAGCCTTAGATCATTATTTTACTTTATTAGTTTATGAACCCTAGTTTATGGGTAGGAATTTGGGGATTTAAAAAGAGTTAAGTTTATTAAATGTCTTCTCCTTGTTTCTAATTCCGCATTTGACTATGGTAGACTTTGATTATCTTGAGGCTCAACATAAAGGAAGGGCGCAAGTTTGACTTGAGATTGCTGCTTGGCCTGCCAGGTAGGTTACGGTTGATCCCTATGGTGATACTTCGACTAGCGAAGCGTATATTTAGATGATATTGTCGGAGATTTCATGTAAACCTTTGGGTATTAAGTTGGGTTGGATGTTTCCCTAGGGTTTGGTATTGGTTGTGACTTATTTGATGGGGCTAGTGGCCTGTAGACTTCATAGGACCCTGTTTGGTACATTGTGTATAAACTGGTGGATTGTTTGTGATTTGGGAGTAAATCGGAGATATGAAATTACTTGATATTACGCCTCATTATTGGTATAGACATTGTGAGATAGTTGGCTCTTATTGTTATGGAAATTGGAAATTCATTATGATTACTGTGTGGATTACTTGTTAATGATATTGGTGCGCTGTGTGTGGCACAACTTGAACTTGATATTCTTCATTGTCTGTACTTGCATCGTTCCATATTCATTTCATATCATCTTATTATACTGTGTGACTACAACTATTGATGGAAATGAGAAAGGGACATTGATAATTATGGAACATGGTAAGTCACATCTGAGCTGTGTGCGGAAGGGCTAATTATGGAACATGGTAAGTCACCTCTGAGCTTTGTGCGGAGCGGCTAATATGGAACATCGATATTACGAAATTGGTTGATAATTGAGTCCTCTGAGCTGTGTGCGGAGTGAAGGTGCTTGTACTTCGCAGGTCCCCCATGAGTTGTGTTGCCGAGGCGTCGAGGTATTCCACTGTCGGAGTAAAAGAGTACAGTCATTGCATTGCATTGCATTACATTGCATTCATATCTCATATTGCATTGCTTGATTATCCTTCGTGGTTGCTTACGATTTGGATACTGTGTTGGTCATATTCTTAGATTATATTGCTATGGGCTATGTGCTGATTTGACTTGATAAGACTTGGTGTTCAGTATACTTGGATATTTATTTCACTTGGGGCAAGTTGTTACATCAAGTCTTGAATATGTGAGTGGATTTCTTGGGAGTATGATTTGTACTTTATGGTTTGCTTGTTTTCTCCTACCCTATTGTCTTTATATATGTCAACTAGTCTTAGTCGGCCTATGATACCAACCAGTACTTGTTGTTTGTACTGACCAACACTTGCTTCATTCTTTTATGAGTGAAGAGTTCCAGATTGGCTATATTGAAGAGTAAAAATCTTTTGGCTGGTGAATATTGCCCGAACCTATACAAATCGGAGACAGTAGTGAAGATGTATGATGTGCCGGTGGATCCTCTCCCCTGACGAGAGTGAATGGAAGATTCCCACATACAATCAGATGAAGTTGTTTTGCCACGAAGATATAAGAGACCTCCAAGAAGGCCAAAGAAGAAGCAAGATAAGCCATTAATGGAGTTGCTACTTGGTAAATGTAGAAATTCTTGTAATAGATGTGGACATCTTGGTCACAATAAGTGTTCTTGCTCTAATAAGCCCGTAAGAAGTAAATGTTCTGCTTATAAGTGCATTCTTCTTTTAAATACACTTATTCCAGAATATTGATAAAAGAATTCAAATTTAATTCATTGTATCTTTACTTTGTTATCTGTTTTTAAGAGTTATGCACTGATTTGTTTAAATACATAAGTGTGTTATACTTGGATTCAAAAAAATGAGTTCACTTTTCTTGTCCATGACTTCATGTGTGGAATGAAATATGAGTGCATATCATTTTGTGTGAATGGAAATTAAACTATAAATTCAAAAATATATAAAAAAAAAAAAAATGCATACACACGCACAAAATGAATACAAGATTCGTATATAAAACATAGAAAAAATGCACTAAATAAATACATTGAAATATAGTGGTTTGCATTCTGAGTTCAAAAATACATGTGACTGCACATGATAAATACAGTATCAACAAAACCATAAATTCCACAAGTGTCAAAACACTATATATGAGCTAAAATTTAGACTTAACTATACACAAATAATGGCTATCCATGGATTTCAGTTAAAAACTAAAATTGAGAAATAATTCACAAAAACAAAGGATTACAAGTTTCGTATAGTAATACAAAAGAATCCACTGAATAAAATACATAGAAATACAGTGATTTTGCATACTGAGTTTAGAGACATGAGACTGCACATTATAAATATAGTGTATATCATATAAACATTAAAATACACAGGAATGCATAGCATACATACATCAAAACACACTGTATAAAGACAATAATACAGAACCATTCTGTGTGCATGGAGTTGAAAAACAAAAGAACATTCTAATTATATGCATTGTAATAGTCATCAAATTAATTGATTCAAATAATACACTACACTAAGTGTACTCTTAACAAAACAAAGAACAAAAATCTACCGAGTAATAATCAAAACACTACTGTGCATTACAAAACCACATAAAACCATTCATAGTAATTAACAACTACTGTTTCAACTGCATCGTAATCTACGGCAGGCCTTACTAGTCTTGGTGGCAACTCGTTATCGCTGAAACCATTCTTGTCCGCCTTCCGACCTATGTAGTCCCATAATAGTTCACAGTATCTCTTACAGAGTATATTTACATCAAATTCAGATGGAATGCCTTCACCCTAGCTCAGGTATTTAGCAAATGCTGCCACTTACACACCACAATCCCTGAAATTTTTGAAAACTAGTTCATTAATGATTCACAAATGTGATAATAAAAGAAAAAATATGGAATCTGTTAGAAAAAACATACATGCTCCGGGGGCTTGTTGTGGCAGATTGTCAATATACACTACATTAAGGTTCTCATTCTGTGTTTTGTCTATGTATGTTGGGTGTTTAAGCCAATTGATCCCCCTTTTTTTTTACGCAGAACCCAGATAGGTGTAGATGATGTGGCAGAAGAGTCACCAGCTTGTGTATTTCTCTCTTAACAACTGCATCACGGCCCGCAGCTCGGTATGAGTTGTAGACGCATAGACGCCTATACGTAACTGAAACAGACAAGGCATATAAATACAGACATATGAAACTGTATATCTTTTCATACAAAATGTATATACAAAAATACCTATCCATAAATGACAATACAGCCAAGATCCAGTGATTTTCCTTTTTGATATTGAGCGAAATGAATACGTTGTCAATAATATGCCATGGTACATTAGCAAGCAGTATGTGCCCGTTCACGTATTCAGATATTTCATTTTCCAAATTGTCTACACTGGTGGCTCCTTCCGGATTTTCGAACGAGTAAATATCGTCAATTTCGGTCTTGAAGATGCAGTTAACACAGGTGAATGTGTAAGTGCTCTTCTTGTCGTACTTTCCTTTCTTCCTCAAGTAGTAGAGAATGACGTCAATGTGCTGAAATATATGTTGAATATAGTTAAAAAATGATAACTATATAAAGTAAATACAGTTAGATAGAGTATATAGCATGCATTTGTAAATAGGGAATACACCACCTCATCATTCCAAAGTAGTTCATTCATTGATAAGAGATAGAACCAGTTTTTGTCTTCGACGCCTAAAACACCAAATTTAAAGACCAAATCGTCGTCCTCAGGATCCAAAGCTTACTTTTTCTTTTTATAACGATTTTCCTTGTCTTTTCTATAAAGCAAAATTCAAAGTACATACGATTACTATTTCTTTGATATGTATATCTGTAAAATAAATCAAATTTCATAAAAACCTACTTATTCTCGTGTCTGTCAAGCAGTCCCTGCTCGAGCCACTTTTGATACTCTAGAAAAAGCGAAGTATCAGACGGGCCATTGATGGGATCTTCTACAAAGGATGCTTTTTTAAAAAAATACACGGCCCTGGTGATACAATAGAAGTTTTTGCTGAGCCGTAATTGGTCATGAAAGGTGATATCTTGTATTTACTGGGTTTCCTATCTCAACCAACATCTGGATGCACGATGATTCCTTTTTCACAAGTTTGGCTTGGTAAAAGATGGTTAGGAATTAAAAACTGAGATAAAGGTATCACGTCCTCGATAGGGTTGGTTGGCGTCTTTATATTTGAATGTTTGACGCGGTCCCCGACTTCTATTTCAGCTGCCTCTTGTGGAAACGGTGTTTCGAGAGGTATCTCCGATAGCACCTTTGCTACCATTCCCTGAATAGAAAATGAGACTTCATTTCATATGACCGTCTCTTGTAGAGTGATAATTTTGGAGGTAAACTAATATACCTCTATGGAGTTGTAATCCTCATCCACAGATATTCCAGTAGGGTGCTGAAATCCGACCTCCTACGAAAATCAATTGAATGAACATACTTAATTATATTGTATAAAAGGTTTTTAGTACAGTTTAAAATTTCATTAAAAGTACCTTTGATTGCCCATGTTTTGCTGAAATGTCACCAGCACCTTGAAACTCTTCAGTTGAAGCCATCGGTGTATCCCCACTCTGATTGCCATAAGTCACTCCAATATCCGGCACCTCACTAGATAACATGGTTGCAACACCCTTGGATTTAAAAAAGTTTAAACAAAATAATTAATCAAATTATAGGTATATCAAAAGAATAAATATATGGACACAGTTAAGTACTTCATGTAAATACATACACAAAGATAAAGGAATACAAGTTTGTATCGAAATATAGAAGAATACACTGAATAAATACATAGAAATACAGTGGTTTGCATACTAAGATCTTAAAACCATGTGACTGCACATGATAAGTTCAGTGTCCATAAAATCATATATTTCACCAGTGTCAAAAATACTACAAATGAGCTAAATATTAAATTCTTAAATCCATGTGACTGTACATGATAAGTTCAGTGTCCATAAAATCATATATTTCACCAGTGTCAAAAATACTACAAATGAGCTAAATATTAAATCTAACTATACGCAAATTTACGCAAAACCATAGATTTCAAATAAAACCCAAATCTGAGTATACGTTTACACAAATGAAGGAATACACATACTTAATTATACTCTATTAAGTGTTTTTTATTACAATCTACAATTTCACTGAATGTACCTCTGATTGCCTTCGTTCTGCGGAAATGTCACCTCCACCTTGAATCTCTCCATTTGAAGCCTTCAGTGTATCCCCACTCTGATTGTCATAGGTCACTCCAATATCTGGCACCTCACCAGGTAACATGGTTGCAGCACCCTTGGTTGCAAAAAGGGTTTAAAAAAAAATAATTAATGAAATTATAGTTTAAGGAAATGATTAAATATATGGATACAGTTAAATACTTCATGCAAATACATACAAACAAACATAGAAGTTTCGTATAAAAAAAAAAGAATAATCCACTAATAAATACACAATAATACAGTGTGTTTGAATATTGAGTACAAAAATACATGAGGAATGCACATGATAAATACAGTATCCGCAGCCATAGATTTAACCAGTGTCAACACACCACAAATGAGCTAATTTTATACCTAGCTATAAACAAATATCCGCGAAGCATGGAAAAACGCTCCTTTCTCTATCCTAAACTCATGCAAACCCTAGGAGCCATCATCTAAACTCATGGCTACCACGGCCACTGGTCAGCCACCGGCCAGTCTTTTTCCACCCCCTCTTCGTCTATCCAAATAGTTCATAATCACGTAGATGCCTCTAAAACAAAATATAATGATTTCTTCAAACCTACAACCCTAAATCTCATGCAAAACCCTACTTTTACGTCCAATATTCCAATGAAGAAGGTTTTGTTTATTAATGGTACTCCAGTTTTACGTTGGACACAAAAGGAAGTTGATGAAATGGAAGTTATGGAGAACCTTAAACATGCTGTCACAGAAAAGTTTTTGAATGGTTGGCCATCACTGGAGGAATTGAGAACCATCATTCCCAAACAATGTGGGCCGAAAGGAAAGTGTGACATTGTTTTATTTTGATCTAGGCACATTTTGATTCGATTGTCTCTAATGGAGGACTTTATTTAGTTGTGTCCCCAGGGTTCTTATTACTTACAGGATAAAGATGGTTTCTCATATCAGATGAGTCCATTGATATATGACTCTCATTTCAGGATTAATGAAGAAACTTCGAAGGTAATAGGTTGGATATCTTTTCCCAATCTAATGCCAATATATTTTGGTCGAGAGTCTTTGTTTTCACTTGCTACTGCTGTTGGAAGTCCTTTGCAACTAGATCTTGCTACCATTAATCATACAAGACCTATTTGTGCTCGTGTCAAAGTGTTGGTAGATTTATTATCAGATTAACCACAATTTGTTAATATGGAAATCGAAGATAAGAAGACAAAGGAGATTAATGTGATTAAAGTTAAGATTCACTATGGTTATCTTCTAAAATATTATGGAGAATGTAGATTGCAAGGGCATACTGTGGATAAATATTGGCATTGGCATATTAATCCTGAACTTTATGAGGAGGATGAGTTACAAACAGGAGAGGTGCCCGAGGATGATAGAAAGGCTAAGCATGTTATGGAGGATCTTGGTATTAGTAATAGAGATAAAGGAAAAGCAATAGTTGATTCTCATGCAAACAATGTGGAGCAACTATGATTGTTGCAGGTCAGGAACAAAAGAAAAAGAAAAATGGTTCCTATAATAGAAGGAGATTTAATGCTAGGTTTTTGTCAAGTGGTAGAATGGTTAGGGATCCAGGAAACTGGAATATTGTAAAGGATAATAGAAACTTTGACTTACAAGATCAAGAAGATATTGGGAATGCAAAGGAGAAGGATCAGCAACAGCTAGTGTAAAATTCAACTATGGTTATCCACAACAAGTTTGACGTGTTACTAGAAGATGAGCAAATGGAATAGGCCAACGAAGAGGAGATTAATAACAAAGAAGAAGAGGATCGATCTAAAGCCAAGAAGGGAGGTTCACTTGTGGTTGATGTTGTATGACTGAAGAATCCTGGAGTTATTAAGGAAAAGATGAATTGGAGTGAGAAAGAGGAAACTGAAGATGGGAAATGTGTGGATGTCCAGTCAAATATTGATCATACTAAGATCAAGCAAGATAATCATGTCCAAGATGGTCCTAGTGAAGATAGCATAGTAGCTGGAAAGTGTACTGAGGATATTGCTGATCAGTATCCTAATCAGATTGTTGAAGGTGTCACTTGTGTTGTAGGAGATGAAATGAGTATTGACAGAGCAGTAGATGTTTCTGTCAAACTGGCTGATGAAAATGTGATGTGTGCTAAGAGAAAGGAGATTGATCATGATCCAGAAGGAGGAGCTGATATGGATAGTTCTGGTGCTGATACTGAGAAGACTAATCCTATATTGGAAATTGATTGTTAGAAATTAGTAGTAAGGGAAGAGTGTGAAGAGGCTTTAATAATTAGCCCTCTTCCATCAAGGATTGAATCACAACATGAGGATCATCCTATTTTTTTATCAAGATATAGTGCCTATAACTAATTCACAAGATCATCAGTTGGAGGTTGTTAAGAAGGTGTCACCTATGAAGGAATTGCATGATCTGGTGTCTCACAATATTGACTTAAATGATGCAGAAGTGGTGGAACAAGTCTCTAAAGAGGGAAAAGCAGATTCCAATATCATAGAAGATGCTGAAGCTGTTGCTTTGGTACTTGAGAAAGTTAGTAACGAAGCTGTTATTTCTCCAAAAACTTCAAAGTCTTATGCTAAGGGTAAAAGAAAAAATAAGAAGCAAGATATCATTGACCAATTTCCTACTAGGGTGATTCCAAAGAGGGGTGCTGACAAGTCTAGTTCCAAATGATTCTCAAAACATTATTTTTGAACATTAGATCTGTCAGAACTCAAAAGGCCTTCCATAGAGTGCAAATGCTGCACGGACATCACAAGTTTTTTCTTATAGTATTGATAAAGCCTTTTCAAAATGCTAATACAATTCATCAGTGTAGGAGAAGGATTGGTATGCCTTATGCCAACAATAATTGTAACGAAAAAATATGGTTCGTTGTAAATGATAATATAGATGTTGAGATTTTAGAGGACAATTCTCAATAAGTCACTCTGAAGCTGTTTTTCTAGGAGCTGGACAAGACCATGGTTGTGACACTGGTTTATGCAAAATGTGATGCTCTTGAGAGATTTTCTTTATGGGATAGCATGTATTGCTTAGCAAATGGTATGACTTCTCCTTGGTTGATTGGAGGTAATTTCAATGTCATATTGAATGAAGAAGAAAAGATCGATGGTTTACCTATTTTTCCTCAAAAATATAAAGATTTCGCCTTTTGTATCAATTCTTGTGAATTATCTGAAATTAGTTTCAAGTGCAGATGTGCCGCGGATTTGTGGCACATTCGACGCCTTTTTACTGTGAATTTTGGTTGTTTTCAAGTAAGTCTGGTTCTGTTTAATATGTTTTTGTTGTGTTTTTGGAAAACAGTGGCCCAAAAGCAAAAAGAAAAAAACAACAGAAGAATTAGCCAGAAATGAGAATCGACGGTCTGTCGATCAATCGACGAACCGTCCTTTGAATCGTCAAAAAGCCTAATTTTCCAGAGATGACAAAGTTGAAGACGACAAAGGACGGAGGCATCGACGAAGCATCGAACAGATCGACGGATCGTCGTTTGTGTCGTCAAGCAGGACCTCTCAACAGAGGAGAAAAGGACGGATTACTCGATGAAGCGTCGAACTGGTCGATGGCACCGTCGAATGGTACACAGGGCTGAAGTTACAAAAGACGAAGAAATCGACAGATTGTCGAACGATCGACGGTCCGTCGATCTTGCTATCGAGGGCAATTTTGTCAGTTTTTGCTGTGCGTTTTTGGAGCCTATTTAAAGAACATTTTAGGCTATTTTATGCATTCAGATTTTATGGTACTCAACTAAAAAGTCCCATTGGTTGGTGAGCATTGAATACTCTCCCTTTAGAGTTTAGTGAAGACACAAGATTCTATATTCCACCATCTTTATACATTTGTAAGTTTTATGTCTCATTTATTGCTTACCACTTTTGAGACCAAAATGTGTGAGTAGTCTCTTTAATCAGAGTTGTGGACCCAAAATGATGGGTGCTATGTAATGGGTATCTAACGTTGTATATATATAATGGGGTGTGATGTATTTTATTATTTCTCTTATTCATTGTTCTACAAATGGTAGCAAACACTTGTTCATGTACAAACCCTAGTTTATTTGGAAAGATGAACTAGGTGTGATTTGAAATAATATAACAAGGACTCAGGGCGCTAACCCTCGTTTAATGAACTCGCTTAGGATTACGATGAGTTCTACTTGGCATATTTAATCAACCTTATTTATAACTTTTCTGCATTTGGGAAAAATCATGAAAAGAAATACTTTCTAACTATTGGGAAATATTAGGAAGTGTATTAGAGATTAAGCGCATGCATAACCGCGACCCATTAGAAATATATCATATTGACACTCATAGCATAACATCTAATCATTGCGGTGACACAACTTTGGTTCTTCCAATCCAAACAAATTTCAATTACTTCAAATTAGCGAATACAAACCAAATCTCCTTTTTAAAATGCTTGGAATAGGATTAAAGACTTTAAAGACGAGTATCGCATACAATTAGCACCTTTTTCTCTCCATATTCCCTGTGGGATTCGACCCCAACCTTGTTTGGGTTACTATATTTGACAACGTCCGCTTTACGCCATTAACAGGTGTAATTTGAGCGCATTAAATTTTGGCGCCGCTGCCGGGGAATACGGTTTAGAAATTACTGATTGTTGTGGACTCTTCTTTACAACTTTTTCTATTCCACCACACCTCGTTTGCTATTGTGGTGAACCAGGTGAATATGGCAGGAAGACCGAATCAGAATCAAGGAAACCGAGGTGGACTCCAAGTGAACCCACCTGCACCAGAAGAGGATGATGATGAAAATATATTTACGGAATTCATAAATGAAGCGGATTATGCTTCTGTTGTGGTTCCTCCTAGAACTGGAAATGCTGCCTTCAAGATTGATAGTTCTATCTATCAACTGCTGAAACTTGAAGGTTATTTCCGAAATTCTTCGGATGATTGTCCACTTCGACATTTGAAGAACTTCTTGCATGTATGTGCTCAACAATCCCAAGGTGTTGTTTCTGCCGATGCACTTCGGTTATGGGTCTTTAAATATTCCTCGGCTGGTCAAGCCAAGGAATGGTATGAAAAGCTTCCAAGCAATTCTATTCATACTTGGAACGAGTTAGCAAATACATTTTTAAAGAAATGGTTCCCGCCAAGCAAAAAGGCTGAGCTTAGAGACAAGATCTTTGAGTTCAAACAACTTCCGGGGGAACAATTATATTCAGCATGGGAGCGTTTCAAGTATTATCTAGCTCAATCTCCCCGGATGCTATTCTCACGGAAAATTTCTACAAGGGCTTGGATACAATGAACCAGATTGCTGTCAATACTGCCGTAGGAGGATTCTTTATGGACAAATCATTTATAGTTATCACCCGTTTGCTGGATAAGCTCACCACCCACAAGCAAGCTTGGCACTCGAGTGATAGTGAAATCCTGTCATATGGTAGTCCATCTGCTGCCACGGTGGCCAAAGAAAATCATGAGTGCTTTCGCTCAATTGCAAACCACCGTGGATTTGTTGTCAACGAGGCTTACGGACAAAGAAGCTAAAAGTGTGAATCTTGTCGAAGAGATGCCACCTCATACTCCCAGAATGTACCAAGTCTCGGAAGAAGCTTATCTAGAGGGGCAGCCACAACGTGAGGATGCAAATTATATCGATCACTCTCAAGGGGGTTATCAAAAGACATGGAGACCCCAACAACAAAGCAATCAATATGGTCAAAATAACTATGGTGATTCTGACAGGAGGGATTATAACAACAACAATTATGGTAATCGGAATTCCAATGCTTATGTTCCACCAAAGGGCCATACGTCTAACTCTCAGAATTGGCGAGAAAGTCCTTCCAATGATCAAGGGACCTCTCGGATGGAATCTATGCTTGAAAAGATATTGGACAACCAGCACAAGAGTGACAAGAAGATGGAAAATTTGACCGAAGTGGTAGGCTCTCACACCGCTTCGATTCATAAACTTGAGTCACAAATGAGAGATCTTTCTCATGAGCAACATCCACCGCAAAGAGGGGGCCTTCCTAGCGACACAGTTCCGAACCCAAGGGGTAGTGGAGGAGATCATATTGCCTCATGCAAAGCTATTTCCACTAGATGCGGAAAGGTCCTTGACGCGGTAAATCAGAAAGTGGTTGAACCTATCATTGTCGAGCCGATTATTGATGAGGATATTGAAGAAGAGGTTGAAGAAGAAAATGAGGCACCAATTGAAGTGACTATTGTTGTTAAGAGAGAGAAGGAAGTGCACCCTAGTGTTAAAAAGGGTGACGAGGAGCCAAGTGTTGAAAAAGCCACCGGAGAGAGATTTCTAAAGAGCAAGGCCACGGGGGCAATTAAACCCTTGACTCAAAAGTATAAGTCTCCTCCCCCATTCCCACAAATATTGATAAAAAGAACGGAGTATGCCAAGTGCCAACGATTCTACGACCAACTGAAAGGGTTGTCAATGAATATCCCATTCCTAGACACATTCCAAGAAATGTCGGGATTTGCTAAATATTTGAAGGATTTGTTGACAAAGAAAAGGCCAATCAAGCATGATACGGTAGGAGTCACCCACCGTGTGAGTTCTATTATCTCGTCATCAAATGTTGAGAAGAAGGGAGATCCCGGGGCTTTCACTATCCCTTGCACCACCGGTCATCATGATTTTTCTCGGGCTTTATGTGACAATGGTGCTAGTATTAATTAGATGCCACTAGCCATATATAACCAAGCCGGTTTGGGAACACCTATACCAACAAGCATGCGTCTCCAAATGGCCGACAGAACAATCAAAAGACCGGTGGGGGTTGTTGATGATATCCTTGTTAGAGTGGGGGAATTCTTATTACCAGCAGATTTTGTCATCCTTCATTGTGCGGTTGACAAAGAAGTCCCAATTATTTTGGGAAGGCCATTTCTTGCCACCGGGAGAGCCCTAATGGACTCGAAAAAGAATGAAATAAAATTCCGAGTCAATAATGAAGAAGTAACCTTCCAAGCTAGCAAGGGGTTAAAAGTGCCTAGTGCTTATGAGAGCATTTCAGTCATTGATTCGTTGGATGTGATAGACGAGGCGGTGGAGCAGAAGTTGGAAGAGGAACATTTTGACGAGACACTTTCGGCTATCTTGGTGAACTTCGAGGCGGATGACATGATGGGGTATATTGAAACAGTTAATTCTCTCATTGGCCGGGGTTCATATTCTTATGAGCCGAAAAAATTATCTCTTGATCTTGATAAAAGAACCACTCCTCCGGCTAAGCTTTTGATTATTGAGCCTCCAAAACTTAAGCTCAAGCTACTACCCTCTCATTTGAAGTATGCTTTTCTTGGCCCAGATAATACTTTACCGGTTATTCTCTCATCTTTGTTAAGTGAGGACCAAACTCAAAAGGTGCTTGAAGTGTTGCGGGCGTATCAAAGATCTATCGGGTGGACTATTGCGGATATTAGGGGAATTCCCTTCAGTATTTGTGAACATCGAATCGAGCTTGAGGAGGATAGTTCATCAAGTGTCGAGCATCAAAGGAGGCTAAACCCTCCTATGCAAGAAGTGGTTAAGAAAGAGATAATCAAATGGTAGATGCGGGTGTTGTATACCCAATCGCAAATAGTCCATGGGTTAGTCCGGTGCAATGTGTTCCAAAAAAGGGGGGCATCACCGTTGTCCCGAACTCCAAGAATGACCTGATTCCTACACGAACAGTTACCGGATGGAGAGTGTGTATGGACTACCGAAAGCTGAACACCGAAACGTGTAAACACCACTTCCCTATGCCTTTTATTGATCAAATGCTTGATCGGCTAGCTGGAAGAGCTTATTATTGCTTTTTGGATGGATACTCGGGGTACAATCAAATAAACATTGCTTTAGAAGACCAGGAGAAGACCACTTTCACTTGTCCTTATGGCACTTTTGCTTTCAGCCGCATGCCTTTCGGCCTGTGCAATGCCCCGGCTACTTTCCAATGGTGTATAATGTCTATTTTCTCAGATATGGTGGAAGATCTCTTGGAAGTCTTTATGGATGATTTTTCTGTTGTTGGTGACTCCTTTGACGAATGTCTTGCCAATCTCGGTAAGGTGTTGAAGCGGTGTGAAGAAACCAACCTTGTATTTAATTGCGAGAAATGTCATTTCATGGTGAAGGAAGGGATTGTCCTAAGCCATAAGATTTCTGAGAAGGGCATTGAGGTAGATCGAGCAAAAGTTGATGTCATAGCCAAGCTCCCTCCTCCAATCTTTGTAAAAGAGGTTCGTAGTTTCTTGGGACATGCCGGTTTCTATCGGCGATTCATCAAAGACTTCTCCAAGATCGCCAACCTGATGTGTAAGCTTCTTGAAAAAGAAGCTAAGTTTGCATTTGATGAGGAATGCCTTAAGGCATTTAATGAGTTGAAGGAAATACTCACCTCTACTCCAATTATTGTATCACCGGATTGGTCAATGCCATTTGAGCTCATGTGTGATGCAAGCGGATTTGCTATTGGTGCGGTGCTTGGGCAAAGGCACAACAAAATCATGCACCCAATTTATTATGCTAGCAAGACCCTCAATGGAGCTCAAATGAATTACACTGTCACCGAGCAAGAGCTTCTAGCCATTGTCTATGCGTTTGAGAAGTTCCGGGCCTATCTACTTGGATCCAAGGTGGTTGTTCATACAGATCATACGGCTTTGAGATACTTGATGACAAAAAAAGATGCAAAACCAAGGTTGATTCGCTGGGTCTTGTTGTTGCAAGAGTTTTACTTTGAGGTCAAAGATCGAAGAGGTTGTGAAAACCAAGTTGCGGATTATCTATCTGGACTTGAGGAAGCTGGGAGACCAAGTGGAAATCTTGAGTTGAATGATGTTTTCCCTGATGAGAGGCTCTTGGTTGTAACTTGTGATGTTGCCCCTTGGTACGCAGATATCGCCAACTTCTTGGCGACAGGTCTTATCCCCGACGATATCAAAGCTTATCAAAAGAAGAAATTCCTGAGAGATAGTCGTCAATACTATTGGGATGAGCCCTATTTATTCTGCACTTGTGCCGACAACATCATTCGGCGATGTGTGGCCGAATCTGAAGCCATGGAAATCTTGAAAGCCTGCCATGACTCTCCTGTGGGGGGTCATCACAAGGGGAACCGCACAGCAGTTAAAGTGCTTGAGTGTGGCTATTATTTGCCCACCATTTATCATGATGCAAATTTGATGGTGAAATCTAGTGACCAATGTCAACGCCAAGGATCAATTGGGAGGAAGCACGAAATTCCAATGAATTTTGTCATGGAGATTGAACTGTTTGATGTATCGGGCATCGACTTTATAGGCCTCTTTGTAAGTTCTCGTGGTATGTGATACATCCTTGTCGCGGTTGATTATGTGTCCAAGTGGGTTGAAGCTGTAGCATTGCCCAACAATGATGGCAAGAGTGTCACCAAATTTCTCAAAAGAAACATATTCACAAGGTTTGGCACTCCACGGGCAATCATTAGTGATGGTGGCACTCACTTTTGCAACAAGCAATTCGCTAATCTCTTGGAGAAGTATGGAGTGCAGCACAGGGTGGCAACTCCTTACCACCCCCAAATGAGTGGCCAAGTCGAAGTCTCAAATCGGGAGATCAAGAGCATTTTAGCAAATACAGTTAATGCAAACCGAACTGATTGGTCATCTAGGCTTGATGATGCTCTTTGGGCTTATAGAACAGCGTTCAAAACACCCATCGGTACTTCTCCTTATCAGTTGTGGTTTGGTAAAGCTTGTCATTTACCTGTTGAACTCGAACACAAGGCTTTGTGGGCATTAAAAAAATTGAACATGAATTGGGACGAAGCAACCAAGCTGCGGTTGTTTCAAATGAATGAAATGGATGAGTTTTGGCATCATGCCTATGAGAGTGCTAGTTTATACAAAGAAAGGATGAAACACTACCATGATGTCAAACTTCTAAAGCGAGATTTTCAATCGGGCGATTCGGTGTTGCTGTTCAATTCAAGGTTGAAACTCTTTCCGGGCAAGTTGAAATCTAAGTGGTCCGGCCCTTTTACTTTGGTGAGTGTGTCACCCAATGGGTCAATGGAGTTAAAGTCTGATGACGGGACACGTACTTTCAGAGCCAATGGCCATCGGGTCAAGCACTACCATTGGATGGTTGATGCTGATAGGATTGTCGATGCTCACTGGTTAAAACATGGCACCGGACCTTAGCATCCAAAGTGGTATCACGTCGTGCCGCGACGTTAAATTGTGCGCTTCTTGGGAGGCAGCCCATGTGCATTTGTTGCAATATATATATTTTTCTTTCATTCCGTTGATTTTTGTTGTTGTGTTGTTTTATATGTTTGTTGATATGTTGCAGAACCTAAGTGTTGAAACCCAGAAAATTGCCAGGGCAGCAGTTGCACGACACATTCGACGGTCCGTCGATCCTATCGACGAAACGTCAAATGCACCGTCGAGTGGATTAAAGGCACCATTGGTCACTGGAAATTATGGGAAATCGATGCCAGGTTTGACACTCTGTCGATCCGATCGACGGGCGTTATTCTGCTCTTTGAATATAAAACATTGGGAGGATAGGCACGAAGAGTTGTGTCAAAAAGACGCAACGTCGATTGATCGACGCTCCGTCGATTGACCACTCCCTCCGTCGTTTTAACCCGACGATTCAGGGACGTAGGTTTATAACCCACGTCTGTTGCCCTCCCCATTTTCATGTGAAACGGCTCCCTTCCCTAATTATCTCTCTCTCTCTTTTGCTACCACTTCTCCCCCTTTGCCTTAACTGCTTCCCCAACCCTACCGCCACTTCCTTACCCCCTGCCCTGCTCCTCTATTTGGGTGTTTTATTTTTCCATTCTAGCAAGTTGCTATCCTCTTCTTTGTCATTCTAGGTATGTGACTTCTTGGCTTAATGCTCCCTTAGGATTGTTTGTTGTTGCATTCCATGGCTGGAATTGATTATTATTGCTAGTTTTTCTTGTTCTTGCACTCTTCTGTCACTCTTTATTTTATTTTCACCTGGGATGCTCATAATTTTTGTTGGGGGTGGTTGGTTATTGGTTTATTGATTTGTTTGTGGTTGTTGGATGCTGAAGTTTTAGCCAAGTTGGAGGGCATTACGACAAATACACCTCAGTCATGAGGTTGTTGTGTTTTGCCCACCAACTGTTCGATTAAATGGCAAGGAGGGACATTGGATGTCACAATGGCTTGGAGGGCATTACGACCTTCGAGTTGTTTTGCCTGCCAAATATTTTCCCTAGTCTAACCCAAGCCAACATGGGGTGAAGTCTGAGTAACCCCAAAATACGTGACGATTGGCACTTCGGCCAAAGAGCGTATAGAATCTGTAGTCTAGCCTGCGAAAAACATTCGACGGCCCGTCGATTCAATCGACGGACCGTCTTATTCAACGTCGAATGAGCCCTTTCTAATGAACTTGCCAAGCACAGCATCGACGGTGGATTCGACGACCCGTCGAGTCAATCGACGGGGCGTCTTTCCCACCGTCGTTTAGTTGAAAATTCCAGTGGCAATTTGGTGATGAAATGAGATCGACGATGAGATCGATAGCCCATCGAATTGATCGACGAGGCGTATTTCTCACCGTCGATTAATCGAAATTTCCAATGGCTTATCCGCGATCGACAGCGCGTCGAACAGTTCGACGGGAACTTCGACGCTTCGTTGATCTATTCAACGATTCTGTGGCACATCGACGGGCCACTGGCAGCATTAACAATGATCGCATGTTTTGTACTTTTAACTGATTCTTTTATGGTTATATTAACAATAAAGTGTATTCTTTTCTCAGGAATGCCTCTAAAGAAGCAAGTCAAGCGGGGTGCTGGTCCCGGACAAGGCCGAGGTCGGGGTCAAACAACCCTTACCCTTAAGGATGATTCCTCGAACTCGAAACATCAAGCGGCAGTACCGACGACTAGATCGAGGGCCCGGACCACCACTCCCCAAGCAGAATCACCCACCGAAGTCTCCTCTCAGTCTATAGCGGGGACTTCGTCCTCCACATCCGCTGATTCTAGCGATGTAGCAACAGAACAACCAGCCGCTTCTGAGCGAAATTTAGATGAGGATCATGAGCGGATGCGGCTGCAAAAGATAGAGGTAGCTGCCATCCGTTTCCCCTATGTTCAAGGGGTCACAATAGTCAGCAGGGGTCATCCAAGGAGAAATATTCAAGAGGAAGAACAAATCAGCATGAGCGGCTTAGAGAGCTACCCTCGCATTACGGATCTCATCCAGCACTATAATCTTGAGGCATTCACACGGCCTCCTGGGGATTATTGCCCGACCATGGTTCGGGAATTCTATGCTACCTACAAGGCAATTCTCGATCAGTGGTACAAGAACAAGCGAACTTTGAAAGTCGCCCCTCCTTTGGATGAGGTATATGTTCGGGGTGTCCATGTTGATATCTCAGCCCGCACAATCAACAGGTTTTATTTTGGTGATGACTTCGTAGCACCAACCACAGTGGAGTATGATGATAAGTTTGAGAGACGAGCTGAGCAATCAGTGCCGGAATGGTTTGCAACAGTGATGGCTCGAGGGCCGGCGGATGAGGTCCCATGGGTGACAAAATTGGATGCCCCCATCCGTAAGGCAAATATCAGCTTGGAAGCTAAATTCTGGTGGAACTTCGTCATTTATCGGGTTCTGTCCATGGGAGCAGATAACATAGTTACACCAGATAGAGCAGTGGTCGTGGCTGCTAAGCTATCGCGGTACCCAATGAACTTCGGTGATTTGATCAGCAAGACCATTCGACAACGCGTACCACAGGCGGCGACGGCCTTGATATTCCCGTGCCTCATCACACAGTTGTGTCGGTTGGCCCAGGTGAGGCACCTTGAGGAATTTGCAGCTACTCTTTAGGAAAAAAAGGTGTGCGACATCACGCGGAGTAGGGATGAGACCCTCCGTGCATCTCAGGCCACCAGTACTTCATTGTTAGAGCTCATGAGTGAGCAGGCTGAGCAGGTCAAAGATTCAGTACCTCAGGGCACAGAAGGATTGTCCCCCACAGAGGCCTCCACACCATTCGTAGCTGACGCTACCCCTTCTTCTGTGGCACCACCCCGGCGCGTTGTTCCATCTGCATCTCATATTCCGCCTTCAGTAGCAGCATCAGCTTCCGAGGATATCTTTGTCCTCAACAGAGCAAACTTCAGACAGTTTGCAATCAAAGCAGAGCGTGCTGATCAGCAGGTCACCCGAATATTGAAACAGTTGGGTAGGTTCGTCAAGAGAGCGATTGCACCGGAGTTGGAGCCCCTTCAGGAGGCTATGGAGAGGCATCATGCCCGCGTTAATGCACGACTTGACAGTCTGGAGATGCGCATACTCACTATTGAAAAGAAGAGTGAGTCTGGCACTTCAGGAGATTTGAAGACCGAGCTTAACCATATCCGAGCTGAGATTGAGGCCCTTCAGACAAGAGAGCCAATTGTTGTGGACGACCCAACACCACCTGCACCAGTCACCAGCATTTCCGATTTGATCAGAGCGGTTGATTTGGTGACTGAGGATGAGTCTGGGGAGAGTCGCAAGAGAAAGCGGCCTGTCAAATTGGCTGATGATGAGGATGGGGAGAATGACAATGACGATGAAGACCTAGAGCTTCAGGAGGGTATTTGGCGATCATGCCTGGACATAAGGTTCACCGGCGCATCTTCCAGTACTAGTGCTATCCCAACGCTTGTCAGGCCACTCACGATATCCCCTCAGGACCTGCTGCCACAGAGCCAGTCAGCTCCACCACTTCAGACCACCGAGCCAGCAGCAGAGAGGGCTCCCATTCAGACTGCTGTGGGGGAGGCACCTCAGAAGCAAAAGCAGGATTAGAGTATTTCAGGTCGGCACCACCACCATGGGGTGATGGTATGATTTTTTATGCATTGGGGACAATGCATCTTCTTTTTGCTGGGGGTGGGGCAACCTGATGTACTTTTCAATATTTATATTTGTTTTATGGATATTTTTAGTTTTTTTATGAATTAAAGTAATTGTGACTCTCATGGTTGTTGCATTTTGAACTTATGGCATGGATTTTGGATTAAAAAAAAAGGATCTTTATGATGTGTTTTGTGGGCTGATCTGATCTGAAATTGACCCCTCCAAAAATGAGGTTGCGTATCTCAGGTTGTAAGGAATTGACATGTATGGTTCTTTTTGTGACATCATAGATATTAAAGTGTATATGAATTGAGTGTTCAAATCCTTATGCCATTGTGAGTGTGAGAACTTCTTGTGTTCATTATTAGCATATGTGGATCCAGAACTTGCCTGGTAGGTCGTGCTATATTTCTTAGGATAGTCGGTTGTGAAGTGATCATAGGCTTTCCTTCTGAATTGTCACATCAGCCTTAAAAAGCCCAAACATGTTCTATATGAATACCACTAGTTCCCATGTTGAGCCTTTGACTTTTTTTTCTTGATTTGTTGTAACAAACTGTTTCCCCATTTCATGACTTCATTCCATCTTTGTGCCATTTCCTCCTTGACACTACTAGAGAAAAGAGGTGAATCGCCTAAGCTGGGGGTGGTGTATGTGTGAAGTAAAGGCCAAGAGCCTAAAGTTGGGGTGTGTGAGTTGCATAGTCAAGAACCAGATGTGATAGCAGATAAAAAAAAATATGTGTTGTCTCATGTATATATCCATTTCATGTACATATGCGTACGTATATACATTTGTATATATATATATTTTTATAGCAATAATAATATTGTCTCATAAAAAGATTGTAAATTCTAGTAAGGGTAAAATCACATCGTGGTCATGAGTTGAAGAATGAATAGATTGGGCATGAGAAGAAAGGTCATATTTTGTAGTGTCAAGGAGGATGAGTCACTAATTCCCAAATGAGTATCCTACCCGTCCCCGAGCCTACATTACAACCCAAGAACAAGTCCTATAGTGATCACAACTGAACCATCCGAAAGTGTTAGGCATTGAAATTAAAGGCAAGTATATGGTATCTGCACTGGTAAATCATGAACTTCTTTGTGAGCGCGAGTGCTTTCTATTCTCATCTATCCTTGTCCCAATTCTTATTGTCAAACTGTGTGTGGGACAATTTCTAAGCTAAGTGAGGGCATAATGGTGAATACTCACACGCATAAATGCTTCTAATAATGTGATGTCATCAATTGAAGCGTCGGGGTCAATTCTAATGAGTTTGTTTTGAAAGAACCTTGTTTGGGAAATGATGAAAGAGGGAGTTGATTTGAAAATGCACATGCCGGTAGCAATGAGAAAACACCATTGTAGTCACTTTTACTTTATTTTTAGCATAGTTGCAATGTTAGTTTGTAGTTGTTTTGTCCGACTTGCTTGAGGACAAGCAAAGATCTTAAGTTGGGAGTATTGATGTGCCGCGGATTTGTGGCACATTCGACGCCTTTTTACTATGAATTTTGGTTGTTTTCAAGTAAGTCTGGTTCACTTTAATATGTTTTTGTTATGTTTTTGAAAAACAGTGGCCCAGAAGCAAAAAAGCAAAGAACAACAGAAGAATTGGCCAGAAATGAGAATCGACGGTCCGTCGATCAATCGACGAACCGTCCTTTGAATCGTCAAAAAGCCTAATTTTCCAGAGATGACAAAGTTGGAGATGACAAAGTTGAAGACGACAAAGGACGGAGGCATCGACGAAGCGTCAAACAGATCGACGGTTCGTCGTTTGTGTCGTACGCAGGACCTCTCAACAGAGGAGAAAAGGACGGATTACTCGATGAAGCGTCGAACTGGTCGACGACACCGTCGAATGGTACACAGGGCTGAACTTACAAAAGACGAAGAAATCGACGGATCGTTGAACGATCGACGGTCCGTCGATCTTGCTATCGGGGGCAATTTTGTCAGTTTTTGCTGTGCGTTTTTGGAGCCTATTTAAAGAACATTTTAGGTCATTTTATGCATTCAGATTTTATGGTACTCAACTAAAAAGTCTCATTGGTTGGTGAGCATTGAATACTCTCCCTTTGGAGTTTAGTGAAGACACAAGATTCTATATTCCACCATCTTTATTACATTTGTAAGCTTTATGTCTCATTTATTGCTTACCACTTTTGAGACCAAAATGTGTAAGTGGTCTCTTTAATCAGAGTTGTGGACCCAAAATGATGGGTGCTATGTAATGGGTATCTAACGTTGTATATATATATATATATATAATGGGGTGTGATGTATTTTATTATTTCTCTTATTCATTATTCTACAAGTGGTTGCAAACACTTGTTCATGCACAAACCCTAGTTTATTTGGAAAGATGAACTAGGTGTGATTTGAAATAATATAACAAGGACTCAGGGCGCTAACCCTCGTTTAATGAACTCGCTTAGGAATAAGATGAGTTCTACTTGGCATATTTAATCAACCTTATTTATAACTTTTCTGCATTTCGGAAAATCATGAAAAGAAATACTTTCTAACTATTGGAAAATATTAGGAAGTGTATTAGAGATTAAGTGCATGCATAACCGCAACCCATTAGAAATATATCATATTCACACTCATAGCATAACATCTAATCATTGCGGTGACACAACTTTGGTTCTTCCAATCCAAACAAATTTCAACTACTTCAAATTAGCGAATACAAACCAAATCTCCTTTTTAAAATGCTTGGAATAGGATTAAAGCCTTTAAAGACGAGTTTCGCATACAATTAGTAACTTTTTTCTCTCCATATTCCTTGTGCGATTCGACCCCAACCTTGTTTGGGTTACTATATTTGACAACGTCCACTTTACGCCATTAACAGGTGTAATTTGAGCGTATCAAGTGCAGTCTTTTCATTTGGTGGAATGGTAGAGCAGATCAGGAGTGTATATTCAAAAGATTAGATAGGATCCTATCTAATGAGCAGTTTCAAGATTGGTTTGGAAATTTGGAAGTTGTTCACTTATCAAGAACTGGTTCTGATCATGCCCCCATGCTCCTTTCTTCTGATGATCAAACTCAACACCTTGTGAGGCCATTCAAGTACTTGAAATTATGGACTGAGAATGAAAGCTTTAAGAAGATTGTGAAGCATAACTGGTTGGCAGATGATGGGAATGATGTCTTTATTTCTTTCTGGTAGAAAGTGAAACAAGTTAAAATTGCTTTTTCTGTATGGAGTAAGTAAACTTATGGAGATATTTTTAAGCAGCTCAACATCAGGGAAGATATTGTTAAGATTACGGAACAGTTGTTTGAAGAAGTTCCATCTAAAACAAATAGAATGATTCTCTAAAGAGCTGAGCCAGAAATGAAAAAAAATTGCATTATGAGAAGCAATTTTGGAAGCAAAAAGCTGGTTTCACTCACTTTTCCGAAGGAGATAGGTATACAAGATTCTTTCACAATACGGTTAAGGAGAGGAGGAAAAGAACTCTTTTGAAAAAGATAAAGGGTGCTGAGGGTAGTTGGATTACAAATGCAGATGAGATTGCAAGTGAAGCAGTGTCGTTTTTTCAGAAGCAGTTTTCTTAGGAAAATGATCATGCAAATGCTTTATTCTTGAATCATGTTCCTAAAATGGTGGGTCAAGAGGATAATGAGATGATGTGTGCTACACCAACTATTGATAAGGTCAAAAATGTTGTGTTTGAATTATCAGGGAAAAGTGCAAGTGGTCCTAATGGCCTAAGTGGCCTATTTTACCAGGCTTGTTGGGATATAGTTGGTAATGATGTACTGAATATGGTTAAAGCCTTTTGGGAAGGACATACACTTCCTAAGTCCATTACACAAACTAACTTGGTGCTGCTACCTAAGAAAAATGATGTAGAGACCTTCTCAGATATAAGGCCTATTCGCCTAAGAAACTTCATTAATAAGATTATTTCAAGGGTGATTCATGACAAGATGGATAAAGTTCTGCCAAGTCTGATCTCTGCTAATCAATCAGGTTTTGTAAATGGCAGGAATATCATTAAGAATGTGTTGTTAGCTCAAGAGATTATATCTGACATTAGATTGAGAGGCAAGCCAGCAAATATGGTCATTAAGCTTGACATGGCCAAGGCCTATGATAGGGTGTCCTGGTTGTTTTTAACCAGGGTGCTTAGAAGAATGGGATTTACTGAGATTTAGAGGTTGATATCAAATAATTGGTATTCTGAGCTCATAAATGGTCAATTTCATGGCTTTTTCCATTCTACTAGGGGAGTTAAACAAGGTGATCCCTTGTCACATGCTCTATTCATCCGGTCTGCTGAAGTTCTTACAAGGGAATTAAATGCATTGTTTGAGGTTAACAAGTTTAAAGGATTTGGTAAGCCAAAATGGAGCCCTGAGTTAAATAATCTTGCTTATGCATATGATACAATCATTTTCACATCTGCCGACAACTACTCTTTGAACTTAATTATAAACACTCCACAAAAGTATGAGGAGATTTCTGGACAACTAATCAACAAAGGAAAGAGTTCTTTTTACATGTATTCTAAGGTTATAAACAATTTGATTCAGCAGGTGGAAACTATCACTGGATTTTCAAGAGGATCTTTTCCTTTTGTATATCTAAGTTTTCCTATTACTCATGCTAGGAAAAGGAAGGTTGATTATAATGATCTCTTCAAGAAGGTAACGGACAAGCTGCATGCATGGAAAGGAAAGGTGTTATCTCCAAGGAAAAGTAGTGTTAATTACTAGTGTATTGCAAAGCATTCCCATCCACTTGTTATCTACGATTAAACCTCCAAAGTGTGTAATTAAGGACCTTCACAAGACTTTTGCAAGATTCTTCCGGAGTAGTAAAGAAGATATTAAAAAGAGACACTGGTCTGCATGGTTGAATAAGTGCTATCCAAAACATGAAGGGGACTTAGGATTTAGGTCCATTTTTTAGGTATCAAAAGCTCTATGTGCTAAACTGTGGTGGAGGTTTAGAACTGTACACTCTTTATGGTTAAATTTTATGTGGATCAAGTATTGTAAACAACAGTATCCTTAGAAAGTTCAAAGGAAGGGTGGATCTCAAGTTTGGAAGATAATGCATGAAGCTAGAGACAATATAGAGTAGGAGATTTGGTGGAAAACTAGAAGTGGCACTACAAATGTCTAGTTTGACAATTGGACAAGGTTAGGATCTTTATACTATGTACTTCCACAACAATTCCCTATTGATGAGAGAGTGGAGGATGTGAAAGAGCTTATGAAAGGATGAAGTTGGGATATTTTCAAGCTACAATAGTTGTTTCCTGAAGAGATTGTTGATCACATAATAGCCGAACTAGAAATAAAGGAAAATTCTCAAGAATGGGATAAGCCTTGGTGGATGATGACTAGTACTGGTGACTTTTCTGTGACAAGTGCATGGGAGCTGTTAAGGCGAAAATCTCACTTTTCTGAGATTTATAAGGACATGTGGATCAAAGGTTTGCCATTTAAAATCTCCTTCTTCTTATGGAGATTGTGGAAGTGTAAAATTCCTATTGATGAAGTTCTAACCTCAATAGGAATCAATGTGGTCTCTAGATGTGTATGCTGATGGGTTCACCAACAAGAGACCATTGATCATCTGTTTTAAAATAGTACATTTGCATCTTCTGTCTGGAGTGTGTTCAACAATTGTTACACCTCAAAAATATTTCTCGTGGTTTGCGTCGTAAGTAAACTAAAGTAAGCTCGGAGAGGTCATGGAATCCTTATAAGGTTAATGAATACTCTTACTAAGTGTCAAGCAAGTGCCTAAAGGTTCCGGGACCAAGCAAATCGAAGAAAATAAATTTGTCAAAAAATTTGGAAAAAAAAGGTTGGCAGAATTTTGGGCAGATTTTTAGTCAACTTTGGAGGGGTATATCTCCTAGTATATTAGGATTTTTTAGGTGTTTCAAAAGCCTAAAATGAAGTTCGTCGAGTCTAGTTTCCAACGCAATAAACTACTCGTCAATAGGACATCGGCGTAGAGAATTATGGATGTTACAAGTTCGCCTGACAAAGCAGAAACGCGTGCTACAGTAACCGACCTGCTACAGTAAACTGCTACAGTGACCCGGCCCGAATTTGAACCTTATATAAAGGGTAAACCCCCCCCCCCCCCCCCTTTTCATCAGATTTTCCCAAGAAAATTCTAGAAAAACAGTTGAGGGGTGACGATAGCATAAAATTGAGGGAATTTTAAGTGGCGGAGTGTAGTTAAGGTTCGGATAGCGCGCAACTCTGATTGTAGTGTCGTTTTGCGGTGGATTTTGGTTTGGATTCTAGGAGAACACCGAAGATATCATTGTTTTAGTAAGAACAAGGTATGGATCTCTTCCTATTTATGTTAATACCGGTTGATTTACGAAGATAGAGTAGTTTAATGATTGTATAGCGAGTTAATTAGTTATGGAAGTTGGAAAACAGCGTGTGGGCTGTTTATGGAACACTTTGATATGGGAAATGATATTATTGATGTTGGTATTGTTGTTGTTGTTGGTTGTTGAACTAAGAATTCTGGCTAGGCACATAAACAGGGGAGATGCTGCCCAATTTTTGACAGAATATAAAATAGTTTAAACTGAAACTTGGGATAAGTGTGTGATAAGGAGACTAACATTAGTGTGCATCCTCTCGAATGTAGATTTACGAGCTCGGGTGGATAAACATAGCCAATAGGAGGTCGAGCAGGTATGTTAAGGCTCGTCCCTTTCTTTCAAAGGCATGATTCTGATGTTATGGCTTCATAAATATTTCCATATCTTCCTCGTTTCAAAAGTTAGATGTTTATGACTCCAGGGCATAATTCCTTTCCTAATACTTCATAGTTGTTTTCCAAAATGTTCGTATTTTCTAAATCAGAGATTTATGGCTCTGTGAGCTCTTATGATAACAACGATGAACCTGTTTTCACAATCATAACGATGATGTCAAAGATAAGAATATTTTCCTACTTGATTATGATGATGATGATTTCGGGTTTAAAGGTTCCAAGTTTACGATTTCAATGGCGATATAAGAATGTTGAGCTATTTCTTGATTTCTCAATTTTATTCATGGATGATGACTATTTTTAAAGAATCCAAAGTATATGAATTGACGCCTTATGAGATTTATGATCTTATTCTATGTTCTCTTAATGTTATTCTTCATTGATAGTCTCACCTTATAATAATTGTTCCTTCAAGGTGAGACAAAGCCATGATGATTATTCCATAATATAATCGGAGGTTACCGACCTTACGTAGCTCCGATAGAGACATAACTTTCCTTGGGCTCTCCTGCATGCTGCTTACATGATATATGTATATGTATATGGGGAATATGGGGAAAAAGGGAGTGGAGCTATAGACGCATTGCCACCTGATCAGTTGGTGTAACTTATCATCTTGGATGCGGGACACATGTGGTTAAATGGATCGGGCTGACGTTCCTCGGCATATTTTCTGTATATATGAACAAGAAATGTTTTTCAAAGAAAGCTAAGCATGCATGGCATCCGCCCTAAGAGGCACTTATATGTACAGGTCACTCTTTTATCTTACGATATGCTCTACATTTCTACTCTGCTACTATTCATGCTTTGTACTCCTTATTATGTTATTGTTCATGCCTTAGATACTCGGTACATTACTCGTACTGACGTCCCTTCTTGTGGACACTGCGTTTATACCCGCAGGTAAACAGGTAGACGCGTCTGATCCCTAGGAGCTCCACCAGCGGTACATTGAGAGCGCTCCAGTTGTTCTGAAGCTTCAGTTTATCAGTACTACTTTTGTGTACATATTTGGGCAAGGCGAAACCTGGCCCCTCCTTGTGAATATATGTATCTTATCTAGAGGCTCATAGACAGATGTGTACAGTCAGATGTTTCACAATCTTGTTCGTCCTTGTTGTTGTATAATATGTTGGTAAAGCTTATTGACATTTATTTACGAGTATGCTATTGATGACTGTGTTGAGTAAAATGAGACTGTATCGTCTGTATGGCCCACTCAGTAGTAAGAATAGAATGCGAGATAAGAGGTGTCTGGTATAGTAGTATCGGGTACCCGTCACGACCTCTAATGGGATCGTGACAACAATGCTACTGGTCTTACTATTACTTATACATATGTCAAGGAAGTAGTGATAAAATGGTGGCATACTCCATGTCATTACAAGTTGAGACCTGTTTACAAAGTAGTGCCAGCCATCATATTGTGGCATTTATGGAAATGGAGGAATACAACTTTGCATGGAGGCTCTATGTATGTATTCAAGGTGCTGCATGAGATTAACTTGAGCATTTACTTATTTTGTAGAACTAAATTTCCTCTCATGCGGGACATGCCAAAGAAATGGCCTGATATCATTGATTTCTTTAAGAAGTTTAAGCCAAAACTCAGTTGCAAGACTGTCTCATAGAAATTGCCAGCAAGAGGATGGGTAAAATGTAATTATGATGGAGCAGCAAAAGGAAATCCTAGTCCAAGTGCCATTGCCTTTTGTGTTAGAAATGAAAAGGGAGATTTGATGTTTGCTGTAGGACAGAAAATTCCTGATGGAAACAATCTGGTTGTTGAGGCTATTGCTATTAAGAAAGGAGTTGAGCATTGCATTGAAAATGATCTGGTTCCTTTGATAACTAAGACTAGCTCTCTAGCTATGCAGAAGTTCATTATGGGTGAATGGGATATCCCTTGGAGTATTGTGATGATACTAAAGGAGATCCAAAGATTAATGAAGGGAAAGATAGTGAAGGTGGAGCACATTTTCAAAGAAGGCAATGGACTAGCAGATTTTTTGGCTAACATTGTTTTTGGTTTTGCAGGTACACAGCAGTTCACTACTTTCCAGGAGTTACCAACTATGTCCAGAAGAATCCTTAACTCAGATAAATCTCAGATACCATATTTGAGAATCAGATATGCCACAGATACTATACAGCTACAAACTTAAGGAGGAAAAGAACCTTAGCATCTGCAGATATGCTATAGCTGTTGCTTTATACTGCCATACATGAGATATTGTTGCTGAATTGATCTAGTACAGTTGGAAGGTATTTTTATGGGTGGTATTAGTGTGATTACATGCTCATTCCTACGCACAGAGTTTTTAGCTATTTTAGTCTCGAAACACAACAGGAATGGGACATATGGCACAAGGAATACTTGCTGAATTGTTTAAGCTGAAAAATGCAGGAAATGTGATTTGGAAACTATTTTAGAGGCCTGAATTATATTCATCTAGCAAATACACAGAGGCATAACTTGTAGGAACATTTTCAGCGAACTAGGCATTTTACCTTATTTTCATCAACATAGTGTTTATCTGTAGATGTTTGTACGGCAGAATGATGACGTAAGTTGTTGTTAGGCGACGAATGTATGCCACCATAATATTGATGAAATGGAGCTTCACTATCATCAGCCTTTACATATAAGAAAAAGAATTTGTATTCTTCATAATTGTATTTCGTGACGAAGGTCTAAATTGATACATCAATGAATCATCAATTTGGTATTACCTTTTCCAAAGAATTGTTCCCGTTTATTGCTTCAAAAACCTTTTTGAAGTTGTCGTCTATGTAGTTGCGAATATTGGTGAACTCACAAAAGACCTATTAATTCAACAAAATCAACAACTTGTTAACTACAATATATTAATACATAACAAAAGACTTGCGACGTAACCAAATAACTTATCAATTTCTTAAAATCCTGAAGATCTTGCCTAAGCAGTTTCAAATCATATGTCTTGGTGGTTGTAGGGACATCATATGACTTGGGGTGGGTGGGTGTCGATTCATTCTATCCTTCATCTTTGGTAAAGCAGGTATTTGTAAAACACACTTCTGAACAACTTTTTGACCTTTTGGAATATTCTTCGAAGTTGTGAGTGGTTCGGTCTGGGGTGGTTGTTACTTTGCTGGAGAAGCTATAACAGGCAGTTGTCTGCGTTTCTTAGGAGGTGGAAATCTGATACACCCTTCCGTTGTTGCTGTTTACCCTTAGCAATATGGGTGGTGTAGAACTAAAATCATCGTACTCATCCTCTGGCATATCTGTGTCATATGTACCTTCACGAGCATCACCTGAAACATCTATGGCATGAGTATTTTTCCAGACAACAAGAGGAGGTAGTTGAAAATCTTCCAACTTACTAATAGTGGCAATTGTGTTATCAAAAGTACAAATCTGAGAAAGAAACAAATAAGATTTTTAATAGGTTAGTCTTAAAATATTCACACCTGTAATATAGATAAATACAGTCAAATACAGTGAAATACGAGATAACAAAATCACAGATAACACAGATAAATACAGGTAAATACATTCAAAATATAGATAGCCAAAACACATCTAACACAGATAAAATAGATTAAAAAAATGAAATACAGATAATCAAAAACACATGCTTAAAAATACACGCTATGAACAAATTCACAAGATTGAGTGTTCAATATTACCGGCTCTTTGTCTTCTCTAAAAATGTCTTCCATCAAAATATTGTATTTTGGCACACTTTCAATGGACCTCCAATTCAACATCTTGGAATGGAACTTCCTGATTTAACAGCAAGATGGGATGGAACACTTGAATAACACTCATAAAAATAGACTTGTATAGCAAGGGGCATTCCACGAATCCTCTAATACTATTTGAAGTCAGCGTACTTCTTGCTGATGCTTATGATCAACTCGCGAAAAGATTCTTTACCCCATGGATAATCTACGTATCTTCCATCCTCAACCACTTCAAAACAAACCCTTGGTATATTTGTTTTATTTGGCTCACCGCAAAAGATGTACGTACTTATAAAATACAGTAATGCAATCTTAACAGCGTCCTCATCATTATCTCCCCATTTTTTGTTTAAGCAATCAATCAACTCAAATATTTTTACTTTTCTTTTAGATACACCAAAATAGTTATCCATAATCCTATTTGATTCCTTCTCATCATATGTAAATTGATCTTCGTCAGCTATACAATTTAGCCCGCTCATGAGGGCAAATTCTCTAACGATAAAGCGCAAGACGGTACCATTTATATCCATCGTAAAACAAATAGGAGTACTTTCCTGGAGCTCTCTTACCATGAAGCACCTAAACATCTATGCTTGTACCTCAAGGTGCTGCATTCCGAGGAATTTGCCAAATATGATTTTAGAAAATATTTCTAACTGTGAAGCACTTAGTTTTTTCCTGAGTTTCTTGAATACTTTACTGTTTGTGTACCGTTGAATATGTGGAGCCTCCTCAGGATGGCTCTTAACATGAAATTTAGTTTTCTGAATACAATTCAAAAAAAAAAAAACATGTCAAAACTAACATTTAGACAAAAACAAACATAAAAAATATTGACACCTATAATATAGATAAATACAGGCAAATATTTTGTGGTATACAGCTAACAAAAACATGTATAACATAGACATCAAAAATAAATACAAGAAAATACAGTAATTCAGTTTGGGACCCTCTTGAAGATCAGTTGTCAACCATTGTTTGGTATGCTTAAATATAACACATATAAATACAGCCAAAATACAGATAACCAAAACACATCTAACACTGATAAAATATACATAAATACAATGAAATACACATAATCAAAATCACATAATTTTAACACAAATATATACAGTGAAATATAGAAAACACCAATATGAAATACATAAAAAATACACTAACTTTTTATCCTCCTCCACATCTACGAATGGATGATCTTCAACAACCTTATCTTCAACAACCTTTTTACCTATACTATCTGAAGCAGGGTTGCTTACTTTTCTCCTCTTTTATTGAGCAACTTTAGAACCTTTTTTCACTAGTAAATCATATTTTCCCTTGCTCGATTTTGCAAATTCAGTTTGTTGAATTTGTTGCATCCTTGATCGGTCATGAATCTTCTTGCGACATCTCTCAGCAACAATTTTTGTAGTGGAGCCTGCAATTACATGTTGTTGTTGTAATTCCTAAAGAGAAACTACAACCATAGAATAAATTGTGTATACCTCAAGTATTCCTACTTGGAGTGTTTCCTTCAGCCATTAAAATTTATATATGAAACTTCTTCTAAAAACCCTAACAATGGCGAAGTTATAATCATGAAATTGTATGAAAAGAGTGCATGTAAACAATGAAATTGAACCACCAAAATACAGGTATACATCAAAGTAAAAAACCTACAAAATCACTTACCTAGTTTGTGGGGGTACACAATTAAGGAAGAGTAAATCGTGCAAATAATGATAAGAGAGAATGTCATAAATTGCGGAAATGATTTGTGAAGATAGGAGAGAAAGTAATTTAAAAACGGAAGAATTTTGGGGATATTGGGATACATGGACCGTGTATTTAGGAAAGCTTCTCCAACTATCTGTATGTTACTGGACTAGTCGCAGATTGAAATTTAGAAAAATAATTATGCTACGAAAATTAAATTAAAAAAAGATAGTTATTATTCATAAATAGGTCTTAGAGGTAGCTATGACATAATTTTCCTAAAAACATCTTGCCTCCAATATTGTGACTTAAGTTTTACTTATTTATTTATCTAATATCTTACTTATTAATTTATGTATTATACATCTACTCCAAGTAATTTTACTATTATTGAAAGGATCTAATATTGAATGTATATATTTCTCGTCTATCATTCAGAGGAAGAGTCCTCAAGATAAACAAGTATGAAGGGCAAGTTTTAGAGAGTTTGAATAAGATAGTGGATAACACAAACTACTTATTTCTATCTTATATCAACAATACATATATACTTCAACATGAATTCAAATATTACGTATTATTTAGAATATTCCTAGCATCCACCCGCAAGGCACAAGCGCAACTGTGATGAAAACACTATAAACTTGTCTCGTAAAAATTTAAAACATTTTTCAGATAATATTTTGATCAAGATACATGCAACTTGATTCGTGGACGCTACTAAAAACATTTCAAAAATAGAGGGTCAAAACCGACGAACGTCCGTCGATTATAAGGCAAAATCGAGAAAAAATCGACGGGCTTGATAATGTCAAAAAACAGTGACGGAAGAAAAAAGCTGACGGACCGTCCCGATTAAAATCGAGGGAGCACATTGGTTATTAAAATACACGAATCTTGATTTATATGGTCAAACAATAAATAAAAAAAGATGGATCGTCTTGGTTTATTTAAATAAATATATATTAATTTAATTAATTAATTTTATTTTTTATTATAATTGATGGTGTCTTTCGGTTTTCTGGATTTTTTTCTGTTAAATTTTGAACAAATTGACGAATTGGCTCGGTTAGTCTACCGATTTTTTAGGTAAATACTGGCATCATCAGCCTGTTGTGTAGCAGTCCCACTTGTCAAAAAAGATATTTTTATATATATTCAGCTACACACAAATGTTGTCAATCAATAGAAAGTTTCTCCAACACTACCAAATAGACAATATATACACTACTTAACGATATCCAACCCTATTCCTCCGTTAACATCCATCAAAATATCTAAAAAGTCCAAGAAAGTTCAACAATTTCAAAACATTTAATAGTACCAAATTTAGAAGGTATTAACCGATGAACACTCTAATTAAAGCATGACAATCTTTCGCTCCATAGTCAATAAGGCCGCCTTATCAATTGCCTTACACCCTGCAATCTAAGGTGATTGCGATGAAAGGACTTCTTCGAGCCTATACTGTAAGCTCTTCTCTTGTTTTCCCCGCTAACAACACCCAACCAAAGCCTTGTAATCTCACGCCCCAAAACTCAGTCTGGACACAACAGGCATCCGATGCTATGAACAACACCAGAAGCACCTTATATAATCAATAAATGTCTAATCTCTTTTAACACTCTTTCAACATTTACTTAAACAAGTCATTAAGGTTAAATGGAAACATGATCACACTTATAAATGTAACCAGTGAAAGTCTGATAGAAATAAGATGTGATAAAACATGAAAAACACCCCAACAAGTCATACGAAACTTCAACAATCTATTGACAATTCTGACAACTATCTATGGAGCTTCTAAGATAAATAAATAAATTGACTAACCCTGGGACGTAACCCGGAAACCAAAGCAATAAACCAAAGTAGAGAGATGTCCAACGAATAAGTATGTAGGCTCACAATAAGTGCGAAAGCAGCAAGTTCTCCTACTCCTTACGCATATCACGAACCTGCTCTTCTTCGTTACCTAACATACCATAAAAAACAACAATGGTATACCTGAGTACTGGGTACTCAATCTAAGGGGAAATAGTAAATAATACAAAATAAGATAATTACGGCAAAACTAGTGAATCAATAGTAGTAAAACAATTTGAAAGTAAGAGATAGAGCAAACGTCATCAACCTTAGTAGGACTTTCTGTGAACACCCAAGTAGACAAGAAATATACCAATTTCAATTATCAAACATTTTACCACATTAAGTCTTTTAATTAGGAACTCACGAGCATCACAAGCCACTCACAGGTAACAAAAAGATCAACACATGTCAACTCACGGGCAAACAATCATTCGATACACTGGGCTATTATCCCACGGAGGCTAATTGTCCTCTGGACTAGCACAACAATAGATGCACCAAGCTACTCGCCTCGAAAGTCAATCGTCCTCTAGACTGATACAATAATAGATACACCAGGCTATATTCCATAGAGGTCAATCATCCTCTGGACTGACACAGGGCTCGAAAGCGATACGTTAGGATCCATAACAGCTAATCATCCTTTGGACTAGCACAACTTGCCCATACAGGCCCAAATACAAATAAAACACATGTCATGGCATATAAACCGAATCATCAGTCATGATTTATAGTCGAATTTACTTCTCAAGTCATCTTCTCAAAATAGAGGCATTTCAAGTCACAATCAATTCATAAAGCTTATTCAAATCACCTATTCGGTTTCAAGTTCAAGAAGACCCATTTTAACGACAAAACATGTTTAAAGCTTCAATCTTTAGAAATTAATTTCAATTATCCATATTAGGGTAAAGGAGTTCAAGACATCAATATAATTCGTATAGGGTCCCCTATTGGCTTGACCCTACACATGCATCTTGTTCAAAAATCATCTCCACGTCAAAAATAGATTTAGCAAGAAACATCCACCAAAACAAGGGTTTTCAAATATATTCATACTCCAAAATATTTTCAATAAAGTATACATAGTTTAAAAGAGAATTTCAAAAACATAGACATACTGCAGAAGAAGATTTTAAAAAACGTGGACATACCTTAAATCCCGTTAAAATATTCCAAACGTAAGCTCTGTGCTTCACAAAATAACTCTAGATCCAATTGAAGATTGCACAATTAATATTTACAAGTTGTTAAAAAATTTCCTAGCTACTATTCATAGATCAAAAGACACTGATCAATTAAATTTGGGCTCGATCCAACGGTTAGTTTATCGGAAAACACCAATTGAATATGGCTGGCCGGAGGGGATTCTACAACAAAAATACTAGAGTTTTATCTTTGATAGAATGCATCTAAATCAATCCTATTTCATGATTCTACCAACCATTCAATGTCTAAAACATAATAACAACTCCGTATAATCCATTACTGAGTGAGGGGCTTACCTTTTGAAGAAATCTCAAAGCTTCATCCCAAATTTGACCTTGAATAAACTTTCCACAATCTAGCTATTTGATATACTGATTTGGTGTTAATATAGTGTTAAGTTAATGTAATTGGCTTAGGGATTTGAGTAATAACTCACCTTGAGGGGGTGGTAGAAGCCACTTGTTGAAAAACACCTCTCTTTAGGCATTTTTGGGTTGTATTTATAGGTTTTCGTAAAGGGTTGGGCTTTAAAATCTAATCCTACAAGAATCGGGATTTTCATTTTATACGCTTCAATAATTTGGTCATAACCTCCGTTTGACTTGGGCCTTATATGGATAGAAAGATATTTCAAAGGGCTACAAGTTTCATGTTTTGAGTTTTCTCAATTTCCTTATCGATTTCGAATTGTATTCTCTTAAATGCAGGCCTGGTGCAAACTGCGTTGGAACTTTTAATTTCTATGAACTTTTCAACTTGCCTTTGCTTAGGAAATTATTTACACCCCAAATTACTTCGGCAAAAAAAAAAACTTTGTATTACTAATGAATCACATTATCACACCCTTCAAGACTAACCACAAGCATTTAATGAGTTCAAATCTAATCCGAATTTACAGAGTGTTACATGTAACCTCATCATGTGAGGGCTGAGTTGACTCGTCCTAATCACAGCTTAGCTGAGATTGGATGTATTCCTCCAAATGTTACTTATATTGGGTCTATATATTGAGAAACAAAATATAGATAATATTACAAATGCATATCAAGAAAATTTAAATAATATTATTCTTTTGGATGACATTAGACTGGATGTTTGTTCATATATTGTTCAACCTTATAAACAAATCATTAGATTGTTGTTTAACATATGCAATAACTTTAAAAAATTAGATCATGATCTAACTATTTCTCATAAAATTTTCAATTTACTCAAAAAACAATTCTTTAAATCATGATCTAAAAAGTTCGTAAATTACAAAAAATAAAAAGAAATTTATTTATTAAACAACTATCATGAAAAGGGACAATAACTAGCCATTTTTTCTGGAGCAATTTCTTGCCAAACACATATTAGGTTTTACAATTATCGCGGCTCAAATAGAGATTTTTTACATGTATAGTCGTCCACCAAAATAATAACCAACAAATATATATTTTTTGTATATACTAATTATAATATACAAAAAAAAATACATCCTTTATACAAAATCGATGTATAATTTTTGGGAAAATTTACATAAATGTACCCTTCGACCATATATACAAACATGACCGACTGATACACTATTTGTATAATTCGGCTATATAGGCAGTGTATAGCTATGTATATTATATGTTGTATGTATATAGGTATGTATAGTATATGTGTATTTGGTATAAAATATACACTACCTTTACACTGTGTACATACTTTGTAAGCTAGATGACCGAATGATATTTGACTATAATTTTTTTTTTAGTTTTTGTATATTGGCTAGAGGCTGCAATTATTTTGGCCGAACAGCCAAAAAGTTATTACACTATTTGCCCTTCAAATGGGCTGGTCTTTAATTTTTCCCTTTAAATGGGCTAGTCTTTAATTTCTACCGTTCAAAATCGAACTTCTGCCTAGTAGGGTATAAATTATTTAAGGACATCGGGATAACTTGTGGATATTAAGTATAACTTATGACCCTCTAGGTTTAAGTTCGGTTTTAAAGAACAAAAACTAAAACCTGCCCAAGGGGTCATTTTCACTTTTGGCCCTATTTTGTGTTGTTCTTTAATTTTTGGCCTCCAAATAGGCTGGTCTTTATTTTTTTCCCTTGAAAATCGAACTTATGTCTGAAGGGGCATAAGTTACTCATCATAATATGCACAAATTATGCAAGCTCCCTTAAAGAACTTATGCCCCTCTAGGCATAAGTTTGATTTTGAAGGGCTAAAATTAGAGACCAGCCCATTTGAAGGGCAGAAATTAAAGGGGAAAACAACACCAAATACCGCTAAAATATAAAATAATCACCCGCCTCATGCCCCTCCCAAAGTAATTTCGCTTTTGCCCCAGCCGACCGGAAATATTTACCGGACGTAGCCCCTCGCCCAACCCCTTCCTTTGTGATACCATAGTATATTTATATATCATGATGGTATCATAGAGGACTAAGAGAATGACTAAAGCAGTTCTCCAAGATACCATCTCACTATATTTATATAAAGCGATGGTACCATCGTCCTGAGGAGTGTCTCATTAAAGGATTGAAGCAATCCTCCATGATACCAACATAATATATGTGAATAAGATAATGATATCATAGAGGTTTTTTCGAGAAAGGTGTGTCTTTTGGAATAAATGAACACGATCATCCATAATACCATCTCAGTATATTTATATATCATGATGGTATCATGGAGAACTAAGAGAAGGACTGAAGCAGTCTTCCATGATAGTTAGGGGTGGCAATTGGGTGGGTTCGGTCAAATTTGGGTGGGTCAAAACGGGTCAAAGCAACATATGGTTCAAGACGCAACCCGCCCAAAATTTGTTTGGTTCAAAATGAGTTGGATCCAAATAACGGGTCATAACCTAACCCGCCCAACTTGACCCTTTTTTGCTCCTTTGTTTCTTTCTCTTCAACTTCGAATTCATACCCTATCAACACAACAATATATCAAATGATTTATTCAAATCTTTGTAACAATTTACTTGTCCATCATAACTCACAAAATACCTCAACAAAATTCAACTCATTTCATACATTTTCAGTACATTAAAAATCAAAGGTTTTTCCTCCAAAACTTAAAATAGAATTACATAATTGCTAATTCCTCAATGTCTTTTCCTTTAGGATAAAACTTAAAATAAAATTACATAATTTCTAATTCTTCAATGTCTTTAGTTCAAGTGCCTCTTTCCATGTCTCCTGCAACATTTCTCAGCTCTTCTAGATTTGCAAATCGACAGACAACTCTCAGCTGAAACTTTAGAAAAACTCGACAATACGAATCTGCAGAAAATAAACAAGAATATTTAAATAAACATGCCTCAACAGTAAGAAGAAAAGGAATCATAGAATTCTCTCTTATTCTCACTCTTTCTGTGGCTAATCCAAAAAATAGTGCAGAACGGTACACAAGAAGATGGCAAGCAACAGTGTCTCTATTTTGGTTTACCTATGCCATAATAGTTATCAGCACCTAGCGACAATCTTCTCCCCATCAATTTCAATATCATCTTCGTCAGAATCATCAGCCACTAAAAATAGATTAAAAAAAAAAAAGAATTGATAACTATAGAGAAAGAGTAAGAAAAAAAATTGACATAATACATATCAATAAGAATAAATTTTACCTCCATGTCCGTAGAGCCAATCTTGAGCACACAACTTAGCTTCTGCATTTTCTGGTAAGATTGAACTTTCATATTTCCCAATTACTTGTCCTCCAATACTGAATGTTGATTCAGACGCAATAGTACTAATAGGTATACTTAAAACATCTCGTGCCATCATTGATAGCTCAGGGTATCTAATCATGTTATCTTTCCAAAATTTAAGTACATCTAGATTTTCATTTCCCTTTCGGACAAGTATAGGCTCTTCCAAATATAACTCTAATTGTGTTTTTTCCGAATTAAATTTTGAGTGACTCTCAAACAAGTCATACTCATCCATTACATCTCTCACTTCACTATCACATCCATCAACTGTCTTTCCACCAATGCGCTATTAGCTGCTGGAGATTTCACATACTCATTAAATAATCGATGAAAATTATCTTCAATAACCTTCACTTTTTTGTTACAAGTCAAAAAATCAAGCTTTGAAAAGCAAAATTTAACAAACTTTAACTTGTATCGAGGATCAAGAACGACTGCCAAAGATAATACTGGAGTATACTCTTCCCAATACTTTGAAAATTTCTTTACCATTTCCTCCGCCATTTCCCTGATATCAGAGTATTGACTGTTTTTCTCTTCTATTATCAACAAATGAATTTCCCACACTTTCTGGAAAAAAAAATAGTCGTCAGATATTTCCCTCCTGAGAATAAAGTAGTGATTTCATCAAAAGGTTTTAGGAATTTGGCAATTGTTTCTGCCTTATACCAAACCATTTCTGAAGGACAACACTTAAAATTCACATCAAGTAATTTAAAGTCAAAAAAGGCCCGACGATAAGGAATCACACTCTCAAGCATAAGAAAAGTATAGTTCCATCTCGTAGGCACATCTTGACGCACTTTCCCGGTCAACTTCAATCCAAGATTCTTGATAAAATCCACCAACTTTATTATCCTCAACTCAGAACCTTTCACATATTTAATACTTTCTTTTATGTTAAAGATGGAAGCCTCTATTGACTTTAGACCTGCTTTCACAGTCAGATTTAAAATATGATTTGCACGACGAATATGGAGAAAGTCCTCGTCACATACCAAAGAATCCATCAAGTTTGAGTGCTCCTTTGAACTATCCACAATTTTCTCATTGTAACTTGCATTATCTAAGGTTATCGAAAATATTTTCTTCTCGATTCCCCATTCCTTCAAAAAGTTAATCAATATTGGCCCCAAAACTTGGCCAATATGTGGAGGAGGCACATGACGGAATATCAGAATCCTCTTCTGAAAAATCCAATTCAAGTCAACATAATGAGCCATAAAAAAAAACCATTTAAGGTAATTGATGTGCACAAATCAGTAGTCAAACACACTCTACTAGGAATTTTTGCAATTTCATTATGAACTATGTTTTTTGCTTCTGATATAATTTTAAAACATCAACCTTTGAAGTATTTCTTGCAATAGTCTTGACAGTAGGATTCAAAAAACTAAGTATCTCTCTTATCCCTTCATATTCCACAAATGCAAAAGGTAAATTATGCCTTACTATAGCTTTGGCCATCAATTCACGGAACATTTCATTATTCACAACTGGATAACGGCCCGATTCTGACACATGGCTATGGCGTTTAGCTGGATGACACTTTAAATTTGAAGTTCCAGCCGTAGAATCGGCCAAATATACCTGACCACATTCTTTACATTTTGCCCTCAACTACTATCAGGATTAGTGTCAAGTGGTAACTTCCAAAAGTGATCCCATATCTTAGAAGTCTTCCTACATACACTTGTAGAGCTGACTTTAATCGACTCTTCGACTTTATCTATATGTTCCATCAATTCCGAGGATTGCTGATATACAAGACAATCAAAACAATTATGAGCAAAGGACAATTCCAAGAGAATAAAAAGAGAAATAGCAATTCATAAGCATAACCAGAAATTAAAAACTAAAAATATATAATCATGAAAAAGGGGAAAAGGAAAGGGTCACTAACTCACTGCTATAAAATTCAGCAACTCTAACGGCTAACCCCAGAATTTGGACAAAGAACATAGGAGTGGGCACGGTACGGTATATACCGAATACCATACCGATACCGAAGTTTTTAATACCGCGGTTTTGGTATTACGATATTTGATATGGTATTTGGTATGAATTTAAATTTTCTTTGGTATTTGGTACGGTATTTGGTATTTATAAAATGGATACCGAGATACCGTATACCGTACCGAAGTTTATATTACATATATACAATCCATATATATTATATTTACTACTGCTAAATATATAGACTAGTCTTTGTAGAAAAAATTACATCATATCTCATTTAATGCCAATTTGTATCTAATAGAAAATTGTACCATCAAAGCTAACCTTTTATCAAATAGTTTCATGCTTTCAGATGTGCTGAGACCTAGAAGCTGCCTGTAATTTGTATCTGCTATTTTTCCAATACATTAAGACTCGAAATGGTGGAAATGGCCTATTCTCTCTGCTGTTGAATGAAATTTTGGTGTAAAATTGTATAGGACTGAAGATTATGCTTAATTTTGGCTAATGTTGTTTAGACTTTGGAACTTTGACTACTCTATCGTGATTCAAATGTCCGTTGTGTAATTGATTAACGAAGAAAATTACTTGTACTTTCTTTTAAATATGTCTATTTGTGTATGGTGTTAGTTTAATATAATTGAGAAAAGTCGAAGTCATAATCCTTTATTACATGAGTATATATGTAAGTCGAAGTCAAATAAACTATGGTTACTGAATTACCGTACCGTGAAATACCGAAACCAAACTTAAAAATACCGAACCATACTGAATTAATTTGGTATGGTAATGGTATCGTATTTTTAAAAACCGAATACTGAAGTTACCGAACCGAAGTTTCAAATATCATACCATACCGTACCATGCCCACCCCTAAGAACATACTGGAAGCAAAGAAAAGAAAGGAAAAACTCGAAATGAAAATCAAAAAAGCAGAAAAATAAGAGACAAAGTTTGAATTTTCAGATTCTTTTAGCAAGAAACAAAAACCCATATCAGAAAAATCATTCATATACATGATTATTAAGTTGAATGAAAATTGTTTTACTGACAAATCTTATCAATTAAATAACAATAAATATTTTCTCTAACAACACAATATAATCATATCTTTTTTAATGAAAATGGTTGTGATTTCTGGTGACGTTGGCTGAAAAATGGCAAGAATAGTATTGTACGAAATAAAGTGAAAGTTCAGTTATTTGTGGTTAGTAAAAACAAGTTTGATTATTATATGCAATTATACTACGAGTTGAGTGGCCTTCTACAAAACACCCAAACTTAACCATACGCACAAAATCACATATTAATCCAAGCATGGAAACTTCACCATAGCACAATCATGTGAATATAGCAATTGTTCATACAATTAGATGAAAAAAAAATGCAAGTGGTGCTAATTAGGCAAACAAGAAAAATATTTAGAAAAATTCACCAGCAGTGAAGAGAAAGTTGATAGAAAAATAGAAATTGGCTTGCTGCAGTGAAGAGAGAGTTAAATCTGTATGTTTTTAACTTAGTTGGGCTGTGTTGGATGTCAACCCGCTGGGTTACACCTATTAAGCCCATTTTTGACCCAATCTCCAACGGCGCTTTTTGGGTTTAACCCAATATAACCCAGGTTCTATTTTATTATTAACCCAGCTCATTCAAATCTAAGTGGGTTGGGCGGGTTGGGCCTACTTTTGCTAGTCCTACATGATACCATCTCAGTATATTTATATATACCATGTTGATATCATAATTGGGGGCATCTCGGGTAAATACTTTTGATTTTTTCTAAGGGTACTAAAGTAATGAACGTATGGGCAAGTAATTAATTTGATTTAAGAGGGGCACGCGCGTTCCAGTCCATTTGAAGGTCCAACCGTGCTATTACTTCCATTTGAAGGGAAAAATTAAACAAAATACTTTTTTTTTGCGCTGAATGACCTTAAAGGCACTGGTCTTTAATTTTTGTCCCTCAAATTATTGGTCTTTAATTTTTGTCTTTGGCCTAAAAACTCATGGGTTCCGGGTTCGAATCCCGCTCAGTCAAAAATTAAAAAAAAAAATTAAGATATTTTTTGACTGAGCCGGGATTCTAATACAGAACCATGGGATATTAGGCGAAGGACAAAAATTAAAAATCAATGCCTTTGAAGGAAATCGTGCAAATGATCCCACAAAAATAGGCCAAAAGTGCAAATAGCCCAACAGCCAAGTATGTAAAAAGCCCACTCAAATACAGTAGAGTAAACCTAGCCCATAAACTTCTTCAACTCTTAAAACCCTAATAACTCCCATTCTTCCTCTTATTATCCTTTTTGAGAGAAGAAAAAGAGAGAGCGGCTCCATGGGTAGGGTGATAAGAGCACAACGTAAAGGAGCAGGCTCCGTTTTCAAATCTCACACTCATCACCGTAAAGGTGCTGCCAAATTCCGTTCGCTTGATTTCGGTGAACGTAATGGTTACCTCAAAGGTGTTGTTACTGAAATCATACATGATCCAGGTATACACTCTATTTTATGTTAAAGAAAGCTCATTAAATTTAATCTAGTTCTGAGAGTCAAATTTCTTTATGTTGACTTTAAATTTGGACATACAATTATTTACTTATTAGAAACTACCTAAGTAGTTTTTGCTCAAACAGTGTATTTGTGTTGAGAAAGTTCATTAACTATGTACCCGCTCTCTGTCCCGATTTATGTGATACAGTTTGTATTTCAAGACACAAATTTCTTTATTTCACTCTTAGCTAGAAATTATGTCATTTTGCTTAGCGCGTCTCTTTTTTTTTTTTTCTTTTAATACAATGTTGATACTAATTTGTCATTAGTTATGGAAATCATATATGATCCAAGTAGGCCGAGATACAGTTCGACTGAACCCATTAGCGTTTTTGCTCAAGCAGTGTATGTGTGTTGCAAGAAAGTTCGTTAAATATGTATAAATTTTAAATTTAGAACCCCATTTGCTCAAACAGTGTAGTTTTGTTGGGAAAATTCATTAAATATGTAAAAAAATTAAATTTAGAACCCCTTTTGCTCAAATGTATTTGTGTTAAGAAAGTTCATTAAAAATGTACTCCCTCAGTCTCAATTTTTGTGATATAGTTCGGATTTTGAGAGTAAAAATTGTATATTTCACTCGTAGCTAGAAATTATGTCATTTTGTTTTGCGCTTCAAATTGGACATAATCATTGATCTTTAGAAACCATTAAGTTAAAATCGTCATTCTAAAATGTAGAACCCATAAAGTTAAAATCTTTGAAATCTGTCATTCTAAAATTTAGAACCCATAAAGTTAAAATCCTATCTCTGTCTCTATGCAGGTAGGGGTGCACCTTTAGCCCGTATGACATTTCGTCATCCGTTCCGTTACAAGCATCAGAAGGAGTTGTTCGTTGCTGCAGAAGGGATGTACACTGGTCAGTTCATTTACTGTGGGAAGAAAGCTAATCTCATGGTTGGTAATGTGTTAGCATTGAGATCTATCCCTGAAGGAGCTGTTGTTTGTAATGTGGAGCATAAAGTTGGTGACCGTGGTGTTTTTGCTAGATCCTCTGGTGATTATGCTATTGTTATCAGTCACAACCCTGATAACGGAACAACTAGGTATGTTTTTCGGTTTTCGTTTATAGAAACTTGATGGATTTTTAGTCATCGGTAAATTTTTATTTGTGTTTTGGTTTATTGTGGAACCGTAGAAATGGATTTTTTGTTGCAATTAATTAAATAGTCTGAGTAAATATAGTAAATTAACTACTGGAATGCATAATTTTTGGATTGATTTAGTATTGGAATGAATTGGTTTGAATATAGTGGAACGGTTAAAGGAATTTAACAACTAGAATTCAAGCGTAGTTGATATGATATGTTAGTTTTGGATTGATGGGCACCTGGCTTTTGGTGAAAGACTTTCGGGGGTTTGGTGATTGATACTTTTTGACTGAGCCTAACAGCTCGAGACAATGATCAATGTGCTTGGAAAGCTTTAATATGCTTTCATTTTAATTAACTTGACTGGTAAAGTTTGTTGGTTTTCAATCAATTGTCTTATTTAATGCAGCATTGTTCTTTTTTTATGTGGATCCATAGATTCTTTTTGTGAACTACAATTGGAAATGTGTGCCTTTGCATCTGGTGAAGTGGAGTAACTGTTAATTTAGCATCTCACCTAACAGATGAAGCTTAGCTGTTTACAGTTGCAGTTTATATCCATTATCCTATGTTATGGTTAGACGTAGGAAATTCATGTTAATGATGTTGCTGATAATTCTTTTGATTAACACAAGAAGAATATAACCGAGGGTGTGTTTGGTATAAAGGAAAATGTTTTCTTGGAAAACAAGTGACGTTCTTACTAATTTTCTAGTGTGTAAGCAAAAATATTGTCGCTAGAGCATTTATACGTAATCTAGCAAAACACTATGGGGTGGGGTGGGGACTGGGGGTGGCGGGGGTGGGGGTTCGGGGTGTTGAGTGGGTGAGGAGGAGACAATGACCTTGAAATGCCACTTATGGAACTTGTTTTCCCTTTCGTCATTTCTAAAGAACTTATTTTCCTAGAGAACATGTTTTCCTACATTAGTTGACCAACCAAACATGGGAAATTTCCTCCATAACCAAACACTCTCAGAATCTGTTTCTTTTGAAGTGGTGAAGAAAGTCTATTCTAAACTTGTTTGGATAGACTGAAATGCGTACTTGTTTTTCCAAAATACATTGATAATTACACTCTTTATTGGTGACTGCTTGCATTACACATGAAACTCATCTTAGATTAATATGGTTGCTTCATTGACTGTTGATGAGTGTTCGTAAATTAGTAGTCTGTTATGATGTCACATTGTCATTAGTTTACCAAGTCTACGGAGATGATTTTTGAAGTTTGCTCTATTCAATTTTACTTTATATTCAGGATAAAGCTTCCATCTGGATCCAAGAAGATTGTGCCCAGTGGGTGTAGAGCCATGATTGGGCAGGTTGCTGGTGGAGGAAGAACTGAGAAGCCAATGCTTAAAGCTGGTAACGCATACCACAAGTACCGGGTAAAGAGGAACTGCTGGCCAAAGGTTCGTGGTGTTGCTATGAATCCCGTGGAGCATCCTCATGGTGGTGGTAACCATCAACATATTGGTCATGCCAGTACTGTCCGTCGTGATGCACCACCTGGGCAAAAGGTTGGTCTTATTGCTGCAAGGAGGACTGGTCGTCTTCGTGGTCAAGCTGCTGCTACTGCTGCCAAAGCTGACAAATAATTAAGTTTGTTACTGTTTTCCTTCTTGTTGTGTTCGGATTTTAAGTATTCAGCTACAGCTGTCGTCATACTAAGTTTTGATTCGGATGTTATTTAGAAGTTTTATTTGTTTAGGGATCCTCGCTTAGACAAATTTGCCATTTATTAATGTGTTTAGCTTGGCGCTCATTATGTTTCCCTTTTCTGCACTGGTTCGATTCCTATGGTGCACCAATTCTGAAGTTGGATTTCTTTAAATATTCGAAGCCCATATATTCACTTTTGGAGTTCATAGCCGTGGTTTGCTAGCTGTTGGTATCAAGATTAGTTTTGAGTAATTTACCATGATAAAAAATAGGTTAGTTTTGAGGAATGGTGGTACTCTTTGTTCAAATGCTTGTCTACTATTCACGCTATGCTCAGCATGGAAGTCAGAGTAGGGTTTCAATCAAGCCTGAGAATTTTTGTGCTGCTGTATTTGTGTATTTTAGAAGTGTAAATGAAACGCTCCTTTAGTTTTAAGTAACTAATTTCTACTTTGATAAGTAATTTTCGTTATGTTCTGGGTAGGATCTCCGAGTCACACATTTTCACAAAAATTGATGAAATGTTCCAGGCATGCTCTTTGTAATGGTATATTTTAATTGCATATGTGAAATGATATATTTGAAAATTACAATAATAACGGAATATGTTTTCATCTTGACAAAGTTCAAGCTAAATACTATAAGACGGAGGGTCAATTAACTTTAGAAGGGGCGCTAAATTGGCCAAGAGAATTGGGAAAAGCTCTTTCACCAAATTCTAGTTACTTCAATAAATATTTAATGAATGATGGCGCTGTCAAGATTTTCTTTAAGACTAGATGGCTGCGCAGCCCAACACTTTGGATTATAGTGTATCTATGTGTATGTAGTTATATTTGAATAGTGCTAATATATATATATATATTTTATATTGATAATAAATATATATAAGTTTATACTGTTTTTATATATATATATATATACTATGTTCAAAACACGATTAATATAACATTGTAGTTTGTGCTTCATATCTAAAATTTTATTATATTTGTGTTTGCTATGAATATAAAGTCGGCAAAAATCTATTAATACTTTTTAATTTGGATAATTCTAATTCAAATTATTAAATTGATTATACATGTTTAAAACGAAACAAAGTAGAAATTGATTTTCTATTTAAACGAAGAAATACTATTTTTTAATTTTTGGTAAATATTCCCGGTTTAGCTCATTTTACTTGTCATGTTGTCTTTTGCATGGTTTTTTAAGGAGACGTGAATTAGAATTATACTTTGACTAATTTACCTTATTCATTATTTGATCTCTATTTGATATTAATCTCTTTTCGCATTTATTAGAGTAAGAATAAAAATGAAAAAGTAATTAAATTCTATGTTATTTTAAAATATAAATATTTTAAGTATATTTATTTTGGTAAACATAACAAATAAATGACATGGCGGAATAGCAAATACAACAATTAAATATCTAGATTAGATCTTAGGCTAATATAAGAAAAGAAAGGAAATTGTATGTATTTGCCTACTTAACATTTTGAAGAAAAACAATAATATGGGATCCATGTTTTTTGCTGTGCAATAATTTCATTTGCTCCCACTAATGGGTTGATGCGCATATGACAATGAATCCACAATTATTGACTTGATGGGGATACTTTGGGAATTACATGAATATTGTTTGATTTTTTAATATATGGGGTGCACGTTTTTTTTTTTTTTTTTTTTACATTGCTTTTTTTTTAATATGGGGTCCACTTTTTTTTTCATGAGTTTGGAGAGGGTGGGTCCACTTTTTTCCTCTTTTTTTTCTAATATTGCTTGGCGTTTTTAGTATGGGGTCCGCCTTTTTTTTTTCTTTTTTAAGAGTAACTGACGACGAAGCATGGGTAAACCAATGCTTCTATATAGTAGAAAAATGAAAATATAATAAAGTATTTCTATCTACTTTTTAGAAGAGTTGGTAATATTATAAAGTATAAAATGTCATTTTTTTGCCCTTAAATAAAAAAGTGGGTGGGACCACAAAGAATTTTTTTGCCCTTAAATAAAAAAGTGGAACCAAGGGACGGACAACGATCTTGCTTATAAACCGGCTCTTCTATATAGTAGTAAAGCGATATATATATATATATATATTATGTTCAAAACACGATTCATATAACATTGTAATTTATGCTCCGTATCCAAAACTTTATTATATTAGTGTCTGCTACGAATACAAAGTTAGCAAAAAATTATTAATACTTTCTTGTTTAGGAATGATGATTTCTTGTTTAGATTATTAGAGAATATGTTAGAATTCAGTTGGAATAATTAGAGTAGGCTTACCTTGGTGTTCTTGATGATGGAGGAGGGTAGGAGGTCGTTCTAGGGTTTGAAGGAATGAAAAATAATGATTTGAACTGATATGGACGAATATATATTGTTCTAGAAAATTAATTTTTTTGGCCCAGTTAAATACTGGCCGTATTTTGAAATACTGGCCGTATTTTGAAATACGGTCCGTAATTTTGAAATACGGACTGCACTGCGTCTCTTCGGTAAAATGGCCATAACTCTTTGCACAGATGTCTGTTTGACCCCCATAATATACCGTTGGAAATGTATTTCAAAGATCTACAACTTTCATCAAGGAAGTTTTCCCAAATTCCAAATAAGTTTTGAAATACGGGCCGTATTTTGAAATACGGTCCGTTTTTAACAATGTAGCCTCCAAATGTCAAATTCCAGAATGCTCAGAAATCTTTGGTACTAGTTTACGACTTGAAATACTGGATGTATACTGAAATACGGTCACTGTTCATGGGCGTAAACCACCATCTTATAACTGAAGAGGAAATTTCCAATTCCCACATTCTTTATCTGGTTTTCTAAGTCTAGGATCATGGTCAAAGCTTAGTTAAAGGTACGGGGTGTTACATGATACCCGCATTGCATGCATTCCCATCCATTCATGATGCATGGCCGATACCCGGTGATGATCCAGTATCGTTGATTGAGTGAAAATGATATTTTGATAAAACTTTTTACTTGAGTGATTGTGAGATGGTCGATGTCTGATGATCAATTCTGGAATCGTTGATTGTGTGAAACTGATTGATACATTGTTGGCGTACCTCGTTGTTGGTAGTTGTGATATTGAGCTTGATTGTTGATGTTGATACACGCATTGCACGCATTCTCATCCATTCATAATGCATGGCCGATACCCGGTGATGACCCAGTGTCGTTGATTGAGTGGAACTGCTATTTTAATAAAACTCGTTTACTTGAGTAATTGTGAGATGGTCGATGTCCGATGATCAATTCTGGCATCGTTGTTGCATGGCCGATTCCGATGATATTTCCGGAATCATTGTTAGTGCATGGACTCCGCGGGTCCCCCAAAGTGGCGCCGGTAAGAACCCCCGTGGGCAAAGATCCAGGGTCCCGTCTGTCTGTTGGAAAAAGATCCGGGACTGGTGGCGCTTAGACTTCGCGAGTCACGCTGGGTTGTGCTACCGAGACGTCGATATTTTCGTCCGGAGTACATGTGTACACCTCATTTGCATGGCATTGCATTGCATTCATACACTATTTGCATTGCATTGTATTCATACACTATTGTATTGCATTGCATTATGATTTGATTTTGAGATGTTGGTGTTGTACTTATGGTGTCGGATTCGGACTTAATATATTCAGACTTGGCACATTTGGGATTAGATGCTTTACTTAGGCAATGACGTGTACTTGGATTTGGATTTATTGATTGAACTTGTTAAAGTATTCCATAGATCGTCCGTAAGATTAGTTATATATTTGGTCTTTATATGATGTAGGATAACGAGTGTGTTAATGATGAGTTGACTACTAGACTAAAACGAACAATTTAATGATATGTGAGTTGCGAGATTGGCTAGTGATTATTGGGGTGAAGTTAATGATTAAAAGGTATTGATGTACAGTGTGGTAGATAGAAGTATGACTTGATTGGGTTGTTATCATGTTTATCTATGAATCCTTTTACTGATATGTGTTACTAACCATTGTCGGCCTATGATACTTACTCAGCACGCGTGGATTGTACTGATATTGCACTTGCTCCACCCTTTTTTTGGTGTAGATTGTTTTTAGGTAGTTAATTGTGATATGAAGCGGAAATGTGCGGTGCCTATCTGGAAGGCCTCCTCCCATTTCATTCCGGGACGGAGGTTGAATCTTAGAATGTAGTGGAAGTCTGAGATCATCAGTCGCTCTTATACTAGTCTAGACTAAGCCATGGGAAGTTGGATCGAGTCTGTAATCATTTATTGGTTGTAATCTCATCGAATCTTGAGTTTATTAAATATATATTATGATGTTCCGCTGTTATTTCTAAGTATCTATTGGTTTAGAGCCTGTTTGGATGGGCTTATGCCTATAAGCTGTTTGCAGCTTATAAGCTAAAAAAAATAAGTTGGGGTAGTCTAAATTTTTTTTTGGTTTATAAGCTGTTTTTAGCTTGTAATCTGCTTTAGATAAGCTAAGTCAAATGGGCCCAATTATTTTTTTGAGCTTATTTTAAGCACAAAATGACTTTAAGCTGGCCAGCCAAACACTCAAAAAGCTGAAAACAGCTTATAAGCAACTTATAAGCCAATCCAAACGGGCTCTTAAATGAATCATCTTTATTTAATTGTTGTGTATTCAAAGAGAGGGTTCACCTATCGAAGTGGGAAGGATAGGTGCCTGCGCGGTCCTAAAATGGGTCGTGACAATAAATCTCTATAAAACGCTGAATGGTCTGCATATCTAAACCCCTAAATGGCTTCACATAAGGGCCCCAAGATCTGAATAGTCTGCATATCTAAACCATTTTTTTGTGCGGAATGCCCTTCAAAGGCGCTAGGCTTTAATTTTTGTCCCTCAAGTTTGAAATCTTTAATTTTTGTCCTTTCCCTAAAATTCATGGGTTATGGGTTCGAACCCCTGCTCAATCAAATATTAAAAAAAATAAAAATCGCAAGAAAGAAGTTTGCCTTAATAGGCCTAAATTTTTTCCAAAATTAGGCCTATTCGGGTAAAAGTTAGGCCTCAAGGTAGAGGTTTGTAAAATTCCAACTAAGTAAAAAAAAAAAAATTGCCTGAAGGCAAACCTCTGCATTTGCATGCAAAACTTTGTCTTGCTAATCCAAACTGTACCTTACGATTTTTTTTTTAAATTTTGACTGAGCGGGAATCGAACTCGAAACCAAGAAATTTTTAACGAAGAACAAAAATTAAAGACCACTAATTTGAGGGACAAAAATTAAAGGGCAGTGCCTTTGAAGGGAAATCGTGCAAATGACCCCTAAATGGCCTTACATTAGGGCCCCAAAATCGGCTATCTATGCATAATAACGCATCGGTAAACTTACAGGAATAGTTACCCTTTAGTAGGTCCTTACCTCTAGTAGCTACCTTTTCAATATTACCAACTATAGCTACTATTTGATGAACATATGTATTTTAACGGGTGTATTTATTTGTTTTCAAATACATAGTTTTTTTTTGTTTTTGCTTTGATATATTTCAGTGATTCTTTTTGCTATAATGTATTTATGTGTCTTGTTTTTTTATACATTTCAGTGATTTTTTTTTGGATGTATTTCAATGGCTTTTTATTTTATTTTTATGTATTTCTTTGATGTATTTCAAATACATTGTGTACATTCCAACTACATATGAAGCCAAATACATCAAATTTCATGTATTTGAATGGATTTCAACAAATACATTAAGATACAGGACAAAAAAATCCAAATACATTCAAAAACAGTGTGTTTGGCTATTAACAAAATACACTAAAAAATACACTTTAAAAATACAAACACAAATACATTAAAAAATAATGTATTTGTGAGATGTAGATTTTTTGAATGTATTTGTATTTAGCTTTTAACAAATACACACAAAATACAAAAAATACACACGGCCAGATCTGAGACACCACCACCACCAAAAACCCTAAACTGAGACACTATCACCATAAAAAATCCTAATCTCTCCACCACCACCAAAACCCTAGCATCAAAATGGACTCTAGCATCAAATCTGCTAATAACCAAACTTGCCCAATCGTGTGTGGACAAATTTCATACTTTATTTTTTGTTTTTGTGTGGCAGTTAAAGATTCGTGGGTGAAAATCAATACTTTACTTGAAAGACTATCAAACCAATATTTCAAAAATTGAAATTCAACATTGTAAATTCTGAAAGTATATGATGCCCAAGATGAGCCTTCTTGTTCCATTTGTCAATACAAGCTGGTTAAAATGAGAGAGGGGCGGCGCGGCTGTGGTGGTGGTGGTTGAGAGAAGGGGAGAGATATTTTTTAGGGTTTTGAGAAATAAAAAATCTGAAATAGATAGTGATTGGAAAAAAAGAAAGATATATATATTTGGGTATGTATTTTTGATATAGCTACCAATTGTAATTTAGAAAAGTTAATTAGCTATTAAATATAATTAAATAAAAAAATAATTAATATTAACAATTAGGTCTTAAAAGAAATTACAATGAGTAAAAATTCCTAATGCATGCATGGTATGCCTCGAACCAAACCCGAGAGAACGTGTGTGGTATTCGGCCCATTGGCAACCCAATATAGCCCAACTGTAATAAAGTAGTCAATAGTATTTGTATAAAACCCCCTACTACTTTCATCCTGCTCAAAACAATAAATCTGTGTAGAACCCTGATAGCATCTAAACCCCTAAATGGCCTTATTACGAGCGGCGGTCCCGATAGCAGCAAGAGGAGGTGTGAGGGCACTTTTTTCAACATTTTCTTCTAATTTTCCTTTCAATCCACCGCAGCCGCAAGTAGAAAAGGCGCCGCCTGCTGAACCATCCACCAATCTCTTTGTTTCCGGTTAGTTTCCTTTCATATCTCTCAATGGTATATTAGGAAATATATATTTGTATTGAAATTTTACTAGGTGTTGGGTAAGAGTTTTACAGTATTTATTTAGGGGGCAGGTGTTAGTTTGTTTGTCTTTCTGCTGTTACTGCCTTTTCATCTTTTCTTGAAAGAGCGGAGGGTCTGTTGGAAACAGCCTCTCTAAGGTCTCTCCAGACCTCACTTGTGGGATCACACTGGGTTATTGTTTGTGTCCTTTTTTCGCCTGATATATGTTTAATGACTTTAATTGTATTGATTGAGCACATGTTAGGTTGTGTTTGGTATGACTGAAAATGTTTTCCACGGTAAGTAAGTTATTTTCCTACTCATTTTCCTGTGTTTGGTACGCAAAGCTGAAAAATGTCATTTTTAAGAGTGTTTGCACCTATTCTAAGAATGAGGTTTTTGAATTACGAGTGCAACTTCTGGCGGTGGGGGTAGAAGGGGTTTAGGGGGTCGGAGCGGTGGGTTAGGTTGGGGGTGGGTAGGTGCGGTGTGGCAGGGGTGGGTTGGGGATGTGTTGGTGTGTTCTAAGGGTATATTAGGAAACATATTTGTATTAAAATGTAAGAGTTTTATTTATGACTTAATACCCAGATGGACCCTTAAACTTGACATGTTTTGTAAGATAGGCATATAAACTTATAAGGTGACCAGATAGACACTTAAACTTACTCAAAGTGTATTTTTCAAGTTTTTCAGTTGTTTTGAAAACAAAAACTATATTTTTCAAACACTCACAATTTTCATGGCCAAACAAGCCCTAAATATATCACAAAATATTTTTTTTAAAATGCAAAAATAAGGCAAACGCATATACATGAGACTATAAATGTGCACTTAAACCAATAAATACTCGCTAATCGCAATTTTGCAGCTTTCAATTAACTCGGATTTTTTTTACACTTGAATAATTAAAAAACAATAACTTTAACCAATAAAAATCCTTAAAAAAAGAAATTTCAAATTAAGAATTTTTTTTTTTTTTAAGGATTTTCTTTTCGGCTTTACAGTTTTCTTAATTTGAAATTTCTTTTACACTTGAAATACTGAACTTAGAAATTTCTTAATTTGAAATTTCTTTTTTTAAGGATTTTTATTGGTTAAAGTTATTGCTTTTTAATTATTCAAGTGTAAAAAAAAAATCCGAGTTAATTGAAAGCTGCAAAATTGCGATTAGCGAGTATTTATTGGTTTAAGTGCACATTTATAGTCTCATGTATATGCGTTTGCCTTGTTTTTGCATTTAAAAAAAAATATTTTGTGATATATTTAGGGCTTGTTTGGCCATGAAAATTGTGAGTGTTTGAAAAATATAGTTTTTGTTTTCAAAACAACTGAAAAACTTGAAAAATACACTTTGAGTAAGTTTAAGTGTCTATCTGGTCACCTTATAAGTTTATATGCCTATCTTACAAAACATGCCAAGTTTAAGGGTCCATCTAGGTATTAAGCCTTTATTTATTCTAAGGGGAAGTTGTTAGGCATCCCTCATAACCTATCTGAATATAGTCCTTAAACTTAGTTTGACTGCACTATAGGGGGATTATTTATTTCATCATGTACCTGTTTTAAAGAAAGTGAAGAAAAGGAGTTCTAATTAGTTCCTAGTTCACTTTATATGTTTTTTTCTGGTAGTATATGTTTAATGATTTTAATTGTATTGATTTTGAGAACTATTTAGGGTGTGTTTGGTATGACAGCAAAATGTTTTCCTTGAAAATGATCTCTTGGAAAATAAGTGGTTTTCGTACTCATTTTTTTGTGTTTGGTAGGCAAAGCTGAAAAATGTCATTTTAAGAGTATTGACATATATTCAAAGAATAACACTATGACATTTATGAAGTCTGAGTGCAGCTTCTGGCGGTGGGGTAGGCTGGGGGGAGGTGGGGGTAGTGGCCATTAGACCGTAGGTGGGTGTGTGGGGATAAGTGGGGTGGGTCGGGTGGGTGGGGTAGGCAGGGTTGGTGCGGTGTGGTGTGGATGGGGTGATGTTGGTAGGCAGGGAGGGGTTGGGTGGATAGTACTGGGTTGGGTTTGGGATGTGTTGGTGTGTTTTTATTGATTCAGAAAATGCTTTCCCTCAAATTTTTAAGGAAAACATTTTCCAAGATATTTAGTGCAACCAAACAAAGGAAAATAGGGAGACTGTAATGTTTAATAATTTAAATGTATTGATTGAGAACTTTTATTGTATGTTTTTCCACGGCTATATCCATACAACTTCATGGTGAATGTTCAATATGAGCTCAGAGGTTTCCACTTCTCTGATTCCGAATCAGTCTATGTTTTTGCTTGAAACTATCACGAAATTTTTGTATTGGATCTTCCAGATCATTTCGGGTAGTAGGTTCTGACCCTTGTTAAATTCTGATTCTCTGGAAAAAAAGATTTCATTAAACATTGATGATGAACCCCAAAAGAAAAGAGCCGTTTGGCCATAGGCTCAAAATATTTTTCACCTTATTTGAAATTTATGGAGTTAGGTTTAAGATGGAATTGTGTTTGGTTATACTTTTTGCAAAGAATATTTGCAATATTGTTCATGTTTGAATGTACTTAAATAAAACTTCAAAAGTGAAAAGTGATTTGGAAAACAACTTATTACAGTTTATAAGCTGTTTCCAACTTTGAAATAGAACTTTAAGTTGGATTTCGAATTTTCACGGCCAAACATTGATTTTCAAATAAAGTGAAAAATTATTCCAGAAAAAAGTAAATGGATTAACTTTTATGGCCAAATGGGTCCCAAGTATCCCAACTTTTCTTGAAAACCATTTTGTAATTTGTTTTGATTGTCGAATGTATTGTAAGAAATGAGATGAGTAGATTAGGTAGATAATGATGTATTTTGTTGACAAATGGACATCAATAGGTGTTTATGGTTCACTTCACTGTTTTCAAAAGAAATGTTATACTTCTGGGTTTTCCTGCTGTTATTGTTTTTCAAACTTCCTCTTTCTTTTTATCCTCTATCCAGGTCTTAGCAAACGTACTACCTCGGAAGGGCTTCGAGATGCATTTGCCAAACACGGTGAAGTGGTCAATGGTCCGTTTTACTTGTATCTTACATATCTCACTGGTTAAAACGTTTTGATGAGAGTGAATATGATGAAACAGTATAAATGTATTTATCTAGTATGTTATGCTTTTGCAGCCAGAGTGGTGACAGATCGTGTATCTGGTTATTCAAAGGGTTTTGGTTTTGTTAGATATGCAACCTTGGAAGATGCTGCATCTGGTATAAAGGGCATGGATGGCCAGGTGAGTTGTCATTCTTGGGTGCTTCTTTTTCCAAGTAGTGAGCGAATTTACTTGCGCATAACTTTTTGTATCCAAAACTCTGCCTATTGACCTCCAACAGAATGACTAAAACAAGGATAGTTATAGTTATCTATTATATTACATACTCATTTTTATTTCTGATTGGGAGTAATAATCTGAATTGCTGTGCTTATCATGATAATTGTGGAGGATGGGAAACTTTCGTATTAATCGGGAATAAACATGAATTGCAATTTAAAATTTGAGGCGCTTAAACATTGGAAAAGTTTGATAAGATTGGAATATCCAGATGTGGTCAATTTTTTTTTGTCAACTTTCTGTGTCATATTCTTTTAAAAAAAGCTCTCTGTCTATTCCAGCAATTCAGGTTTTATAATCAAAGGGAATGCAGTTAATTTATAAGCATCAAGTGCAAAGGCTTCTGATCTTTTTCGTGACTAAAGAACTCAAAGGAAAAGGAGTAATAAGACCTAGTAAATACAGAGATAAAGAACCTTAAGCTCTGTGTTCACATAAAAACCAAAGGAGCATGTATTTCGAGTTTCAGTCTAAGCATCTCCCAGATGGATTTGTTTTCCTTGTGTGGATATGAGTACCATTACACGTCTGTCCTTTTTCTTTTTCACTTTCCAGGATTAATTTGATATTTTCATTCTTGGCCGTTTTGTGGACCAAACACACTTTTAGTGTGTTGAAAGCAGAGTAATACTGACTTAGCTTATTGCTCTGTCCTTCAATCCCTTTGAAGTCAAACTTTATTCTGAAATACTGTTTTATACATAATATAATTTTCAACCTAGATAAATATTAGATATATTTCATCTGTCTAAATTAATAGATTGAAGTTTTAAACTTTGAAGCGTTGTTTAGTATGTATGTACTGTTGTGAAATTGTTTTCCGGATGAAAATTTTTTCCTCAAAAGAGACATACTTTCCCCAAAGTTGAAGATAAAAATACTTTTGTACTTTCAGGGTGCTAGCTTTCTTTACTACCATTTCTTCTCCTGCTGTATAATCTATATTATTTGCTTTTATTAACATGTAAAACTATTCATAGTCATGGCTATCACCAAATATCACCTTACGCTGACCACTTTCTCTTTCATTACCTCCGTTCATAACTGCAATTTAGGAAAATATTTCTTGTACAAAACGTCTTATGAAGAATGCCTTACCTCAAATCATATGTTTGTAAATGAACCCTCTAGAGGAAAACCTTAACAAGATTTGGTAACTGGCTATATAGGTAGAGGAGAGATTCAAATGCCGAAAAATGAGAACATACAAAAAGATATGATTCTATACGAGGAACACTCAATCTCAATACAAATAGTAACCTTATTGCTGCACCAAAGACATTAATGAGGAAGCTATTCCTTGGATGTACTAAATCAAACGCTTTGCTGTCAAAAGCCTTCCAATTCTCTCCCTCCAAACTACCCATGCAAGTGTTAATGGAGCAACATACTGCACTCGTGCCTTCTAATTCGTACTCTGAAAACCCAGCTAAGTAGAGCATTCTTCACAGTATTCTACATGATCCACCTCAAGCTTTTGGATTCAGAAATGTGCCAATCCTTTACTGTGAACCATGTGAAAAACGCACCAGGGATCTAAACTTATGGATGAGTGAAACCCGACTCCGCTCAAGTGACAACTTACAGTAGTAAGTCTTAACTGAGAACTATCCACTCTTCCCTTACTTTAACATCCAACATCCAAGATCTTGGCTCACTACTAGTAAGGTTTGTTTATTAAGCATTCAATTAAAATTTGAAATTTTGTTATCTTTCAATCCCGGAAGTTCTTTCTAAATTTTAGATCCCAAATTACACCCCTCATGTAATCTCTGAACTTATTGGACTGTCATCCCAAATCAATTGAGATGGTTGTATACTATCTTTACAAGAAAATGTATGCCTACATAGGGGTGACAAATGGGCAGTTTGGGCTAAGATGGGTTGTGTCAAGATGGGCTGAATGGGTCATTGCTCAACCCTGCCCAAAGTCTACTTGGGCTAAGATGCATTGGGTCAAGATGGGTAAACAATGGTCATAGCCCAATCTGCCCAATTTGGCACATAATTTAAACTCAAAAATTAATACTACTAGTAGTTAGTGCATATTATATATTCGAAAACCTAATGCGGATGCAACATAATGTATTTTCAAGTAGTCTATCATGATTTAATAATTTAGTCGATAATCTTTTATATTTATGTGCTATATAAAGCACTGTTGAAGAAATATATGAGTATTGACATATTTTAACATGCATCATTTAGATTGTAGCTCTTGTATACTGTAATTTTTACGACAGTGACGCAATTATATGATTTATCTGGTAAAGCAATTAATATTTAATATAAAACTAATTTTAGGAAACTAGTTTCTCTAAAAACTAACTGGCAATGCCTAGCGAGCTTGATGATCAAATAAAATTAATCACTAGCTAGCTTATTAAAGTGAATTGCGTGTATGTATAGCAATATAATATGTGAAGTAGATGACAAGTTAATGTGCTATACAAACCATAAGGTACATGTTTTCCTTTTATTAAAAATTTAAATAATTGTAGTCAATGTTTAGATAAAATCTTAAAACTTAAATAAGTACTTAATTAATCTAGATGGATGCATAATACTATATTCAAACATTAATGGAAGTAAGTAAAACATTTATATCTATCTTGGATAATCATGAGTTGAGCTCTAATTATTGGGGTTGAAGTTTGAAAAGTGCTAGGTTGAGTTTGGGTTGCTTCATGTGTTCACTTTGGGCTAGCTTTTGTCATAGGTTATGATGGGTTGTTCTCAAACATAACCCATTTATAAAGTAGCTCATGTCCAATCCATTAAAACTTGGACGAGTTGGGCGGGTCAAATGGGTTTGGGCTGAATTTGCCACTCCTACACCTACATAATCAGGTGCACTGATTTGGAAAAACCTATAATATAAGTAGGGGTGGCAAAATTAACCCAAACTCATTTAATCCGTTGAATCCGCCCAAGTTTTAATGGGTTTCGGCAAGAGTGATTTTGACGATGGGTTGATTTGGGCTATACCCAAGTTAGCCTATCTCAATTTAGTACCCCATGATTGATGCCCAAACTTGACCCATGGAATTGCTCATTTTTAGCTTGTAGAAATGCCTTTTTACTGGAGCCTTCTCTACGAAAATTCTCTATATCTCAAAGAAGTAGTTTTTGTTTTATTTTAATGACTTTATTTGTTCTCATTTCATTTAATTCTGGAATAATACTCCGACATAGCTAGAGCCCTTGAACTTTTCATTATAGATTTGGTGAAAAGTTATATACTCTTCACTGGAGTGGACGAAAGAGTTTTTATCGCCGGCGAAATTAAAATTAGAACTTATGTATTTTTCGTTCTACTTTTGTTGAAAACAATAATTTACTTCTCAGTTTTTTTTTCCAACTCGATGAGATAATTAGGTTTTAACTAAATTATGAATAACTCAACCCAGTAAATGGTTCAGTCTTCCAGAATTTAGTATTTTTTTAGTGTTTTATGTATTGACTTGACATGAATTTGAATAAAAAATATAATTAGTAATGATTCATATAATTAGTCTCAACTTGCAATTGTTTAATTGGGCTAGAATAAAATCTGCTTGAATCAAGACCTACCCACCAAAAACCATCGCATAGCTTAAAGAAAAATAAACATATAAACAAAACACGTACAACACAAGCATATGTCACGTATAAAAATTGAGACACGAAATTCTAATTGGATTTTTTTATTGGATACTCACAAGAAAGGCAAGTCGATGGAAAATTGCATAATTATATTAAAAACGAGCAACAACAACATACTTAGTGTAATCCCACGAGTGGGGTCTTGGGAGGGCGGTCATAATAATATTAAAAAACAATAACCAAAATATAATATCTCTACACGAAAAGATAGGATCATAGGAGTATTGTGTATATATTAATAATAACATAGGAAATGATATTTGCCGTAAAATTCAAATCGTGATGGAGATTAAGAGCTTTTTTGGATGGACTTATAACTTGCCATAAGTTAGGAATAAAAACAAGTGCTTAAAAACCATTTTAGGTTAAAAGCACCTAAAATAAGCCAATCCAAACAGGCTCTAAATTTAATGCTAACATTGCAAGTTCAACTCATATTTGAAATATTGTGGGTAAAAATGAAAATTTCTAACTTAATAGTACCAGTTTTAAAAAAATGAAAATTTCTAATGAATTACAACAACAACAACAATGAATCAATGTGATCCCACTACAAAGACCTTCCCCCTACCTTTGTGAGGTAGAGAACATGTTTTCGATAGACCTTCGGTTCGAAAGATTTCTATCTAACCAATTGTTAAATTTAAATTACTATTTCTTTTAAATTTTATGTTTCTTTTATATTAGGTGAATAATGGAAAAGTTTGAAATTGTAAAAATAACGGGTCAAGTTGGTCGGGTTGAGTTATGACACATTGTTTAGCTCATCTTGATCCAACCAATCTTAGCCCAAGTAAAATTTGGGCAGGTTTGGGCATTGACCCATTTATTGGTTCAACCCATCTTGATCCGCCCAACTTTAGCCCAAACAACCCATTTGCCATCTCTAAATATAAGCAAACAATCAATATCAATTAACTATTGGCATTGTGCATATGTGAAAGCATATCCATCCGAAATCTGGTAAATGTACGCCTACATGGGGTGGCAAATGGACAGTTTGGGCTAAGATGGGCTGGGGCAAGATGGGCTATATGGTTCGTCACCAACCCTGCCCAAAATCTGCTTGGGCTAAGATGCGTTGGGTCAAGATGGGCTAAACAATGGGTCATAACTTAACCCACCCAACTTGACATATAATTTAAGCTCTTAAATTAATCCTACTAGTAGTTGGTGCATATTATTTATTCGAAAACCTAATGAGGATGCAACATACTATATTTTCAAGCAGATTTAATAATTTAGTCGATTGTCTTATACGTATGTCCTATATAAAGTACTATTAAAGTAATAGTATATGAGCATTGACAAATTTTGACATGCATCATTTAAATTGTAGCTCTTATATACTGTAATTTTAATGACTGTGATGTAATTATATAATTTATCTGGTAAAGCAATTAATATTAAATTTAAATACTAAGGTGCCGTTTGGCTATAAAAATTATTCGCTTTTTTTTCGGAATCAGCGTTTGGCCATGAAAATTCCGAATACAACTTGAAATTGTATTTCGGAATACCAAAAACTCAAAAAACTTGTTTTTCAATTTTTTTTTCACTTTTTTACAACTACATTTCACCAAAAATTACAATTTCAAAAACTATGGCCAAACACAACTCCAACTCCAACTCTAACTATGGCCAAACACAACTCCAACTCCAACTCCAAAATTCCCAAAAAAAATGATTTTTTTTTTTGGTATTTATGGCCAAACGGCACCTAATATTAGGAAATTAGTTTGCTTAAGAACAAACTGGCAACGCGTAGTAAAATTTATGCTCAAATTAAATTAATCACTAGTTAGCTTCCTGAAGGGAATTGTGTGTATATATAGCAATATAATATGCGACGTAGACGGCAAGCTAATATGCCATACAAACCATAAGGTACAAGTTTTCCTTTTATAAAAAATTTAAATAAATATAGTCAATGTTTAGATAAAAATCTAAAACTCAAATAATATTTGGTTAATCTAGATGGATGACATAATGCTATTCAAACATGGTTGGAGGTAAGTATAACATTTATATCTATCTTGGATAATCATGAGTTGAGCTCTAATTATTGGGGTTCAAGTTTGAAAAGTGATAGGTTGAGTTTGGCTTGCTTCGTGGGTTGACTTTGGGCTAGCTTTTTGTCATAGGTCTTTATGGGTTGTACCCAAATATAACTCATCTATAAGGTAGCCCATGCCCAACCCATTAAAACTTGGACGGGTTGGGTGGGTCAAATGGGCTTGGGCTGAATTTGCCACCCCTACACCTGTATAATCAGGTGCACTCATTTGGAGAAAACCTATAATATAAGTAGGGGTGGCAAAATTAACTCAAACTCATCTAACCCGCCCAAGTTTTAATGGGTTTGGACAAGAGTGATTTTGATGACGGGTTGATTTGGGCTATTCCCAAGTTAGTCCATCTCAAATCAGTAGCTCAAATTGACCCATGATGATGCCCAAGCATGACCCATGAAATTGTTGCTCACTCTTAGCTTGTAGAGATACCCTTTTACCAAAACCTTCTCTGAAAATTCTCTATATCTCAAAGTTGCAGTTTTATTTTAAGTTAATGACTTTACCTATTCTTATTTCATATAATTCGGTAATAATACTTGGACGTAGCTAGAGCCTTCGAGCTTTTCATTATAGATTTGGTGAAAAGTTATGTACTTTTCACTGGAGTGGACGAAAGAGTTTTGATCGCTGGTGAAAGTAAAACAAAAAGTTATGTACTTTTTGTACTTTTTGTGGAAGACAATAATTTACTGTTCAGCTTCTTTTCGATTCGATGAGATAATTAGGTTTTTACTAGATTATGAACAGCTCAACCCAAGAAATGGTTAAATTTTAGAGAACTTTAGTATTTATTTAGTTTCATGTATATTGACTTGGGATGAATTTAAAATAAATAAAAATATAATTAGTAATGATTCATATAATTGATCTCAACTTGCAATTGTTTAATTGGGACTAGAATAAAATCTGCTTGAATACCTACCCACCAATAACCATCACATAGCTAAAATGAAACACATACATTACAAGCATATGTTATGTATAAAGGTTGAGACACGAAATACTAATTTTTTTTTTTTCACTGGATACTTCTCACAAGAAAGGCAAAGTCAATGGGCAATTGCATAAAAATATTACCAAACAACAACAACCACCCAGTGAAATCCCACAATGTGGGGTCTGGGAACGGTAGAGTGTATGCAGACCTTACTCCAAGGTAGGACGGCTATTTCCGAAAGACCCTCGGCTCAATAGAAAGGATAAAAAGAGGTCAGATAAGGCCAAGAAATTCAAAGCGATATTGAAATGAAAATAACAAAAGCGATTAAGCCATGATTAAGCAGTTTGCAAAGGGACCAAAAATATTACCAAACAATAACCAAAATTTAATATCTCTACATGAAAAGATATCATTGGAGTATTTTGTGTGTGTGTCTATATATATAGAAATGATATTTGCTGTAAAATTCAAACTGTAAAGGCGATTAAATTAATGCTAACATGGCAAGTTCAACTTATGTTTGAAATGTTGAGAGTAAAAATGAAAATTTCTATCTAACGAAGCAAATTTAATTACTTTTTTTTTATAGGTCTCTTTTATATTAGATGAATCATGGAATGTAAGTTTCAAATTGTAAAAATGATGGGTCAAGTTGGGTTAGGACTCATTGTTTAGCTCATCTTGACCTAACCCATCTTAGCCCAAGTAAATTTGGGCAGGGTTGGGCATTGTTCAACCATTTAAATGGTAGAAGCCAAAACTCTGAAACATATATCAACAATTTGATTCTTTGAAACATTTCTGAGAAATGAAAGATTGGTTAGAGAAAAAAAAAAGTACCTTGAGAAATATGGGGAGGGGTTGATCTTTATCGGCTCGCTTCGCTCTTCAAGCTCCTCCCCCCTTACTCAACCTTAACATCTATAAAAAAGCCCTTCCCAAAATCCCTTGCTCCAGGTTTTGACTGGTTCGAAAGGACCAGGAAGCAAATGTCTATTCAATAGATTTGTTCGACCTTTCTTTCATTTAGTTTGACCCATCTTGCCCCGCCCAACTTTAGCCCAAGTAGCCCATTTGCTCTCTCTAAATATAAGCAAGCGTGAGATGGCAAATGGGCTGTTTGGGCTAAAGTTGGGCGGGTCTCTAAATTGAAGTTTTTTTTTATATTACCTTTCTTAAAAAATATATATATATATATATATATATATATATATATAAGCAAGCAATCATCATATTAACTATTCCTTAATCTCAGCTATATGACCTCTATCCATTCTCCTATTCAGGTCGTGTGCATACTTGAAAGCATATCCACACTAATTCTATGGATGATTTTTTTTCCCGGTTAAAGTCGCTATTTAGACGACTATCATATAACTATTTTATGCTGGTCGTTGACTTGATGCGATACAGTTTCAATACTTGGGTCCTCCAGTATATTCAATGTACACTGATAATTAAGCGCCATAAGCGTCCAAACCCATATATTTTTTTTGATGAAGTAAGTTGTTATATTCAAAAGCGTCAAAGCAGATGCAAAAAGCTTTACAAAGAAAAGGTTAAAAACTCCAGTCACCGCAAAAAAACTAGTAAGTGCTGGGAGTTAACATCGTTCACAGGGGATAGATTGCTCCAACTAAAAAGGTTATCTAAGCACTTTGATTTTAGAGAACAGTTAGGAGTTGAAGTCCCATCAAAGCATCTGCTGTTCCTCTCTCCATAAACACCAAAAAATACACGCAGGTATCATTTACCAGATCTTGTTGATGGTTTTGTCCACTTTCCATAAGCTCCAACTCCTGTATATTGTGTTAATGGTATCTAAGGCCCCTTGTTTCAATAATTGGGTCGTCCACTACTGATGGTTGCATGGTTGGGTTAATCGCTCAGTACAGTTATTGAGCCTTCTCTCTCTCTCTCTCTCTCTCTCTCTCTCTTTTTTCTGCCCAGTTTGGAGCCGTTATGGGGTTTGGCAAATCCCAGCTTGATTTTTTCTGACATTTAAAAAGAAAAACGGACAAACAGTACTGCTTGTTCATTGTTTCCTTTATATTTACGTGGTGAATTTCTTCCTTACCAAAATTTGCCCGGTGAATTTCTTGAGTGTCTTTCTTCATAGCTGGCTGTGTGTGTTTCTTTTAGCTTGCCAATTGTTCGATCCACAGAGCTGTAATATTAACCTGAGCACGTTAATATGGTATGGTATGTGCATGTGGTAACTTTTACTTGTTAGTTTATATAGGTGCTCCCTGTATAAACACCAAATTTCTGATACAGGATTATAATCACCACCGTTTTGTAGTTGGTTTGTGAATATGTTTCAGATTTTGTCTCGTCTTTTCCACGTTCATGTGTTTGTGTTTACATAGGGACATATGCCATTTCACCTTCTCTTTTATAATTGTTGATGAACATGTCGATGCATGTTATTTAATATAGTAATTGCTAATTGGTTCTAGGAGGGTAAAGTTATGCTCTTTCACTTTCTTTTTTGTAGTTCCTTGATGGATGGGTCATTTTTGCCGAGTATGCGAGACCAAGGCCTCCGCCTCCTTCCATGCAGGATAATGACAATGCAGGTGGATATGGCAATTATAATGCACCCATGTATGGCAGGAATAACATGTGAACTTTTATCAGCTCCTCGTGATTGGGATATTATGCATCTGCTCAAAGAAGAATTCTTTATATGAACCATGGTACTTCAATGGCGTAAACTAAATAGATGTATCGATTTTTTGGAAGTTCAGTCACCTGGTGTTTGGTGATACAAAATGTACCAGACCCTGTTCGACGTTCTTTCCAATTAAACATGTGGATCTCGATCATAAGTTAAAAGCTTGCTTAAATTATTTGTTTGTATTGGTAGATGTTTAGTTCGCTCGAACTTTCGCTAGAATGCTAAATTGTTTGTTTGTATTTGTATTGGAGCGAAATGGGCTTGAGCGGAATGAATATATTTATATGGTTGAATTATATTAGTTTATTCATTCCATATAGTGATCTAGTTTGGGATGGAGGATTAATTGATAGAGCAAATGTGAAGGTTGGATGGATATGTTCAGTTTGATTGTATCTGTAATTAAGATCCTTTAAAAGAGGAAAAGGTTAGTTGAAAAAGAGGATTTTTTTTTTCATTTTAAAAAGGGGCACGCAGCAAAAACTTAAGCAGGAGGTAGGTGTAAGTAATTCTTCAAAGCTGTGCACCAGGGCTCATTTCGTATGCGGTATAAGGGATAACAATTTTGGAATATTATGCGGATTATTTTATTCCATCTCACGTTTGATTATGAATATTAATTAGTCTTGAAAACTATTTTACCAAATTACTGGGATTAGCTATCCCTTGTAGAAAGGTGGAATAGTTACTTTCATGAAATATTCTTATTTATCCCATTTGGTCATAGAACTCCTAATTTCCTAATAAAAGTTCAGCAGCAGGATCCGTATAAGTCGGCATGCTCTCTTGGCCCCTTTTTATTTATTTCCCCATATATCCATGTTCCTTGTAACTTTGTCACTTAAACTCTCTGCAAGAAAGACTTAACGATATTGTATTTTTAACCCTCATACGTTATACCAGCAAAATCATGGTAACAAGTTATATTTGTATCAAGTGTAACTAAGCTAAGCCCTCAACTTTTGTCAACCTTTTATCATATTTAGTTAAGAATCCAAGGTAAACTCATACTGGTCTAAAGTTAAGAATCCATGGTTATTTTGGTAACACTAATGTTCTTGTGATATGAACAAAAAACAAAAAACAAAAAACAAAAAACAAAAAAAGAAAAACCAACAAAAATTGGATAAGGTTTGATTTGATTTATAGATTTAGTAGACCAACATAATTGATTTAATTTTTTAAGAAAAAATATATACAACGAGAACTATATACACCTAAACCCGTCAACCGGTTCGGGTTAACCGGTTCAAATCGGTAACTGGACCGGTAAAACCGGAACCGGAACCGGTTGAACCGGTTAGCCGGTTCCGATTAACCGTTTATTATATATCGGTCCGGTTTTAATTTTTTTGGAACAGGCACCGGTTAAACTGGTAAAACCGGACCGGTTAAACCGGTAAAACCGTTGGAACTAATTTTTTTTTTTTTTTTTTAAAATAGAGCCGTTGGGGCAGCCCAATGGACTGTTAGGCAACGGTTCATTTGCAAAAATGGCCGTTGCCAAACGGTTCCAAACCCATTTCCCCCCCCCCCCCCCCCCCCCCCCCCCAACCCCCCAAACTTTTTTTTAACACTTTAACCCATCCCCCACCCCTATATAAACCCCTCTCCGTTTCCATTTTAATCCACACCAATTCACTCTTCTCTTTCTCTCAAATCTCAATCTCTCAATTATAGTTACTTTGCAACAATTAGCCACTTTAAATTTCTCTCAAATAAATATTATAAAGTCTTATTATAGTTTCAATTATTAATTTTGCAATTATAATATTGTTGGTGGAGTTGGTGATTTTGTAACAATCCGAAGTAGCTTTGGTGGATTTGCAATTCTAGCCGCCTTAACTTTGTTGGAAATTAGTCCGGCAATTTGGTACCTTCGTTCCAACTCTATCTTTATTTTTTGCAATTTAATTTGTTGCAATTTATTTTCTTGTGATTTGAGTGTGATTTAAATTTAATTCTATTTAATAATGGCGAAGAGATTTAGACGTGGTGCCGGTAGTAGTGGTATTATTAGGCGTGGGCTTAATGAGGAAACATCTGTGGAAGAAACACCTACTTTAGGTATTGAGCGACGCAACCAAAACTTAGAAGCGGAGGAAGGCGAAGAGGAAGAGATTGAAGATTTGATAGCAAGTGGACCGGACCAAATGAAAGACTTTGAAGATATCTCCATGACCGAATATGATATGGGGGAAATTAACCAAATGATTGAGAATTGGTGATTTTATTATTCTACTATTTCTTTGCAACTCATGTATTATTTGCAAGTTAAAAAAAACTACAACTTGCAAATAAATGTTATCCAAGAATGAATAAAATATATGACTCATTGAGCTTTCTTCTATTTACTTGTGTTCATATTTTTACTTATATTAAGTTAGGAATATACCTAAAATATATTAAGAATATACTTATAATATACATCTATTTAAATTAAAAACTAGAAAGTTATATACTTGAAAAATAACTAAAATATACTAAGAATATACTTATAATATATAGTATACATATAACTTAAACATATATATATAAATATATATATATATATATATATATATATATATATATATATATATATATATATATATATATACGAATTTATAAACTTAGAAAAAAATTAAGCTATAAATAACTTAAGTTATAATATATAAGTTATAAGTATATATAGTATACTTAAACACACACACACACACACACACACACACACACACACACATATATATATATATATATATATATATAACCTAAGTATATTGATATATATAAGTATATTCTTATTATATTTTAGGTATATGTAGTATAACTTAAGCATATAACTTAATATATATATACACGTATATGCTGTATTGCTGACTTGCTGTTAGCCTGTTAGTCAGTAAATATATAAACTTTACTTATAAACTTATATAACATATGTAAATATACCTACAATATACTAATAAATACTATAATATATATATATACTATACAAAAAATAAAAATAAAAAAAAGGTTTGGACGTGTTTGAACCGGACCGGTTCCGATTTCGGATTTTTAACCGGTAAACCGGAACCGGTGGCCGGTTCCAGTTTTTTAACCGGAAACCGGCCGATTTGTTAACCGGTTACCGGTTCAAACCGGTTAACACGTTTATATACACCTCCATTGTAAATTAGTTGTACTACTATTGAGGGGCAATTTGCACGATTGTCCTTATTTGCGGGTGGTCTTTAATTTTTGACCCTCAAATTGCTGGTCTTTAATTTTTATCTTTCGCCTAATACTCCGAGATTTTGGGTTCGAATCCCGGCTTAGTTAAAAAAAAAAAAAATTCACAAGACAGGGTTTCGTAGCAAAATTAGGCTTAGTCAGGTAAAAGTTAGGCCTAGGCCTAATTTTAGACAAAAGTTAGGCCTTAAGGCCTAATTTATTGCCTTAAGGCCTAACTTTTGCCTATAATTAGGCCTAGGCCTAACTTTTACCCGAATAGGCCTAAATTTGGACAAATATTAGGCCTTAAGGTAGAAGTTTCGCGAAAGCCTTGCCTTGCGAAATTCTTTTTTTCTTTTTTGACTGAGCAGATGTTTGAACCCAGAACCTCATGGTATTTTCGACCACTTTTTTAAGCGAAGAGCAACAATTAAATACCAACAATTTGATGGGAAAAAATTAAAGACCAGTGCATTTGAAGGGCAATCCGCACTAAAAAATGACTATTTAGTGGGAAGAAACCCATTTGAAAGTTGGCCCAGTTGGTCGAAGGTAAAAAATTTAGGGGAAAGAACGTTGCTGCCCCTGAAAAATAAAATAATTATCCACCCTTACCCCTATTGCTTTCATGCCGTCTAACTATTTATCTATCGCCCCCAAAATTATGATACCAACATGGTATATAAATATACTGAGATAGTATCATATTCATTTATTCAAAATACACTTTTCTCAAAAGAATCTCTATGATACCATATAAAAAAAAAAAAAGGAATCTCTATTATACCATCATCTTATATGCATCTATTGTGATGGTATCACGGAGTACTGCATCAGTCGAGACACTCCTAAGTCTTTCATAATACTATCGTGGTATATAAACATACTGAGATGGTATCACGTAGGACTACTTCAGTCCTTCTCTTAGTCCTTCATGATATATCAATATACTGCGATGGTATCATGGAGGAAGGGTTTTGGGCAAGGGGGTACTCGGGTAAATATTTTCGACCGGTTCGAAGAAGCGAAATTAATTTAGAGGGGGCATGAGGCAGGTAAATGCTTTGCATTTTAGGGATATTTTGTATGATTTTCCCAAAAATTTAGACAACCAACTGGAAGAATTTACAGCACCTGCTCATTGTACTCCAGGGCCGGGTCTAAGCCAAAAATTGATGTGGTCTTTGGACAGGCAGGTAGCAAAGTGCAAGCACATTTAATGTTGAATTTACCCTCTTTAACATAACCACTTAGACGGTAGTTCCTGTGATCAACCATTTCTTCACATCAAAAATTTTCCTTACCAACCAGCTGGCCTGTTTAGGAGTGTCCATAAGCTCCAAATCCCTGTCTGTTATATACATGTTGTGCATCCACTTGACCCATAGTGTCTTTGTTCGTAGTAAGTGCCCAGAGTAACTTGCTTATTGCAGCTTTATTCCACAGTACAGAGTCAATTCCCAAGCAATAGGTGCTGTGTTGTTGTCAGTTGTCCCTTGCCATAGAAACTTCTTGCACACAGTTGTGACCATTTGGTGGACTCTTCGTTGGTAACAGAAATAATTGAGCCCAGTATGTTTGCATTTCAAACATCACACTCTTGATGAGTTTTACTCTCAGAGTTAAGACAGAAATCTAGAGGTCCAACATCTAATATTTACCACAATTTTCTCCACTAGAGGCATGCATTGGCTCACTGTGAGTTTCCTCGAGGATAAGGTAACTCGGGTACTTGAAAGGTAATGCGCCACTGGTGAATTGCAATTCTCCCGGAATCTCCTCTTTAACTGCCTGGAGGCACTAGCTAAGTAAAGAGAGCTTTCCTCCATATTGTCTTTGAAGCCAGACACTTCATCATGAGTTGTATGGAAATTCTATCAGCTCTGCAGCACATAAGGTCATCTGCAAAACAATATGAATATTCTTGCTGTGATTCTACCTTCTCCAAACACATGATTCAGATAAACTCAAATTTCCATAGTTGGAACTTGGAATCATCCTCAGAACATAGTATCTTTTTGAAAAAGAGTTTGACTTCCATGAGAAATAAGAGGATAGGCTGCAAATCAAAAAAATGATACATTAGAGGGGCAAAACATAAATTACTCCCTTCATATCAATACAAGAAAATTCATCATCACTACAGTTTATCAAAGTGTAATTCACTTGAGACAATTTAAGTCTTCCTCAACACCCTTTTGTTTGATATACTCTTCATTTTTAACCCGTACCTAAAAACTTAATCATTCCTTTTCAAACTGATAAAATTTAGAAAAACTGAACATGGCTTCACCGAAGATTGCTCAAGAAATCATCAAGTACATCAAAGGACAAGAAATAATTGTTTACAGTTAACACTTAACAAACAACAAGAAGGATAACTTGTACAATGTTTTGTGATGCTTAACCATAAAGCATGTTTTTATACTCACATTTCAGAAAACTAAAACTATATGACATGAGCAAGATTTAACTGATCAATCCTATTGTCTGGTTAAGTAATAAACGAAAGGCTATTCATCTATTACAATTCTTTCTGTGCTTCTCATACTTCATATGCTTAAAACCAAGCAGATGCAGAGACTAGATTCCGCTTCTTCCACCCCAACAGCATAGCCCCGTCTTTCTCCACTAGTGTATAATGCTCCGAGTAACACCTCATGAGGTCCTTTATCACCGAATTCACATAAGAGCTCAAAGGATATTGCTGAAAACCTGCCATCATGAACCTGGATTTCCACTTCCCCAATAGCTCGTGACGTTCCACCCTTTCCTTGCCCTCGCATGCTATGACATTTACTATATCCCTAGCTAAACAATGCTGTTCCACATTGATCCGCTCCTTCCTGTCCCTTGCTAGGGTAACATCTATTGACTCGAACATTGCATGGTAGTAATCTAGAGCTTCTAAAACCCTAGGGAAAAACGGAGCTGTGTTTGTATTTGATTCTTGCTCCACCAAAGTGACTATCTTGGGGCAAAGCGACTTTATCATCCTAATGAGATTATCCCTAGGGTTATTCACGTCAACGCTCTCATCAGGGGTGTGGTGAAGTTGCAAAGGGAAGTTTACTGCCAGAGCCTCACCAGGCCTTGCATCAAGCATATCCCTAGTGATGTCTGGAGCAAAAACCGGCACTGCATTAAACTCAACTTCGATGTTGAATTTCTCAGAAATTGCTGATAGCCGTTCCGCAACTGCCGTCAACCCACCTCCCCGAGCGTATTGTGAAACTGGATCATCAATTCCTGTAATGCGCACGTAAGGGGCACCACCGGGACGTGCAGCAAGAGATTGTAAGAGAGTCAGCCACTGGGTCCCCTGAGCAATTTGAAAGTCAATAATGTGAATGCGATCTTCATTTCTGCATGCTTCTACAATAGCACCATTTGCAGCCATGAAGCCAAACTTTAGATAAGGGCATATTTCATAGAGGATATGCATGTAGGATAGCAAGTCCTTGCCAGCTGGCTCCTTACACCTCAAAGACCTATATATGGTGGTTCCAGATAACTCCTTTCTTGCTACCAGCCCTTCTATAATATAAGCACCAAGACGCTGGATGGGATCTCCAGTAACGGACACAACATTCCTTGCCTTAGCAACCAGTATTTCAAAATCATCTAGATTGTTTTCAGCAAGAGCTCTAGCGCATGCTATAAGCAGCTGCTTCAGATTGCTCGACGGAACACCCTGCAAGGGTAAGTCCACTAAAGCAGACTCCAACTGTTTCATATTCCGACTGTGATTTGCATTCTGAAGTAGAGAAGTTCCACTAGAGAAAACCAGAGGACCTTCTGGAAGACAATCTTCAGAGGGTTTTGGCCGATGGAAATATTGGTTATAATCCAGCGAGGAATCACGGGAAGAACTAGCTGCAGAAAGATTCTCTGTACAGCTGTGCTGCTCCTGGTAATCACTTACTGTGGTGAAGGTCTCAGAGTTGAAATAGTTCGCAAGTGGTGAATTTGGTGAATTTCCTGAATCAAATTTCGAGGCTCCTGAAACAGTAGGGTATGAAGAGTATGACGAATCCCTACCGGTCACACCATATCCACAAAATTGGTGCGAGTCCATACTATAGGGATACCATTAGCTGTTTTACGCACAAAAGTATTCTCAGCACAAACTCTTTCTGACTAGCACTTAATATCTGCTGCACTGAAATTCCACCTGAGCAAAATACAGAGGTCAACAAACATCAATTCTTCAACCCTCTATCATAAGAAAATCAAGCTTTCTACTTTTGAGCTATGTTGCACGGACTCTTCAAAAATATCATCGGGTGCGTGTCGGATACTCCAAAAGTAGTGCATTTTTGGAGAATCCGACACGGGTGCGGCAACGAAAGTGAAGAGTCCGCGCAACTTAGCTTTTGAGGCTAATGGATAGACAAGAAGAAAGTATAGAATGGAAGCACATCAAGCACCACGATGACATATCCCGTAGGTTGTTAAGAGTTAAGACGAGAATAATCTATCATGTGGGGTTAATAATTAGTTCTAGGGTGTCTTCGGTATGAAGGAAAATGTTTTCCAGGACTTACTTATTTTCTTGTTTTCAGTACATAAGCAAAAAATATTATCGTAAGAGCATTTTGACAAGCCGAACATGAGAAAATTTAAAAACATCACCATACCGAACACACCCCTAATCTTACTACAAATATTTGTCAAATTATAATCGTTCTCAATTTCAAATTAAGCTAGGAAATCTTTTTAATGGCCTGTAGAACATGAAGTGCCATTTCCTTTCAATTCTCACATCACTCCAGATAAGGTCGGATCCGTCATTTTCCGTTCCAAACAAGTTTTTCAAATATAAATTCCTATAAACTCCGTAAATCAATCCCTTTTTTCTCCTAAAAAGACCCTAAAAATTATCCATTATAACTACTACTAGTAATTGCTAGTGGTGAACACTTGTTACAGTATATTTCTCTTCAAGATCAGACTTCAATATAGTAGAATGTAAAAACTAATTAATGCATTTTCATGTCTCTTGAACCCAAAATTTAAAAAAAAAAAAAAAAACACCTAGGAAACCTAATTTTATATACATATCAAATACACATACCAAAAATCTCTATGTAAATCTATTTAATTGCAGAGGAAGAACAAAACACAAAAGTAAGGAACCAAAATTCACGGGAAAAATGTTAAGAAAAAGTCCCAACATATCGAAAATGAACCATACATCACTAAAAAATAATAATCCCATAGCCTTCATTTTCCCACCTTCTCAACAACCATGTTGCAAGAAAGCAGAAAAGAGAAAAGAAAGAACATCTCTTTCTTAATAACAAAATCAAAATCAGAAAAGAATCAAGATTTATAATTTTAAAAAAATACCTGATATGATCTGCAGAGGGAGGAATATAACTTTGAAATTGTTCTAGTGGATAAAAGTGGAGCAGTTACAAAGGAAATGAAGAGTAAACGAGCAAATATATATATATATATATATATATATAGTAGGAGACTAGGAGGATAGGGAAGGTGGTTTATTTCTTTCTTAGAATAGAATAAGCAGTGACGATTGGAAAGCTGACTGACCGAACAAGAAGTTGGGTAGAATGTTCCACTCTCTTTCAACGTTAGTTAACGGCTTAACGCTCGTGGATGGATATTTTATGCAATACGCGTTTCTCTGCTGTGTTTTACATGCTATCAATCCTTAGTCCCGGTCGCGTGTTATTCGGACTCTTAAAAAATATGAATGGGTACGTGTCAATTTTGGAAAATCCGATATGGGTGCAGCAGTCATTTTGGAGAGTCCGATCAACTTAGCCCTTCATGATTATAAGAATATTTTTTCTTAAAAAAATGCCCTCTAGAGTTTGTGAAATTTATAACATTTGCATTTCCTTAATAGTTTGGTTTAATCATGTCTTTCTTTTAGTTTAATTGGGTAAAAAATATTTTTGTTTTACGAGGAACTTAATTCAGGATAATTAGAAGACTAATAAGGGCATATTTAAAACTACACGCATACGTTAAGGGCATAGTTGATAACTGCAATTATGCAACAATTGGTGAATTGGATTTATGAAGCAACTTGGCTAAATTGTGGTGAATTTTCTCACCAAATTAAGGCATTACATAGTCAAATTTTGAGCAATTTTTGAGCAACTTAATGTGTTATGTGTATACGGTAGAAAAACCGGATACGGGTCAATCCGGGATAACTATGGATCGGAGAAAGAAAAGGGCGAGAGTTCGTACGGGGACATCACACTTCCGGATGAGCACTTTAATCAAGGCCGAGTAGAAGCGCCATCTGACCCAGTCTCTAAGCCACCGAGGGTTCAGGATCTCTCCCCGGTGTCTCATTACCGTTGGTCCGGTATCCGTGAGCCCGTGGGTCCGATGCGACCGTTGCAGGACGCGTCAGTGGTGTCACATCATGGTCAGCCGCCAACTGTGCGTGTGTCAGACGGCGCCGTCAGTCAAATCCCACCAAACCCGTGCAGGGGCTGTCCCTTTTATTACTATTTTATTAAACCCACATTGGGGGAGGCCCATGGGCTCATTAGTATAAATAGAGTGCTCCCTCCTCCCTTAAGGGGGTTGGTTCATCTTTTACTTTCAAGAATATTCTGTAACACAATATATCTATTGATCCAGTTCTAGTCAATCCTTTATTGATCTTGTTTATTGCAAATTTGATCGTTCATGTTGAAACTCTCCAATCAACTCGTTATATGCGTAGTCGGCCGGAGTCTATGCTCCTTATTCGTGTATTAAGAGGCGATCTTATCAACTCTTTGTAATCCATATTGAGGCCAAAGCACATATCCTATATCCACATACAAATTCAATTGGTTACCGAATCCGGGGTAAACAGTTTGACGCCCACCGTGGGGCTAGGATAATAGTGGTCTTTGGTCTTAACTTCCACCGTATTCATCAAAACCAAAAACTCCTTCTCCGTATCTGTGAAAACGATCCAAATGGCAGACGTCGAACAATCCGGTCACGTCAACAATACTGAGATAGTGGCGGAAAATGAAGGGAGCGGACTGCGGGCACTGCCGAACCCCGCTGATCCGAACCCCGTTGATTCGAGGGAAGGACTCAACCGGCAAAACACCGTAGATCAAGAGAATGCCATTCCACCGGCAACCGATCCTCTAAACACTCACCATTCCGTTACTTTATCCCGGGATCGGGTCCGGAGAGAGCCGGACGCGCCAAACGACGGCATTAACTTGCGTTTAATCTTCGAAATGCTGCAGGAACAAAGGGCGGCAATCGCCGAGCAAGGGCTCGCGATTGCTCAGCTGCAGAGCGGAAAGGGTGAAGCAGGGCCGGTAAAGTCAAAGGGTACGGTTGAAACCGGAAGAAACGAAGAGCGAATGGTCGAGAGCGATGGCTCCGGAGCCGGCTCCTCAACTGAGGTCCTAAAGATGCTCGAGACCTTGGCGAAACGGGTGGATTCGACCGAGAAGAGGGTCGAGACGTACAATTCTCGGGTGGACCAGATACCGGGGGCTCCACCTCTACTGAAGGGACCGAATTCGAAGAGGTACATCCAAAGGCCTTTTCCGCCAAGTGCGGCCCCGAAACTGATCCCGAAGAGGTTCAAAATGCCCGACATACAGAAATATGACGGCACCACGGACCCGCACGAGCACGTGACCTCGTATACTTGTGCCATAAAAGGCAATGATATGGAAGAAGATGAGATCGAGTCGGTGTTGTTAAAGAAATTTGGGGAAACTCTGTCGAAGGGAGCGTTGACATGGTATGACCACCTACCCGAGCATTCGATCACTTCTTTCGAAATGCTCGCCGATGCGTTCGTAAAGGCACATGCCGGTGCGATAAAGGTGCAAGCCCGTAAGGCTGATATCTTCCGGATAACCCAAAGGGACGATGAGCTACTACGGGAATTCGTCACCCGGTTCCAGAGGGAACGGATGGAGCTCCCTCCGGTGCCAGAAGAATGGGCCGCGCAGGGCCTTCACGAAAGGACTCAACATGCTAAGTTCGGTGGCCTCGGCCAAATTGAAAGAAAGTTTGTTAGAATACGAGGCCGTAACCTGGGCCGACGTCCACAACAGGTATGAGTCGAAAATTCGTGTGGAGGATGACCAATTCGAACTCTCTCCGGTGAGGTCCAAAGTAAATAGAGGTTTCGAGGCACCGAGGAAGGGATATGAAATCAAGTCCGAATCATCGAAAGAGAGGTTCCGGCCATATCCCTATACGGAGAAGCAAAATCTCAGGTCGGAAAAAGCAACAGAGAATCCGAGCCATTTCTCGGGATGGGGCAGCAAGCGGGTTGAACGCCCGTCTAACAGTCGGGGACTCTCTTTCAGGAGTGACGCCGGAAGTTCCGCCAGCAATAAAGTACCTCCAAAAATTTCGGAGTACAACTTCAACGTTAGTACCTCGGGACTAGTCTCAGCCATTGGACGTGTACCCGAAGTAAGATGGCCTAAACCATTGAGGACGGACCCGGGTCAGCGAGATCCGAGCGTAGTGTGCGAATATCACGGGACCCACGGTCATCGAACTGAAGATTTCCGCCAATTGAGAGAGGAGGTAGCCCGGCTGTTGAAAGACGGTCACCTCCGAGATTTGCTGAGCGAGAGGGCCAAAAATCACTATAAGGAAAGAGAGTCCTATCAAAGGTCCGAGCCTGTTGAACCCCAACATACGATCAACATGATAGTAGGGGGCACTGATGTCCCTCGAGGGCCGGTAATGAAACGGACAAAGATCTCTATTGTCCGAGAAAAGCGCACCCGAGAACGTTCGACCAAGGGATCTATCTTCTTTGATGACGAAGACGCGGAGGGCATCATCCAACCCCATAATGATGCATTGGTAATTTCTATGCTGGTCTTTAAAACTAAGGTCAAACGAATTTTGGTTGACCCAGGTAGCTCGGCCAACATCATCCGATGGAGGGTGGTCGAACAGCTGGGGCTGCTCGATCAGATCGTGCCCGTGGCCCGGGTATTAAGTGGATTTAATATGGCAAGCGAAACAACAAAAGGGGAAATCTCCCTTCCTGTAAACGTGGGTGACACCATTCAGCAAACGGTGTTCTACGTGATCGAGGGGGACATGAAATATAATGCACTATTGGGCAGACCTTGGATACATAACATGAGGGCAGTACCTTCAACACTACACCAGCTGTTAAAGTTCCCCACGCCGGAAGGAGTGAAAACCATCCGAGGAGAGCAGCCCGCTGCAAGGGAAATGTTCGCAGTAGAGGAAGTGACACATCGGCCCAAGGGGCCGGAAGAGAAATGTGCGATGGGGGGGGGGGGGGGGGAGTTCCCAAATAGCAATCAAAGAGCGCCGGGTTTAATCCGGTGCATGAGGAGGAAGATTACGAGGTACCCAGGTCGTTTGTCATGCCAGATGATTCAGATGCAAGCCAGTCAACAGTGGAGGAGCTGGAGCAGGTCATCCTGTTCGAATATCTCCCGGATAGAAAGGTATACCTGGGCACGGGGCTCACCCCGGAGCTCAGGCGTCAATTAATTGAATTCCTCCGTGCTAATGCCGATTGCTTTGCATGGTCGCATATAGATATGACAGGTATATCGCCGAACATAGCAACTCACAAGCTCAGCCTGGACGGGAAGTTTGCTCCGGTGAAGCAGAAAAGAAGAACCATGGCGGAGGCTAAGCACGCATTCGTGAAGGACGAGGTAACAAAACTTTTGGAAATAGGCTCCATACGGGAAGTGAAGTACCCGGAGTGGCTGGCTAACGTTGTGGTAGTGCCCAAAAAAGGTAACAAATTTCGAATGTGTGTTGATTTCAAAGATTTAAACAAGGCATGTCCGAAGGACTCGTTTCCGTTGCCTCACATCGATAGGATGATCGATGCAACGGCCGGTCACGAGATGTTGAGTTTTCTCGACGCTTACTCCGGGTACAACCAGATCCGGATGTACCCGGAGGACCAAGAGAAAATGTCCTTCATCACCCGGTACGGGACCTACTGTTATAATGTCATGCCTTTCGGATTAAAAAATGCCGGTACAACATATCAACGCCTAGTTAATGGAATGTTCGAAGAACAAATAGGGAAAACAATGGAAGTTTACGTTGATGATATGGTTGTTAAGTCCCTGGAAACAGAGGACCATTTAAAGCATTTGCAGGAAACCTTCGATGTGCTTCACAAATACAACATGAAGCTCAACCCGGAGAAGTGTGCATTCGGAGTAAGATCTGGCAGATTCCTAGGTTTCATGGTGTCAAACCGGGGGATCGAAATCAACCCGGATAAGATCAAAGCCATCGAAGATATTGAAGTGGTGAACAACATAAAGGGTGTTCAGAAACTCACCGGGAGGATCGCAGCACTGAGTCGCTTCATATCGAGATCCTCGGACAGGAGTCACCGGTTCTTCTCCTTGCTCAGAAAGAAGAACGATTTTGCCTGGACACCCGAGTGCCAAGAAGCTCTACAGGATCTGAAGAAATACTTATCTAGCCCCCCTCTACTGCACACACCGAAGGCAGGCGAGACACTATTTCTGTATCTAGCTGTCTCCAAAGTGGCGGTAAGCGGCATTTTGGTCCGAGAAGGATCAGGTACAAAATTCCCTATCTATTATGTAAGTAGAACATTGGGGGACGCGGAGACCCGTTACCCCCATTTGGAAAAACTGGCATTAGCACTAGTGAGTGCCTCCAGAAAGGTTAAACCTTATTTTCAAAGTCATCCCATATGTGTAGTAACTACTTATCCTTTGAAAAATATCATGCATAAACCGGAGTTGTCGGGTAGGCTAACGAAGTGGGCTGTAGATGTTAGCGGTTACGACCTCGAATACAGACCCCAAACGACCATCAAATCCCAAATCTTGGCCGATTTCGTAGCAGACTTCGCCCCGGCCATGGTTCCCGAGGTCGAAAGAGAATTCCTACTGACCTCGGGAAAGGCCACGGGCATTTGGTCTCTGTATACGGACAGGGCCTCGAACCTTAGAGGTTTCGGGCTTGGTATTGTCCTTAGGGCCCCGGCCGGTGATGTCATCCGACAGTCAATCAAAACTACCAGATTAACTAACAATGAAGCCGAGTATGAGGCTATGATCGCAGGTTTGGAATTGGCCCGAAGCATGGGGGAAGAAACTATCGAGGCAAAGTGCGACTCGCTTTTGGTCGCAAACCAGGTGAATGGCACGTTTGAAGTCAAGGACGAACGGATGCAGAGGTATCTCGAAAAAACTCAAGTGGTACTTCACCGATTTAAAAAATGGACCATGCAGCATATACCAAGAGAACAGAACTGCGAGGCCGATGCATTGGCAAATTTGGGATCCACGGTAGACGGGGCCGAAATCAATCCTGGATCAACGGTGTTACTATCAAAAACGGCCATGGAAAGCGGGCACGCCGAAATATATTCAACAGGTTTGACTTGGGATTGGCGCAACAAATACATTGACTACTTGCGTGATGATAAGCTCCCAAGCGACCCGAAGGAGTCACGTTCGTTACGAACGAAAGCGGCTCGTTTTTGGTTAGTGGACGGCCAATTATACCGGCGATCTTTGTACGGACCCTTGGCTAAATGTTTGGGCCCTGGGGAAACGGAGTATGTGATGAGAGAAGTACATGAAGGAACCTGCGGCAATCACTCTGGGGAGGAAGCTCTGGTCCGAAAGCTTATCAGAGCCGGGTACTACTGGAATCGTATGGATGAGGACGCGAAAAGTTTTGTCCGAAAGTGTGATGGGTGTCAGAGACATGCCCCGATGGTTCACCGGCCCGGGGAGTTGCTGCATTCGGTGGTCTCACCATGGCCGTTCATGAAGTGGGGAATGGACATCGTGGGTCCGTTACCCCGGGCACCAGGTAAGGCACGTTTTATCTTATTTATGACTGACTATTTTTCTAAGTGGGTCGAAGCACAGGCCTTCGAAAAAATCAGAGAAAAGGAGGTTATCGACTTCATTTGGGATCACATCGTCTGCCGTTTTGGCATCCCGACCGAAATAACTTGTGATAACGGTCCTCAGTTCGTGGGTAGCAAGGTCAACAGCTTTCTCGAAGGGTTGAAGATCAAGAAGATTGTGTCGACCCCATATCACCCATGTGCAAACGGGAAAGCGAAATCCACAAACAAAACAATAATCCAAAACCTGAGGAAAAGGCTAGAAGCATCGAAGCACCATTGGAGAGAAGTATTACCCGAGGTGCTATGGGCATACCGAACCACGGCCAAGTCTAGCACGGGCGAGACCCCCTTCTCATTGGTATACGGGGCCGAAGCCCTAATCCCCGTCGAAGTTGGCGAGCCGACTCTCCGGTTCGGGTACGCAACCGAGGAATTAAACGGGGAGGCCATGGCCGTAAGACTCGACCTCGCCGATGAGATGCGTGAAAGGACATTGGTCCGAATTGCGGCCCAAAAGCAGAGAACGGAAAGATACTACAATCGGAGAGCCAACTTTCGGCATTTTCGAGTTGGGGACTTGGTACTTCGAAAAGTTACTTTGCATACAAAGAACCTAAACGAGGGAAAGCTAGGACCGAACTGGGAAGGATCGTACAAAGTGACCGGTGTAACGGGCAAAGGATCATACCAGCTGGAGTCCATGGATGGGCAATGCCTGCGCAACAACTGGAACATAGCCCACCTAAAAAGATACTACTGCTAAGGTACGATCCTCTCATATATACCTTTTGTTAACCGTGCTACCTTTTTTACAGGAAATCGAGGGCGGCACAAAAATAGAATTTAGGACTGAAAGCACGTGTTGCACTCTTTTCCTTAGTGTGGTTTTGTCCCAAAATGGGTTTTCCGACGAGGTTTTTAACGAGGCAACAAGTACAACGTGCTACGCGACGAAGATAAAGGGACAGCCCCCGAGGTTGCATCTTCTGAGTGGGGGCTTAGTAACACTCACCCGACCCCGAAGCTCGGATAAGTGTTAAGGGGGCACAGTACCCACATCGGAGCATGAAACGATAAAGAGAAATAAAGAAAGAAGCTCATCATTTGCCACGGCAAAAACAGAGGCCGGCCACTGGCCACCTCCTTCGATGTAAGGACCAAACGATCATAATGAATCGTGTCCCATTCAGCATTTGCCGCGGCAAAAACAGAGGCCGGCCACTGGCCACCTCTTTCGATGTAAGGACCAAACGATCATAATGAATTGTGTCCCATTTAGTGTTTGCTACAGCAAAGATACAAGAAATGAAAATATACAGGAAATGAAAATTCTCATATGTACAAACACTTGCAATACAGAAAACATTACAATGACCGTATTTCGGCATTGTTCAATTTATACGCCCTACACCGGACACTATGGCCGAAATTAGACAAGGCCAAACCGGCTACGAAAACGTTCGATGAGTCCCACGGGCAGAGTTAACCAATGACTACGGATCATCTTGTCCGAAAACGGACCAATAATTCGAGGAAAAATAAAAATAAGCACTCAAACGAAGACACAAGAGAAGTGCAACTTGCATGTATGCAAAGGATACTTTTATAAAGAGTACATTTACATCAAAAAGGCCGGCAAAGGCAAAAAACAAAAGCCAAGTGAAAATCCTATGCTACTCGGCATGGCTGGAGGCAGAATGATCGGACTCGGTTCGTTCGGAATCATCCGTGTCGGACTCAAGGGCATGGTTTGCCTCCTCCTCCATCTCTTTGGCCTGGTTTATCAAGGCCGGAAGATCGGAGAATCCGCGATCGGCCTCTTCGAGGGTGAGTCGCCGAGACTTCCACTTCTCATACTCAGCGACAATGGCAGTATGAGCCTCGGCCGCTTCCACGCCTTTCCAGGCTTCTTCCAAATCGGCCTCAACTTTAGCCAACTTAGTCTCCAGCTCGGCCCGGCCGGCCACAGCAATAGTCCTCATATGGACAGCAGCTTCTAGCTCGGCCTTAAGTACATCGTTGGCACTCGCCGCCTCCTCCAGCTTGGCTTTTAAGCCCTCATTTATCCGAGACCGCTCCTCGGCTTTCTCTTCGAAAACTTTCATGCGTTCTTTATATAGAGCGGTATCAGATTCCAGTAGCCGGTTCCTCTCGGCTAAGCTCGCTGCATCGGCCTTCACCAAATCAAGTTCCCCCCGGAGTTGGGACACGGTGGCCTCCAGCTCGTCCAGCCTCGACGAAAATTGAGCTTTGTCTTGGCTAAGGCAAATCTTCTCAACCTCGAGACTTCGGTTATAATCGGTCATGGCGGCCAACTCGCTTTTCAGACGACGATTTTCGTCCTTGGCCTCATCAAGCTCGGGACGAAGGTTGGCGAGGACGGCGGCCCGACCCAACTCCTCCTCCTTCTCTCGAAGGAGATGCTTATACTTCTCCGTTTCTCGGCCTTGGGCACCCAGTTGGCCTCGAAGATCATCCATCTCGTGTTGGGCACGAATAAAGGCCTCGTTCACCAGTACTACGCTCTACAAAAGAAGCAAGCATAAAGAGTTAGAAAGCATGGAGTCTACTGATGTACAAAGATGGCCGAGAGTCTTACCCAGTTGCCCGCGTGCATGCCTTCGTTCATAAGGCACTGCCAGGTGACCCCGGTCATTTTACGCTTGTCCGAGTCGGAGACAAGAGGACGCAAATAACTTGCTACTCCCACCGGACGAGATAGAAAGCCGCAATCCTCGGGGACGGTGATCACGACCGATCTGGTCCTTCGTGGTTCCGCGCTCGGGGCCAGAAAGACGGTCACCAGGTTGCCTCTAGAGCCAGATTCTGACTGTCGGTTGGCCGGACTCGTGACCCGAGGAATTGGAAGATGACCGAAACCCGCAGCGTCACCGGTAGCAGGAGGAGTAGTTGAAAACATATCTTCAAAGTCTTCAACCCTCGGGCCAGGGGTAGACGAACTTGGCGTAGACTCGATGTTCCTGGCAAAAACCGGGGGCTCCGGAGCAGAAACAGGCCTGTGGCCGGGCGACGGACGAGCCTGAACGGATGCTTCGGTCTCCAGGACCGGAACAGTCCTTTTATCGGCTGCAGTGCCAGCCATTTCCCCGGCCCCATTCCTCTTCTGCGGGGGAGTATCTTCCGGGGAAGTTTCACCTGAAATGACCACAAAGTCAACCGATCGAAGATGAGCTGGGGAAAGGATTTCTTCCGCACCCGGAGGAAGAACGGGAATCAAGATACCTTCGTTGATAGAAGGCAAGGGCGGCTCGGAGGCAGTCTCCTCGGGTATTGGTGTCGTTGACGGTGCCAGGTCGACCCTCCGAACTATGATGTCGGGCTCCGTTTCCTCTCTCGGGGTCCGGGCAACGCTTCTTACTTTCTTTCGTTTGGACAGCTGACCCTTTTCGGAGGGCCGTTTCCTTTTGGTGGCTTCGGCAAGGACACGGGAGGAACCAGCCGTATCGAACGCGGACGCCGGTGCAGGGGAAACGACCACCAACTCCGATCTAGATGCCACCGAGCCCTTCGACAAACCTAAACGATAAAGACGTAGGCGGGTTAAGAAAACGGACGGCCTCGGATGGCTAAAGATGCAGCAAGATCAAAGGAAAGTCAAATGTTACCATGATTTTGAGCGACCCATCGACCGCGTGACAAGTGGGCCCAAGTCCGGTCTTCATAGGGAAGCTGGTTAAGGAGCGTCGTGACACACTCGCTCAGATCCCGAATAACGAGGGGAACAAACCCATTTGCTGCAAAGATAAGGAAAGGACGGTGAGAAAACGATACCATAAGCAACTGAACAGGTGAGGACGATTGCCCAAAGGATCGGACTTACGTTTGTCGTTCCATTTCTCCGGAAAAGGTAGATGGGCGACCGGGATTATGTCTTCAGTTTTTACCCGGACGTAGCGTTCTAACCATCCCCTATCCCGGAATTCGTCCATCTTCGAGAAAAATGGGTTCCGGCTGCGCTTGGCTAGTTTTATGATACCACCCCGGAATATTCTTGGGGAATACAGGCGTATAAGGTGGCCCAATGAGAACTCTTTCTCAGCTCTGTTGGCCAGCAACCGGAGGCAAGCAACGACCCTCCAAACAATTGGGCCGATCTGTGCCAGAGTCACGCCGTAGGTCCGGCACATATCCAGTATGACCGGATCAACCGGGGGGTCGAGCTTAAGGGTAAAGGGGTAAGTGTATACGTACAAGAACCCCTCCCGATAGTCGGTGATGGATTCATCTGGACCGGGTGCAAAAACCCTTACCGGGCGTGTGTCCCACCCACAGTCTGCCCGGACTGTGTCGAGTTTATCCTCGGATATGGAGGAGGGATACCGCCTCACGTCGTATCCCCGGTCCGAGACGACGGAGGGCTTCTCCGCCTCCAGGTCTTTATTAAAGTTAAATTTGGCCGGTATAATATCCGAGGCCGTAGTTTCGGGGATAATCTTTTGTTGAGTTGGGGACGCAGCCTCGGTCCTCGGAGATGACACTGAAGGGACTTCGGTAGAGGTGGTTTCGGACATGTTGAAGGAATGGAGGGAAAAGGATTTTGGGAAATGACGCAAAGGAAACGAGTGAAGTGACAATTTGAGGAAGCAAAGAGCAGTTGACAAGAATGATGACCAAGTTAATTCCCCCTCTTTTTCGTATAGATGAGAGAAGATTTGGCAACAAGTTTGTAATAGAAAGGACGGATCTGGAACACAGAAGGAAGAGGAAAGGGAAGAACAGATCGAAAAAGTGAAAAAATGAGGAAATGAGGGGCTTTATATAGACATAAGGGAGGGAACGGTTATCGAGGACGACCAATCGAGGATCGCCACGTGTCACGTCATTAATGCGAAGTGACACGAAACGACGTGCAAAAGGCGGTTGACAGGAACGGACCACCCGGAGTGGGACACGTGGCGCTCCCATTCCCGCCAAAATAAGGGGGTAGGGATAGGTCACCCGGGCGGTCGGGTGCATGACTCATTCACTTCCCGTCACTCCGATAGATCGTTGGTCCGGGAAGCGTGGGGCTATCTGTATACGGTAGAAAAACCGGATACGGGTCAATCCGGGATAACTATGGATCGGAGAAAGAAAAGGGCGAGAGTTCGTACAGGGACATCACACTTCCGGATGAGCACTTTAATCAAGGCCGAGTAGAAGCGCCATCTGACCCGGTCTCTAAGCCACCGAGGGTTCGGGATCTCTCCCCGGTGTCTCATTACCGTTGGTCCGGTATCTGTGAGCCCGTGGGTCCGATGCGACCGTTGCAGGACGCGTCAGTGGTGTCACATCATAGTCAGCCGCCAACTGTGCGTGTGTCAGACGGCGCCGTCAGTCAAATCCCACCAAACCCGTGCAGGGGCTGTCCCTTTTATTACTATTTTATTAAACCCACATTGGGGGAGGCCCATGGGCTCATTAGTATAAATAGAGTGCTCCCTCCTCCCTTAAGGGGGTTGGTTCATCTTTTACTTTCAAGAATATTCTGTAACACAATATATCTATTGATCCAGTTCTAGTCAATCCTTTATTGATCTTGTTTATTGCAAATTTGATCGTTCATGTTGAAACTCTCCAATCAACTCGTTATATGCGTAGTCGGCCGGAGTTTATGCTCCTTATTCGTGTATTAAGAGGCGATCTTATCAACTCTTTGTAATCCATATTGAGGTCAAAGCACATATCCTATATCCACATACAAATTCAATTGGTTACCGAATCCGGGGTAAACATTATGTTGTACCATTTAAATTAGAAGTTTAGGTTAATAAACAACATTCATAATATGATAAAACAAGAAAATTCATTACAATGCCACGAATCACAAAATTTCTAAATACCATAAGATTCCATCAAATCGCAAATTTAATTACATTGCATCACGATAACAAAATTAAACCCACTGATTATTTCAAATCACAAAATATTTTACATTTCATCAAACCATCTAATGCCATTAGAATTCCGCTAATGCATCCTCACATCACTCCGCCCCGAATAAGATCTCGTCAAGTAGGGGTGGCACTTGCCTAAACCCGCCCCGCCCCGCCCCGCCCCGCCCCGCCCCGCACCCGCACCGCTCCATTGCCATCCCTATCGTCAAGTCATCGTTACATCACTCCATCTAGAACGAGATTTCATCGGGTCATAATCATGTCAACCATCTCAGAGTATAAAAAATGCATGTCATGAAATAAACATTGGGGCAATCAAAAGTTTTTGTCAGTCCTTAGTTGAATTTCAACTAAGGCTCATCCAACCAGAAGGCATCCTCTTTCAAATTGGCCCCAGTTTTTGTTCTTTATTACTTCATTTATTATAGAGTGTTAGTACAAAAATCAAAGCACTCTCAAGTCCTTTGTGGTAACAATACCTGGGCACTTAGTCCAATTTTTGCTGGTGACGTGATATATGTACTATAATAACAACTTCATACGGTGATTGTGCTAAACACGTGGTTATTGCTAATTAATTTTGCACTCCTGAGTCCATTCCTCCGTGGACATCTGTAATTAGTTATTTTTTTAAGGCGGATGGAGCAATATAACTTGGGGTTCAATTAAATCCCAAATTTACAATAAATAGTAGATATAAATTCATAACTTTAGAAATAAAATGATTTAGTGCTAAAAATTTAAGATGTTGAACCCTTAAAATTTATGTTAGTAACTATTTATGAATCTTTTTTGCACTTTACTTCCTCCGCTTCATATTCTATGATAATTTTAGTTTTTATATTTGGTTCGAAAAAATATTTTTTAAGTAATCAAGAAGCTATTTATGATTTTATTCAAATTTACTCTTATTTGTAAACGTGAATAAAAACATAACCAAGAATCCATATATAATTGAGACTATAGTCAAACCTCTCTATAACAGCATCGTTGGGTCTGAAATTTCTTGGTTGTTATAGAGAATGATTGTTATACACCTATAACAACATTAACATTTAAATAATATTTCGCTGTTATAGGCAAAAAAGATACACAAAATCTAATTTTTCTTTTTTAATTCCCAAATTCTAAGCTTAATCACACTTTGTATAACGAAGGAAATTTTTTTAATGATGCAATTAAGAATATACATGTGATATTTTTAGTCATAAATACTGTATTAAATGATCAAATATTTTGTCAAAATCTCTACACTTATTATTGGTAATCATCGATATTCTATTTTTATAAGATGGTTAATTATTATATTACCAAAAAAAAAAAGGATAGCTATTATATGGGGGTAATTTTACAAAGAGCGCATTGTTATAAAGTTGGTTGTTGCTGTTATAAGTGAAATGTTGTTATAGAGAAGTAAAATATAACATAAAAAATCGGTTTAAAAAAGAATTGGCTGTTATAGAGAGGTGTTGCTATATGCGGATGCCGTTATAGAGAGGTCTGACTGTATTTAATTAAGGGTATTTAGTGAAAACACTTCTTCCTTTTTAGGGATATAAGTGATTTCTTAAGGGTGTGTCCAAGCTAAAACACCATATAATATGGACCGAAGAAGATATTAGATTTCCCTTTACGTTATTTGTCATTATAAGTTTTGGCAAAATTTAGGCAACTTTGGAGCCACATTTACATTTTCAACTGGAGCATTTATTAGATCTCACTAATTATTCTCCGTCGTTTCAATTTATGTGGCGCTTTTCGTTTCACAATAGTCAATCTAACTAAACTTTGAAGTTAAATTGAATTAGATCAACTTAATATTTTAAATTGATATTTTTATAATTAAAAACTTACAAAATGTAATATAAATTGAAATTTAGCTGATAATTATTACTTTTAAGCGTAAACTATATATGAAGGCAAAATTGATTCTTGAGATTCATTTAATGTTAGTTTATTTCTTAATTTCGTCTAAATTACTAAGCTTAAATCACCACATTTAACTAGCATAAACTCTTACCACATGAAATATCACGAGTGAAATTAAAGCATAAATGCAAGAAAAAAAGAATTTATTTCCGTAAATAAAGTTATCACATGCTCACACATTCAGAAAAATACCAATATTTCAATTTATAATTTTCACCAAGTTGTAATTATTTTACATAATTTACATCACATTACGTTAAAAAATGTCGAGTTACTTGTTTCCCTTTCGGATTTGCTAATTCTGCTATAATCTTTTGGTTAAAATTTATTTAATTAGCCGACTAAGAAACTTTGATAAGAGTTTGAGTCCGAGCTTAGCACGGATCTCGTATAACTAGTGAATCACATGAGTGCGCATATAAATGGCGCACGAAATGAAGCTATGTAACTCAAAGATTATAAGTTCACTATATATCCGGAATGATGTTGTAGTATGTGAATCAGTGCCACATGTATGCCTTAATCATTTAAAGCATGCTCAATTAATCAATTTACAGTCAAGTAACACGGCAGAATAAACATAACAACTAAAGTACCCCAACAGGGCACTCATGCTCACATTACCCCTCGTCACCTCGCGAATACATTAACCCTTTATTCTTAGTCCATTTCATTAATTATTTAGATGGAAAAAAAATCTCCCATCGAAGTCAAAGTCTTAACTTACTATGGGCAAATCGAAGCTTCAATCCTCCCAATATCTCTAATCATTCAGAATTTATCAAACGAATCCAATCTAATTAGAAGATTATTTTAAACGAGTTCAACGATACTCGTATTGCATTATGAATATTAGACTAAAAAGTCAATCAAAAGGTCAAACCTAAGCTCGGGCCTGAATATTCTAAATTAAATATATCTTCATGTTATCCATAACCTCCTAAATCTAAATTCACAGTTATAATTTCAATCCCAGTTCAATTCGGTAGTCAAATCACCAAAATGCACTTTCTTGAGTTTAGATCTAAAACTCCCAATATCATTTCTTTACTTCGTATTCTAGGTGTTAAAATCAGTGAATAGTCAAGATATATAAGGTGTAGATTACTTACCCTCAAGATACAGGAGAAAATTTCATTCAAAATCGCTTTATCTGAGCTCCTAAGCTAAAAAAAAAAGTGAAAATAACTAAAAATGCCGAGATTTGCTCTTTAAATGACTCGGGCCTTATTAAGAAATTGAATCCTTGTCGCATTTGCAGGGGCAATTTACAGGATTGCCCTTCGCTGGAGTGGTCTTTAATTTGTGCCCTCAAATTGGTATTTAATTTTTGCCCTCTGCCTTTGCAAATTCTGCCTTAAGGCACAATTCTGCCTTATCCATGCAAATTCTATCTTAAGGCCCAAATTCTGTCTTAACAGATTTGCGAAATTGTGTCTTAAGGCAGAATTGACAAGATTCTATCTTAAGGCAGAATTTACAAAGGCACAAAGGGTAAAAGTTAAAGACCACCAATTTGAGGGGCAAAACTTAAAGACCACTAATTTGAAGGGCAAAAATTAAAGACAAACCCAAATGAAGGGCAATCCGCGCAAAGAAAAAAAAAAACCAAGGGGCAAACATCGCAATTGTGCCCCTACCTTCGCAAAAGTATACCTCTACCAACCCTCAAACCTTCTCAAAAGCGAGTGTGCAATTGGGGGCATCACAATTGTGAGCCCCTCAACGCAAAAGCGACGCACCAGAAGAAAACATAAAATCAGCAGCAACAAGTTTAGGAATCCTTAACCCAAAACTCACCGCGCCCTTCGGGTGTCAACTCGAATCATGCCAATAAATCCAAAATTATCATACAAGTCTATAGGAACCTTCAAGCCTCGAATCAGTACATGTTTAATCAAATATTTGACTTTGATCAACTCTTAGTTTTCAAACTTCTAATTTTGGTTCTAGAGTTTCGAAATGCTCTCAAGCCCCTTGGGACCTGTGCCGCCCATACACACAAATCATGAATCACTAAATGAACCTACGGAAAGTCTCAAATAGAGAAAAGAGGTTCTAGAACTTAAAATGACCAATCGCTAACAACACCATTCATTCTAGATTTGAATTGATTTTATTTTGCTTTACATGATACAATAAGTTCTCCAGACCCCACTGTGTAGGATTTTACTCGATATGTTGTCTATGATACAATAAGTTCATAATGATTACATTCATTAAGAAAACCATTAATTGTTACAACGCAAATACTATTTAGGCTTCTTTAGAACGGTTTTTTGATTGTGTAGGTGTGACCATTTTGAGATATGAGTTGCTCTTTTTAAAAGTTTAATATAAAGACTAGCATAATATAAAATTAATGGGTGTTGTTGAAAAAGCTTGATGATAAATACATCATTGTTGCAAAATGATTTTATTAGATTTGTTCTTGTTTGGGAAAATTGACGATTGTGGTTTATTCTTTATGATATATAGAACTTATGTTTCAAATTTAAACTTATTTGAGGTAGATTTGAGTATTGATCGCGTGTTTGATTGTGCAACTTTGAAGAACAAGTTGCTGGTTCAGGGAAAAATTTGTTCAATTAAACACCATGCTAAAACATTTGAAGTTCAGCAAAATATGTGCTCTAACCTAAAATTTCTAAAGTGCAACATTTTATGCCTGAAGTTTTGCTTTGCCAAGACACAACTTCAGTAAAAACATGTCTGAAGTTGGCCTTGACAAGTCATTATATGTCTGAACCCTTGCTAAGGTCACGACTTCTGTTAAAAAAAAAATAAAAAATTTGAAGGTTAGCCTTGTAGTCAAGACCACAATTTCAGTAAACAATTATCTAAAATTGGCCTTGGCAAGCCATGTCAAACTTCAGACAAACATGTAGAAAATTTGTCAAATTTCAAACACAAATTCTTACAACTCTCAGATACGTATGTTGAAATTGTTCCAAAGCGAATAAAAATAATTGTAACTTCTGGTACAACTTAAATGAGGGCCCCAAAATCACGTATTTGTGCACTTTGCCCCATTTTGATACTTCTTGTTGATGATTGACGATCATGAAATTATTGGGAGATAGCAGTGCAGCTAGAAGATCACATGCAATAACGAGCTTGTGTTGGATGCTCGCTCCTAATTATGAGCTTTTTGACCTAAACAACCATTGTCCCCATTAGTATTTTAGATTAGGCTATTTGGACACTACATGCAAACGAATTGCCAGTATATAATAATAATTTTTTTTAAAAAAAGTGGAAAGGAAGGTGTTGAGTTTGATTTCCTTATCCGTTTCTTCCGCCAACTTTTTATCGAGTTGGGAAAGACAAGAAAGGAACGTAGTTGATGTGTACTCAATAATTTGTATTAACCTAATAATTAATGTACTCAATAATTTGTATTAACCTAATAATTAATAATACTTTTTTGATTTATTTTATATATTTTAGTTTGATTGAGCACAAAATTTAAAAATATAAAAAGCTTTTGAATATTATAATTTTAAATTAAAAATATGAAAATATATCAAAAATATCTTTTAAAATTGTGAGTTTCATGTCATGTCATTCCTACATGAGAGTGTCAATAAAGATTAAATAAGAATATTATAATTTATTAAAAATAAAAATAGTTTTTTCCTAAAACAGGTTACATTTAATGGAAAAGGGCCAAATATACCCTTGTACTATGAAAAAAGGTTTAAATATACCCTTCGTTATACTTTGGGTCCAAATATACCCCTGTCGTTATACTATGAGTTCAAATATACCCCTCCACCGTTAAGTTTGTCCAAAGTGGACATTCAATCCTACGTGTCAACGACATTTGATGAGGTGGATGCCACGTGGCATGCCACCTCCTTTCTATTTGTTCTTCCACCACTAAAATTGTCTTCCCTTCCACCACTATTAAAGTCGCATCAACTGAAGGTCGGCAGAAGCAATTAGTCCAGAATTCAGGGGAATCAAGACTGTAAAGTAGCAACCATGAGATTTCCTTGTTTTCGCTATAAACTGTATTACTATTGGTGTCATCAAAGGTCTTTTAATTCGATGAAGCTCTCTCTTTTTTTGGCCCTTTGATATAGAGGTTTTTAATTAACAACTTAATTGATGATGTACAACGCAACTAAGAACCAATATATTTTGAAAAGATCGTGCAAAGCAACACATGGAGTTCACAAGTTGATAATTTTCCCCCCTCGGAAAACACAGGTCCCGTACAGTGCTAGCAAATCCATCTCCATTTTTAATGGCATGGTGATGGAGGAAAGAAAATTTTAGTGGTACAAGAATAAATAGAAGGGAGGGGTAAAATGGGTTAGGGCACTGAGGTGACATGCTACATGACATCCACCTCATCAAATGTCATTGACACGTAGGATTGAATGTCCACTTTGAAAAAACTTAACAGTGGAGGGGTATATTTGAACTCATAGTATAACGACAGAGGTATATTTGGACCCAAAGAATAGCGAAGGGCATATTTAAACCTTTTTTCATAGTACAAGGGTATATTTGGCCCTTTTCCGTACATTTAAAGTAAAACACATAAATTGAAATAATAGAATAGATTCATATTATTTGATATAAAGGTTGTGTACTATAAAAAATTTGGAAAAACGAAGAAGAAAAAAGGATAGTAAAAAGAGGAGGAGCAGTAGACAAGAAAGAGGTAACCGTTCTCAGTCCATTCTAAGTTAGTTGTCATGTTTCCTTTTTTGAGAGTAAATTAACTATTTAAATTCACTTAGATCAACTTAATATTATACGAAAGTTACTACAAATTGCTATTTTTCTTATATAATTTGATAAAAATAAATTTTAATTTGGAAAGGAGGGAGTAGTAATATGAAGGTTGAGAAGGTGAGGATCACGTGACACCAATCTGACGAATCTGTCGAGTTTGTCCGCCATGTTAAGCTGATGGGCCAACACAGACTGACTAATTAAACTACATTATTATTTTTAGTTAAATAAATATACTATAGCTTCTCTCACGTGGGCTATGAGAATATTCTTGGCTTTAACTATTTCGACGCGTTTTAGCTGACTTTCTTTTGGGTTTAAGATCCATTCAATCTCCGGACACTTGTTGATGTATGGTGTTAGCTTGTTTAATTTCTTAGGTAAAAATTAATTAAATGTAGCTTTTTTTAATTTTTTTTTATTACATAAGGGTAGGGAAGAAGAAATGAAGATTTTTTTTTTTTTTTTTTTTTTTTTTTAAGATTAAGCGTAGCTTTGATAAAGGTAGTGCTTTCCTTATCTGACAAAAGAAACTTCCTCTGTCCTAATTTATGTGCCACTATTTAGTTGGGCACGATTTAAAAAACAAAAGGAATAAAATTTATAATTCAAAAATAAGTATTAAATATTTGTGTAGTGTCTTATTTTCTTTTTTAGTCCGTTTCAAAAAAAGATGTTGCATTCTATATTTTGTAACTCATTACATCCAATATACCACATGACATATTACCACAAGATTCAACCATGCAAATGCTATTTTTACTTCTACGAACCAGAACGCTATTGCTAAGAGTCGATTTGGGGATCCATTTGTGGAATCTCGACTTGCCTCTCACAACGGAATTCCGACAGTTATTTTCAAGGCTAAAGACTTCAATGGGGTCATGGATGAAGAGTGCAAATTTACCCTTGTTGGTAAATTCATGAAAACCAGGCCCCAAATTGAGAAGATCAGGTCAAAATTCGCGGAGAAAATTACTGTGAAAGGGAGATCTAATATTGGAGTCTTTAATTATCACACTGTCTTCTTGGCTTTCTCCAATAAGTATGATTTTGAAAATGTTTGGTTTAGACGATCCATTGAGATTGAAGGTCAGGTCATGTGGTTGGAGAAATGGACTCCAGATTTTAGACTGGATGAAGATTCTCCAATTGTGCCAGTTTGGATACTTCTTCCTGAATTACCTTTCCATTGTCATGATTGGAATTACTTAAAGCAAATTGTTAGACCTTTAGGTGTTCCTCTATCCATGGATTCCTCTATCCATAGATGTTGTCACTGACTACATGACTAGACCTAGCATGACCAAGGTTAGGGTCGAAGTTGATCTTACTAATCCCAAAATTAATGCTATTTGGGTTGGTACTGAAGATGAATCTTGTCCTCTCAAAGGTTTTACTCACAAGGTGGAATATGAGAATGCCCTTAAATTTTGCAGACATTGCAAAATATTAGGACATTATATAATTCATTGTAGAAAAATGGAACAGAAAAAAGCAGAACAAAAGAATAAGAATAACATGGACCCCAGAGATGATCAAAATTACTCTAAGGGATATGTTGGGGACAATACTACGGAACAACAAAAAAATGATTAGGTTACAAAAGAAGGAAATGGGAATGATGCAGAAGAAGAAAAAGGTGCTGAAGTTTCACACCAAATAGCTAAGAATGATCAAGGTACAGGAAAAGATCAAGGGGTGACACAAAACAAAGCTACTACAGAGGAAAATCTGTTAAGAGAAACAGACTAGAGGAGGAGCAAGAAAATCAGGTTCAAGATGAAAATCTTACCCAGAATAATGGTAAAAAGAAGAACAACAACAATAAGAAGATTCCCCAGAACAAGAATATAATTTTGTTTAAGGCTTTGGCTGCACCTACTACTATTAAGAGGTACAAAAGGACCAAAGCCAATCCAGATATGCAGAATGGTTTGGTGGAAACCAAACTGACCTAACAAAAGGAAAACAGGATCAGCGATATAGCAGAAGATACTTAGAGCAACTTGGTAACCACCAACCATGTTCAACTAATAAAGAATAATCACCATGGTGGTATGGAAGATAGGGAGGATTTTGAGAAAGGTCTATCTATAGAAGACCAACCTGATCCTACACATATTAGTAATACAGAAGAAGAAAAAGGGTGAGGATGTGAAACAATGTACGGAAGTCAACAGCAGGCAGAACAATGAACAAGAATTCGAGGAAGGGGAAGTTCAGTCTCCATCTCCTCCAGTAGCTACAGAGAAGATGAAGGGTGTTAAGTTGTATGTTGATCTAAATTGTGATCCCAACAGCCAGATAGACAAGATGATGAACACTCAAAATGAAGGAGATCAATATAAATATTATGAACACATCAATAACACTAGCATTGGAAAGGTTACAAAGACTAGTAAGCAACATGATGAGGAGATCATATCTCGAAGAAGAGGTATATCTTTGAATAGAAAATTTGGAAGACTTCAAACTCTATCAAATCCAAAACTCTTAAAGAAGGAAATCAAGACACTGCTTAAAGCCAATTGAAGGACAGAAATACTCTTAACAGAGGCAGAAGCAGGAACAACAAGAAAGATGGAAAGAAGAAGGGCTGAAATTATTGTAATTTCTCCATGATTAGTGTATTTTTTTGGAATATTAGAGGGGTAAGGTCCAACAAAACTATTCAAAGACTCAAAAGACTTGTAATGATCAACAATCCTATTTTTATTACTATCTCTGAACCTTTCGGTCATACTAGTAAGATTGAAGGATAAAAGAGATACTTAGGTTTTCATCACTGTGTTGCTAATTATAATGGGCAAATATGGTGTTTTTGGAAGAACTTTGATCACACAAACATCTTAGAAATTAATCAGCAACAGATTACTCTGAAGCTCAAGGACAATAATGTTGATCCTAGTGCTTTTGTCTCTGCTATATATGCTAAATGTATAACTTTGGAGAGAAAGGAACTATGGAAAAGTTTGGAAAGTACGAACAACATCATAAACAGGACCATGGTGCATTGGAGGAGATTTTAATGTCATTTTGGACCAAGATGAAAAATTAGGTGGTGTACCTCACAGAACTCATAATAGTATGGATTTTATTACTTGCATGGATGCATGTGGTCTCAATGACATTGGGTTCACAGGCCCCAAATTTACTTGGTGTAATAACTGGAGACCTGCAGTGAGGATTTCAGAAAGGATTGCAGAATCTTTTTCAATGATGATTGGGCTTAATTTTGGCAAAATAACATGGTGCAACACTTGGCTAGGACTGATTCTGACCATAGGCCCCTGCTGTTGAATGCTATAGTGATCAAGATAATTACATCAAATACTTTAAGTTTCTTAATGTTTGGATTGAGCAATCTGATTTCATGAATATTGTTCAAATTCCTGGAATGAAGATACTAGAGGCAACAATATGTGGATACTTCATACTAAGTTAAAGAGACTAAGTAAAGCTTTGAGTCTACGGTCTAGAGAAGGGATATGTGTTATTAATGAGCATGTTACTAACTGGGAAACTAAGATGGAAATTCTGGAAAATGTAGATATTATGGATAATACAGATATTGCTAGAGACAATATGAACAAAGGCTATGGAGAATATATTAGATGGCTCAATATGCAGGACTCTCTACTAAGGCAGAAGACTAAATTGAACTGGTTCAAAGACGGGAAAGAACACCATGTATTTTGTATTTTCACAGTGTTTTGAGAAACAGAAGAAGAAGATTGCAGATCATAAGAATTAAAAATAGCAATGGTAGATGGGTTCAAAATAAGGAGAGAATTGCTAGAACAACTATCAGACACTTCAAGAAGCAGTTCAATCTCAACCTTCCTCAGGTAGATAGCAGGATTCTTGATTGTATTCCAAAGCTTATTACTGAAGCGGACAATATCATGCTGACCAAAATACCTGAAGAGGAGGAAATCAAAGAGGTTGATTTCAGTCTCAGTAATGAAAGTTCAGCAGGTCCAGTGGTTATGGAGGTAAATTTTTTCAAACTTGCTGGCATGTCATAAAGCAAGATCTTTTAAACTTCATTCCTGATTTCTTCATTGGCAAAACTCTTACTAAGTTCTATACTCATACATGACTTACTTTAATCCCTAAAATTGACTCTCCTTCCAGTTTTATTGATTTTAGACCCATTAGTTTAAGTAATTTTACTAACAAAATTTTTTCTTAGATTTTGGCCAATAGGCTAAACCCACTGCTTCCTAAAATTATTTCTGAAAATCAAAGTGGATTTATCTCAGGAAGGTTGATTACAGATAATGTAATGTTAACTCAAGAGATTATCCATGGAATTTCAAAACAAAATGTGGGAGGTAATATGGTTCTAAAACTACACATGGCCAAAGCTTATGATAGGATTTCTTGGCATTTCTTAGCTAAGGTCATGCATAGGTTTGGGTTTAGTCATGAGTGGGTCAGTTAATCTAGAGGTGCATTTCAAATATTTGGTATTCCATTATTCTTAACGGTGCCAGACAAGGTTTCTTTTCCTCTTCTCAAGGTCCTAAACAAGGTGACCTCATTTCCCCTTCTCTCTTTATCATAGCTGCTGAGGTACTGTCCAGGTCTCTAAACAATTTGACTCAGAATCTCAAGTTTATTCCTTTTTCTATGCATAAGAAGGGTTCTATCATCACTCATCTGGCTTATGCAGTTGACATAGTGATCTTTAGCAGTGGCAATTTCAAGTCCATAAAGCTTATCATGAAACAAATCCACAAATATGAAAGAGTGTCTGGCCAATTGGTTAACAAAGAAAAGCCCCTAAAACACGTTCCTATAGGATTAACAGAATCAGGGTATGTACTGGTTTCATGGATAAGAAATTCTCTTTCACATACCTTGGATCCCTTATTTATATAAGGAAGAAAAGGATCTGGTATTTTGATTCCATGGTTACTAAGGTGATAAAAAGAAGGGCAAAGGGTCAAATTTACCCTCCAAGTATGGCTTGTAGTTTAAATTTGCCCTCCATCAAAGTTTGGGATCAAATTTGCTCTCTTCGTTAGGATACTTGATATATTTGCCCTTATATGGAAGGAAGTGTGACTTGGACTCCACAACACAAAAAAATTAACCACGTCAGATCCACGTAGGCTCCCAACCCAATTATTTTAACCCGTAATAGTTTAGAAACACCTAAGTTCCTGAATAAAATAAGGCAAGCCAATAGTATGATGCAAATTTCTATTAGTCCCATAATAATTGGTATTAGGACCACCAACAAGACAAATAACAGGAAAATTCTCACATCAGATCCACGTAGGCTCCAACCCCTTTCACACGTGCACACCCATCAACATACCCAACATTCAGCTCGTTACAACAAACGATTAAATTTAGCTTCGGATCGGCTATTAAATGATCCAATAAAGTCAAGTTGAAGTCACCAGGAACTGAAAACACGTCGTTTACGCCTATTTGTACTAGACACAGAGCCAAATGCCGACCCAGTGTTCCAACTCCGCATGGTGAGCTTGCTAGAACTGAAGCTGAATGAGTTGTGGAGCCACTTACATTGTTACCCTCAATTTCTGAATCTTTTTCAAGAAAATTGATTTGGGATTATGGGTTTTGAAGATGATAAGCAGTTTGTATATAGTTGCTTGTTAATTGTTATAGTCTGGGTGATGGTTTTAAAGACAGTGGGCAAGAAAAACTGCTGTTGTACACTTGTACACTGCAAGAAAAGAACAGTATAATAAGGGTTTTTTTGGAGAATGATTGATGGATTATTCAAATGATTCTCTTTTTGGGGTTGGGAGTCTACGTGGAGCCTACGTGGATCTGACGTGGCTAACTTTTTTGTGTTTTGGAGTCCAAGTCACACTTTCATCCATATAAGGGCAAATATATCAAGTATTCTAACGGAGAGGGCAAATTTGATCCCAAACTTTGACGGAGGCTAAATTTAAACTATAAACCATACTTGGAGGATAAATTTGACGCTTTGACCTAAAATGAATGAATGGTTGGCAAGGTCATATGCTATCCTTTGGTGGCAAACAAATTTTGATCAAAAGTGTTATTCAAGCATTCCCAACTTGCATCCTTTCTGTTGTTAATATCCCTAAGAAGTGTTTGGAGTTAATTGAAAAACATATTGCTAACTTTTTATGGATGGGGAATAACTGGGACTAGAACAAATATCATTGGAGTGCTTGGGACAGCTTGGCTTTCCCTAAGATGAAACTAGTATTGGTATTGAAGGCATGAAAGATATCACCAACATTCTTTCTATTAAAAGATGGTGGAAATTTAGATCTGAAAAATCTCTTCGGGCTAATTTTTTTATTGCTAAGTACTGTCAAAGAGTGCATGCAGCAGGAAAAAAATTATGGCCCAGTAATTCAATAGCTTGGAAACAACTGCTCAAGGCCAGAGAAAAGAGTGATAACAGCATAATTTGGAGAATGTGCAATGGTAGATGCAACTTTTGGTGGGATGATTGGACAGAACAGGGTCCTTTAGCCCTTATCGGCTCTAATCTGGTTCCTAGCAGTAATATCAAGTTAAAGTTCAGGACTTCCTTATCAACAAGACTTGGAATATGACAAAGCTCTACAACATAGTATCTTGCAACATAGCTCTTCACATAAGCTCCATTGAAATTGATCAACATGACGGCAATGACTATGCTATATGGAAGGTTCCAATGACAGTCACTACACTAACCATTCTACTTGGCAACTAATAAAATGGCACAAGCCACATAACACTTTTCTGAATAATATATGGAGCAACTCCGTCCCTTTCAAATTCTCCATTTTGTCAAGGAGATTATATTACAACAAGCTTCCTCTTATTGAAAACATGCCTTGGGTTGATAATAGAAGGGATTCAACATGCTTATGTTGTAGAATACCTGCTATAGATTCAATGCATCACTGCTTGTTGAGCGTTAGGCTGCTCAAAATATCTGGAAGAAGATTGGTGCTCCACTAGGTATGGTCTATCAGTCTCAAACTATCAGAGGAGTATATAATAGTTGGTGGAACAAAAAACCTATAAACAGGGTTCATAAATTGATTATGCAAATTTGTCTAGTTATTATTTTCTGGAAATTATGAAAGAATGAATTGCTTGTAAATATGGAGATCAAAAGAAGTTCTCACAGTATAAATTTGAATTGCATGTTATTTGGAATATTAGAACTGCGTTAAACCAAACTTGTCCTACCATCAATATAGAGGGCAACTGGATCAATAAATGTGATATGATTGAAAGGCTGAGTCCAATCCCAAAGTGCATCACTATTTATTGGGAAAAACCATATATGGGGTACTTCAAACTCAACTCTAATGGGCGTTATATTAGAGAAACTGGTAGGGCCAGAGCTGGGGAAAGGGAACTCTATAATGGCTTACTCTATTCCTATGCGGTGCAATAATGAAGCTAAGGCTCTGGCTGTCAAGTTTGGAACTGTTTGGTGTAAGCAGAAGGATTATAAAAAATTTACAATTGAAATGGACTCTAAAATCATTGCCAATATGTTGATCAATAAAGGAAATGGTAATCTCAAGCTCAAATATATTATCAACAGTACTGTCAAGAGCATCAATGGTGCAGATGTTCATATTAAGCATTGCTATAGAGAAGCAAATCAATTGGCGGATTTTCTTGCTAACAAGTGGAAATAGGATCTTATACCCTTCTCTTTAACATCTTCCTAGAGAGGCAAAAGGGATATTTCAACTTGATAAGTGGCATTTACCCACTGTTAGAAGGAGATTTGAGAAATGTAATTTCTTTGTTAGTTATATATTTTTAATCTTGGGAAGGACTCTGTATAGGTTGCTAATCCTTTCCTTAAGATTGTTTATTCAATCTTTGTTTGGTCATTAGAGGCTAGGTCCATGTCCTCCTCTAAGTATTGTAAGTTTTTGTGCTTATATATGATATGGTAGGGGTCAAGCCAAACCCCCCACACCTTAGGCTCAGCACCTAAAGGTGATGGCTTAATATAATTTTTTTTTTTAAGAAAAAAAGCATTTTGGTACATTACACATATTTTTAACTTAAAACCATAAGATTCAAATATTTTCTTTATTTTCTTAAGCTTCGTGTCAAGTTAGGAGAGGTAGAGGTAGGCCGAAGAAGAACTGAAGGGGAAGTGATTAGATAGGACATGGCACAACTTCAGCTGACTGAGGACATGACCTTATATAGGAAGCTTTGGAGGTCTAGGAATAGGATAAAAGGTTAGTAGGTAGTTGAGTTTTGTCGCGCTGTGTGTGAGAGAGGTAGGGGATAGCTTTTCCATCTTCTCTCTCCTTTTAGTAGCAGTATTATTTTGGTCTCGCATAGATCATTATCCTTATGTGTGTATTACTATGTGTTGCTCCATTTTTTTGTATCTTGATATTTTGCTATCTTATTTCTCTTGCAATCCTACATTGACTATGTTTCTTTTGAGCCGAGGGTCTATCGGAAACAACCTCTCAAATAAGGGTAGAGGTAAGGTCTGCATACATCCTACCCTCCCCAGACCCCACTTATGAGATTACACTGGGTATGTTGTTGTTGTTTCATGTCAAGTCAAATTAAGATAGATTTAACGGAAGAAGTAGTTTATGAAAAAATTGTCTGACTTTTCACATGAAATAGGATGGAGATAGTATTATAATTGTCTCTAAGAAGTTAAATTTAAAAATTCAAACTAATGCACATAACTTGTTAGTTGTTACAGTAAATTATTATTATATTAGTAGTATAAAATTTATAGAAAAAGTGCATAGTTCTATATAATGAGTGGATTTTGGACAATGGGAAAAATGTAGCAGTACATAACATTGTATTTTTAGTCTAAACAGGAAGCAAATAGAATTGACTCGGACCCCAAAAGAAGAAACAGAAGTAGTAATTGAATTGATTTAGGTCCTGTTTGGATATGATTTAAATAAGTGATTTGAAATTAGATTGATTTAAAGTTTTGTTTGACTATATAATTTGGATTTTTGAAATTGTATTTTTTTCTCATAAACATGAAAATCCTAAGTTGTTAATGTTATATCTAAGTGTTCAAAGCAGTAATTTACTAAAACTAGTAAGTAACGAGTAATTTACTAAAACTAGTAAGTTACGAAAATCAGTAACTTTCCAGTAATTTCTTAAAATCAGTTTCTATTTTGTAAAAACCAAGAAAACGTTAAAGACAAAAATTAGATGAAACAAAATTTTTTTGAGCCAGCAAGTTTCTTGCGTGTCCTTAAGAAATCTAATCCCCTCATAGTTTCCAAGGTTAATGGATTAATTTCTCACAGGATAGAATGGAAAACTATTCTGCAATAGCGGCAATGCAAGTTGCAGAACTTCGGTGAACTCAAATGGTGGCAGCAAATCACACTGGACAGTTACGTTTTGGTTTGAAAATATGCAGAGTGCAGAAGATCAGAGAGGGGAGAAAAAACGCAAAGTTTCAGTTGTTCGAAAATTTTCAGTGTGTCAAAACTAAGGCGAAGCCTCGGAATTTATAGCTAGAAATTTGGGTATGAACATCTGTGGAAATACCTGCCCATCAGGTGTTGTGTCTGTTTGGTATACCAGTTATTACCGTTGAAAATAAACAAGTCTGTGAATTTTATTAATTAAAATTCCGCGCAAAAATTATTATTAAGGGAAAATAAATAATAGAATTTTAGAAATAAATTTGGTCAAATTTATCAATCCAAAGCCGAGCTGAACGACGACGACATCACGAGGGGAGTCCTTCTTCTCAACTCTTTAAGATCTAGAAGAGGTGATTCTATATATAAGCACACAAGAAGTGCCACAATGTGCCTTTGCAAAATGAAATTTATTTGAATTTCATTTCCCCCCATTTTATTTTCCCACCATTTTTCAATTCACACTACACTCATCTTTAAAGTCCAACAGTGAAAACTATCGGAACTTCCTCAATTCTTAGACAATCTTACTGAATGAGCAAACCATAGTTCATAACAAAGTTAGTATGCTACGAAAAAGCCTTTCTAAATAATGCAACATCTATTTATCGAACTTTAGTTCAATAAAAAAGGAAAACTTAACATGACTTATAGTGTATATACTCTTTAATATAATCCTCCCACATAATACGGACAATCTCGTCACATCGAGCATGCATTTTCAGAGAAGACAAACCAACATTGTTACATTGAGTCAAGTTTTACATTTTAAAAATGTTATACCTCGAAAGATTTTGCGTCGTTATGCCATAAGTCGATTAGCCTAAGCTTGATAGGAGGTTATAGGGCTCCTTATATGGTTAATGAAGGTTTACATAAGGTTAAGGAGATATCAAAAATATTGGAGGTCAAACGAATCGAAAAGAACGCATTTTCGGGAAAAGTGGAGTTTGTGGGCAATTTGCGGCCGCATATGGAGTTTTATGTGTAGCAAACTGGCTGAAAACTTCCATTTTTGGCAGCCTCACTATCCATCACCACCCCAAGATGTGGTGGAGAGATGAGGCCGCAAGTTTTCACTTGCTAGGTCGCATCTCCACCGCAAATTGAGGTAGTGGGGCGGTTCAAGGGCTATATCTTGTTCTAAAAGTCTTATTTTCATGTATACACCTCCCAAACTTCTCTCTATACTTCCTAAGGGTGTTCTTGAGGGTTCGCCATCATCCCCTAGATGTGAAACAAAGTTTTGGGGCAGGTTTGTCTTGGATAAGCTCGTAGAGTTAGCTAGTGACGACGTCTTGATGTTTTGTTGATTGCAACTTGTTCTAAGGTGTTTGAAGGTTATAACCTCATACTCAAGGTAAGATCTAACCTCTCCTCTCTATTTTAAAGGTACTAGGACCCTTAGATAAAATTTTTGGTTGAAGAACTATAAGGAAACAATAGAAAAATCTAGCATAAGAGGTGATTGTGTATTAACTTCAATTGTAGTTGCGATAGTGGATTGTTGTGGATTGATTTTGATTGTTATGTCTTGTATATACATCTTAATAGAATATTTTCATCTTTATGTTGAGGTTATCTCCCTTGAATAAGAAGAAGGTAAGACTATATTGTTTCGTATATTGAGATATTATGGGTTGTCGATGTATATTTTTGGTTTGTTGATGAAATAAGTATTAAGAGGCTCACATAAGCTTATTGTGGTTGTTATGGGCTGATGTACATATTGTTGTGACTAGAAATAATGAAGACAGCTGCTGCCCGTCTTATTTTAGAATCGAGTTATCGTCGATATACTAGCACCATCTAAGTGTATTTATACATTCCTTTGTTATAGGATTGGTGTGCTAGTTGTACTTAGCTCGATTGTTGGATTTCTTGGACGACTTGAGGTATGTTAAGGCTATCCCTTTCTCTTGGCATGATCAGAATGAAACAAAAGTAATGAACGATATCCACAACGACTCTATTCTTAGAAAGTATTAGAAGATTATGTTCTTGTTTCCATATGACGGCTCTTATGTTATCTTATAATCCATTGATCCTTGAAAGAAGTTATGTTGATGATGTTCGTTCCATAATGATAATCGGAAGCAACGACCTTACGTCACTCCGATAGATTCAGATTGTCTTCTTATCATTCATGCATTATGTATATATCCATGTATCTATTTTATGACACCGAGCCGTGCTATAGTCGGCCGGGTATGGCACCTATTGTGCACATCACTGCAGTTGGGTACGGTATGATGATAATATCCCCCGAGAGCGGCTTAATGATGACAGTATAACCCCCTAGTGTGGCTTATATATATAAATATGTTTTGAAAGAAAGCATGCACGTCATACGCCCTCAGAGGCATTCATATGTACATGTTGACTTTCGTTTTTCTCATGTTACCTTCATGTCTTTGTTATGTTGTTATTCATGTCTTTGTTATGTTGTTCTTCATGCCTTACATACTCGGTACATTATTCGTACTGATGTCCTTTTGTTTCTGGACGTTGTGTTTCATGCCAGTAGGTTCAGGTAGACAGGGAGACGGTCCACACTTTTAGGTTGTCTTCTCAGCATTGGTACTGGAGCACTCCACTTGTTCCGAAGTTGCAGTCTAGCTTGGTATGATAATTTTGTGTATATATGGGTATGGCGGGGCTCTTTCCCGACCTTATTACGTCTTGTATTCTAGTAGAGGCTTGTAGACAGTTATGTACAGTCAGACGATATGTGGGCCCCTAGGACTATGTTTTGTTGTATAGTCATCCATGGTAGCCTTGTCGGCTTGTACCTTCTCGTTCAGTACGATTACGAATGTATATATCTTTTAGGCTTGACCCTTTTAGCTTACTATATCTATAAGTCAGCAGGTTGTCCCATGATGGCCCTCGTGGCCCATATTCATGTATGATTATGTAATGTATGTATGTCCAGTGGTGCTCCGAGGGTAAGGTCCGGGTGCCCGTCATGGCCCTTTAGTTTGGGTCGTGACAAAAAATATATCTACAAACTTATGGATCTTTTTTTCACAAACTATAAACTTACGGGTCAAGTTTTACATTCAAAAGAATTTGGAATCCCAAATCCTACTTTTTGAGAATTTGAGATTTGAAATCATGATATGAAGTTGAATTTGAAGTTATAGTCTAAGTAGGCGTTTGGCCATGGAAACCAAATATTTTCACTTTGTTTAGAATTTTGAAGTTGGAGTTGAAGATGGAATTGTGTTTGGTTATAGTTTTTCAAAAGAGTATTTGATTGTTTGAATGTATTGAAAGTGAAAAAAGTGAAAAAAAAAAAACGAAAGCAAGGTTTTAGATGTTTTCCAGATTTTAAATACAAATTCAAGTTGTATTTGGAATTTTTATGATCAAACACTGATTTCTAAATAAAGTGAAAAAATATTCCTGAAAAAAGTGAAACATTCTCATGGCCAAACGGCTCTAAGAAAGTCGTTATTGTCTCTCCATGGATAAAACAAAGATAGGAATCCACTGGATTCAGCTCACTGAATACATGGCCAATAGACATACACGTGAGGTGAATTTATTTTCTTTCTTTTCTTAATGCTTCCTAGGATCTACCTAAAAGTCAAAGTCTACCAAAACTGCTGGTTGAAAGATTTTTGGGAAAATAGTCAAATAACCCCTCAACGTATACTCAAATTAATTATGATGCACCCAACCTTTGAGGGCGATCTATTACCCCCCCCCCCCCCACCCCCGTCTTATTTTTTTAGTATTTTAGTGACCTTTAAGTGTTGATATGGCACTGTTCGTGACTACACGACCAAGCAACGCGTGAGGGGGTATTTGACTTGTTATTTTTGGCCACGTAGATAAAAAATAACGGTAAACCCCTCCCCCCCCCCCCCCCCCCCTCTCTTTATTTTCTCTTCCTTTCTTCATTTTCGAAAATTGACTCCATTGTTGCCATAGCTTGAAGGAATAAAAAAGTTGAAATCTGTGCAATGGATTCTCGTGGTAAGTATTATTTTATCTAAATTATTATTCTCATCTTTTATTTATATGTTATATTTCAATGATTTCTTGTAATTTCACTTAATTTTTTCTAGGATTCTTAATGAAAGAGTTCAAATTGGAGTTGAACAATCTTTGTACTGAAAATGACGATCCAAAGATGAAGCGTCAAGTGCGATGCCAACACGAAGTATTATTAAAGATGCAGATTTTTTAGTCTCGTTATAATCACAGAAGAAGATTTTGGACATGCCCATTCTATGGGGTACGCATTTATAATTTTTTTTTATGTTTCGTGTCTTATTTCTCCCACACATTACAGTGTGCCTAACGTGAGTTGATTTTTTTTTTATAGGCTAAGAAATGTAAGTTCTTTGAATGCAAGGATGATCCTATTGATGAAAGGTCTAAGTTTGTTATTCACAAATTGATTAAGAAAATGGAAGAGCAAGTCGTGGAATTGAAGAAGAAAATGACGGAAGATGTTGGTTTGACAAAGGAAATGGAAGAAGGAGAGTCTTCTTGCATTGATGGAGATATTGGTAATGACAATAGTGAAATGACCATCGATAATGAGAATGTCACTACAAATGAAGAGATGAAAGTGTTAAAGGTTGAAGAAGAGATGGAAGTGTCAAAGCTTGAAGAAGAAATGAAAGTGATGAAGCTTGAAGAAGAGAAGAAGGGTAGATGCTTTACTATTAACAAGTTTTTTTTTTTGTGTATGTTCTTTGGTGTTGTTATTTGGTTTATTGAGTGTTCTTGAACAAGCATTACCAATGTGGATTGCCATAGTAGGATTACGTGTTTGTATGTTGAAGGAAGTTTAAGTGATTGTTATTCACTTTATGTATGTAAGTTGAAGGAAGTTTAAGTGATTGTTATTCACTTTATGTATGTAAGTTGAAGGAGTTTCTTGTCATGGATTTTCAAGTTGTCTTCATTAAATTTGAGAACAAAAACCATAGATAAAGATAAAGTTAATAGATATAGATTTCATTGATAATTCATAAACTTTACATAATGGAGAGAAACCTAATCTATTTCAATAACCTCCCTCTTGATATTAACAAAGAAGGTTACTTTCACATTATGTTCACAACCATTAAAGCATGAGACATGTCCCCCCCTTAGAAGGTTTGCATCAATGAAATCCTTCAACCCTTGGCAGAGGCGAGTATGCAGAGCAACCTTATACGTCATATTGTATTCACGCTCCTCATAGAAAACAACAGCTTGTTTATTTGTGTTTGGAAGAAAATCTTGTATGTCAGAAGGTAGGATCTGCATAAAATACATGAGGCATTATGAATACTGAAACACGTCAATTGAAATAAGTTTGAAAAATAACACTTACAAAGTCATCGTTGTCAACGTATGATTTGGTTAGTTTCTTCTTGAAGTAAACCAATTCATCTTCACCAAGAGGAATTTTGCTATGAAATTCGTTGTTTGAATGAGGAAGAATGTTGTAGGGATGAATTGAAATGGACAGGTTAATAGCCTTTTATAGGCTGATGATATTGAATAGTTACAATTCCCATTAGCCTTCCCAACTACCAGTCAATGTACTTGAATTCAATTACATTGAATTGAATCGTCCAATGAAGGCTGACTAAATTCATTTCAGTCAATGTACATGAATTCAAGCTTTTACACAAATTTGCCCACATTTATATGTACACACACTGCACATTTAACTTCACTGCTTAATGTACACACTGCCCAAATCATAAATCACTGGTCAAATATGTTTACCAAAATGCAGTATGCAGTACCACAGCTAATTGAGCACAAACAATGGACACTAACAAGTATGATTAATAAGTCATTCTAACACTTAATTGAGCAGAAAACATTAATTCAAGTCATTGTAACAGCTAATTCAAGTAATCCAAATAATACAAAGTGTTTAATATCCAAAAACAACTTAATTCTAGTCATCCAAATATTGTCATCACTTCTATGCCTCCTTTCCTTTGCTGCTAATGTCATTGTTGAGTTTGTCCCTTCTAATCTCATCAAGTATGCTTCTTGAGTAGCATGGTTTGCCTTTGTACCTCATCCCTTGCCTTGCCTTGTGACCAAGGTCTCCTGTGACTTCACCAGATCTTATAGGCTGGCTTGCTTGATGTTTACCACCAAAATTCAGCACTCTGCTAGTAGCCATGCCATGCTGCAATAAAAACATTTGAAAATTAGTCACTTCACAACTTCACATACCAATGCCATTGTAAAGAAAATATTAAAATTACATTTAGGGATGTATAACCACTTTCAGCAACAAAGACTCCTATACCAACTGTTTTTGATATTTTATTTGGGCAAGTAGGGGGACCTTCAGAATCAACTCTTTTGAGAACAGCAGGGGTAGGACTAACAACAACTTCTGTTACTTTTCTTGGCCTTCTTCTAGGCTTTGGACTAGCAGCAACTGCAGGTTCTTTTCTTGGCCTTCCCCTTGGTCATGGAGGAGCACTAGGCATATTTTTTTCCTTTCTTGGCCTACCCCTTGGTCTTGGAGGAGTTTCAGGTACCACAAGTGCTTTACTTGATCTCTCCCTTGGCCTTGTGGCATTTTTTGAAGTAGTAGTTGTTTGAGAAGCAGCAAAGGTTTTAAAGGCAACAAAGGTTTGAGAGGCATCAAAGGTTTGAGAAGGATCAAATGTTTGAGATGTAGTAGTGGTTTGAGAAGAAGCAAAACCAGCCCATGTTCCTTTCTACAAGTAAAATGCAAAGTTATAAAAATTCAATAGTGCAGTGCAAAGATAAGAAAATTGTAGGAAGGGCATACCCTCTGACAACCTCTTTTATTGTGGTTTTTACCTCCACATTGGCAGCAAGTCATCAACATGCCTGTTCTTGGCATTTTTCCAGATTTCTTTGTTTCACTGACCTCATTCCTTCTTGCTTTTGAGGGCCTACCTGGCATTTTTTTGATGATTGGTGGTGCAATAGAAGGATTAGCAGACCTAGGCCACATTGCCATATTTGTCATTGGTTGAATGTAGGTTCATACTTCTTGTACAACATGGCACAAATGGCATGTGGACATGGTATTCCTTTGAGCTGCCATGACCTACAACTACATGTCTCATTGACAATATCAACAATGTGCTGATATGGACCATCACCAATCTCAAACCCATGCTCACTATTAAACACAATATTACAGTTCATTGACTTCCCCATGTTTTCTTGTAATGTCCTTAATGCCATTGGAGATATTCTTGTCACCCAAGTGTTTGCAAAAGACCTCATCACACCTAGCTAATAGGCCCAGATATGGTTCATCAGGCTGTCGATAAGGTGAAGCTTATTCAGGAAAGGTTACTGGCAGCCCAGAGTCGGCAGAAGTCATATGTAGATAATCGACGTCGACACTTGGAATTTCAGATTGGCGATTGGGTGTTCTTGAAGGTGTCACCCATGAAGGGTGTTATGAGATTCGGCAAGAAAGGGAAGTTGAGCCCGAGACACATTGGACCTTACCAGATTATCCGTAAGGTAGGCCAAGTTGCCTACGAGTTGGATCTACCAACGGATTTAGAAGCAGTACATCCGGTCTTCCATGTGTCAATGCTTCGGAAGTGTATAGGCGATCCTTCCAGGGTGTTCCCTGCAGATGATATCCAGGTAACAGAGGAGCTATCATACGAAGAGCAGCCTATAGCCATACTTGATCGACAAATCATAAGGTTGCGAACAAAGGATGTGGCGTCGGTTAAAGTGTTGTGGCGGAACAATAAAAGGGAGGAGATGACTTGGGAGGCTGAAGAGGAGATGAAAAAGAAATATCCTCACTTGTTTTCCACGCCTACAAGTAATCTAAACCCCCTTGCTTGATTGTGTTAATTGTCTGCTCAATCTATATGTTAGCGATAAGGAAAACCCTTCCCAAGACTCTTATAGAACCCGACGGGATAAAATCGACATTCGAGGACGAATGTTCTAAAGGGGGGGAGGATGTTATACCCCATATTTTCATACATTGGGACGTTTTAAACTAAACGCGACAAGTTAAAGACAAGACTATTTTAAGATACGAAGTAGAAACTTTAACTTCCGGTTTCGCTTCAAGTCACAAGTTACCTACAAATTTCGTTTGGTATAGAAGCATTAATGGAAAATTGGGATTTAATTAACCATGATTGGATTATTAAGTGGGATTGGGAAACAAAAAATCAGTCCATTATTATAAGCCATAGTTGGCCGTGTAGGTTAGTGATGTGGTCAATGGTTTTTGACCCAAAAATTTGAGTGGGACACATGTCCAATTCATGGAAGGAATATATAAGGCACAATTTTGATTCATACATCACTAAGTAACTCATTTCAACATTCACAAAGCAAGAAATATAGAGATAGAGAGAGAGGGTCTCTCGGCTAGAGCTGGCCGAGAGAGAGGTGCACCAAAGTTGATCCAAAAAATAGTTTTTCAAGCAATTTAACTCCCTTATAGAGGTATAATAACGTGTAGCATTCATTGGTATAGCAAGAACAAGTGTTAAATTTCAAGAAATGGATTTGAAGGCTTAGCCGATTGAAGCATTGGGTGATAAGGTAAGAAGTTGATCCCTTTTCATATGTCTAGGGGTGAATTGAATGTTTATGATGTTGCATGTTGGCATTGGACTGTTTTTCTTGAAGTTGAAGTGGGCCGTGTGATGTAGACTTAGGTGAAATGATGCTTAATCTCCTTGTACATGTATTGGGAATGAATTGAATGTGTTGTGGTACGGATAATTGGATGAAATCATGAAGTTGTTGTAGTTGTGTTGAAGCCGTGTAGGGGACTGCTTTAGAGGAATTTATGGACTGTTTTGTTTCATGTTTTGATTGTTGTTGTTATGGACATTGTGGTGTATTGTATGCATTATGAATATGTGAATTGAGGTGTTAAAGAAATGAATCGTGTTGAAGGGGGAAAACAGTCCAAACCGTGGACTGTTTTAATGTTAGGAGTGAATTAGTGTATGTTGAATGTTGATTATTGTTATGAACGTATAGTGAAAGTGAATTTTAATGATTCAAGTTGAAATTGAAATGGTTTGTGGGCTGTTGTAAGAGTAATATGATGCTAAAACAGTTTCAATAATCGTATAAGTAATGTTGTAAACGTGTTGTTGTCGTTGTAGTTGAAGTTGGAAAATTGCGAAATAGAAATGGTAGTGTGGTGTGTGCTGTTTGACCGTGAGTGTGGGACAATTTTGAATGATGTACAAGCTGTCCAAAGTTCCCTTAAGTCATGTTTAAACAAGTTCGGATTGATACATGAAAGAATGACTAACAATATTAGCTTGTAGCACTAGTTGGTTTGAATGCGAACGAAACGTCGTCTAAATGTTAGAAAGGGATTATTAATGTTAAAATACGTATTGAATTCCCTCGTAGACTAATTGTAGCTCTTGATATCTTGATATAGGATAAGTGCTATTGGGCAGCAAGTACAAGTTATAATACGACTAAACGCTAAAGGTATGTAAAGCCTATTCCTTCTTTCTTTTGGCATGTCCTAGACGTAAGTAAGAAATGATATGAACCTTGGGGTAAATTCTACTCTCTAGTTCCAAGCTTGACTTATGATTCTATTCATTCCGTAATGTTATGGTCACGAGCCTACTATATGATTGACTAATGAATGATGTATAGAAGTTCCTACTTTTAAAGAATTGCATAATTAAAGGCATACTTGACTATCAAAAGTTACACCTTGTCAAATTGATACATGAACATGAAATCTGAAACGTTCCTTGCTATAACTTGTAATGAGATTTAAAAAGAACTGAATATGATTATTATCCTGACACTTTAGAGCTGGTTAGTTACTTATCCATTGAGTCTCAAAAGATGAATTGCATATATGTGGTTGCTTATTATTCTGCTCGTGCTTACCGCTATATCCTTCACTGAGTCCCGGGCTAGGACACGTTTTCGTGCGCATATTTACTATATTACTCACCGAGCCCCTCGCTAGAGGGCTGGGACACGTTATATATATATGATGATATGATGATATGATGATGATATGATGACATGATGATATGGAGATGGCGGCTAGGAGGGCATATATTCCTTATTATCGAGTCCCTCACTAGAGGGCCGGGACACATATATATTTATGTTATGATGCTATGATTATAATTACCGAGTCCCTCACTAAAGGGTCGGGACACGTTATATATGTTATATACATAATGATTATTCAGCCTTGGTTACAGAACTCTATATTGATATTGATATGAGAACGATACAGATGAAATATGTTCAAAGGCAAGTTTTATGAAATTCTGTTTGTTGCATTGGGTCCTACACACCTTGTCTCAGTATGAGTCTATTACTATATTTCATGCTTTACATGCTCAGTACATATTCCGTACTGACCCCCTTTTCTTCGGGGGGCTGCGTTCATGCCCGCAGGTACAGACGCTCTTTTCGGAGATCCGCCAGCCTAGGATATCTATTCAGCTACTTTGGAGTGCTCCTTTGTTCCGGAGCCTAACTTATGGTATAACACTCTTTTGTTGTATATGTATGTGGTTATTTGGGGTACGGCAGGGCCCTGTCCCGTCATATGATACTGTCATTACTCTTAGAGGTCTGTGGACACATGTGTGGGTCTGTATATCGTTGTTGTTGCGTTGTATGAATATGACTTATGTTTGGGGCGTACCCATTCGTAATGGCAGCCTTGTCGGCTTGCATATATATATATATGTTTGGGATGTTGCGTGTAGTGGCAGCCTTGTCGGCTTGCGTAAATATAGATATATATATATATATATGTTGTTGTTAAAGATCGTAACTCCTCAGGAGACAGGTGCCTACGACATACAGAATTGTGACAGCTTTAGAATAACGTCCTGTTTTTTTTTATACAAATAAGTTCATAATATGCTGGTTATGAAAGATTATAGTTAACAGGTGATATGAGTGTCCAATTCGGACACTAGTCACGGCCTACGGGGTTGGGTCGTGACATGATGGTAGCCCGATCTTAAGTCAATTTTAGAGAACACACATGCTCCTTGAAACTTGTCAAACAGATCATCAATGCAAGGAATAGGATATTTATTCCGGATGGTGACTTTATTTAACTAGCATTAATCAATGCACATCCACATCTTCCCGTCCTTATTTTTCACAAAAAGCATAGGAAAGCCCCACGGAGAGACGCTCAGACGAATAAAACCCTTACTGGAAAGGTCCTGAAGTTGTTCTCTCAATTCCCTCAACTCTGCTGGAGCCATACGATATAGAGGGATAGAAATAGGGCGAGTACCCGGCTATAAGTCAATGCAGAAATCAATATCACGGTCCGGTGGTATACCGAGTAAGTCCGCAAGAAACACTCTGTGAACTCTCAAACTACAGGAACTGACTCATGTTATGGAATCTCAACATTAGTATCACGAATGTGCGCCAAATAAGCCAAACACCCCATCTCAACGAGTTTCTTAGCACAGACATAAGAGATAATTTTCTTTGGGGAGGGATTAAGGTCTCTTTTCCACTTAAGTCTAGGTATCTCGGGCATAGCTGAGGTGGCGGTTTTAGCTTGACAGTTTAGAATCGCATTGTAGGGAGCTAACCAACTCATACCGAGAATAACATCGAAATCTACCATGTCTAAAATTATTAAGTCTACCCAGGTACCATAACCCATAATTGTAATGGTGCAAGATCGAAACACTTTATCTACAACAACAGAATCCCCAATCGGAGTAGACACATGATAGGAGTATTAAGAAAGTCACAAATAGTATAAAAACTCCTGGAAAAGTAAGTAGACACATATGAAAATGTGGAGCCCGGATCAAATAGTGTAGAAGCCTGCCGGTGACAGACTAAGATAGTACCTGTGATAACTGCAACTGAGCCCTCGACCTCTGGCTTGCCTGGCATTGCGTAGTAGTTGGGACGCCCACTGCTAGCCTGGGTACCTCCACGGTCCCCCTGAACTGTCTGAGAACCACCCCTACCAGACTGATATCCACCCCTGCCGGACTGATAACCGCCCTTGTTGGGCTGAGCACCACCACCTATCGAGTGACCACCCCGCCCAATCTGAGTACGATTCCCACAAAGATCCCTCTCCTCTAACCAGAGCAACTGGGCCCCTGGGAGCCTGAAACTGACCACTCTGGTTACCCTATCTGAGTCTAAGACCAAACCTCTTAATGTGCCCCTGCTCGTCACACTCAAAGCAGGCACGATCAAGAGTAGGCCTCTGAACTAACATTGAAGAATTTGAAAAACCTCCCTGATCTGGAACTCGGGACTGAGAGCCCCCTGTCGGGCTGATAGAGTACTGAACGACTCTAGATGAGCCTCCAACCGAAATCTGCATAGTCGGCTCAACCTGACGACCCGAGTAACTCTGGGATCCCTGTTCCTTAGAAAACATACCATTGAAATTACCACACTTTCAGGCCTTCTTGTCTGCATATTTGTTGTAGCCATCCTGACGGACACCCTTAACAATCTTCACGTGATCCACAACCTCCTGAAAAGAACAACCTCTAGTCATAAGCTGAAGAGCCGACAACTCAAGGGCAGTATTCAACCCTTTCACGAAACGTCTAATCCTCTCCTCCTCCGTAGGTAAAAGCTGAAGAGCTCCCTGCTCAATATTACTGAACTCATCACACCTTCTGTCCGTCAACGTACGAGGAACATATTTCTCAAGAAAAATCTGGTAGAACTGGGTCCAAGTCAACAGAGGCAAATTCGCTGTCCTACACTCTACAAACGCCCTCCACTATAACTTGGCATCTCCCATGAGCTGAAAATTCTCAAACTGTACTCCATACTTCTTAACTGCCCCTATCTTATGGATCCTCTCGTGGCAATAATAATGAACTCATAAGCATCATCTGCCTCAGTACCATAGAACTCTGAAGGCTTCATCTTAGTGAACCTCCAAAACAAATCGTGCTCGTCACCTGTCATCACCGGTCCTCCCACTGGCCTAGGAAATAACTCAGGTCCTGAGGCCTCATCCAAATGTGAAGCCACAACTGCGGCATGCTGTGCCCCTGGCGCCTGAACTGGAGCCTGAGCCGGACCACCTACTCTCGCACCCTGATTACCTGTTGCTGTTGGTAACACCCCCTGCCTCTGCTAAGCTATTCAATAGGTTCAACACTCGGACCATAACATCGGACAGCACTGGAGTAGCAATAATATCTGGTTGAGTTGGTGCTGCTGCGAACTCGACTGCCCCTCATCCTGAACAACTTGAGGCTCAGGGGACTCAGCGCGTTGCTGACCAGCTGCAGGAACCCCGCCCCTGGCTGGTGCTGCTGCTCTTCTGCCTCTACCACGACCACGGCCTCTGGCCTGGCCTCCTCCACGAACTGCGGCCATAGCGGCATGACCTCCCCCGCGAGCTGCGGCCCCAGCAGCTGGCGCGGGTACCTCGTTAACTGTTGCTTCCGTAAGAGTCCTCACCATCCATGAGAGAATAAAAAGAAAAGTCAGATACCAATTTGAATTGTTTAGATACCAATTGGAATCAAGTAGCACGAAAGAAAGAAATTGAAGTTTCCTAGTGTCCCATATCCTCCCAAAGATAAGTACAGACGTCTTCGTACCAATCCACAGGACTCTATTAGACATTTCCCGGCACGACGAGATTAACGAACCTAAGGCTCTGATACCAACTTTGTCACTTCCCAAACAGACGTGAGTTTCACCTACACTAGTCCGATAGTGGGCGAACCATTATCAAGCCAATTTCAATTATTTAAACTAATTATAAAACATTGCTCGCGATTAATGGAATAAAATATCTATCAATAAAATAAATAAATAATAAATAAATAAATAGCAAGTGCGGAAATCTAGCTATTACATCCCCAAAATCTGAAAGTCACCGTACAAGGACTCTAACCAACAATGTCTAAAGCGAAGAGATACTATCTAAAAATAAACATAATATCTGGGATGAAAGGTAGACATCTGAATAAAGAAAGATCTTCAGGCGACATGGCACGGATAGGAGCTCACCCTCTGATCTTGGTAACGAATAACCTCAACTAGATGCGAGGTCTGGAAGACGTCTCTGTCTCAAGTTCTGCACTCACAAAAAAAATGCAGCAAGTGTAGGTCAGTACAACCAACGCGTACTGGTAGGTATCATAGGCCGACTAAGATTAGTATTATGCATACACACGTAAAATCAATGGAATAGGCAGATAAGCATAACAAACATGAATTACAATAAATATCCTCAACTAATCCTCTTTCAGAATCAATCACCAATTATCAACAATGAAACACCAATGCTCAAGCCAGAAGTAGTAAAATAAGCAATTAATTTTCCAGCTCTATCACATATCTGTACACACATGCTAAATGGTATTGTTTTCCGCAAATAGCCATGACCTGTAGGGGACCCATGGTGTCCATGTACCACTCGTTCCGGAACGAACCTCAGACTACGAGCTCATAATCAGGCTACATCGTCACCCCCTGTCAAATGTGTCGTAAGAGATGGATATGTCCCATGTCAATCATTATCAATAAATGTCTCATAATCACATCACAAGGATAGCTCAAGAATACATATCAGGTCAACACCAATGAAGTATAATCAAATAAAACAAGCCACAATAGACTCACAAATTATCTGCTCAATAATAATATAATATGTAGCTATCTCAATTCATCTCTGAAGGGTATATATGAACACCTCCCTTTTAACAGTCTCCAGAATACAATTCAAGTTTATCAACCTCAACAATGGAGCATCACTCCACACAAATAAATCATACAACTAACAACGAACACCAAACTCCAAGTCCGAATACCTAGACATTCCTTCTCCCATAAATTCTACAACATATACAATCAAATAATCAAAGTCTAACACAAGTAAACCGTAACCTACCTCAAAGCAGATTTGAGCAATGGAATCACTTCGCAACAGCCTTTCTCTTTCGCAATGCCTCAGAACGTTCAAAGTCTAGAAATCATAATGCTAAGTAAGAATGGAGTATTAACTCAATTTATGGGTTTTATAATCAATTCAACCCTACAAATCTAATTTTAGCCAAAGTTTCCATTTTTATTGGAAACCTAGGTCTCAACAAACAATTTCCATCATTGAATATTCAGTTCTCATGCTATGAAGTGATAATCTCTACTCCTAGATGGTTAAACAACATTAAACAACAATAAACAATAACCCATTAATATTCTAGGGTTTTCTTAGCATTTGTGTTCTACCCTTCAATTTCCATTAAGGGTCTTTTTATTGAAACAAGAATCGAATATGAACATTAAGCGAAGAAAGTTAGTGATTAAGGCTTATCTTTGCTGGAGGATAGTGCCCTAGCCTTAGAAAGTCGCCTCTATGCTCTTGGGAACTATTTTGGGGATTATGAGAAGTGTGGGTATGAAATAACTACTTAAACTAGCCATTAAACTTAAGTAGTCTTCATTGTAGTGACCAAGGTTTCATTGCAACGGACTCGTTGCAGCGAACAGGCGCTTCACTGCAACGAACCCGAGAAAATCCCACCCTTCGTTGCAGCAAACCCCTTTGTCACTGCAACGAAGAATCATCGTTGCAGTGCGGCCTTTTTGAGCAGTGAGCAAGGAATTTCACAACTTTTTATACTTAGTCTCTCAAAATCATTCTAAGGCCCTATGAACACAAGCCAGCAATAAACCAAGTTAAAAACACATCACAGAATCACTTCTAAGTCACAAAACACAACATACAACACAATCAAATTATTTAGGTCCCCTCATTTCTAACCTCGGGAAAGTACTTTCAAGGGTAGAATGGTCTAAACACCCATAACGAAAAGTTGCCCACGGAGAAATATAAAGCTAAAATTACATAAGCTTATATACTGATATAATTGATGTTTATCAGTTTAAGTTGTCAATATTAGTTAAATAGCATTCAAACCCTTAATTAAGGAGAGAACCTTCCATTTAACGAAGATACACGATTATTAATATAAGTACTTAAGCTTATACCGAAGAAAGCCTTCATAGGAAATATAGGCGTTCTACATATCCAAAACAAAATCCAAGTTATGCTTCATAAAATTGCTTATCTAATCTTCAATGCAAAGTCTCTTGTTCTTTGAGCTGCATAATTGTCAACTTTCGATCTAGTCAGTGGTTAACACCTAGATAATATCCAAGATGATTCCAATTTTTCCTTTCTATTTTTCCCGTGGTTGTATTTAGGAGATGAAGTCAAAACTTGCTCCTCTTCTCCCAGTATGTTGTGAGTTGAAATATGATGAAAATTTTCCAGACAAAGCAATCGTCCACATAATGAGACTAATAACCTTAAAAAATAAGACATTTTACCATTGGAACAAGTTAAAATATATTGATATCCTAAATTCCTGACACTCTTAGCATATGTAAGTTAAAAAAAAAAAAATGGGATATATAATCCTACTTGATACTTTTTGCGATATCTATGAGCCTGCAGCAGCATGACTAATCAGATTATGTGACAACAATATAAGGCTTACTTGCATAATCTCATATTGTGCAGCTGCCAATTGTTTTGGAGCATTTTCCAGGTGCAGAGAATTCAGTATAGTATCCTGGATCAGCAATAACTCTTGGTTCATTAAATGAGAATTAATTCTTCAGTGTCTTCATATGTCTTGAAGAAATATTCTGCACACTCAACCAAATCTTTCCTGCAAAACAGTGACACTATTCTTAACTAAACTCATGTTTGGTAAAGTTAAATATGCACATCCTATTAGGAAGTATGAGAAATCCTATGTCCTTATCTCTTACACAAAATAAAGATAAGAGATTATCTAAATGTGTAAGCGTGTGACAATTGTAGCAATGACAGTTATAAAATGGAGCAAGACGGGCATTGCCATAAATCATAAAATATGCCAGGCTGCATTATTAACGCACATCACTGACTTCAAATTTATGCAAGATCATTTTAATATGGTAAAGGGAAGATTTTAATCACTCACCATTTAGTATAACCGCATTGAGTAACACTCCTCTCAGGCTCAATTTCAGTAAACAATGAAAAATCATTTTGAGAACCAAGTAATCGGAAAACACTCAAAATCAAAGCACCGTAACAGACAGTAGTATTTCTCGAGTGACAATTTTCAATAAAAAAAAATTGACACTTTGACTGCATGTCTAGTTAAATTATACTCTATTTAATCTACATAGATATCGATCAAATTAGCTAAAATAATAAGCAGGACTGCAAAACAGCTTGAGAACATGGCAGTGGAGTTGTAAGCCGATAGTGAAGGCCTTAAATAGTACGCTTATAAATATGTGTGTCATAGCAATATGACTTCAGGTATTATCACAGCCAGCATTTATCAAATATTTGCTAGTTATCCTTCTCCTAGTTTTTCTTTTTGGGCTAGTGTCTACTCTTATCTCATGCAATACTAAATCAATATTAATATCCCCCTCAGTGGAAACTAAAGACAATAGTATGGCTTAATTTTAACAAAAAGCTCAAATCTAACAATCAAGACAATAAGTTCTATTTTGTAATAGAGTATTAACTAATTTGTGCCACATTTCTTTCCTCTTTTTTCTTCCATACAATTCAACTTTTTAGTTACCCACAATATCCAGATTTTATAAACTAAATGCACAATCTTTGTAGCTTAATTAAAAATTAAACCTCACATTCAAGAATTTGAACTTAAATCTAACTCTCCAAAAATATAATCGGCAGGTAGGTGTGTCATGAATTTCGATTTTGAAGAAAATCAAACCTTAATGATATATCGAGCAACTGGAGTGCAATTGTTAAAAGCGGCCGACTGAAAGGAATAGTACCCCAAACTTGACAAAAAGTTAGCAAAGATTTCAAACACAGGATATAGAAATTAGAAGAAAAGCTTCACATGAAATAATGAGTCGAAGAGGCTAGCAAAAACGTTAGGACAAATAAAAGAAGGAAGAATGTTACCATACAAATTAAGGCCGCCTAGAGCACAAATTATCAAAGCAAAATGAATTTTATAAAGCAAGAATGACTTGAAGAACCTATAAGAACAAGAATAGAGCACAAAAGACTTGTGTTCATTTATTGAATCAATGCAGCCTTTATATACAAGAAGGAATAACCACTTCCTAAACCAACTCCTTTGAAAGAGGAGGACTAAACTACTTGCTAAGCTAACTCCTAGAAAAGGGAGATTTTATTTAGAAGATAAAAGACAACAAACTCCTAATGACTAGCTAAAGAAGTGGTCAACTCAGTTCTGATCAGCAGGTAACATGTGCTCCAATACGCCCCCCTCAAGCTAGGCAGTGTGTAACAACGCCTAGTTTGAATAAGTGTTTGTCAAATGCTGGCTTTGGTAGAGCTTTGGTGAGTATGTCCGCGAGCTGATCCACAGCATGTATATGAACAATGCGCACTTGTTTCTGCTGAACCTGCTTTCGAACAAAGTGAAAATCCACAGCAATATGCTTCATACGGCTGTGGAAAACTGGATTTTCGCACAGATACGTTGCACCAATATTGTCACAGTAGATGATTGGTGCTTGTGGAATTGAAACATTTAGTTCGTGCAGCAGATTTGTCACCCAATTTGTTTCAGCCACTGCACTTGCAACTGCACGATACTCAGCTTCAGTTGATGAGCGAGCAACTGTCCGTTGTTTCCTAGATGACCAGCTTACAAGATTTTGTCCGAAAAACAAAATGTATCCAGTAGTGGAGGAGCGATCACTGACATCGCCAGCCCAATCTACGTCAGAGTACATGTGGAGTTTAAAATCATTGGCTTTCTGAATGCAAAGACCAAGATGAATTGTTCCTTGCAGATACCTAAGCACTCGTTTGAGTGCTTTCCAGTGTACTTCAGACGGGGAGTGCATAAATTGTGACAATTTATTAACTGAGAAGCTGATATCTGGACGAGTGAACGATAAGTACTGGAGTTTTCCAAGAACTTTCCTGTAGCGAGTGGCATTAGTCGGTTCTGCTCCATCATTTAGTTGGAGCAATTCAATGGCACTCATCGGAGTTTTAGCCGGCTTGCAGTCCTTCATGTTTTCTTCGGAGAGGATTTCATTCACGTAATTGGACTGTGACAATGTAATCCCATCTGCAACACAGAGCACCTCAACTCCTAGAAAAAAATTAAGGTTCCCGAGATCCTTGATGGAGAATCGTCCAGCGAGACACATTATAGCCCCATCTATATCTGATGTAGTGTTCCCGGTGATGATGATATCATCGACGTAAACCAAGACATACAAAACACTATTCGACACTGTGCGAATGAAAAGTGAGGCATCAGATTCCGACTTGACAAATCCCACATAAAAAAGAAACTCCTTCAGTTCATTATACCAAGCCCGAGGAGCTTTTTTCAGTCCATATATTGCTTTCTTTAGACGACAAATATGAGAGGGGAACTGCTCGTCCTCAAAACCCGGTGGCTGAACCATGTACACTTCTTCTTCCAGATGTCCTTGCAAAAAAGCGTTGTTGACATCAAGTTGTCGCAGAGGCCAATTTTGCTGGACAGCAATTGAAAGCACCATACTCACAGTAGTCGGTTTGACAACTGGACTAAATGTCGCGTGATAGTCAACTCCAGGTCGTTGCGTGAACCCTTTTGCAACAAGTCGAGCCTTGTAGCGATCAACTGTTCCATCAACCTTTTTTTAACCTGTATAACCACTTGCAAGAGACAATGTTTTTCGTGGGGTCATGCGGTGCCAATTCCCACGTCTGGTTATTTAACACTGCATCAAATTCAGTTTTCATTGCTCGTTGCTACTCTGGGTGTTTGTTAGCTTGTTTAAAATTGGTAGGGGTAATAGTGGAGGATAGGTGAGCCATGAAGTCAAGAATGGTTTTTGGTTTGTGAATGTTGTGTTAGGAACGAGTGACAACCCGATTTGCTAGAGGAAGGGAAGGTTGCTGAGGTTCGGTTACTGGAACAGGTGCGGGGGGAGGTTGTGGGGGTGGTGTTACTGAGGTAGAGGTTAGGGGAGCAGGGTTGTGTCTTGCAGATGCCATTTTTGTGTTTCTCCTACTGTACACAATTGGAAAAGATGGTGATTGTAGTTGTGGGACTGAACAAGATTGTTGGCGAGAATATATAGTTGGTGAGGCAGGGATTGGTGATAATGCAGGTAGTGATTATGCTGGAGAGGAGACGTTTGAATTTCTTTGGATAACTGTTTGAGCTGGACGGGGGATAAGATTGGGGATCATTGAGAGAAGGAGGAGCAACAGAATTTGTTGGGGAAGAAGAGGGAGACGTACCTGGAGCAAATTTTGTTGGAGCGCAGGCAGAGGAGACAGTATCTTTGTGAGCGTTGTTGTTATCTGCAGTTGGGAGAAGTATAGGGTTAGTTTCAGTGGGGTTTTCCCACGAGAGAGTTTTAAAAGTTGAAGAAATATTGGAAAATATATGTTGAAAAGGAAAATTATTTTCAAAAAAATTTACATCTCTAGATAAATATATTTTTGAGGACTTCGGATCAAAACATTGATGACAATAATATTTTAAAGAAAAACCTAAATAAACACAGGGTGTGGACCGTGGCTCTAATTTATTCGTTGAATATGGTTTGAGCTAGGGATAACAGAGACACCCGAAAATTTTTAAAGAACTGTAATCTGGATTTTTACCAAACAATATTTGAAAAGGTGATTTATTCTGTAAAAGTGAGGTTGGTAGGCGATTGATAAGATAAGCTTCATGTTGACAAGCAAAGGACCAAAGAGTCGGTGGTAGCGATGCTTCGTGAAGTAAAGTTCTTGCCGTTTCAATAATATGTCTGTGCCGTCTTTCGGCAAGGGCGACTCTTTGGGGGGTGTATGGCGGAGATAAAAGATGTTCAATACCTTGAGAACTTAGGTATAGATCAAGACTTTTATATTCGCCACCATCATCTGTGTAGATAGAAAGAATTTTCGTATTAAAATGACGTTCCACTAATGCTTGAAATTTTTTAAACAGCTCTTTAACTTCACTTTTATTCTTTAATGTGTAGAGCCAAGTATATTTAGTGTACTGATCAACAAAAATGCAGTAGTATAATTTTTTGTCAATCGATAGAACCGGAGAAGGGCCCCATAAATAACTAAATATTGTTTGAAACGGTTGCGTACTTGATAAAGTAAGCGTTGAAAAGGATGGTGATGAGCCTTATTTGATGAACACGAATTACAAACTAGGAATTTTTCTCGCGAGCAAGGTAGCGAGAATTTATTCAAAACATAATTTAAAACTCTTGCGTGTGGATGACCCAATCGACGATGCAAGGTGAAAATGGATGTGTTGGTGTTGGCCAAATGTGCTTTAGGATAAGGTTTGGAAGGTGTGGGTGGCCACTCATAGAGACCGTCTTTACTCCGACCGTGCACCAACGGAGTCCGCGTTTCCAGGTCCTTCACAGAAAAATGAAAAGGGAAGAATTCAATAGAGGTTAGGTTATCTTGACAAAATTTAGAGACTGAAAGTAAATTGCGTTTAATCTTAGGAGCACAGAGAGTGTTAGAGAGTTTGAAAGCATTATTTTGATGCATGCAATTGAGTTAAACCAGTGTGAGTAATTGGTATTTTGTTACCATCACCCATAGAGACCCCCTCCATGTCGTATTCCTGCAAGTTGTGAGGTTCAGTAGTTATGTGATGAGTTGCTCCAGAGTCGAGAATCCAAGGATTGGCTGTTGTAGGGGTTCCAGAAATATAGTGAGCCTTGGCCTCCAAATGATCGTGAGATTTGGATCTACAAACACTTGCAACATAACTGTGCTTATTGCACAATTGGCAGCGAACACCATCATAAGAGTTGTTGTTTGGGGATCGCTACTGGTTGGGTGAATTAAAGCGATTGTTGGATCGCCATTGTTGGTTGCTGCCCGTGTTATTGTTGGGGCGGCGATTTTTGCGATTGTGCGAGGTACCAGTCCTGTTGAATGTAGCAGCATCAACAGTAATCGGGCTAGGAGCTTTCTTAGACTCTTCATGTTTAAGGAAAAGCTCATGATCGAGAAGCTTTTCATAGAGTTCTTCATACGTGATAGTGGAGTCATGAGCACGGATTGCAGTTGAGATCTCACGGAATTCTGGACCTAAACCACTTAGGATTTTAACAATAAGTTCAGAGTTTGTGACCGGGGCACCAGCAGTAGATAGTTCATCGGAAATAGATCGAATCTGCTGCAAATAATCAGTGACTGGTTGGGAGTCTTTTCTGAGTCTCGCAAGTCGATCGCGAAGACTGAAAATTCTGGTTTGGGACTTGTTCGCATATGCGATGTGCAATGCATCCCAGGCTTTCTGTGTTGAATCAGCAGCAGCAACAGTTGAAGCAATTGTTGGATCAACAGATGCCATGAGTGCATTATGGATGAGTTGGTCCTGACGAAACCAAAGAGGAAATGCTGGATTGGCATTAGTGACTGTGCCGGTGGTGATAGTGTGAGATGGGGCAGGAGTAGACCCATCTAGATGACCGTACAGATCATGACCATGCATAAGCATGGAAAATTGCGCTTTCCATGTTGTAAAGTTTTGACTGCCATTTAGTTTGATTGGCAACTGTGACGCCGGGTTGAATTGGATGACTGTCGCAGCGACATTGGTATCAGTGTTAACGACTCTGGGTGTATTGGCCATTTGTGGAGGGTGGGTGGGAAAAAAAAGGTTAGGATCTTACTCGTTAGAGTGTGTTGAGGCCTCTGATACCACATAAGAACAAGAATAGAGCACAAAAGACTTGTGTTCATTTATTGAATCAATGCAGCCTTTATATACAAGAAGAATAACCATTTCCTAAACTAACTCCTTTGAAAGAGGAGGACTAAACTACTTGCTAAGCTAACTCCTAGAAAAGGGAGATATTATTTAGAAGATAAAAGACAACAAACTCCTAATGACTAGCTAAAGAAGTGGTCAACTCAGTTCTGATCAGCAGGTAACATGTGCTCCAATAGAACCAAGGGAGAGTGAGAAAACACCGAAATAGAACTTGAAATAGAAGAGAGGTGTCTAACACGGATAAAAGGGACTAACACGTGTTTGTGGGAAATGAAAGGACTGTAATGAAGAGCAAAGTACTAAAATGCCCATGATAAACTTGTTCGTACACCCCCAAGTCTCATTTACTATTTCTATATAGTAGTAATTTACATCTTTTCCTTATGTCAACACATTTTATTTAGTGAAAGCTAAAAGACAACAAATTCTCTCACAATAATGTTAAAGTCAATTCTATCAACACCCATTAAAAAAAAAAAAACAAATAAGATCTTGATATGGAAGGAGGACAAAAGGGAAGAGCAAGCTACTACTTCATTTGGACAAGCTTGACATGCTTTCACAAGTAAAATATTCCTCGGTAATGTATATAACGTCTTCAAAGCTGAAAACAAAGAAGCACAAAGGTGCAAATATATCCCCCAAAAGCGATGTGACTTTAAAAAAAGTCTACCCATTTTTTTTGGGGGGTAAAGTACGTATATATACATATTAAGGGACAAGACAGGGTTGCTCAGATGGTAAGCGCCCTCCACTTTTAACCCGAAGGTTGCGAGTTCGAGTCACCAAGGGAGCAAAGGAGGGAGCTCCTGGGGGGAGGGGTTAAAAAAATACATATTAAGGAGAAATATTTACGAAACGTGATGATTGTTTTCTATTTACAAAACATAACATTACAAACCCTATACAAAACATGCTTTTAAAAAAAATTAATTTTTTTTTTAAATTATTTATTTATTTTTAAAAAATATTTTTTAATTTTTTTAATAATTATTTGTTTTTATTTTTTTTAAAAATATTTTTTTTCACTCAAAAATTTATGTATGAAATGTGTATATCTCGCTCAAGGCTTAAAAAGTTTGCTCAAAATTTAATGTACGAAAAATGTATGAAATGTGTATATCTCGTTCAAGGCTTAAAAAATCCGCTCAAAATTGTGTGTATGAAAATAATATGAAATTTGTATCTCGCTCAAGGCTTAAATTTCACTCACATTTTCATGTATAAAGTTCATGTTAGATTTCTGTAAAATTAATACAACTACAACAATATTGTATACAACTTTGATACAACATTCAAGACTTAAAATAATCGCTCAATTTTTTATGCATGAAATGTGTATATCTTGCTCAAGGCTTAAAAAGTTCGCTCAAATTTTGTGTATGAAAAACGTATGAAATAGGTATATCTCGATCAAGGCTTAAACATTACGCTCAAAATTTTATGTATGAGGATGGTATGAAATGTGTATATCTCGCTCAACACTTAGAATTTCATTCACATTTTTTGTATATAAAGTTCATATTAGGTTTATGAAAAATTAATGCAACTACAACAACATTGTAACAACTTTCATACAATATTCAAGGGTTAAAGTTTTCGCACACAATTTTATGTATGAAAGTTATATTAAAAATTTCGCTCACACATACACATTTCATACATTTTTCATACAGCTTTCAAACACAAAAATTTGAGGTAATTTTTTAAGCCTTTCAGCAAAAAAAAAAAAAAAAAAATTAAAAAACTAAACTTTTAAAAAAAATATATAAAAACAAATTTAAAAAAAGTTTAAAATATTTTTAAAAAAAAAATTAATCTTTAAAAAAAATATATTAAAAAAACGAAAAATATATGAAAATTCATCATGTTTCATAAAATATCATTATGTTTTGTAAATAAGGAAAGCTATATATATATTTTGTAATAAAGAGTCTTAAGTAGGTACCCTATGTCATTTTCCCTTTTTTTTCAGTAGACATATTTTTCCGCATGGTAATTTTTTTTATGGTGGGTCGGGACATTTTTTTCCGCATGGTAATTCTTTTTCTGGTGGATTGGGTCTGGTTCGTTTAAAAAAATATCTCCATGGCTTTAAAAAAATATCTCCATGGCTTTAAAAAAATATGGGTCATTTGCACGATTACCCTTCAAAGGCACTAGTCTTTGATTTTTGGCCCTCAAATTGGTAGTCTTTAATTTTTGCCCTTCGCCTAATACCATGAGGTTTGGGTTCGAACCCCGGCTTAGTTAAAAAAAAAATCGCAAGGCAGAGTTTTGTAGCAAAGTTAGGCCTCAGGCAGAGTTTTGCACCTGAGGTAGAGTTTTGCATGCAAAACTCTGTCTTGCGAAATTCCTTCCTTTTTTTTTTTGTTTACTTAGCTGGGGTTCAAACCCTAAACCTCAGGCTATTAGGCGAAGGGAAAAAAAATTAAAGACCACCAATTTGAGGGGCAAAAATTAAAGACCAGTTCCTTTGAAGGGCAATCCGCATAAAAAAATGAAAAAATAATTCTACCCATTTTTTAAACAAACCTAACCCGACCCACCAATAAAAAATTATCATGTGGCCTTAGAAGAATATGTCTACTAAAAAAAGTGGGTAGACTTTTTTTAAAGCCACGTGCTATTCTTTTAATTAAAATATAAACTAAATGATTTTTTAAATCGTCAGCAAAGGGTTTATCTGCACCATTTTGTAACGGCAGGGGTATATTTGCAACATTTTATAACTGCAGGGGTATATTTACGCCACTTTTATAATGGGGAATATATCTGCTCTAAATCGTAAAGTTGAAGGGTATATTTGCATCTTTTTTCCAAGAAAGAATAAAAAGTAGAAAAGGAAGTGCTAGAAAGAAGGGGATCTTAGTAGTTCAGTTGGTTGGTTATCTGAACTTTTACCTTGTTAGTGAGGATTCGATTCCCCATCTTGTAATCCTCCCAATTTCCCCTTCCCCTAACCTCTATGTAATAAAAAAAAAAAAAAAACTTTTTTTAAAAAAAAAAGTGCTGGAAAGAATAAATTATAGTTGATGATGATAAAGTGATCGTTAATCACCCTTTAGTTAACTTCATTCTTATCCTTATCTAAAAAAGAATCACTTTTAATCGTACTTTACTTAAAGCGTGTTTGGATGGACTTATAACTTATGGTTTACAAGTCAAGAGCTATAAGTTAGGGATTTTAATTTATGACTTTTGGGTTATTTTTGTTATTTTGATTTAAGCAATTGCCAAATAAGTACTTAAAAGTACTTTTTTATCTTACCAAAACACTATAAATAAAGTGTTTAAAAATTATTTTGGCTTAAAAACATCTAACATAAGTCAACCAAACGGGTTCTTAAATTATGACTCTGATCTTAAGCAATAGAATTAAATCTACCATGATGTCCATCAATTTCACTTTAGGAGGCCTTCTAACTTTTCTACGTTTTTCTCTTACTATTTACTAAGAGTAAAATCGAACTAAAGTCTGCTTACAAAAAAGTAGAAAAGGAAGTGCTAGAAACAAGGGGGTTCTTAGTAGTTCAGTTGGTTGGCTACCTGAACTTCTATCTTGTTGGTGAGGGTTCGATTCCACATCTTGTAATCCTCCCCAATTTCCCCTTCCCCTACCCTTTATGTAATAAAAAGAATTTTTTTTTAAAAAAAAAAAAGTGCTGGAAAGAATAAATTATAGTTGATGATGATAAAGTGATCGTTAATCACGCTTTAGTTAACTTCATTCTTATCCTTATCTGAAAAAAAATCACTTTTAATCATACTTTACTTAAAGCGTATTTGGATAGACTTACAACTTATGGTTTACAAGTCAAAAGCTATAAGTTAGGAATTTTAATTTATGACTTTTGGGTTATTTTTGTTATTTTGACTTAAGAAATAGCCAAATAAGTGCTTAAAAGTACTTTTTTATCTTAACCAAAACACTATAAATAAAGTGTTTAAAAATTATTTTGGCTTAAAAACATCTAAAATAAGTCAATCCAAACGGGTTCTTAAATTCTGAATCTGATCTTAAGCAATAGAATTAAATCTACCATAATGTCCATCAATTTCACTTTAGGAGGCCTTCTAACTTTTCTACGTTTTTCTCTTACTATTTACTAAGAGTGAAATCGAACTAAAGTCTTCTTACAAAAAAGTAGAAAAGGAAGTGCTAGAAAGAAGGGGGATCTTAGTAGTTCAGTTGGTTGACTACCTTAATTTTCACCTTATTGGTGAGGGTTCGATTCTCCATCTTGTAACCCTCCCCAATTTCCCATTCCCCTACCTTTTATGTAATAAAAAGAATTTTTCTTTTCTTAAAAAAAAAAAAGTGCTGGAAAGAATAAATTATAGTTGATGATGATAAAGTGATCGTTAATCACACTTTAGTTAACTTCATTCTTATCCTTATCTGGAAAAAAAATCACTTTTAATCGTACTTTACTTAAAGCGTGTTTGGATGGACTTATATATAACTTATGGTTTATAAGTCAAAAGCTATAAGTTTGGAATTTTAATTTATAACTTTTGGGTTATTTTTGTTATTTTGACTTAAGAAATAGCCAAATAAGTGGTTAAAAGTACTGTTTTATCTTACCAAAACACTATAAATAAAGTGTTTAAAAATTATTTTGACTTAAAAACATCTAAAATAAGTCAATCCAAACGGGTTCTTAAATTCTAACTCTGATCTTAAGCAATAGAATTAAATCTACCATAATGTCCATCAATTTCACTTTGAGAGACCTTCTAACTTTTCTACGTTTTTCTCTTACTATTACTAAGAGTGAAATCGAACTAAAGTCTTTTTACAAAAAAGTAGAAAAGGAAGTGCTAGAAAGAAGGGGATCTTAGTAGTTCAGTTGGTTGGTTATCTGAACTTTTACCTTGTTAGTGAGGATTCGATTCCCCATCTTGTAATCCTCCCAATTTCCCCTTCCCCTAACCTCTATGTAATAAAAAAAAAAATCTTTTTTAAAAAAAAAAGTGCTGGAAAGAATAAATTATAGTTGATGATGATAAAGTGATCGTTAATCACCCTTTAGTTAACTTCATTCTTATCCTTATCTAAAAAAGAATCACTTTTAATCGTACTTTACTTAAAGCGTGTTTGGATGGACTTATAACTTATGGTTTACAAGTCAAGAGCTATAAGTTAGGGATTTTAATTTATGACTTTTGGGTTATTTTTGTTATTTTGATTTAAGCAATTGCCAAATAAGTATTTAAAAGTACTTTTTTATCTTACCAAAACACTATAAATAAAGTGTTTAAAAATTATTTTGGCTTAAAAACATCTAACATAAGTCAACCAAACGGGTTCTTAAATTATGACTCTGATCTTAAGCAATAGAATTAAATCTACCATGATGTCCATCAATTTCACTTTAGGAGGCCTTCTAACTTTTCTACGTTTTTCTCTTACTATTTACTAAGAGTAAAATCGAACTAAAGTCTTCTTACAAAAAAGTAGAAAAGGAAGTGCTAGAAACAAGGGGGTTCTTAGTAGTTCAGTTGGTTGGCTACCTGAACTTCTATCTTGTTGGTGAGGGTTCGATTCCACATCTTGTAATCCTCCCCAATTTCCCCTTCCCCTACCCTTTATGTAATAAAAAGAATTTTTTAAAAAAAAAAAAAAAAGTGCTGGAAAGAATAAATTATAGTTGATGATAATAAAGTGATCGTTAATCACGCTTTAGTTAACTTCATTCTTATCCTTATCTGAAAAAGAATCACTTTTAATCATACTTTACTTAAAGCGTATTTGGATAGACTTACAACTTATGGTTTACAAGTCAAAAGCTATAAGTTAGAATTTTAATTTATGACTTTTGGGTTATTTTTGTTATTTTGACTTAAGAAATAGCCAAATAAGTGTTTAAAAGTACTTTTTTATCTTAACCAAAACACTATAAATAAAGTGTTTAAAAATTATTTTGGCTTAAAAACATCAAAAATAAGTCAATCCAAACGGTTTCTTAAATTCTGACTCTGATCTTAAGCAATAGAATTAAATCTACCATAATGTCCATCAATTTCACTTTAGGAAGCCTTCTAACTTTTCTACGTTTTTCTCCTACTATTTACTAAGAGTGAAATCCAACTAAAGTCTTCTTGATTGTAAGAATTTGCTAATAGTACCCAAATGGAAGAGGACATTCAGTCAACGAGAGCAAAAAATATTTGCTTAATTTAATGGGAAAAAATATTAAAACTTGTATCCACGTATATAAAGTACTGCTTTTGGCACAATATAAAAGTACCTTATGTCTCAAGTTTTCATACACTATAATTCTAAAAACCTGTTGTTTGTCATGTATTTGCTGAAAATTTTCCATGATAAAAATATTTTTTTTTCATTCAAGTCAGTTGACAAATCACAGTCTATATTAACAAGGTTTAATACCTAGATGGACCCTTAAACTTTGCATGTTTTGTAAGATAAACATATAAACTTACAAGGTGACCAGATAGACACTTAAACTTACTCAAAGTGTATTTTTCAAGTTTTCCAGTTGTTTTGAAAATAAAAACTATATTTTTCAAATACCCACAATTTTCATGGCCAAACAAGCCCTAAATATATCACAAAATATTTTTTTTAAAATGCAAAAATAAGGCAAACGCATATACATGAGACTATAAATGTGCACTTAAACCAATAAATACTCGCTAATCGCAATTTTGCAGCTTTCAATTAACTCGAATTTTTTTTTTTTACACTTGAATAATTAAAAAATAATAACTTTAACCAATAAAAATCCTTAAAAAAAGAAATTTCAAATTAAGAAATTTCTTTTTTTTAAGGATTTTCTTCTCGGCTTTACAGTTTTCTTAATTTAAATTTCTTTTTTTAAGGATTTTTATTGGTTAAATTTATTGTTTTTTAATTATTCAAGTGTAAAAAAAAAAACCGAGTTAATTGAAAGCTGCAAAATTGCAATTAGCGAGTATTTATTGGTTTAAGTGCACATTTATAGTCTCATGTATATGCGTTTTCCTTATTTTTGCATTTTAAAAAAATATTTTGTGATATATTTAGGGCTTGTTTGACCATGAAAATTGTGAGTGTTTGAAAAATATAGTTTTTGTTTTCAAAACAACTGGAAAACTTGAAAAATACACTTTGAGTAAGTTTAAGTGTCTATCTGGTCACCTTGTAAGTTTATATGCCTATCTTACAAAACATGCCAAGTTTAAAGGTCCATATAGGTATTAAGCCTATTAACAAAGACACTAACATGCAATCACTACAACTGGTTGAAGTTCTGCTTTTCTAATATACTAAATTGAAAGAAAAAGGAAATAAGATCATAAATATGAGGGGAAAAATTTAATTTTTGTCCCTCAAATTGGTGGTCTTTAGTTCTTGTCCCTTTCGGCTAATACCATAAGGTTTGAGGTTCGAACCCTGGCTCAGTAAAAAAAAACAATCGCAAGGCAGAGTTTTGTAGCAAAGTTAGACCTGTTTGGACTAAAGTTAGGCCTTAAGGTAGAGTTTTGGCATGCCTGAAGGCAATAACTCTACCTTAAGATAAAGTTTCAAACTTTGCCTGAAGGTAGTAAAATTCTGCCTGAGGCAAAGTTTTGCAGGCAAATATCTGCCTGAAGGCAGAGTTTTGCATGCAAATATCTGTCTTGCAAATCCAAACTCTACCTTGCTATTTTTTTTTAATTTTTGACTGAGTGGGGGTTCGAACCCGAAACCAAGGGGTTCTAACGAAGGACAAAAATTAAAGACCACCCCAAAATAAGGACATTCCTGCCAATTTCCCAAATATGAAAGGAACTATTGCACTTTTGGCCCTATTTTGTGCTCGTCTTTAATTTTTGTCCTTCAAGGCAAACAACTTTTTCGTGGAGCATATATATGGCCCATACATCTAGTTTGCAGCTCATGTACCATTGTATCATCGGTGTATAGATAATGTATATGTGTTGTATATGCTATATGTAAACGTTGCATATACATAATGTATATGTAATGTATATGCTTTGTATAATCATATATAAACACATGAAACCAACTCAAATTGCAGTGTATAGATAATATATCTGTTATGCATAGCTTATATAAGTTGCTCAACTTATCATTTCTAAATCTTGAAGAAAAAAGATTTTATTCCAATTCCAATTCAAAATCAAGAATCTCGCCTCACGGAGACCACCATACCGTCCCCAAAACAAATCATCAAAATCCGAACAATAAACCGAAAAAATGAATTACCGTTTTCCTTAAATGCATAGTTATGGCTATTTCCTTTCCCTTTTCCTTCTGTTTCTCCTTTTTCTTGGTTTCACAACTCTCGTTCTTCTCCCACTTCCTAATCACCTCCACTATCGCCATCGCCTTCCGACGAGAACCCAGTTGCCTGAGATTCCTTATCGTGGGTCCCAGCAATCTTTCTGTCAACTTTGCCGACAACCACGCCAAAAGTCACTCATCGCTGACCAAAAGAGGCGAATTGGGCTAAAATTGGTAAGAATGGGGAAGTTAGGCCAAATCTCGTAGACTAGATGCCCGATTGGTGCTGGGCCGTAATTATCTCTTTATACTTTTTGCATCTTAATATTCCACAGGTTATGCCCCTGCTCTTAAAGAATTTATGCCCACTAGGCATAAGTCCGATTTTGAAAAGCAAAAATTAAGGACCGGCCCATTTGAAGGGCAAAATAAAAGACCAGCCTATTTGAAGGGGAAGTTGTGCAAGGGAAACTTACATAAACAGCTACATTTTATAAGCTCCTAATAATATATAGCTACAAGTTTGCAATTTACAAACCGTAGCTACCTTTTATGTGGTTTTGGGTGTATTTCCGTGTTTTTGTATATAACGAAATACATGTATCATAAAAAAAGAGTGGAGTAAATCCTTTAAATACAAGGAGTTTCGGCTGTATTTTCGTGTTTTTAAATACAACAAAATACATGTATCGTAAAAATAGAGTGGAGTAAATCTTTTAAATACACGAAGGAGTTGTGTATTTCATTGTATTTATATACTGATAATCCTTTAGCTTTGGCTGTATTTAAATATATTCGAGTTCAGATCAATAAAGTCACTGTCTGACGTCATATCAGTTGAATGTATTCGACTGTATTTGAATGTATTTACACTAAAAAAAATGACGAAAATGAAGAATACAATCAAATTTGGTCATAACTCTGGCGAAAATACAAAATATGAGTCAAATACATATGATGAATACACTTAAATATGAGATATAAGAAGGAGAAGAAGTCATGGATTCCGGCTAGACGAGATACATGTTAAAAGGAAGAATACAATCAAAACAGATTCCGGCTAGACGAGATACATGTTAAAAGGAAGAATACAATCAAAATAGGTCAGATCTTTGACGGAATATAAAATACCACTGTATTTACACAAAAAAATCAAGAATACATACAAATCCTTTTAAAAATGCATTGTATTTGGGTGTATTTGATTATTCAAATACGCATTTTCTCCTTCGAAACACAGAAATACAAGCAAATACAAAAAATGGGCATAGCAATTCGATGGATGGGTCCTTTTCTACGGCGTCGTTGGAGGCTAAGTGTAGCTCTGTTAAGAAAGTTATGGCTCCTGATCGGCTTGCTGATTTAGCTTTGATTGATCCCAAGAGGGCCAAAAGGTTTGAACTTTTATTAAGTTTTTGCCCAATTTTGTTTGCAGTCAAGCCTCGAATTGATCCATATTAGGAGTTTGATTCTGTGCAGCCATTACTGAATTGATTCAATCGATAGTGAATTAGATCTGTGAGTAAGCGACTCATTATAGAATCATTTGGAATTAGGGCAGAAAATTTGAGAGGTTTAAGAAGATTAGACGTGCTCCGCCACCGTGTAGTGGGATTGATAGGCAGAGAACTGAGGATGATTTTGTAGTGACAATTCTAGCGTGAAAAACCGAGAAGGTACGGAGAGAGAGAGAGAGGGGTGAGGGAGAGAGAGGGAGAGGGGTGAGGGAGAGAGAGGTGAGGGACAAATAAACCACAAAACCTATTGTATTTGGTATAGCTATGATAAGTAAATTGAAAAATCACTATAGCTATGAAAAGTAATTAAATTAAAAGGTAGCTATTATCCGTAAATAACTCTTATTGTTAGCTATGACATGTAGTTATCCCATTATTATTTCAATATGAAATCTTGTAGACCTAATAGACAGCTCGGGCATCAAATTAAGAAGACTCTTTGAGAGTCAAAATTAAAATAAAATAAAAAAGGATATAGTTTAGGAAAATATATGCAAATTAACCATTCATTCCAAAATATTTACTCGAAAAATATCCTTTTTTTTTTTTTTTTACATAATATACCTACTTAACAAAAATGTTAACAAAATACCGACATGTATTTATATTGTATACCTTCGGGATATACAATTCGCATTTTGTATACCTTGACGGTATACAATAATATTGTAACAATATACTATGGCAATATCAATATACTACGACTGCATGCTTCAACTGCATACTATAATTTCAGTGAATGGTGGAACAATCGAATTTCCAATGATTTGTTTTTGCAAATTCGTCATTTTTTAAGAATATGTGCTACATCTTTTTTCGAATTAGTCTCAATTTTGATTTCTTTAACTTCAAATCTTGAAAATATGCTCTTCAATGGTGGAATAATCGAAATTTCAATAAATATACATACTAAGAAATAAAAAGCAAGTAATTGATGATTTACCCTAGAGCGGAGATAAATGAAAAGTAAGTAAATGATGATTTACATCTAGAGTGGAGATGTTAAGCCAACTGGGAAGAGTTACTGATAGAATGTACGAGTCCATCAAACAGTATAGATCCCTTAAGTAAGACAGAAAGAAAATAACACAAGATATTTACGTGAAAAACTTTTTGTTTAAGGGATTAAAAACCAAAACCTACCAGAGTAGGATTTCCTCAAACTTTATTAACTGAGCAACTTTAGATTACAACCTATTGCAACTTAGGAATTAAACTCTTAATCCCTCATCCTTACTATAACTCTATTGCAAGATCTTTACAATAACTCTATTGCAAAGACACACCTTGACTAACTCTAGCCAAGTGAACAACTCAGAATCTTTGAAACATAAACCTACTGGACACTTCTTGAAAGTAGTGTAGGAATACAACTTAAGAACAAAAGACAAAGACTCAACAAACCTAAGGACTTAAGACATCTTCAGTGGTTGGGATCTGGTCCTTCTATTTGTTGCAGCTTTATTCTTGAGAGCACTTTGAGGTGGCTGCTACACTTGAGATGAGAGTAATTTTCAAATTTGCAAGTGTTAGGTTTTCCTATGTAATATGTTGTTTATATAGGTGTAGAAAATGTTGATATGGAAGGGACTTTTCATTTGTATTGTCCACTAGCAACTGCAGTTGTGCTGCTGTCAGTCGGCACAGTGCCAGTAGCTTTACAGCTGTAGAGTTGATCGAGCAACGGCTAGAACTTGATTGCATCTGGTCCTTATCTGGTTCCTCGAATATGTTTGTCAATTCATCAAAACAGGAGATAGAATAGCTTATTAGTTACTCTATAAGGAAAAGTCGAAGCTGAGATACCCTCACTGAAACTCGAAACAAAAAGTTGATAAAGAAAAAATTAATAAATAAATTAAAGTGATGCCTAGAAGTAGAAATTAAATATGGGAAAAATAGCGTAACTCCTTTAAAATGGAAAGGGAAGATGTGAAGTTAATTTAGTAGAAAGAAAACTTGACGGAAAGGACGCAACATCGGTAGTGTAAGTAAATGAGTAGAAACGGGTATATATTTATATCTACATAGGCACTTATTTAATTCTCCTTAAGTTTTAAGTAAGGATGTGATACAACATACAAGGGACATCTTTTAGCATTTGGAGAACATGATTGTCCTCTATGCGACGCATGAAGGAACTAGAACTTCTTTAGAACCCTCTATGCGGCGAGCAACTGAGCATGCGGGGCATGACCTATCCTCATGGTTTGAGACTTTTAATTCTTCATTTTCTTATGCGGATTGCCCTTCAAAAGCACCTGTCTTTAATTTTTGTCCCTCAAGTTTGAAATCTTTAGTTTTTGCTTTTCGCCTAAAAATTTGTGGGTTCCGGGTTCGAACCCTCATTCAGACAAAAATTAAAAAAAAAATTGCAAGACAGAGGTTTAGATTCCCTAGGCATAGTTTTCCTGGAAATTCTGCCTTAAGGGAGAGTTTGCAGGCAAACTATGCATGATGGCCTGCAAAACTATGCCTGATGGCTTGCAAAACTATGCCTAAGGCCTAATTGTTGCCCGAATAGGCCTAACTTTGCAACAAAATTCTGTCTTGCGATTTATTTATTTTTTGACTAAGCCCGAATTCGAATCTCAAACCTCATTGTATTAGGGGAAAGACAAAAATTAAAGACCACCCCAAAATAAGGGCATTCCTGCGAATTGCCCTTAATTCTTTCATGTTTTGAGTTTCTTAAACCATTATATCACTTCAACTAATAAGTCTCATACCATATTGTGCGTCTATTACATGTCCCAATAGCTTGGTTTCGTATTAACTACAACCATTAATCACTTAAATTATTTCAAATAATTAGCTATAGAAAATTAAGGGGGTTTACAATAAATTAAACTCTTTAAAGGGAGAAACAAATCAATGACAAAATAATTCTTTAATGGATGCATATGATGCAACCGTAAATTAAAGCACATAATCATGAACTTAGCTAGAATACTCAAGAAAAAAAAACTTTAAAACATGAAAAATCGATTGAGGGTTGGTGGGGTGATACGATCCGGAATGTCTCATTTGCTCAATTTTATCCAAGGACTTGTACTAGAAGCAGAGACAAGGACTTCAAGCTTTAGAAGCCATGTTTATGGATAACGAAGCTATGGAAGCACTTAAGAAAGTCATTTGAGGGTCTTCAAGCTATGGAAGATAGCATGGAGGAAGACTTGAAGGAAGAAGTCAAGAGACCAAGAGCCCAAGGCCCAAAGCTCTCCTAAAGTGGCTACAATTGCAAGCTTGGGTCGTTAAAGGCCGGAAGGTGGCTATTTATGCAAAAGGACTAATTTTCGAAAACAAGCCATCATCCAAGAAGACCAAACAAGGCTCTTATTTCATTAAGGGTATTTTTGTAATAAGATAGTTTAGTGTTCTTTAGCCTAGTAGTATAAATATTAGACTTAGCCATTTCATTTACTAAGTTTATGTTGAGATTATGTTGAATTGAGATGAATACTCTAAATTGAGTGATAGTTTGTTTGGTAGAATTAGTTTTAATGTAGTGCTTGGTGTTAGTTAATCATGGGGGACTCCATTGTTGGCTATGGAACCCTTTTCCATTGATTTTCAATTGAGTTGTTCATTTGTGTATTCATTTGGATTACTTTTGGTTGATTATCAAATAGCATAGGTTCGTTAGCAGGAATCGATTAGGAGGGTTTAGGTTTCATATACCTAAGTTTGCCTATAATTCCTTCACTAATTGGGTCTTTCTTCTATCGCTCTATTCTCATCTCAATTTTCTTTAGTTCTCATCTTTGATTTCTACTCTACCTTTTGTTTCCGCGTATTTGTTGTTTGAATCGGTGTCTTCCACAAGCCAGATCGTATCATTTGGTATCAAAACTTATGCTAAAGGATTGTCCCTACAATTCTTAATCCTAGGTTCTTCATATTTGAAGAAAGAAAAAAGTGAAAATTCGAAATTCCACAAAAAAAAAAAAAAAATTGTTGTTGTTTTGGTGGATTTGAGGTCAAATTTGAGTTCCTTAATATTAAAAATCCTTAGGTTTCAAATTTTGTGGCATTTGGACATGTTTTGAAGATTGTACCATTGTTGAAGTTTGAAGATTTGAAACTTCAAAGTGGGTCTTGGTGATTGAAGGTGAAATTGGCTTTAATTGGTGTTGTGTTTTGTTCTCCTAGTTGAGGGGAACTTAGATTCGAATTTTGGTGAAAAAATAAGTTGATTTGAAGGTGATATGAAAATTGAGTGCTCTTCAAGTTCATAAGCATCTTCATATATTCATCTTGAAGAAGAAGACCATAAGAGGGTGTTTGATCCAAAAAATTTAAAGTCAAGAGGTCAAAAAGTGTTTGTGGGCCCAAGTAAGCCTCCAAAATAAAAATAAAAAAATCAAAAATATTTAGTCCAATTTTATGTTTTTTTTTTAAATATCACGTCAGCACTGACGTCGGTAGACTGACACGCCTCTACACGCGCGTGGGGCCCAAATTTAGAGAGTTGATCTTTTCTCAACACTTAGAATATTTTTCTAATTGTTGATAGATTTTGACCCAACTTTAGGGGTGCATATCTACATGTGTATAAGGAGGAGTTACGCGACAGATAACCTACCTAAATTCAAGTTCCGCGAGTCTACTCTCCAAATCAACAAACCATTTGTCAATCGGAGCTTTGTACAAAAAGTTACGTGCGTTTTAAAAAACGCTGCAAGCGGCTCGGAATTTTCTAAGTTGGACCAAAAACTTCCCAAATTTCTTAAGTGTTTGGACAAGGTTTTTTCACTTCTTTTTCTTATTTCTTTGATTCTCCTAGCTAATTAACAACTAGTAATTGATACTTACTTGTTGTTAACTAGTTGTTGAGTCCCAATTCTTTTCGTACCAAATCTTTCAAGCTTTTTCCGTTTTAACCTCGTTGAAACTTCTTTGGCTCTTTCCGTTAGTTTTTGAGTCATCCGTTTTTCAATTAACAAGAATCTATTCTTCCACAAAGATTAGCAACCTTGTGAATTGATTTGGGATTAGCAGTTCATTGCCAACTTCGGAAGAAGCTCTAGGCTGAGTGGTATGCTTGAGTGCAAATACAAGTGACGTAAAGAACTTTACTACTAATATTATTTGCTCGTTTTGTAGGTACAAGAAGGGAAGTCATAAGGAAAGGAGATATAAGGCATTATGTCATCCATAGCTTCGGATTCATGTGGTGGTCATGTAGAGAGTTATGCCTCTAGTAATGGAGGATATGACTGTGATAGTGATGGAGGCTATAAGGGAGATGGTGCGACTTATGACCATGATGATTATGAGGATTATGGAGCCGACAATAGTCAATTTGATCATGACCAATATGATGGTGAGCATTGCTACTCCGGAGGTGAATGTGAGACAAGTGGATCTCATGGGTCTTATGAAGAAGATGAAGGAGTAGAAGAGCTTAATGAAGAGTCCTATGGTGAAGGCAAGAGCTATGAAGAGTCTCGTACTACACACCATGGACATGGAGGCGACTTGAGGTATATTCCCTCCTCACACTTATGATATGAATCAATTGGTCAAGGCTTGCATGAATTAGGAGGTGGTGATGAATATGAACCTTATGGTTATGCGCTTTGTGGTGAATATGCCGATGAAGATTGTGAATTTGAACATGACCCTTATGAGGAATCTTCTAGTAGATATGCACTTGTGATACTTCTATTCCAAGCCAAATAGTATAAATGTGTGGGTTAGGCAAAGTCAGAGTCGACCTAGAAGAAGAAAGGAGTATACATTTCCTACTTCACGAAATACAATGAATCATGCTTCTTATTCTAATACGAGTGTGCCATGTTCTCACTATGGTTTTGATGTGGAAGGTAAGAGGGAAGTATTGATAGGTAATGGAAGTAGAATAAATGCAAGGTCTCAAGTAAGAAATGACCCGAAGAGGCGAATTCTTGAGACAAAAGTAATCCTCATTGGTAGTGCAGGGTATGTCCTTGTGTTAGATGACGGTAGTCATGGAAACTACCTTGCTATAGAATATGTGATGAAACAAGACCCTTACTATGATCAAAGAGGGTACTTGGTTGATAGGAGCGCGGAGGTGTTCTTTAACCATAGGAACTACCAAGAGGAGATTTGGTGTGATGTACTTCCCCTAGCCAATTGCATGTGTTTTGGAAATCCTTGGTTCCAAGAACAAAGGGGTTCCATATGAGCAAGAATGGGAGATTTCTCTTTCCACCCATTCTTCCTAAGATGAAGCAATTGCAAGTCAACCCCGTCCTATGGTGAGTGGTCCCAGTCTATCAACATGGGAGAAGAATTTAGAAGAGCTTCACCTAATGATGGAATACTTACGCAAGGTACAATAAATAAAGAAGAAGAAATCCAATCCTTGTGAAGCGAAGGGGAGGATTGAAGTGGAGGATTTTCCTAACCCTTCTAAAGAAGTACTTGGCACTTGTCCCAACTCCCATGGAATTGAGAGAGAAACGATTGAGAGGAGTAAGGGAGTGAAAAGTGACAACTTTAGAGTGGAAAAAGGAGAGGTTGTGAGGGAGATGTCACAACCCTATTCTAACTTTTATAACTTTTCTTTCTTCTCTAGTTGTCTTAATGATGGTGCAGGTATTATTAGAAGCAAACCGAATGATGAACCTCAAAATTTGAAAGTTCATGAGGTAGTTAAAAGCTTCCCGAAGAAGCAAATGGGCTCTCAAATTGAGAACCACGGTAAAAGAGATACTTTGTGTGCACTTCAAGGTAAAATAACTAAACTTAACACTCCAAATGATGTGAATGATTATGTTGTTGAATTAAGTGTGAGTGAAAGCTTGTCTTTATGTGAGCTTAATGAGTCTTTACCATGTTATGAGCTAAGTTCTTTAAAGATTGTTGACAATGTTGTTAATATGGGTGATCCAACACTCGTTGATCCTATTGATGATCTAATTGATTCTTCTTGTGAGATCAATTTGTGTCCACCTAGTGTTGACACTTGTGATTTGCATCTTACTACATTGTCATGTGATATGATAGCTCACACACTAGTTGATCCTAGCGATGACCGAATTGATTCTTCTAGCAAGATTGATTTACGTCCAACTAGTGTGGATACTTGTGTTGATCAATTTGTTTGCTATGATAATCCATTATTTGAGGAACTTTGTGGAGTGCTTAATGATCATCAAATTAGTGATGATGTTGATGTAATTGTTCATGTAGATAGTCATATGAAGGAAAATGCTTTGAAAAATGACGTTTATCTTTTCAAGAGTGAAGCCACATGTTTTGAATCCTCATCATTTATTGATTGTTTTCTCTTTAAAGATAATGTCTTATTTGATGTTGACATGACTATTGGAGATGATGTGCCTAGTGAGATATATGGTGATGTGGACAAAATAGTCAACTTTGGAGACTATAAGGTGTTGAGTAACCCACTATGGAATGATAACACTCTTCCCTATGATGGACATCTTTCCTTGAAGAATTGTAATACACCTATGGGGAAGGGAAGTGTTGAAAAATAAGGTGTGCTTGCATACAAATTGCTAATTCTTCCTTGCATGTTCAAAATCTTTGTAGCCTAATGCATGATCTTGTTCTTGAACCTAGTAGTGAGGCTACATTTGAGGATGACATAGATGACGAAGTTATTTTGTGTGACACCTTTCTTTACTACTTATTTGCATATGATGACGCTCATATTTGTGTTGGGGGTGCATTTTATGTTGAGGGGGTTCTTATGGGGTAGATGGTTGTGTTCTTGACTATGATAGGTGGATATTCTTCCCTTTTGATCCCGGTGATACTTTGTGTGACTTAGTCTTGACACAACATTGGAGGAATCAACTTCTTGATACCTCATATGTGCAAATGTTATTCATGATAATTATTGATGTGTGGATGCACTACAAGTTTATCCCTCCTTGGAGTGAGAGTGTGGTTGTTGCCTTTTGTGCTAACCCTCATACTTTGAGGACCATGTTTTCGTATGTCTTCCCTTGGTTTCGCTAGGTTCGGACGAATCCGTTTGAAGAAGGGGAGCATGATACGATCCGAAATGGTCAAGTGCTCAATTTTATCCAAGGACTTGTACTAGAAGCAGAGACAAGGACTTTCAAGCTTTAGAAGTCATGTTCATGGAGAATGAAGCTATGGAAGCACTTAAAGAAAGTCATTGGAGGGCCTTCAAGCTATGGAAGATAGCATGGAGGAAGAAGTCAAGAGACCAAGAGCCCAAGGTCCAAAGCTCTCCTAAAGTGGCTACAATTGCAAGCTTGGGTTGTTAAAGGCCGGAAGGTGGCTATTTATGTAAACGGACTAATTTTCGAAAACAAGCCATCACCCAAGAAGAACAAACAAGGCCCTTACTTCATTAAGGGTATTTTTGTAATAAGCTAGTTTAGTCTTCTTTAGCCTAGCAGTATAAATATTAGACTTAGCCATTTCATTTACGTAGATTATGTTGAATTGAGATGAATACTCTAAATTAAGTGATAGTTTGTTTGGTAGAATTAGTGTTAATGTAGTGATTAGTGATGGTTAATCATGGTGGACTCCATTGTTGGCTATGAAACCCCTTTCCATTGATTTTAATTGAGTTGTTCATTTGTGGATTCATTAGGGTTACTCTTGGTTGATTATCAAATAGTATAAGTTCGTTAGTAGGAATCGATTAGGAGGGTTTAAGTTTCATATACCTAAGTTTGCCTATAATTCCTTTACTAATTGGGTCTTGCTTCTATCCCTCTATTCTCATCTCAATTTCTTCACTTCTCATCTTTGATTTCTACTCTATCTTTTGTTTCCGCGTATTTGTTATTTGAATCTGTGTCTTCCACAAGCCGGATCGTATCATGGGGGGTTTGGATAATGGATTTCCTAGCAAATGTCACATGTCACATGAAGGCTAACCATTAACTGAGGAATAGTAGTCCTCTCAATTCATTCTCTACCTGCATGGTATAGATCTTTGTGCATATTTTTTGTTGATTTTAAGGTGAGCACCCTGGACCATTGAATCTTGAGTCCGTCACTGCATATTTTATGTGATTAGGTACTTGTCTACGTAATGGACATGAGTTGTGTATCAAAAACTTGGAACGCATATATTTTATTAAAAAATGTTTTACTGGTGTATGTATTAAAGGAGAAGATATATATTATGCGATTAACTTGTCCACGTAATGATCACTTGTGAATTAACACAAAACTTTTTCAACATATGAGCTACAAGTGTCTAATAAAAACACTTTATCGTGTTTTCAGGTGCTCAATTGAAACATACTATAATTTGAATGTCTGAAATAAATTTACCAACAAATTTAAAAACTATTATCATATTCAACTTATATTCTTGTATGTGTCAAATAAATTCGCTAACTTTTTAACTTTGTATTCAGTTAAACACGACAGCATAAATAAGATGAAGGAAATAATACTTTTAATAAGAATGGAGAGAGAGAGAGATAGATATATACTGAAGTGATGGGGCTTTTCAAGAATGGGCAGACGAGATATTGCTTGTTTATCTCCTGAATGAATATAAAAACCATATAAAGACAACAAATTAGGAGCAAGCACTACTTACGAAAGTTGTCTTCCCCACTTCTGTTTATTTTCACCTATACTTTATGCTTACTAGTTAACTACTCCACTCTTCAAATCAAGAGTGCTTTGTTTCATTAGTAATTCCTTAGGTTAGGTTCTCTGCTAAATAATGGAGAATAATGATGTTGATAGTGGAAGAGAAAGTACGGAGAAGAAGTTGAAGAGTTATTGTGTAACAGGAGGGACAGGATTCGTAGGGTCATGGCTGATTAAGTCCCTCTTGCAAATGGGTTACAAGGTCCATGCTGCTGTGCGCCATCCTGGTACACTCCTCGATCAGACTCACCTTTCCCTTTATCCGTCTTGTTTTTTTTTTTGTCTAATTTACGTGACACTTTTCAAAGTTTAAAAGTCAAATGAGTATTACAACTTTTTTATATGTCTTGTTAATATGTAGTTTTTAAATATGTAAATTTTATGAAAAAAAATATTAAAGATCGGGTCATATTCAAATTTATAGTTAAAATTTAAAAGTTTGATTTTCGAAATCCAACTGGTGACACGTAAATTGGAACAAAAGAAGTAAATCCCCAAAAACCCCGCCCCAAACAGCACCACGGGTAGCTATCTTTCTGCAGTTTAATTTTAATGTACGGATATGTTGATGATGTGTATATATAGTGTGTATATAAAATAAATATTTTTTAAGAATGTTTTAAATGTTTTCGGAAAAACATACTACACAATTAACGATCTGTTGTTTGACTCGGGTGTTTATGAAGCTACCACTTACTCTAATGCGTTTGAACTGAAAGTTGGTAACTGAGCAAGAGAATAGCTCTAATAAGAAAGAACTAATTTCCGGCACGGTCATAATTAAACAATAGGGAAAGGGTCAAAAATATCTCTCTATTTTGAAAAAATAGCTAAAAATATCCTCCATTACAAATCTGGATCAAAAATACCCCTTCCGTCATTAAAGTTTTCAAATATAATCCTGTCTTAACATAAATCCCAACATAACCCGATTTCATTTTTAAACCCGACCCAACTAAATAAAAAACTCATATGGGTTACCCGCTCCTGTGCCTATTAGCTCCAGATGTAGGACCCGAGAACAAGTTGGTCGCATATGAGTTTTTTATGTAGTTGGGTCGGGTTTAAATGGAGCTAGTTTAAAAATGAAATCGGATTATTTTGGGGGATTTGAGAATTTCCATTAAGATAGGGACATAATTGAAAACTATAATGACGGGAGGAGTATTTTTTAGCCCTTTTTTGAAAGTAGAGGGACATTTTTAACCTTTTTTCGTAAACTATAACCACTATAACAATATAATAAAGTAAAGTCACAAAGTTTTTTCCTTTTTCACCTTAAAGTAACTGACTTTTATCTTAGTAAACTTACTAAATTCCCTCACTATAATAAGAAAGTTACAAAATTACTTTTTGTTACATTAAAATAACTAAACTTTAATCACCACTAAAATTTATCCCATTGTATAAGTAAAGTTGCTAAATGTAACTCATTATAACGACAAAATCTGCTCATCAAGGAGAGTTTAATTGTCATAGTGAATAAATGTTTATGACTTTATTGTTATAGTTTGTAAAGTTTATTATAATGTGACAAATAATAATTTTGTGACTTTATTGATGTAATGAATAAATGCTAAAAAATAACTTTATTTTATTAGAGTAGTGTAAATTAGTGAATATACATGAAATTACCTCTTTAATTTATCAAGCCGGAACGCCAAATTTTTTAGTGTGGACATAAAGAGAGATGTATCCTAATAAAAGAAAACAAAAGAGTATATTTCTTTTGGTACATTAAAAAGTAATAAATGCAAATATTAAAATCTTTCATAGTACACATTTAGATCTATCATGAGCAAAACTTCATTTTTCCTTGATCGGATCTTAATCCTAAACTAGCATACGTTCTTCATGTTTATGTTCTATACTTATTAGAATTGTTTTATATTTGTTTGTCTCTTTCAAATGTGTATAATATTTTTCTTGTTAGCTTCTATGTAAATATTTTGTAATCTTCAATAAAATAGTCCTAAGAGAATGGTACTTTAAGTCCTCTATTTTGATAAATATAAAAGCTGTGATCCACTTATAGTGGGATTTGATTCAAATTAAATTAGCAAAGAAAACATAGAAAGAATATTACATATATAGGAAGGTCTGATCTTACACCTTGTAATTTTTGTCGAGACAATTTTCTGAGCTTGTGAAAACGGAATTTACTGCAATGCGAAAAGTGCTTCACAGAATGTGGTGTACGGGATATTCGTGGGACCTGTGAATTTTCTAGTATGTAGCATGCCAAGATAGCTCTAATATATCAAACATGTGGTAGTCCGTAGTCCTATAACTCGACTTCACCAGAATATCTAGAATCATTGCCATGCCTTTTGGATTGCAGCTTTCATGTTTAAAATCTTAAAAGTTGAATTCATTAAATTTAAATTCATGTTTAAAATCTTAAAAGTTGAATTCATTAAATTTAAATTCCTTAATCCATATCTACCAAATAAGGCATGTCAAATGTAGACCTGGCTTTGCGGATTCCTAAGATTTTCTCTCCCTTGTCTCGCTTCTTATATTCTCAAAAAGTGACATATCACATGGAGCTCCTTCAAATCTAAGTTACCATTATGTCTCGTCCCAAATCTATCGTGAGATGTGATTGACATCGACATAATTGTCTATCAAGTATCGTGAACTGGCTAACATCTAACCAATTTCCTTGGCCAAGTTCTTATATGCCCCATAAGGGATTTCCATCACTTTTCCCTCTCAATTCTTACATATTCCAATCTCTAGACACTATCCGTCATAAATTAAATTACTAACTTTGATACCAGGAAGTAAAGAAACTTATCTTGAGCAATGTTTTCACGAATTCTAGATTTTGAGTATTGAAGAACTCTTTGATTATTGGGTAAAAACCTAGGTTTTAGGAATTAAACAGTGTTGAACGACGATAATATATTGTTTTTGACATGAGTCCGTGGTAAAAATCTTTCCATGGGCAATAGCGTAAAACCCTAACTTGTTTTCTCCTCAAAAGCTCTCAAAAAGTTGTGAGAAAGAATGATTTTTCTCTCTCTGGCGACCCTTATATTTCAATTTTCTACCCGGGCACTTTGTCCACCGCTCTGCGCTCCACATAACACTCAAGGACCAACTCCTTCTGGTTTGGGCATTTTGGCCGCACGCGTCCGTGTTTGTGGACTATTTTTCTGACACGATAGCCTTAAGTAAGATATTCATAACTTTTTGTAGAAACGTCGAAACGACGATTTGAAGTTTTCAAAACTAGACAGCAAGAGATTTAATTTGATCAATAGTTTATATAGCTCAATTCCTTATACGCTAGGAGATATGATCGTTTGAAGTTAGGTCATGTGCGTTTATGAACGACTTCTTCCATTAAACATTTTAAACTTATTCCAAGATTACCTCTCCTATCTTATAAATGTCCTTACAACCTTCCAAACAAAATATTTAATTTTAGGTATGATACACCTTCTTAACTCTCTGATCATCCCTGTGCCCAATTTAGAGCCCGAGCGAGGACGTAATACTTAGCAAAACCTTTCCGGGGCATTAAACATTCAAAATCCCTTGATGCATTAATGTTCATGTGAAACCACATTTAGATAACATGGGTTAGAGACAGAATCATGCATGAACTGCTCCCCTATGCTTGATATGAATTCAGTCAGTACCATTGTCACAAATTAATCCAAAGTCTTTGACCTTTACAGAGAAGTCATCACATCTATTAAAGTTGGCTGAGGGCAGTGACAGGTTAAGATTATTCAAATCTGATTTAAGAGAAGAAGGGAGCTTTGATGAAGCAGTGAGAGGTTGCAGTGGCCTATTCCATGTTGCTGCACCCATGGATTTCTGGGTACAAGCCACAGAAAATGTTGGTAAATATGCTTATCTAAATCATTAGTTTTGGAGTCCCAAAGAGTTTGAATTAAGGGGAAAAGGTCCAAATTTGCTCAGTAATATTTGAAATTGAACAAATTTGCCCTCCATTTGACTTTTGGCTCATTCATACCCTCGCCAGAAAATCACTCTCGTATTTGACTTTGTCATTAAAAGAGTGACTTCGTGAAAATAAATAAACTCAACGTGTCAAATTCTTCGAGAAAAAAAAAGTCCAAATTTACCCCTCAACCAGAGGTGGACCTAGGATTTTAAGACAGCGGGGGCACCATTATCATGACATAAACTCCAACAAAAAATTTAATGACGACTGAGGGATAATACCGTATCGGACCGTCATTAATAGCGTAGCAGTGGCGAAAATACAAGTATATAGGTCAAATATGTATAATAAATAAAATTTAATATAGTGAAGCAAATGAAAGAGATAGCTCAGTGACTAAGGTTGTGCAACATGTGGTGACAGTGCAGGTTCAAATCTAGGTAAGCTCATTTAACGCTTATTGTTTTCCTAAAAATAGGCTTAAAAAAATAATTAAAAGTGACATTCGGATTCGATCTGTGGTGACATGCAAAGGAAGCAACAGTTGCAACCAACGTGCCCCAAAGACAATTTCATTTGTTAGAGTGCATAATTAAACATATACTAATTTATCAAGGTATATACACATATATATACATAATTTTTTCCGAAAGGTGGGAGTGCACGTGCACTCCCACCCACCCATTTGGGTCCACCTCTGCCCTCAACTGTTAATTACAACAACGTACCCAGTGTAATTACACAAGTGTGGTCTGGAGAGGGTAGCGTGTATGCAGACCTTACCCCTATCCTGGGAGGTAGAAAGGTTGTTTCCGATAGACTCTAGGCTCAAGGAAAAGCAGTTCAGAAAAAGAAATACCCCTCAACTTTTGATTATGATTTGAAATTACTCTCAGGTTGGAGCTTCATTAGGTGTCAACGTAAAAATGAGACATTTTCCTAACTACGCGGTAATATTTAAACAAAAGTCAAACAGAAGACAAAGTTGCTCAATTTTGAATGCTAACAGGGACAAATTGACCCTTTGATCTTTAATTAAAGAAAGTAAGTAGAAGTAATTTCTTGGTTTATTTTAACCTGAAGACAGCTATGTTCAAGAAAATATCATAGAGCCTGCAATACAGGGGACCTTGAATGTTCTCAAATCCTGCTTGAAATCCAACTCTGTAAAAAGAGTTGTTTTCACATCATCAATCAGTACAGTCACTGCCAGAGACAGCTCTGGGAAGTGGAGATCTCTTGTGGATGAATCTTGCAAGATACCTATCCAACATGTTGAGCACACAAAACCTAGTGGCTGGGTAATTCCTTTTTTCCTATACTCAGAGCACTACTATGTTTCAATTTGTTTGCCTTAATTTGACGGGCATGCAGTTTAAGAGAGTAAAAAGACTTTTGAATCTTGTGGTCTTAAACTAGTGTATGTATAACATACCAAAATGTCCTTTAATCTTGTGGTCTTAAACATGTCACGTGGAATGTTGAAATTAAAGAGTTGTATTAGGAAAGGAACATTCTTTTCTAAACATACTAAAACAGTGGGAGTATCATTTAACATTATTTGTTATGTTACCAAATGCACTTAGCTTATTTTGTAATGCACTTCTATAGGTTTATGTACTAGTAAAGGTTTTGACAGAGGAGGCAGCATTTCAATTTGCAAAAGAAAATGGCATTGATTTGGTTTCAATAATAACACCAACTGTAGCTGGTCCATTCCTCACTCCTACAGTTCCTTCAAGCATTCAAGTTCTCTTGTCACCAATAACAGGTTTATTCTCTCCTTTATTCCAATTTTGTCATTCCAGACCGGCAACATGATATTATTATCACATGTAGTTCATGTTGCATTTGTCCAGGAGCAGAGCTAGTATAGAAGGTACAGGTTCAGCAGAACTAGTAACTCTGGTCAAGGCGTATTTTAGTGATAGGTTCTATAGGAACTAGACAATCCTATTTAGTCAAATACCTAGCGACAAACTCGTATGTGCCTTTCATTATGGTATTTGTGAACAATTTGTTCCGTCTTCTGCTATTAATGCATAAGCAGGTAAAGAGTACATATGTTGAGCTACCAAATAAAGATCCACATAAAATTCAGAATCCATAAACTTCAAATCTTGAATCTTCCTCTGCATTTGTCCAACATAAACTTTACAATTGGCTTATTTTCACTTTAATCAAATAGATGCTGATAAAAGCATGTCTTTCACAAGGTATTTTTTGTTCAGTCATTTTACTTTTATAGGTGATCCAGAACTGTTAGCTATACTAACTGCTGTGAACGCAAGAATGGGATCAATAGCATTAGCTCATGTTGAGGATATATGTCGCACCCACATATTTCTCATGGAAAACAATAAAGCAGAAGGACGATATATATGCTGTGCTCGGAGTTGGGCAATGTCTGAACTTATTGATCGCCTTAAGAAAGAGTATCCTTGCTCTATTTTAGAGAGGTTATCTATCCATTTCTTCCAAAATTTACAGTTAATGTGAATAATTTGCACGAAAGTAATAGTCTAATTCTCTGTGTTACAGGCTAGATCGAGGAGTACATGATTCAGTGATCCCGGTTGAGATATCTTCAAAGAAATTGAGAAATCTGGGATTTTCTTTCAAGTATGAAATTGACGACATCATACAAGAAACAATTAGTAGCTGTATACATCATGGCTTCTTAACCTCTATTCAAAAGTAAGAATTGCTTCATTGTATTAGAAAAAAGTTTTGACTCAATTGCTTCATTGTATTAGAAAAAAGTTTTGACTCTTTTGAGGTAGAAATAAATGTTTTCGTGTGATTGCTAAGTTTGTAGACAACACTAATAAAGGTGCAACTTACTTCTAATTGGAATCTTTGACATATGAACATACAGGGGCGAATTTATGCATAAATTTTGGGTCACGTGAACACATGGTCACTCGACTAAACTCGATATATTATGTGTATAATGTTAAAGCTAGTTAATGATTGAAGCTAGCTAAGTTGGTGTGAATGAGAAATGGAGGGAAAAAGATAATGGAAAGAAAATGAAGTTCAAAGCAAAGTTCTGTTGAAAAAGGAGCCTTGTACCACATTGGTGGTAGAAAGGGAAAGTTATGTGCTTATATTAGAAAGCACTTCCTCTAGCTCTTAAAGGGTCAAGAAGAGGGGCTCCCCTCGCGCCGTCGTCGTCGCTCGGCTCGGCTTCGGCTTCGGATTTATGATCTGATTGATTGATAATCTTTTTGGACCAAATTTATTCGGGTGTTAGTAGCGTTAGCCGCCGTGTTGGGATTACATCTATTCGGGTGTTAGTAGCGTTAGCCGCCGTGTACGGTCTTGAAATCCATCAAATGGATGTGAAAACAGCCTTCCTAAATGGGGAGTTAGAGGAAGAAATTTACATGGAACAACCTGAAGGGTTTGTAGTTCCAGGGAAAGAGAAGAAGGTGTGTCGACTTGTTAAGTCTCTTTACGGACTTAAACAAGCACCTAAACAGTGGCATGCAAAATTTGACCATACGATGCTGTCAAATGGATTCAAGATAAATGAATGTGATAAATGTGTTTACATTAAGAACACTCCGAACCATGTCGTCATTGTTTGTTTGTACGTGGATGATATGCTGATAATGAGTAACGACATTGCTAACATAAATGCTACTAAGCGCATGCTTGCTAGTAAGTTTGATATGAAAGACTTAGGAGTTGCCGATTTAATTTTGGGAATTAAAATCCATAAGACTCCTCAAGGTCTAGCACTGTCTCAATCTCATTATATTGAAAAGGTACTTGAAAAGTTAAAGTACTTGGACTTTAAAATTGCAAAAACACCAATTGATATGAACCTTGCTCTTGCAAAGAATAAAGGTGAAAGTCACTCTCAATTGGATTATGCCAGAGTGTTGGGATGTTTGATGTATATCATGAACTGTACGCGACCTGATATTGCATGTGCTATAAGTAAACTAAGTCGCTACACTAGTAATCCCGACCAAACACATTGGCTGGCAATGAAACGAGTTTTGGGGTATTTGAAACATACTCAAAACTTTGCTTTGCATTATAATAGGTATCCTGCAGTTATTGAAGGATACAGTGATGCAAATTGGATCACCGGTTCAACTGAAACGAAATCCACAAGTGGATATGTTTTTACCATAGGTGGAGGAGCAGTGTCTTGGAAGTCATCCAAACAGACATGTATCGCCCGCTCTACAATGGAATCTGAGTTCATAGCTTTAGACAAAGCCGGTGAAGAAGCTGAATGGCTCCGGAATTTCTTAGAAGATATTCCATTTTGGCCCAAACCGTTGGCTCCTATATGCATACATTGTGATAGTCAAGCGGCAATAGGAAGAGCCGGGAGCGCTATGTACAACGGAAAGTCTCGTCACATACGACGAAGACATAATACCGTTAGACAACTACTCTCTAGTGGAATTATCACAATTGACTATATTAAGTCAAGAGATAATGTGTCGGATCTGCTAACTAAAGGCCTAACTAGAGAGGTGGTTGAAAGATCATCGAGGGGAATAGGACTTTGGCCAAGGACAAGTCATCGTGGCGGTAACTCCACCTAGAAGACTGGAGATCCCAAGATCTAGGTTCAAAGAGATCAAACAAAGTCATTGATGACGGTTCAACATTGTCACAATAACTTTTGTGGTCCATTCTCGTGATGAGACAATGTTCAGTACCAGGATAAAGCATTACGGCTTTTTAATGGTTTCCAAGTTTGATACAGGGTATATCAAATAGTGTATCTACGGGATGACACATTTGGAAATCACCTATGTAAGTGTGAAGTGTAAGCCGCTTCAAGGAGAATTCTGTGAGGCCAATTCTCTACACACTTATGAACCAGGAGTGTTCATGGCTGAAACGAACAAAACAATGAGAACCAAAGATGGTTAAAGGGTTAATTGTGTGACATGTGGTTGTCTAGGTATACACCAAAGCTCGACGGTTCAAAGATATCAAATCTACCGATTGACCGAGTATATCCGACATATGTTCACTACGGAAAGTTCAAAGAGAAATCTACTTATCCAGATGCGATTAATCCTTGCTTACGAATCACACAGTATTTTTGTCATGCATGTTTTTCCATCATATAGCCATTCCCCATTCATGTGGGGGATTGTTAAAGCTAGTTAATGATTGAAGCTAGCTAAGTTGGTGTGAATGAGAAATGGAGGGAAAAAGATAATGGAAAGAAAATGAAGTTCAAAGCAAAGTTCTGTTGAAAAAGGAGTCTTGTACCACATTGGTGGTAGAAAGGGAAAGTTATGTGCTTATATTAGAAAGCACTTCCTCTAGCTCTTAAAGGGTCAAGAAGAGGGGCTCCCCTCGCGCCGTCGTCGTCGCTCGGCTCGGCTTCGGCTTCGGATTTGGTGATCTGATTGATTGATAATCTTTTTGGACCAAATTTATTTAAATTCAATTTTCATTTTCTAAATAATTAAATTTTCGCGGAATAAAAATTTAATTAAATTTCCCAACGTTCTTATTTTTTTCGGAAAAGGCATGGCCTTTCCGAACAGCCACCAAGCCTAATCTGAAGAGGCATGTTCAAGGCTATATAAACTGAGGCAATGCCTCAGTTTTCGACTACTAAATTTTTTTTCACTGCATCTGCATTCTTTCACAAAATAAAAAATCGAGTCTTCGTGTGTTTTCGTTGCCATATTTGAGTTCGCTGAAGTCGTAGGCGTTTGAGGTACCGCCACTCCTGCGACAGGTACATCCGTTTTATCCTGGGAGGAAATAATCCGCAACCTCGGGTACAGTGAGGGGGTTAAATTCCTTAAGGACACACAGTGTATTCTGTGGTCTCGGATGCTTCTACATTATTTTGTTTTTCCAACAGTTTCTGTTTTCCATCCTCGACCTACTGGTTTTTCCAGTTTCTGATTTTTTTTTCCCTTCTGTTTTTGAACACGGGAAACAACATATAATTCTGAAAATATATCTATTATTAACTAAAGGAACACATGGTTGAAATAGGCTGAGTGGAGCACTGGGTAGAGGCTGTGTTTACATCCTCAGGTCATGGGTTCAATCCTTAGCTCCTACCACATCTTTGCTATTATTTTCTAAAGCTGCCTTTTGACCTTCCTTTTTATATTATTAACTAAGTAAAAAACGTGTTTTTATTTTATATTGCATCAAATGACTTTTCTTTCCTTTATTTCTAATTATACCAAGTTCCAAAAAGCAAAAAAAAAAAAAAAAAAAAAAAAAAAAAAAAACTCCATGGGATAATCTACAACGAGAAGTCGATGTCACTATAAAATTTTATATCTTATCTTAAAGCAATAGTGAATCCATCCTCATGAAATCCTATATTCGCCTCTGTGAACATACTAGTTTCTGCATGTGTCGTGCAGGTGTATCCATGCTAATTAGTATAAATATTTTAAAATAATATAAATAATATTAGAATATACGTGTAATGTATTATACGAAATTTAAAAGGGGGGAAATACAAGCGCAAATGGATAAATAGTAAACCTATTTCGCTTAGTATTTATATTGTCACTCATAAAAGAACCTGGAATTGCTTTCAAATTAAGAATGTGAAAAAGTATCCTTCACTTTCGAGCGATGAAACTGAAGTAGAAGAAAATACTACAAAAGAAACATTAATCCAATGTAACAAAATGAAGTAATGTTTCCAATGACTTCCACTATGCAAGTCTTCTAATAACTCAAATATTCAACTTGACAATTTTCCTGTATTTCGATATTCCAGCAACAAACAAGTTAAATTTGGGTATTTGCAACATTGACTATGGGAATACACTGGGTAAGGTTGTTGTTGTTGCGACGTTTGCAAATACTTCATGTCTAAAAGTTTTTATCTTATCTTTAAGAAATTGTAGTCTCTTTTTTTTAACTGTTACATATATATCAAGAAGTTATTGTCGGATGAAAGTAATATTTCGTAGAAACTGCATGAAAAATCGATCAACATATGTCTTCTTTATGATGGATAGTAGACGATTATCAAGTTCATGTGTGCATCTGCAAAGGAATGCAAAGCAATAGTAGTTGAGATAGAATTAATACTTAATAACTACTGATATAAAAAATCTAATTGATTTACGTAAATCAGAGTTGCACTTACATGTACCGTTTATTTGATTCAAAATAATGTTTCCCTTCATATGTGCACCCCGCAAAAGAATATTAGTTGTAAATTTGACCCTAGAAATAAAAATAAATCAACTAAATAGGATAATCAGTAACAATCATAGTAAAACAAGACATTAAGAGATACAGTGATTTTTGGAATTTCAACATCATTATTATTCATTTAAATTTTCATCTAAGAAGGATAAGAAAATTTAATGGATTAAGATTTCAATACTGTTACAGAAGTATATATAATTACTAAGGAAGAAAAACCAAAAAGACATTATTTCATACACAAAAAATAATAGGGAGTACTTCTTAACCAAAGCTCGCACAAAAATACAGTTTCATGAATACTCACGGAAATAAAGAAGAAAATGAACTTACCTATTAAAAGTGCAACATTAGTACTACTCTTCTACTACTTTTTTTTTTTTCTCTGGAAATTTCCGATATATCATTAACTATTAGTATCTCCTTTACTGATTTCGAATCTCAAAACTGAGAAAAAAATAAAAAAGGAAGAAAGTTAGTTTTGTAATGGTAATTCCTATAGGTGTTTATTGATGTAAATTCACTTACATAATCATAGAGCAGAATTAAATTAGCCATTTGATGAGTTTCTGCAACAGATGAAATAAATAATTGCTATATATTACGTTTTCATCCATTTAAAAAGACATGTAGACTTCGAGAAATCATAATGAATCTCATATCCTATTCATTACATTTATTTTAGACTACAAGAAGTCATAATGAAATTTATATCCTATTCATTACATTTGTTTGAGCTTCAACACACCTTTGCAAGAAAACCAAACGCCAAGATAGCCTTAATAAAAGATGATCATGTGAACAGATTTCACATTAACAACTCCCACCTTTTCTTTCTTCTGATTTACTTTTTCTTTTCCATTATTTTTATTAACTTATTTTTTATCTTTATTCAAGGGACTTTTGATAGTTATTTTGGTCTTTTAACTTTTCACTTTGAGACTTCATATTCATATAACATAGTGTATCCTATTTTGTGTATTCATTCATAATTTCATGCCTAGTGGAAGAGACTCAACTTTTAATTAAATGGAATACTTTTACATTTTTGTAATTAATATTGAAGGAAAAAATATTTTTAAAGGGTGAAAATGCCATTCAACTTTTGAGGGGCATTTTAGTATTTTAATATTGCACTTTGTAACTTCCCGCTTTTTATATGATATGATGATTATATATATTCAGTTGTACTCTGAAGGACTTAAAAATTGCCATCTAGTTGTTAAAAATGCCAGATTAGCTAATGAATATTTTTTATGCAATAGCTTATTCACTATAAGCATTATCTGCACTAAAATTAGAATTTGTTACGAAAATTAGTTGTTATAAGAATCGAGTGACTTGTACAGTTAGCGCAAAGATGTAAAAACGAATGGTTATTACGACTATTAGGTCAAGAAGTTTGAAAACAGATTTACAATTAATATTATTAAATAAAGCACGTTAATAATATAATCTAGATCTAGATCTATAATACATATGTGGAAATCCAGAATATTAAAAGGAATCCGTTCCTCAAATGGTCATTGAACTTGTAGAAAAGTCTCATTAAAGTAATTTTTGAAATTTTTTGGACAATAAGGTCATCAAACTATGCTCATGCTTCGAAAAACAATCCATTTTTGGATAGAAGACACCTTAACCTATTTTTTAAATTATAAAACTCATTTGTAAACATTTCTTTGGAATTAATGGTGTATGATGTTCTTCTCTAATTGCTTCACCATCTGCTTAAGGTCTACTGTCTTTTTAAGGTCCTTGTGATACAAAATGGCTTCAAGTTAAACTGGAACAACTCAAGGAGAAGTCAAAGAGATTTACCCTAATGCTCGAGCTTAATGGCATCATCTCGTCTAGGAGTCCCTCCTAACTTGAACTTTATTTTATTTGACTGCGTTGAGGACAATGCAACATTTTTAGTTGGGGGGTGAGACGTCGTTTTGATGGACATTTTTGTGATGGGGTGTGATATGTCATGACGAATGATAATTTGATAGATTGACTTTATTTTGGTAGTTTTTTTTTTCTTTCTATTGCATATTTATAATAGTATGATTTTAAAAAAAATACTTGCTTCTTTAGTTTTTGTTAGGAGTAATTGGTGTTGGTTGTGACTTTTTGCCTCTTGTCCCATGTATGGCTTGCTTGGTACCAACACAATTTAAACATTGGCATATGAATTTTGAATTTTGAAAAAAGAAAAACGATTGAAGTAAAGACTCTTGTTGTGACTTTTAGACTCAATGTTTGGCTCTTTTATTCACTAAATAGTCTCTTTAGACTAGAAGTAACTTTTTGAGTTCATTTGTTTCAATTGAGTTTTTGTAACGACCCGATAGGTCGTTATGGGAGCTTTGACCATTTTACCCTTTCTAGTACCCTCCCGAGAATAGAAATGAGCTTAATGAGAACTCAAGGAGTTAGAAGTCAAAAAAGTGAAACTTGTGTTGTTTGTTTTTGTGCATTGTCTGAAACTTGTCTTCATTTCCGTTGGGGGGTGACTTAGTAAATTTGTCCTCCGTTGGAAATTCTGAGGCCTCGGGTGAGATTCTGTAACACGTTTTTACATTGATCTGCATGTTTGGCTTGTGTTCGTAGGGCCTCATATTGATATTGGGGTGTTGGGTGAAAATCTGGTGAAAACACCAAAGCTCACTAGTCGATTTGGACTGCTGCAGCGGTGGTAATACCGTTGTAGCGAATCCACCATTGCAGTGCGTGGTTCGCCTTCACGGGTAATGGGGAATTAAATGAGGTCCGTCATAGCGGAACGGTTCCCACTATAGCGAGACTGCTGCAGCGAACGTTGACCGTTGTAGCGGTCGACGGGAGACAGAAACTGTGTTTTATATTCCATATTTCGAATCTATTCCCCACATAACGCCAAAAACAGTTCCAGAGAAATATTGAGGCGATTTTTCTAAGGCTAGGGCACCACTCTTCATCAAGGTGAGTTTCAACCTTTATCTTCATTCATTCCATAATCGTCTTAAGTTCCTACATCCGCTAAAGGTTCTTTAATGGTGAATTGAAAGGTTAGAACCCTAGAACTTATGAAACCCTTAAATAATGAATGAGTTATTGATTTTACTGTTGCTTTATCATCTAGGAGTATAGAATATCACTTCCTAGAATGAGATTTTGATTATTAATGATGGAATTGATTGATTGAGACTTAGGGTTCCAATAAAAATGGAAGCTTTAGCCTAAAAACTTATTGAAAGGGGTTGAATTGATTAGGAGACCAATGAAGTGATATAACATGATTGTTGGGATTGATTTTAGGATGAATTCACACCTAATGATAGTTCACCCATTGAAAAAGGGTCGAAGTAGTGGGGTTTTCTTCCCCAAATTGTTGTTGTTGAGTAGATGATTCCTTATTCACTTAGCGTTATGATTTCTAGACTTTGAACATTCTGAAGCTTTGCGAAAGGGGAAAGCTATTACGGAGTAATTGCATTGTTCCAGTTCGGCTTTGAGGTAGGTTATAGTTTACTTGAGTTAGACTTTGATTAGTTGATTGTATGTGTAGTAAAATTGAGGGAAGAAAGTATATAGGTCTTCAGACATGACGTCTTGAGGGACACTACTTGTTACGCCCTATTTTGAACGGGTCCAATATAGTTTGCAACTTCCCGGTTCTTCTAACTGGTTTAAAAAGGGTTATAGTCGCCACCTTATTTTTAAGGAAAAACAGGAAACCTATATGTATTTGTGTGGCTACTCTATTTTTTAGTCTATGACACCTATGAGATTCTAGATAAGAGTTTTATTTACCCCGAGGGGAAGGTATTAAGCATCCCTCAGAGCCTGTCCGAAGACAGTCCTTAAACTTAGCTTAACTGAACACTAGAGAGGAATTATTTATCTATTTATCATCATTATTACCTGTTTTTAAAATGTTGTGATTTCATGAAAAGCTACAATAGGTGATAATATGCTAAGTATATACAGTGTATAAAAATGTGTGTATATCAAGTATCAAGTATTTATAAAGAATTTATATCGATAGGAATATACAAACGATTGTAAAGAAAACGTACCTCGTTCGATAGTAGTGTATTTGTTAGTAAAATGAGTATATATCTATCTACACAAAAGTTATATCAGTTGGTGTAAATAATGTATACAACAATATAGAAGATGTACAAAAAATATAAGAGTATATAAAATAGGTATATCAAGTATATAAAGAATGTATGTCTATGTATATAAAGGAATGTAGGTATGTAAAACATATAAAAAATGTATTTCAAATATAAAAGAGTGTATATCAATAAAAAATTGTATAACTAGATATATCAATGCATAAAGAATGTAAGAAGACTTTAAGAATATTCATTAGTGTAGCGATCTTATATAACAAAAGAATTCAGAAAAAAAAAAAAAAGTGAAGTCGATTTGACTTGTTTCTACCGTTTCGTAAAAAAAGTGTTTGTTTAATGAATATCCTATCAAGAGAATAAGGAACAAAAGAATTGTAAAAAGTATTGGTAAAAATTAAGTATAAGGAATTGTGGATAAAAAATGAGTGAAAATGTGTAATGCCTCTAAAGAATAAATATTTATAAATGGACGACTTAATATTTACCTAGCGTCAAAATGTGGATTTAACTTAACTAAAATATGTATTAGTGTACACGAAACAATATAAAATGTAAGTTGTATTAAAAGTGTATAAAGAATATAAAATAAAGGATGAACTAGTATTTTTGCCTAAACGTCAAAAGTGTGAATTTAATTAACGAAGCATTTATACCAAGTCAATTTAATCTATTTATGAAAGTATTGATGGCCTAAGTCTTGCCTAGAGCGAATGGCAAATTTTAAGTTAAACAAACAAGGCGACAAGTAAATAAATATATCAACCCGTTTTCCAAATATAAAGTTTCCACTATACTACGAGTTTATATTTTGTACAATTTTAAATAACGCGCGCGAAGGTAAATACAAACAAGGATTCGATGAAGTCTTCGGGTTCCTTCCAAGTGTCGTCTTCGGGATGTGTCTCCGGGTACCTGTATAAACACTTAGTAAAAGTGTTAGTAAGAGAATAAAAAACTATCAAATGAATTAAAGAAATAATAAATAAACTTAAAATAAAAACCCGTCTTTTGTACATGGGAGGCCTTGGAAATCAACGGAAATTTCTTCATCGGCCATTAAATGTTGTATTTGCCCACATTAGTTTAACAAAATTATAAGAAAAAAGATTACAGTTTCGGATAGTGCGATCGTAGCAAGTCGACCAAGAAAGATCAATCACAGTATTGTTGGCCACTCGAGTAGCATATTTTATGCTCAAAATAAACAATCACTTAGTTAAGATAACGTAAAAAGGAAAATAGTTCAAGACATCAGACCAACAGCAAGGAATAAAAATAGTAGCAGCAGCTATAGAGAAAACCAATTCACAAAGTATCACCTGGATATATATATATATATATGTATATGCACAAATGTAAGGAAATCAGTAAGACGCTCGCTGGAGAAGACAAAAATATCACGCAACCAATAGCAACAACATCGAGCAAGATGGAGCTTTTCCGACAACAATTGGTCACCGGAAAACTCTCAAAAAAACAATCCAATAATGGCAGTAGCGGCATGGAGCAGTAACACCAAAGGCAAAACAATGATAGACCTGTTAAGACACACAAATATGCACAAAAACAGAAGCAACGGGAAGTGAGCAGTAGTAAAATAGATGGAGTTCATTATCATCGTGGTGTGTCATTGGAGATGGGCTTTGTGGAGGAAGGCGGCGTCACTGCCACTGGTGGTGGTGTTTTGTTCGTGGTCGGAGCTCCGGAGTTTGCTAGTAGGGGAAGAAGTGGAAGAAGGGGAAGCAAAAAGGTTGGGTTGGCTGTTCGTTAGTGTTGTTGAGATGGTGAGGATAACAGGTCCGTTGGTGGCGGTTTTGCGGTGGTTGCGGCTGCTGGCGGAGTTGTTGTTCTGAATCGGAGCTTGAAAGTCCTCGCCGGAGCAGTTGATTGGAGCAACGAGAGGAGAAACGAGGGGCGTGAGGGCAGTGGGAAGAAAAAGGGAAAGGGAGTAGGGCTGTGGTGTCGTTGGAGTTCACCGGAGCTCGGAGCTCCGGCGTGGAGAGGCAGCGACAATTTTTGGGAAGAGGAAGAGGGAAAGAGAAATAATATGTTAGGTTTAGAATTGGGGCCAAATCTGAAAAATGTTTGTGTTGTGTGTGTAAATGAAGACAAAGGATGAAAAATAAAATTAAACCCCCCAACTTCTTTTATAAAATAAAGTGACCCATCTTATTGTCCAAAAAATATAAAGCCATACCTCCTTGTCCCCTCAATGCTCATTTCAATCTTTGGGTTATTGTCCAATGGGGATTTCACCCTTTTAACCAATGTATAAAAATCTATTAACCAATGGATGAAAAACCAACCCATCACTTCAAATGTCATCTTTTTAAAAAGTGACAAGATCTTGACTTGATCAAATTCTTGCTCTGCGTTTAAGAATTAATTGCTCTGATTTTCTATACACTGATGGATTGTACTAAAATTTAGTAAACTAATACATGAAGAATTATAATGTATTTAACAAAATAATTAGAAAGTTCATAGTAAAATATCTTGATCGAAGCTTGTTGTAGGGTTATTAGAATCGAGTTGTACGTAGCATTTTTTCGAAATTCAACATTCGAATCTTGTTCCTTGACTTGTATATATCGAGAATCTTGACTTTCGGGATGAAATTTGAAGCAAAAAGGTATATTTTTTGAGGTGGCACCTTGGGTTTTGACCTTTAATTTAATGGCGAGTTCGAATATTTTTATGGAAGTGGGGGACCTTGGGGAAGGGGAGTGGTCGGGGCCTTTATTTCTAAATTCTACCTTTAACGCAACAATTTGTTGTATTAAAGGTAGATATGTAATTTTTTTGTGAGTCCGGAACCAAAATGCCCCCAAAAAAAACATTTTAAACCAAAATGCCCCCCAAAAAAATATTTTGAACCAAAATACCCAACAAAAAAAACTGTTACCAAAATGCCTTTAGCGCAGTAAATTACTGCGCTATAGTGCCTCCTTTTTTTTTCGGCCCTTTTGGTTAACCCTTCTTCCATTATACTTTTTAACGTATTTTGACCATAGATTAATCATGCTTCGGGACGCCGAAACTTCAATATTTTATATAGAACCCTACTTATTTTTGTGCGATTAATAAGGTAGGATCAATACATCAAGGATACGCAAAATTCGGATGGCCGTTTTAGTGGCTGAAAAGTGCTCGAACGCCATTTTCGTTTGAAGGCTCGGTGACATTAGCTTGAAGTTATTTACGAATACTTAAACTTGTTCATTAATAATTAATCAAAAGTTAGTCAAAATGACAGCATTCATACAAAAAAAAAAAAAAAAAAAAATTGCATCATTCATTCATAACCTTGAGTAGATGAAAATACTTAACATACTAATTAATAAGAAAGCTAAACTTTTTAAAATACAATCATCAAAGTAAGAAAAAAACTTAAAAAACATTCATCAATTAATGCCCTTGAGTTGATCTTCCGCCACCACCGCTAGATGTGCCACCACCACTAGAGGTACTTCCACCACGAAAGCTTCCTCCACCACGAGAGGTACTTCCACCGCGAGATGTAGTTTGACCACCATGCCGTAAGGGACACTTGCGCTTATCATGACCAACATAATTGCAAAATGAGCATTTTCAAGTGTATTTCCCCGGTGGAACATCTATTTCATTATGAATGCGCGAGTATGCATTCTTTCTGAATTTACGGATAAATGTTTTATTTGCAACCATTGAAAATGGATTCGGTGGCCAATAACTCTCACTGCCAAGTGGGTAGAACCTTCCAGCATACGTTCTTGCATAATTTTCAACTGTATATTCCTCAGCCATGTACGAGGAGGCGTTCTTTCCCATTGTGATAAAACACTTGAAGGCATGAGAACATGGCATGTGATATGATTGCCACTTGCCGCATGTGCATGTTCTTGGAATCTCACAAATTGTGTGGACGTTACCTCCTTTACCTTGGTGCACACTTGTTGTGAGTTCAAATATGCGTTCTGCAGGGTTGTACTCCATCCGGTCATGTTTCTGAGTCTTATATTTGTGGTACTCGAACAGTTTTGACGGTTTTGGCATCCATCTTAGACCTTCTGTTGCATATGCTTTGGCCTCTTTTGATCAAGTGATGAACCGCTCCACAACCTGCTTAAATGTCATTCTCACCATTGCGGTGACGGGTAGTCCGCGTGCAGATTTCAACAAGCCATTGAATGACTCAGAGCTATTTGTTGTCAGCATACCCCATCGCCTACCTTCATCCTAGTGTAATGTCCATTTGTCTTTATCAATTGTATTCAACCAGTGGAAGGCTTCCTCATTCGCCCGCCTAATAATGTCCATCTGCAGGTTAAACTTCTTCTCATGATGCTCTGTTGCAGCCGCCCACATCCAATTGCAAAGTGCTGGGATTCGATATGCCTTTTGGAAGTTTGCCTTCAAATGCCTTAAACAATAACGATGGTAGGCAAACGGTGGCTGCCACCCCTGCAAATTGAACATATTGTGCAATATGCCAGCATTTCTGTCTGATATCACACAGATTCCCATGCGTTCTTAATAACGTGTTACCTTAAGTAGTCCAAAAACATACCCCACGTACTAATGCTCTCATTAGCTGCAATTACAAAAGCTAGAGGGAATATAGCTCCATTTGCATCCATTCCAACTGCTATTAGCAGCTTTATGTCATACTTCCCGTACACATGTGTTCCATCTATTGATATTACAGGCCGACAATGAGCAAAACCATCAATGCATGGTTTGAATGCCCAAAACACAAAATCAAAAATATTACCGGGCACACCAGGTTTTGATTTGAGCTTCCATTCAACAACAGTACCATGATTGAAGTGTTGTAGAGCCGCCATGTATCTGGGCAACTTCTTGAAAGAGCCCTCCCAATTGCCGTAGACTATCTCATGTGCACGCCTACGCCCAAGATACGCCTTCCTCCTAGTAATAGTTTTGCTATATACTTTCAGGACGGCTGTAATACAATCTTTAATAGGGTACCTGAAAAAGTTGAAATATCAGCATATAGCAACGAGGAACATTATATTAACACCAAAAATAAAATGAACATAGGCGAAGGGGATACCTTGGGTTTTTTCCAATGTCGCCAACTAACACACGAGCAATCATATTGGTATCTAGATTGCAATGATCATCTGGGAGGTCACCCATATCACAAGTATGCTTTGTGTAGAACTTTGAAATAGTCCACATCTTTTCAGTAGTTTCCTTACCACGGAGCATCCATTCGCAGCCTTGATATTTTCGATTGCAGACCAATCGCCAAAGTTTTCGTGTGGAATCGTCAACTTTAAACTCCCTCATCCCCTGGATGCAATAAATCTTAACAGCCCTTTGCAATGATTTTTTCGAGCTGAAAATCATCCCTTTTTCAATATGAGCTTTTTGTTTTAAAAGATCCACTGTCTCTTTCCACAAACTTCGCCAAATATGATCATCATCCCTAGTAAAGACAAAGGCATATGGGAGATCTTGAAGATGATCAAGATAGGGGATCTTATCGGAATGCCACTGAATCGGCGACGACTCTTGCTGTTGAAATTGGCTTTGCGGCTGAACCGGAGTCGACTCTTGTTGTTCAAATGGTTGCTGTGAATTCAGTTCCTCCTCGTGTGTTGGACTGTCCATCATGTCTTGCAACAGTTCTACTTGATGTTGAGGATTAGTTCCAACCTCAATCTCATCGTCACTTTGCTCATCGTCACTTTCATCCGCATTGGGTATTTCCTCACTATCGCTGGATGATGTCACTATATAATTCGGATAATCCGGACCATCCATAGCAGACCTTTGCCTATAATTTGGTGCAACCACCACATTCTCCCTACATAAGAAATTAGGGTGTTTTAACTACTACACATCAAATAACACTATTGATGTTAAAAAAAATAGACATACCGATAGTAATCAACTGCACCGAAACTTGAGGAAGGACCGTCGCTTTGAGTTGTTGGATAGGCTGAGGATGTTCCAACCTGATTCCTCCATCCCGATTGAGGAGACCGTCTGATATGATCCATATCAGGTGTATAACCCCTAAATAATGTAATCGACATCATTAGTAGCATTCAAGTGCCACTACACATAATAATAATAATAATAATAATAATAATATTGTAAAAAATGAATATTTACCATTGCCCGTCAAATTGCTGACTTAAACTATCCAGAGGCATTTGGCTCGTCAAAATGCCTTCATAAGTACTCATGTCAGGGTAATTGTGTTGATAAGTATGTTATATCCCGTAATTTGTACATTCGGATGTTTCAAGATAGTCGTGGTAAGTTAAGGGCAAGGACATTTTCCGGAATTATTTTAATACACAAGTTGTTTATTAGTATGGAAATGTTGAGAAAGGCTAAGGGTAAAAAGGGAAATTCACAAGGTGGTTCATGGTAATATTGTGGAAGGCTAGGGGCAAAAAGGGAAATTCACAAGAAAGTTCAAGAAGGTTCAAGACCAAGCCAACTTGGCCGTGTGGTGTGTGTGTGGGCGTCCCACCCATGGCTTGGCCAATTAACTCAAGCCATGAGGTGGGGCATGTGTCCACTCTTTTATAGGCTATGTATATATATATATATATATATATGGACATGCTTACATAGCAAGACAAAATTATTCATCTTCCAACTCAAGAAAACTTGGAGAAAAAAATGAAGGGTGTTCGGCCATGGCTTGGCCGAACCTAGGCCATGGAAAAATTGATCAAGAAAAATTATTTTCTTCTAGTATTTCCACCAATTGGAAGGTCCTTATTAACGTGGAATGGTTGTTGGAGCAAGCAAAGGATTCATTGTGCAAGTTGTAGACTCTAGCCGAGTGGAGGAATCAAGGATAAAGGTAAGGTTTAATCTTCTTTCTCATGTGTTATGGTCCTTATGGATGATTTGTGAGTGTTGTAGTATGTAGAAATGGATGAAATTCATGAAATATGGATGGTGAGGTTATGGCCGAATAAGGGTGTGTTGGTAAGATAAGATGAATTGATTTTATTTAGTAGTTTGATTGTTGTTGTTGTGGATTCCATAATAAAAATGAGGGTTTGATGGCTTGAAAAGAAGTTGTAATCATTGTGGGATTGTTGAAGAAGTTAATGTGACGTTAGCATGGTTTCTTGTATTTGTGAAGATAATGTTGTCAATGTGTGGTTGTAGATATAATTCATGAATTTGGAAGTGAGGGATGTGTTGATTTTATTGAGTTTGGAAGATCGTAAGTTGGGTTGTTGTGATTGAATTGAATATAAATGAAATGTCGTCGAATTGTGTAAAAAGAGTTACTAACGTTAGAATGCATCAATTGTTGAAATTGGAAATATGAATGTTGGTATTGTTGTTGATAATTTGGCCGAGTTAAATTCTCGGATAATTGTTGATAATTTGGCCGAGTTGGATTCTCGGGGTTGGTTGAATTTACAGGGGAAATGCTGCCGAAATTTCGGCAGATTATAAATGAATTTATTTGAAGGACTACGACAAGCGTATAACGATGAGTCTAATGATTGCGTAAATTCTCTTGAATGTAGACTAGCAAGCTTGGACGATTAAGCGTAGCTAATAGGACGTGGAGCAGATATATAAGGCTTACCCTTTCTTTCTTTCTTTTGGCATGTCCTAGAGCCAAGTAAGGTATGATATGCACCTTGGGGTTACTCTATTCTTTGATTCCCAGCTTGTTTACGATTCTTATTCACTTCTTGTTATGAGCATGCTTAGTATAGTCGAGTTATTGTATGATTAATTAACGAATAAGCATAAAGGGTTTCTGTTCCTAAAAGAGTTTTATACGTATTTATGTCTCTAACTTTCGTAGATGGTCTCGGATTGCTTTGAAACGTTCATAAAGGTTTCTGTAATGAATAATGTCCATAACTTTCTTATACCGACTCGGATTGCCTCGAAACGTGCTTATGATCCTTCAAGTATCGTTTGTGTACTTACCCATCGAGTCTTAAAAAAATTGATTTATGTGCATATAGTTTCTCACTACTCTGCTCGTGCGTGCCTCAATGTATCTTTCACTGAGTCCCGAGCCAGGATACGTTCTCGTGCGCACTCCACTGCATTGTTCACCGCGTCCCTCATTAGAGAGCAGGGATCTGTTATATGTATATATGTATATGATGATATGATGATATGAGGGTGGCGGCCAGGATGGCATATGATGATTATGTTCACCGCGTCCCTCACTAGAGGGCCGGGATCTGTTATATGCATATATAATATATGATGTTGACATGCATGATTTGTGTTTTAAAAGTAAGCATTTTGGTACTCTGAATAGTGCACTTACTTTCTGTACTTTTATTCCGTTTGTGGTTCTGTTTGCTGTGTTTCATGCTTTACATACTCAGTACATATTCCGTACTGACCCCCTTTCTTCGGGGCTGCGTTTCATGCCACGCAGGTATATACAGATGAGTAGAATCCATTATAGAAGATGTTCCAGCGGAATTGGCGAGCTCCATTTCCTCCTGGAGTGTTGCCGAGTCAGAGTATTCATGCTTTGGTATATTGGTCGATGTTAGAGACTTTGCAGACAGAGTCGTGGGTATAGAAAGTCAGTCTTGTAATCGGTTCTGTAAGCCAACGTACCAGTATGCATATTGTTACAAAGTCCAAATGACTACAGATTTTACTTGACTTGAGAACGACGAAAAGAATGTTTCTAAAAGCTCTTATTATGTATTTCATTCTTATTTGACTTAAGAGTCCAAGGCAATTATGTGTGTAATAAGAGTCAGCGGGTTCGCTCGGCTCCGAATATGGGGTCGGGTGCCCATCACACCCTAGCAAGATTAGGGTGTGACAAAGTAGGTTCCACTTGAGTGACTTCGGCCTGAATTATAGACGGGGCTTCCCGACGAGGTCTATTTCGGGCTTCCTGAGGAGCCCTAGCCATGAATTCAAGTCGATTAATGGGACCTTCTCTATATACATTTCAAGGACGTTTAAAGTTATGCATTGCCTATAATCATAAGGCGCCTTCAAATAATCAGTCAAAGAATCATCGTCTTGAATGTACCACTGTCCATAACTAGTTACACCTTGCGGCGTAAATGACACTGGATATTTTCCAATTATATTGAGATCAAAATCACTTCTACTAACTTGTAGTCTATTATACAAGGCTTGGAGTAGTTTTGAGAATTTTAAGTCAAGTGGAAACTTAACATGGTATTTTGGGGGAGAATCGTAGCGCAAATTATTTTCCTCGAATATAATTTGTCCGTCCCAGAATAAAGAAACTCTAATTCTTGGAACATCTGCCATATTTTGAATAATTGAGGAGGAATACAAAATGCTAAAACTAGTTGAAACTTAGAACTTTATGCTTTTTTTTGCCTTATACAAACTCGGTATTAATAGGATTTGAAGTTTGAATATAGAACCAACGCATGCATGCAATTACAGCGTCTTGCAGTGTTACGTCAAATCAAATTAAGTATAAAGTGTTGCATACCGCATGAAATAACTGTGTTATGGCAGAATAGCGCAGTAAATTACTGCGTTATTCTGTCACAGAGCCTCACAACGCGGTAAAATAATGCGTTATGTCAGAATAACACACTAATTTAATGCGTTATACTGGTATAACGCAGTATTTTACTGCGCTATGCCGCTGCATCGTATTGTCACCTGTCAAACAAAAAAACGTCATGATTCGAATCAAGCTTTATATAACGTAATTTGACGAATAACTTACCAACACAACATTCCACACAAAATTGAGTTACAATGTCATTTTTTGACCAATTTAGAGATATTAATCGTGTTATATCGTTCACTCTAGCAAACATCTTTGAAGCAATGGGTAGGACCTGGGAACTAGGTGATGATGATTTTCATTACTCAAATAACCGTAACGTCAGATTCAATCGAGAATACAATAATAAAATGAGAGAGGAGTGGGATGACATGTTAGGGAAGCTGAAGCACTGGAGCACAAGTTAGCATCAGTAGGGCTTAAACGCCCAAAAAAACGTGCTATGTCAATGTCTCGCGGAACTCCACAAGAGTTTAATTTAGCTCTTAATCGTTTTCGTGAAGAGAACAATCGGATGCAAATACGTTACCATAGGGTAGAATATGGTATACATGGTAGCACAAGATTTAGATCCAAGTGGGATTCGGACTGTGAAATGTCCGATGAAGATTAATATTTTTCTTACAATAAGGTAAGTAGGTAGGGTCATAAAGACCCTCCCCCCGAGGGTACTTGGGGGTTTGCAACTATATAAGTAGCCCTTTCTTTTGTTATTAGACTACACCATATTCAATGTCGAGTAGTAGAAACTCAGCTTGGTCTTTACTCCTTCCAAAAGAACCAAATAGCAGTGATGATGAGAGTTCAAATCATAGCAGTTTTTCGAGCGATACCAGTGATTTCAAGCTAGATGATCTAAATCCCCACCTTCTTATAGAGCGTAATGATGATTTCTGCAGTGTGAAATATTCAGATCCGCGGGAATATTATTGCAGTTTACGCCGAGAATGGTCACATCGGCTTGCCGAATCAGAACGTCTTGTTTGTGACTTGAAAAATCTCAACGCTCCAATCCTAAACAAGGTACTCTTTAACCATGCTTCAAGTAGGTCCAGAAACTTGCGAGCTTGCCGTGCAAAGGATTAGAAAAGAAAACAACAGAATGCTGGCAAGACGATGTAGATTTTACATGCTACAGTTGGCCGAAGAACAAGCATCATCAACCGGTAGAGAACTAACTGCTACTGAAAAAAGATGTGTCTTAAGAAACCGCCAATATTTTTCTGAGGACGATATTGAGGACTTGTACTCTGATGATGATTAAGAATGTTGTGATTTTAGTTTTAAGTTTAATTTATGATTATGCTGTTATTTTGAAGAATATTAGTATGTTAAGTATTTTCATCTACTCAAGGTTATGAATGAATGATGCAATTTAATTAAGTTTTTATTTTTTTATTTTTTTTATGAATGCTGCCATTTTGACTAACTTTTGATTAATTATTAATGAACAGTTTTAAGTATTCGTAAAGAACTTCAAGCTAATGTCACCGAGCCTTCAAACGAAAATGGCATTCGAGCACTTTTCAGCCACTAAAACGACCATCCGAACTTTTGCGTATCCTTGATGTATTGATCCTACCTTATTAATCGCACAAAAATAAGTAGGGTTCTATATAAAATATTGAAGTTTCGGGGTCCCGAAGCATGATTAATCTATGGTCAAAATACGTTAAAAAGTGTAATGGAAGAAGGATTAACCAAAAGGACCGGAAAAAAAAGGAGGCACTATAGCGCAGTAATTTACTGCGCTAAAGACATTTTGGTAACATTTTTTTTTGTTGAGGTATTTTGGTTCAAAATGTTTTTTTTTGGGGCATTTTGGTTCCGGACCCTTTTTTTGTTTGTTGGGTATTATTATTCATTTCGTTTTTTTTTTTTGGGTCATTTAGGTTTCAGTAATATATTAATATGGAATAAAATAAAGACATACAGACTATAAGATAAAATACGTATTTTTCAAATTAAATAAACTTGGATAAACATATTTTACTTTTAATACAGATTTTAAAATTGATTTTCTTGAAAGATTTTGGGAGAAGTTTTAGAGAAGAACCCATGTGTCATTTGGTTGGTTTTACCCCGAGAAAGTTATCTCACATTGAGTGTTATATAAAAATAATATCACAATCGTAATATAAACAATTTTGAGATTCCTAATTTGAAATAAAATTTCAGTCAAAGGTTATATGTAAAATAATCTCATTATTCTTGTAATCAAACAATTCCTAAAAAATGTAATGAATTTTACACAGTTAATGCCAATCAATCTATTAGTTACACACATATATATTGTAAATTAATTGCATCTTTTTCTTAATCGGATGTTTACGAAAGGATAAGCAAATTAACGTGATATTAATGTTTACTATCAATGACAACTTAGTAGGCGTTTGGCTATAGATTTCAAATATTTTTTATTTTAGTTGAAATTTATAAAGTTGGAGTTGGAGATAGAGTTGTGTTTAGTTATATTTTTAGCAAAGATTATTTAAAATAATGTTCATACTTGAATGTACTTGAATACTACTTCAAAAGTTAAAAGTTAGTTGAAAAATTGATTATATAGTATAAATTGAAGTTAGATTCCAAATTTTCGTGGCAAAACATTGTTTCAAATAAAGTGAATAACTGAGGTAAAAAAAAAAAAAGAATACTAAGAAGGTGTTTGGCCATAGACACAAAAAAAAATCACTTTATTTGGAATTTTTGAAGTTGGAGTTGGAGTTGGAGTTGTGTTTAGTTATACTTTTTGCAAATAATATTTGATTGTTTGAATGTAGTTTTTCTAAAAAAACATGAAATATGATTTATACACCAAATTTCATAAATATAACTAGTTGGTTGACAAAACAAGCTATTACACAAATACATCAAAACAACTGATATATTAGTGAAAACAACTTTCACCAGAATAAAACTTCAAATTCAAATACCACAATCCCTCCCTTGACCCATCAACCCCCCCCCCCCCCCCCCCCCCCCAAAAAAAAAAAAGAAAAAAGGAATCAAAGCACCTTTGAGAAAGACGGAAGGGTAAAAACTCACCCGCACCAGGTGTTTAGACCCATCTCAGTTAAGTTAAACATAGATAATAAACTAAGGTTTAGAATTATTTTTTAATAAAGAAAAAATTAGAAAAGAAAGCAAAGTTAATAATGGAACATCACAACGGTCTTTGTTATTACAAATTTCTGATTACCAAAACCTTATTTGCTATTGCAAAAATATCTGGACCAACGTCCTGTTTTTCATTACTAAAATCATTTTTTGTTATTGCAGATTTCTAGTTATTGATCATCTATCATGTCCATAGTCTTAACTAAGTGACGTCAATTATGATACTGGAGGTGAAATAGAAGTAGAATAAATGAATATGATGATAAATTTGTAAAACTCACTAATCTAAGAATGGACTCTTATTTTGATGATCATACTGCTAATGGAAAATAAAAATAGTTACGGTCTTTGATGTGGTTAATTACTAGCATAGAAGTATTAAGAAATTACAGTCAATCTACTCATTGCTTAAAAGATAATTGAAATAGAGTGAGAATATTTTATATTATTAATTAAGATCATCTGCAAAATACTTGGTTAACTATGTTAAATATTAATATTTATAATTAAATAATATGAGAAATGTCATTTATTTACTTGTTGGGTGTAAACACCCGGTACGAATAAGTTTTTACTGGAAGAAAATAAATTCCTTAATCACCTGATGCAATAAATTACCACTGCATCGCCATTCATAAGGTTTGAGCACAGTTGTTGCATATGTGAAGCTAGAAAAAATGACACAACTATGCAGACTATCCTCACTTTGCACTTGTACCTCATATAAAATCCAACAAGAACTAAAACCAATAGTTGTAAACACTACCAATAGTTGAACAAACAGAGTTGAATTTATAAAAATAAAAAATTTCGGGTAAAATTTGAAAAAAGGAAAAACAAAAGCTAGGGTAAAAAACAATAAGTGAAAATAGTGAAAACAAGATTTTGGTTATTTTCCAAATTTCAAATACAACTTCAAGTTGTTTTTGGAATTTTCATAACCAAACACTAAAAAAAAATGAATAATTTCCATTGCCAAATGGGTCCTAATTTTAAACTTGAAAAACATTAGGGATCTACTTAGCCAATTAAAAACATACCGTAAAACGCCAGTTGTGTTCCTTTCGTGTCACATCCCAAACTCATCAATCGTCAAAGCGGTTAAAATCATCACCTTCCTCATCTAACCGTCAATCTTTCCCATATCCAACGGCTAAAACTCACGATCCTCGCACTCTCTTCTCATTGGGCCATTTAAAAACCCCTCACTACTATATAAACCCCCCACACCAAAAAACCCTGTCTCACTCCACTCCATTCTCCGTTCAACTAAACTCTCAATTCTCCTGTTCTAACAGTAATAGCCACTTTACAGTAATAGCCATGGCTGGTAGAGGAAAGACCTTAGGTTCTGGAGCAGCGAAAAAGGCTACATCACGTAGTAGCAAAGCGGGGCTCCAGTTTCCTGTGGGTCGTATAGCCCGTTTTCTTAAAGCGGGTAAGTATGCTGAACGGGTCGGTGCTGGTGCCCCGGTGTACCTTGCTGCTGTTCTCGAGTACCTTGCTGCTGAGGTGAGTTTTATGGCCTTTGATTGTTTAATTTATAACCCTTTTTTGTTGTTTCAATTTCTAGGGTTTCTGATTTATTGGATTTGGAAAGTACTTCTGGTTGTTTTATGGCCTTTGATTGTTTAATTTATAACCTTTTTTTTTGTTTTTTCAATTTCTAGGGTTTCTGATTTATCTGATTTAGAAATTACTTATGGTTAACTTATTAATTGGAGTGTGAATATATGCTAATTAGCCATGATTTTTGCTGGAAAACAGTTTACCCAAAAAGGATTTGGATATGAAATCTAAAGATATATTTGTTTTTTCATTTAGGGTTTTTGATTTTCGCTGTGAAATTTTTGGCCTTTGATTGTCTAATTTTTCCCCATTTTTTTGATTGTTTTCTTTCCCATTCTATACCGGATCGGTGTTAAGAAATTAGCCATTATTTGGGCTGGAAAGCAGTTTTGCCCAAAATAATTTGGATCAGAAACTGAAAAAAATATGTTTTTATGTGCTGATAAAGAATTATCTATGTTGGTATTTCATTTGGCGTTTCTGATTTTCTATGTGAATTTTGGCTTTTGTTTCTTTAATTTCTTTCCTTTTTTGTTGTTTAGATTTCTAGGGTTTCTGATTTGGAAAGTACTTATGACTTTATACCGTATGTTGTTAATTTATGTTGGTTAGCTTATTACCACATAAATTGAAGGGCCAATCCATGCTAATTAACCGTGTTTTTGACTGGAAAACATTTGCCCAAAAAAATTGGAAAAGTAAACTGATGTTTTATGTGCTGATAAAGAAGTTCTCTATTTTATTTATTTAGGGTTTCTGATTTTGTATGTGAATTTGGGTCTTTACAGGTGCTTGAATTGGCTGGAAATGCAGCAAGGGATAACAAGAAGACTAGGATAGTTCCAAGGCATATTCAATTAGCTGTGAGGAATGATGAAGAATTGAGCAAGTTGCTTGGAGATGTGACAATTGCTAATGGTGGTGTTATGCCCAACATCCATAACCTTTTGCTTCCTAAGAAAGCTGGTGGTTCATCAAAGCCTTCTGCTGATGAGGATTAGATGGATAAGAGAAGAAGATTTCAAGTGTTGAGGGTTAAATTTGGGTTTTGAGTAGCTGGTGTTTGTTGTCTTAGAGTCCATAGAAATTAGGTGAAATTGGTCATGGTTTCTTAGTTCTTTTGGTTTATTCACAGTTGCTAGGGTTTATGTTTAGTCTGTATATACAAATGGAGTGATGAATGAAAGACCTTTTTATGTTTTTGAACTTTTTTCTCTTGGTTTCTAGTTATGGTAGTAAAATCTACATTTATGAATATGCAATCAATGAAATCCAGCTTAATGCAAAAGTTTGCAGTTTTTTCCCCTTCATTGTAAGTATGGTTGTGAAATTGATGGGTCTCAAGGTGTGTGCTGATGTGTTTTTGACAGCGCTGTATCTATTAAGTGAACTATATTTGTCAATGAAATTGTGAAACAGTTCGTGGGTATGATGCTTCCAAGATCCAACCAATTAGGGCATTTGCTATTGTCATCCATCTCTTCCTCTTCCTGAGGTCTGTCATTAGTGTACTGAATGCGCGCGCGCGTGTATACCTAATTATCAATTAGGCAAAATGATGAGAGGTTAGAAATAATTGCTTTTGGACTTAGGAATTTTGCTATGTTGTCAGAGTTATTCAAAATTGTGGACTTGATTGTATTTGAAAGTCAGTGAGCCATTTACTGTTTGTTGCTGGTGTATATTGCTGAAATCCTGAGCTTTTGTGCTTGTTAAGGTTTATGGTATCTAGCAGATTGTGTTGCTTGAACGAGCCCTTGGTGTACAGCAACAATTCAGGAAGTGGGGTTGATGGTGAGAGGCAATAAACTTGATTTGCATTAGGTTACTTCTATGTTTGTACCTCTATCTAGATGAAAATGTAGAAGTAGCATTTACTAATTATATCAAGCTTTCATCACCATTGTCATGCACTATTGGAATCCATTTGTTTTTGCGTGGTTGTTGGTAACTGGGTAAGTTAAATACTCATATCTATGTGGTTTGCCCCTAGGGAAGTATTTGTTCATTCCCTGAAGGATGTTGGTTTCTCTCTATTTCACTCCCATAAGATTTGTTCTTCAGTTATCTTTATTGTTCAATTTCTTCTGGTTCTATGTCATCCTGCATCTAGGCTTGAGCTGTAACTGATACTAGTTTTTTTTTTTTTTTTTGGCTTGTGAGAGCGTGAAAATTTGAAGTATTGGTCTTGACCATATTAGGTTCGTAGATGGCTCTGGGACAGTTTATTCATTAAGGCCAGTTACAAATTTGAATACCTGTTAAGTCAGATTAGATGACAGATACTTGTGATGGTGTCGCATTAAATAACACTTCTACAGTACTTTTTGTTTCTTAATTATTTACTACAATTGGTTGTGCTCAATCTTGTGTGATGTAGCAAGCTAAGAGGACGGGTGATTTGGTTTTCTTTGTAGATGATTTGTCTCTGTTTTTGCTTAAGGTTGCTGCATCCTCTGTGATCAGTTTTGAGTTTTACATATTTTCCATTGCCAGTATGTTTCTCTCCTCTAGTGCCCTCAGGATATGTATAACTATTAGCATGTGCTGGCTCAATCAACTGTTTTTTAACGTCAGTTAGCCACATAGATGTTATACCCTGTTGTTTAAAATTAGGTTTAAATAGTGACCTTTCTTTTAGCTCTCGAGAGTCGAGACCCTTTCCTTCCCCCTTGTTTTGGGGCTAATAGATGGGGTTGATCCAGTTTCGTGAATATCATGAAGAGGAAGCTTGGCGATGCTGTGTTCAACAAGTCTTGTAAGGTGACTTCTTCTTTTAAGTTCAAATTGATTAAAGATAAAATAAGATCTCTTGCTTTGCCCACAAGCCCTACTAGCGTAGCAAGTCTGGTTGCTGGTGTGTTGTTCGTTCTAGCAATAGCCTCCAAGCGCGATTCTGATTCGAAATTCGGTCTGTTCTGTTGAATTTATAGGTCTTCCAAATGTGTTCTTCTATATGTTGCTCGTAATGGAAAGACATTCAAGTACGCCTGGTTATCATGGTACTGTTTCATGGTCATCTGGCTGAAGTACTTGTGAAGGATTATCAATTTATCATACTGTTTCATAAATCTCTCTTGCAAGGATGACAAATCAAGAAAGAAAGCTGGAGCCGAAATCATCAGAAGTTTGATATCATGATGTGAGATGTCATATAGATTTCATCACTGGAGTAAGATAGAAGGTTGGTTAAGAAATTTCTCTTAAAGAGCTGACTCGTACTACATTTACTACATATCTTTGCCTGGTTACCTTCTAAGTTCAAATCTTACTTATTGATCATTAAGTTTAGGCCTTCTATGTTTGAGACTCTCTCTGTTAAAAGTCTACGGTTCTCAGTGTGTCTTAGGTTCTCTTATCATAAATGTCTGTTACCTGACATGTGAACGTCTATTTTGGTGGATTCACAGTGTTCTAAGGTATTACTAAGTCTTTTCATTATCATTTTAAGCGGAAATGGTAATGAAAAGAGTGTGTAGTAACTTGTACATAAATTTATAAAAGCTCATAGAACCATTTGAAAAATACAGCTCCATGAGGAATTAGAGAAGGGTAGGGGGGAAGGAAAAAGATATGTGTGGCAGCTTTACATGTTTAATTGTCTGAAATGATTGAGGGATCGATAAAAATTAGTCTTAACAAAATGTTTTATGGTGACAATCAAAGAAACTGCCTTTGGTACTTGAGACATATTCAGCTAATTACTCAGATCTTTGATCTAGTATTTCACAGATTGAGAATTGGAGATTGTATGAATCTCAAACAGAGATATAGCAACACCCTAAACTTTCGAGTCTTGAACAATCATATCACGAAAATATGTTAGCTACCACCAAACTAAATGTTCAACAGGAATTGGAGTTGGCTTTGTGCTCCCTGGAAGAATACGGTATCCTGTTTTCTAATGCTTCCTTTTCAAATATTTTGTTGCAAGGCTAAACATTTCGTATCTGTTGGTTAGATAATCCATGGTGTAAAATGTTCTTGCCAACAAGAGTTTTTTATTTGGAAATAATATCTGTGATTTTGAGCTTCTGAAACCAGAAAGGTACCTTGTATAGTGCTGTATAAATTGATCAGGGTAAGATGTAAGAGCAATGAATAATATTTTACTACTATTATAGAAAGTTATATCTAGTCATTTATATCAAAAGGAATCTCATGGCTGCACCAAACATGATTGGAAACCAGAACTAGGCCCCAAAGAGTATTAAATCATTTTCTACCCATTGACAGCTTTCTTATGAACGGAGTCTTGATGCAACGGTAAGAGTTTCCACCATGTTGAAGTCATGAGTTTAACGAGCTGTTGGGGAGACTGGTAGAAGGTTTGGGTGTGGTGGGGGCACAAGGGTATGGGTGTTGTTGGGGTTGAAACTAATGGGGTGATTTAGTTTCTTACCACACCCCCGTCGTGTGATTTGAAAGGCCCTCGCAACTTATTTGTCTAGCCAGTTAGTTGAGTCTATTGGCTAAATATGGAATCTGAACACTGGATGTATTCATCAGTTGCTGCTACATTTTAGATGAAACAGTGTGTATAATAGTCCCACTTTTGACACTCATATGAAATATAGTCATGTTAAGATATACTCAGCTTCAGTATATTAAGATGCTGAAATCTAGCTATATTAAGATATACTCGCTTCAGTACAATCCATCCTCCTTTATATCCTCCATATAGGGAAATGTATGGTAAGTTCGAATTCTTTTTCTGGCTTCTTGAGATATCGAGTACACTATGGTGGTGAAGGACAAGTACAAATGCTATTTCTTTGCATGCTGTTGTTTAGTTTTACTCGCATCATTTCGCTTTTTTTTTCTCCAATAATTGCAGGCCCTGACAACAATATGGGAATGGAAATGCTGATGAACATGTGTGGTGGACTCAGGTCGGGGGGTTTGGGTGGTGTCCCCAATAGATCCAACGGTTAATTTTTTTTTCTCCTCTCTATTTAGTCAAACTGTCTCAAATTTTAATCTGCTCTCATATTTTCATGTTGATGTCTTCTGTAGTGCCTCCGGAGGAATTATATGCCCCTCAGCTAGCACAGTTACAAGATATGGGTTTCTTTGACACTCAATACCAGGCCATTTGCCACTGCAGGCAATGTTCATGCCGCAGTAGAGAGACTTCTAAGAAATCTTGGACAATATTGTTTTATCACTCTCTTTCACATGACTATAGCTTCTGATGGGGACAAGATGAAGTTTGGAAATGAGGAGCATCAAATCTTAATTGGAAGGAGCATTGAGTTTTAGTTGGAAATATTTATTTGGAGTTGATTTTTGGTAAGGACTCTCAATTGTTGTCTCCCTTTCTCTTTCCTTTGGACCCAAAAAAAAAAAAAAAAAAGTAAATTGATTGAAGAGCAAGTTGTTTAGTCCCTTGTACATTAAAAAAAAAAAGGGCAGCCCGGTGCACTAAGCTCCCGCTATGCGCGGGGTTCGGGGAAGGGCCGGATCACAAGGGTCTATTGTACGCAGCCTTACCTTGCATTTCTGAAAGAGGCTGTTTCCACGGCTTGAACCCGTGACCTCCTGGTCACATGGCAGCAACTTTACCAGTTTAGTCCCTTGTACATACGATGTTAAAATCGGATCCATAAAATTGTTTGGTAATATATTATAATTTGTACTTCACTTTTGTCTAGCATCTCTTTTTCGATATGCTAGGCTAAAGGGATTTGCTTGATGCTAAGGTAATTCAGCTGTAGTTATCTGTTTTTCTCTGAATTGTAATTGTAATCAAGTTTTTTGGTATGCTATTTTATAATGCGTTGCTTGCCTCTCTAAATTGCTTGAAGTGTGTTTGTGCTAAGTCGTAACAAGAGAATGCGTAGAACCGACAGATATCTTGTGTAGGGCTATTAGCATTTAATAAGTTCTTAAGCACGAGTGGCGCCATTGATGGACGTTGAAGTTAATAGATTTCACAGCATTAGTTGCTCAATCGCCTTGAAGAGTAATTGTTGGATGTTTGGACTGGGCGGGTCGCCCATGTGGACTGACCCGGCCCGTTGGAAGAGATAAAAATAGTAAAAGTCACACAAATATAACTTTTTGAAATGTTAATTAAAAAGATTACAACTACTTTCTAAAAATTACACAAATATAACTTATTCAAAATTTTAACTTTTTAATTACAAAAATATAACTTTTTACATTCCTAAAAAATCAATAATACTTAATTCTCCAAATAAACAAAACAAAATCAAATTCAAATCCCATATTCCATCTATCGTTTTAAAAAGATTTTTTTTCTTTCGTTTCCTCCTCTTTATTCTTTTTATTTTTATTTTTTATTTTCACTTGATGACTGATGCAATTATTTTTTTCTGACTAAAAAAAATTATTTGAATATACTAATATTAAAAAAAGTACATGAGAAGATATGGTATATGGCATAAGAAAAGTACATGAAAATATACTTAAAAAAGTATATGATATATTCAAATTGGTAAATTTAATTGAAAAGATGATAACAAATTATTTGTGGATACAATAGTAGAAATTAGTATATTTAAGTTTGTATACTATATATAATATAATGATACCTTTTGTGTATATAGTATATAATATTACAATTTACCTAATATATGAATATATTACTGTAAGTGCCAACCAATTCTACTCTACAATAACATATATAATATACAATATACAATATATAGATGGAATAATATACATATACTTGTTCAATATATATATATATATATAGTTGTTCATGAATTAACTTTTTTTTAATTTTTTTTTTTTATGAGTTAGCTTGCTAGTAGATTGTGCTGGAGCTTTTTTAGATAAGCAATTATTGTGTTTTATATGCATTTAATTAAGTTATCACTAATATAGGGCATCTCCTTGTTTTTAGCTTTAAGTTGCATAATTTGTAACTAACTTAGTTGTATATTATATAATTAACTCTTATATATCTTTTATTTATGTTATCACTAATATATGTATTTTATTTCATTAAAATAGTTGATATATCAATGTTAAATGTTAGATATAATATGCTTAATATTATATAAAGTGTACAATAGCACAATAATTAATACTTTACTAATATTGTATGTTGTGTATGGCATACTTAATATTATATAATGTATACAATAGCACAATATACTTATGTTATATACCTTATATAATATTACAATATACTTGATATATTATTTTTGATGATATAAAAGTTACAAGAATAATTTTCATGTTGAAGTGCGAATAATAGTTACGAATTAATATGAATATTCATGCGCTTTCTTAATATATTTACATTCGAATAATTCCAACATTTCTTTTAGTCACAAAAAGATAATTGCATTAAAGTGAAAAGTAAAGGAATAAAAATCAAAAGGAGAGGAAAAAATAAATTTAAAACGAGCTAACAACGCTATGCATCTGACCATATTTTTTTGGGGAAAATCATTTTTTCAAGTAAGGTTTATACTAGATATTCATTTGTAAATATTCCCTATATGTCTACAATTTCTAGTTTGAAAAGAATCTATTATAATAAAGGTCATTTCTAAATCAGAAAATATATGCTAAGAAATATTTGGCTTTTCTTTCCTACACAGTGTGACCCCATGATAGCATAGGAGGGAGGGAGGGAGAGAGAGAGAGAGAGAGAGAGAGAGAGAGAGAGAGAGAGAGAAAGAGAGAGAGAGAGAGATTGATTTTGGGAGGAGTAATTATATTTAATAAGTTACCATTTATTAATTCAAGATTTTGGGAAAAGTCATAATTCAGGGAGGATTGATAGTAATAAGGTATACTACCATATAAGTTACTTTGATGGTACAATATGTAATATTGAAAGTAGTTGTAATTTGTATAATTAACTTCTAAAAAAGTTGTACTTGTGAAAGTTTCCCAAAAAAATAAAGGAAGTTATATGGAGAAAAACTACCATATACTTATTCAGTTTTTCCTCTTAGTTGTGGGAGATTGTCACGACCTATTTTCACTAAGATGTGCGGACACCTACCTTTCCCATCTCGGTAAGCGAATTCTTATCCCAACAATCATAAAACATAAATAAAGCAGAAGAAGATAGAATGATGTAAGTCTCACGATAATAATATAAAGAAATGCAGAAGTATTGAGAATCCAACCCCAGTATCTGGTTCGGTCATACAAGATCATCTACCAAATATTACAAGTCTGAATAATACATAAGATCTCAAAAGATGTCCATCTACCATTGATGGACGTTGAAGTTAATAGATTTCACAGCATTAGTTGCTCAATCGCCATGAAGAGTAATTGTTGGATGTTTGGACTGGGCGGGTCGCCCATGTGGACTGACCCGACCCGTTTGAAGAGATAAAAAAAGGAAAAGTCACACAAATACAACTTTTTGAAATGTTAATTAAAAAGATTATAACTACTTTCTAAAAATTACACAAATACAACTTGTACAAAATTTTAACTTTTTAATTACAAAAATACTACTTTTTACATTCCTAAAAAATCAATAATACTTAATTCTTTTTACTTTCTCTTCCACCCGCACCCCCCCCCCCCCCCTCCCAAATCTATGAAAAGGACATGAGAGAGAATGTAATTATCCAAATAAACAAAATAAAATCAACTTCAAATCCCATATTCCATCTATCGCTTTAAAATTCGTTTCCTCCTCTTTATTCTTTTTTTTTTCTTTCACTTGATGACTGATGCAATTATTTTTTTCTGACTAAAAAAAAATTATTTGAATATACTAATATTAAGAAAAGTACATGAAAAGATATGGTATATGGCATAAGAAAAGTACATGAAAATATACTTAAAAAGGTATATGGTATATTCAAATTGGCAAATTTAATTGAAAAGATGATCACAAATTATTTGTGGATATAATAGTAGAAATTAGTATATTTACGTTTGTATATTATATATAGTACATAATATAATGATACCAGTATGAATAAGATGCAATATAATATCAATAACCAATTCAATCCCAAACAGTACCACACATGACACAAAAGTAGTATCAATAAATCAGGCTACACAATAAGCCACAATGAAATCACAATTCTCATCTCAAAATCAAATCAAAGTAAAAGTACCGCAATATCACAATCATGAGCTATCACTAATCACCAACACCCAATGTTTCAACGTCACAACGAGCCAATAAGTAAATAGATCATGACAAGTCAACAACACATTGGGGTGGCTAGCCCCCAAATCAACAAGGCCCAACCTAAGTCAATATCCAACCCAACTTCATACCCGAACGTTTACATGCATTCTATGACAATATCATCTAAACATACTCTTCGCTAATTGAAGTCTCACCATCAGATAAATCGTAACGTACCTGGAAGGACAAACAACAAACTCGAAGTGTCAATTGTGCGCCTTACCCTTTCGTTGCGCCTCAAAGTAATGAAAGTCTAGCCATATCCGAATATGGAATTAGAATCAAGAAGAAAGCATCCAAATAACCAAGCTCCTATTTAACCCCCAATTCTTAACCCAAGGAATGGGATTTATGAACTAACAAGATGAACTTAGAAATTTAAAGGTCTCAACATGAAATTAGCACTCTAGGTGATCAATTCCCATCAACAATTAACTAATTTAACTCATAGATTAGAGAAATTCAGATTCCAAAAGAAACCCCCTAATTTGGGTATAAATCCTAACCTTAAATCCACAAATTTATCACTTACAATGGAAGATATAAGCTTATCAACAATGATTTCATCCAATCCTATGGTTACATTAGCCAAATTCATCATCAATTTGTACTTAGGAATTCTAGAACCCATTTTAAGAAATTATCATAAAACTCATCTTCCCTCTTTAATTCATCAACAAGTAATGGGTGATTCAAGTCTATTAATCTTTATCTCAACAACTTTCATGCTTAAAGAAGCTAAACCCACAATGATTCTCACTTTAGAAGACTAAAATCCATTTAGAGAAGAAACCATAAAAGCTCCATTTTATCCTTCAAGTTCTAAAGATTTCCTTCCATGGATTCTTACTTTAGGGAAGGTAAATGAAAGAGATTAAGATTGGGGAACTTACCCTCGTGAGAAATCCCTCCTCAAATCTTCTCCAAGATGCTAAGGAAATGTAATTTAGGAATGGAAGGAAGAAGGATTTTCATAAGACATTTAAATAAAAATCTGGTCCGTCGGCTGCTTCCGCGGTCAGGCCACCGCTTCTGCAGGCAGGCCACATTTTTTGCGCACCGCTTCCGCGCCAAAGCGGTCACCAGACACCAAAATATTCTGGTGTCTTCCAAACTTGAAATCGACCCCCGGAACCATCCCGGAACCTCTCGGACACAAACAATATGCAGATATACATAAAAACGCGCTACGAACCCACTCATGGCCTCAGAATTCCCATAGGAGGTCTCGTTGATCGAGTCAACCCCCGATACCTCAAAATTAACTTTCCAACCTAAGTCCCAAAATGCATCCGAGTGTATTGGGAACCGAACCGAATATACACACAAGTTATAAATGATCGTCCGGACCTTTCGGGATCGAGAGATTTTTGAAAAAGATCCGTTTACCAAAACGTCAACTTTGAGTCAACTCTTTTTCGCTTTAACCCAAATTTCCCACAAAGTCACCCAAATCATAACCAAAGACCTCGGGAAGCATGTCAACGGTCCTCTCAGGTCAAATGTGAGCTAATCAAGAGCATCGAATAGCAATAACGACCAAACGGTTCGTTACATCAGATACCAATTAAACAATCGCTCGTCTTCGAGTGACAAGGAAGAGAACGGGGGAAAGATACTTGAGTCCGCAACTATTGGATATCTAGAACGCATATCGAATTTCTTCTTATAGGGAAGATTATCATCGAATAAAACTGAATCCCAACAAATGATATTGGAACCATCAGAATGGTACTTCTTCAACATAGAAACATGGGAGACCGGAGGAACACCTGACCAGCTTAGTGAAAAACTAACTCATAAAACATAGGATTAGTACGACGGATAGTCTCAAACATGCCAATAAACCTCGAGCTCACTTGCTCTCCTTCCCACATCGCATGACACCATACATGGGTGTAGCTTTTAGAAAAACCTGCACACTTACTTAATCAGTCACAACTTTTTAAACTTAGCTCAAGATCCAATTCTCGTATCTCCATATTCAAATTTTCCTCGCAACTGATCCTCAAATAAATGAAGGTTTTTTTTTTTGCTCGAATATTTGATTAAACCACAACTTTGAACGCGACCAATAGGTCCCACTAACATTGCCCAAATAGTACAACCCTCAAATCACAATACAGGAACATACCACTGAATATCTTACCAAACTAAGTCCGTAGGAAACTATCGGATTACTCTAAAGACATATCGCAGCCATTGAACCTACTTAATCATCGCCAAGCCCATTGTAACCATACACTACCCGAATAACTGTTCTCAGTACATATATCATCAAATTCACTTGCAAGCCCTGATAAAACTCGGTAAATCTGTCATACCTCAAATCTGAGCCGAAACACATCGAATCCTTAAATATCTCTCCGAAAATATAAACATAGACCATTAAGCTTAACTTAAACCATTTCGACCCTGAATGAATGTACCACCCTTGTATACCACCAATAGTCACTCGAACCGACTCCAAATTTCTGAAACCAATCACAGTCCTACCACACATCTGTGGCGGCCAATTATAATCTTTTACTCATGCATAGCAAATCCTGTCTGTCACCCTCGACTCCACAAGTTGAGTCCTATCCAAGTTATCAAATTAGTATCGAGGAGCTATACCTTACGATTTTAATCTTCATGCTTCTCAACCTTTACCCGACACGCAAATCCGATTCAATCGTGAACTTTTCGACGCAAAACCTGAAGCCTTATATAATCATTATTTAACCATCAAACCTCTCATTGTATCATCTCAATATGCCCATAATTTTTTTGAAAGTATCCAATCTTGCAACTGATGCTCTAAATCTCACGTAATTACTCCCAAGTCCTTACTATCCAAAGTGCTCACCCAAGCTATCCAGTCAATATTATTTGCAATATAATACACTACCACGAATATGGTCGCATCTCGAAAATATTACTCTGGCCTTCACAAAATAGGGATTTCCATAATTCTATTCCCTTAAACCACACTAACTCATCCACTGAAGAGTGTTACGAAATTCTTCAACTGTGAACCACACAAGCCACTTCCATAAGCTTTAACATGTTGGTTACCTGAAACTTGTTTCCCACTAATAGCTGATCATAAATCCTCACGAGACCTCGTCATATCGCTTGGTCCGTTTCCATAGACTTCCTTCTTTAAGCTACTCAACAATCACACCCCATCTGGAATATGCAAGAAAATGACACCACAATCCGTACTGACCCAAGAAATCCCTAAGATGTACCTTTTTCTTATCGATTCACAATCAACTATACCTTTTCTTGACTCTTCAATTCCTCAATTTCTAGGAGTTCACATTCACCGACATTGTCTGACCATTACTTGAACCCACTCAGTAGTCTATCACATAACCATAAGTCTCACACACTAGCTGAATCACACATGGACATAATAGTATGCCATACACTCTATTCATTATAGTTTTAACTTAGCTCACTCAAATCTAAACTGAAAACTCTCTAAATCCAGCGTATCGCATAATCCCAAGTCCGGCGTATCACATAACAGTCTTACTAAGATGCTCATGTATCCCACTGAAGCGTCCTTGCCCGAATTTCCTTTCTCAATTCTCGAAACGTTATCCCGAGCTTAACTTAGTTAACCCATCATTGATCCACCCTTTCAAGTATCTTTGCTTACTAATCCCTCACTCAAAATCATTAACATTGTTAGTCCTCGAAGAATCACCTCTTACGTCAATTATTGAATCTGAACACCTCTAACCACTCGCACGACTATCCCTTTTATTCAATCACATAAGCCGAGGAATAACACCACTAGTAGCGGGATCTAGGCAAATTTACACAATGAATATAAAGCACCCAACCTTAGTCCAACATTAGGTGTAACACCTGATTAACCCTCCTACTAAACTTTTAAACTGGCCCAACACTGATAGTTGTTCCATTAGTCAATCACTGGCCCTATTAGCTCACGACACAATTGAAAATTCCAACTCATCCTTAAACTCTTAAGCCCACTCTACACTGAACAATCGCAACCAAGCTCTCACATTACTAATTCTTGTTTCAACGATTTCTTTTTTGCCCTTAACCTCGAAGACACCAATCAACCTCATCTGTCACACCTTTTACTGAAGGTCATGATATAATTTCATCGCAATCCAAACATGACTCAAGTACCCATATTACATCACCTCAAGTATTACAAACCTTAATCCCCTAAACCAATAGCAAGATGCCTCATCGTAATCCTTCAGTTCCTATATTTCATTTCAAATTACTTTTATAACTATTAACCAACAAATACTCAAATCCACTCGATCCTCTAAGCTAATCATCTATATAAGCCGAATGAATCACAAATAATATCAATACTTCTCCTCAAATCTAAGTGTAACAACCAGTAACTCCCATAGTCATTAATTCATTGCATACGCCTATAATTGAAGTCATTTCTATCAGTCGATTACTAGCTCTTTAGAAGCGTACAACTCAGTCAAATTTACTGATCAATCGATGTGCCCATAACATTCTCTTCATAACATAGTAGTTTGTTAATACCAACGAGCCCATAACAAGAATGACCCTTAGCACCAGTCACAACCTTATCCTGACAACCATGTTAGATACCAATTTTTCCCTTCCCAATCTCACGAAAAGTACTCATGTCTAAGATATTCTATGGAGTCTCACTTCGCTACACGCTTTCCACAAAAGTCTTCCTTCATGTCCTTATTCTCAACTTCTTTTCTTTATTAGATGCGATCACAGTACGTTTGCCAACTTCGATGATCCTTACCGAACTCACACTTGTCCCCACCCACGGACATCTAATACCCTGCTGCTGCAGAATCATCGACCTGCCATTGGTACACCTGGGCTACGCACACCGTCATAATTCTTGATGAAGCCGAAGCTTTTCCCAAACCGATCATATCGTCGAGCAAACCACTATTGTTAAGCCATCAATGTACTTTGTCACTTTCGAGCACCCAACACTGAAGCATGGAGATTATGTAACCCTTTGAACTATCTTTCCCATTTCTCACGAACCCTCACAATAAATGAGTCTAATTACGGCTCCACACGACAACCGAGTTTAATCGTGACTTCACACAATCGAATCATTGGGCCATAACTAGAGGCTGAACTTGATCACGTGTCCGAAATAGAATAACACATCTCATACCATACCACAACACGTCATAGATCAACCATTCACATAAGAATTTAAGGACGGATTTCGACCCTCCGTGGGTAATTAAGATAAGAAAGTCCAGATACCAATTTGAATAAAGTCGCACGAGAGAATGAAAGAATTGGAAGTTTCCTAAATGTCTTATAGCCTCTCGCAAATATATACGGAGCTCATCGTACCGATCCACGAGACTCTGCTAGGCACGCTCTTGTATTATAGACCGGGTAAGCTAGGGCTCTGATACCAACTTGTCACCACCCCGAGGCGGATCTAGAATTTAAATGTAGCGGGTACTACAATTTTCTTCAATGTATATCTCATTAGGAACGTGTATTTGGGTCGGGTCCATCTCTTTTTAGTTTATTCGGATCAACTTAACAGGTTTTTTTTATTTGCAAATATGAAATTATATCTCAAAAATCTAGAAACAAACATAATTAGCATCTTAAATAAGGAATCGCACCCATTAACACCCATTAACAACAAAAGTAAAATCAACATTTTCACCAAGGGACTTGTATCTCATGTATATTAAAAAAATGAATTTGCACAAGTAAAATAACAGCTTCAATAAGGAAATTACACCAATCAAAATAAGAAAAATAATAGAAAAACTCTTCAATAGGTAAATACACCCCATAAGTAAATGTAGAATTAGAGAAACCACAAGTTTTCATAAATGATAAATTTCATGTTTTTTCTAAGCAGTGCTCACAAAATTTCCATCACAATATAACTATTAAAGTAATTTAAATTGAATTTAACAATTATAGAATAGCATAAATTTTTATAATACACTCCCTCCAACCATTTTTATTTGTCCATTATGCTAAAAATATATGTCCACTTTTGGCTTGTAAGTTATATAGTTTGAAAAAACTAGACATAATTTACCGTTTTATACCTATTACCCTTATTACTAAGTACCCAATTCATTTCTCATTTTTTTTGTTGCTTATTAAGAGTGTCCCAAGTCAAATATAGACAAGTAAAGATGGACGGGGGAAGTAATAAACAAAAGAAATTATAAAAAAAAAAAAATTTGAATTTTGATCTCAATCCAAAATTCCCATTGAGACCCAAGTTTTTCGATTTAAATACTCATAGATTTGAGATTAAGAGAAATGCTTAATTTAAGGGATTTTGAAGTTTCTATTTGTGTGTTCTCGCTAGAAATCACAGATAAAATAATAGAAAAAAGAAAAGGCAATATAAATAATAAAAAGATAAAAGGAAACTGGGAGAGCCGAAAAGGGAATTACTGGAACAAAGCAAGTAAAAAAGCACAAAGAAAAACAGGAGTTGAAAAATGTTCAAGATAGATTCAAACTTGTGTCTACCAGCCGTGACACTTTTGTCTAATTTAAGACTGTGGGTGGCAAGATCAAATATTTAACCTAATTTAAGAAAATTACAACATAAGTACATAAAAAAATTATTAATCTATGGGGTGCCATGCCACCCCCAACCCTTAGGGTGGATCCGCCCTTGTCATCACCCATTTTCACTAAGTCATGTGGGCACCTACCTTTCCCACCTCGGTAGGCGAACCCTTATCCCAACAATCATAAAACATAAATAAAGCGGAAGAAGATAGACTGACGCAAGTCTCACGATAATAATATAAAAAAATACGGAAGTAATGAGAATCCAACCCCAGTATCTTGTTGTAATGTGCCAAGTCATCACCTATGTTATAGCATCTAAACCCAACTGTGCCAAGTCTCAGTATATCGAACCAGTGTATAACAATCATATCACAACAATAGCACGGTAAACCAAGAGGTACAATATAATGCAATATTGTATGAATGATGAATGCAAACATATGCACCGTACATATGCACTAAGACCGATGGAACATCACATCTCGATAGCACAACCCAAGGGGGACCCGCGAAGTTCATCTACCAGTCACTCCACACACAGTCCAGAGATGACTTTTTCCCACATATACGCCTCGTATCAGTCATTCCGCACACATCTCGGAGATGATTCGATAGATAATGTGTTTTAATGAATCTGTATTTCCTTCTCACTTTCCATCCTCAGTACTATAACAATGCAATATCAATGTATCATGGAAGTGAGTAGGAATACCTTGCAATGTAATATCAACAACCAATTCAATCACAAACAGTACCATACATGGCACAAAAGTAGTATCAATAAATCAGGCTACACAATAAGCCACAATGGAATCACAATTCTCATCTCATTATCAAATCAAAGTAAAAGTACTGCAATATCATAATCATGATATATCACTCATCACCAACACCCAATGTCTCAACGTGGCAACGAGCCAATAAGTAAATAGATCAAGATAAGTCAACAACACAATGGGGTGGCTAGCCCCAAATCATTTAACAAGGCCCAACCTAAGTCAATATCCAACCCAACTTCATACCCGACCCTAAAGAAAATGCCTATCGTAATTCGGAGACATCTGAACTTATGAAGCATCAGATAAGTCCCACGGGCACGGTGAATTAACGACTATGAGTCGACCTGTCCTAAAACGGACCAACGATCATGACAAAAATAATGGCAAACATTCAAAACGAAGAAATAAGAAGGTAACGACGAGCTGCCGGAACCACCGGTTTTCGGGAATTATCCACTTCCCGTTACTCCGGTAGATCGCAGATCCGGGAAGTGTGGGGCTATCTGTATACGGTAAAAACCGGATGTGAGCCAAACCGGTGGAACGGGGAACCGGAGGAAGGAACAATGATGCGCCCGAGGCTACTCGCCCTTGACCGAAACAGTGCCTGGGCCGAAGCTGAGCAAGGGCACCGGCTGATCTGCCCTCTGCATCGTTGAAACGGCCAAGCCCGAGGACTCGGGCTTTCATGGCCGTTGGTCCGCATGACCGTTAGCCCGAGTGACCGTTTGTCCGTGTGGCCGTTGCAGACGGGTCACGCGCCAGTAACGTCCAGTCATGGTCAACTACCTACCATGCGTGTGTCAGACGGCGCCGTCAGTCTAATCCCACCAAATCCGTGCAGAGCAGTCCTTTTTATTATTATTTTATTAACTCATATTGTATGAGAACCATGGGAGTGCCACTATAAATAGGGCATGTCCCCTTCCTTTAAGGGGGTTGGCTTCTTCATTTTCTAAGAACACTTGTAATAGAAAAATATATATGCAATCTCTCTCTCAACATCTGATCCGACCAAGGCCGTTTGTTTCCATTTACGTTGTGTTTCTTCCATTAAGTATTCAACATGGCTTCTAAATGTTCATGTCCGTAGCAAATTAAGCAAATCACCGTTACTAGCCGTTTTATTACCAAATACTCGCACACTTATTTTCCGCTATCAAATATATATATCAAGATCCAAGCACATATCCTATACCCGCGTACAAATTCAATTGGTTTCCCAATTTCGGGGTAAACAGTTTGGCGCCCACCGTGGGGCTAGGATAATAGTGGTCTTTGATCTTGATCTCTATCTTACCCATCAAAATCAGAAACATCTACTGTCCGTCTCTGAAAAAATGGACCAAATGGCTAACAGTGGGCAATCTGGTCACGTCAACAACAACGAGATCGTGGCTGAAAATGAAGGCAGCGGGCCACGAGGATCGCCAAACCCCACTGACCCTTTAAATACTAACAATTCAATTACTTTGTCCGGGACACAAGTCCGGAAAGAACCGGATATCCCGAATGATAATATTGACTTGCGTTTAATTTTTGAAATGTTGCAGGAACAGAGAGCGGCGATTGCCGAACAGGGAATCGCAATAGCCCAGCTGCAAAACGGAAGAGGTAAAACGACCCCGGAAAAGGCGAAGAGTGTTGCTGAACCCAGAGGAGATGAGGCACGGATGGTTGAAAGCAATGGCTCCGGAGCTGGTCCATCCACCGAGGTTCTGAGAATGCTCGAAATGTTGGCGAAGCGGGTGGAATCGACCGAAAAAAGGGTGGAGACATACAACTCTCGGGTGGATCAAATCCCGGGGGCTCCGCCTATTTTGAAAGGGCCGGATTCAAAGAGGTACATCCAAAGGCCTTTTCCTCCGAGTGCAGCTCCGAAATTGATCCCGAAGAGGTTCAAAATTGCGGATATCCAAAAATATGACGGCACAACGGACCCTCATGAACACGTGACCTCATACGCTTGTGCTATAAAAGGCAATGATATGGAAGATGATGAAATCGAATCCGTGTTGCTGAAAAAGTTTGGGGAAACTCTGTCAAAAGGAGCATTGACTTGGTACGATCATCTGCCCGAGCATTCAATCACTTCTTTCGAAATGCTCGCCGATGCCTTCATAAAAGCACACGCCGGAGCCAAAAAGGTGCAGGCTCGAAAGGCGGATATTTTCCATATAACCCAAAGAGACAAGGAGTTATTGCGTGAATCTGTCAACCGGTTCCAAAGGGAACGAATGGAGCTTCCCCCGGTTCCGGAGGAATGGTCCGCACAAGCTTTCACAAAGGGGCTCAATGTTCAGAGCTCGACGACTTCATTCAAATTAACGGAATGCTTGCTGGAATACGAGGCTGTGACCTGGGCGGATGTCCATAATACGAGTCAAAAATTCGGATAGAGGATGACCAACTCGAGCTTCCCCCGGGGCCCGTAAAAATGAACAAAAGCTCGAAGAGATCACGAAAGAATTACGAACCGGAGGCCGGACCATCGAGGGAAAGGTATCGGCCATACTCTCGAAAACCAAGCTTCAGGTCGGAAAAATCAAGGGATGGCCCGAGTCATTTCTCCGGGCGGGGGTGATAAACGGGCTGAGTCCCCGGTTCAGGTATACCACCGAGGAGTCAAACGAGGAGGCCACGGCTGTGAAACTCGATCTCACGGATGAACTTTGCGAAAATGCGTTGGTCCGCATTGCAACCCAGAAGCAGAGAATGAAAAGGTACTACAATCGGAGAGCCAATTTTTGACATTTCTAAGTTGGGGACTTGGTGCTTCGAAAAGATACCTTGAGCACCAAGAATCCCAACGGAGAAAAACTGGGTCCGAACTGGGAAAGACCGTACAAGATAACCGAGGTAACGGGCAAAGGATCGTGTCAGCTGGAATCCGTGGACGGGCAGCGATTGTGCAACAACCGGAACGTGGCTCATTTGAAGGGATATTACTGCTAAGGTATGGACACCTCATGTTTAGCCTTTTTCTTTTTGCAGGAAGTCAAGTACCGGATAAAGTTAGGATCTAGGTCTGAAAACGCGTGTTGCACTCTTTTCCTTAGTACGGTTTTGTCCCAAAATGGGTTTTTCGACAAGGTTTTTAATGAGGCAACAAGTACAACGTGTTACTTAACAAAAATAAGGATAAACGACCGGGAACTCGGGGTCACGGCCTACGAGTGAGGGCTTGATAGCGCTCGCCTGATCTTGCAGCTCGGATAAGCACTAGGGGACTTGTACCCACATCGAGGTGTACCCCGGTTAATGGAAAACGGAGGAGCTCAACAAATCAAGACCGGACCTTCTGCATTAGGTTTCGGTGTAAGGACCAAACGATCATAATGAATCGTGTCCCATTCAACATTTGCTACGGCAAAACTAAGGCCCGGCCACCGGCCATAGCCTCCGATGTAAGGACCAAACAATCATAATGAATCGTGTCCCATTCAACATTTGCTACGGCAAAACTAAGGCCCGGCCACCGGCCATAGCCTCCGATGTAAGGACCAAACGATCATAATGAATCGTGTCCCATTTTTCATTTACTACGGCTAAGGAAGGAAGAATTAAAATTCTCATATGTACAAGCATTTTGCAAACTCAAAGTTACCAAAAGCTGGTATAACAAAATCTTGGGTGTCTTTCTGTTAAAAGGACTTCGCCCCGATGGTAACCGCCGTATTCCGGCACTGCCCCACTCACATACTCTATATCGAGGATTGTGCCCGAAATTCGATAAAGGCGACAAGGTCACAATGACCCAAGCCAAAGCTCAGCAAATTCCCCCAAAACGGGGACTGCTACATCAAAAACTTTGCCAAGGTTGAAAAAATACCGACCCTAAAGAAAATGCCTATCGTAATTCGGAGACATCTGAACTTATGAAGCATCAGATAAGTCCCACGGGCACGGTGAATTAACGACTATGAATCGACCTGTCCTAAAACGGACCAACGATCATGACAAAAATAATGGCAAACATTCAAAACGAAGAAATAAGAAGGTAACGACGAGCTGCCGGAACCACCGGTTTTCGGGAATTATCCACTTCCCGTTACTCCGATAGATCGCAGATCCGGGAAGTGTGGGGCTATCTGTATACGGTAAAAACCGGATGTGAGCCAAACCGGTGGAACGGGGAACCGGAGGAAGGAACAATGATGCGCCCGAGGCTACTCGCCCTTGACCGAAACAGTGCCTGGGCCGAAGCTGAGCAAGGGCACCGGCTGATCTGCCCTCTGCATCGTTGAAACGGCCAAGCCCGAGGACTCGGGCTTTCATGGCCGTTGGTCCGCATGACCGTTAGCCCGAGTGACCGTTTGTCCGTGTGGCCGTTGCAGACGGGTCACGCGCCAGTAACGTCCAGGCATGGTCAACTACCTACCATGCGTGTGTCAGACGGCGCCGTCAGTCTAATCCCACCAAATCCGTGCAGAACAGTCCTTTTTATTATTATTTTATTAACTCATATTGTATGAGAACTATGGGAGTGCCACTATAAATAGGGCATGTCCCCTTCCTTTAAGGGGGTTGGCTTCTTCATTTTCCAAGAACACTTGTATTAGAAAAATATATATGCAATCTCTCTCTCAACATCTGATCCGGCCAAGGCCGTTTGTTTCCATTTACGTTGTGTTTCTTCCATTAAGTATTCAACATGGCTTCTAAATGTTCATGTCCGTAGCAAATTAAGCAAATCACCGTTACTAGCCGTTTTATTACCAAATACTCGCACGCTTATTTTCCGCTATCAAATATATATATCAAGATCCAAGCACATATCCTATACCCGCGTACAAATTCAATTGGTTTCCCAATTTCGGGGTAAACACTGACTAAATTTATAGAGTTGTTGCATTTTGCATCCCTAGCGTATGTCCTCTTTTATGATTTACACCCTGTCCTATATATATAGATAATGATTTGCACCCTAACCTTTTTACTTTTTTGCAAAACAATGAAAACAATCTTTTTTTAAATTTTCACTAGGGCAAGATTGAAAATACAAATAATAAAGAAAGACAAGGCACAAAGTTTAGAAAGAACTAAATAAGAAAATGAGAATTCCCAGCTAAATATTGAACACAGTCGAAACAGGTTGGTAGATTTATTTCAGTACGATGAATCCCTGACACAAGTTCACCAGCAAAATGATCATCAATATAAGAAACAGAATCAACTTTGAAGAAGACAAAAACAATAATGGAATAAAAATTCGTGTATAATCTAAAATTTTCAGCGTGAAATATTGTACTATAAAATTGTTCACTGAGAACCTGATCTCACCGCAATAACAATTTCATCGTCTCTTTGTTTTCACTGTTCCTGAAGGTTACAAAACAAGACAAAACTTGTGAAGAAAGAGCACCTCCTAATTTGACACTCCTCCATGGCTTAATACTAATAAGAATTTTATTATTTGTGAACAGTTGATAAAGGATAAGTCCAGGACAGAAGATGCACGACATCACAAAATTTCACTACAACATTAAGCATCTATAGCTATGAATTCTCAGTTATGAATTTGAAAATCATGGCTAATCCTTAACAATAGCCACAAAAACTAAAATTTCATGGCTATTTACAATTTCGTAAAATTTCTTAGCTACAAAGATCACACGGCAAAACTCATTCCTCATTTTTGCTACAGTTGCCAACTATCGTGGCAATACTTACCCAAGTAGCTATATGCATTTATTGCTACAATAAAACGTCGTAGCTAAATCACATGTTTTTGCATGCATTTGAAGTTACTGTAGCAATAGTAATATTATAGCCACAAAATTACTTGAAACAAAATATTATAGCAAAATAGATATTTTTGCTTCACGTTATAAAAATCTGTGGGAAAAATTACCCAAATAGCTACGAATTTATTGCTACAATAAAACGTCGTAGCTAAGTTGTATGTTTTTGCCACGCATTTAAAGATACTGTATGTATCCGTGTTGTAGTGTTTTGTCAACTCCATCTGTACCTTGGTATCAGACTTGTGGAGGTTTGCCTAGAGAAGAGGAAAAGAGCCCTAGGAAACCTTTAAATTGCTACTTCCTCTCAAATTATTTGTCATTTTAGAAGTTCAAAACACAGTTAATTAGTTTCTACCCATTTTATCCTTAGTAGTATTTTCTCATTAATGAAGATCACACATAAATAAAGTAAATATTTAATGTAGAGGGATTATAACTTGGACATAAATAAAGATAATGTTAGTCAATTGTCCCTCCTAATTAATATTTTTAAAGGGAGTGTAAAACAAAAAAAAATGACAAATAATTTGAGACGGAGGAAGTACTCCGCAATGGTACCATCAATCAGGTTCTAAGCAAAAGGCCCCAAAAAACCACCCATCTTTTCGAGGGAACTGCAGAGTGGGGTGGGTGAGTTTTGCAATATATCAAACTACGAAGTACCATCTCATCGACCAGAAATTGTGCCTTTAGGTCTTGCTTAATAAGATGAGCATCAAGTATATGGTTGACATATTATCAAACCTTGAGATATTTTGATTTTCTTATTTAGCTCTTTAAGAAAGTGCTACTAAGTACGCCTGAAATCAATTTTCTTTTTGCTTTCAATCTTGAGATATTTTTGGATATGGGATTGTGTTTGGAATGTTCGAATTGAGTTTAGCTTCTATTGTCGGGAGTTCTCATTTTCTTAGTTAGCTCTTTCTTGATTTTGTCCCTTTCTTTCTTTATTATTTGTATTTCCAATTTTACACTAGTGGAAATTTTTTAAAAGGACCGTTTTCTTTGTTTTGCAAAAAATAAAAATATTAGGATGCGAATCATAAAAAAAATAAATAGTATAGGGTGCAAATCACAACAAGGACATACGTTAGGGGTGCAAAACGCAACAAACTCAAATTTATATATCAACTCAAATTACATTGATCCAGTTATATGGTTACATATTTATTAGCTTACTAAGTCTTATGCATATTTGGTAATATATTAAATTTTTATACTAAATATTACAATCATTAGATTATAGGTGAAAGCTATAAATAGTACTTCATACTTTTTCCATCCCATCAGCACAAATTTCCTTCGGCAATACTGATCTTGCTCGTTCTTTCAAAGCAGCCATGGCCTCATCAAAAGATTCAGACAATACTTTTTCATGGAGTACATTTATTCCAACTAAGAAAAGGTCCTCTAATGACAAAAACAATGTAAGTTTTCCTAATTTGGTTATCTAATGATATTACATATATCTATATATCTACAAAAATGACATTCTTAGGTTTAATTAGAAAATTCATTTTGTTTTCGGTTCAAATGTATGCCAATCAACTAAGGGTTTGTAACACGTAGATATGGTTCATATATGAGTACTCAGTTGTATTTTGTCAGTTCATAAATATATGATCAAATAGATTTATAAATTATTGAGGAAGTAAAATTAAAATAGTCCCTACTAGTATATAATAGACGAAGTATTCAATGCAAAGCTTTAAATAGTAGTAGAAGATTATATATATATATATATATATAGTATTCCCTTGTTTCAATTAATTATATATACGTGTCCAGTGGCGGAGCTAGGATTTATGCCAAGGGGGTTCAAAAATATAAAGAAGCCATAAATGAAGAAGTTAAGGGGGTTCAATGTCTACTATATATACATAAAAAATAATTTTCACCTTGTATATACAGTGCAATTTTTCGCCGAAGGGGGTTCGTGGCTAGGTCCGCCACTGTACGTGTCACCTTTTATACTTAAAAATTCTTTAATTTTAATATTTTACATGACATGTTTAAAACCAAAAAAATTGAAGGACATTTTGGTACATTATACACATCCGAATACTTCTAACTATTTATATCTTCTAATTATGATAATCTGATTTTGTTTCTTTCTTTGAATTCACGAAGAATAAAAGCGGCGGTGATCAAGAAAAGCAGGAGAATAAGCCTTCACTTATTCCCATTCGCGCTGAAAACGCTATTGTACCTCTTGCTTCCCCAAGTCCCACTCCTCCTGCAAGTGGAACCGTGGTAGGCAGCAATATAAGTGCTGTTACAACCGTTCAAGGCCTTGTGATTGGGCGGAAGCGATCGCATGATGTGTTCAGTACTGAAGGATCATCATCATCAACACTAAAGGAGGATTCGAATGTGGCAAACCCTGTGGGGAAGTACCGTGTGCCAGATCTCAATTTTCCACCACCAGATGAAGACTAATCAAAACTTGAAGTTTTTTTTCCTTCACAATATGTGTTGATGGTATTAAATTATTGAGAATTAGTTTTATTTACAAACTAATGGAATGCTCGCGCTTCGCGCGGTGGTGGAATAAATTTCAAATATCGCTAAATAGTTATGTTTCTTGATTTTTATCTTTTTTAAAAAGTTAATCTTTGCTTATTAAACTTATCTTCATAATTTTGTATGAGCTATTTACAATGGATAAATGGCATATCTGTATAAATTGCATTAATAACGAAGTTTTTTTTTTTAAAAACATTATCAACAAATGATTTAAAGTTTATTTAATCGCTTGAATTGAAAGCCAAAAGCTCAAATATTATACACCTAATTTGATTAATATTACACGACTTCTCCATCTTGCAACCAGAAAAGAATTCCAGTGTATTGCCCCATAGTCTGCCAAACTAAATGGTTCTTTCATCTTTTGGAGTATCCGTACTTTATCTATCTTGGGCTTTAAGATTAAAACCAAAACATCATGAGTACGCGATACTTTATCATACGATTTAAGCTAATCAAACTTTAAATTAATATATCATGTCTTCGCATTCATCTAAAGATCACTTGACAAAGAATTTATCAATATTGTTTAGGCAAACCATCTTCTAACCTTTTTGTATCATCTTGGACAAAATTTCCCTACAAAATTGCGCAAATTAATGAGACTACATGTAACACCTCATGCATTCGGGCTAGGGTTCAACTCGTAAGGCGAGGGTATAATGGAACCAATACGAGGATTAAATGAAGTGTTTTGAAAACTAATCAAGTCATAAGAAGAGTCTTTGGACAAAGCAAAGTCAGAAGCCTCTCTACGAAGGGTTTTTTCAAGTGAGTTTGCAGAAGAGCCTAATTCAAGCGACTGTAACCTTTTATTAATTGGGAAAACTCCAAATGAAAGTTGTAGCCCTTTGAAATACCTTTCCAACGGTATATTATGGAGGTAAAAAAGACATCTGTACAACGAGTAATGGCCATTTTACTGAAGGGTCGTAGAACTGGAAATTCTGTCATGTCTAAATACGGACCAAAATTATGGTTCGTATTTTGAAATAGGGTCCGTAATTTGTGGCCGTATTTAGTGAAAAATTCTCCTCAGCATTCTGGTTTTTTCCATAGCAAAATACGGTCCATAAATACAGACCGTATTTCAAATTACGGACCGTAATTATGGTCCATAATTCTCCTGACACAGTTAAGTATAAATACACAAGTTCAGTCTTTTTATTCTATTTTTCAACTTCCCAAACCCTAGAACGAAGGTTTCTTCATCTCATCCTTCTAAAACATCAAGGTAAGCCGGCTCTAATCTTCTCAAGTGAATTCTAACATAAGTTTATGAATATTAAGCATGAATTCATGTCCTTAACCTGGGGTTTTCAAGAAAACCTATCTAAGGGTTCAAGACTTAGACTTTTGGGATTCTTCTCAATTTCAGATCAGTATTTACAAGACTTGGAGCATATACAGGTATGTGAGGCTAACTATCTATGTTAGGGAACGTTTATGATTCTCCCTATGCCTCATTCTACATGCTTATAAGTAATTTGACTCAGAATACAGTTTAGCCCTAGTTTCTTGAATAGTTGTAGAACTGCTATCTTTTAGGGTTATAGTTTCATAATTCATTTATGGTGATCATTTTGAATATCATGAACTCAGTACGTAATCATTATAGACTTATGTATTGACATCGCATGAGTCTCAGTCAGTATATAATCAGTTATTTGCTTTAGTTCCATAATCAGAAACAGTTATCATGCTATGAGCTATAGCCAGTCTTAGTCTTGTAAGTTGTTTAATGTTGAACACTTATATCTGTATTTTTGGGCCCTAGGCCACAGTTTATGCATACGTATTGCTTGGGCCTAAGGCCATAGTTTTTGTGCACATTATATGGGCCGAAGGCCACAATTATATTTACAGTTTTACAGGTGATTCTTCACTCAGAACAGGGAGTGCTTTAGACTCTTGCTTTCCTGTTTAGTTTAGTTTCAGTTTCAGTACTTATATTCTTTATTTCAGTTGCTTTACATACCAGTACAATTCAAATGGGTAGATGTCCGTTTTATTGCTTGGGGGCCTGTATCTCGAGATGCAGGTAACGATATACAGGTTGACGATCCAGCTAGCTAGTACTTGCTCGTATCAGCTATAGGTGAGCCCCAGTTCCTTCGGGGCGTTATCCTGCTTTCATTCTTTCTAGTTTTAGATAGTATTCTTTCAGTATTCGTAGAGGCTTTACAGACATAGTTCAGTCAGTTAGATATTAGCAATCTTTTATGTATTAGCCTGGTAGGCTATTTATGTATTACCTATAGGGGTACAATTGTGAAGTACTTGCTGGTAACAAATGAGACTTGAGGTAATATTAAAAGTGGAATAAAGTTTACGTCGCCCGAGAAGGGGTGTAGTTTAATGAATTTGGGAGCTGAATAATAATGATGCAGTTGAGAAAGGAGAATGAGAGATGACATGAAGAGAATCGGCAAAGGAGCTAAGTCTACCGGAAACATAAATCATGAAGGATCTTAGAGGGATGGAGGCAGACAGTTTTCTACAAGAGGTCATTAGGACCCACTCCATCTGCAGCCAGTGCACTAGTCTGGAGGTCTAGATATGATTAGAAAGGTCAGTTTAGCCAGAAACAGAGTTTAAGAGCACCAGCCTCTCAGTGACAGACCAGTGTGAGCCATAGAAGTTTTCAGAATCTTATGTGCAACAAGTATGATAGGAGACACCAAGGGGTGTATCGTTCGGGCCTTGATGTGTGTTTCGGCAGCTCCTCTTAATTCTCAAGCCCAGTCAGGTTGTAATACAGCTAAGTCTGATAATACATGCCTCAGTTAGGACCGCTTGTATGCTTTAGCAGGTCGACAGGACCTAGAGGCATCCCCAGTTATCACCACATATGAAATTTTCATACGAACTATGCCCGTGAATAAAAGAGATGGTGTACGGAATAAGAACCATGAGCAGACGATATTAAATTTTCGGGAATGATTTTAATTTGTTTAAGTTTAGTCAGATCAGAGTTAGAGAGTATGACGGTAGTAAGTTACTATAAGAAGTTATTATGAGAAAAGAGATGTGACAGTTCTCTCTTAAGCTATGTGAGTAAGTGTTTATCCCAGATGTGTATAGTCTGATATGATTTTGAAGTGTATAGAAAGTTTAGGTTTAGTTGTTCCAATTTTTCATATAAGATAGATGAAAGTTTCTTAAGTGTGATACATAGTTCAGAAAAGAAAGTATACGGCCATAGAATAGCGTCGGATGATGAGGGAGTTAGAAATAACCTTATGCTTCACTTTAGTATTCAGAGCAGAATAAAAAAATATGAAACTAGCAGGTGGTTAACAGAAAAATAGTTAGGAAGTTTTGAGTAGATATAATGCATTAGCAATTTCAGCAGAACTAGTAGAGGTACAATTTGATTTCTTTTAGTCAGGTGAACACTAGTGAGTGAGTAACTATTTGAATACACCGAATGGCTGTTAGAACCCAAGGGTTTAAGTTAAATTAGAAGTATAGTGATTAGTGGTAGAAGAAATCAGCTAAGCCGTAGGAGAGAAAACTACAGATGAATAGCCTTTGAGAGTTGTCGAAAAGGGGTTTCCCTAAGATTCACAGTGTGAGCAGAGCTAAGTCGTTAAGACAGAGGATGCCAATTATGACTACAGTAGCAACCCGTTCATGTAAGTAATGTAGTTTTCCAAGTAAGGAAGATTTGCTAAGGAATGAGTCAAAAAAAAAAGAAAAAAAGAAAAAAAAGAAGGGATATATAGCTCATGATTGAGGCAAATAAGAGAAATATGACCAAGGAAGTTCACCGTTTGGCCAGTCTTGGGGTTCGGCTTTTGGACTCCGAGGAGGACAGTGTTGTTGTTTAGAATATATCTCATTACTCCTTAGTCATTGAAGTTAGAGAGAAGCAGTTTGGAGATCCCTACTTGTTGCAGCTGAAAGAGGAGATTCATAAACATAAAGTGTCGGCTTTTGAACAAGGGGGAGATGACGGTACCTTGAGATGTCGAGGCAGATTATGTGTTTCAGATGTGGATGGGCTCAGACAGTGAATTATTTCAGAAGCTCACCATTCCAAATATTCCATTCACCCAGGTTCCACAAAAATATATCCTGACCTCAAGGAGATTTATTGGTGGAACGATATGAAAAAGAATGTAGGAGAGTTTGTGGCTAAGTGTCCAAATTGTCAGCAAGTGAAAGCGGAGCACCAGAGGCTTAGTGTCTTGGCTCGGAATATAGATATTCCTGTTTGGAAATAGGAGATAATAAATATGGACTTTATAACAGGTCTACCGCGTTCAGCTAGGAGGCATGACCTGGTTTGGGTGATTATGGACAGACTTATGAAGTCAGCATACTTCTTTCCTATTAGGACAATAGATTCAACAGCGGACTATGCTAAGTTGTTATTCCAGAAATCGTTCGACTTCATAGGACCCTCGTGTCTATCATTTCAGAAAGGATTGGGTACCAAGGTTAATCTCAGCATAGCTTTTCATCCTCAGACAAATGGTCAGATAGATACGCTATTCAGATCTCATGTTATAATATTCATGTTAGTTCAATACTCAGATATTCATGTCAGCTTAGTACTCAGATATCAGTCTAGTACTCATGTATTCGTGCCAGTCCAGTATTCAGTTAAGTCAGTATTCAGTTAGTGCCAGTCCAATATTTAGTTAATCCAGTATTCAGTCAGCTAAGTATTCAGTCATCCCAGTCTTCACTCAGTTCAGTAGACATTCAGTTCAGTAAACATGTATCCTTAATTTCAAAGGTAATTAGGATGATCACCTGCCTCTTATTGAGTTTTCTTATAATAACAGTTATCATGCTAGCATTGGGATGACACCATTTGAAGCTCTTTATAGGTGAAGGTGTAAATCATCGATTTGTCAATTCAAAGTTGGTGAAGCAGAATTGTTAGGGACAGATTTGGTCTATTAGGCTATGGAGGAAGTCAAGTTACTTCAGGAGCATTTGAAAACGGCTCAGAGTCACCAGAAGTCTTACACAGATATGAGATAGAGAGATTTAGAGCTTAAAGTTAATGATTGGGTGTTCCTAAAGGTTTCACCTATGAAGGTTGTATGAGATTTGGGAAGAAAGGGAAGCTCAGTCCCAGATATATTGGACCACAAAAAATCTTGCGAAGAGTTGGTCAAGTGGATTATGAGCTTGAGTTGCCACAAGACTTGGTTGCTATGCATCCAGTGTTTAATGTGTCTATGTTGAGAAAGTGTATGGGAGACGCATCATTGGTTATCCTAGCTGATAGCATAACAACTAAAGATGGTTTGACTTATGAGGAAGTTCCAGTGGCAATTCTAAATCGACAGGTTCGCAAGTTTAGAACTAAGAAAGTAGCCTCAGTCAAGGTTTTATGGAGGGGTCAGAAAGTTGAGGAAGCTACATGGGAAGCAAAAGAGGACATGAAGTCCAGATACCCCCATCTCTTTGACGAGTCAGCAGAAACCGGTGAAGGTAATGTACCTTCCCGTCTCAGATTTTTTCTTATATAGTTTCCACATTTTCAGTATTTAGCCAGTTAAGCAGTCACTCAGTCCAGCGCTCATACAATTAGTTCAGTAGTTATTCAGTTCAACTGATAATTCAGTTCAGCCTCTTTTTAGTTCAGTTTTCATGTGCTCATGTCAGTTAGTGTGCACATGTCTCGGCAGTCACTCTTTACCAGAATTCATCATTCGAGGACGAATTATCCCAAAGGGGAGATATTGTAACACCTCATGCTTTCGGGCTAGGGTTCGACTCGTAAGGCGAGGGTATAATGGAACTAATAAGAGGATTAAATGAAGTGTTTTGAAAACTAATCAAGTCATAAGAATAGTCTTTGGACAAAGCAAAGTCAGAAGCCTCTCTGCGAAGGGTGTTTTCAAAAGAGTTTGCAGAAGGGCCTAATTCAAGCGAGTGTAACCCTTTTATTAATTGGGAATTTGGGAAAACTTCCTTGATGAAAGTTGTAGCCTTTTGAAATCCCTTTCCAACAGTATATTATAGAGGTCAAGCAGACATCTGTAAAATGAGTTATGGCCATTTTACAGAAGGGTCGGAGAACTGGAAATTCTGTCATGTCTAAATACGGACAAAAATTGCCGTCCGTGTTTTGAAATACGGTCCGTAATTTGTGGCCTTATTTAGTAAAAAATTCTTCCCAACATTCTGGTTTTTTCCCATACAAAATACGGTCCATAAATACGGACCGTATTTCAAATTACGGATCGTAATTATGATCCGTAATTCTCCCGACACAGTTAAGTATAACTACACCAGTTCAGTCTTTTTATTCTATTTTTCAACTTCCCAAACCCTAGAACGAAGGTTTCCTCCTCTCATCCTTCTAAAACATCAAGGTAAGCCGGTTCTAATCTTCTCAAGTGAATTCTAACATAAGTGTATGAATATTAAGCATGAATTCATGTCCTTAACCTAGGGTTTTCAAGAAAACCTATCTAGACTTAGACTTTTGGGATTCTTCTCAATTTTAGATCAATATTTACAAGACTTGGAGCATATACAAGTATGTGAGGCTAACTATCTATGTTAGGGAACATTTATGATTCTCCCTGCGCCTCATTCTACATGCTTATCTGTAATTTGACTCAGAATACAGTTTAGCCCTAGTTTCTTGAATAGTTGTGGAACTGCTATCTTTTAGGGTTATAGTTTCATAATTCGTTCATGGTGATCATTTTGAATATCATGAACTCAGTACGTAATCATTATATACTTGTGTATTGACATCGCATGAGTCTCAGTCAGTGTATAATCAGTTATTTGATTAAGTTCCATAATCAAAACAGTTATCATGTTATTAGCTATAGCCAGTCTCAGTCTTGTAAGTAGTTTAATGTTGAACACCTGTATCTGTATTTTTAGGCCCTAGGCCACAGTTTATGTATACGTATTGCTTGGACCTGCGGCCACAGTTTTTGTGTGAATTATTTGGGCCCTAGACCATAGTTATATTTACAATTTTACAGGTGATTCTTCTTTCAGAACAGGGAGCATTTCAATACTTATATTCTTTCTTTCAGTTGCTTTACATACCAGTACAATTCAAATGCGCTGATGTCCTTTTTATTGCTTGGGGGTCTGTATCTCGAGATGAAGGCAACGATATACAGGTTGAAGATCCAACTAGCTAGTATTTACTCGTATCAGCTATTGGTGAGCCCCAGTTCCTTCGGGGCGTGATCGTACTTTCATTTTTTCTAGTTTTAGACAGTATTCTTTCAGTAATCGTAGAGGCTGCATAGACATAGTTCAGTCAGTCAGATATTAGCAGTCTTTTATATATTAGCCTGGCAGGCAATTTATTCAGATGTTTCAGACTTGAACCAGTATTTTCGTATTTAATACATTTTCGGTCAGAATTTTAGTAGATCAGCATGTGTTAGTCTTATTTCCTTATTAATGCATGTTTTGATATCACATGTTGATTCAGCCAGCCTATGGGTTAGCTCGGTCACATGCAGTTAGGCACCGTGTTCCGTGTTACGCCTAGGCCATGGTTCGGGGCGTGACAAAGCTTGGTATCAGAGCACTAGGTTCAAGTGTCCTAGGGAGTCTATGAAGCCGTGTCCAGTGGGGTCACTTTTATATGTGTGTGGCGCCCATACATATAAATAGTTGACCACCAAGACATTCACGATTGTCTCGTTTCTTTCTACTCTAGATCGTGCCATGAAGCTTAGAGCAATAAGTAACCTTCTCTTCCTATCGAATTATGTACGTTTCGAACGTGAAAACGACAAGCATGGATATATATATATATATATATGTCGGGCCTCGCACGGGGCCCAATATGGTCTATTTATACATATGGGAGGCTGTTCCTCACAGGGCCCATCAGGGTCTATTTATGTATTACAAGGCTGTGCCTTGCACAGGGCCCATCAGGGTCTATTTACGTATTATAAGGTTGTACCTCGTACAGGGCCCAATAGGGTCTATTTATATGGTATATGAAGGTTGTGCCTTGCATGGGGCATATAGAGCATTTTCACATGTTATACGCCTTATGTGGCTCATTACTCCTTTGTTACACGTCTCATATGAATCACTTGCTCTAAAAGAGATAAAGAGAAGTCTAATGTACGATGATCCCAAGTGCTACAGTGAACGAATCCAGAACGTTGCTCCATATTGCAACTCCAAAGTATTATTAGAAAGGTTCAAAAGAATGTTCACAATGTCTTAATTATAACAACATTTGACATGTGATTCTATAGGTCGTTCTTAGCTTCCTGATGTACTCATTTGATTATGTTTTATTTGTATCTTGTATAAGCTTCAGTAATTGCATATGTTATCCTGTCTGCCTTACATACGAGTACAATTCTTTCTATCCTCACGTCCCTTTTGCCGGGAACGCAGTATTCATATTTCAGGTTCAGATGTACAGGTTGGCAGACTTTCTCGTTAGGCACTTGCGGGTATTCCGCTGTTGAGTGGTGAGCTCCATTTTTATCTGGAGCTAAGTTTAGGCTAGTATTCTTATTAGGGTTAAAGATTCTTGCAGGTTGGGCCCCTATCTAGACAGTACGACAGTTGTACAGTTCGAGTCATTGTAGAGGCTTCATAGAATTGTATTGTTAGACACTTGTACATCAGTCACATGTATTTAGGCCGATGGACCATTCACACATAGCTATGTTAGTAACATTTTTCATTTGTTTACACAACATGTTATATCATTGTTCCAAGTTTATAAATATTTGTATATGGTTGCTTTGCTCGGTCAGGTTAAGGCACCGGATGTCTGTCCACCTGACCTAGATTTGGGGTGTGAAATATTTTGCGTGATTTTTCATTTCTCCTTTTCTTTTTCTCCCTTATAGCAAGTAGTTACTTTTGTTCTTCTCTTTTTGTCTCAAGTTTTTTGCATGATTGTAATAGGTAAGAAAATAAAGCAAACATTATTAAAAAGAGTTTACAGTGGAAAGCTGGTGCAAGGAATGTGGAAAAATAACACAAGATTTTCTTTCCAATGCTTTACCTAATTTATATTTTCTTATGATAATATGATTTATTTTCTTTCTTTGAATACATGAAAAACAAAAAGCAGTGGCAATAAGAAATCAAGAGAAAGGCCTTCGTCCATCCCCAATCGCGCTGTGAATGCTATCGTTCCCCTTGCTTCCCCAATTCCCACTCCACCTGCAAGTGGAAGTGTGGTAGGAGTGATCACAAGTGGAACTGGCATCGGTGTAAATGTTAGCACCCATATAGGTAATTTTACTCAAAATGTTGGGGTACAAGGGGCGTCTCAGTACCCTTTCGTGCTTTTACAATGGCTCATATCCTTGTAATTGAGCGGAAGCGATCAAATGATGTGTTTAGTGAAGGATCGTCATAAACTAAAGTAGAAATTATAATTACCAGCTAATTACAAATGTTAATCCATATGTGCCCCATGTGAACCCTTATAACTTTCCTTGGAAGTGTAAAGAGTATGTGGCGTTTGCTAAAGACATGATGTGCTCCCATCCAACAAGTAGTAGTAAGAAAGGTGCATGTCCAAAGGCGGATTTAGAATTTTAAATTTTAAATTTTGAAATTATTACTCTTTATTTTATTGAGTTCGGAATATATTAATTTTACTTACTAATTGAGTTTCTTATATAAATACAAAATTTGAGTCCAAGCTATTGAGTCGTGAACCCCTAAATTCTATTATGGTTCTAATCTGGCCATGTCCTACTCTGGTTTAACAGGGATGGATCCGCCCATATTCAACAAGAAAAGTGTCTGCCAAAGGAAGTTGTTGACAACAGTGCAATAGAATAGGGAACACCAGAGGAAGATTTGAATGTGATAGACCCTGCAGGGAAGTATCATGTGCCAGATCTGAGTTTTAATCAACCAGAGAAAGATTAATCAAAACTTGAAGCATTAATTGGTATTTTTTCACCATATGTGTTGATGATATTGAATTATCGAAACTTAGTATTATCTACAAAATTCAATTCTTGTTGCCATGATTAGAGCAAAGGGACAAAAATGGTGATTGTAATAAGTCCACTTGGTTTCTTTAATCAGGAAATTGCCATAGTTTCTTTCAACGGCTAGGAAGGCAGTTGTAGAAACGAAGCCTATCGCCACGCCGACCATCAAATACGAGATTGGGCCCCTTCTCAAAGATTTGATGGAATGACCCACCCCACCCAAGAGCGCTTATGTCATAGGGGAACTCATGGCTGGGGGGTTCCTTGATATTAAGGTGTCAAGGCGGTCGAAGAAGGCCACAGGTGGAAGCAACCGATGCTTCAAGGAGACCCATGTGAATTTCTTTTGTTCTGTGCTCGCTATGCCTTCTCCCGGGTTGAGGAGGAAGGGGCATCCGAGACAGTTTTCACCTAATTGAATTGAACCGCTAGAGACTTCCTTGGGCGAGTAGTACTCGCGAATAAGAAGGCTTGAGTAGTGCCGATTTTCACTATTCTAAGAAATTTCTACAGTGTTGTGCTTTGGAGCTTCCCTTTCCTTTGACCAACGGGCCCTCAAACCTTTATGATTTAAGTTTTTATATGTTTTTTGTTTAATGCATATTTTGCGTGTTTTTTCATTTCTCCTTTTATTTTTCTCCTTTATATCTAGTAGTTACTTTTATTGTTCTCTTTTTGTTTCAATTTAGTTTATGTGATTATAATAGTTACAAAGAAAATAAAGCTGACATTTATTAAAAAAAGTTTACTGTGCAAAGCTTGTGGAAGGCATGTGGATAAATAACATAAGATTTTCTTCCTAATGCTTTACCCTATCTATATTTTCTTATGATAATATGATTTTTTTCTACCTTTGAATATATGAAGAACAAAAAGCAGTGGCAATAAAAAACAAGAGACTAAGCCTTCAGTCATCCCCAATCGCGGTGTGAATGCTATCGCTCCTCTTGCTTCCCTAATTCCTACTACTCCTGCAAGTGGAACTGTGGTAGGAGTGATCACCAGTTGCACCGACTTTTGTGTAAATAGCAGTAACCTTATAGGTAATTTTTCTCAAAATGTTAGGGGTACAAGGGGAATCTTAGTACCCTTTTAGTAGCAATGGTCCTGTTACAATCGCTCATGGCCTCGTAATTGGGCGGAAGCAATCACATGATGTATGTATAGTCAAGGATCATCATTATAAAACTAGAGGAAGCAATTGTAATTACCAACTAAGTAGAAATGTTAATCCAAATGTGCCCATGTGAACCCTTATATCTTGCCTCGAAAGTGCAAAAAGTGCGTGGCGCTTGGAATAGACATGATACTGTAACGATCCTTTGGTTGTTTTAGACATTTTACTCCTCTCCCCTAAATTACCCTTCTCGTAATCTTATTTAGGTATTTATGACTTGAGGGGGAGGGTGGCGCGGTTCCCGAGACAGTCGGATGGGTGTTGGTTGATTTTGAGAATTTTAGTTCTAAGTTGAATAAGTGAAAAAAAGTTGACCAATTGTTGACTTTTGTGTAATTGTGTCCGGAGTCCAATTCTGATAGTTCTGTTAGGACCGGAAGGTGATTTTTGACTTAGTTGAGCCTTAGGTTTGTGTCACACCCCAATCCCGATAGGGCGTGACGGGCACCCGACCCTTACCTAGAGCCGAGTGAACCCGCTGGATCTCATTGTACTCATAATCCTTAAGTCATGAACTAAAATGCATAGGGAAAACTTTTAACAAAAACATTCTTTTATCTTTCTCGAATCAAATAAAATTTATAATCATATAAATCTGTAAAGTGATGCATAATGAATACATCAGCTTATATAGCCGCATACAAAATTGGCAGGCTAAATACGTGACTCTGTCTGCAAAGTCTCTAACATAAATCATTATACCATGACATGGATACTCTGACTCGGCAACACTCCGGAAAGAAATGGAGCTCGCCAATCCCGCCGGAACATCTTCTAGCAATGTCTTCGACTCATCTGTATGCACCTGCGCGGCATGAAACGCAGCGCCCACAAGAAGGGGCGTCAGTACGAATAATGTACTGAGTATGTAAGGCATGAGTAACAACATAATATAGATATGAAAAATAACAAGGAATAAGAGAGATAACCTATACATCTGGATGCTTCGTAGGGCGGATGTCATGCATGCTTAGCCTTAAAAAAAACATTTTTATACATATACATAGTAACATGCCCGGCCATTAAGGTGCGGTGTGATATATAAATAGTAACATGCCCGACCATTAAGGCTCGGTGTTATCATCATTAGCCTGCGTCCAGGCCTCCCGCGTCCGGGGCAATATCATAACATGCCCACTGCAGTGGTGTGCACATCTACGTGCCTGCCCGACCGACTATAGCGCGGCGCGGTGTGAGAAAATACATACATATATATATATATATATATATATATATATATATATATATATATATATATATATATATATATATATATATATATATATATATAAAGCATGCATAAGAGCCCAATCAAAAGCCACAACTATATCGGAGTGACGTAAGGTCGGTAGCCTCCGATTATATTATGGAATACTCATCGTCGCTTTGTCTCACCTTGAAGGAACAATTATTTTAAGGTGAGACTATCGATGAAGAATAGAATTAAGAGAAAACAGAGAATAGGATCGTAAATCTCATAAGGCATCAAGTCATGTATTTTTGGGATCTTAAAAGAAATTAGTCATCACCCATGAATGAATTGAGAAATCAGTAAATAACTCAACATTCTTATGTCGTCGTTGGAATCATAAACTTAGAACCTTTAAGCATGGAGTCATTCTCATCATAGTCATCATAATGATATTCTCAATTTTGACATCATCGTTGTCATTGAAAAACATATCTTTCGTCGTTATCATAAGAACTCACATAATCACAACCTTGGTTTTGGAAAATAGGGAACCTTGGAAAACAATTATGGAATATCAAAAAGGAAATTATGCTTTGGAATCCGGGACATTTAATGTTGGATGACAAGGAAAAATACGGAAACATTTATAAAATCATAACCTAAAGATCATGCCTCTGAAAGAAAGGGACGAGCCTTAACATACCTGGAAGAAATTCTCGACTTCTAACTTACTTCTCGTCTTGCACCTCTCTTAAGAGTTATTCGTAGCCTCATAATCTACATATATAACCATTCATAATATCATTAGAATCATCATCATACGCTCGTCTCGAAACTTTAATTAAAATCCTTTTTGATTCTGTCGAAATTCGGGCAGCATCTCCCCTGTTTATATGCCCAACCCGAATTCTCAATTCAACAACCAACGCAACAATAACAATACCCGCATCCATACAATCATTTCCATACCAATATACTTCCCAAAACATCCCACACGATGTTTCCTAAATTTCTTAACTAACCCACTTATAATACGACTATTTAATAACTTTATTTCCGTAAAGAAGCCGAAATTAATACTAAGAACATCAATAACAACATCCCCAACATCCTACAAGATAAATATAGGTATTTCCATCCAAATTTCTCTTCAACCCTCAATCCATAAATCAAAAACATCAACACCACAACTAAAACTTTTATTTCTTGCAAATATTCCTTAATCAAACTTGATAAAGAAAGAGATTTAATGATTCATACCTTATTTTTATGAAGGTAGCCAAATCTTCAACATTTCACTTGCTCCCAAGCTCCTCCAACTCCAAAATGAAATCATAATCGCGTCTACGCATTGCCCGGACCTCGATTGATATTCCGTAGCTTGAAATTTCATTCAAAATCCTCACTTTTATGTGGGATTTAAGCTCCTTTTGATGGCTGATTTTTCTGGAAAGTTTTGAAACTTTTTGATGATGAAAAATGGGGTTTTGACCCCTTTTATAATAAGTTGGGTCGGTACTGTAGCTACAGTACTGTAGCATCCTGTTTCTGTGTCAACAACTCAGTTTGTAACGTCTATAATTCTCTACTCCGAGGTCCTATCAACGAGTGGTTTGTTTCATTACAAACTAGACTCGACGAAATTCATTTTAGGATTTTGAAACGCCTTAAAACACCAAATATACATGGAGATATACCCCTCCAAAGTTGACTAAAAATCTGTCCAACATTTCTCAAATTTTCGTCGAACTTATTTTCTTCAATTTGCTTGACCTTGAAACCTTCCGAAACTCTCCATACATGATATTTATCATTTATTATACTAATAATGGCCATGTTCTCGTGTTTCAAAATACTCTTTCCCGATTACGGCTTACGGGATAGTAATCATCCTTTATTTAAACAATATACTTAATAATGTCTCGTTCCTCATACTCCAAAGTTATTTTGCCTAGTCGTAACTCGACATACTTACATTCAAATTTAACTAGTGCTTCTCCGAGGTACGGGGTGTAACAGTTTGGGTCTCGAGGCGCCCGTTTGTCTTTTGGGTCATTGGTTGGAAATGTTGGTTTTGGTTTGGTTGGAGTTAACTCGGATCAACACCGGGTCAAGGCGACCTCTTTTGGAAATCCTAGTGCGCGGGCTAGTTCGTAGCGTGCTTTATGAAAGATATGCATGTTTGATTTGTGTTCATGGGTTTCCAAATGAGTTTCGAGTGTAGAATTGGATTTGGTGAAAACCAAAATTTTCGAGTTCGGGTGCAACCACACTTGTGGGTCTTCGGGAGTTAAATGAGGCCCACATTTGTGTGGATTTTCTGCAGGTGTGACATGGATTTCCCGCACCTACAAAATTGCTTGAATCAGAAACTTTAAAATTCCTAAAACGAACCTAGGCCTCACAGGTTCATATCTTTGGTTGACAACTAATTTGGAGGAGAATTCAAGTGCTTAGGCTTCAACTCTGCTTGGGGGTAAGATTCTAAGCTCAACCTTTGTAACTAGTAGTGGTTCCTCTCATTATTTATCTTTCCTTCCATGATTTGTGAGTAGAAAACTTAGGTTTGAATCCAACTTCTTAAGAATGTGTATTTCATGAAATTAATGCTTATATTTAGGCTTTTAGAATCTATTTTGTGGTTTTAGACTTATTAATCAATGGATAAACTATTCCTAAGCTCGAATTTCTAATTCATTCTAAGATTCTTGATTTGAAATTAAGGGTTTTTGATAATTAATGAAATTGGAGGCTCAATTGGGGTTAGATTTCCATGAAACTTAGGATTATGACTCTTAGATGATGGGAAGCATGTTTCTAGTTTAAAGTTCCAGTTTTTTCCTTGTGGGCTCGGGGTCACTTTTTGGATGTATTTGGGGTTCCGTGTAGAATTCTAACATAGAATGTGTATAAGATAGACTTTGATCGTTTTGAGGCTCTCCTAAAGGGCAAAAAGTTGTCTTTAGGTTCATAGCACCTGTTCGGCTATGAGGTAGTTTATGCCTTACCTTTCTAGACTCTGATTAGAGAATTGCATGTTGTTGTAGATTATTGACGGGGAAAGCATGACAGGCCTTCAGTCATGGTTGTGGTGATGAATCCCCGGTTTGGTATGAATGTGTTTATGTGGGATTGTCGCCATATTTGCTATGATTGTGATTGTTGGCTGAATCTATCCGTGTCACTTGATATCTCACTTGTCTCATGGAAAGGGGAAAGACAATATTATCGACTTGAGCTGTGATTTATATCCATGAGATACATCCATTGATTCTATGATTTGCGTTGTTGTTGAAATTGATTCTATGCATGACATGTATTACATATTCATAAATGACTATTATGATGGTGCAAGTGAGATTGATAGCCTCCGAGGTCTTTGCAGGAGAGCGAGTATGATTGATAGTTTCTGAGGTCTTTGCCAGAGAACGAGGTTGTTAGCTTTCGAGGTCTTTGGAATAGAGCGATGTGGTATATGGACTTCATGGGTCCCCCCCAGGTTATGGCTTTAAGGCATAGCCCTTAGCATGTGTGTACGAGAGTGGAGAGTTGGTCTGTCTGGCATTGCATAGCATTGCATTCATTCATTTACTCATGAATACTTACTTGGTGATTTATATACTCATTCTGAACTTATACTTGAAGTATGCTTCGTGATAGTGATTGATTGCCTTATCTGCTTTACTTGTTGATTTCTTTAACTTATATTCGTCATATAATTGTTGTCAGCCTATGATGACTACGAGTACAAGTGTTGTACTCATACTACTCTTGCTGCACTTTTTGTTGAGTGCAGAGTTTGATCCAAGTTCTAGCTTGCGACCGATCCCGAGGCCCTCCAGTCGAGACTTTAAGGCAAACTACTGACCTGACCTGCAACCCTGGGTTCTCTCCTTATGATATCTGCCTACCACTTATTCTTCAGTTAGTATTCCGTTTCAGTACTTGGGTTGTATTTCAGTATTTCAGCTTATGTATTATCTTTTTAAGGTTCTTGTACAAGTCTAGACCAGGTTTTGGGGTTGTAACACATTTATGTACTTTCGTACTTATTTTATATATTTGTCAAGACTATTTAGTATAATTTGGTATTTATTTCCGCATTTCTTATAAACGAATGTGATTATGGGGATGGTGTGCCCACCTGGGGGGGGGGGGGGGGTAGTGTGGGGTGCCATCATATCTCACGAAATAGGTCGTGACATGTTGGTATCAGAGACCTAGGTTCACCGGTATCACATGTACAAGAGCAAGTTCTAGTTGAGTCTTGCGGATCGGTACAATGAGCTATGTACCTATTTTCGAGCGGCTATAGGACATTTAGAAAACTTCTATTCTTTCACTCCTTTCTATTATTTGACAGATGGTAAGGACACGTGCGAGAGTCGCTAAGGATGAGGTGCCAGCACCTGCTACCAGGGCCGTGGCACAAGGCCGAGGTTTAGGTAGAGGTAGGGGCCGTGGGAAGCACCAACCAGGAGTATAACACCCATGGCTAGCCAGGCCCGAGCCAGATCTTTATCGCTTGAGCTAGAGATAGAGCATGGGGACGAGCTTATGAAGGAGGAGGAGCTGGGACTAGCCCAGGCTCAGCCAAAAGTTATAGCTAGTCCAATACTTAAGGATGCGATGGTATGCATCTCGAGTCTTCTCAATGAGGATGCGTATGAGTTCATCATTGATTGTCATGAGAGCCTTCACAAGTTAGGTATGATGGAGTCGCATGGAGTTAACTATGTTGCTTTTCAGTTGCGTGGGATGGAAAGTTGTGGTGGAGATCTTATATTGATTGAACACCATCTGGGTCGCTTCCTTTGTCTTGGACACGATTCTATTAGATTTTCCTGGAGAAGTATGTTCCCTGGAAATTGAGAGACAGGAGAAGGGATGAGTTCACCATTTTAGAGAAGAGAGGGCTATCGATCGTGGCGCACGAGTCTAGTGTAACACCCCGCACCTTTAACTAAAACCTTAACTATGATTCTGGACTTAGAAAACCAGATAGAGAATATGGGAGTTGGAAACTTCTCTTCAGTTGTGAGGTGGGGATTTACGCCCCAGAATACGGTCCGTATTTCAGTAGACGACCCATATTTTAGAAAGTAATTGGGCATCTAAAATCACTGTGTATTCTGGAATTTGGCTAGGGAAATTATATTGTTAAATACAGACCGTATTTTGAAACAGGGCCCGTATTTGGGGAGGAGGTGTTACAGTGTTTCTATTTTGAAATATGCTTAATTACGGTCCAGGAATACGGACCGTAATTCAGAATACAGACCGTAGTTTGGTACGTATTTCACCCGTCGCACCAGAAACTATAAATACCTGGTTTCAGTTCTAATTCTTATTTTTACAAGTCCTTAAACCCTAGAACTGTTACACCCCGGAAATTTTTTCCGTTAACATACAGTGAATAGACTAACGAAGGGCACGACGTATACTATGTTTTGGTAAGTAAGAAATAACATTTGATGATTCTAAATGATATTTCAAAGACGTTTGAGGTAGGAAACGAAAATTGTTAAGGAAAGCAAGGTATATGTTGTGTGTCGGGCAAGATTTATGAGTATCGAATTAATGATGGCTTAATGATGTTTCGGAGAATAGTTATAATGCCCCTTAGATTGTTAATGAAGTGTTAAACAAGTGCTAAGAAGGTTCCATAAGGATTTGAGATCAAACGAAGTGACGAGAACAAAATCGGAGAAAAGATAGATTATACGACCAATTATACGGTCCGTATAATGTTATACGGTCCGTATAATGGTTCGCAGAATCGTCACAGGGAAGGTCCCTCATTGAGGGGATTATACGGTCACTTATACAGACCGTATAAAATTATACGGACCGTGTAATGTGCCGTATAATGGTCACAAAAGCGAGAAGTTGATGGGGTGATTTCACGGTCGCTTATACGGACCGTATAAGTTTATACGGACCGTATAAGTTTATACGGACCGTATAAGTGTCCGTATAATTTCCCGTCGGGTTAGATTTTCCAAATATAAATATAAGACCCCATGTTATTATTTTCATTATCCTCACTTCTCTAATTCTCTCTAACCCTCTAGAATATTCCACACACTTCTTTTACAAGAATCTAAAACTAAAAAAGAATCAACTTCTTCAAACCAATAAAATCAAGTGTATGAGAGACATTAAAGTTCATTCAAGCCAAGGAATTCCAATGGAAGTGAACTCGGGTTTTGGTGCAAGAGAAGTATTTTCACTCAAGGCTTATTACTACACTATCTAAGCTACGTTTTATGATCTTTTCATGTTGTTTAAGATATTGAGAAGTTGAAACACTTGGATTGTAGAAGGATATAGAAAATGGGTCACAAAGATAGGAATAATGAGATTTTGAGTAGTAGTTTGGAGTGAATCATGAATATTGATATGTTGTAATTGTAAGTATGTTATGAATGACATTTAGAACATGATATAAGCATTATATGTGAGAAAACGCAATAGTGAACTATGACCACGATTATGGAGGAATTGAAGTGAAATTGTGAAATGTGGATAATGTAGATGAATGGTGATTGTTGCTTATAACATTGTGAATGTTGTTATGGACGTTTGGGAGTTGATATGTAAAATGAGAAAAGTTGTACAAATAAAGAAAATGCTGCCCAATCTTCTCTAGCTTTAGTAAGCACGTTCATATAATCGATTGGCTAATGTTGATGCGAATTCTCCTGAAGGTAGAAACATGAGCGTTGAAGAAATTGTGAAATGTGGATAATGTAGATAATGTAGATGAATGGTGATTGTTGCTTATAATATTGTGAATGTTGTTATGGACGTTTGGGAGTTGATATGTAAAATGAGGAAAGTTGTACAAATAAAGAAAATGATGCCCAATCTTCTCTAGCTTTAGTAAGCACGTTCATATAATCGATTGGCTAATGTTGATGCGAATTCTCCTGAAGGTAGAAACGTGAGCGATGAGGAAAATGAAAATAATAGCGATAGAATTGTTAAACAAAAGAGGTATGTAAGGATAATCCTTTCCTTCTAAGGCATGACTCCTATGACATGAATCTTCCTATTTTTCCCTTAATCTTCCTAAATAACGGAAATTATGAGTCCATGACTATAAAGAGCTACACACGCATATGATGAAGAAAAGAGATACGATACGAGCATGATCATGACAAGGATGAGTTTAAGTATAAAGAATCCTAGAGTAAAATAAGATGTCCATGAAGCTAATGATCCTAAGTATGGTTCCATTGATGCTTTTCTTTGTGTGCACTCACCTTAAAATGTTAGTCCCTTCAAGGTGAGATATGATGATTATGATTACTCCATAACATAATCAGGGGTTCACGACCTTATGTCAGCCCGACATAGCCACAAATGCCTTCTAGTTCTAATGTACATGTTTGATGATAAATGTATAATGACGCTAATCTTATGATATGCTTATGAGATGTCTAATAATGATAAGTTTATGTTGACTATATGACGATATGATTCCACCATGCCTAGCTGGCCGGGCATGTCACTGCAAAGGCGGGCTGCATACGATTCCACCGTGCCAAAATGGCCGGACATGTCACCGCTAAGGCGGGCTGCTATGTTTACACCAAGCCTAGAGGGCCGGGCATGACACCACTAGTGGGCGGCATACGATGGTTACCCGGACGCGGGTTATGATGATATATTTATATATATATATATATATATATATATATATATATATATATATATATATATGATACGATGATGTATGCGCTATGATGATACATGTCCTATGATTATGTATGATATAGGTATGAAATGTATCCGTCCTTAAAAGTTACGTAGGGTATATCTTCATCTCATGTTCTCTGTTATATTCATTTCATTCATGCCTTACATACTCAGTACAATGTTTGTACTGACGTCCGTTTTCTTTGGACGCTGTGTTTATGCCCACAAGTAGACAGGGGGGGTGGTCCAGACTCGTAGGAGCTAGCAAACTTGAGGGCACTCCATTGTTCCGGAGGTGCCATTGATTTACTATTTTGTGTATATATATGTTTTGGGCATGACGTGGTCCTGTTCCATCCATATGTCTAGTACTCTAGTAGAGGCTCGTAGATACGCATGTGTGGGTAGTATGGTCTCACGATTGTTTCCACGTGTATATATATATATATATATATATATATATATATATATATATATATATATATATATATATATATATATTTTGATAGCCGAAGGGCTTATGTATATAAAAGTAATTATGTGTCAAAGTGAAAAACGTGGTTTTCCTATGATTTGAGTATAAAATTATTGAATGGACGCTTGATGTGTACGATGGGTAATGGTATGAGCAGTGCTCGGTGGTTAGCCCCGGGTATCTGTCATGGCGCCTAGTCGGGTCGTGACAAAAGTGTTATGAGAGCAGTTCAGTCCTAGGAAGTGTCTCCGAGCCGTGTCTAGTAGAGTCTTGTTTATGGTGTGTTGCGCGCCACACTAATAAACATGAGGCTACAGGGCATTTAGGAAAAATGACCATCTTTTATCTTAAGAGATCGTGCGATAGAGCTGTGTTATAAGATTTTCTCCTCCTTAATAGTGTGCTATGATTTCAGAAATGCCGCCAAAGGGAAAAGCTACAGCTGCCCAGAAGGGCAAGACTACGATGAAAAGGCGGGTAGAAAGAGAGCCGCCAATGAATGTTGAAGAGGGCGAATCACATAATGAGGCTCCATCTAATACTTCATCCACTCCGCCCAATTTAGAAGAACAAGAGGGAGCTTCGGCTCCAGCTCCTCTGCCTCCAGTTCCTCCACCGGCTACTTCGGGTCAACAAGTGACTGATGCTATTCATCTATTGACGCAGTTAGTTGCCGCCCAGGCACAGCGGCAGAATGCAGGCCCAAGTGATCGGGCAGCTAGTACTAGAGCCCGTGATTTCATGAGTTTGAATCCTCCAGAGTTTTTCGAGTCAAAGCCGAATGAAGACCCACAAAGTTTTATTGATGAAATGCTGAGAACATTAAAGATTATTCATGCCTCCGAAACTGAATCTGTGGAGTTGACATCTTATAGACTCCGAGATGTGGCGGTATTATGGTACAATAATTGGATATCATCAAGAAAAGAGAATGCGCCTCCTCCCGTTTGGCAAGAATTTGTAGATGCCTTCATCCGTCACTATTTGCCACCCGAGGTCCGCCGAGCTAGAGCGGATAGGTTCTTAAATCTAAAACAAGGAAATATGAGTGCCCGGGAGTATAGCCTTCAGTTTAATTTATTGGCTAGATATGCCACGACTATGGTGGCAGACATGGGGGATAGAGTGCACAGATTCGTGAGTGGATTAGGGCCACATTTGTTCAAGGACTGCTTGACGGCTTCGTTGCAAGATGGGATGGATATTTCCCGCATTCAAGCCCATGCCCAGAATTTAGAAGGACAACAATATCCGCAAAGGGGTGATCGTGGTATTGATAGAGGGCAAAGTAAGAGGGCCAGATCTATAGGGGCAGGTAGTGATTATAGAGGGGGATCAAGGCAGGTATATTCTAGACACTCAGGCAAGTCGGCGACTAGTGCACCTCCAAGATTTGTAGGTGGGAGATTTGACAGTTCCATTCCTTCAGGATAGGGTCAGAGTTCGAGACCCTCAGGTTCTCAGTTTGGGGGTGATCATAATCAGAGGAGACCACCAGTGCCGCGATGTAGTCAGTGTGGTAAATTACATTCGGGGCCATGTCACCAGGGCACAGATGCTTGCTATGTTTATGGACAGACTGGGCACTTGATGCGTGATTATCCCTCGAGGTATGGTAGAGTTGGGGTTCGGCCCGCAGGATCAGCAGCTGGTTCCTCTTCGGTGCGCCCGGTAGGGCAGACTCCCCAGATCCCAGCAGGTCGAGGTAGAGGTAGAGGGGGAGCATCTACTTCAGGTGCCACTCAGCCCCGTATGTATGCTTTAGCCGGATGATAGGATCTTGAGTCCTCCCCAGATTTGGTTACAGGTATATTATCCGTATTTTCCCATGATGTATATGTATTGATAGATCCGGGTTCTACCCTATCTTATATTACTCCGTATGTTGCTGGTCGTATAGCCAATTAAACCTTTTGAGGTATCTATTCCGGTTGGTGATCCCGTGATAGCTAGTCAAGTGTATAAAAATTGTGTAATTGTGAAATGCGACCGCCAGACTAAAGCTGATTTAGTTGAGCTGGAAATGTTAGATTTCGATGTGATTATGGGTATGGATTGGTTGGCCTCATGTTATGCTAATGTTGATTGCCGAATGAAAGTAGTTCGATTTCAATTTCCGGGAGAGCCCGTGTTTGAATGGAAGGGTAATACTGCATCTCCAAGAGGTAGGTTTATTTCCTACCTTAAGGCAAGAAAGATGATATCTAAGGGCTATATTTATCACTTAGTCCGAGTTCATGATACCGAAGAAAAGTCGCCAACTTTCCAATCCATTCCGGTAGTGAATGAATTTCTGGATGTATTTCCAGATGAATTCCAGGTCTTCCCCCGGAAAGAGAGATTGATTTCGCTATTGATGTGTTGCCGGACACCAAGCCTATTTCTATTCCTCCTTAATGGCTCCGGCAGAATTGAAAGAATTAAAGGCACAGTTGAAAGGTTTGCTTGAGAAGGGATTTATTATACCCAATTCATCACCGTGGGGAGCACCAGTCCTATTCGTGAGAAAGAAAGATGGTTCCCTATGAATGTGCATCGATTATAGGCAGTTGAATAAGGTGATGATAAAGAACAAATATCCTCTCCCAAGGATTGATGATTTGTTTGATCAATTACAAGGTGCCAAGTGGTTTTCCAAACTAGACTTGAGGTCAGGTTATCACCAAGTGAGAGTTAAAGAAGAAAATATTCCCAAAACAACTTTCAGAATGAGATATGGCCATTATGAATTCCGGGTGATGTCATTTGGATTAACCAACGCTGCGGCAGTGTTCATGAATTTGATGAATAATGTATTCAGGCCTCTCTTGGATTTATTCGTAATAGTATTCATTGACGATATTCTGGTATACTCTCGCACAGAATCAGAACATGCAGATCATTTACGTATTGTTCTTGGAATTCTTCGAACTCGAGAATTGTATGCTAAATTTTTAAAGTGCGAGTTTTGGCTGAATTCTGTGACATTCTAAGGTCATGTTATTTCAGATGATGGCAGTCGAGTTGATACTCAAAAAATTGAAGCTGTGAAGACTTAGCCAAGGCCTACGACGCCCACAGAAGTCCGTAGTTTTCTGGGATTGGCAGGTTACTATAGAAGGTTCGTAGAAGGATTTTCCTCTATTTCAACCCCATTGACGAAGCTAACCCAAAAGTTAGCTAAGTTTCAGTGGAATGATGCTTGTGAATGCAGCTTCCAAGAGTTGAAGGACAGATTAACCTCAGCCCCAGTCTTGACACTCCTAGAAGGGCCAGATGACTATGTTGTATATTGTGATGCTTCCGGTGTTGGGTTAGGATGTGTGTTAATGCAGCACGGTAATGTCATTGCTTATGCCTCAAGACAATTATGGAACCATGAAAAGAACTACCCAACTCATGATCTCGAATTGGCTGCAGTTATTCATGCAATAAAGATGTGGAGACATTACTTGTATGGCGTGCATGTTGATATATATACAGATCACAAGAGTCTTCAATACATTTTCAAACAAAAGGAGTTGAATCTGCGGCAGAGGCGGTGGTTAGAATTATTGAAAGATTATGATGTGAGTATTTTATACCACCCCGGAATGGCAAATGTAGTGGCTGATGCGCTTAGCCGCCGAACGATAGGCAGCCTATGTGAAGCTCCTCTGGAAAAGAAAGAATTAATTCATGAGCTCCACCAACTAGCTAATCTTAGAGTACGTTTAATTGATTCAGGTAGTGTAGGGATTGGTATTAATAATCCCACAGTTTCGTCCCTGGATATGGAAGTAAAAGAGCATTAATATGAAGATCCTCAGTTGAGCCATTATAGAGACACATTTCATGAAAAAGAGGAGTCTCCCTTTGAAACATCTATGGATGGAATTCTTAGATACCGAGGCAGGCTATGTGTTCCGAATGTTGCAGAATTACGTCCTCGAATCCTCAAAGAAGCTCATTATTCTCGGTATTCTATTCACCCAGGTGCAACAAAGATGTATCATGATCTCAAGTTAATATATTGGTGGGATGGCATGAAGAAAGACATAGCAAAATTTGTAGCTCAATGTTAAAATTGTCAGCAAGTGAAAATCGAACATCAAAAGCCAGAAGGATTATTGCAAGTAATGGAAACCCCTACTTGGAAATGAGAAGTGATCAACATGGATTTTATTGTGGGGTTACCTCGTTCCCGAGGCAGGTATGATTCCATATGGGTGATCGTGGATAGACTCACGAAAGCAACTCATTTTCTTCCTGTTAGAACCACATACTCAGCAGAAGATTATGCAAGGTTGTATCTCAAGGAGATTGTGCGACTCCATGGTATTCCGATATCCATTATCACAGATAGAGGAGCGCAATTTACAGCTAAGTTCTGGAAATATTTCCAAGAAGGTCTAGGTACTCAAGTAAAGCTTAGCACGACATTTCATCCGCAGACTGATGGGCAGGCCGAACGTACTATTTAGACCTTGGAGGATATGCTGAGAGCATGTGTTTTAAATTTTGGTTGTAGTTGGGATGACCACTTACCTCTAATCGAGTTTGCATATAACAATAACTACCATTCAAGTATCCAAATGGCTCCGTATGAAGCTTTATATGGAAGGAAGTGTAGATCCCCAATTGGATGGTTTGAAATAGGAGAAGTACAGCTAATAGGCCCTGAGTTAATTCAACAAGTAGTAGAAAAAGTTAAGGTGATCCGAGATCGATTGTTGACAGCCCAAAGTCGCCAAAAATCTTATGCGGACAACCGCTGACGAGACTTAGAATTTCAGGTTGATGATTGGGTATTCATAAAGGTGTCACCAATGAAAGGAGTGATGAGATTTGGTAAGAAAGTAAAGTTAAGTCCTCGATACATTGGACCCTATAATATTATTTGTAAGGTGGGTCAAGTAGCTTATGAATTAGACTTGCCTCCAGAACTTGAATCAGTCCATCTAGTTTTCTATGTCTCAATGCTCCGCAAGTGTGTTGGAGATCCTACGAGGATTATTCCAATAAATGATGTTCATGTGACAAAAAAGCTAGTCTATGAAGAAGTGCCTATTGCCATATTAGACAGGCAAGTACGGAGACTTCGAAATAAGGAAGTGGCTTCAGTTAAAGTCTTATGGTGAAATAACAACTGAGAAGAAATGACTTGGGAAGCAGAAGAGAGTATGAGATCCAAATACCCGCACTTATTTCAGCCCTCAGAAGAGATCCGCGATGAAACATCGGGATTATGAGGTATGTATGTTTTCTTTTTATGCATATGGGTCGTGTGGCCAACTTATAGTGCTATTGTGTTGTGGCCCGGTGAGGCAATGTTATTATGGGCTATTGTGACAGGATGGTAGTGCCATATTACAGGAGAAACTCTGGCGAAATTTTCGTAGAATTCCCGAGTGCTTAACATTCGAGGACGAATGTTCCAAAAGGGGGGAAGAATGTTACACGCAGAAATTTTTTTCCGTTAACATACAGTGAATAGACTAACGAAGGGCACGACGTATACGATGTTTTGGTAAGTAAGAAATAACATTTGATGATTCTAAATGAGATTTCAAAGACGTTTGAGGTAGGAGACGAAAGTTGTTAAGGAAAGCAAGGTATATGTTTGTGTCGGGCAAGATTTATGAGTATCGAATTAATGATGGCTTAATGATGTTTTGGAGAAGAGTTATAATGCCTTTAGATTGTTAATGAAGTTTTAAACAAGTGCTAATAAGGTTCCATGAGGATTTGAGATCAAACGAAGTGACAAGAACAAAATCGGAGACAAGATATATTATACAACCAATTATACGGTCTGTATAATGTTATACGGTCCATATAATGGTCCGCAGAATCGTCATAGTGAAGGTCCCTCACTGATGGGATTATACGGTCACTTATACGGACCGTATATAATTATACAGACCGTATAATGTGCCGTATAATGGTCACTGAAGCGAGAAGTTGATGGGGTGATTTCACGGTCACTTATACGGACCGTATAAGTGTCCGTATAATTTCCCGACGGGGCAGATTTTCCAAATATAAATATAAGACCCCATGTTATTATTTTCATTTCCCTCACTTCTCCACTGCTCTCTAACCCTCTAAAATATTCCACACACTTCTTTTACAAGAATATAAGACTAAACAAGAATCAACTTCTTTAAACCAACAAAATCAAGTGTATGAGACACATTAAAGTTCATCCAAGCCAAGGAATTCCAATGGAAGTGAACTCGGGTTTTGGTGCAAGAGAAGTATTTTCACTCAAGGCTTATTCCTACACTATCTAAGGTAAGTTTTATGATCTTTTCATGTTGTTTAAGATATTAAGAAGTTGAAACACTTGGATTGTAGAAGGATATAGAAAATGGGTCACAAAGGTAGGAATAATGAGATTTTGAGTAGTAGTTTGGAGTGAATCATGAATATTGATATGTTGTAATTGTAAGTATGTTATGAATGACATTTAGAACATGGGATAAGCATTATATGTGAGAAAACGTAATAGTGAACTATGACCACGATTATGGAGGAATTGAAGTGAAATTGTGAAATGTGGATAATGTAGATGAATGGTGATTGTTGCTTATAATATTGTGAATGTTGTTATGGACGTTTGGGAGTTGATATGTAAAATGAGGAAAGTTGTACAAATAAAGAAAATGCTGCCCAATCTTCTCTAGCTTTAGTAAGCACGTTCATATAATCGATTGGCTAATGTTGATGCAAATTCTCCTGAAGGTAGAAACGTGAGCGTTGAAGAAGAACAATCAAGCGATAGAATTGTTAAACAAAAGAGGTATGTAAGGATAATCCTTTCCTTCTAAGGCATGACTCCTATGACATGAATCTTCCTATTTTTCCCTTGATCTTCCTAAATAACGGAAATTATGAGTCCATGACTATAAAGAGCTACACACGCATATGATGAAGAAAAGAGATACGATACGAGCATGATCATGACAAGGATGAGTTTAAGTATAAAGAATCCTAAAGTAAAATAAGATGTCCATGAAGCTAATGATCCTAAGTATGGTTCCATTGATGCTTTTCTTTGTGTGCACTCACCTTAAAATATTAGTCCCTTCAAGGTGAGATATGATGATTATGATTACTCTATAACATAATCGGGGGTTCACGACCTTATATCAGCCCGACATAGCCACAGATGCCTTCTAGTTCTAATGTATGTTTGATGATAAATGTATAATGACGCTAATCTTATGATATGCTTATGAGATGTATAATAATGATAGGTTTATGTTGACTATATGACGATATGATTCCACCATGCCTAGCTGGCCGGGCATGTCACTGCAAAGGCGGGCTGCATACGATTCCACCATGCCAAAATGGCCGGGCATGTCACCGCTAAGGCGGGCTGCTATGTTTACACCAAGCCTAGAGGGCCGGGCATGACACCACTAGTGGGCGGCATACGATGGTTACCCGGACGCGGGTTATGATGATATATATATATATATATATATATATATATATGATACGATGATGTATGCGCTATGATGATACATGTCCTATGATTATGTATGATATAGGTATGAAATGTATCCGTCCTTAAAAGTTACGTAGGGTATATCTTCATCTCATGTTCTCTGTTATATTCATTTCATTCATGCCTTACATACTCAGTACAATATTCATACTGACGTCCATTTTCTTTAGATGCTGTGTTCATGCCCGCAGGTAGATAGGGAGGTGGTCCAGACTCGTAGGAGCTAGCAGACTTGACGGAACTCCATTGTTCCGGAGGTGCCATTGATTTATTCTTTTGTGTATATATATGTTTTGGGCATGACGGGGTCCTGTCCCGTCCATATGTCTAGTACTCTAGTAGAGGCTCGTAGATACGCATGTGTGGGTAGTATTGTCTCACGAATTTTCCCACGTGTATATATATATATATATATATATATATATATATATATATATATGATACGATGATGTATGCGATATAATGATAAATGTCATATGATTATATATGATATTGGTATGAAATGTATCCGTTCTTAAAAGTTACGCAGGTTATATCTTCATCTCATGTTTTATGATTTCTCTGTTATATTCATTTCATTCATGCCTTACATACTTAGTACAATGTTCGTACTGACGTCCGTTTTCTTTGGACGCTGTGTTCATGCCTACAGGTAGACAGGGAGGTGGTCCAGGCTCATAGGAGCTAGCATACTTGAAGGCACTCCATTGTTCCGGAGGTGCCATTGATTTACTCTTTTTTGTATATATATGTTTTGGGCATGATGGGGTCCTGTCCCGTCCATATGTCTAGTACTCTAGTAGAGGCTCGTACATACACATGTGTGGGTAGTATGGTCTCACGATTTTTCCCACGTTATATATATATTGATAGCCGAAGGGCTTATGTATATAAAAGTAATTATGTTTCAAAGTGAAAAAAATGGCTTTCCTATGATTTGAGTATAAGATTAATGAATGGACGCTTGATGTGTACGATGGGTAATGGTATGAGCGGTGCTCGGTGGTTAGCCCCGGGTACCCGTTATGGCCCCTAGTCGGGTCGTGACAAGAACGACCTGTTCCTCTCCTTCAACACCAAGAACATCTAGGTAAGTCAAACCAAGCCCTTCCAAATCAATTCTAACATGTGTTCTTATAATCTAACCATGAAATCATTGTTCTTAACATAGGGTTTTCAAGAAAACCCATTTAAAGGACTCAAGACTTAGACCTTGGAATTCTTCTTCCAAAATCATATTGTTATTACATGTTTGGAGCATTACCAGGTATGTAAAGTTGCTATCTACGTGTAGGAACATCATTGTTCTTCCCCACGCTTCTTCTTCCATAAAGTATGAAGGTTTACCAAAACTAGGATTTTTAACCATGTTCATGACAACCCTAGGTCCATGCCCCATGTTATACTATGTATTAAATTGTTATAAATTCTTCATTGTGTTCTTGATATTTTATTATGATTATTGACAACCTATCCGTAATCCATGAAAACACATATCTTGTATTCCATGGGTTCTTGCATGCATGCTTTTAAATAAAAATGCTTATTTAATGAATATCCTACATGTCTACAAGTTTTCATGCAATTGTATTATACAATTACCTTCATGCCATGATTCAAGATACATACATGCTAAATACAAGTCATTTTATGAAACCATGTTTATAAGTTATTTCGTGAAATCATGATTACAAGTCATTTACAAGTTAATTCACGAAAATCATGGGCTTCTTATCTAACCATATCATGTTCATGGGCTTCTCAAAGTTAGACTTGCAACTTGGTCAAATCCTGTCATTACTATTGACACAACCTTTCAAGACATATTACGAACTTATATCTCATTCCCTTTTTATTTCTACGAAAATTTTGGCAGAGTTTCCTCTGTATTTCTTACTATCCCAAAACCTGCACGCAGGAAATACCAACAATGCCTCACAGGGCCAACATATATACGCATATATCATATCGTATCATAGCCACATAGGGCTCCCAATTTCCAGTAAAAAGTATAAAGGTGTCGGAACTTACCTCACATATCGCATCTCGAGACGTACCTGATCCTTTAACGATCTGTCCTGTTATACCTTCCGATCTACCTTCTCTTTCATCCTCCAACTTTACATTTCAAGCCTATTTCAATATTCTTACCTTATCCGACATGCCCCTTTCGCACCATTGCTTACCTGTGTACTGTGTAGTTTCCAATATCATCAGTCACCTTTTTTCTGTCGATGTCGTTCTTCAGCTGAAATCAAAGGTTAGTATAAGTAATTTCATTTCCTATGGCTGGGCTCTATCATATGATCTTAGATATGAAAGAAAGGTAACATCCTAAATGTTCTGTAGCTTTCTGTTTATAGATGTGGTGCACAACACACCGATAAACATGACTCTACTAGACACGGTCTGTAGACGCTCCGAGGACGAACTGCTCTGATACCACTTTTGTCACGACCCAACCCCATGGGCCATGACCAGTGTCCGACCTGGACACCCATATACGTACCTGTTAGATGTAGTCAAACTGAAACTACGAATAATATGGAAACTTACGAAGAACTCCGAAGGTCCATAACGTCATCATCATCATATATATATATATATCCAGATAAACTGTCTCCTGAGGAGTCACAACTGATCAAATCATAAAATCATACGCAAGCCGACAAGGATTCCATCACAGACGAACATATCCATCGCACATCGTTTAGACGCAGCTGAACAGAACTTATACACAACCCACACATATGTCTACAGACCTCTAAGAGTATCGATAGCGAAATATGACGGGACAGGGCCCCACTGTACCCCTGGTTAAACATATACATATATATCATAAGATCTGTACCAAAAGTCTAGACTCCAGAACAACGGAGCTCTCCAAGACAGCTGAGTAGAAGTCCTATGCTGAAGGGTCACCAAACCGACTATCTGTACCTGCGGGCATGAAACGCAGCCCCCCGAAGAAGGGGGTCAGTACGGAATATGTACTGAGCAAATAAAGCATGAAATACAGTAAAAAGGATCATAACTGAAATAGAGATTACAAGAAACAAGTATGACGTTTAAAACATCAATACACTTGCCTTATGAAATGAAAATCATGCATATCAATATCATATATCATATATATAACGTGTCCCGGCCCTCTAGTGAGGGACTCCGTGAATAAGGTCGCCACATACCATCCTTGGCGCCATAATCACATCATCACACCATCACATCATCACATCATCACACCATCATATGTATATATATAACGTGTCCCGACTCTCTAGTGAGGGACTCGGTGAACAATGCAGTGAAACTGTGCACGAAAACGAGTCCTGGCCCGGGACTCAGTGAAAGACATATTGAGGCACGCACGAGCAGAGTAGTGAGCAACTATATGCAATTTAAATCATATCTGAGACTCAATGGAATAATCAAAATGAACCATCATTTGCAAATCAAGACAATAGTCATACCAAATACCTTTCGAATGTCACTGTGAATTATATCAAAATAGAACTCTGGAACCATATGTACGTATTAAAACATAATAAAGTGAGTTCTGGGAATCAAGAACATTAGCCATCCTAGTGGCTCTAAGAATAGAAATTTCTTTGGAACCATATACACATCGTCTGTTCGTTGCATAAAGATCATGCCAAAAAGAAAGAAGGGTTAACTTTACATACCTTACGTCGTTCAGGAGCTCAGTCCAACCAAGAACTTCCACAATTAATATGATAAACCTATAATCGTAAGAATACACACGTGACTTAAGAAGGCTTTCGCATATCATATATATTAATTGATGACTTAATTCTAAAACGAAACGGGCAGCATCTCCTCTATACCATTAGCATCTCCCAATTTGGTATATCATCCCAACAACGAATAAATCCCAAAAACACAACATGCATGTCCATAACAATTTCATAATACTCTATAACGAGCGACAAACTCGAATTACAATCCGTATACTCCATGGCACCTTTTCGTATGTTTTCTTCTTAACCTTAAAAATATTCTAAATATGATAAGGACATCATTTACCACAAATCTCGGCTTTATATCATATATTTACAACAAGAAAAACAGCCCACAACTCCAACTATATCAATTGACAATTCTATTCGTAAGTTCGCGTTTATTCCATCAATTCCTATATCGACACTTGTATATACTTCTTTATTTTTGTATATACATTGTATAACAACAAGCAGGATAGCAATAACTACAGCACGTTTCACAATATTCCAGCTCACTAAATAATTTATAATAACCACCAAACAGTCCGTATGATAACAATAACCATTTATCTGATATCCTGCAATTAATTTCGTAGTTCCCGTCTCACAATTTAACTATGACCAGGACGAATTTAAATATATATAGTAGAGGAGAATTCTTACCTCATATGCCAAGAAATAATCTCCTTCCACCTTACTTCACTTCAAAGAAATATACGGTTATCACTCGGGGGAAACCGATACTATAATCATGAAATCAACGTCGGAAGATGGCTGTATTTATATTTAAAAGAGGAAGAGATCGTAACAAAGTTGATGTACTGCGTTAGTATAGAAAAGAGGGAGAAACGTTGCTGCACTAGAAAATTTTGTAACAATGTCATCGCCTATTTTCCATTGTTGCACACGTTAGAGTTTTTAACGAAGAAAGTTGCAATATAATTTATTTGTGAACTTTTGTTCAACAAAACTGAGATATATGTGCAGATATATGTGCATATCTAATATTAGTGGATTATGGGGTCCACACAATTAGCACTTTCATGCCTACAATGCATTCCCTTCCAGAACGTGTCCACTAAATTAATTTGCACCTAATAAGAGTCATATATTGGAATAAATATCATGATGCCATGTGGATTTACACTTATCCAACTTTGTCCTATTGCTGCCAACATATATATTTATTTTGCAAAAGTCACTAAGACCTTGTTGGTGGACCGTGGGGTCGTGTTCCATCATTACACAACAATAGCTGTATATCTTGCTTCATGTTATGGTTCCACGTGGATGACTACCATTTGGACTTATCCCATTACTCTTCCCACTTTATCCAATAATTAATCCGTTATGCACATAATTAATTTCTTGATCTCAATTTACTTTAATAACAATTATTTTTTAATGCACTTCATACACTCATTTCCATAATTATGTGACGTAGCACTAGTCCATAGTCCCTTTTGGTACACACAAAATATTATTCTCAATCACCGTGGTCGCACTTGTTAAGTCCTAAATTATTTCGGGACCTCAAACTCTTTGTACACCGAGCTCTCGATTTTTATCCGTGAATATGATCGAATTCTCCGGGCTCGGGTAATTTTTCTCATATTGGACGATTAAATTTTTCTAGTCCAAAAATACGGGATATTATAGCTTGGACCGTATTCCATCAAATAAATTTAGAACCTCGACAAAACTTATTTTCTTCGATTGGTTTAACTTCAAATCCTTACAATACATGTGTACCATCAATTTAACCACCTATAAATTTGGGGGATAACCTCGTGTCTGTTACTAATATCATTTAACTCGCATACTGTCCAATGCATGAGAACACGGGATGTAACATCCTTCCCCCCTCGAATGTTAAGCTAGTCCTGTATAAGTATACTGATTATGGTGATCTTATGATGAATCAATTACTCTCCTATCATGCCGTGTCTCTCCTTGTTTAACTTAACACCATTGTCCCCCTAACATCAGTTAGTATTGAATTTCCAAAGAAAGTGGTCATAACTTAGCTATTTCCATAATTGTCTACAATTTACTATATCCATCTACACTTGAAGCTTACATCGAGCCTTTCTTAATTTGGGTTTATCTTTCTTGCAACACTGTAGAATAGGAACTGCCTTTCCATTTGGTAGGTTTACCATCGCATATTGGTTCCTCCTATTTTTCCCTTCTAATTTTTATGGATCTACTCCCACTCTTTACTTAGATCATATAGTCCACCGTGTACCTCCTTCTTGGAGTCACCATTTTAATCCTCTGACATGCGCTATCTATAACATTCTCTTCGAACAGTTGAAAACGAGTTCCTTCCTTAGTAATGACTCTCGGTTGCAATACTCCCTTGATTCCTCGGGAATATCCTTTCAAGAGATATAAGTGAGTCACCCTCCTGATAACCTTACATTGCTCTACTGTTTCCGTCCATATTTTGGAATCTTCAGCCTCATGTATCACTCCTCGACTTCATTAAAAAAAACTTTAACTCTCACTCTACTTTTTTTGCTCTTAATCTCAATCTTTAGAGTTAGCTATCAAATAGCGCTGAAGTTCTCTCATATAATAACTTTACATAGCTGCTCTGTGATCTGTCTATCATTAACTGGTATAATTCTGAAAGTTTTTTTTTCTGACATATAAATTCGCTGTCATCCAGTAACCAGCTTGTTCTGATCGGCTCGCTTAAACCATTTCACAATTTTCCTTAATCCAACTCGTAACACCTTGGGCATATTACCTCGTGTCGTTTCTTTATCGTTAATTTAAATTTTTCTATTGCCTCTTTATTAAGATGTTGCTCTTAGTTTTCCTGTCACACATTACGTTGCAATCTTTCCAGAATATGCAAAAGTGCTCAAATTAGCCCAAGAAATACCTTAGCGTCATTTCACTAGTCTTCACGCTTTACCTTGCATTTTCCTCTCGTATTTACAATTGGTATCGGGGTAAATCTTCGGCTCAACCACGGCCATGTCCTATTTTCCCTCAGTACTAATTCTATCTCGGTAATTCGGCTCGAACCATCTTACAACTTTCCTTAATGTATCCAAAATATCGCAACCGTATTGTTATTACTGAATCCTTACCCTTCTTAACAAGTACTCACTTGGTCTCATTATTAGCATACGAACATTCGTAGGTTGCATAACTATTCTTGTGCAACTTGTATAAAGTATATTCAATCTTAGTCATAGTCTTTCCTTTTCCTGGTTCATTCCGCTTTATCTATCTCCTCCGTATTAAAATTCGCTCATAGCCTATCTTGTCATACTCCTTTCCCTTGATTTTCTCATATCTTACTATAAGAGATTTTCTATCTCTCTCCCTTGCCACTTATAGGTCGCAACTTCATTAGCGCACAACTTTATTGTCAAATCTTAACCTCTAATCTAGTATAGCATTGCTGTCCTTCATAATACCTCTCATGTTACTCGTTACCATTCTCTTGTCGTACTCTTTCTTTTTATAAGCACCTACCTTGTAATGTCATATCATTCAAGATCTTTACAAATAATTCTCAGCACTATCTCAAATTCCATTCTGAATCGCATCCGTTTATTGCTGGCCCTCAAGTCTTACTAACTTGTTTCAGCAAGGGATCTCACTTGATGTTTAAGTATCCATATCAAATATATTATATTATCAATTGTTTCCATCTTACACTTGCATTTCTCTCACCAGCTTCCCCCCTTAAGGGTGCACTTATACCATTATCTGTTTATATTCTGCTCCATGTCCCCATTTCCAATTTCAAATTCATATGATCCTTTTTCTAATTCGCTTGGTATACTGTACCATATCCATGTATTTTCTTTATAATCTATGACTTTGATTATCTGGGTACGAAACCTTAACAATTCTCGAAGGGACGAGAACCTTTCTATGTATAGTACAAAATCTCATTTGACCATCTGTACTCGAGTAATGCAATCCATGTAGCAACTCATCTAGGGCCTCATTCCACTTACTCCATCCAGTAATTAATTAGTACCTATAGTCGTTCCAAATTCTTGATTAGATAGCACTTATACTCTGATGATAAGTGTCCAAGGTTCTCTTGTAGTATTATCTCTATCCCAACCTATCTCATCTGTTTCCCTTAATTTATTTACAATACCTTATTGGTTCCTCTGGCCTATAGTCCTCGTCTTTTAAAGATTTCACTATTTCCGAGGTGAAGTCATATACACGCAGTACTCCTTTATGCCTTATGCTCTTTCACCCTTGTTGTGTACCCAACACTGACTTCTAACTTACTCAAAATGATATCAAGTTCATCTTAATAATGGTCCTGTCTTATCACCTTGTCATCGTACTACACCTTTAAGTTCGTAGCTATATATTTCCCTTTTATTTTATACTCGTACTCGATTAATTACGTCTATCTTGGGTGCTTCCTTTAGTATTCCTTTCCACTCCTCCGATCCATGTCCATCTTTTATTCTGTGCACGAGGAGTCTCATGCTACCTCTGTATCCTTTGGAAACCACTACTCCTGCATAATCCCTTTCTTATTTTCAAAACGTATTATGTTCATCCCTATTTGTTCTTATCATCTCCATCCTTTTTCTGGCACCCATTCTACCTCGTTGCTCATCTTGCTATAGTTTGGTATTTGATAGTTCCATTATTTATATTACTCGTGTTCTTGGCTATACATGTCATAACCTATTATTGCATTGTTATCTAACTTTCTTCTTATTTCCTTCTTTCAATTAACTCCTTTTTTTTGTGCTCGCTTTCGTTCCCGTTATCGCATAATCTTTGTTCTGAACTTTCCCTATAGAACTTTATAAGTTTTTTTCATCCGTTCCATACCTTGCCTTTCCATTTCACATTGCCTTTATACTTTAGTCACCTAGATCACGTCATATCTTTTAGTCACTTCCTCACCAGGATTTACTCATTTTTCATAACAATCCTTATTATATTCACATTATATCCTGCTTGCAATGAATCTTATAGTGTAGCACTTCTTAACCTTATTCCCGATTCTCACTATGGTTTAGCCACACTCTGTGGAGTAGGCGTACTTAACCTTTTACCCTTTCTGATCAATCGTATCCTTAATACCTCACAAGCTGTCTTATCAATACATTCATATTCGTCGCAATTCTTCCTCCTCCGTACTCTTGTCTCAATCATACCATTACTCCTTTTAACTATAAACACGCCATAATTTATCCCTGCTTATCAATTCAGTCGGTACCTCAATATAACGCTCTATTAAGATTTGTCACCCTTTTCTAAGTCGTCTCTTAGTATCACAAGCCCTACCAAATTATCCTAGCATTTCTTTTTACCATATCGATATCGACCTCATAATTACTATTACTATCAATTCAACAGTTAACTTTATTTCTCAAAGTCAGACTTGCAACTTGGTCAAATCCTATCATTACTATTGACACAACCTTTCAAGACATATTACGAACTTATAGCTCATTCCCTTTTTATTTCTAAGAAAATTTTGGCAGAGTTTCCTCTATATTTCTTACTATCCCAAAACCTGCACGCAGGAAATACCAACAATGCCTCACAGGGCCAACATATATACTCATATATCATATCGTATCATAGCCACACAAGGCTCCCAATTTCCAGTAAATAGTATAAAGGTGTCGGAACTTACCTCACATATCGCATCTCGAGACGTACCTGATCCTTTAACGATCTGTCCTATTATACCTTCCGATCTACCTTCTCTTTCATCCTCCAACTTTACATTTCAAGCCTATTTCAATATTCTTACCTTATCCGACATGCCCCTTTCGCACCATTGCTTACCTGTGTACTGTGTAGTTTCCAATATCATCAGTCACCTTTTTTCTGTCGATGTCGTTCTTCAGCTGAAATCAAAGGTTAGTATAAGTAATTTCATTTCCTATGGCTGGGCTCTATCATATGATCTTAGATATGAAAGAAAGGTAACATCCTAAATGTTCTGTAGCTTTCTGTTTATAGATGTGGTGCACAACACACCGATAAACATGACTCTACTAGACACGGTCTGTAGACACTCCGAGGACGAACTGCTCTGATACCACTTTTGTCACGACCCAACCCCATGGGCCATGACCAGTGTCCGACCTGGACACCCATATACGTACCTGTTAGATGTAGTCAAACTGAAACTACGAATAATATGGAAACTTACGAAGAACTCCGAAGGTCCATAACGTCATCATATATATATATATATATATATATATATATATATATATATATATATATATATATATATATATATATATATATATATATCCAGATAAACTGTCTCCTGAGGAGTCATAACTGATCAAATCATAAAATGATACGCAAGCCGACAAGGCTGCCACTATTCATCAATATCATATCATATGCAAGCTGACAAGGCTGCCATCACAGACGAACATATCCATCGCACATCGTTTAGACACAGCTGAACAAAACTTATACACAACCCACACATATGTCTACAAACCTCTAAGAGTACCGGTAGTTAGTGAGTTTTCCGAGGTCTTATGCGCAGATCTGCCGCGTATGCCACATGATCAGGATATTGATTTTTTCATTGATTTGGAGCCAGGCACTCGGCCTATTTATGTTCTTCCCTATCATACGGCTCCGACAGAGGTGAAGGAGCATTTACAGAATTTATCGAGTAAGGGGCTCATTAGACCAAGTGTTTCCCCTCTGGGTGCTCCGATACTGTTTGTGAATATGAAAGATAGTACCATGCAGATGTGTATTGGCTGTCGATAGTTGAACAAAGTTACTATCCGAAACAAGTATCTAGTACCCCGTATTGATGACTTGTTTGATCAGCTTCAGGGTGCGTCAGTGTTCTCTATGATTGAGTTGAGATTGGGCTACCAACAGTTGAAGATTAGGGCAGAGGATATTTCGAAGAAGGCCATTTGGGACCCGCAATGGTCACTATGAGTTCTTGGTAATGTCTTTTGGGCTTACAAATTCCCCCGCTGCCTTCATGGATTTGATGAATGGGTTCTACAAGCCCTATTTGGATTCATTGGTTATTGTCTTCATCGATGACATCTTGGTGTACTCTCGTAACAAGGAAGATCATGAGAAGCATTTGAGGATTGTACTCGGGTTGTTAAAAGAAAAGAAGTTGTATGCAAAATTTTTGAAGTGTGAGTTTTGGCTTAGCTTGGTGGCATTATTGGGGCATGTAGTGTCGAAGGATGGCATCATGGTGGATCCCAAGAAGATCGAGGCAGTCAGAGATTGGGCTAGGCCTACTTAGTCTGAGATTAAGAGTTTTTTAGGCTTAGCTAGTTACTATCGTCAATTCGTGAAGGGGTTCTAATCTATTGCTTCCCAATTGACTCAGAAGAATGTAGATTTTTAGTGTTCTGATGAGTGTGACTAGAGCTTTCAAAAGCTCAAGGCTTTATTAAATTCAGCCCTGATTTTAGCATTACCTGTGGAAGGAAAGGACTTTACAGTGTATTGTGATGCATCTCGGATTAGGTTGTGTGTCGATACAAGAATGCAAGGTGATAGCTTATGTGTAGTTGAGGGTCCATAAGAAGAACTACCCAATTCACGACATGGAATTGGCGGCGATAGTCTTTTCTTTGAAGATTTTGATACATTACCTATATGGAGTTCATTGTGAGTTATTCACGGATCATCGTAGTCTTCTACATGTGTTCAGTCAGCGAGATCTAAATTTGAGGCAACGACACTACAAGAAAAAATATATTTGACAACAATTTTTTTTTTGTTGCTATAGATTGATTATTGTTGCAAAAGTACTTTTGGCAACAAAAAAAATATTTTGTGGCATGAACTTTTCCCAACGGCTGTTATTGCAACAACGTGCAACAACTTTTTTTTTTGTTGCCAAAAGTACTTTTTGCAACAATAATCAATACCATGACAACAAAATTAAATTCTTTGGCAACAAAAAAATCATTTGCCAACAATAAAACTAAGTTGTTGCCAAATATAAAAAAATTTGTTGCGATTTCTATACTTTCTTGTAGTGAACATAGGTTGATGGAGTTACTCAAGGAATTTGGCATTACCATTCCTTATCATCCAGGCAAGGATAATGTGGTAGTAGGTACGTTGAACCAAAAGGCAGTGAGTATGGGTAGCTTGGCGCATTTGATTGTTGAGGACTATCCCTTGGCTTTAGAGGTTCAGTCTTCGGCTAATAGCATGGTAAAGCTTGATATTTCAGAACCGAGAAAGGTTCTGGCATATGTATAGGCGAGATCGTCACTCTTGCAGATTAAGACTCTATAGTTTAAGGCTGTGAAATTGTGAAAGATTCTAGACAAGGTGTTGCGAGGGGAAGCCAAGCAAGATAATCTAGATGATAAGGGTGTTTTGAGGATAAAAAGGTACGTTTGCATTCCTCGCATCGGTGTTTCAATTAGGTTGATCTTTGAGAAGGCTCATAGTTCTAGGTATTCCATCCATCTTTGTGCTACAAAGATGTCCAGTGACTTGAGACAACATTATTGGTGGGGTAGGATGAAGAGGGATATAGTGGAGTTGATTTCCCAGTGTTTGAATTACCAGCAGGTTAAGAATGAGCATCAGAGACCGGGTGGTATGACTCAGAAGTTTCCCATTCAAGATTTAAAGCGGGAGAGAATAGCTTTTGACTTCGTGGTAGGTCTACCGAAGACTTTGGGCAAGTTTGATGCTATTTGGGTTATCTTGTATAGGATGACCAAGTCCGGGCACTTTATTACAGTTCGGACTACCTACAATTCAGAGAAATTAGTTCACTGGGATGCCCATTTCTATCGTTTCAGACAGAGGCACTCAGTTCACATCCTATTTTTGGAGAACTTTGCAGAAGGAATTTGGGGATTCAATTGGATCTTAGTGCATTATTTCACCCGCAGATAGATAGTCAGTCTGAGAGGACTATTCAGGTGTTAGAGGATATGTTGGGGGCTTGCATGATTGATTTTAGTCATTATTGGGACCAGTTCTTGCCCTTGGAAGAGTTTGCTTAAAACATCAGTTTTCACTCGAGCATTGACATGGCTCCATTTGAGGCTCTGTATGGTAGGAGATGTCGTTCTCCGATTGGTTGGTTCGATGCATTAGAGGTGGGGCCTTGGGGTACTGATTTGTTAAGAGAGTCTTTGGATAAAGTGAAATTGATTCAGGAGAAGCTCCTTGTGGCTCAGAGTAGATAAAAAGATTATACTGATCGGAAGGTTCGTGATTTAGAGTTCGTTGTTGGAGACCAGGGTCCATTGAAGGTTTTCCATGAAGGGTGCGACGAGATTTGGTAAAAAAGTCAAGTTAAGTCCGAGGTTTATTGGTCCTTTTGAAATTCTTCGGCATGTTGGCGAGGTAGCCTATGAGTTGTCATTGCCACCAGGTTTAGTGGGTGTTCACCCTGTGTTCCATGTTTCTATGCTGGAGAAGTACTATTCAAATAAATATTTTATCATCCATCGTGACTCAGTGCTATTTGATCACAATCAGTCATTTGAGGAAGAGTCGGTAGAAATCTTGGGTAGGAAAGTTAGGAAGTTGAGGTCACATAAGATAACTTCAGTAAAGGTGCAGTGGAAGCACCTACCAGTTGAGGAGGTTACATGGGAGACCGAGGTTGATATGCGTAGTTGATATCCACAACTCTTTAATGATTTATGTACTTTCCCCTTAGTTTTCTTTCTGTTCAAGGACGAACATTTGCTTAATTTGTATTTGATGTAACGACCCATTTGGTCGTTTTAGACATTTTGCTCCTTTTCCCTAAATTACCCTTCTCGTAGTCTTTTTAGGTATTTATGACTTGTGGGGATGGGTGGCGAGGTTCCCGAGGTAGTCGGACGGGTCTTGGTTGAATTTGAGGATTTTAGAGACTTCTAAGTTGAATAAGTGAAAAAGAGTTGACCAATAATTGACTTTTGGGTAATTGCATTTGGAGTCAAATTTGGATAGTTCCAGTAGGTCTGGAAGGTGACTTTTGACTTAGTTGAGCCTTTGGTTTTGGTCCCAAGGTGTCCGTTTGTGTTTTGGGTCATTGGTTGGAAATGTTGGTTTTGGTTTGGTTGGAGTTGGCTTGGATCAACACCTGCTCAAGGCGACCTCTTTTGGAAATCCTAGTGTGCAAGCTAGTTCGTAGCGTGTTTTATGAAAGCTATGCATGTTTGGTTAGTGCTCATTGGTTTCTGAATGAGTTTCGAGTGTTGGATTGGATTTGGTGAAAGCTAAATTTTTCTGGTTCTGGTGCAACCACACCTGCGACATAGGTTGTGCAGGTGCAGAGTCGCACCTGCGGGTCTTCGGGATTTAAGCAAGGCCCGCACCTAGGTCACACCCCGAGCTATGGCCTAGGCATAACACGACACTCGACGGCTTACTGCATGTGATCGAGCGAACCACATGGCTTGCTGAATCATCATGAGGCATACATGAGCGGAATATAACATGAGAACATGATGAGCCTTTATAAAACAAGAATAGTCATAATATTAAATATAACACTTGTTTAAATCATGAATACGAAAATATCAAAACTGAGCCAAAAATGGCTATTCAACTCCAAGAATCTGACACAACTGACTGCATAGTCTATGAAACCTCTAACATGAACATGAGTATGGTAAACATACATGCTGGGACAAGGCTCCCAGCATACCTTTAATGCATAACTAGTCATGAAAGTAAATAACTGACTAAACCCCGAAGAGAATGGGGCTCACCTAAAAGCGGATACGAATGCTGTCCTACTGAGCAGATACGTCGTCTTGTAAATCCGTGCTTGCATCGTGAAATTTAGGCCCCGGGAAAATAAAAGGGGACGTCAGCACATTGAATGTACTGGTATGTAAAACAATTGAAAGAATAAGCATGGCACATGAAGTCACAATGATAAAAGCTGAAACTGAAACTGAAACCTAGCTGTGAGCATGAACATGAATACATATATATGAATAACACAGTAAAATATCTATGGGAGAGCATTAGTATGACCGAATGGATCCAAATCCCTCAATGGGGAAAATATGAAGGAATCGTCCTACTGGGCGGAGCGATCTTTATCCTACATAGGCATATGCAGTTTCAGGTGTGAAACCTTCTCGGTAATCTGTATAACTCCTAAATACATGAACATGGATATAGTTGCCTTAGTAGCCCATGCGTTATATAATTTTCTCTTAAACATGATTATTGCTTTATATTATAACATGAAGGTGATATACAATATAACTTGTATGAAAACACGGAGATGTCACGACCCATTTCGGGACCGTGCGTGTCACGACCCAACCGGAGGGCCATGACGGGCACCCGGTGCTAACCCACCCGGGCACCTCTTATCGTACATTCACATTCACATCGAGGCGAGCCACATGGCCTACACCTGATTTCTATACATCAATAATACTAATCTCGTTGAGCAACGACAAATTTATATCATCATCAACAACTATGCCCATATCCATATACACAAGCCGACGAGGCTAACAAAACGATATACAAAACTATAAGCCGACAAGGCTAAAAGACACCTAACCATACACAACTGTCCATGACCCCGTCATGCCCATATGTATGTAAACAAAAGAATAATACCAACAGCTGTAGCTCCAGATGAAATAGAGCTCCTCTATGCAGTTTCTGAACAAGCAGTCTATGGGTCAAGTCTACCTCCCTGTCCATCTGCGGGCATGACGCGGCGTCCACAAACAAAAGGACGTCAGTATGAATAATGTACTGAATATGTAAAGGATGATCAACATTATAGTAGGAGCATAAGAAATAGCGTAAGAAATAGCATAAGATAGAAGAATCAGGAGGTAATAGAACCATTTGTACCTCTAGTGGCCATCATCATATTTACTCACTTGTCTTTCATAGGGACCTTCCATTTCTAATTATTACTCATGTATATATACATATATTTATTAGTATCACCCGACCATGAAGGTTCGGTGTTTCACGTACCCGGCCATGACAAGGCTCGGTGTTATACATACATTGCCTTACCCAGGCTCAGGGTTATCCGTACCCAACTGCAGAGGTACGCGCGCGCAAAGTATCATACCCGGACATATAAGCTCAGTGTTACATAATAGTCATACATACTTAGACACGTATACATGAGAGTCCATAAGTATCATCAACATTATTACCATCTTTGCTTTCGTTACATCTATCCTTAGAGAATTCAACTATCATATTAGGGAGGTAATAGTATCGTGAAAGTATCGAGGATCATGAGCTTTAGTAACTGTAGAGATAGAGTCATTTGGACGACATTATGGAACCCATGAAAGGGTATATAACAAAAGAAACATGCCTTAATGAAATAAGGGTTAGCCTTACATACCTCTTGGTCTTCTTAACTACTTAACGCTCACCGTCGAAGCTTGAACAATCTACATTCAGAAGGATTCATACCATGGTTAAGCCTTAATGATACTCTTAATTCAAACTAGAATAACTCATAATCTAATAAAAATTGGGCAGCATTTTCCCTATTTCTTCAACTTCCACTGTATTACAAAACAACTCCCAAACATCCATAATAACACCCATAATATCATAATCAAGTAATCACATTCCATTAAGCCTTCAAAATTCATTCTCGTGCTCAACTTATACTAACAACTTCACACCCATTCTTAGCACATTTTCATACAATGCTTCCTCATCACTATTTATACCTTCCATAACACGATTATACCCATATCATACTAAGAATCATGACTCAAGTTAGCTTACTACTCAAAAACATCATAAAAGTTACATTTTGCCCTCATTTTCTACTTTCTTCTTCTACCCAAGTTGTTCAACAAACAAGCATTTATGATAACATGAAATAAGCATCAAAACTAACCTTTTATCTCATGGGAATAAGCTTTGGAGCAGCTATCAATTTATGTGAAAACCCTAGCTTCAATACCCAAGAATCTCTTGTAGTCTACTAACCCTAGCAAGATTTTTAACACATGGGTACCTTGATTCATGCCTCTTGATCTTTGTTTTCTCTTGAGTTGGAGTGGAATATGCTTGGAGAAGGGTTTTGGGGCTCTCTAGACTTGTGGAAATATGAAAAATGAAATAAAAGAACAAGGTCCATCTATTTATACAACAAATAAAAATCTGCTCGATGGACTTATATGGACCACTTATACGGTCCGTATAATATTATACAGTCCGTATAAGTGGACCGTATAACACCACCACAGAAACATCCCTTTCTGTAAAGGTCATGTTATACAGACCCCCCTTATACGGACCGTATAAAGTTATACAGACTGTATAAGTGGCCGTATAAGTCACAGTTATACGAAACTTTCTCTCGTTGATTCGTTTGACTTCCAATCCTTGTGGAACCTTCTTAGAACTTACATAACACTTCATTAACGATAAAATAGGCCCTATAGCATCCCCTCAAGACATCACCAAATAAATATTAGCTCAATCATAGCGAAAACCTTTTCGAACAAGACTTACATTTCACTTCCTTCAACAAACTAAATTTTGCATATTCACATGACTTCAAAATCTTATAGTATACACTTTAAGCTATCTAATACTTCCCTTAATCTTGTAAGGATTTCATAATCACCTTAGGCTCACATTAGCCTATTCACAAGGCAACAAGTCCGGAATTTCCGAGGTGTAACAGTGCGGGCACCTACCTTTTCCACCTCAGTAGGTGAACCCTCTCATTCATTGACATATCAATTAAGTAACAAATCATTTAAAACATTAGATAATTAGAAATACAACGGAACTCCATAATATATTCAATAACTCAAATATTTATATGATTACAACAATACATGATACAGACTCGATATAATTTCCCATGACCTAGTCTAGACTAGTATAAGGGCAACTAAGTAATTCCAGAATTCCACTACGTTCTAAGACTCAACCTCCATCCCGGAATGAAGTGGGAGGAAGCCTTCCAGATAGGCACCGCGTATTTCCACATACATTTCGATCAATCACCTGAAACAATCTACAGCCCCAAAAGGGTGTAGCAAGTGCAATATCAGTACAAACCACGCGTACTGAGTAACTATCATAGGCCGACAATGGTTAGTAACACATATCAGTAACGGAATTCACAGACAAGCATGATAACAACTCAAACAATTCATACGTCTATCTACCACACAGTGTACAACAATACCCTTTAATCATTAACTTCACTCGAATTACCACCCGTCAGACTCATAATTTCGCATGTCCTTTAGTCATTCATATTAGTCCAGCGGTCAACTTATCTTAGAACACCCATTATCCTACAGCACATCGAGACTGAACATGTAACTAATATTCCGGACGATCTATGGCTACTTCAACAAGTTCAACAACAAATCCAGACCCAAACAGCCGTCATGGCCTAAGCAAAACATCTAATCCCCAAAGGTGCCAAGTATGCATAAATCACGCCGGAATCCAACATCACAGGTATAATCACCAAAACATCTCAGAATCAATCCATAATGCAATAGTGTATGAATGCAATGCTGTGCAAATGAGGTGTACATATGTACTCCCGACGGAAATATCATCGTCTCTGTAGCAAAACCCAGCGTGACTCGCGAAGTCTAAGTGCCACCCATCCCGGATGTTTGCTCAACAGACAGACGGGACCCCGAATCTTTGCCCACGGAGGGTTCTCACCGGCACCACTCTGGGGGGCCCACAGAGTCCATGCACCAATAATGATTCTGAAAATATCATCAGAATCGGCCATGCAACAACGATGCCGGAATGGATCATCGGACATCGGCCATCTCACAATCACTCAAGTAAAAGACTTTATCAAATATCAGTTTCACTCAATCAACGATACCGGATCATCACTGGATATTGGTCATGCATCGTGAATGAGAGAGAATGTATGCAATGCGTGTATCAATATCAATCCATTGGCCTCGACATCGGCCTTCTCATAATCACTCGAGTAGAAGAGTTTATCAAATATCAGTTTCGTACAATCAACGATTCCGAAATTGATCTTCAAACATCGGCCTTCTTACAATCACTTAAGTAAAAGAGTTTATCAAATACCCGTTTCACTCAATCAACGATACCGGATCATCTCCAGGTATCGTCCATGCATCATGAATGAGTGAGAATGTATGCAATGCGTGTATCAACATCAACAACCAAGTTTAATTTCACAAGTACCAACAATGGGGTACACCAACAATGTGTCATATCACAATACCAACAGTGGGTATGCCAATAATATACCCAAATCAAGATGAATAACAAGATCTAATATCTACCAATAACTAATGGCTTCACGCCCACACAATAGAGCGGTCAACACCACACAACAGGGTGGCTAGTCCCCATACATAGCAGATCAATAAGTTGATATACATTATTACCACTTTCTTAAATCAGCCTATTAGCTTAGGAAAAGAATCTCACCCTACACTCGAAATCATTCATCACAACTTAATTAGAACTCAATCACAACCGTGGGTACATTTTCTCTCGTTTAGCAGCTAGATTCACCATTAATAACATAACACAGTAATCACGTATTATAGGAAGTTTCATTGTTAGACACAAAATAGGTTTCGCCCACTATTCCCAAGTCACATAAATTCATCGATAATCAAGAAAAACCACATCAACACCTAAGAAATCTACAGGCCACAAGCTCGAATAACCAAGTCACACAATCAATACCATCCTAGAATTTCATCCCAAATCTCCGATTTCCTACACATACAATCTCCATTTCTTCCAACACAATGATATGGGAAATTAACTAGAGTCTACTGAAGGGAAGCCATAACCTACCTCATGGCCGAGCGGGTGCCACGAACATCTGTTGATCCTTCAACTTGGTCACCATATCATAACCCACACACAGTGCTTGGAGACACCATGAGACCCAATAGTAGAATTTACCATTTGGGTGCTTATCAAGGACTTCGAAATTGATGTGGTAGATATGGAATTTATTCCACTATTAGATTCACTTTCTCAATGATGGTTGGTCAATCAACTTTCATTTATGACATCATGACCATATTCTAAGTCATAATCTGACCTTGGGCACAGACAACTATCAGTTATTTGCTTCCGTCTAAACTCACGGAATAGCCTTCGTACTTGAACCTGTCTTTTTTCTGGTGAGCTCTATTCCAAATGAGAAGACTTCCGTGGGTCGCTTTCCGCATGAAAGACAAGTCCTCTAGCTAGGTCCAGTTGCCATTTTAGGCTTATCTTTAAGAAACCCATTTTTAAGATCCATAGTAAGGACCTATTTGTGATTCACCGGAGGAAATGAAGGATTAGATTAAGAACCATTTTAGGATAATGAACAAGGGAAATAACCCAAAGATTTTATACCAAGGAGAACAAAGGATCTATCTTGTGGAATTTGAGGGATTGAGGTTCCCAATATTTTGTGATTTCTAGATGGCGGTTTCTTGGTATGAGCCTCTAATGGGAAAGAAGGATGGGGAAGATTAGAAGCAGTACTTCTTCCAAGAGAACATCAAGTTTTGCCCTAAAAATACTCCATAGGTGGTTGGACTCTTTAAGGTTTGGAAAAATGAGGTATTCCCAAAATGTTACTTATATAGGGAATTTAACTACTCATCACCGCTGGGGCGGTCGAGTAACCGCTGCAGCGGTACCGCTTCTGCGTTCAAGGTACCGCTGGGGCAGTCCTAGAGGAATCTACCTATACCATTTTTGCGGTTGATTAACTGCTGTTGCGCCACCGCTAGGGTGGCCTAGAAGGCGCTACAACGGTAAAACTGGGCCCAACTGGCCCGGATCCCATTCCTTTCGCGTAACTCGTGCGATCCCAAATTGTAAGGGGAGTTCAAGCATGTCTCCAAGGGTAGCGTCACAAATATTTTGAAATTCACAGTAACGACGGAACGGGTCTTTACAGGAGACATGTAGGATTTTCAGGTATTTAAGCATAATATTTCATATATTGCATGTAAGGACCTATGGAATTCAAAGTATGGGTTTTTCATGGATTACAGACAGATTCTCGATAACCAAAAGGGACTATTAAGAATACAATAACGATGTAATCATATAAAACATAGTATGTCATGGTACATGTACTTAGGGTTATCATGAATATGGCTAAAACCCTAGTTTTGGTGTAACTTGTATAATTATGGAAGAACGTTGCGTGAGGATGAACAAAGATGTTCCCACACGTGGATAGAAACCCTACATACATGGTAATGCTCCAAAACTTGTAGTAGAATTCCAAAAGATTAAACCTTGAGCCTTGAGATGAGTTTTTTTGAAAACCCTAGGTTAGGAACAATGTTTTCCTCATTAGATTACATGAAGATATGTTAGAATTGACTTGGAATGATTGGAATAGGCTTACCTTAGTGTTTTGCATTGTTGGGAGAAGAAAACCTTCGTTCTAGGGCTTGGAGAACGTGAAAAGTAGAAAAAGAACTGAACATGGCGTATTTATACTTAACTGTGTCTGAAATTTATACGGTCAACTTATACGGTCTGTATAAAGTTATACGGTCTGTATAACTTGACCGTATTTGACAATGATTAAAATTCCAGAAACTGGAATTTCCCAAATGAGTTTCACAGACTAAAAATACGGTCCGTATATTATTATACGGTCTGTATAACATTATACGGTCCGTATCAAAGTATTTCACAAACTTGGCAGAAACTAGAATTGTTCCACCTGCGTAGTACGGACTGGTTATACGGGTTGTATAATAATATATGATCCGTATAACTAGTCGTATAAATGGGCCTTTGCTGAACTGAGGCATATTTATTTCCTACACTTCTCATTTGGTCTTCTAAGTCTCAAATCATGAACGTAACCTAGTTAAAGGTACGAGGTGTTACAATATCTCCTCCTTGGGATCATTCGTCCTCAAATGATGGATCGTGGTTAAGATTGGGACTGGACATGGCTTGAATGTATGAATGTGAAGGGAAAATGACATGAAACATGGAGACTAAATTAACATGACATGGTTACATGGAAACATGAATACTTAGACATGGAACATGGGCACTGGATACATAACATGAGCATGAAACATGAAACATGACATGGACTATGGAAGGTTACCTTGAGCATTCTTTGCCTGTTTTTCAAACAAATAGGGATATCTGGATTTCATGTCTTCTTCAGCTTCCTATGTAGCCTTTTCAACTTTCTGACTCCTCCATAAGACCTTTATTGAGACTACTTCCTTAGTTCTCAACTTGCAAACTTGCTGATCAAGAATGGCTATGGTGATCTCCTCATAGGTGAGGCCATCCTTGACTGTTATAGTATTAGCAGGAACAACCAACGACAGCTACCATACACATTTTCTCATCATGGACACATGGAACACTGGATGAACAATAGCCAACTCTTGGGGAAACTCATGTTCGTAAGCTACTTGACCGACCTTTCGCAAGATTCTGTAAGGTCCAATGTATCTGAGACTGAGTTTTCCTTTCTTGCCAAATCTCATGATACCCTTCATAGGAGAAACCTTCAGGAACAACCAATCATTAACATGAAATTCTAAGTCCCTTCGCCTCAAATCTGTGTAAGCCTTCTGGCGACTCTGAGCCGTTTTCAAATGCTCTTGAATAAAATTGACTTTCTTCATAGCCTGATAGACCAATTCTGGTCCTAACAACTCTGCTTCACCAACTTCGAACCAAGCAATTGGTGAACTACATCTGGGCCCATTCAAAGCTTCATATGGTGCGATTCCAATACTAGTATGGTAGCTGTTATTATAAGCAAACTCAATGAAGGGTAGGTGATCATCCCAATTACCTTTGAAATCTAGGACACATGCTCTAAACATGTCTTCAAGAGTCTGAATAGTACGCTCTGCCTGACCATCTGTCTGCGAATGAAAAGCTGTGCTGAGGTTTACCTTGGTACCCAATCCTTTCTGAAAGGATTTCCAAAAATGGGCCATGAATTGGCACCACGATCTGAAATAATAGACATTGGAGTCCCATGTAACCTGAGAATTTCATTAACATACAACTTGGCGTAATCTTCTACTGAATCTGTAGTCTTGACTGGCAAAAAGTGCGCTGACTTAGTGAGCTGGTCAACAATCACCCAAATAGAGTCATGCCTCCTAGATAAATGAGGTAGACCAGATTCAAAGTTCATATTGATCATTTCCCATTTCCAGACAGGAATATCAATATTCTAAGCCAACCCACCAGGCCTCTGGTGTTCGACTTTCACTTGCTGACTGTTCGGACACCTAGCCACAAAATTTGCTAAATTCTTCTACATATCATTCCACTAGTAAATCTCTTTAAGACCATGATACATCTTAGTGGAACCTGGGTGAGTGGAATACTTGGAGTTGTGAGCCTCTGACATGATTCGCTCTTTAAGCCCATCTACATTTGGAACACATAATCTGCCTATGTACCTCAAGGTACCATCATCTCTGTTACACCTTGGAAAATTTGTGTCGTCGTGTAGTGAGTGAACGACTGTGAGCTTAAGGATAACAGGAAGTTCTTAAGACTATAAGACGGATAATTAGTGGTCTTAGAATGCATACGTTAAGATATTGAAGTCATATGAATTGACAAGAATACGGATTAGTAAGGGCAAGTGGGGTTTAGGAAAGGTTTCATAAATTAATGCGTTAATAATTGTTTGGAAAGGCCTTAAGGGAGAGTTATAGGAATTTTTAGATCATTAATAAAGTATTAAACAAGTGTTAAGAAGGTTGTATAAGGATTGGAGACCACACGAAATGACGTGAACAACTTCGGAAAAACTGTGAGTTACACGACCATGTTATATGGCCCGTGGATGTTATACGGACCGTATAATGGTCCTTATAACCCAACAGCAACTATGTGTTCCATGGTGGTGAACCACGAACACTTATACGGCCCGTGAAATGTTATACGGACCGTATAAGTGGTCCGTATAAGTCCCGACGGGCTGAGTTATTCCAAGTATTTAAATGTGATCCCACTTCATTTTATTCATTCTCCTCAATTCACCACTTCTCTCCAAGATTCTAGAGGGTTCCATACACACTTCATATACAAGAATTCAAAGGAAAGCAAAGATCAATATCAAGAATTCAAGTGAATCAAGTGCAAGAAGCTCACTAGGGTTCCTCCAAGTCAAGAATTCTCTTGGGAATGAAGTTAGGGTTTTCTCCAAGTGAAGTATTGCCAACCAAAACCCGTTCCTACACTTTCAAAGGTGAGTTTCATGATTTCTCCATGTTGTTTAAAGTATGGAAAGGTTGAAACACTTGGATTTTGGAAGAAAATGGAAAATGGATTACAAAAGATAAGATTAGTGACAATTGTGAATAGTAGATTAATATGAGTCATGAATCTTGATATGTTGAGATTGTAATCACGTTATGAATGATGTTAGGAGTATGAGAGAAACATTAGATGAGAATGAATGTAACGTTGTAGTATGATTATGACTATGGATGACCATGAGAGGAAATTGTGGGAATTGAATAATGATGACGATATTATGAATTTTATTATTGACGTTGGGAGTTGAAATATGATATGGGGAAAGTAGTAGAAACAAAGGAAATGCTACCTAATTTTCTTTAGCTTTAGTAAACACGTTTAAGTAATCGATTGGCTAATGTTCATGCGACTTCTCTTGAAGGTAGAAACGTGAGCATCAAAGGAGAACAAGCAAGCGATAGATTAGTTAAACGAAGAAGGTATGTAAGGCTAGTCCTTTCTTTCTATGGCATGAATCCGATGGTATGATTTTTCCTTCTTCCTCATGAATCCTCTATATCTCGGAAAGACTAATAGCCCATGTTCATGAATAGCCATATGAGATGAGAGATATATTATGAGTTCAATAATGATGATGATGAGTTAAGTATAAAGATTCTAGAGTTCATGATATGATGTTCCTATAACGTTAATGATGTCATATACTGTATACACTCACCTTCTATATTATTTCCTTCAAAGTGAGGCAGAGTACCATAAAGTGAATGATGTCGTATATTGTACACACTCACCTTATATATTATTTTACTTCAAGGTGAGGTAGAATAACATTAAGTTAATGATGTCATTTATTGTATACACTCACCTTATATACTATTTCCTTCAAGATGAGGCAGAGTACTTATAAATGTTCCATAATGGAATTGGGGGTTCACGACCTTAGGCCACCTCGATAAAGTATAGCTATCTTTGAGTTATTATACATGCATTCTGATGATTATATGTTCATGACAATACACCGTGCCTATATGGACGGGCAGACACATACCACTATAGCGGGCAGCTTATACCCCGGACGCGGGAGGACTGGACGCAGGTTAATTATTATCACACCGTACCTATATGGACGGGCAGCTTATACTTATACATTTATGCATATATGATATGATGATGATTATGAAGTAAGCCAGCATGTGTTATTTCTTTTATAAGTGACAATCAGATACAGTTGCTCTTTATTGATACTTCCATTATCTCATTGATGTATTTTCATTACTTATGCCTCTCATACTCAGTACAATGTTCGTACTGACGTCTGTTTTCTTTGGACGCTGTGTTCATGCCCACAGGTAGACAGGGAGGTGAGCTTAATCCTGACTCGTAGGAGCTGTTAGCTGATTTGAGAGCACTCCATTGTTCCGGAGGTGCCTTTGACTATTTTTTTGTGTATATATGTATATTCTGGGCACGACGGGGTCCTGTCCCGTCCCGATGTCTAGCACTCTAGTAGAGGCTCGTAGATACGCAGTTGTGGGTTATATGGTCTCACGAGGTTACTATGGTACTATATATATATATATATATGATACTATTTTGATAGCCGAAAGGCTTATGTATATAAAAGTATCTATCTTCTCAAATGAAAAATGATTCCCTTATGATTTGAGAATGAAATTGATAAAAGAACGCTTAATGGGTATGATGAGTAGTAGAATGAATAGTGCTCGGTGGTTAGCCACGGGTACCCGTCGCGGCCCCTAGTCGGGTCGTGACAAAAGTGGTATCAGAGCAGTTCGGTCCTAAGAAGTGTCTACAAGCCGTGTCTAGTTGAGTCTTGTTTATGGTGTGTTGCGCGCCACGTTAAACAGGAAGCTACACGGCATTTAGGAAAAATGACCATCTTTCATCTTAAGAGATCATGCGATAGAGCTGTGTTATAAGACTTTCCCTAATAGAGTGCTATGATTTCAGAAATGCCGCCAAAGGGAAAAGCTACAGCCGCCCACTATGACAAAAAGACGGGTAGAAATAGAGCCGCCAATGAATGTAGAAGGGGGCGAGTCACATAATGAGGCCCTATCTAATACTTCCTCCACCCCGCCCAATGTCGAAGAACAAGGAGGAGCTTCAGCTCCAATTCCTCCACCGGCTGCTTTGGGTCAACAATTGACCGAGGCCATCCACCTATTGACGTAGTTAGTTGCCGCCCAGGCACAGTGACATAATGTGAGTTCAAGTGATCGGGTAGCTAGTACCAGAGCTCGTGACTTTATGAGTTTGACTCCTCTGGAGTTTTTTGGGTCCAAGCCGGACGAAGACCCGCAAGGCTTTATTGATGAGATGCTGAGAACATTGAGGATTATTCATGCCTCCGAAACCGAATCTGCAGAGTTGGCATCTTATAGGCTCCGAGATGTGGCGGTATTGTGGTACAATAATTGGCTAGCATCAAGAAAAGAGGATGCACCTCCTCCTGTGTGGCAAGAATTTGTAGATGCTTTCATCCGCCATTATTGCCACCCGAGGTCCGCCGAGTTAGAGCGCATAGGTTCTTAAGTCTAAAGCAAGGAATATGAGTGCCCGGGAATATAGCCTTCAATTTAACTCATCGGCTAGATATGCCCCGACCATGGTGGCCAATATGGAAGACAGGGTACATAGGTTTGTGAGTGGCTTGGGGCCACATTTGTTCAAGGATTGTTTGATGGCTTCGTTGCAAGATGGGATGGATATTTCCCGAATACAAGCCCATGCCTAGAACTTAGAGGGACGACGACAACCACAAAGGGGTGATCGTGACATTGATAAGAGGCAAAGCAAGAGGGCTAGATCTATGGGGGCAGGCAATGATTATAGAGAGGGATCAAGGCAGACACATTCTAGATACTTAGGCCAGTCGGTGACTAGTGCACCTCCTCGATTTATGGGTAGGAGATTCGATCGCTCCTTTCGTTCAGGACAGGGTCAGAGTTCGAGGGCCCTAGATTCTCAGTTTGGGGGAGATTATAGCAAGAGGAGACCCCCAGTACCGCAATGCAGCCAGTGCGGTAGGTTACATTCCGGACGATGGTGCCAGGGTTTGGATGCTTGCTATGATTACGTCCGGGTTGGGCATATGATGCGAGATTGCCCGTCGATGAGTGGTAGAGTTGGGGTTCAGCCCGCAGGATCAGTAGCTGGTTCATCTTCAGTGCGCCTGGTAGGTCAGACTCCCTAGATGTCAGCAGGTCGAGGTAGAGGCAGATGGGGAGCATCTACTTCAGGTGCCCCTCAGCCCCGAGTGTATGCTTTAGCCAGACGACAGGATCTTGAGTCCTCTCCAGATGTGGTTACAGGTACATTATCTGTGTTTTCCCATGATGTGTATGCATTGATAGATCCGGGTTCTACACTCTCTTATATTACCCCTTATGTTGCTGGTTGTATAGGGGTGAAACCTGAGCCAATTAAACCTTTTGAGGTATCTACTCCGGTTGGTGATCCCGTGATAGCTAAACAGGTGTATAAAAATTGTGTAGTTTTGATATGCAATCGCTAGACCAAAGCTGATTTAATTGAGTTGGAAATGTTAGATTTCGATGTGATTATGAGTATGGATTGGTTGGCTTCGTGTTATGCTAATGTTGATTGTCGGATGAAGATAGTTCGATTCCAATTTTCGGGAGAGCCCGTGCTTGAATGGAAGGGTAATACATCCTCTCCAAAAGGCAGGTTTATTTCCTACTTAAAGCAAGGAAGATGATAGCTAAAGGATATATTTATCATCTAGTCCGAGTTCATGATACCGAAGCAAAGTTGCCAACTTTCCAATCTGTTCCGGTAGTGAATGAATTTCCGTATGTATTTCCTGATGAGCTTCCAGGCCTTCCCCCAGAAAGAGAGATTGACTTCGCTATTGATGTGTTGTCGGGCACCAAGCCTATTTCTATTCCTCCTTATCGAATGGCTCCGGCAGAATTGAAAGAGCTAAAGGCACAGTTGAAAGATTATTAGTGGGGTAGGATGAAGAGGGCAATAGTGGAGTTCATTTCCCAGTGTTTGAATTACTAGCTGGTTAAGAATGAGCATCAGAGATCGGGAGGTGTAACTCAGAGAATTCCCATTCAAGAGTGGAAGTAGGAGAGGAAAACTACGGACTTCATGGTAGGTCTAACGATGAATTTGGGCAAGTTTGATGCTATTTGGGATATGATGGATAGGTTAACCATGTCGCACACTTCATTCCAGTTCAGACTACCTACAATTCAGAGAAATTGGCTAGGATCTATATTAGAGAGATTGTATGATTGCATAGGGTGTCCATTTCTATCATTTCAGACAGAGGCACTCAGTTCACATCCTATTTCTGGAGGACTTTGCAGAAGGAATTGGGGAGTCAGTTAGATCGTAATATCGTTCACCCGCAGATGTATGGTCAGTCCGAGAGGACTATTCAAGTGTTGGAGAATATGTTGGGTGCTTGCGTGATTGATTTTACTGGTCACTGGAACCAGTTCTTACCCTTGGTAGAGTTTGCTTACAACAACAGTTATCACTCAAGCATTGACATGGCTCCATTTGAGGCTTTTTATCGTAGGAGATATCATTCTCTGATTGGTTAGTTCGATCCATTTGATGTGAGGCCTTAGGGTACTGATTTGTTGAGAGATTCTTTGGATAAAATGAAGTTATTCAGTAGAAGCTCCTTGCATCTCAGAGTAGACAAAAAGAGTATTCGATCGGAAGGTTCGTGATTTGGAGTTCATGGTGATGACCAGGTTCTATTGAAGGTTTCACCCATAAAGGGTGTGATGAGATTTGGGAAGAAAGGAAAGTTAAGTACGAGGTTTGTTGACCCTTTTGAGATTCTTTGGCATGTTGGTGAGGTGGCCTACGAGTTGGTATTACTACCACGTTTAGCAGGTATTACCATGTGTTCCATATTTCTATACTGAAGAAGTACCATTCAGACAGGTCTTTTATCATCCATTAGGACTTGGTACTATTTGATCAGAATTTGTCCTTTGAGAAAGAGCTTGTAGAAATCTTTGATAGGCAAGTTAGAAAGTTGAGATCAAAAGAGATTGCTTCAGTAAAGGTTCAGTGAAAGCACCGTCCAGTTGAGGAGGCTACATGAGTGATCGTGGCTAATATGCGTAAATGACATCTACATCTCTTTACTAATTCACGCACTTTTCCTTCGTTTCTTTTCTGTTTGAGGATGAACATTTGTTTACTTGGTATCTAATGTGACGACCCATTTGGTTGTTTTAGACATTTTACTTCTTGATGGTTCTATTTAGTCCAGAATTAAATTTTGATAGTTCTGTTTGGTCTGAAAGGTGACTCTTGACTTCGTTAAGCCTTTGGTTCGGGTCCCGAGGCGTCCGTTTGTGCTTTGGGTCATTGATTAGAGATGTTGGTTTTTGGTTTGGTTGCATTTGACTTGGTTTAACTTCGGGACAGAGAGATCTCTTTTGGAGAATCTGAGTGGGCCAGCGAGTTCGTACCGTGCTTTATGTTAGATAAGCATGTTTGGTTTGTGTTCGTGGGTTTTCGAATGAGTTTTGAGTGTTGGATTGGATTTGGTGAAAATTAAATTTTTCTGGTTTTGGTGCAACCGCACCTGCGAAATGGCTTGCGCAGGCGGGGAGTCACACCTATGGGTGGACTTCCACACCTGCCGGTCTTCGGGAGTTAAGCGAGGCCCGCACCTGCGAGGGGTTTCCGTGGGTGCGGTGTCGCACCTGCGGGGGGAATTCCCACACCTGCGAAATCGCTGGAATCAGAACCTTTAAATTCCAAAAATGAACCTAGGCCTCATAATTTCATATCTTTGGTTGAGACCTAATTTGGAGTTGAATTCAAGTGCTTAGACTTCAATTCTTCTTGGAGGTAAGATTCTAAGCTTAACCTTAGTAATTACTAGTGGTTCCTTTCATTATTTAACTTTCCTTCCATGATCTATGAGTAGAAAACTTAGGGTTTGAACCCAACTTCTTAAGAATATGTATTTCATGAAATTAATGCTTAGATTTAGGCTTTTTGAATCTATCTTGTGGTTTAACTTATTAGTCAATGGGTAAACTATTACTAAGCTTGAGTTCAAAATTCAATCCAAGATACTTGATTTGAAATTAAGATTTTTTGATAATGAATGAAATTGGAGGCTCAATTGGGGTTAGATTTCCATGAAACTTAGAATTATGACTTTTGAGATGATGGGAAGCATTTTTCTATTTTAAAATTCCAATTTTGCCCTGTGGTTCCGAGGTCAGTTTTTGGATGTATTTGGGGTTCCGTGTAGAATTATGGCAATATGGGTGTCCATAGATTCATATTCTAACAAAAAATATGTATTTGATAGACTTCAGTCATTCTGAGGCTCTCAGAAAGGGCAAGATGTTGGCTTGAGGTTGTGGCACCTGTTCAACTCCGAGGTAGGTTATGACTTACGTTTGTAGACTCCGATTAAAGAATCATAAGTAGTTGTAGATTATTGATGGAGAAAGCATGACAGGCCTTCAGGCATGGATGTGGTGATGAATCCACTTATTTGGTATGGATGTTGTTAAGTGGGCTTGTCGCCATGTTTGCTATGATTGTGATTGTTGGCTGAATCTATCCTTGTCACTTGATAACTTATTTATCTCATGGAAAGGGGAAGGATAACATTATCGACTTGAGTTGTGATTCGTATCCATGGCATAAATCCAGCGATTCTATGATTTGCATTGTTGTGGAATTGATTCTATGCATGATATGCCTTTCATATTCATACATGACTGTTATGATGGTGCAAGTAAAATTTATAGCCTTCGAGTTCTTTGTCGCAGAGGGAGTATGATTCATAGCTTTCGAGGTCTTTGCCAGAAAGCAAGTATGATTGATTGCTCCCGAGGACTTTGCCGGAGAGCGAGATATATTGATTGCTTCAGAGGTATTTTCGAAGAGTGATGTGATACATGGACTTCACGGGTCGGTCATGGCTTTGAGGCATAGCCCTTAGCATGTGTGTATGAGCATGGAGAGTTGGCCTGTATGGTTTTCATTACATTCATTCATTTACTCATGAATGCTTACTTGGTGGTTTTGTTACACCTCGCACTTTCAGAGAAAGATCATGCCACATATTTCACCGTATTAATGGATTATCGGAGACGTCCCAAGAAGTTTTTGAAAGGTACAAGCCATGGGAAGTACGCAACAATGAAGTAAAGGATGAATTACGATCTCTTAAGTCGTAACCGAGAAGGACAACCTTGGAACCAAAGGACATGACCCTTATCAAGTATGATTAATGATAAATATCATGTATGGAGAGTTTCAGAAGATTCTGGGACGAAGCAAATCGAAGAAAATAAGTTTGTCGAAAATTTGAAAAAAGTTGGCAGAATTTTGGACTGAAATTTTGGGTCATGTTTAGTGGGGTATATATCTGGGTATATCAGGAGTTTTGAGGTATTTCAAGATCCTAAAATGAAGTTCATCGAGTCTAGTTTCCAACGCAAGAAACCGTTTGTCAATACGACATCGGAGTAAGGATTTATGGGCGTTTTAAAACGGACAGCCAGAGGAATACGAACCTGGGTGGAAAATCCGGGAAGCTCACTTAAAAGCCCACTTATGTGGTGACCTAGCCCAATTCGCGCTTGGCACCTATAAAAGGGCCTACACACTTCATTTTATTCATTTTTTCTTAAACTCCACAACCCTCTAGAAATCTCCTAACATCTCCACACCTCTCTAGAATCTCCCACACTTCTCTCTCTATTATAAGAGTGTTCTTGAAGGTTCTCCACCATTCCAAAACATTCTATACCATCACAAAAGAGGATCAAACTCCAAAACCCCAAGCTAATTCATGAAGAAGGATTGTTCTTGTCTCTACTTAATGTTGTAATGAATTTGGTCTTGGAAGAAGTTGAGTGGGGTGAAGTTCTTCTAATGTAAGGTATGTTCTCCATCCTATTTCTCATGATTAAGTTTCTTTGAAGGTTTAACAAGTCCTATAAAAGAAGAGAATCATAGTAGAGAAGTTGCAAAGTATTAAAGTGAAGATGATGACTATGAAATGAATTTGAAAGGAAATTTTGGATTAATTTGAGATTAAACTGAATATAATTCTTCGATTATGGTAATATGGATATTGTTATGGTCTGTTGAGAAATTGGGAAAAACATCGTGTGGGATGTTTTATGAAGTATATTGGTGTTGATGATGATGTTGTTGATATTAGTATTGCTATTGTTGTTGTTTTGTTGGTATTGTGATTTCGGGCTAGGAATATAAGCATGGGAGATGCTGCCCGAATTTCGGCAGATTTTAAAAGGAATTACTTTGAATACTTAAGATAAACATATCACAATAAGCCTAACAGTGGCATGAACTCTCTTGAATGTGGATTTACGAGCTTGGGAGGACATGCGTTAATTAGTTAAAGTTAAGGCGACCGAAAAGGTATGTTGAGGCTAAACCCTTTCTTTCTAAAGGCATGGTTCTTTTCTTATGAACCCATACATGTTTTCTATAACATCCTTATTCCCACAAAGTTAGAAGTTCATGATTCTCAAAATTCTTATGATGCTAAAGATATATGTTTTCTATGATGATAATAAGGATAAAGATGATCTTATTTCTAGAGATTCCAAAGCTTGTGGAATTGATGTTATTATGAGATTATTGAGCTTACTTCACGATTTCCTTAATTTTATCCATTGTTGTTGATCTCACCTCATAATACTTGTTTCTTCGAGCTGAGATATAGCGATGATGATAATTCCATTTCTAATGCTATCCAATTTCATCGTTCTTGATACTTTCATGACACTATCGATCTTATCTTACGATAGTTGATCCTCTAAGGAAAGATATAGTGATAATGATGATGATGTGCTTTATTTATGTACTCTTTTATATGTATATATATAGTGATGTGCAAATATGATCGAGTCCCGAAAGGGCCGGGTACAGATATGATCGAGTCCCGAAAGGGCCAAGTACATATATTAGCGAGTCCTATTATGGCCGAGTACGGATGCTACCGAACATTACTATGGTCGGGTACGAATGCTACCGAGCCTTACTATGGCTGGGTACGGATGCTACCGAGCCTTACTATAGCCAAGTACGGATATTACCGAGCCTTACTATGGCCAGGTACAGATATTACCAAACCTTACTAAGGTCGGGTACGGATAATACCGAGTCTATATGGCCGGGTACGGTATTATGAGTACGTATGTGGATATATGAAATGTTTCTTCTAGAAAAAGGTTAGGTAAGCATGATGAATGTCTTAAAAGGTATCATGAGGTATAAATAGTTCTTTTATCTTACGCTATTCTTACTGCTTTTATCATGTTACTATTCATGCCTTACATACTCAGTACATTGCTCGTACTAACGTCCCTTCTTGTGGACGCTGCGTTCATGCCCGCAGGTAGACAGGTAGACAGATCTGACCCATAGGAGCTTCATCAGCGGAATCTTAGGAGTGCTGCGTTTGCTTCGGAGCTGCAGTCTATTGGTATTAGTCTTTATAGTCACTTGTATTCTATGTAAAGGCTCGTAGACATGTGTGTACAGTTAGACGTTTCATAGCCCTACCGATTCATATTGTTGTATGTCATTTTAGTAGCCTTGTTGGCTGGTGATGATGGGTATAATTGTTGAAGATTATATAGAGATGTGCCGTTATGTTTTGATATATGTCCTTACAGATTATGATATCCATGAGCTATTTTTATGGTCCACCCAGAAATGATTATGAGATGTATGTTTAGAGGTGCTCTGTGTGTTAGCTCTGGGTGCCCGTCATGGCCCTCTGGTTGGGTCATGACAGTTTTATATACTCATTCTAAACTTATACTTAGAGTATGCTTCGTGACTGTGCTTGATTGCCCTATCTACTTTACTTGCTGATTTCTACATCTTATATGCGCTATCTAATCGTTGTCGGCCTATGATGCCTACTAGTACTAGTGTTGTACTCATAGTACTCTTGCTGCACTTTTTGTTGAATGCAGAGTTTGATCCAGATTCTAGCTCACCACGTCATGACTGATCTCGAGGCCTTCCAGTCGAGACTTGAGGGTGAGCTACTGACCGAACCTGCTGCCCTAGGTTCTCTCCTTATGATACTTGTCTACCACTTATTCTTCAGGCAATATTCTGTTTCTGTCCTTGAGTTGTATTTCAGTATTTAAGACTATGTATTACCTTTTTAGAGGCTCTTGTACAAGTCTAGACCAGGTTTTGGGGTTGTAAACCTTTTATGTACTTCCGCACTTATTTTATATATCTGTCAAGACTATTTAGTATAATTTGGTATTTATTTTTGCATGTCTTCTTATAAATGAATGTGATTATAGGAATGGTTCGCGCACTAGAGGGGATAGTGTGGGTGTCATCATGACTCGCGAAATGGGTCAGACAAGTTGGTATCAAAGTCCTAGGTTCACCAGTCTCACGAGTACAAGAGAAAGTTCGAGTAAAGTCTTGCGCAACGATATAATGAGCTCCGTACCTATCTTCGAGAGATTATCTGACATTTAGGAAAGTTTCATTCTTTCTCTCCTTTTGTGCTACTTTATTCAAATTGGTATCTAGTTGGTTCAAATTGGTATTTGACTTCACTTTCTATTCTATCACAGATAGTGAAGACACGTGCGGTAGTCGCTAGGGATGAGGTGCCAGCACCTGCTGCCAGGGCAGTGGCACAGGGCGGTGGTTGAGCTAAGGGCTATGGGGTAGCATCGGACAGGGGTAGAGCACCCGTGGTTGGCCAAGCCCTAGACAGATATTTATCGCCTGAGCCTGAGATAGAGCACGAGGACAAGCTTATGAATGAGGAGGAGCTGGGACAAGCTCAGGCTCAGCAAAAGGTTATAGCTACTCCAGTACTTCAGGATGTGATAGTGCTCATCTTGAGTCTTCTCGAGGGACTGATACAGGGGGGCGTCCCTCCAGCTACACCAGATGGGTTACAAAATAAAGTTGGGGGTCAGACTCCCAAGCTGTTCCAGACCTCAGAGGCAGAACTTGCTGTTGCTGTGGCTCCCTGTATTGATGAGGTTCTAGAGCCTGATTTTGCTCTTAGGCCTATAGCTGGTTTGGTAATGACTCATGAGGAGTAATATCTGTTTGGAAAGTTTACCAAGATGAAGCCTCTTCTTTTTTATGGTACCCCAGAGAGGATGCGTTTGAGTTCATCATTGATTGTCATGAGAGGCTTCATAAGTTCAGTGTGGTGGAGTCACATAGAGTTGACTATTTTGCTTTTCAGTTGTGTGGTGATGCGAAGTTGTGGTGGAGATCTTATATTGATTATCGACCATCTAGGTCGCCCCTTTGTCTTGGACACGATTCTGTCAGATTTTCCTATAGAAGTATGTTCCCCGGACATTAAAAGACATGAGGAGGGACGAATTCACCACTTTAGAGAAGACAGAGCTATCGATCATGGATTAGTAGTCTAAGTTCCATTCCTTGGCTCGATATGCAGTACAATTGCTCCCCATTGAGGTAGAGAGAGTGAGGCAGTTCGCTAAGGGTTAGACACTTCTGTAGAAGTTTGCAACTTTACAGCTTGTAGCTTCTGAGCTTCGTTCCAGGTCGTGTTACATCATGCCACAGAGTTCGAGTTGACGAGGCTTCAGGCTTATGGTAAGGATGATTTGGTAGCTTCAGTGGTTCTTCTGCTAGAGTGAGAGCCATTTTGGCAAGAGTCATCAATATCATTCTAGCTTCCCCATTCAATCTGTACTTTAGGTTTCAGCAGGTGGCCTTTCTGGTATTAGTAAGTTTAGTTCTGGATAGACTTCTTAAGATTTTTACAATCGACACTTGAATCGTGAACGACATTCTGGTTCTTTTGTATTAGTGTGGCAGCCAAGGACGGGAAAGACTGCTATGCGTATGGTGATACAAGGCATTTTGCGAGGGAGTTCCTAGACCTACATAGGAAGGAGCTTAGTAGGGCTCTTGATTTCAGGCATCCAGGGCTTCCGCACCATCGGTTAGTAAAGCAGGATCTTCCACTAGAGGTGGTTCACAGCCTAGCAGAGGCGATTATCAGTCTGGGAGAGATGGTTATCAGCCCGACAGGGGCAACTCTCTGTCAGCGAATGGTGGAGATCAGTCTGGCCATGGTGGCCGTAAAGGTACGCAGTCTGAGGGCAAATGGGTTCATTGCTATGCTTTTTTAGGCATGCCAGAGGCAGAGGCTTCTAATGCGGTTATCACAGGTACTATTTTGGTCTGTCACAGGGTAGCTTCAGTACTATTTGATCCGGGCTTTACTTTCTCGTATGTTTCTACATATTTCTCTACGGGTTTGGATATGATTTGTTATCTAGCAACTTGATGTCCCTATTCGTGTCTCTAATCCTGTCGGAGATTCTGTGGTAGTAGATTGAGTCTATCGATTTTATGTGGTTACATTCATGGGTTACGATGCTTGGGTAGACTTGGTGATCTTCGGTATGATGGATGTTGATATTATCTTGGGCATGAATTAGTTATATCTTTATCACACGATTTAAATTGTTATGCCAAGATGGTCACATTAACCATGCCAGACATATCGAAATTAAAGTGGAAGGGTACTCCTAGCCCTTCTCCTAAAAAGAATATATTGTTCCTTCAGGTGAAGAAGTTGGTGGATAAGAGGTGTTTAGATTACTTGGCTCATATCCGGTATACGAGTGTGGATACTCCTTCCCAAGAATCGGTATCGGTAGTTAGTGAGTTTTCAGAGGTCTTCTAACATAAAATGTGTAATAGATAGATTTCGATCATTCTGAGGCTATTCGAAAAGGTAAGGCATTGTCTTGAGGTTCGTGTCACCTGTTTGGCTATGAGGTAGGTTTTGTCCTAACTTTCTACACTCCGATTAGATTATTGTATGTTGCTACAGATCATTGACGAGGAAAGCATGATAGGCCTTCGGGCATGGTTGTGGTGATGAATCCACTAGTTTGGTATAGATGTTGTTAAGTGGGCTTGTTGCCATGTTTTCCATGATTATGATTGTTGGCTGAATCTATCCTTGTCACTTGATATCTCACTTATCCCATGGAAAGGGGAAGGATAATATTATCTACTTGAGTTGTTATTCGTATCCATGACACACATCCATTGATTCTATGATTTACATTGTTGTTGAAATTGATTCCACGCATGACATGCCTTACATATTCATACATGACTGTTATGATGGTGCAAGTGAGATCTATAGCCTCCGATGTCTTTATAAGAGTGCGAGCATGATTGATAGCTTTCGAAGTCTTTGCCGAAGAGCGAGATATATCGATAGCTTCTGAGGTCTTTTCCGAGAGCGATATGGTACATGGACTACGTGGGTCGGTGATGACTTTGAGGCATAGCCCTTAGCATGTGCGTACAGGAGTGGAGAGTTCGCCTGTGTGGTACTGCATTGCATTACATTCATTCATTTACTCATGAGTCCTTGGTGATTTATATATTCATTCTAAACTTATACTTAAAGTATGCTTCGTGCTTCGTGACTATGCTTGATTGCCTTATCTACTTTACTCATGATTTTTTCATCTTATATGCATTATCTAATCGTTGTCGGCCAATGAAGCCTACGAGTAATAGTGTTATACTCATACTACTCTTGCTGCACTTTTTGTTGAGTGTAGAGCTTGATCTAGGTTCTAGCACGTGACTGATCCAGAGGTCTTCCAGTTGAGACTTTAGTGAGAGCTATTGACCGGACCTGGAGCCCTGGGTTCTCTCCTTATGATACGTTTCTACCACTTGTTCTTCAAACAGTATGTCGTTTCAATACTTGAGTTGTATTTAAGTATTTCAGACAATGTGTACCATTTTAGAGGCTCTTGTACAAGTCTAGAACAGGTTTTGGGGTTGTAACACTTTTATGTACTTCCGCACTTATTTATATATCTGTCAAGACTATTTAGTATGATTTGGCATTTATTTCCACATGTCTTCTTATAAACAAATGTGATTATAGGGATAGTTCACCCACCTGGGGGGATAGTGTGGGTGCTATCATCACTCGCGAAATGGGTCATGACAGATGCTCTCCCGTCTAACAAGAAATATTAAGAAGGTGCATATCCAGAGCCGGAGTTTGAATTTTAAATTTATAATTTCTAAATTAATACTCTATTTGTTTATTGGGTTCAGAATACATCATTTTTTACCTATTAACTCAGTTTCTTATGTAAATACAGAATTCTAGCCAAAGCCATTGAGTTGTTCTACTGAACCCATAAATTTTATTGTGGTTCTTATTTGGCCATATCTTAGTCTTGTTTAACAGGGATGGATCTTTCCATATTTATTAAACAAAATTTTTAGCTAAAAGAGGTTGTTGAGGACAGCGAAATAAAGCAGACAACACTAAGGAAGATTTGAAAGTGGCAGACCCTATGGGAAGCACCGTGTGCCAGATCTTAATTTTCCTCTACCAGAGGAAGATTAGTCAAAACTTGAAGTATTTAAATTGGTATTTGTTTCACCATATGTTTTGATGTTATTGAATTACCGAAACTTAGTTTTTTTTTTCATGATTAGAGACAGGGGATAATCATTGGTGATTGTAATAAGTCCAGTTGGTTTCGCTAATCACGCAATTACTGTAGTTTCAAGGTTTATATATTTTTTATTTTATGCATATTTGCGTGTTTTTTCATGTTCTCCTTTTGTTTTTGTAACAACTTACTAAGTCATTTTGAGCCTTTTGCCTAGAATTTCCCAAAATACCCTTCTGTGGTAGGTTTTGTGTATTTATGACTTGCGGGGATGGGTGGTACAGTTCCTGAGGTAATCGGGCGAGTTTTGAATTAATTTTGGTAAGTTTAGAATTTTTAGAGTTAGAAATTGGAGAAGTTTGACCAAAGTCAACACTGGGGATATATGTGTCATTTTCATGATTTTGTCAATTCCATTAGGTCTAGAATGTCATTTATGACTTAGTCGATCCTTTGGTTCGGGTACCAAGGTGTTCGGGTGTGATTTGTGTACTTTATTGGAAAATTGAGTTTTGGAAGTGTTGGAGTTGACCTTGGTCAACCCCGGGTCAAGACAACCTCTTTTGGGAAATCCGAGTGCGCGATGGAGTTTGTAGTCCGGAGTTTCGGGTGTTGGTTGGGGATTTGGAAGAAACCATAAAATCTGGTGTTCATATATCTGGTTTCCTTCTTTGCGTTCACGAGAAGGTTTCACATTCGCGAAGACGGGGGACCAAGTGGGGTCCCATTCGCCATGTTGGGCTTGCGTTCGCATTCGCATTCGCGTTCTCGTTCCGGTAAAGGGTTTTTGGTCTGGGCCGAGTTGGCTAATTTATCACGTTCGCGATGGACTCGTTTGGAGGCTCAGAGGAAAGGAAAGGCCGTGGAGTGACTCTTCGACTTCAAATAGAGGAAAGTTGAGACTTATTAGACCCTTTATGTAGTGCTATGTGTTGGTTAATATAATAAGGGGCGTATTGAGGAATTGGGGGTCCTTTACTCGTGAGGTAACAAGCACTTGTGCGGGTACCAATGTATCTGTATATTGATTAAAATATAGAAGTATTATAATTGTGACGAAGATTTTGTGTTTAGCCTTCGAGCGACAAGGATGGTGGATACATTTAGGTTGGTATGTTGCTGTTTATTTGGGCCATGATAGCCATGATTGATTTGAGTTCCGTGAAGGAGCAGAAGATGTTTGAGAGTTTCAAGAAGATGGATCATCCCAAGTATGATGCAGACCCCGAGTACGACGCATATGAGTTTCTGATCAATTGTCATGAGAGGTTGCATAACCTCAGGTTAGTGGAGTGCATGGAAAGGTATTTCTACGTACTACAACTTTCATTAAGGAACATTTTCTGATTTATCAACTAATCAAGGAGTTACGGTTGCCCGAAGTATGCCACTCGGCTACTTTCGCAAAACGTTCAAACCTTCAAATTTTCTGCTAAAAAACTAATGATACGAGTTTAACCTTAGTTCTAAAGTATGGGGTGTAATAACAATGCAATGCTATGTAGACATGCACTCCGATGATGGAACATCACATCTCGATAGCACAACCTATGGGGGATGCGTGAAGTCCATGTACCTCAAGGTTCCGACAACAACCTCGACAACCGCTACCTCACGATTTAGGCAAAAACCTCGGCAGTCTCTACGTACAACCTCAATTCCAGGACAACCATCAAATATCGTTCCTCACGCCACTCTTATCCATCTGAGGCCAGCCCATAACATTGTTTTCTCAAGTATAATCAATGTATCAACAATATATTATGAAGGATGAGAATGCGTGCAATGTATCAGTTCAATGTCAATAATCAATTCTATATCACAAGTACCACACATGGGCATACCAACAATATTATGAAAAGTCTACACAATAAGCCACAATGGGATCACAACTCTCTACAGTACCTTACAGTGCACATAAGTAATATTAGTGATAAGGCTACTCAATAAGCCACAATAGAATTACAATCCTCGTATCAAACGACAACACGTAAGATACTACCAAATCATAATCAGGATATATCAAAAGTCTCCAATATCTACTATCTCCACGTGACATCAAGCAAAAATCAATAGAACAAGATAAGTCACAATACAATGGGGTGGCTAACCCCAATCACACAATAGGGCCCAAACTAAGACAATATCCAACTCAACTTTATACCCGAAGGTTTACATGCTTTTTCCAACAATATCGTCGAAATATATGCTTAGCTAAACGAAGCCTCACCATAGGGTAAACCAGAACCTACCTCGAAGGCTGAACAACAATATCACCAACAATCACACCTTAGCCTTTCCTTTCCTTTAAGCCTCGAGATCAAGAAAGTCCAAGCATATTCGAATCATGGAATTAGAATAAAAAAGAACATCAAATAAACCTTACTTCCATTCAAGACCCAAATCTCCAACTTATGGAATAGGGTTTATGAACTAGAAGGGTGAAATTAGGAATCTAAAGTCCTAACATGAAATTAAACCTCTAGGTGATCAATTCCCATCAATAGCAAGATAGAACAATCAACAATTCATTCAATTTTGGATTCTAGGAAAAACCCGCAAATTTAGGTATAAACCCTAACTTCCAAATCCATAAATTAGCCACTAATTAGGAAGAAATTATGAGATAAAGGATTCTAATCATCAATTCAATGCTTAAAGAAGCTAACCCAACCAACAAATCATGATTTAGAAGCCTAGAAAGAATAACTCATTAAACCCACTTTTAATCTTCATTCACTTAATGAACTATCAAGATAAATAAATTATAAGGTGATTAAGGACAATGGAATAGTGAAAGGATTAGAAGAACTTACCACCAAAAACCACCAAGAATATCCTATAATTGCTCCCAATAGCTCAGATTTCAGAATAGTAATAATTAAGGGATTAAGGGCTTTTAAAACACAATTAATGAAATAATCAGGCCTGATACCATTTATGCGGTAGCGGGACTGTTGCAGCGGTCCCGCCTCGACGGTCACTCAGATCGCCGTGACGGTTGGCCCTCAAACATACTTAGCCGCTGTGGCGGCCCATCCCGCCGCTATGGTGGTACCGCTGAGGCGGTAAGGGTGCCGCCAAAGCGGATACCAGCACCATATTTGCCCCAAAAATAATCTTAATCTCAATCCGAAATTCTGACTAATACCCGAGGCCATCTGCTCACAAACCATATACACAGACCCATATAAAAACATGCTACGAATGCACTCGTAGCCTCAGAATTCTCAGCGAAGGTCATTGATTGAGTCAACCCTCGATGCCTCAATTCCAGTTTTCCAACCCAAGTCCCAAAATGCACCCGAGGGTATTGGAAATCGAACCAGATATGCACACAAGTTTTAAATAGCCATCCGAACCTCTTGAAATCGACGGATTTTTGAAAAAGGTCCGTTTATCCAAAAGTCAACCTTGAGTCAACTCTTTTTCGGTTAAAGCTAAATTTCCCTATTTAGATCCGAACACCTTGGGAAGCGCATCAACGGTCTCCTCTGGTCAAAAGTGAGTTAACAAGCTTTGGAAAAGGTCAAAGATCGCCAAAAATACTATAACGACCAAACGGGTCGTTACATCAAATATCAATTAAGTAATCGTTCATCCTCGAGCAATAAGGAAGAGAATGGGGAAAGATATCTGAGCCCGCAATAACTGAGGATATCTCGAACACATATCAAGTTTCTCCTGATAAGAAAGATTCTCTTTGAACAGAACTGAATCCCAACGAATGATATAGGAACCATCAGAATGGCCCTTCTTTAACATAGAAGCATGGAAGACCGGATGAACACCTGACCGGCCTGGTGAAAACTACCTCATAATACATGGTCTCGTGGAATGGTACGGGGACGTCCGTACCCATCCACAAGAGGCTATAGGACATCTAGAAGTTTCCCTTCATTCATGCCACCCCAAATACGTCGTCTCCTAGTTGAATCCAATTAGTATCTGGTTGATTCCAATTGGTATCTTGACGGGAAAATTGGTATCTCTCTATATGGACTCAAGAAAGACTTTCCATGAGTAGGCGCATGGTTGTTATGGGAACTAACGAAGATCCCTTTCTAGTGTGAAGTGTACGGATTGTGTGGTTATTTTAGGAGGATAAAAAGGGCAGTAGTGCATTTGTACTCGTTAGGTGCAAACCGTGTAGGTACGCGCCAAGCTAATGAGTGAGCCTCTACGTGATCTGAGCTGGTGGGCAAAATTTTCGTCCACTTGCACTATAGCACCACTGCAGCAGTGAGGGGATCGCTACAGCGAGAATCAGTCTGCTATAGTAGTAAGGGGATCGCTACAGCGATAATCAGTCTGCTATAGCGGATATGAGACTCCCATCGCTATAGCGGTACCGCTGCAGCGATCAACTAACCGCCGCAGCGGTACCATGAACCAGTAGCCTCTCTTTTTGCCCTGTTTTCCCAACCTGTGTTATTCATCGACAAAATCAAGAAGAAACCATTTTCAAAGTAAACACCTACATAAAAGCATCCGCCCGACTAAGGCAATTGTCTTACGAGCACCCTTAAACCGGGGCACCCGCACCAAAAACAACAAAAGGAAAATTATCCAAACATTCTAAGAACAAACCAAAAACAAGAAATTGTCTGAACATAAAGCCCTAAAAAGGGCAAGTTATAACCAAAGCTGATATAAAAAAAGGGGAGGGTCTCTAAGCCACTCCTCGACTAGTCGCCTCGTCACCACCATCCTCCGAGTCACTAGAGTCCTCACTGCCAAGTCCGGATGCGCTTAGGAAGGAGAACTGAGGGGCATCTCTGATGGTCACCTTAGGGTGCTTCGCCTTCGGGACTAGGGCCTTCAAAAGGCTTTTGATGCCTTTCCACATCCTCACGGACAGCTTGTCCCTAGCCCAACTTATCTTCTTCTCCCTGTCCAAGTCATCCCGGAGATCCACATGGGCTTGGGCCAAGGATCCATAGGTGCTCTGCAAGGCATCCACAACCTTCCCTATCTTGGTCTGGGAATCCATATAGCCCTTCATTTGCTCAGTAGTAAAATAGCCAGTACCAGCAGCAACGCTAGATAACCGGCCTCTATAGAAGGCCGTGCAAACCCCATCATGGTCGCCTTCACCACAGCCATATCTGCCTTTATGAGCTCCAAGGTACCCGGGTTTTGTGAATGGCCACTTCTACCCTGTGGGCCATCATTGTTATCGTCATTGTCCGAGCCAATCCTCTTTCTCATGCCCCTGCCCTATGCTCCCTTGACCTTCAGTGGGTCGAAAGAGACATCACACTCAACATAACGGTCCCCAGGTTCTATAGGCACTCTAGCATTATGGCATAGATGGGTAATCAGGAAGGGAAATATCATACTTGGGCCAACCTTGGCCATAAAACTCTGCAATTCCTCGATCACCTGCATCCACACATTCACGGGCACGCCATCCAAAATGTAAGCCACTACAAAGGCGTGGTGGTATGTGACATCAGTAAGATTGCTCGAAGGGCGAACCCGTCCGCCAACGAGGTTCTGCCACCTCCGAGCCTCTGGGTGAAGTGCCGGCTCTTAATGGCAGAATGGGTGACACCCCAAGTAGCCTTCCTCCTTTTTGACTCTTTCACTAGCATCCTCACCAACCATGGCCCATTCCCCTCATGGTCCATAGCCCGAAGCTCAGCATGTGAAGGGTTGGGCAGCCTATGAACAACATTAAGGGCCTCAGCACCCACCTTTATATTGACCCCTTTGATAGTAATCTCCGGCTATGGGGCATTTCAATCAATAGTAGGGAGCATAGCATAGAATTCCTTGACCCAGTTACAATTAACATCCCTAGACTCCTTGGCCAGCAGACCCCAACGTATCCGATGTAGAAGCTGATAGATCTCCAGGGCTAGCTCCTCCACGCGGTCCATAATGAAGGCCTTTTCGTGGAGCATGCCCTTAGTCTGTTGTTCCATGTAACGCCTCTTGAAAGTATGGGAGGTGAACCTAGCATACGCGGGGGCAGCCGGTGGTTGTTGTACTTCTTGTTGTTGTCCCGGTTATTGTTGTTCTTGTTATTGTGGTGGGTTCGCCATATCAGAAAGAGAGAATGAACCTGAAAAGGGAAGACCGAGTTAGAATAACGTGGCACCAAGATTCAATAGTGGTAGGGCATGCACGAGGTAGTTGGAAAATCCAAAATTTCATTTTTGTCTTAGGTAGTTTTGCTGCAGTTGTGGAATGACCGCTGCAGCGGAGCCGCTATAGTGACCAATGGGCCGCTACAGCGGACAAGGCTCCGCTATGGGATTGCCTCGTCACTGTAGCGGGCTCGCTATAGTGAGCAGGTGCCCGCTACAGCGGGTACCTCCTAACAGAAGGGATCGCTCCCAGCGACCAACCATCGCCACAGCAGGATCGTTGTAGCGATGGAAGGTCTGCCGCAGTGGACCCATCTTCCTAGTATGAAAACTTTCCAAAACCAACTTTTAGGGAATCCAAATTTTCACCAAAGTTTCCCCATTTTTGTCAAGAATCAAGTATTATGAGGGCATGTATGACTTTTACAACCTATAACATCCTATTCCAAGTACAATGAGTACCAAAATTCTGAGCAAGAACATCAAAAAATTGCACCGCTACAAAACAACTCCACCCTAATATAAACTACCCCATTTTAAGCAGATCTTTCATATAAAGTGATGTTAAAGCAATATGAATGATGAAATAACCCTCCATGATCGAAGAAACTTTACACCCCAAGAAATCAAAACCCTTGTTCAAAGAAACCAAATTTTCTCTAAATCTAGCAAGATAAGCATGAAAATTTCGAGATATAAAGACATAATCAAGTTATAAGGTAGTGAAAGGGAGCATATACCTTGAAATAATGGATGACCAGTAAGCCTTGCAAGAAAAGTGAACCTTGGTGTACAAAGAGATTTTCTCATTTTCTCAGATTTTGTGTAGTATTTTAGTAAATGGAAGGGAGTAGAATGGTTATAAGGGGAGTGGGAATGGAGATGAGAGGACTAGGTATTTGAATGGGGGGGGGGGGGGGATAAATTTCGTGGGAGGGGAGGAGTTTTCAGTTATGGGGGAATAAATGGGAAGTGGGAAGAGGTGAACTGAATTCACCCCATATATTTTTGATTATGGCCGATGACTGCTGCGGTGATGCATCTACAGCTGCAGCGGTACCACTATAACGGTTATCTGACCGCTGTAGCAGCCCATTTTTTCCATCTGTGTTGAATTTTTCCTTCTTCGTAACGATAACTCGAAATCTTTCCTCCTATGGTGTAAGGTCCAGGAGTGTGACCATTACCTCACCCCACGCCATTTGGGGATGAATGGTGGTTTACTTGGTATATGATGCAACGACCGTCCGGTTCTTATTTAATACTTCGCGAACCCATGCCCAATCTAGGGCTACGATCGTAAATAATAAGCCCCATAGGGTGTTTTAAAGTTTAATAAAGAGAAAAATTAATTTCGGATAGAGTTAGAAGGCGTGGGCCCAGGGCAAAAATTGTACCGCTATAGCGACCAAGGGATCGCCAAAGCATTCCCGCTATAGCGAGACCCCGTCTACAATAGGAGACGAGGTTGGGGCAGTGGCCACGATTTTGGTCACTCCGTTTATTTTTCACCCTCTTTTTTTATAAAAGACCCTCCAAGGTTGCTATTAAGTTTTCATAAGAAGAAAAACCCTTGACACCAAGAGAAGAGGCTTTTCCCAACATTATTCACATCCTTCCCCACACACTATCATCTCCCATGGAATCGGATAAAAGCTAGGAAGGCCGGCAATTCATGGAAAATTCAAATAGCTAATCGTCAATGAGGTAGGGTATGGTTTGGTTGAGTTAGAATTTGATTAATGAATCGTACATACATTTGGAGTTGACAGCAGATTGCATGATTAGGTCTTCGGACACAGAGTTAGGATGGTTATATAATCGAAATCCTAACGAAAATTGTGTGTAAATAGTAACTAGGGTAATAATAAGTATTTATTTGAGTGTTGAGTGCTACCATCATTGAGGGTTATGCGTTACGAGTCTGAAAGTGATCGTTCATCCTGACTAGAAAAAGGCAATCCGTTGTTTAAAATATGTATTCCTAGGTATATTTGATTTCTGGCTTTATTTCCAAGTTATTGAAATATTCTTATGATTGTCATTGTTATTAACAAAAAGGAATGTGTTGGGAAGACTGAAGGAAATCATAGTAGTGCTACGCCCAGCTAGGGCATGATTTATGATATTATTTTTCATCGTTGCCAACATTGCATACATTGCATGTGGTTATAAGGTAATACACGGAGCAGGAAGTCTGAGTACGTGTCAGCAGGGTTATCTAGTCATATGGCTGAGTTGGGTTACATATGAGGTACTAATTATCAGTCAATCATTGGTAGTAATGCAACGATGATTATATTTATATGATGTGGATCTGCGTTCGAGGTTCTTTCCGGATCGGAGGAGTTATGGCTCGGGTCCGATGAGTATCCGGAACGAGTGGTAGATAGACACCATGGGTCCCCTGCAGGTCATGACTACTGAGAAATGACATCAGTTAGCATGTATGTACAGCGTGGTTGGGTCCTTGCATCGCATCTGCATTGCATTACATCTCATGTTTCTACGTTCTGCATGTCTGTACTGCCAGTATGTTATATTGCATTGTGCATCTTTTATGATTTTTTTGAGATTGTGTGAGGTGGTGATTATTATGAAGGTAAGTGTAAGAATGAATTCTAAGTGGCAAGTTTGTCCCATGGGGGGTATCATAACTGGTAAGTGAACTGGATAAAAGGGTTCTATGGCTAAAAGTTAGGAATTAGATGTTAGTGTAAATGAGAAGATGAGACTTAAGTAATTAGCTTAAGGAAGGTGGAATGGGTTTAAATTACTAGTTAGATAACTAGTATTTCCTATGTGGATAAAGGAAGTGAATAGTTTGGAGTAGAAAGGAAAGTTCATGAGAGTGAAACAACCTATATTGAGAATCCTGAGGGTCTTGACTTATCTGTTTTATCTTATTGACTTTATATTGTGTTGCGTGAACTAATCTTAGTCAACCTATGATGCTTACCAGTACGTGTGGTGTACTAATACTACTCTTGCTACATCCTTTTTGGGTGTAGGTATGTTGCAGGTGTAAGTTGAAGTTTCTTCGTGTGGATTTATCAGGCATTCTCTTACAACCTTGCTCATCTTACTCCAGGCAGAGGCTGTGTCATTTAATTTGTCTTCCTGTATAGTAGGAGCTCTTGTACTTGTCTAGACTAGCTCCTGGGGAGTTCTTTTCAGCTTTCTTGTATTTAACAAAGAGTCTGTATGAGCGTTTACCTTAATCTTGTAATTTTTTAGAAATTATTTGTTATAGACTGGCTGAATTTTGGGGTGGTTGGTAAGGATTCGCCTACTAGTTTTGTAATATGGTAGGTGCTCGCACGACCCGTGGGTTGGGTCGTGACAGGTACGAAGAGCTCCGTACCTATCTGTGAGAGGCTATGAGATATTTAGGAAACTTCCTCTTCCTTCATTCTTTCGTGCTACTTCATTCAAAATGGTATCTAGATGATTCCAATTGGTATCTACACTTCCTTGTCTTATTTTTCTACGAAGGGTGGAAACCCCTACCCTAAACTCTTATGCAAGCGGTTTGTGTTATGGCATGGCCTGGTATAGTACTAGATGCGTCTTCCTAATTTTGACGCATGATCCAAGTTCATTTTCCAGTTGTTACTTGAAGTTTAGTTGTATGGGTTGTAATTTAGACCGGGTTATTTTGTTTATATAATCGTAAAAAAGAGAACATTGCATAGATTAATCTCCACTATTAGGATGGGAATATTGGTATCTGACTGTAACGACCCTCCCGGTCGTTATAGAAATCTTGACCACCTTAGCCGGTAATATCTCTCCGAGAGTACAATGAGCTAATAGAAACTCAAATGTAGAAGTCTAAGAGCTGAAAACTTGGCTTGGTTGTTATTATTGTTTTGTTGTATTAAGTCCATTGGAGGGGGGTGACGCAGGAATTTAGACCTCCGTTGGGGATTCCGAGGCTACGGGTAAGTTCGCCTGATGTTTTACATTAATATGCATATTTGGTTTGTGTTTGTGAGGCCTCGGATGAAGTGTTGAGTGGTAGAGTGAAAAACTGGTGGAATTAGCGAGCTCACTGGTTCAGTGGCACCGCTGTGGCAAACGGTGTACCGCTGCAGCGGGCAGCTCCTCGCCGCCGCGGTCATATAGGAAATGGTGGTGTCTGATATGGCGGACACTGGACCGCTATAGCGCTTACGCTATGGCGGGTCCATGCTCGCCATAGTAGAAGTGGACGAAGGTGGAGGTTTGCTACAGTGGGCTCACGCCCGCTATTGCAAGATCGCTGCAGCGGATAGACCGACCGCCGCAGTGATCAACGACTATAGTAAGCCGTGTTTTTAAATCCTTAGTCCGAATTCTTTATTCATTAAACTCCAACACAGTTCCCAAGGAGCACTTAGGGCGATTTTCTAAGACTAGGGCAAGGAGACTCTTGAAAGGTAAGTTTCAAAACCTTTACTTTGCTCATTCCATTGTCATCCTAAGATTATACCTCATCTAAAGGGGTCTCTAATAGTGAGTTGGGGACTATAAAACCCTAGAGCGTAAGAACCCTTTTGATAATTGATGGGTTATGAAGAAGCATGGATTATTACTTGTTAGTTGAGAATTCAACCTTTAGATACCTGAGAATGGTGATTTGAGACTTAGGGTAACTTGCAGGGTTCTTGAATTTTTCTCTTCTAGGGGTGAGTTCCCTTGCCTTATCTTAAGATTATCTATCATCTAAGGCTTGAATTAATGATGCAAATGTATGGGGACTATTTGGAAAAGATGAGTTTCTACCTTAACATTGAGAATTGAATAATAGGCTTTAAATATTAGTTTAATTGGTGAGTCTTGCCAATAGTAAGATGGGATTTCATGAAGTAGTAAATCATAAGATTGAATCTCTAATCTCGACTAAGATTCATTAAGGATAAGAAGGGGGATCGTTCAAAACAAGAGCCAATGATTTGGGAGTTATGTTGAGGGTGTACAATGTGAAGTCGACTCGAGGGTTATGTATGAATTGGTAAGTTCTAGTATGGCATAGGCTATAGGGGACATTTGTTAGATAACAAAAACAAAGAATCTAGTGGTTAATGTGTTATTTACGGCTGGTGAGAGATGATGTTATTTATTGTACTATATTTTTGTTTACCTATGTGGTTATTGAGCTTGAATATATGTTTGTTGGTTGGTGTTCCCGAGTTGTACAACATCTTGGTAAGGTAAGGGTTAATTTCGAGATCTCTGAGTTAAGTTCCGTCGTATTAAAGTAATAATGATCTTAGTTAAGTTAGTTGTCTATGTTAGAAAAGGTTAAGTATGAACTTAGTGTAGCAGGTGTCTGAGTCCTAGTTTGTTGAGATAGATATGAGGAATAATTAATAAATTGATGGAAGTTGAGATTTGTCTAAGAGTTGATATACTGTTGCGACTTCCTGATAAATAGTAAATTTGCCATAATGTGAGGAATATAGGGATGTTAAATAGTTCTGATAAGACGGGATGTTATGAAGAGTGTCCTAATGGATTGGTCTCGAATAAAAAGGGTAAATAAGTTGGGGGAATAGACAAAGCGTGTTGAGATATGAAATCTTTGTTTATTGATCTAAGAAGGATTTGCTGATTGCATTGGTGATCATAAGGGTCTAGAGAAGTTGTAACCATTAGAGGTATAAATTGGGATTAGTATGATCAAACTTCGATATATTAGATGACGCATATGTGTTGTAGCAATTCCTGTGGTAGGTTCGAGTACAGAAATATGAAAATTAGGTCTTTAAGCTAAGGCTGGAAAGAGTTTTGACTGATAAGATGAACGAAGAGTGATTAGGGCGCACTTCATGCCGTGGAGGTTTCCGTGTGGTCATAATGCATGTCCTTGGGTTATCGTCAACCTTTGTGCTCCCCTTTTTGGTTCGTGGATGAACGATTGGTAAATTGGTATCTGATGTAACGACCCGTTGAGTTGTTATAGTGGTTTTGACCCATGTATCCTTGTTGATCCTTCCCCAAAGTCCCGTTAGTACGATCTATGACTTAGTGAAATCATTGGTTTGGTTCTCGAAAGGTTTGAGTGTGATCTAAGTTATTGGTAGAGGAACTAGTTAAGTTAACGAGTTAGTGTTGATCACAGTCAACGCCAGGTTAGGATGACCCCGTGTCAATGTTATGGAAGTTCCAACAATTAATATGATGATTTTGAACTTATCCACAAGTTTTGGTGAAGTTCTGAAGAGTTCCAGATGGTTTTGGGTTTGGTCGCGCTCGTATTCGATGTTTTCACCGTAGGTCATTGTCTACAAAGGGCTCCACATTTATCAAATGACCATTTTTTTGTGTGAGGTTTGAACCATTAGATCCACATTGAAATTATGAAGCTATAGCAAAAAGAATCATACTGTTTGGCCCCCGTATGAGGGAGTTATGACCATTTTTGTGGGGACTGTTCCAACAGGTCCGCTGTAGCGGACTCAAGGCCGCCATAGCGGGACCGTTGCAGTGGCCATGGTGACCGCCGCAGCGACCGACGGGGGTAGAATACCCTCTTTTTATGCTCCAACTCCTAACCATTACCCACAAGACCCTAAAGTCAGTTTTCAAGAGAGAAAGGGGCAAACTTCACTCCGTTCATTAGTGAAAGTATCATGGAGGGTAAGTCCCCACATTTATTTGTTCCTTTCCCTTTCTTCTTCAATTTCTAGGATTAGTTTAAGGTCCATCAGTGGTGGGTGAAAATTCTAGAACCCTAGAATTAGTAAACCCTTAAATAATTGATGGGTTGTTGATTAATCATCTAGGAGTATAGATTATCACTTTCTACGAAGGGAATTTGATTTCTTATGATTGAAATTGCATGTTCATACTTAGGGTTCTAATAAAAATGGGAACTTTGTCCTAAAGTCTATTTGAAAAGGATAAAATTGATTAGAAACCCATGAATTGAAGGTTAATGATTGTAGAGATAGAAGTTATGTTAAATTCACCATTAAATGATGGTTTCATCCATTGAAAAGGGTAGAAGTAAGTAGGTCTTCTTCCCCAAATTGTTGTTGTTGTTTAAATACATGGGTTGTTTCTTATTTAGCATTATATTGTTAGACTTTGACCATTTTGAGGTGCTTCGGAAACAACATGCTCGTCTGGAGTAGTTCGTGGCTCCTTTTCTGTAGTCGAGGTAGGTTAAGGTTTACTTTTGTTAGACTTTGATTGGCGAAATGTATGTATTGCGTAGAATTGATGGGAGAAAGCACGATTAGGTCTTCGAACATGGTGTTTTGGTTGGATATTAGCTAGGTTGGTATGACTTCTGATTTTGTGGGCTTATTGCCATTACGTTATGTACTGAAATATGAGGTATAGTTGTATTCATACTGTGGTGATTCGGGATAGATTTCTATTAGGTTGATTGTTCTTGATGCTTGCTTGTTGCCCTGCTATTGTGATTAGACTTATTACTTAAATTGTCGTGTTGTACTCAGTTCTCTCTTATTGTGATACATATCATCGAAGAAAGGAAGGATAATGAGTTTAGACTTGAAATGTGATATAAAATTGTGATTGTACGTAGATGAAAACTTGATGTATGATTTACTGTTGATGATAATATATAGAAAAAAGGATCATCTTGGTGATACAAGACTTAGTTGTGAGGCGTGCTTGCTATATGTGGAAGTAAAGAGGGACATAAACTCTTATGTTGGGTGAGACAGTTTGTATGATCCATTTCATGGTTGAGTTGATCTAAGTCTTGATATGACTGTGGCTTGTGGCTTGTACCCTCAATGTTGCTTTATTGGTTTGCATTGATTTACCATGTTTACAGTCATTTATGCATTCGTAGACTTATACATGATGGAAATGGTTCGGTAACAATTCATGAAAGAGTTGTGGCATGATGCCTTGTGTTTGACATTGATATTGCTAATTGTTCATAGTCCATACATATTAATGAACTGGAATACGTGGAGACATACTTTGTGCTGTGAAATTAGTAGAGAAGTTGATATAATCTTCTTGTAGAACTTGTGATACTATTTTATGGCAATTGTGGTGAGAAGTTAATATGATCTTGTTAATGAAAATGACATACTGTTTGATAATCGATCATTGAAAGTTATGCGATAATAAATATATGTATATAGCTATATGGAAAGGCTCATTTGACCGGGAGTGAGGATGAGACCTTTATATGAACATGCACATTTGACCGGGGGCGAGGATGGGTCCTAGTTATGAGCTCGTGGTCCGAGATTCATTCCGAAACGAGCGGTACATGGACACCATGGGGCCCCTACTAGTCATAACTACTGGGCAATGACACCAGTTAGCATGTATGTACAGTTCGAGTGATTGGCCAGTGCATTGCATTGCATTGCACATCATTGCATTTTATTCTACATTATGATATGCTCGTTAGGTTCTGATTTTGGTATGGATGTTGAATGCCTATTGTGATATAAATATGACCATTGACTGAGTTAAATTGTGGATTAGTGACTCTACCTAGGGATGGAACTTAGACTTGTGATTATCATGTGAGATTATTGAAACTTGACAGACTTGGGGTTTAGAAGCTTCATCTTAGGTTGTGACTCTGTTATGGGATATTCTGTGACTTGGACTTGAGTATTAAGTGTCCATTTGTTTATCTTGTTGATTTTATACTTATATGCGTGAACTAATCTTCGTCGGCCGATGATGCTTACCGGTATATAGTATATGTACTGATTCTATCTTGTTGCACCTTTTTTGAGTTCAGATTGTGTTCCAGAGATTTCATCCAGACCACATCTCTAGCTTGAAGCTAGTTAGCTTGATCGGATCTGAGGATGAGCTTCTACCCATGCCATGCCACCTGAAGATCTCTCTTTCCAGATGTCTACTTTCATTCCAGACATTAATTGTTATTATATTTGAGAAGTACCTCATTCTTTAGATATTGTTGGTTATCGTCCTTGTACGATGACTTTCAAATTTTGGGGGTATAATAGTTAAGACTTCCGCACTTCTATTATTATTATTTATGACGTGGTTAGACTATTTATTCTTTCACTTATTTATTGATTGTTAGAGCATAAATGATTAAAGAAGTTGAAATTGGCTAGCGATTAATGGGTTAACGGGTAAAGGTTCGCCTACTGGTGATAATAAGGTAGGTGCCTGCACGATCGATAATTTAGGTCGTGACTTTTCAAGGGCATACTTCAAGATTCGACTTGGGGGTAATCATCTAACCTTAAACTAATCATTTTCTCATGTTTCCATCTACTAATTAGAGATTATGAATTGAGGAGCCATTTGTGGTTAGAACTTCATGATTTAAGATGTTGACTATCTAGAGAATGGGTAAGATGAATTTAAGTTATAATTCTATTTTTTGCCCTTTGGGGGCTCAAGGTTACCTTTTTGAATTCATTTTTGGGTTCCGGACTAACGTGTAGCAATATGAGTATTGTTTGATTCGTGTGACCTCATAGATTACTGATCTGACTATGTTGAACTTGATTTCACGATAAATTACCGTTTTGACCTTCTGGGTTTGGTACAGGGTTTTGGGTTGACTCTTTGGACCCGAATTCCTTATATGGTTTTATGGGTACCGTTAGACTCATGTTCTTATGTAGATATAGTTATTTAAAAAATTGGGCTTGTTCAGAAGCTCAAAGAAAGGGGAAGGTCGTGGAGTGACTCTTTGGATTCGGATTTTAGCAAGTTGAGACTTACTAGACCCCTTAAATAGTGTTATGAGTTGGTTAATCTACATAAGTGGAGTAACGGGGAATTGAGGGTCCCGTACTCGTGAAGTGATGAGAATTTGTGGGGGTACCGGTGTATCTGTATAGATAACTAAAAGATGAACTAAATGTGAAATGAGATGAAGGTTATGTGTTTAGCCTTCGGGCCATGAGGAATGATGGATAAATTTATTTTGGTTGGTATTATTGTTGTTTATTTTGGCTAGGAGGACACTATTGGTTGAATATTTGCGAAAAATGACTTGATTTGTATTCATCACTCCACATCTCGTCTAAACTATGAAAAGAAAATATATACTTGATATTTTGCATTTGCACGGTGTGCACATATCGATTTATACTTATGATACTATGGGCATTTGATGAGATGCAAAGCTGGGGCCCGAGAGGTCGGATATTGGATATGGTATATGGACGGAGTGATGATAATTTTATAGCATAAGGGTTGGTACCCAATGTGATCTGAAGGATCTGGTATTCTAGGGTGGATATATGGACCTCATGAGTAACCCATGGGTCACGTGAAACCTACTGCAAGAGCGTGTGTATACCAGTGCCTATGGCTATTGCATTGCGTATCACTCGCTGGCATTGCATGCATTCCTTTATACCATATATTAATTATGGTTTTCGACTTTGTTTCATGCCATATGCGTGCTAAGGAATATAAAGATGGGATCTTTGCGTGTATACTTGACATAATCGATACACAGATGAATTTTTTTCACTTGAACTTGTCTTAAAGTAATGTTAGGGTTGAGTAAACGTTCATTTCCCATACTCACTTTACCCGTGCTATACCTTTTGTGTGCATATTCGGTTTCTAGCACTAGTGGTTCTCTAGGTTCACCGCCCCTTGAGGAGGTTGCTTGAGAGATTCGAGGTTAGCTGCTGGTTTATCTGTAGCATCAGATTCTTCTTCCTTACTTGTTTTTGTCTGTTCTTATTTCAGGCAGCATAGTTGGCTACCATTCTAGACTTGTCCTAGCTATCCTAGTAGTTCTTTCACTTGTGACGCCAGGTTTTGATTGGTTTTACTTATTTCACATGTTTATGATTATGCGACCTTGATTATGACTTTTAAATGACTTTATTTATTTCTTTTCATGTAATATAGTTTTTAAATTTGCTTAATCGGTTGTGAATGATTCGCCTACCTGGTGGAGGTAGTGCCTTCACGACTTTGGAATTTGGGTCATCACATTGTTAATGTATCACGACGATGATTCAGTAGCTTGCACTGCCTTCAGAGTTGGTGAGCCACACTTCTCCTTCGTAGACGCTACAGAGTTAACTATTTCATTTTTTTGTTCAAATTCTATGAGCTATATTAATTATGTCGCAACTATAGTTACAAATGAATATACTCGTAAGTGGGTGAATTTTATTTTTCAACTTGAGACATGCAGTTGTAAATTTTGAATTTATGTTGAATGTTTATTTACCTCATATGTATTTTGCAACACATTCTTATGGTGGTTGTTAGTTATGTCAGCAATAAAATATACAATATTAGCCTAGTTAATTAGTCATAGAGTGTTAGTTATCACTTTGTAGTTTTAGACCGTGTCACATACAAACTTTATTTATTTAATCATGTATTTTTCACCTCTAATCATGACAATTTGACAGTCATGCACAGATAGATTTTTTCAATTTGACTATTCACAGAAACTGAATTTTACATGTCTATTCTAAATATTCGAATTAAATTCTTGTTATGTCGTGGAATCCTAGTTTTAATGGTAATACTTTAATGAGTTGAATAATTCTCCTATACAAGTGTAGTGTATGAACTCATTTGGCTTTAGTGCAAAAATCAAATGCTTATTAGTTAGATTATTATAATACTTCTAGAATCTTAAAAATCAAAATTGAATGATCTTAGATGTGTTTTTCAAGAGATTGAAATTAATTAGTAGTCTTTTCCTCTTTTATTAGTTTTTCGATTTATGTTCGGTAAGAAATATGTTAAAGTCAAAACCAGGGAAAGAGAAATAAAAATTATTCGTGCACAGAGATTGAGAAAGTCAAAAATAGATAGCAATCAACACCAGAATTTTTTTATTTCAACGTGGAATTAAGGAATTACAGATGGCTAGAAATGAAAAAGTCTTTTGCTTAACTCGTGAACAGACTTTTTAATACATGAGAATTTCATTAAAAATTACGATTGTGGATTTTTATTTCTGCATTCACTAGGTTTAGAAATAATTATCGCTGGGCCTACAAGCTAACAATTTTGTTTGCATTCTTTTCCTTTCTAAATGAGAAGTGAGCTTGAAAACTTAATTCTACAAATTTAACTATTAACAAAATCCTTTAGAGTGGGTAAATTCTAAACAAACTCAGTTGCACAAAATGGAAGGGGCGCTTCCTTTTTTCTTATTAACCATAATTATAAACAGGCTATAATAAGTGACTCCACTTCCTACTAATAAAATAATAGAGAACATCATCTAGGTAATACTAAGATGACAACATCCTCATATAAAATATCACTTCCCATGAATGCACACCTTGTATGGATAACACTTGAAGTACATGATTAGAATCTAAACCGAATTTTGGCCTGGAAAAAAAAATCAATGGATCACTTTAGTGCCTTGATGTAAGTACATGGCATGTATTAAATTCTTATAAAGTCTGAATGTACGGTTTACAAAATCTTTCCTGGGTAAATATTTAGGCAAAGAATCAATTGTAATATTTCAATTACGGGTGTGAGACTTAGCAACATATCAAAAACTACATGAAAAATATATTTAACTTGGAAATATTTTCAGAACTTCTCCTAGAACCTATACTAAAAATTCATACATTCCTAACTTTTCAAATAAGTCACCATAAAAACAAATAAATTCAACATTCATTTAAAATCAAGATGAATTCTAATGCCAGATACATTTAAAATCAGGTTTAGTTCTAACAATCAATAACAACTTATACCACCAAACAACTGATGAATATTCTAAAGGTCTTCGATCACGACCCTGGCCTGATGAGCTTTTTTATCTTGCTTGACAAGAAAAATCAATCTCTAATTGATTCAATGAATCACCAAGAAATAGGTGAGAGGGGAACCCAATGTTCTTGGTGGCTCATTGACCAATAAGAGATCATCTTTCGTAAATAATATGATGTATTGTTTTGCAAATTCAGTATTTTCAACCCTATATTTATAGCCCATTTCCTGGCTCGATCATGGGAAAGTAAGTTTAGCCCATTTGGTTAATCATTTATGATATTCCCATTTTGTTAATCATTTATGATATTGGATTTTCTAAATCTCTTCCAAACATCATTTTGTTAGTTCAAGTATCTGTGATTAATCTATGCTTTACTTAATTGAGATGCACAAAGCGGATCTCACTATTGTATATCATACATCATTAATTTGATTTATCTTCCTACAAATCTTGCTCTTAACATTTTACGCAAAAAATAAAAGATCAAATAAAATCAAGAATTAAACAATATCTACAAAGACAATTGATAAATTTTCTAATTTATTTTTGATATTTTTAAATTTTTAAGAACCTACAAAGTTTGATTATGTAACTACTCGCTTAGTCGTTTTGAGTTTTTAACCTATTTTTTAAAAATATATACTTCCTATAGTTTTATTAAGGTATTTGTGACTTGTGGGGATGGGTGACATGGTTCCCGAGGAAATCGGGCGGGTTCTGACTTGGTTTTAGAGAAAGTGGATTTTTCTAAGTTCAAGAAATGGAGATTTTTTTACCAAAGTCAACATCGGGGGTAAATGAATCATTTTGGGAGTTTAGTCGATTCCATTAGGTCCTGAATATGATTTTTGACTTAGAAGGGCCTTTCGTTTGGGTCCCGAGGTGTTCGGGTGTGATTTGGGTATTTGGTTGGAAAGTTAAGATTTTGATGATTTGGAGTTGACCTTGGTCAACCCCGGGTCAAGAGGACCTCTTTTAGGAATTTTGAGTGCGCAACGAGTTAGTAGTGGGTTTTATTATAGGACTGTATTTTTGGTTTGTATCTAGGGGGATTCCGAAGGAGTTTCGGGTGTTGGATCGGGAATTCGTGAAAACCAACAAAAAAATCTAATGTCATCGCAAAAGTGATGGTTTGTTTGCGTATGTGGTCCTGTTCGGATTTCCGAGAACAACATTTGCGTGGTCTTGTTTGCATTTACGAAGGTTTGTCGAGATTGGGTTTTCCGCATTTGTGACAGGCGGTTCACAAATGCGAAGCTCGCTTTTGCGAGCTAGGGGTCTTTCCAATTGCGACCCCTTGGAATATGCAATATCCAAATTTCGCGAGAACACTTCATTCTTCCATATTTTGAGTTCTAGACCTCGAATTTGAGAGATTTCAACGGCATACTTCAAGATTTGACTTGGGGGTAAGGATCTAAACTTAATCTAATCATTTTCTCATGTATGAATTGAGGATCCATTTGTGGATAGAACTTTCTGATTTAGGAAATTGACTATCTAGACTATGGGTAAGATGAATTTAAGTTAATTTCATTTTTTGCCCTCAGGGGGCTAAGGTTGTCTTTTTGAGTTCATTTTTTGGTTCCAGAATAAACTGTAGCAATATGAGTATTTTTGGATTCGTGTGACCTCGTAGAGTACTGATTTGACTATGTTGAACTCGATTTCACGATAAATTACCGTTTGAACTCTGGGTTTGGGATGACTTTTTGGACCCGAATTCCTTATATGGCTTTATGGGTACCGTTAGAGTCATGTTCTTATGTAGATATAGTTATTGAACAAATTGGGCTCGTTCAGAAGCTCAGAGAAAGGGGAAGGTCATTGAATGACTCTTCGAATTCAGATTCTAGAAAGTTGGGTAGACCCCTTAAATAGTGTTATGAGTTGGTTAATCTACATAAGGGGCGTAATGGGAAATTAGGGGTCCCTTACTCGTGAGGTGATGAGCATTTGTACGGGTACCGGTGTATCTGTATAAATAAGTAAAACGTGAACTAAATGTGAAATGTGATGGAGGTTATGTGTTTAGCCTTCGGGCCATGAGGAATGGTGGATGAATCCATTTTGGTTGGTGTTATTGTTGTTTACTTTGGCTAGGAGGCTACTATTGGTTGAATGTTTGTGAATAATGACTGTATTTGCATACATCACTCCACATCTCGTCTAAACTATGAAAAGAAAATATATACTTGATATTGTGCATTTGCACGGTGTGCATATATCTATTTATACTTATGATATTATTGGCATTTGATGAGATGCAAGGTTGGGGCCTGAGAGGCTGGATATTAGATATGGTACATGGACGGAGTGATGATGATTTTATAGCATAAGGGCTGGTATCCAATGTGATCTGAAGGATCTGGTATTCCGGGGTGGGTATATGGACCTCATGAATACCCCATGGGTCACGTGAAACCTACTGCAAGAGCGTGTGTATACCGGTGCCTATGGCTATTGCATTGTGTATCACTCGCTGGCATTGCATGCATTCCTTTATACCATATATTAATTATGGTTTTTGACTTGGCTTTATGTCATATGCGTGCTAAGGAATATGAAGATGGGATCTTTGTGTGTATACTTGACATAATCGATACACCGATGAAATTTTTTCACTTGAACTTGCCTTAAAGTAATGTTAGGGTTGAGTAAACGTTCATTTCCCATACTCACTCTACCCGTGCAGCACCTTTTTGTGCATATTCGGTTTCTGGCACTAGTGGTTCTCTAGGTTCATCGCTCCTTGAGGAGGTTGCTTGAGAGATTTGAGGTTAGCTGCTGGTTTATCCGTAGCATCAGATTCTTCTTCCTTACTTATTTTTGTCTATTCTTATTTCAGACAGCGCAGTTGGCTACCATTCTAGACTTTTACTAGCTATCCTAGTAGTTCTTGTACTTGTGACACAAGGTTTTGGTTGGTTGTACCTATTTCACATGTTTATGATTATGCGACTTTGATTATGATTTTTTAAATGGCTTTATTTATTTCTTTTCGTATAATATACTTTTAAAATTGGCTTAATTGGTCGTGAATGATTCGCCTATCGGGTGCAGGTAGGTGCTTTCATGACTTTGGAATTTGGGTGATGACATTGTTAACATATCACAATGACGATTCAGTAGCTAGCACTACCTTTAGAGTTGGTGAGCCACACTTCTCCTTCGCAGACGCTCGAGTGTTAACTATTTCATTTTTTGTAATGACTCATTTCGTCGTTACTATGAATTTCGAGGAAACCTGCCACTCTTACTCCTTAAAAATGTTTTTGTTTAGTTATATATCTGAAAATCGCTAATTTAATCAAAACCATTGTGCGCATCGCTTGAGAGATTGAAATGTGGGCCACCAGGTCTAGTTGGGCCGCCATTACGCCTGGAAAGGCGCTACAGTGGTGGCACTGTAATGATGGTATCACCGCCCAATGCGGCATGTGTATTTGGACAGTGGGCTGCCATGGCGGCCCCTCAGCCACCTTAGCAGCACCGTCGAAGCGGTTCCCATACCGCTGGAGCAGTTACGTACAGTGAAAATCCCTATTTAAGTCTTTATTTCAGGAATTGGCCTTATTTTTTCATAAACCCTAAAGTCCAGCCGCCCTCTAGCCTTTTTGGGAGCCTAAAATCAGATTTTGTTGGGAATTTAAATCCCCCTATCCTCTTCAAATTCCTCCTTTCACCTAGTAATTTGTTCCTAAGAGTCTTCACCTAGAGAGCTAACATAATGGGTATCACTAAATGCTAGATGGGAAGGATGATTGGTTAGCTTGTTCTTCATATGTAGTTCATTGATTTAAATCTCTCATGTTATCCACCCTAGATTGGTTAATAACCTAGGTTCCTATCTTCTTCCTAATGGTAAATGAGTTTTTCCATGAATCTTGGAAATAGGTTTTCTCAAGGAAAGAGTTAAAAATGGCAACTTGGTCTAGAGATAACTCTTCATGGTTAGGAAAAGAGTTATTTTGGTAATGAAAGCCTAGAAATCTAAGGGTGCTCCAATTTCTGAAATTTTCCTTATCAATCCGAAATCTCTTTCAAGTGTGTTAATGGTGTTTCCTATCCTTGAATCTCATTTGTGTTTCAAGTTCCTTCATTTCGGTTATGACATGATGAACTAATTGAAGGTCTATGGATAGTCGTGGAACCCGCTCAGCCTCGAGGTAGGTTACAACTTTCCTTTTTGTACACTCCGGTTAGATTTACATATTCATGTATTAGAAGAACGAAGAATGCATGTATAGGTATTGGAGATTTGGGATGGATCCTTAGGATGGTACTATTATGTGATGTTTGTGTTCAGGCTTGTGGCCTGTAGATTCCCTAGGATTCTTGTGTTGGTTTCCCTTGAGCATCAGTGAATTGTATGTGACTTGGAAGTAGCTATTGTTAATTATTTATCTATGCCTCTTGGTATTGAAATGGATAAATGCACCCACGATCGCGAAATTTATTCTAGACAGGGTATTAGTGAGGTCTTGAAACTAGAAGGTGAATTATCATGTATTAGTATTGATCGGTAGTAAGGAAGTGAGGTAACAATGTTACGTGGCTTGATTGTTCTATTATTGTTGGCTTGATGCCATGTGCTGGTGATAGATATCGAGGACTATTATTCCATCGTGATTGTAATGTTGTAGTATCTTATAGTTTGTTTTTGATACGACTTGTGTAGTCTTTCATGATATTGTTGGCGTGCCCATGTTGGTATTTGTGACACTGATATATTGTTGGCTTCTCACGTTGGTACTTGTGACATTGATATGTTGTTGGTGTACCCATGTTGGTGCTTGTGATATTTATCTAATTATTGATGTTGACACATGCATTGCACGCATTCTCATGATATACTGTTGATACATTGTTGGTACTTGATTGTGATGAGCTGGGTTCGATTTTTAAATGAGAGTGCTATGAGAGTCCGATATCCGATGTTAGTCCTGAAATCGTGGATTGAGTGAGTGCATGGACTTCACGAGCCCCCAGGGTGGTGCCGATGAGAACCCTCCATGGGCAAAGATCCGGAGTCTCATCTGTCTGTTAGGAAACGATTCAGGACGAGTGGTACTTAGACTTCATGAGTCACCTTGGGTTCTGCTACCGAGACGTGGAAGTATTCCGTCCGGAGTACATGTGTACACAGCATTGCATGAAATGGCAATTGCATTCATACATCATTGCATTGCATTGCATTGCATCATGGCTTATATTGAGATGATTTGATGCTTTACTTGCGATGTCGGTTTCGGGTTGGATATATTGGAGCTTGGCATATTTGGGTTTAGATGTTCTACTTAGGTGATGAAGTGTACTTGGTTACGATTATGGTTGCCTTATACTTGTTAATTTATCTCTTAGATCGTTCGTCGGATCAGTTATATGCTTGGCTTACAAAAAGATAAGGAATATCTTAATGATGAGTGGACTCCTATACTAATAAAGAATGGCATAATGACATATGACTAGCGTGAAACTGTTGTGGAATTTATGGGTGGCTATTAGAGAAAAGTTGCATGATTTAAAGAGTGGAAAAATAGCCAAATGAACCCCTAACGTTTAACCAAAATCCCAACTACACACCTTATCTTTGCCGGGGTCCTATTATCCCCCTGAGTATTTTAAAAGTGGAATATATTGCTCCCTAAATGTTGAGGTGTCAAAGAGAGTGTATTCACTTTCTCTTAGAGAGTGAGAGACAAAAATAGTTTATTAAAATTTTATTTTTAAAAATATTTTTGTTTAATATTAATTTTCTGATTTCTTTAATTCTTTTTTTTTTTTTTCATTTTCTCTGTCTCATTTCTTCTTCTCTTCAATAGGTCATCAGAATTAGGTTGGCGGAATTCTTTTTCGGCGAACTCCATTTTTCTCATAATAACAAATAAAATCGAAACAAGAAAATTCAAAATTGTAGTGCTCAGAATAACCAAAAATCAAAACCCAAAAAAATTCCAAGTGCAAACTTTATCTTGTAAACATCTCCTTGAATTGGCTCCATCAATGGCGTTAATTCGCCTATTGAGTTCTCCATCTCTATTTTCCTCCTCCACCACCCAATCACCCACTTTATTTCCCCTCCACCATCAACCTACAAGTCTCATTTTATTATCCCCTTCTGCCATTCTTTTCAAACTCCTTTCTCCCCATTGCTCCCAATCAAACCCTAAAGACCCAACCTTTACTTCTCACATTGTTCTTCATCCTCCCAATCTCCAGAAACTCAACAAGACGTAGAAGAACAATCAACAAGGAAAGTTCGAAAACAAGAGTTCAGTGAAAAAAAAAAGAATAGAAAAAAGGGTTGGATTGAAATGGATGATTAGAGGGATGAATTTTTTAGGGTATTTCTTGGTGGGTTGGGGCTGAAATGGTGGTGTCGGTGGGTGGTGTTCTAGCGAAATAAGGTGGAAGAGAAAGGAAAGAAACAGAATTTTAAAAAATAGAATAATAAATAAATAAAAAGGGAAAGAATAAGAAAAAATGAAAAATAAAATTTTTAATTGAAATTAACACGTGTCAGGGCGCGTGCACTTTACCAGCCATCACATATGTGGGTGTGGCTTTTTAAGGGTGAGTATATTGCATATTGGATTGCGACATCAGCAAAAAAGGGGCATTTTAATACTGAAAAAAATTGTCCACGGGGGTAATAGGACCAACACAAAGGTTAGGTGTGTAGTTGGGATTTTGGTCAAACGTTGGGAGGTATTTTGAGTATTTACTCTTTAAAGAGTCTTGATGTTATAACGAGTGGTAAATAGATGTATGGTATTGACATAGTTTCTTATCCTACTTATTTATGAATTCTTTTACTAATATGTGTTTCTAATCATCGTCAGCCTATGATGCTTAGTCAGTACCTGTTGATTGTACTGATACTACTCTTGCTAGATCCCTTTTGGGGTGTAGAGTGTTTTAGGTGATTGATTGCGATACGTTGGGAGATGCCTGGTACCTGTCTTGAAGATCTCCTGCCACTTCGTTCCGGAATGGAGGATTAGTCTTAGAGTTGTATTCCATTTTGAGATTTACATTAGTCGTCCTTGTACTAGTCAAGGCCAGGTCGTGGGAGTCGGAATGAGTCTTATAACTATCTAACTGTTGTAATCAATTTGAAATCTTGGGTTGATAAAATTATTTGGTTTGCGTGTTAATTATATGTTTATTGGATTAAATAAATTGTTCTTTACTTGGTTGATGTGTTATTTGATTGAGGGTTCGCCTACCGAGGAGGGAAAGGTAGGTGCTCGTGCGATCCTTAAATTGGGTCGTGGCAAGTTGGTAACAGATCCTAGGTTACCGGTCTCACAAGTACAAGAGCAATGTCTAGTAGAGTCTGGTGGATTAGTACGTAGACGTCCGTGCCTATCCACGGAAGGCTATAGGGCATTTAGGAAATTTTCCCTCTTTTTTTCAAATCGTGCTACTTTGGTCAAATTGGCATCTCGGTGGATTCAATTGGTACCTGGGCGGTTCCAATTGGTATCAACGTAGGAGTGCGTATTACGTCACTGTTTCGACTTGGTTTGTGTGAGGACCTTATTTTGTTTGTTCCGTGAGTGCAAATTGTTGAAAATTATTAAAGTGTTACCGTTCAGTGGTACCGCCACAGCAGTCTTTCAGCCGCTGTGACGGCACCACTTTGGCGGCATCTCCACTACTGTAGCAGTTTACCTAGTCCTTTACGACCATTGTTGCGGTCCCTTTTTTGCTGAAGCGGGACTGCTATAGCGGTCTGAGAGACGGCAGAAGCTGCGTGCCTGAGAATCAGACACCTACCCCTTCCCTGTTTTTCATTACCCTCCTCTGTTCTTAATACAGCCTAAACGGAACGCACAGTAAAAAGTCTACAAACAGCAGTGACATAAACAAGCCCGATAAGGGAGGGAAATCATCCAAAAACTTACTACAATCCAAATTAACCAAAAAAGCAAAAGGGAATGGCCAAAATAGAAGACCAAACCACAAATCCAAACAAGAGAAAACTAACAGAAATTGTTACAAACATCCAAGCCAACAAGGCAAAACCAAATGAAAATTGTCTGAAAAATAAAAAGCCTTACAAGGGCAACCATGAATAAATATGAAGGGGAAAGGGGATCGCTAGGCCGCCAGCTTGCTGGTCGCACCATCATCATTCGAGCTGCTACCACTAGCATAACCAAATCCACCCTGGCCGCCATCCTCCGGGGGCACACTCTCGAAGGAATACTACTCCGAGTCATCATTGTCCTCCACTGGCATCGGCACATTGGGGTACATGTTACCCCACACTCCCTTGATGCCCCTCCAAGATCTGATGTTAAGCTTGTCGCGTGACTAGTTCTTCATCTTCTCTCAGTCAAAGTTATTACGAAGCTTATTGTGATTTTTATCCAGCGAGATATAGGCAGTCTGTAGGTTGGTGAGTGACTCACCCATCTTCTTCTGGGTCTTAAAATACCCCTTCATCTTCTCATGAATGGGGTAGCTAGTGGTAGTTCCTGATGCATCAGACCCGTCAGAAGACATGGACATCATCTGGAACATAGCCATCATCAGATCAAAGCGCGAATCCATGCGCTTGAAAGGGCCCTGGATACGAGGAGTCTCAGTCCCAGAATCATCCCTAGCCCCAGTGTCAGCCTGTCTCCGCTTCGCCCCTCACTTACATTGTCCACCTTCCTCCTCTTGCGATTAAGGATTGCAGTTCCGTAACCCTTCACTCGTAGTGGATGAAAAGTAGCATCAGAGGGGACCTAGTCATCATCACCCTCCTCAGGAACCTTAGCCCTCCAGTATAAAGAAGTAATCAAAGACGGGAACATCAAGCTCCCTCCAGCATTCTCCAGAAAATCCTTCCACTAAGGAACCTTAGCCCTTGGAATTGGGATTCTTGTCTGAGTCTTCGAGATAGAAAGTGCCTTACGTACCCCATGTACAAGGGTACCAACAGATATTCCTGGCAATTTACAGAGTTAAAAGTTGAACGAATCGAATCGACGCGATCTGGACTGAATCAGAAAAACCTCCAGACACCAGTCATCGTTGATGGGTCGTTGACATGCTCGACGGACTGTCGATGTGCAGTGGCGACAGGGTCCTACAACCTTGCATCTGCAGCCGCAAGTGGACGGAGCAAGTTGACAGACTATTGACACGTCGACGGGCAGTCGACCCGCTCGTCGAATCGGACCACTGTAGCCTTTTGAATTCCGAGTATAAATAGGTGGTTCACGACCCTATTTCATATGTTTCCTCCATTCCAAATCAGAAAAACACTAGTATATTATCTCCCAATATTTCCTATCATAATAGTGGAGATTTGGTAAGATCCGAGGCCCGTAAAACCTGAGCTTGTGAAGAAGAAGGTTGCTTCTAGGGTTTCTTCAAGGTTGTGAAGCTTAGGGAGTTGTAGTTGAAGTGATTCTTGGGTTCTTAGACCCCTCAAGGTATGTAAATGATTTCTACCCTAATATTTAAGTTGATTATCAAGAGTTTTAGTTATTTTAAGTAAAGAGAGGGTATTTGTGGGAGTGGTAAGTTGATGAAGGGCAAGGTAGTGATTTGAGGTTATTTTAAGAGATGATTGGGGATAAATTTGAGTATATATTTATATATAAATGGTATCTTTGCTATTGTGGTTGATGTTGGATCAATTGTGAAGTTGAAGAGTTGTTGAGCTTACAAGGAAAATATTGTCTACAAATCGTTAAGCTCTATATGCATCTAAAGGAGGCTAGTATGTGAAGTAAATAGTCTAATGAGGGTCTATGTTATCTTAATTGTAGGTTTACAAGTCCAAGAGGTAGAGGTTGGGCGATTTGATATACGTCAAGGTATGTTAAGGCTATCCTTTCTTTCCTTTGGCATGATCTTATGATATGAGTCAACAAGCGAGTAAGCGAGCTTCCATATTACTCTACTCTTAGAAGCATTAAAAGTCCTTCAGTCTTTGATGTTCATGTACATAGTTTATGAGTGTTCCTTCTGTTCATGGGTCCAGCTTTAAGTATACAGTTATTCATGCATTACATTCATTATATATATTCATGTACATTGACCCGTGACCAGAAAACGTTATATACACAAATATTAGATATATGAGAAGTATGAGAGAAGATACAGGCGTTATATACGTATTACCACTACGATGATGATATGAGAATCAGGCTGCATGTACCGCAGCAATGTATATGATGATGGTCGCAGAGAGGCCGATATGATATGAGAAAAGAGACAGGCGTTATATACGCACATATATTAGGCGTTATATACGCACACATATATAGATGTATGACCTTGATTGATAGGCATGAGCATGCATATTATGCGCTCACATTGGCATTGTCAGTTACACATATTTATGTAGATACAGGCAGATCCTAGTTCATACAAGTACATGCAGATAGTCATTTCAATTTATGAGTCCAGATCTTATTCATGATTCTTATATATATATTGTTATTATGCCTTACATACTCAGTACATTATCCATACTGACTCCCCGTTGCTCGGGGGGCTGCGTTCATGCCCGCAGGTACAGGTAGACAGACAAGTGGTCTAGCTTAGTAGGACCTCTAGATCTAGTAGTGGTCAGTGCGCTCCATTTGATCCGGAGCTGCAGTCAGTTTTGGTATGCCACCCTTTTGAGATGTGTATGCATATGGGTATGATGGGCCTTGTCCCGTCCTTTCTACAACTTTCATTCCAGTAGAGGTTTGTAGACAGTTCTGTGTGTTAGTCAGATCATGTAGCCTTGTCGGCTTCTATTCTTTTGTGTATAGTATATGTAGCAGCCTAGCTGGCTTGCATTGTTCTTCCGCATATTGTGTATATATACAGATTGTACAGAGTTTTGATGTTTCCATTATATGAGATCATTTTATGCCACTATGGGCCCTTGATGTTTAATAAGATTTAGATATGAGTATAGGGGTGTTTGGTCTCTAGAGGTCAGATGCTCGTCACGACTCATCGGTTTGGGTCATAACATAAGTGGTATCAGAGCAGTTCCGTCCTAGGGTTGTCTACAAACCGTGTCTAGTAGAGTGTTATGTATGGGTGTGTTGTGCACCACACTTATAGACAGGAGGCTACAGGACAGTTAGGATGTTATCATTCTTTCTCTCTTAGTTTGTGCGATAGAGCCCTGTGTTAAGCGTTTGCTTTATGATAAATTGTTTTGATTTCAGCGATGCCCCGTAAGAGTGCTACAGCTACCCAGAAGGACAAGAGAGCGGCCGGTGAGGCCACTAGCTATAATCGGTAGGCCACGAGGGCCCAGGAAGAGATTTAGAGTGAGGGGCCGTCTGAGACATCGCATACCCTGCCTCCAGCATTTGCCCTAGTACCTCAGTCAGATGCACCGGGCCAGGATGTGCGGGATGTTGTACGGTTGTGGACCAGATTAGTAGCCGCTCTAGCTCAGCGGCAGGGAGTTGGTGTTGACCAGGCAGACTGGGCCGGTATTTCGAGGGTTAAGACCTTCCTTGGGTTAGGTCCTCCCGAGTTTTCTGTGGTAAAGCAAAATATGGACCCCCAGGATTTCATTGATACTATGCAGAGGACCTTGAGGGTTATGCACCCAGATGAGATTGAGTCGGTGGAGTTGGCTTCATATAGACTCCGGGATATTGCGATACAGTGGTGTCAGGCATGGGAGTTATCTAGAGGAGAAAATACCCCTCTAGATGTGTGGCAAGAGTTCTCAGATGCTTTTCTTCACCATTATTTACCTCCAGAGGTCTGAGGGCCCGAGCAGACAGGTTCCTACGTATTGAGCAGGGCAGTATGAATGTTCAAGAGTATTGTGTACACTTCGATTCCTTGGCTAGATAAGCCCCAGCCATGGTGGCTGAGATGGAGGATAGAGTTTATCGCATTGTGGCTGGTCTAGTGCCGCACTTGATAAATGAGTGTACGACTGCTGCACTACAACCGGACATGGATATCTGCCGTATACAGGCGTATGCATAGAATTTGGAGGATGGTAAACGCCAGCGGTGGATAGAGTGTGAGCGCGACCGGGGCCGTGGTAAAAGGGATAGATCTTTTTCTATGTTTGGTAAGTTCAAGGGACGACAGAGACAACAGCATTCCAAATACTCTTATCAGCAGGCAGGGAGTACACCTCCGTGATTTTCAAGCCCTAGGTTTGATCGGTATTCTTATTCCGGAGCAGGCCAGAGTTTTAGAGTATCAGGCTCTCAGTACAGATCGGATTCAAGACAGATGAGGCCCCCTTTGCCGCGGTGTACCCAGTGTGGTAAGTTATATACAGGTCAGTGTCGGCTGGGCTCAGATGGTTGCCATGCTTGTGGACAGCCATGCCACAGGATGAGGGAGTGCCTGTTGGGGGTTGGTACCAGTATGGTTTAGCCTATAGGGTCTCTGGCTGGCTCTTCTTCTGCAATGCGCCCTTCAGGGCAAGTTTTTCAGACGCCAGCAGGGCGAGGTAGAGGGAGGAGTGAAACATCCAGCTCGAGCGGCCCTCAGTACCGCGTGTATGCATTGGCTGGTTCACAGGACCGCGAGACGTCTCCTGATGTAGTTACAGGTATATTATCAGTTTCCTCCCATGATGTTTGTGTACTGATTGATCTAGGTTCCACTTTATCATATGTTATGCCCTTTGTTGCTGGCAAGTTTGGGATAGAGCCTGAGTTGATTAAACCTTTCGAGGTGTCTACGCCAGTTAGTGATATGATTATAGCTAGGCGAGTATACCGAGACCGTGTTGTTATAGTTTGTGATCGCCATATCGTAGCTTATCTGATTGAGTTAGATATGATTGATTTTGATATTATTATGGGCATGGACTGGCTGACTTCTTGTTATACTAATGTTGATTGTAGAGCAAAGATGGCTTGATTCCAGTTTCTAGGCGAGCCAGTCCTAGAGTGGAAGGGCAATGCTCCTTCGCCTAGGGGTAGGTTTATTTCCTACCTTAAGCAGAGAAGATGATCAGAAAAAGGTATATTTTTCACCTAGTTCGAGTTCAAGATGTGCAAGCAGAGTCGCCGACTCTTTAGTCTGTTGCTGTGGTTAATGAGTTTCCAGAAGTGTTTCCAGATGAGCTTCTAGGCATTCCCCTATAGAGAGAGATTGATTTTACTATCGATCTATTGCCAGACACTCAGCCAATATCTATCCCTCCTTATAGGATGGCACCTGCGAAGTTGAAAGAATTGAAGGAGCAGTTGAAGGACTTGCTCGAGAAGGGCTTTATCAAGCCTAGTACATCACCGTGGGGAGCGCCGGTGTTATTTGTAAGGAAGAGGGATGGCTCTTTGCGAATGTGTATTGATTATAGGCAATTAAATAAAGTGACTGTAAAGAATAAGTATCCGCTCCCGAGGATGGATGATTTATTCGATCAGTTGCAAAGCGCTAAATATTTCTCGAAGATAGACTTGAGATCAGGATATCACCTGGTCAGGGTCAAGGAAGAGGATATTCTGAAGACGGCATTCCGGACTAGATATGGCTACTATGAGTTTCGTGTTATGTCGTTCGGGCTAACTAATGCCCCAGAAGTATTCATGGATTTGATGAATCGTGTATTCAGGCCCTTTCTAGATTTGCTCGTGATTGTGTTCATAGATGATATTCTGGTCTATTCGCCGTCAGAGGCTGATCATGCAGAACATCTGCGGATAGTGCTTGGAATCCTTCGAGGTAAAGAGTGGTATGCCAAGTTTTCTAAGTGTAAGTTCTGGTTGAACTCTGTGGCTTTTCTGGGTCACATTATTTCAGAGGAAGGCAGTAGAGTGGATGCCCAAAAGATTGAGGCTGTGAAGAATTGGCCAAGGCCCACGACACCAATAGAGATATGTAGTTTCTTGGGCTTGACAAGTTATTATAGAAGGTTTGTAGAAGGATTTTCCTCTCTTTCAGCCCCATTGACTAAATTGACGTAGAAATCAACTAAGGTCCAATGGACAGATGCTTGTGACCAGAATTTTCAGACGTTAAAGGATAAGTTGACTTCAGCACCAGTTTTGACTCTTCCAGAAGGAACAGATGGCTATGTAGTATTGTCACGACCCGTCTAGGGGCCGTGACGGGTACCCGGGGCTAACCACCGAATACCACTCGATTCCTTACTCGTCATAGTCATTATGCAATTCTTTACCATTCATATACTCATAATCATATGACAACCATTTTTCATTTGGGAAAAAAACGTAATTAATTTTATATACATACGCCTTTCGGCTATCAAAATAATAACATATACACCATAGTAGCATCGTGAGACTATACTACCCACACATACGTATCTACGAGCCTCTACTAGAGTAATAGACATATGGACGGGACAAGACCCCGTTGTGCCCAAAATACATATACATATATATATATATATATATATATATATATATATATATATATATATATATACACAAAAGTATAAACCCGATTAGCACCTCCGGAATAATGGAGTGCTCCTGCAAATATGCTGATAGCTCCTAAAGGTCTGCGCCGTCTCCCTGTCTACCTGTGGGCATGAACACAGCGTCCAAAGAAAACGGACAACAGTACGAATATTGTATTGAGTATGTAAGGCATGAATGAAATAAGCATGATAGAGAAATCATATGTCATAAGGTGAAGGCAAAACCTGCGCGACCTTTAGGGATGAATACATTTCATACATATATCATATATACATAATCGTCGTACATGAATCATCACAGCGTATACATCAGTATGTCATATAATTCATCGTTGTAGTACCGTACCTGCTCATACACATAAAAAATTATCCGTATTCGGCCACGTAGTGGCTCGACAGTATCACATACATGTCTTCCGTATTCGGCCACATAGTGGCTCAACCATATCATATATATCATAATAAGGATCGGTATATCTCATCATCATCATCATTGTCATCACATACATCTTATAAGCGTATCGTAACCTTTCATTAATGCATACATTTAAATTTAAAGACAATCTATGAAAATCACATCATATTCGTAGCATGGACTTCGTATGAATATTGTAGGATAGACATCATAATCTCTAGGCTTAAGCTCAACATTACCACTATCGTTTATATAGCATATCTCTTACCTTTATCTCATATGAAATCCTCTATGAACATAAACTCGCAACTTTGCGGAACATTGGTCAAAAGACGTGGATTAAGGCTTATGGACAATCTATAACAATGTCGGGGTTACATAAGGTCGAGAACCCCCAATTACATTATGGAGCATTCATAGGTATTTCGCCCCACCTTGAAGGAATTAGTATATAAGGTGAGTGTTACAACAAGTAACACCAGTAGATTATAGTTAATGTCGTTAGCTTGGTAGAAACATTATACCATGAACTCTAGAATCTTTAGACTTTAGCTTATCATCTTCATTATCATATTCATAACTCCTAGACTTAGATTCATCATCAATATCGTCATGCTCATAACGTGTCTCTTTTCTTTATCTTGTGATACTCTTTATAACTCATAGTTTTTGATACGTAGCAAAATCATGAAGAAGGAGGGGACATCATACTATAGGATTCATGCCTTAGAAAGAAGGGACTAGCCTTACATACCTTTTCCTTTAGCTATTCCTCCGCTTGATCGTTCCCCTTCAATATTCGCGTTCCTACCTTCAAGAGAAGTCGTACGAACGTTAGCCAATCGATTACTTAAACGTGCTTACTATTTCAAGGAAAATTTGGGCAGCATCTCCTTTGTTTATAAAACTTTCCTCATATAGTATATCAACTCCCAACCATCTATAATCACATTCACCATATTATAAGCAACAATCATCATTCATCCACCTTATCCATATTTCACAATTTCACATAGATGTCTCCATAATCATGGTCATAGTTCACTATTATGTTCTCTCACATTTAATGCTTAACCCATGTTCTACATGTCATTTATAACATACTTATAACTACAACATCTCAATAGTCATGATTCATTTCAACTACAGCTCAAGAACTTCATTGCTTTCATCTTTGTGACCCATTTCCTATATTTTTCTACAATTCAAGTGTCTTAGCCTTCCAATACCTTAATCAACATATAATAGTCATAAAACTCACCTTCGATGATGGATGAACAACCCTTGAGTGGAACTTCTCTTCTTGCTCCAAATCCCTAACTCACTTCCCTTGGGTTTTCTTGATGTAGATGAACTTTTTGCTAGATTTCATACACTTGTTTTCATGGATTTGGTGTAGTTGATCATGGTTTTTCCCTTGAATTCTTGTAGATGAAGTTTGTGGAACCTTCTAGAGGTCTTGAGATATGAAGAAGTGTGTGGGAAATGAAATTAATGAAGTGGTATCACATTTATATAATTAGAACAACTCAGCCCGTCGGGACTTCCACAGACACTTTCACGGTCCGTGGAACATTGTATGGTTCGTGGAACAGGTCGTGGTTCCCCACCAGAAGACCATCATCTCTGCTGGGTATTCCACGGACCAGTATACGGTCCGTGGAAGGTTTCACGGTCCATGAAAGGGGTCGTGGAACTCACAGCTTTTTCCGAAGTTGTCCGCGTCGTTTCGTTCAGTAAAAAGGTCATAACTCTTGATCCCGATATTGTGGGAGGGCCCACGACCTATGGTTGAAATATCTTTCAATTATATATAACTTTAGATGTTAGTGTTTTTCCAAATTCCAAACTTATAATGGAGTTTTTGCCCCTCCAAGTCAGATCATCCGAAAATATTTCCTTAAATCATCGTTTTGGATGGCTTATGCCCATATTTGGCTTATGGGTCCTTCTTAGGACTTGCTAAACTTTCCATTTACTACTCATATATATCTTCATATGTCCTTTATAAAACTCCAGAGTGTGGGCCCCACTTAGCTTACAGCAACGAGGGCTTTTCGGCAAGAGACATTTGAACCAATTCAACCCATATGGTCTCCAAATGTCATATGCATACCATTATTACACTCTTATAGTATAACCTTTCTCCTTAATAATCACATAACTTTGCTCTTCCTCAGGCCCATACTAAGCTGGCTACGACCTTGGTAGCGCGAAATTTTCCAAGGTGTAACAAGTATATTGTGATGCTTTAAGTGTTGGATTGGGCTGTGTGTTGATGCAACACGGTAAGGTTGTCGCTTATGCTTCTACGTAGTTGAGGAAGCACGAGAAGAATTATCCAACCCATGACCTTGAACTAGTGGCAGTGATTCATGCTTTCAAGATATGGAGGCACTACTTATACGGTGTCCGTGTTGATATCTATACTGATCATAAGAGTCTCCAGTACATCTTTAAGCAGAAAGACTTGAACTTACGTCAAAGGCGATGGTTAGAGTTGCTAAAGGATTATGATATGGATATTCTGTACCATCTTGGGAAAGCTAATGTAGTAGCCGATTCTCTTAGTCGTAAATCCATGGGTAGCTTATCATATGTCCCGCTAGAGAAAAGAGAAATAGTTCGTGAAGTTCATCAATTAGCTAGCTTCGGAGTTCGATTGATAGATTTAGGTGATGTAGGGGTTACTGTTCAAGACACAGCGGTGTCATCTTTGGTAGTAGAGATAAAAGAGCGTCAATATAAGGATTCTGTTTTAGTCCATTACCGAGATACAACACCTCAGAAAGAAAATACACCCTTTGTGATTACAGGCGATAGAGTACTCAGGTATCGAGGTAGATTATGTGTCCCTAATGTTGCAGGGCTCCGTCAGCAGGTTATGGGGGAGGCACATTACTCCTGCTATTCTATTCATCCAGGCTCAACAAAGATGTACCATGATCTCCAAGAAGTTTATTGGTGGGATGGTATGAATAGAGATATAGCAGAATTTGTTGCTCAGTGTTCAAATTGTCAGGAGGTCAAAATAGAGCACCAGAAGCCCGGAGGTCTATTGCAGTCTATGAAAATTCTGACATAGAAGTAGGAGGTAGTTAATATGGACTTTATTACAGGGTTTCTTCGTACTCAGCGGACGTGTGATTCGATATGGGTTATAGTTGATAGGCTTACAAAGTCAGCTCACTTTCTGCCTGTCAGAACTACTTATGCAACCGAGGATTATGCAAAGCTTTATCTTAAGGAGATTGTACGACTTCATGGTGTTCCTACAACAATTATTTCAGATAGGGGAGCACAGTTCATAGCCAAATTCTGGAAGTTTTTTTAGCAGGGATTGGGGACTCAGGTGAGTCTTAGTACTGCGTTTCACCCCCAGACAGATGGACATGCAGAGCGTACTATACAAACCCTTGAGGAAATGCTTAGAGCTTGTGTACTTGACTTTCAAGGTAGCTGGGATGATCATTTTCCTCTTATCGAGTTTGCATATAACAACAGTTACCATTCCAGTATTCAGATGGCTCCATATAAGGCCTTATATGGGCGAAGATGCAGATTGCCCATAGGATGGTTCGATGTCGAGGAGAATCAGTTAGTAGGCCCAGACTTAAATCAGAAATCAGTTGATAAGGTGAAAGTGATTAGAGATAGATTGTTAATAGCTCAAAGTCGACAAAAATCCTATGCGGATAATCGACGACGTAAGCTAGAGTTCGAGATAGGCGACTGGGTGTTCCTGAAAGTTTCTCCTATGAAGGGCGTGATAAGGTTTGGCAAGAAGGGTAAGTTGAGACCTCGATATATTGGGCCATATAAGATCATTCATACAGCGGGCACAATGGCATATGAGCTAGAATTTCATTCTGAATTAGAGTCGGTAAATCCATATTTCATGTATCTATGCTTCGTAAATGTATCGGAGATCTTTCAAGAGTTGTACTAGTAGATGATATCCAAGTGACCGAGCAATTATCATACGAAGAGGTTCCAGTGGCTATATTGGACAGACAGGTCTGTCGGCTGCGGACCAAGGATATAGCTTCAGTTAAAGTTTTATGGAGGAATAAGAATGTGGAGGAAGTGACTTGGGAAGCGGAGGAGGCAATGAAGACTGAGTACCCGCATTTGTTTCCAGAAGTACAAGAGGTTCAGTCCGAGGCATCATCACCCCCAGGTATTATCTGCTTTCAGTTATTGTGATTGGTCGTGTGAAGCCATGGTATTGTATGTTGTAATATGCAGCCCTGTGTGGTGTTATTTTGGGGTCCTGTGTGCAGGACAGATTAGTATAAGTACAAGGGAAACTCTATCGATTTTTTTTATATAACCCAAGATTGTTCGAACATTCGACGACGAATGTTCCTAAGGGGGGGAGAATGTTATACCCTCGTTTTCGTGGTAGTAGAACCTATGGTTTTCTAGTCGGGTATGCACTTGGAATTGAGATTCGTGTCTGAGTCTTGGAGATAGAAAGTGTCTTACCCATGTACAAGGGTACCAGCAAATATTCCTGGAAATTTACAGAGTTGGAAGTTGAACGAATCGAATCGACGCGATCTGGACTGAATCAGAAAAACCTGCAGACACCAATCATCGTCCACCGGTCGTTGACATGGTCGATGGACCGTCGATGTGCGGCATCGATAGGGTCCCGCAGCCTTGCATCTACAGGCGCAGGTGGACGGAGCAAGTAAGATGGACCATCGACGAGCGGGTCGACGGGCCGTCGACCCGCTCGTCAAACCAGACCGCTGTAGCCTTTCTAATTCCGAGTATAAATAAGCGGTTCACGATCCTATTTCATATTTTTCCTCCATTCCAAATCAGAAAAAACCTAATATATTCTCTCCCAATATTTCCTATCATAATAGTGGAGATTTGGTAAGATCCAAGCCCCGTAAAACCCGAGCTTGTGAAGAAGAAGGTTGCTTCTAGGGTTTCTTCAAGGTTGTGAAGCTTAGGGAGTTGTAGTTGAAGTGATTCTTTGGATCTTAGACCCCTCAAGGTATGTAAATGATTTCTACCCTTATATTTAAGTTGATTATCAAGAATTTTAGTGATTTTAAGTAAAGATAGGATATTTGTGGGAGTGGTAAGTTGATGAAGGGCAAGGTAGTGATTTGATGTTATTTTAAGAGATGATTGGGGATAAATTTGAGTATATATTTATATATAAGTGGTATCTTTGCTATTGTGGTTGATGTTGGATCAATTGTGAAGTTGAAGAATTGTTGAGCTTACAAGGAAAATATTGTCTACAAATCGTTAAGCTCTATATGCATCTAAAGGAGGTTAGTAGGTGAAGTAGATAGTCTAATGAAGGTCTATGTTATCTTAATTATAGGTTTTACAAGTCCAAGAGGTAGAGGTTGGGCGATTTGATATACGTCAAGGTATGTTAAGGCTATTATTTTTTATTTCTTTATTTTGGCATGATCCTATGATATGAGTCAACAAGCGAGTAAGCGAGGTTCCATATTACTCTACTCTTAGGGGTCGTTTGGTAGGAGGGATAGGATGGGATGGATTATTAATCCAATGGGATTGGAATTAATCCTATGTTTGGCTGGTGGGATAACTTTTTTTATATCCCCTCCAATCCCATGTAGATGGATAAAAGGTGGGATAAGGTGGGATTAGTAATCCCACACTACATGGGATAACTTATCCTCTAACCAAACGACCCCTTAGAAGCATTAGAAGTCCTTCAGTCTTTGATGTTCATGTATATAGTTTATAAGTGTTCCTTCTATTCATGGGTCCAGCTTTAAGTATATAGTTATTCATGTATTACATTTATTATATATATTCATGTACATTGACCCGTGACCAGAAGGCGTTATATACGCGAATATTAGATATGTTAGAAGTATGAGAGAAAATACAGGCGTTATATACTCACTACCACTATGATGATGATATGAGAATCAGGCTGCAAGTACCGCAGCAATATATATGATAATGGCCGCAGAGAGGCCGATATAATATGAGAAAAGAGACAGGCGTTATATACGCATATATATCAGGCATTATAGACGCACACATATATAGATGCATGACCTTCATTGATAGGAATGAGCATGCATATTATGCGCCCACAGTGGCATTGTCAGTTACACAGATTTATACAGATACAGGCAGATACTAGTTCATACAAGTACATGCAGATAGTCATTTCAACTTATGAGTCTAGATCTTATTCATGATTCTTGTATATATATATATATATATTGTTCTTATGCCTTACATACTCAATACATTATCCGTACTGACTCCCCGTTGCTCGGAGGGCTGCGTTCATGCCTGTAGGTACAGGTAGACAGACAGGTGGTCCAGCTCAGTAGGACCTCTAGATCTAGCAGTGGTCAGTGCGCTCCATTTGATTCGGAGCTGCAGTCAGTTTTGGTATGCCACCCTTTTGAGATGTGTATGCTTATGGGTATGGCGGGTCCCTGTCCCGTCCTTTCTACAGCTTTCATTCTAGTAGAGGTCTGTAGATAATTGTATGTATTAGTCAGATGATGTAGCCTTGTCGGCTTTTTTTCTTTTGTGTATAGTATATGTAGCAACCTAGCTGGCTTGCACTGTTCTTCCGCATGTTGTGTATATATGCAGATTGTAAAGAGTTTTGATGTTTCCCTTTTATGAGATCAGTTTATGCCACTGTGGGCCCTTGATGTTTAGTAAGATTCAGATATGAGTATAGGGGTGTTTGGTCGCTAGAGGTCAGATGCTCGTCACGACTCATCAGTTTGGGTCGTGACAGAATGGACCCGGCCACTAACAAGGTGCAACCATCTCTTGGCTTCAGCAGTAAAATGATTACCGTATATCGGCCCCCTACCATGAGCCTAGAGGGTCTTCCCTATATCATCTGCATGTATGATTTGGGAGGCCAACCACATAAAATCCTTCTCAGCTGCCTTTTCCGCGTAACGGTCCTCCGGGTGATCATCTAGCCTGTAGACCCGATTGATCGCCCTTGACCCCACCTTCACTGGAGTACCCCTCACTATGACCTCCAGGCTGGGAGAATCCCAATCAACTATAGGCAGCATGGCATAAAATTTCCTTACCCATGATTCATTGCAATCGCTCGGATCTTTGACCAAACGAGTCCATTTTGTCCTTAACAACCTGTTCTAGAAATCAGGGGAACGCGTTTACACATTGGCCATGTCAAATCCCTGCTCCAACAGTAAAGGAATGGACTTTTTGTTCAGGTGTAGTCATTTGGTTTGACGAGTTAGGGGTTTGTCATAAGTGGGCACCTCTTCGTTTTGTGGTACCGCCTCTTGGTTTTGAGGTACCTTCTCTTGGTTTTGAGTCATTATGCCTGTATAAGAATAAGAAATGTGTTAAACTTTTTTCTTATTAGTTTATGTCATTACAGTAAGAAACAACGTGAAAAAATCGGTAAAGATCAATTCTATCACGAAAGTGCACAACTGAAGAATCTGCAGGTAACGCTGTAGTGGTCTGCAGACTGCCATAGCGGTACCTCCGTGACGGACCACAGACCGCCACAGTGTTTTTATAAAAAATTCCTGATGACCGCCACAGCGGTTGACTGAGCGCCACAGTGGCAACGCCGTAGCGATCCGCTAACCGCTGTAGTGGCGTCGTCGTCCCTGATAGAAAACCCTAAATTTCTAGATTTCTAACCCCACTCTTTGAGTCAAAAACTTATTTTAAAGATGGATCGGGCAGGAAAACAGTGTGCATGAAGTTTTATCCTCATGGGGGCACTATTCTAACAACAAACCTGCCCGAATTTTGACGAAACTCCAAAAATCTTCTTCCAAGAATTTCCTTTAATGTGTTCAAGTTTTGTGGCTTAAATCAGTGCTATAACCACGCTACGTTCGAGGAGAAGGTTATCTTAACAATTATCTAGTTCCAATTACTCTTAAATTTCATCCTAGTGGTGTACCAACCCAAAATCCAAAAAACCAATTTTGCACTACAAAACCCCCATCCTTCTAGGCTTGTTACTCCTAATTTCGGTTTATTGTTTAACTAGGGAGTAAGGGGGAACGATTTTTTACCTTGTTTTGAAGACTTGATGGAGTGGATGGAAGTTGAAATTTTCTTGCCATGAATCTTCCTTTTCTTCTTGGGGAAGAAAGAAAAATTGGTGAATGGGGAGCCTTGCTTTGCGTTGAATAGGAAGAGTAAGGGTATGGGAGAGTTTTAGTTATAGTATAATAAGGATGGAGGTAGGAGTTTTGAGGAGTGTAGCAGGCGTTTTCGGTTATGTGAGGAGTGGGAAGTGAAGGGATAGGGCTTACTTCCTCTTAATATTTTATCCAGCGATTGGCCGTTGCGGCGGCATCGTTGTTGCTGCTGCGGTAGTGACTGGTAGGTCAGCTATGCCGCTATGACAGCCTCTTAATAATTGTTGTGACCGTAGCGGCGACCACCATTGGCGCTGTAGCTGTGCTGTCCCGACAGTCTGCTAGCCGCTGGAGCAGCTTGACCAATTCTGGCCATGAAGTTATTTATACATTTTGGTATATTTCAATCTTTGTATCATATAGCGGACCTCTAGTTAATCGTTCATTGTCCTTGAGTTATTCTTATTCGATACCTTGGGAAACTTATGTAGTCCAGCGGACTCCTAATTACTCGAGATTATAGTGTGAGTTATGAGAATAGGTGGTGATCGTAAGTATGGTGTGGGTACATGACCCGGAACGGTTGAGTATAACCGGGTGATTTTCTGTTGAGTTATGTCTGAGTATGCTTAGTTACGAAAGGTTCCTCGGCTACGATATTCTTTCTATTTCCTCCTGTAAATTCGAGATAAAAGATTAAGAATGTTCTATAAAGGTCCTGGCTACTGAATGTGTCACCCATCAGTGCTTGTTCGTTCCCTTGTCATTCGAGGATGAACGGTTGTTCAATTGGTATCTGATGTAACGACCCGTTTCGTCGTTACTGTGAATTTTGAGGAAACCCACAACCCTGACTCCTTAAAAATGTCTTTGTTCAGTTATATATCTGGAAATCACTAATTTCATCGAAACCATTGTACGCATCGCATAAGAGGTTGAAATGTGGGCCCCAGGCCCAGTTGGGCAGACGCAGCGTTTGGAAAGGCACTACAGTGGTGGCGCTGTAGCGGTCGTATCACCACTAATGCCGTAAGTGTATTTGTCTAGTAGGCTGCCATGGCGGCCACTCAGCCACCTTAGCGGCACCGCTGGAGCAGTTACGTACAGTGAAAATCCCTATTTAAGACTTCATTTCTAGAATTGGCCCTATTTTCTCATATACCCTAAAGTCAAGCTGCCCTCTAGTCTTTTTGGAGTCTAAAAATTAGATTTTATGGGGAATGTAAATACTCCTATCCTCTTCAAATTTCTCCTTTCACATAGTAAGTTGTTCCTAACAGTCTTTACGTAGAGAGCTAACATAATGGGTATCACTAAACCCTAGATGGGAAGGATTATTGGTTAGCTTGTTCTTCATATGTAGTTCATTGATTTAAAGCTCTCATTTTCTTCACCCTAGATTGGTTAATAACCTAGGCTCCTATCTTCTTCTTAATGGTAAATGAGTTTTTCCATGAATCTTGGAAATGGGTTTTCTCAAGGAAAGAGTTAAAAATGGCAACTTGGTATAGAAATAACTCTTTATGGTTAGGAAAAGAGTTCTTTTGGTAATGAAAGCCTAGAAATCTAAGGGTGGTCCAAATTCCTAAATTTTCCTTATCAATCCGAAATCTATTTCAAGTGTGTTAATGGTGTTTCTTATCCTTGACTCTCATGAGTATTTCAAGTTCCTTCATTTCATTTACGACGTGATGAATAAATTGAAGGTCTAAGGATGTTTGTGGCAACCACTCGACCTCGAGGTAGGTTACGACTTTCCTTTTAGTAGACTCGGGTTATATTTACATATTCATGTATTAGAAGAACGGAGAATGCATGTATAGGTATTGAAGATTCGTGATGGATCCTTAGGATGGTACTGTTATGTGATGTTTGCGTTCAGGCTTGTGGCCTGTAGATTCCCTAGGATTATTATGTTGGTTTCTCTTGAATATCAGTGAATTGTTTGTGACTTGGAAGTAGTTGTTGGTTATTTATCAATGCCTCTTGATATTGAAACGGATAAATGTACCCACGATCATGAAATTCTTGACTGGGTATTAGTGAGGTCTTGTAAGTAGAAGGTGAATTATCATGTATTAGTACTGATAGGTAGTAAGGAAGTGAGGTAAAATTGTTATGGGGCTTGATTATTCTATTGTTGTTGGCTTGATGCCACGTGTTGGTGATAGATATCAGGGACTGTTGTTCCATCATGATTGTAATGTTGTAGTATCTTATGGGTTGATGTTGATACGAGGATAGAGTTCTATGTGACTTATGTAGCCTTTCATGATATTATTGGCATGCCCATGTTGGTACTTGTGACACTAATATATTGTTGGTGTACCCACGTTGGTACTTGTGATATTGATATGTTATTGGCGTATCTATGTTGGTACCTGTGATATTTATCTGATTATTGATGTTGACACATGTATTGCATGCATTCTCATGATATATTGTTGATACATTGTTGGTACTTGATGAAACACTGTGATGAGCTGGGCTCGATTTTTAAATGAGAGTGACGTGAGAGTTTGATATTCAATATTAGTCCTGGAATCATTGATTGAGTGAGTGCATGGACTCCGCAGGTCCCCCAGGGTAGTGCCGGTGAGAACCCTCTATGGCAAAAGATTCGAGTCTCGTCCATTTGTTGGGCAAAGATCTGGGACGAGTGGCACTTAGACTTCACGCGTCACCTTGGGTTGAGCTATCGAGATGTGGAGGTATTTCGTCCGGAGTACATGTATAAACAGCATTGCATGTCATTGCAATTGCATTCATACATCATTGCATTGCATTGCATCATGGATTATATTGAGATGATTTGGTGCTTTACTTGTGATGTCGGTTTTGGGTTGGATATATTTGAACTTGGCATATTTGGGTTTAGATGTTCTACTTAGGCGATGACGTGTACTTAGTTACGATTATGGTTGCCTTATACTTGTTAATTTATCTCTTAGATCGTTCGTAGGATCAGTTATATGTTTGGCATACAAAAGGATATAGGATAAGGAATATCTGAATGGTGAGTGGACTCCTATGCTAAGAATGAATGGCATAATGATTTATGGCTAGCGTAAAACTGTTGTGGAATTGATGGGTGGCTATTAGAGAAAAGTTGCATGATTTTAAGAGTCTTGATGTTATAGCGAGTGGTAAATAGATGTATGGTATTGATCTAATTGCTTATCCTGCTTATTTGTGAATTCTTTTATTGATATGTGTTTCTAACCACTATCGGCCTATGATGCTTACTCAGTACCTGTTGATTGTACTGATACTAGTCTTGCTACATCCCTTTGGGCTGTAGAGTGTTTCAGGTGATTGATTGTGATACATTTGGAGATGCCCGGTACCTGTCTTTAATATCTCCTCCCACTTCATTTCGGGATGGAGGATTAGTCTTAGAGTTGTATTCCATTCTGAAATTTACATTAGTCGCTCTTGTACTGGTCTAGACCAGGTCGTGGGAGTCGGAATGAGTCTTGTAACTATCTAACTGTTGTAATCAATTTGAAATCTTGGGTTAATAAAATTATTTGGTTTCCGCTATTAATTATATGTTTGTTGGATTAAATAAATTGTTTTTTACTTCATTGATGTGTTATTTGATTGAGGGTTTGCCTACCAAAGAGTGAAAGATAGGTGCCCGCGTGATCCTTAAAGTGGGTCGTGACAATTTTGTTCAAATTCTGTCAACTATATTAATTATGTCACATCTATAGTTACGATCCAATATACTCGTAAGTGGGTTAATTTTTTTTTTTCAACATGAGACATGCAGTTGTAAATTTTGACTTTATGTTGAAAGTTTATTTTTCTCATATGTATTTTGCAACACATTCTAATGGTGGTTATTAGTTATGTTAGCAATAAAAGATACAATATTAGCTTAGTTAATCAGTCATAGAGTGTTAGTTATCGTTTTGTAGTTTTAGGCCGTGACACTTACATATTTAGTTATCTTAATCATGTATCGTTCACCCATAATCATAACTATTCGACAGTCAGACACAGATAGATTTTTTCAGTTTGATTATTCACCGACACTGAATTTTACTTGTCTATTCTAAATATTCGAATGAAATTCTTTTTATGTCGTGGAATCCTTGTGTAACGACCCGTTTCATCGTTACTGTGAATTTCAAAGGAAGACCACAACTTGGGCACCTTAATAATGTCTCCATCTAGTTAAGTTCTGTAAATAATATAATTTAACCAAAATCGTTGTGCGCATCGCATAAGGGATGGAAGCATGGGCCACTAGGCCCAGCTGAGCTGCCATAGCGGTAGTGTTTTCGCTACTGCAGTGATGCTGTAGTGGCCTAATCACCATCATAGCTGTAAGAGCATATGGCCTGTGAGCCGCCATAGCGGCCACTCAGCCGCCCAAGCGGCACCGCTGAAGCGGTGAACATACCGCTGGGGTGGTATCGTACAGTGAAATTCCCTATTTAAGGGATCATTTCGGGAATTGTCCTACTTTTCATAACCCTAAATTCCAGCAGCCCAGTTCGGTGGGAAAGCCTAAAAATGAGATTCTTAGTCTTGATAAATCTTTCTAACACCCTCTAACTCTCCTTCCACTCAGTAAATTACTCCTAACCATATTCACCTAGAGGATCATCAAATGGGTGTTTCAAGCAGCTAGAGTGGGAGAAATGATGGGTTAGCAACATTTTCACATGACTCCCTTTGAGCAATCTCCCATGGCCTTCTTCTAAAATAAAGTTAATAACCTAGATCCCTACATTCCTTCACCTTAAAAATGAGTTCTTTCATGGATCTTGGAAATGGGATTTTCCCAATATAAGCTTAAAAGTGGGGAAATAACCTAGTATGGTTGTAGATAGAATCTGGGAGTGAGATAAGATCCCAACCCTCCCTTACTCCGAAAAATCTTACAAAGGTTATATATGGTAGATCTATTCGTAGGTCTCATGGTTTTCTCCAAACTATTTCATGCGGATTGCGATGTGGAGATCAATTGAAGGGATCAATGGATGGTCGTGGCACCCGCTCGACCATGAGTTAGGTTATGGCTTCCCTTTCAGTAGACTCCGCTTAGTTTCATATGTTCGTGTATTAGAAGGAATAGAGAATGCATGTATAGAAATTGGAGATTTGGGATGGAATTCTTAGGATGGTATTGTTGTGTGATATGTGTGTTCGGACTTGTGGCCTGTGGACTCCTTAGGATGTTCGGTGTGGTTTCTTGAATATTGGTGGATTTTATGTGACTTGGTAGTAGTGGATGGTACGTAATTTATTTATGTCTTACGATGGAAAATTTTGTAATATGTGGTGAAATTACTTGTTCTAAGCTATTAGGCTGAGTTAGGGGAAGTGGTAACAATGTGTATCGACTTGATTAACCTGTTGTGTGTTTGGGGCAAGTCGCCCCGTTATGTTGCGATTTGATTGTCCTGTTGTGTTGGCTTGATCCCACGAGTTGTTGATTGATATTTGATTCTGTTTTATTATCTTGATCATGATATTGTTGGCATACCCACAATCGGTATTTGTGATTCGGTTACATTGTTGGCATACCCATTATTAGTATTTGTGATTTGGATATATTGTTGGCGTACCAATAGTTGGTACTTGTGATATTGAGCATGATTACTGATGTGATTCATCTATTGGATGCACTCTCATTTTCATGACACACTATTGAGATATTGATGACATTTGATGAAACACTTGATGAGCTGGGCTCAGTTTTACTTGAGTGATGTGAGAGTCTGATGTTCATCCCGTAATAATTGATTGAGTGAAATTGCTACTTCATGAAACTCTTTTACTTAACTGACGTGAGATGGCCGATGTCCGATGATCAATTCTGGAATCGTTGATTACATGGCCGATATCCGATGTTAGTTCCGGAATCGTTGATAGTGCATGGACTTCGCGGGTCCCGCAGGGTGGTGCCAGTGAGAACCCCTCGTGGGCAATGATCAGGAGTCCCATATGTCTGTTGGGCAAAGATCCGAGAAAGATGGCACTTAGACTTCGTGAGTCATACTGGGTTGTGCTACCGAGACATCGACATTCCCGTCCAGAGTACATGTGTACACAGCATTTGCATGGCATTGCATTGCATCCATACATTATTGCATTGCATTACACCATGGTTTGTGATTGAGATGCTTGGTGTTTTACTTATGATGTTGGATTCGGACTTGATGTATTCAGACTTGGCATGTTTGGGGACTAGATGTTTTACTTAGGCGATGACGTGTATCTGGATCCGATTTCATTTGATTATACTTGTTGATTTGTACCTATTGAATTATCCCGGAGAACCCTCCGTAAAATCAGTTATTTGATTGGTTTCTAAGTGATGTAGGATAAAAGTTGTTATAACGATGAGTTGACTCGTGGGCTAAAATGAACGATCTAATGATTTGTGTACTGGGAAATTGCACTGGTGCTATTTGACTTGTAGTTATTAGAGAGCAATTGTGATTTAAGGGTATTGATGTTATGATGTCCGGTAGATAAACGTATGACTTGATTTAGTGATTATCATGGTTGTTTGTGAATTCTTTTACCAATATGTGTTACTAACCATTATCGGCCTATGATACTTACTCAGTACGCGTGGATTGTACTGATATTGCACTTGCTACACCCTTTTTGGGTGTAGATTGTTTCAGGTGGTTGATTGTGATACGAAGTAGAAATGTGCGGTGCCTATCTGGAAGGCCTCCTCCCACTTCATTCCGCGACGGAGGTTGAGTCTTAGAATGTAGTGGTAATCTAAAATCATTAGTCGTTATTGTACTAGTGTAGACCAGGTCATGGAAAGTTGGATCGAGTCTGTAATCATTTATTGATTGTAATCTTCTCGAATCTTGAGTATATTGAAAATATTGTGATTTTTTGCTGTTATTTCTAAGTACCTCTTGGTTTGAATGATTTGTCCTTGTTAATTGAAGTGTCAATTGAATAGAGGGTTCGCCTACCGAGGTGGGAAAGGTAGGTGCCCACACGACCTCGAATTGGGTCGTGACAACTTGTTTTAATAGCAATACTTTAATGTGTTGAATGATTCTCCTATACAAGTGTTGTGTATCGAATCATTTGGCTTTAGTGCAAAAATCAAATGCTTATTAGATAGATTATTATAATACTTCTAGAATTTTAAAAATCAAAATTGAATGATCTTAGATGTGTTGTTCAAGAGATTGAATTTAGTTAGTAGTCTTTTCCTCTTTTTATTAGTTTTGCCATTTATGTTCGGTAAGAAATTTGTTAGATTCAAAACCAGGAAAAGAGAAATAAAAATTAATCGTGCATAGAGATTGAGAAAGGCAAAAATAGATAGCAATCCGCACCAGATTTTTTATTTCAACGTGGAATTAAGGAATTATTGATGGTTAGAACTAAAAAAAATCTTTTGCTTAACTCGTGAACAGACTTTTAAATACATGATAATTTCATTAAAATTACGATTGTGGATTTTTATTTCTGCATTCATTAGGTTTAGAAATAATTATCGCTGGGCCTACAAGCTGACAATTTTGTTTCCATTCTTTTCCTTTCTAAATGAGAAGTGAGCTTGAAAACTTAATAATTTAAATATTAACAAAATCCTTTAGACTGGGTAATTTCTAAAAAAACTCAGTTGCACAAAATGGAAGGGGTGCTTCCTTTTTTCTTATTAACCACAATTATAAACAGGCTAGAATAAGTGACTCCACTTCCTACTAATAAAAAATAGAGAACATCATCTAGGTAATACTAAGATGATCACATCCTCATATAAAATATCACTTCCCATGAATGCACACCTTGTATGGATAACACTTGAAGTAGATGATTAGAATCTAAATTGAATGTTGGCCTGGAAAAAAAAAAGAATCAATGGATCACTTTACTGCTTTGATGTAAGTACATGGCATGTATTAAATTCTTAAAAAGTTTGAATTTACGGTTTACAAAATATTTCCTGGGTAAATGTTTAGGTAACGAATCAATTGTAATATTTCAATTACGATGTGGGAGACTTAGTAACATATCAAAAACGACATGAAAAAATATATTTAACTTGGAAATATTTTCAGAACTTCTCCTAGAACCAATACTAAAAATTCATACATTTCTAACTTTTCAAATAAGTCACCATAAAACCAAATAAATTCAACATTAATTTAAAATCAAGATGAGTTCTAATACCAAATAAATTTAAAATCAGGTTTAGTTCTAACAATCAATAGCAACCTATACCACCAAACAGCTAATGACTATTCTAAAGGTCTTCGATCACTACCCTGGCCTGATGAGCTTTTTTATCCTCCTTGGCAAGAAAAATCAATCTCTAATTGATTCAATGAATCACCAAGAAATAGGTGAGAGGGGAACCCAATGTTCTTGGTGCCTCATTGATCAATAAGAGATCATTTTTTGTGAATAATATGATGTATTGTTTTGTGTCAAATTTAGTATTTTCAACCCTATATTTATAGCCTATTTCCTGGCTCGGTCATGGGAATGTAAGTTTAGCCCATTTGGTAAATCATTTATGATATTCCCATTTAGTTAATCATTTATGGTATTGGATTTTCTAAATCTCTTCCAAACATCATTTTGTTAGTTCAGGTATCTGTGATTAATCTATGCTTTACTTAATTGAGATGCACAAAGCGGATCTCACTATTGTATATCATACATCATTAATTTGATTTATCTTCCTACAAATCTTGCTCTTACCATTTTACGCGAAAAATAAAAGATCAAATAAAATCAAGAATTAAACAATATCTACAAAGACTATTGATAAATTTTCTAATTTATTTTTGATATTTTTAAATTTTTAAGAACCTACAAAGTTTGATTATGTAACTACTCGCTTAGTCGTTTTGAGTTTTTTAACCTATTTGTTTTAAAAAAAATATACTTCCTATAGTTTTATTATGGTATTTGTGACTTGCGGGGATGGGTGACATGGTTCCTGAGGAAATCGGGCGGGTTTTGACTTGGTTTTAGAGAAAGTGGATTTTTCTAAGTTAAAGAAATGGAGATTTTTTACCAAAGTCAACATCGGGGGTAAATGAATCATTTTGGGAGTTTAGTCGATTCCATTAGGTCCTGAATATGATTTTTGACTTAGACGGGCCTTTATTTTGGGTCTCGAGGCGTTCGTGTGTGATTTGGGTATTTGGTTGGACAGCTAAGATTTTGATGAGTTGGAGTTGACCTTGGTCAACCCCGGGTCAAGACGACCTCTTTTAGGAATTTTTAGTGCGCAGCGAGTTAGTAGTGTGTTTTATGATAAAATGTCTTTTTTGTTTGTGTCTAGGGGGATTCCGAAGGAGTTTCGGGTGTTGGATCGGGAATTGGTGAAAACCAAAAAAAATCTGGTGTCATCGCAAAAGTGATAGTTTGTTTGCGTTTGCGAGGACCACACAAATATGGTCATGTTCGTATTTGCGAGAACAACATTTGCGTGGTCTTGTTTGCATTTGCGAAGGTTGGTCAGGATTGGGTTTTTCGCATTTGTGATGGGCGGTTCACAAATGCGGAGCTCGCTTTTGTGAGCTATGGGTCTTTGCAATTGTGACCCCTGGGAATATGCAATATCCAAATTTCGCGAGAACACTTCATTCTTCCATATTTGGAGTTCCAGGCCTCGAATTTGAGAGATTTCAAGGGCATACTTCAAGATTCGACTTGGAGGTAAGGATATAACCTTAATGTAATTATTTTCTCATGTTTCCATCAATTAAATAGAGGTTATGAATTGAAGATCCATTTGTGGTTAGAATTTCATGATTTAGGATATTGACTATCTAGACTATGGGTAAGATGAATTTAAGTTATAATTCCATTTTTTCCCTTGGGGGGCTCAAGGTTACCTTTTTGAGTTCATTTTTGGGTTCCGGACTAAAGTGTAGCAATATGAGTATTGTTGGATTCGGGAGACCTCGTAGAGTACTGATTTGACTATGTTGAACTCAATTTCACGATAAATTATCGTTTTGACCTTCTGGATTTGTGTAACGGCCCGTTTGGCCGTTATTGCATCTCTGGCCCTTTTGACTCTTTCCCGATCTTGGTTAGCTTACGTTTGACCTAAGAGGACTGTTGACACATTTCTTGAGGTGTCTAGATTCAATTCGGGCGACTTTTCTTGAAATTTGGGCTTAAAGCGAAAAAGAGTTGACTCAAAGTTGACGTTTGGATAAATAGACCTTTTTTGAAAATTCGTCGATTTTGAGAGGTCCAGATGGTCATTTAGAACTTTTGTGTATATCTGGTTCAGTTCTCAATGCACTCGGATGCATTTTGGGACTTGGGTTGGGAAGTTGAAAATGAGATATCGGGGGTTCATTCAGTGAACGAGACCTTCGCTAGGAATTCTGAGGCCACGAGTGCGTTCGTAGCATGTTTTTATGTGGGTCTGGGTATGCGGTTTGTGAGCAGATGACCTCGGGAATGGGTCGGGATTTCAGTTGAGACTTAAAAAAATATTTGGGATTCTGGTACTTGGTGTCCGCCAAAGCGGCACCAGTACCGTCCCAGCGGCACCTCCATAACGCTGGGACGATTGCTGGGGAGGCCAAGCTTGTTTCGTCCAGACCGTCCCGATGGTCTGAGGGGACACCGAGGCGGTGATGCCATGGGGCCGATGCCGTCGTAGCGGTATCGAGCCAGTTATTTGTTAAATGTGTATTAAAATGCCCTTAGTCTATCATTTATCACCATTCCGAAATTTGAGCTCTTGGTAACTATTCTAGAGGATTTTTAGAGAGGATTCTTTGTGGTAAGTCCTTCTAATCTCCTTGCTAATTCATTATTCCTAATCATCTTAGAATCTCTTACCCTTGTTAATTCCTTAAGTGGAGAAGATAAAAGTGGGTTAAAGGGATATTTCATCTAGGGTTCTAAATCAAGATTTGTTGGTTGGGTTTATGCTAGATTTTGATGTATCTAAGGTTGTTAATCATATATCTTCCATTATTAGTGTTGAATCCTTGAATCAAAGAGTTAGGGTTTATACCAAAAATTAGGGGGTTTTCTTGAATTTTGAAATTAGGTGAATCTTTGAGTTAATTTAGCAATTAGTTGATGGGTTTTGATCACCTAGTGTTTAATTTGATATTTTACCCCCGAGTTTCTCGTTTTGTCCTTGTGGGGATGTTTTCCCAAATTCTCGGGTTGTGTTTTGACCTAAATTGAATGATAGCAATATTAGTATCGGTCTTTATGATTTCTAATCTAGATTTTGAATATGCCTAGACTTTCTTGATCTTGAGGCTCAGCGGAAGGGCAAGGCTAAGTAGTGATTGTTGTTCGGCCATCCAGGAAGGTTATGGCTTAACCTTGGTGAGACTTCGTGTAGCGAAGCATATATTTAGATTATCCTGTTAGAGAAAGCATGTAAACCTTTGGGTATGAAGTTGGGTTGAAGATTGTCTTAGGTTGGGCACTGTTGTGTTTTTGGGGTTAGCCACCCCGTTGTGTTGTGACTTGATTGCTTATTGTTGTTTGCTTGATGCCACGTGATGATAAAAGATATTAGGAACTGTTGTTACATCTTGGTTGTGATATGGTAGTAGCTAACTTATTGATGTTGATACGAGGATAGAGTTCCGTATGACTTGTGTAGTCTTTTATGATATTATTGGCGTACCTATATTGGTACTTGTGATATTGATCTGATCATTGGTGTTGATACGAGTATAGAATTCCATATGCCTTGTGAAGTCTATCATGATATTGTTGGCGTACCCATGTTTGTACTTGTGATATTGATCCGAATATTGATGTTGACACATACATTGCACGCATTCTCATCCTTCGTGATATACTATTGATACACTATGGGTACTTGATGAAACACTGTGATGAGCTGGGCTAGATTTTTAAATGAGAGTGATGTGAGAGTTCGACATCTGATGTTAGTCCCGGAATAGTGGATTGAGTGAGTGCATGGGCTCCGCGGGTCCCCCAGGGTGGTGCCGGTGAGAACTCTTTATGGAAAAGATCCGGGACGAGTGGCATTTAGACTTCGCGAGTCACCTTGGGTTGTGCTACCGAGACGTGGAGGTATTTCGTCCGGAGTACATGTGTACACAACATTGCATGGGATTACATTTTCATTCATACATTATTGCATTGCATTGCATCATGGCTTGTATTGAGATGATTTGGTGTTTTACATGTGCTGTTTGTGTCGGATTGGACATATTGAGACTGACACATTTGGGTATAGATGCTCTACTTAGGTGTTGACGTGTACTTGGTTCCGATTATGTTTAACTTATACTTGTTGATTTATTTGCCTATCTTGCTTTATTGTCTGAATTATGTTAGCTATACTTACTCGGCCTATGATACCTACCAGTACTGCGGTTTTGTACTGACCTGCACTTGCTGCATTCTTTTATGAATGTCGAGTTCCAGATTGGGTCTTCTTCATTCTCCCGTGACTGATAGTCGCTCTGAGGACTGCTTCGAGTTTACAGGGTGAGCACGAGACGTCGGCTGCGTTGAAGACTTCTCTTATTATGTCTTACTTTCCATTATGAGACATAGACAGATTTGATATATTATTATATTACATACTTTTATAGTTCTCTTCGATGCTCTTGTATGGCTTAGACCAGACCCTGGGGGTATTTCCTTATTTTCGCACTATTCTATTCTATATTATTGTAAGACTTACGTGATTATTCTCTTCCGCTTGATTGGTTTATTTATCTATGTCTTTATTTTCGTTGGCTTGAGGGTTAGCTTACCGAGGTGAGAAAGGTAAGTGCCCGCAAGACTTAGCCAAATTGGATCGTGACACATTAGTATCAGAGCCCTCGGTTAACCCAGTCTATAATACAAGAGCGTGGCTAGTGGAGTCTTATGGATCGGTACAATGAGCTCCGTACTAATCAGTGAGAGGCTATAAGACATTTAGGAAACTTTGAATTCTTTCATTCTCTCGTGCGCCCTTATTCAAATTGGTATCTAGTTGATTCCAATTGGTATCTGAACTTTCTTATCTTAACCACCCACGGAGGATGGACACTCGTTCTTAAATTCTTATGTGAATGGTTGATCTATGACGTGCGGTGGCTTGGTACGAGGTAAGTTATTCTGATTCGGGAAGGTGATCTAGTTCAGTCTCTAGTTATGGCCAGAGGTTTCGATTATGTGGAGTCGCGATTAGACTCATTTATTGTGAGAGTTCGTGAGAAATGGGAATATAGTTTAGAAGGTTACAGGGTCTCCATGTTTCAGCGTTGGGATGCTCGGAAGTGATAAAGTGCAATTATGTCTTAATGATATGATCGGTTTGACTTCAGCTTCGTCAGGTCTTTATGATGGTGTGTGTGACGCTGGTCAACCAATAGTTGTCGATGATTCAACAATGGTAAAGTATTAAACTTCAGTATGTGAGAATAAGTGTAAGTTCAATAATGACCAACGAATATGGGCAAACGTGTTGTGATCGAGGGTTATAAAGAAAAGAAGTTGACAATAAGGACATGAAGGAAGCTTTTGTGCAAGTGTGTAGATAAGTAAGACTTCTTAGAATATCTTGGATATGAGTACTTTTCATGATATTGGGGAAGGAAAAATTGGTATCTGAGATGGTTGTCAGAATAAGGTTGCGACGAGTGCTAAGGGTCATTCTTGATATAAGCTCGTTAATGTTAAAGGACTACTCTGTTAGTAAATGAATGCTATGGCCTCATCGTTGGTCAGTAAATTGGACTGGGTTGTAGTCTTCTGAGAAGCTAGTGATCGACTGATAGAAATGACTTCTATTATGGGCGTATACAATAAGTTAATGACTTGGGAAGTTACTGGTTGCCACACTTCGATTTGAAGAGAAGTATTGATATTTTTTATGGTTCGTTCGGCTCAGAGGGATAATTAGTTTAGAGGATCTAGTGGATTTGAGTGTTATTGGTTGATAGTGATAGAGTTATTGAGATGGAATACGGGAACTGAAGGGTTACAATGAGGCATGTTGCTATCGGGTTCAGGAGATTGAGGTTCGTAAGACTTGAGGTGAGGTAACATGAGTACGTGAGTTGTGTTGGACTGCGGGGGCACTATATCATGACGTACAGTAAAAGAGTGACCGATGAGGTTGATCGGGATCTATGATGTTAAGAGCAGCAAGAAAATCGTGGAAACAAGAGTTATGATGTGATAGCTTAGTTGCGACTGCACAGTGTAGAGTAGGCTTGGGAGTTTATGGGTGAGTTTGTATGTTCGGTTATGTCATAGACTAATAGAGATCACTGGTGGACTAAGGTTGGGAACCTTGTATTCGTTGTGTAAAATTGTCTAGATCCCGCTACCAGCGATGCTAGAAGAGGGATTAGCGTGCGAGTGGTTAGAGGTGTTTAGATTTGATAACTGAGGTACGAGGTGATTCTTTAAGGATTAGTAATATTAAGGGATTAGTGAACATGGATACTTGAAATGGTAGATCGATGATGGGTTAACTGAGTTGAGTTCGGGATAACATTTTGGAAATTGAGTAAGGCAATTCGCGTAAGGACGCTTCAGTGAAATGCATGAGGATATTAGTGAAACTGTTGTGTGATACGCTGGATTTAGAGAGAGTTCAATTTCAGTTTGTAAGCGCTAAGAAAACTATAATGTGTAGAGTGTGTGGTATGATCCTATCTCCCGGATTGATTCAGTTAGCTTGCAGAACTTATGATTATGTAGTACTCGATTGAGTGGGTTCGAGGATTGACTGTGGTATTGATGATCGTAAATTGATTAGAATTAGGAAATTGACGAGTCGAGAAAATGTATAGTGTATTTTGAATCAATAAGAAAAAGGTACATCTTGGGCCAGTAAGGATTGTGGTGTCATTTTCTTGCATATTCCAGTTGAGATGTGATTGTTGAGTGAGCTTAAGAAGGAAATCTACAGGAATGGACTATGTGATATGATAGAGTTCCGTGAGGTTCATGATCAGCGACAAGTGAGAAGCAAATTTCAGTGAACCAACATGTTAAGGCTTATGAGAAGTGGCTAGGTAGTACACCGTCGTATAAGTTTCGTAACGTTCTGCAATGGATGAGTTAGCATGCCTTAAGAGAGAAAATAGTGGAATCCCTATCATGTGAGGACTAGAGGTATCTTTGCTAGGTGAGACCCTACTCGTGGTGATATTTTATATTGCTAGTATTGACTGGACAATTTGGGTAAGCTCTTTTGGTTATTAAAGACCTGGGGGTGATCGCGTGGGATTTAGATCGGTAGTGTAAGACTGGATACTTTTGGAGAATTTACGATCATATCGAGGTGATACTATGAGAGGTTCGATAGTTATATAATTACTATATGAGGCTTTAGGTTTCGCATCGAAATGTTCAGGGTTGTATCGGAATTGCGTATCGGGTAAAGGTTGAGAAATATGAAGATTGAAATCATAAGGTATATCTCTTTGGTACTAAGTTGATAACTTGGATAGGACTCAACTTGTGGAGTCGAAAGCGATATACATGATTTGTTATGCGTGGTATGGCTGTGATTGGTTTCAAAATTCGGAGTCGGTTCTAATGACTATTGGTAATATTCAAGAGTTGTGCATTCATTTAGGGTCAGCACGGTTCGACTTAAGCGTAATGGTCTATGGTTATATTTCCAGGAAGATATTTAATGATTCAATATGTTTTGGCTCAGATTTGGGGTATGACAGGTTTACTGAGCCTTGTTTGGGTTTCCTAGTGGATTAGATGATATTTTTTTTTGAACAGTTACTTGGATAGAATAATGGATTGCAATGAGCTTAGTGTAGATTTGAGAAGGAACTATTGTGCAAGAGGTCTTTATAGTGATCATTTGTTTGATTGACGAGATAATCAGTGTTATCGTTCCTGCATTGTGATTTGAAGGTTTAAGAAGATTCGGAACTGGCCAAGTTGGCTGCTGATAAGACCGGTTTTTGATGGAATTACGTAGAGATCGTAGATGAATCAGGGATTCTTTCAAACAAGAGTAAGTTATGGGTTCAGAATTGTGGTATATGTGTTCTTATGTTTCTAAGGAATCGCGGTATGAGAAACGACTCTAGTAAGTGCGAAGGAAAGGTTAGCGAAATCAGAGTATTTTATCGGTTCAGAATGGGTTATGGTTGTGACCATGTTTTAGAGTATTGCATTGATTGGGGAGGTAGTTGTGGGGCCTTTTGATTACATTCAGAGTTGCGGTTTTATCAAATTGGAGAATTCGAGTAAGCGATTCGTTTATTCAAGGATCAGTTGCGAGGGAAATCTGAATACGGAGATATGAGAATTGTAGCTTGAGCTAAATTTAGAGAGTTGCGACTGGTAAGCGAGCCGAGTTACTTGCGCCTATTTGAGACTACCCATTGTCGGACCCTTGTGCTATGAGTTAGTTTTTCACCAGATCTGTCGAATGTTCATCTGGGTTTTTTCATGTTTTTTTATTTTTATCCAAGTAACTGTTCAAAAAAAATATCATCTAATCCACTAGGAAACCCAAACAAGGCTCAGCTATGTTAGAGAAGTACCGTTCTGGTGGTTTCTGTATCATTTGTTGGGATTCAGTTTTGCTCGATGAGAATCTTTCATGTAAGGAGAAGTCCGACATGCGTGGCCAATATATTCAATTATTGCTGATTCGAGCATTTTTCGTCCTCACTTCCTTGTCACTCAAGGATGAGTGATTGTTTAATTGGTATCTGATGTAATTTGGGCTTAAAGTGAAAAAGAGTTGACTCAAAGTTAACTTTTGGGTAAACGGTCTTTTTTCAAAAATTCGTCGATTCCGAGAGCTCAGGATGGTCATTTAGAACTTGTATATATATCTGGTTTGGTTCCCAATGCACTCGGATGCAGTTTGGGACTTGGATTAGGAAATTGGAAATGAGGTATCAAGGGTTGATTCGGTCAACGACACCTCCGTTGGGAATTATGAGGCCACGAGTGCATTTGTAGCGTGATTTTATGTGGGTCTGGGCATGTGGTTTGTGAGTAGATGGCCTCGGGAGTGGGTCGGGATTTCGGTAGAGACTTAGAAAATTATTTGGGATTCTGGTACGTGGTGTCCGCCAAAGCGGCACCAGTACCGTCCTAGAGGCACCGCGGTGGGATGACCATGGGGTTGGCCAACCTTATTTCCCCCAGATCATCCCAACAGTCTGAGAAGACGTCAGGGCGGTGGCACCGTGGCGGCCCCGATGCTGCCATAGCGGGATCGGGCTTATTATTGCATAAAGTGTGTATTAAAAAGCCCTTAGTCTATCATTTACCACCATTCTGAAATTTGAACTCTTAGGAATTATTCTAGAGGATTTTTAGAGAGGATTCTTGGTGGTAAGACCTTCTAATCTCCTTGCTAATTCATGATTCCCAATCATCTTAGAATCCCTTACCCTTGTGAATTCCTTAAGTGAAGAAAATAAGAGTGGGTTTAAGGGATATTTCATCTAGGGTTCTAAATCAAGATTTGTTGGTTGGGTTTATGTTAGATTATGATGTATCTAAGGTTGTTAATCATATATCTTCAATTATTAGTGTTGAATCCTTGAATCAAAGTGGTTTTGCTTGAATTTCGAAATTGGGTGAATCTTTGAGTTAATTTAGCAATTAGTTGATGGGTTGATCACCTAGTGTTTAATTTGATATTTTACACCCGAGTTTCCCGTTTTGTACTTGTGGGGCCTGTTTTTCCAAATTCTATGGTTGGGTTTTGACCTAAATTGAATGATAGCAACATTAGTATCTATCTTCATGATTTCTAATCTAGATTTCAAATATGCCTAGACTTTTTTTATGTTGAGGCTCAACGGAAGGGCAAGGCTAAGGAGTGATTGTTGGTGTTTGCTGTTCGACCATCCAGGTAGGTTATGGCTTACCCTTGGTGAGACTTCATGTAGCGAAGCATATATTTAGATTATATTGTCGGAGAAATCATGTAAACCTTCTGGTATGAAGTTAGGTTAGAGATTGTCTTAGGTTGGGCCCTGTTGTGTGTTTGGGGTTAGCAACCCCGTTATGTTGTGACTTGATTGCTCCATTATTGTTGGCTTGATTCCACGTGATGATAATAGATAGAAACGTTATATATGGAGGAAGCATCTGGTCACATATCCCAAAACCTTCACGGGAAAGGAACAGACTCACTCGCCCTACTTCTAAAGATAGATAGAAAAGGTTAGGGAGTCCCAGCTGCTGAGGTGGCGTAGTGAGAGGTGAGAGCAATAACAACAAAAGCAGCGGAAGATCCTGCAGTAGTATATTCGGTTGTTTGCGGTGGAATAGATTCAAGCGTCCGGGCCAGTAGATCCACAGCAAATAGGCGTTGACTTAGTTGCTTTTGCAGTTTATTTGTTTCCCGATGTTGATCCGACGCAACTTACCGGTGATAGTCGCAGCACCAGGAGCTTTCAAGGGAGGGGGCCAGGATCTCTAGTTCTGTTCTGGAATCAAAACCAAAAATGTAACTAAATAGGCAGCGAGCCGTTCAGATGAGACCCGAAGACCAGGAAGAATAAATAAGCAAAGGGAGGGGCTTCTTCCTTCAACAGAGGTAATGCTTATTCTTCTCCTTCCTGGTACTCTTGAATAAGGCAAGGCTTTTCCCTATTCCCTATCAAAAGCACTTTCCGTAGAAAAATGAATTCGTCTCAAATCAAAAGAAGAAGACTCCGCACCTTCAACTAATTCAAGCAATTCAGTCAGTAGGAAAGTCATATCACTGAACATTGGATTATATACAACCTCGTGAACATTACAACCAATCAATCGAGAGTCTTCTATACATTTAGAAACTTTCTATTTATTCCCGAACGCACAAGAAAAGGTAGAACCTTTGGGAGGTACTTTCGTTCTACTTTACTATAGCCGTTTTAGATCTGCCGCTCGCTCTCTTGCAAGTGCTCGTCTAGCTCCCTCTCCTTGATCTCTTCTTTTTCTTTTTAGCCGGATTTGGCCTTCCCTTCGATCAATCCTACGTTTTTCTTTTTTTCCCACGATAGCGATATTCCTTTGCTACTTCTTTCCTCGGCTAATGGAAAAAAATCCTTCTTTTTACCCTGCCTGGCGCCATCC